>NC_139166.1:10881741-12380091 GCF_965202585.1 Thalia democratica
GCAGCTTACCGAACAAACTGACCAGTTCGAGTACTCGCCCCAACCTGCTCCGCTTCCGCAGTACTGTTCTTGGTACTGTGAAAAAAATGTTTGTTATAAGTGCTTCCGCAGTACTGTTCTTGGTGCTACGAAATAGTGTTTGTTATAAGTGCTTCTATAGTACTCAGGGTTGCCACTCATTTTTTCAAAAATTTTTCCAGGTTTTCCAAATTTCATCCAGGTTTTTAAAAGTAAACATTTTTGGGTCTATTTTTAGTTTTAAGTTAATTTCTATAAAAGAAGCTGTGTCAAATAGTACAAAAACATTTAAAAGATGCTTCCACAGTACTGTTTTTGACAGTTTGCACATAAGTTGATTTTCTACTTTTGTATTGCTATTAATACTGATAATAATACTTGGGTTGTAAAATTGTAAGTAAAACCTGATTAGTTAGTGAAATAAAAATATTTTTGTTTTACTTTATATGTTGAAACCAAAAAGGTTTTGTTTTTGTGGGTTTAGTTGAAAAACTATTAGCTAAAAAATCTTTCAAATGTGATCAACATCACACAAAGTTTTAAAGTACCTCAAAAGGCGATAAAAACTTTTTATATATACTGATATATTATACAGATAGTTAAACATTTTGACATACTTAGAATATATTTTATTGATTAATAACGTGTATGTTTTTTTGTTGCCGTTATGCAGGTAGTAAAATCAACAAAGTAGTTTTTGCTTCGAACTGTTTTAAAAACTACAAGACGTACTCAAAATTTTTCTTATATTAAGTTAAGTATTTTCCTATTTACCACAACTTCGCTTCAGTTAAGCGTAAAACAAGTTATAATTCAGCAGGGTAATTAACAAATTAAAACTCTTCTCACTTGTGTCAGAGCGGGGCAAATTTGTTTTCTGCTTCTTTTCTGAGTTCCTGAATAACAAACGGAAGAGCAACTTGACCAAGAAGTCCAATTAGTCCATTCAGATGTGTCTGTGGAAGAAGAATATTAAAAATTATTAATAGTTCATAATGCATTTACGCAAAACTATCCATTAACAAATATTAATGGTTTTTTTTTTGTAAAACTTTTAGTAAAATAGATTTTAAATAGTTAAATATATACATATATATATATGTATATATGTATTCCAAAAGATTTGAAGTTTTTAAATTTATACTGAAGAATATAATAGTTTACATTCGAATGTGGATTTACAGAATTTGTTATTTTTTAGTGTTTTTCTGTCAGTATCTGATTTAAATAGTTTTTAACTAATTCAACAGTATTAAAATTGTTAAAATTTTTGTTAACTTTAAACACAAAACAAAACTAACATAGTTGGTCGTATCATAATTATTTTAAAATTAAAATCTTAGCTTACTTATTTCAGAGCACTCTTGTTTTTGCTCCATGATAACATTCCCGTTACAAGAACTTACTAATCTTCTGACTCTTTCGCCTTTGAAAAACAATATATATATATATATACAAGATAAAATTTATATGTATAATATTTAAATTTAGTACTGAGATATTTGGTTTTATAGTTTTTTTTTTAATTCTAAAAGATTTGGTTAGCAGGGTTGCCACTGCGTTTAGGCACATTTTATCCAGATTTTCTAAATTTTTTCTAGGAGTTTTAAAGTACACATTTTTGGGTCAATTTCTAGTTTAAAGTTAAGCTGAAAAGATGTGTTAAATAATAAAACAACATTGAAAAGATACTGTAAAGCTACTTTTCACGTATGTTTTAAAAATTTTAAAGTTTTCCACGTTTTTCAGTAATTTTTGCTGAAATTTCCAGTTTTTTCAGCCTAAATTGTCAAATTTCAGGTTTTGTGGCAACGCTGGTGTAGTAATATTTATCTTTTGAATTTCAGAAAATGTTTATTTTGTACAATGTGCTAGTTTGCTGCATTAATTAAGCATTAAAAGTTTATTACAACAAAAATTTATCAGTGCAACTAAAATCAAAACTATAAAAAACTTCAAAGTCAAAATTAAAGTGAAACAATATTTCTACTGCTTTAAAACTAGTCTTAATAAGTCCAATTAAATTTATAAACCTTGATACAGGTCATTGCAATCAGTCCAAATAGTTTAGAAAGTCACCAACAATAAAACTTATTGATATATTTTATTTTATCATACAAACCTTGACACTGATTGTTAGAGTCAGTTCAAATATCTCAGAAAACCACCATTTTATTTATATATATTATTTTATTTTTAAAACCTTGACACTGATCATTGCAGTCTGTCCAGTCCGTCCACTTGACTCCGCAGTTCTTGCTGCAAACCCCGCCGGAGCACTTGACAGTTTGTGATTCGATTTCCCCCGGATTGCAGGCGTTGGACCTCGTCCTCGATTTCACACCGTCCCCGCAAGACACTGAACATTGGGAGAAATCGCTCCTAATAAACAAAATCAAAAAGTATTAAAAAATTTAAAGAAGATAAAATTAACCATATAAACTTTAAAAATTCAGTCGTAATCAATGAATTTTTTTTTAATGCTTAAAATACACGACAAGTTGTATTAAATGCGAACGTTGAGAGAATTCACTTTTAAAAAATAATTTTCTTTAGTGATATATTCGTAATTCGGGCATGTAAGGTTTAAATTTGTAAACAAGAGTTATAGTTTATAGCAACGAAAATTGAAAACAACATAAACCAAAAGTCCAAAACTATTTAAAGTCTATTCAATTCATAACTGATAAACTTTTGTACTTATTTCGTGCTAACTTTTAAGTAAGTAAATATTGCAGTAACAAAAACAGTTAAAATATTTATTTTAAAAACTACGATTTTAACAAACCATTGAGAATACGTATCTTCTCCACAACTAGCACTCTCATATTCCACTTTCTTTGTGCAAGTGTTTATCTTGGCTCTGTACTTCACTCCCCTACCACAAGACTGAGAACACTGTCCGTACGTGGTCCTGTTAAAAATATTCAAGTTCAAGAATATTAAGTTTTTATTAACTTTGTATACGTTTTTTAAATAGTTGACAGGGTATTTTTATTAGAGAAATAGTTTATAAGTGACTACCTTAACGATAGCTTTGAGCGTAGTGCGCTTTTGAAACAAAAGTTAAGCTAAGAAATTATAAGATACTCCATTATCAAGTATAACAAAATATACTTGAAATTTAAATTAAATTACAAACGAGATTCATTAAATAAAAACATACTAATCATTAAAAATATAAAGTTTAATTTAGACCTCAAGTTTAAGAAATTATAAGATACTCCATTATTAAGTATAACAAAATATGCTTGAAATTTAAACTAAATTACAAACGAGATTCATTGAAATTGCTTTAAGCACGTATTTTTGATAAAAATATACTTATCATTATAAACTAATCATTATAAACATTTCTGAAAAGTTTTAAACGTTTTATGTTTTTAATTATAGCTATTGTACAGTGTTTATTTATACAAAACATCTTCAGTTACAAAACAATGCTTAAGTGCGTATAACTTAATTAGTTTATTATATTATCAAATTGTTCACTATTTATAGTGCTTATGCCAAAAATTGAATATAAAGTTTGGCAACTATCAATGAAACTCGAACCCAAAATATTTTATTGGAATAAGCACAATGGAGTTAATTTGAAGCTGTACCAAAAAGTAATGTTTAAAGACAAAATTAAACAAACTTTATTGCTATTGATGTAAATAAAAAGCTTAAGACGTTACAAGGAAAACAAACAATTTGTAAAATTTTTAACAAATTCCGAATACGCATATTACAAACTAAGCAATAATCTTAACTATTTTCCTTTACATAAAAATTTTATAAATACACTTTCTCAAGAACATTCAAATATAAAAGTAACACAATACAAAAAAATAACTTTATTCTTTTGAACTTGCAGTTTTCAATGCGCAGAAAAATAACCAAAGCTGAGAAAACTCGTAACAAACCAAAACTACAGTCAACCAATCACCAACCAGTGACGGGCTTGGGGTTGACGACCATGGGTCGCAACGTGTAGAAGAGCGGGTTGAGGAAGAGCCATAATATTTTGGTGAACGAGTTGCTGAACAGGTAACCTTCCAGCTCCGTTGGCAGGTCCACGTCCAACTTGTCCCCGCCCAGGTACCTGCGTTGAATGGTATTTGAGTTTAAATGTTTTGAGTAGTTTCAGTTTGCTACCATACAGGCTTCCACCATGGCATTGTTATTTTTTATTAAAATTTTTTAATGAACTTTAACTTTTTGCCATCTAGTTTTCTATGAATCTTTTCATTTTTATGGTAACTTGCTTACAAATAAACACATACTAGAAATATTGAATAACAAAATTAATCGCAAATAATATATTTGAAAAATATCTAAAATGCAGCTGTTCCAAACATACCGAAAACCCTGAAACTGTCTATTATTGTAATTTAGTACAACAGTTCAAATTGAAAAAAGTTTCAATCACATTTATTTTTATTTTTTAAGGTACGATGGGTTTTAAAAGATACAAAAACCATATTAAAGTGAACAGGACAACAAGTTTTTAACAGTACTGTGTTTTCTCATAATAAATGCGGTTTGGTTTGGTAAAATCGTTTGTTAGGATACAAAAAGTGTAAAGTTGTATAACCATTAGAAAAAACAGCATTCATACCTATTTAAAGTAAATACACGCTATAACTTTACGAATTACTGTTTACTAGTGTCAAGTTTATTTAGTGACATTTAACTTAAATTTAAGAATGATGTAATGTGTTTGCACTAGAATTTAAACTCTCCACAGTGAACGTCTTAACAAAATTATTTTAAAAAAATGAAAGTTTAAGTGTGTGCACGTGATTAAAAAAAAGAAAAAGAAAGTAAGTTTAATCTAGTTAGTGAGTTTTATTGCAATGCACAAATCCAAACCTTTTAAAAACAGCAAAATTTTAAAGGTTTATAAAAACACATGTACTCTTTTGTTATCGTAAATCCGTGGCCATTTACCAATGATTAATGCGTTTTTCTGACTTTTAATGATAAAAAAAACTCGCAAAAACAAAATACACTTTAATTTTTTATCACTTGAACTTTTCGAATAACTTTGAAATAAAAATGCAGCAAAATTACTAATTTTAAACTGTACGAGACTACATTATGACGTAATAATTGAAAGTAAGTGAAAATAATAAATAACTTGAAAAATTGTGGACAAAAACTGTCTTTCGTTAGTGTCTAATTTTCAAAGATGGCCAAAATTTATTTATGCAAATTTAGACCTAAGTATTAACTTTAAGGACGAGAAAACTATTAAAAAAGTCGAAGACTGAATAAAAATACAATAAATCAAGTTTGAATACATGGAAATACCAATAACAAAAATAATAACTTTCATTGCTGAATACTATCAGCCTCTAACACAAAACCCTGCAGTGGTCTATAATAAAAAAAAGTATTTTAAAAACACCTAACTTACGCATGTGAGTACAAACTTGAAAAACTCAACAAAAAATTATTTTGAAAATAAACAAATTATCGAATAAAATACCAACTTTGCGCTGAATAAAACAAATTAAACATTTCAAAGAACTCTTTTATTAAACAACGATTCGCCTTGTAGGTGTCTTAACTCTAATTCAAACAGAAGAACTTAAAATGTAAATAAAAAAATAACGTAAAATTATATACCATTTGCAACTAGGTGTATAAAAATTACATTTTTGTTTTATATTTCATTTCACAAACGTTTTCAAAACTATACGAGTTTCATTATCAAGTGGTATATTTTAAGTTAATGCTAAAACTTTTGGTTAGTAAAACATTTTCCAAGAAAAGTTCAACTTATGACGTGTGAACAAGTTCAAATAAATACATGTTTAAAAGTCTAGCAAGTAAAACTAAACACAAACCTGTGGTGGTCGACGTGGTACTTTTTGAAGATGATGGAATTACAAAGTAAGTTGAAGTGTTTATTATAGAATAATACCAGACTGTCTACTACAAAACTGTATTATTTGTAGTACGGCAGCCAGGATTCATACTACAAAACATAAAACATTACTTGTAATTTAAATCTGTTATTAACAATATTGAGTTAAAAATATACTGTAAATTTACTTCTACGGCCTTTAGAGTGTATAAGTAAAATTTTTTAGTCCAAATCAAACTGATGACGTTATAATTAGCAAGCTCATATAACTAAATAAATCTCAATAAAACATTGTTTAACTTTTTAAAGCTTTTGAATTTTTTACTGCAAATCAATTTGTTTTATTAAGGTGGAAAACAGTGCAATTAAATAACTACTAATTAAGTTTGAAGAAAGAGAAAACTATTAAAAATGTCGAAGACTGAATAAAAATACTATAAATCAAGTTTGGGTACTTTGAAATACCAAAAACAAAAATAATAACTTTCGATGCTGAATACTATCAGCCTCTAACACAAAACCCTGCAATGGTCTATAATAAAAAAAAGTATTTTAAAAACATTGCTGTTGAAGGCCTATTTTAATTTCATTAGTATAGTGGAAAGCTGTAACTCTAATATCTTGTGGCTTAGATGAAAAACTAAATAGGAGAGTAAAAGAGAATCAACTTTCAAACAAATAAACACGGAAGAGCTAAAATAAAATTCTAAGTAACAACAAGAGTTAAAATGTCGCATTAAAATTCAGCCAAAGACCATAAAAATATACTATTGATATTGAAATAGAAATACAAGCAAATCAGATGTAGAATAAACGTTTGTTTGTTTCAAACTAAAATTTCACGCTTAAGTAATTAATCTGTGAGTTAAGTAGTTCGACAAGCATGTTGCAGAGTTTAAAAATAAGTGAACTTTGTTTTAATTTAAACTGTTTTTTGGTTAATAAAACTTGAATTGACCCATAAACAAAATAAAACTAAAGAATATAAGGCTACATAAGTCCTCATTACAGTTTTATAACCTTTTTTTTTCAAAAAAATTTCAAAAACAGAACTGTACTAAGGCCAACTAAGAAAAAAAAGGTACTGAAAAAAGTTTAAACTTAGTAGACGCGCTTTAAAACATGCAAAACTAAGGAAATGTTCATCTTATTGCCTGTAAATAAGACCATTATGTATGATATATACAACCTTATAGAAACAAATAGATACAAACCTTAAAGTAGTAACACAAAAATTATATACTGTATTAAACTATCATAAATCAAAACTAAAGGATCACGAAATTAAGTTAAAATATTTTAAATTGTATATCGAATCTGGTGTTTAATAAAAAACATATTACAGTTTATTAATGAAACGAAAATAAAAACATTACAATTAACATTTAGCCTAAATAACATGAGATTGTAGTAACCTTGGTAAATACATATAATCAAAATAAATAAAAAGTAATCTTATACAATTAAAAAAAAATCCTTTTTGAATCCATTACTTCCAATATTGACTACAAAAACAACAGCCTACTATTAGCACTAACTCGCTTTATTATTTTCTGTTGTGTTTTCTACTAAGACAACAACTTAAAATGCAAAAAAAAACTTAGTAATAAGTGAGCAGGAGTAAAACTTATTACCGTAAGTTAAATTATTAGAATAAACACAGTTAGTTTATTAAGGCATGATCAACTTCATCATAGATATTTATTTTTGCCAAGTTAGTAATTAATCATAAATACTATTTAAATGTTAAAGATACAATAGAGATTATAAGACTTTGTTGACTGCACACATTAATATTTGAAAATGTATAAACTATTAAAAATTTAAAGTTAACCGTTCACTAATAAAGATCCTAGCAAAACAAGTTCCATGGAAAATACAATAAAAAACAAATTCAACCAGTACTACTTTTTAACTTTCTTTTATTATTTTACAGAAACATGTATTAGTTTAACAAAGAAAGAGTACTGTTAAAAATTAATTTCATTAAATATACAAACATAGTAAACATGTTTGTATTAGTAGGTAGTTGAAGACCAGAATTTCCTAGATACGCGCTTTTGTGGACAATTTAATCTTAAAAATTTAAAGTAAAGTATAAATTTTCAAGACATAACATTGTAAATAACCATATAAAACAGCGCAACAAGATTATAACTAGGATTAAATATTAAGAATCGATAGTTTTTTTTAATAACAGTTTAATTTAAGCAAAGCAAGGTATCATTAGAAACTGAAAATTTATTTAATAGCTAAATGGCACTACAAAACTACTGTAAAAGGTAAAAAAACTAGACCTCAAAACTAAAATGGCTTCTGGATTGAATATTTATAAAAATAAAAATTGAGTTAAGCTAGCTATTTTTTAAAAACTAGCTATTTTTACATTAAGATACGAAAACAGTGTTAAAAAATTCATGTATAACGGTTGAACAACTTAATAGATTTGATGTAGACCTTTAAACTGGACAGAATAACTTTTAAAGCTTTTAAATAAGAACTATATATTAAGTGCAACCATTACTAAAAGGTTGAATAAGTATTGTTTAAGACATAAAGAAATAATCATACAAACCAGCGCAACAAGTTAATAATTAATGATTAAGAGTTAATTGTAACTTTAAAATTAGTTTAAATTTTACGCAGCAATAAAATATTTAAGGGTTAATTGTCATGCATATTTATAAATATTAAGTTAATTAAGATACACCTTATCCAATACTTATTATGTACATATAATTAGTGCTATTAATGACTGTATTAATCAATATAAAATTTGCACTACTTAAATTAAAAATATAGAGCAATTTAAAAGAAATCTTGATAACTTATAATTCAATACATAAGATGCAGCAAAAATTACTTGAGACTACCGGATGACGTAATAATTGAAAATAACAGATTACTTGAAAAATTGTGGACAAAAACTGTATTTCGTTAGTTTCTAATTTCCAAAAATGGACAAACTTTATTTATACAAATTAAGACCTAAGTATTGACTTTTTAAATTGAAAATGTAAATTTAGCTTTGTTTCTATCTAACAAGGTATAAACCTTCTACACAAAAGATACAACTTACAAAAGTATATGATTTGTATTGTTAACAATGCAGTGTATTACATTAACTTATTTATATGTTATAGTATAGTTGTAATGAATAATTCAACTTTTAGTTAAGTGATAATTAAATTTAGTTTTGACTAAGATGCACACTTACTCGTACATCAAAAAAAAACTAATTAGGTGCCAACCAGCATAAGGACCTGGCCTAAAGGACGGCTTTCGTTATTTGTGCAAAAGTCCTGGAGCAAGAGTTCCTCCGGAGGAGGAACTCGCAGCGGAAGGACTTATGCACAAATAACGAAAGCTGTCCGCTACCACTTTAACTCAAAACCGAAATACACTTGAAGCTCAGTACCACACTTTTATCTGGTTTGGCTGTCAGGCTTACTAACTAAATTCCAAGCGTAATTAGGTTTTCAAGAAAAAATGGTTGGGAGAAAAAGTGAAAAATTTTTCGCCGGCGGAGCCGGCGAAATGCCTTTAAAAAATAGTTTTTATTATAAATCTCAAAAATTTTCACACACATTTCCACTTTAGGGGAATCCCCATTTGTGAAAAATTTGTGTGGGGGGCCTCAATAATTTAGTGCGTACCTTATGCGGGTGCGTAATTCTTAAAGAAACCCTTTGTTTATAAGAATATGTCATTAAAAATTTAGTGCGTACCTTATGCGGATGCGTACTTCTTATAGATGTATTTATTTTATTAAAATCACGTTCTAAACTTATGGTTCAGAGCATAAATTAAATGGTTACAGTTCAGACATAATCCTTTCTGTGTACTACTTTATGTAAGCAATAAAGAATTTTTTGTTCATTTTAAAATTTGTTAACTACTTGCATCTTAAATAGTTCTAAGTTGGCTTAATAGGTCCGGCTGCAGTTCTAAGGTCGCTTCTGATTGGCTAATACATTACTTGTTTACTTGGGTTAGGGAAAGGGTTTATATTAAAATTTTGGTAAGGTGGGTTAAGATTGTAGATGCTTTTAATATTCTGCTGAATTATCACTTTACATCATTTGCATAATGTTATGATTGAAAACACATACAAAACCTTACAACTGCAGCCGACCCACTTAAAACATACACATTTTGGCCTAACTTACCTTATTCAATTTCTATACTTGCAACTAACATGTTCAAATCTAAACCACTACTGTCAAAAACTCTTCTTAAGTAACTATTAACCAACAACAGAGTTGCTATACAATATAATTATAAAAATATTTAACTGAAAATTATATTTCTTTTTTGTTTTCAACAGTTTTTGACAGTGTTTTTTGTTTAGAAAAAAATGGTTAGCATACTTGCATATTAATTGTTTACATAGTCATAGAACTTTTATGGTGACATTATCTAATAGCATATCATATGTATTTATTTTATATGGAATTTCATATTTATTGGGATTAAACTAACAAAAAACAATTTATGTAATGCTACACATAGTGTCAAGTTGAAGACAAAATAAATGCTTATGATATACTATTTTATAATGTCACAATTAAAATTCAATACAAAGACTATTTTGAACTATTATTAATAATCTAAAAAATAATAATCTAAAAAAAACATAGTCTTTTTTAAAGATCATACATACTCAGATAACAGTCTGGTTTTTGTCAGCTAGTTGCAGTTTTCTTATCATAACTTTACCAATTATAACAACCACTATATGGTTTTCAAAGTTATAATACACTTAAACTTTGAATTTTATTATTACTGTTAACTATAATCATTACAAGTGACTGAAACAAACCAGACTCTTATCTAACTTAGTTATATAAACATATAAAAGCACTAAACATCAGGCAGTTGATCAAGCTGCCTGAATGTTGTTTGTGTTCCTATATGTTCACATGTAAAAAATAAGTCACTTATACACAAACATTTTACACTACAGCTTTAACAGCTTAGTGGATTAAAACATAAAACATTTATTTAAAAAATTAATATCAATGTGTCTCTATAAGTGTGCAAAGACTTATAAATAACTACTTAACTTTAAAGCTTGTAACATTTTGAGTTACACTTAACAAAATGTCAGCTGGAATTTTGGCTCTAAAATGATGATTGAACATTTTACATT
The DNA here is from genome assembly GCF_965202585.1 of Thalia democratica. Classification (NCBI taxonomy): domain Eukaryota; kingdom Metazoa; phylum Chordata; class Thaliacea; order Salpida; family Salpidae; genus Thalia; species Thalia democratica. Next base: position 10,892,769 of record NC_139166.1, read on the forward strand.
GTAATTTCTTTACAAAGATTAACAACACATAAGTTTTGACATATAGAAAAGCTAATGAAATTTAATAGTAACAGCTCTTAGTTACTTTTGCACACTTAAGAAACTGTATAGGATATTTTTAATCTAAAACTTTCATTGTAATTAACTCATAACTTTATGACATGCATTTATAAATATCAAGGCTGCCACTCTTTAATTCAAAAACTGTACTCTTTTAAACAAGATTTCAGCTTAATTTGAATAAAATTAGAAACTAAGCAGCAAAAGCTGTTAATGTGTTATGTACTTCACTTATACTTAAAATCAGTTGATTTTGAGCACTAATTTATACTAATGATATTCTATATTTACAAAATTAATGAAACAATCAACTATCAAGTGTTTAAAATTGAGCATAAACCTGAGCACTACTAAAAAATTAAGTGTTGGCAACCCTGAAAAATTATCTTATATGACATTTATCATCTTAACATTAACTATTTTGTATAACATATAAAGCACTTACCTCAGTAAGAGCAGTAAACCAAGAACAGACCTGATATTTAAATTGCCACAAGAAGGTTAGTGGCAAGAAGGGTTGATATAGTACAGATGATTGCTGTAGAATCAAAATAGAAGATGCCAAATTTGTTTGTGCTTAATAAAAACTTTTCAGTGCAACTATGATTAAATAGAAACACAGGATTACTAATATAATGTAGCAGACTGTTGATTTGAGACACTTTTTCAACATAAAGATAAAGACTTTTCTCTGAAATCATGAAAAAAAGGTAATGAATCACATGGTTTGAGTAGAAGACTGTTGATTCAAGATACTTTTTAAACATACAGACATTATCAATTTGTTTTATGTACATTTTTGTCAAGCATAAACAGTTTAAGTTTCAGCTGTTAAAGACAATGCTGATTTTTTCAAACCAAGTAATTGATTTATGTATCTGCTTTTAGTACCTTTTATTGCTTAAAAATACATATAAAAAGGTAAACTCTGAAATAATTTATGAAAGTACAGTTAGAGAAAAAAATGACAAGAGCTGCTACCAGTAAGAAAACATTTTACTAATGAATGCAATTTTCATGAAAAATTTCTGCAAACACAATTTTTTATAATTACGTAACAAATAAAAACTTGGTGCAAAAAATTCGCTTGGTGACATACACGGGTTCTCTCTTCTCTCACTTTGAAAGTTTTAAGCTGATTATATACTTTTCGCTATAATTTTTTTAAACCTTGTTTTTTTCAAAAATAAATTTTACCATCATGTCGAGCACCGAATTCTGCTTCAAAAAACACCAAACACTTTATAAAAAGGATGAAAATTAAGCAAAATAGAACTTAAAAACTTCAAAGCTTGGAACTTGAATTGTTTGGTTTTTCAAACTTGAATCTTTTTGCATGAAAGGGTTTAAAAACAATTAGCAGATACTAGTATTCGAACTACGTTCATAACAAATATCTCTGTCATATTTTTAATTTCAGCTTTAAATCTTTGTTTTAGTTTAAAGGTATATATTTGTATCTATTCATTAACTGGTTAAACAAAACATAACTTACATGAGTAAATATAAATGACTGAAATAAAGGCGTGATTTTAATACAACTACAGTAAACTTGTGTTTGATTAGTAAGCTACTTTTTATGGAAACATGTTGGTTTGTGTACATATTTATAAAAGAATACTTCAATCTAGTATTAAAAATACCTTAAAATAAGTATGTGAATGAAAATTTATGCACACATTAAAGCTTAATCTTACAAACTCTGTACTTTTAATTTGGTCGTTTTAATTCGTACAACAGATTTTTTTTACATGACTTAAGTTTAGCACTATTTTTTAATTAAAAAGTTCAATGTTAGTTATGGCATACAATAAAAACATTTCATCAAGTTACTAGATAAGTTTACTACTTGACAGAAAAAGAGTTTTCATTTGAAGTGTACACTGACAAACTTACCTATATGATTTGACTGTATTTCTATTTATAGTCAAATAACTTGATAATGTGAACTTTTAACTTGTTAACACTATTGTTTACTTAATTAATCTTTTCAAAACAGTATTAAATTCAAGCTGTTTGAATAAATACTTGTGAGCTGCAGAACAGTTGAACTAATTTAGCTCTAATAGAATCTTTTGTTGAACTCTTAAAATTGTAACACAAGTATTGAACAGTATTGTGTTTTTAAATTACATATTGTTCCTGATGGAAAAACCAGCTCATTTTACTTATCATTTAACTTACATATAAACTTTATCATGATACTTGAATTAGTACTATTTAAAATTAAATATATCTGAACTTATTGCTATATGTAGGTTTTTACAAAAGGTATTTCATTTTATCATAGTTATTTCAGTATTATTTTTTAATTTTCACCAAAGTAAAGATTATATTTTTATATACAAAAAATATTTTATGTTTGTCATTTAAAACATAATGATAAAACTAACCAACTAACCTAACATTATCTTACTTAATACTTAAGCTAACAGCTATTATTTACATTAAAAGTTACTAAAAACTAGTTAATAAAATTTATTTTAAAATCTTATTGATTAGTGTAATACTTATTTATTAAATAATTCTTAACTCTAGTGTTAAAGAGAACATTTAGTTGCAATAAGTATGAGAATAAATACTTATACAGACACCAATGTTTAAGCTTAACTTTACAAACTATATAAATACGTATCAAAACACTATTAAAACTGTTAGCAAAGTAAAAAATCTTTAATAAACTGTTAAAGAACTAATTACATTAATAAACTCTATAAAAAAGCAGTTTTTATCTAAAGACCTAACCAGCTGTAGTCATTATAAATTATGGAAACTGAATGAAAATTTAAACAGGAAAATTGATTTTATTTTCTCTGCCTTTGAAAACTTTAACCTGTTTTAAAACTTTTTGTTTTTTAAACCTGGTTATAATTTTAAATGAAATTTACCATCATGTTGAGCACCTGCTTCAAAAAACACCAAACAGTTTATAAAAATCATGAAAAATAAGCAAAATAGAACTTTAAAACTTGAAACTACATTTATTGCTTGTTTTAGAGGATCTTTCAAACTTATATTTTTCAACAACATACGAGTTAAAAGTTAAAATAAATAGCAGATGCTAATATTTGAACTATGTTGATAACAAATATCTGTGCTACATTTTTAATTTCATTTTTAAACTTATATTTATATTTAAAGGTTTTGTATAAACAATTAAACGTGTAAAGGTAAACAAACGTTAAATGTAAAACTATGTAACTTTTTAAAAATAATAAATGTATAACACAAGAGTATACAAACGAATTTATTAAAATAGAAAAACTGTTTACTTAATTTATTCAACAAACAAAACACGATTAAGTTGATTATTTTAGCAAAACAATTGAACACAAATGTTTATTGAAAGTATTTTATTTAGGTTTATTTTTGTAAACTTTAATTAATTTAAGTATTCAACTCAATAAGCATTTTTGGTCAAATATATTTATAATAAGAACAGCAAGTATACTTTAGTAATAAAAACAAGCTAAAGTAGTTATTACCTGAAAACTAGACAAAACTATAAATATGAAAATTTATGCAAATTTTTGAGCAACAAAATTGAATGAAAATGTACAGTTAAGTTTAATTTTTGAAATTTTATTTATTTTTATTTGAAACTTGCCAATACTTAAAAACAAATGTCTCCATCATTTCGGGCACAAAATTCTATGCAAAAAAATACCTAAAACTTTATATAAACGATGAAAAATGAGAATTATAGAACAAGAGCGTTATTTTTCACGAGTAAAACAAAATTCTTTTTTAACTTCTAGTCTTTCAATTTCTAGATAATGATTAGTTCAATTTACAATACATAAAAAAAATATGATATTAATACCTAATAAGTTTAACAAGCTGCAAAGTTTGTGTCATTTGTGTATGCTTAAGCAAATGAATAGATTCTACATTTTTAGTTTTGTTTTTGGCTCTAATAATAAAACTTTAGTTATTAAACATATATGTCTAAACTTTTTATTCTCTATTTAGCGTAATTAAAGAATATTAAAAAAAGTAAAAGAAAACAGAAAATTTTGAAAAAACAATAAGTAGAAGCGTTTAAAAGTAATTTATTGGTCTAGTGTTATAAAAACAAAAACTTTTAAATGAACTATAAAAGAAATTCAAAATTGTTAAATTTTAAACCATCTGACTTAAAAGCTAGATTTTTAGAGAACTGTTAGCATTTGAAATGGGCACATCGAAAGCATTACAACAAAAATAGATAAACAAAAATACTTGATTATATTTTATTTATTTTCACCCGACCAACTGGGCCTGTATTATTTTCAAAACGTCCTGCACGCTCGTGTCCTCGACTTTCGACCCCAAAACCTTCTCCGCCGCCCCCAACGCCCCGTTGTCATGGCGATCCATCTCGCTGCCGCTGTGACCCAGTTCGTCTCCGTGGTGATGTCCCGATCCGTCGTGACGGTGATGATGCATTGTGACGTCATCTTTTTTGGGGTCGAAGCTGATGACGGAGGGGAGCGCCTGAACGTCCGATGAAGTTCGGCATTCGACTCGGCAAACTTCTGTTTGATCCTCGGCACCGCTCCCCATGACGTCATCGGCTGTTCATTCGAGCGTGAAGTTAAATTTTCAATTTTTGTTTAAGTTGATTTATTAATGTGTGATACAAAAACTTAAATTTTGTCAAATGACACTTTGAGCTGAACTTTGAGTTTTTTGAAAATATTATTTAAAAAAATTTAATTGAAACTTCTACGCTTTTATAAAATGTTATCTTACAGTTGAAAATTGTTTGCTACATAAAAGTAATTCATTACATCATACGTCATAAACACATATTAGCATCTTAAGGTAGTTACTCACGGCAGGGATGTGTTCTCGTTCTCTTTCTGACTCCCTGCCCGCAGCTTACCGAACAAACTGACCAGTTCGAGTACTCGCCCCAACCTGCTCCGCTTCCGCAGTACTGTTCTTGGTACTGTGAAAAAAATGTTTGTTATAAGTGCTTCCGCAGTACTGTTCTTGGTGCTACGAAATAGTGTTTGTTATAAGTGCTTCTATAGTACTCAGGGTTGCCACTCATTTTTTCAAAAATTTTTCCAGGTTTTCCAAATTTCATCCAGGTTTTTAAAAGTAAACATTTTTGGGTCTATTTTTAGTTTTAAGTTAATTTCTATAAAAGAAGCTGTGTCAAATAGTACAAAAACATTTAAAAGATGCTTCCACAGTACTGTTTTTGACAGTTTGCACATAAGTTGATTTTCTACTTTTGTATTGCTATTAATACTGATAATAATACTTGGGTTGTAAAATTGTAAGTAAAACCTGATTAGTTAGTGAAATAAAAATATTTTTGTTTTACTTTATATGTTGAAACCAAAAAGGTTTTGTTTTTGTGGGTTTAGTTGAAAAACTATTAGCTAAAAAATCTTTCAAATGTGATCAACATCACACAAAGTTTTAAAGTACCTCAAAAGGCGATAAAAACTTTTTATATATACTGATATATTATACAGATAGTTAAACATTTTGACATACTTAGAATATATTTTATTGATTAATAACGTGTATGTTTTTTTGTTGCCGTTATGCAGGTAGTAAAATCAACAAAGTAGTTTTTGCTTCGAACTGTTTTAAAAACTACAAGACGTACTCAAAATTTTTCTTATATTAAGTTAAGTATTTTCCTATTTACCACAACTTCGCTTCAGTTAAGCGTAAAACAAGTTATAATTCAGCAGGGTAATTAACAAATTAAAACTCTTCTCACTTGTGTCAGAGCGGGGCAAATTTGTTTTCTGCTTCTTTTCTGAGTTCCTGAATAACAAACGGAAGAGCAACTTGACCAAGAAGTCCAATTAGTCCATTCAGATGTGTCTGTGGAAGAAGAATATTAAAAATTATTAATAGTTCATAATGCATTTACGCAAAACTATCCATTAACAAATATTAATGGTTTTTTTTTTGTAAAACTTTTAGTAAAATAGATTTTAAATAGTTAAATATATACATATATATATATGTATATATGTATTCCAAAAGATTTGAAGTTTTTAAATTTATACTGAAGAATATAATAGTTTACATTCGAATGTGGATTTACAGAATTTGTTATTTTTTAGTGTTTTTCTGTCAGTATCTGATTTAAATAGTTTTTAACTAATTCAACAGTATTAAAATTGTTAAAATTTTTGTTAACTTTAAACACAAAACAAAACTAACATAGTTGGTCGTATCATAATTATTTTAAAATTAAAATCTTAGCTTACTTATTTCAGAGCACTCTTGTTTTTGCTCCATGATAACATTCCCGTTACAAGAACTTACTAATCTTCTGACTCTTTCGCCTTTGAAAAACAATATATATATATATATACAAGATAAAATTTATATGTATAATATTTAAATTTAGTACTGAGATATTTGGTTTTATAGTTTTTTTTTTAATTCTAAAAGATTTGGTTAGCAGGGTTGCCACTGCGTTTAGGCACATTTTATCCAGATTTTCTAAATTTTTTCTAGGAGTTTTAAAGTACACATTTTTGGGTCAATTTCTAGTTTAAAGTTAAGCTGAAAAGATGTGTTAAATAATAAAACAACATTGAAAAGATACTGTAAAGCTACTTTTCACGTATGTTTTAAAAATTTTAAAGTTTTCCACGTTTTTCAGTAATTTTTGCTGAAATTTCCAGTTTTTTCAGCCTAAATTGTCAAATTTCAGGTTTTGTGGCAACGCTGGTGTAGTAATATTTATCTTTTGAATTTCAGAAAATGTTTATTTTGTACAATGTGCTAGTTTGCTGCATTAATTAAGCATTAAAAGTTTATTACAACAAAAATTTATCAGTGCAACTAAAATCAAAACTATAAAAAACTTCAAAGTCAAAATTAAAGTGAAACAATATTTCTACTGCTTTAAAACTAGTCTTAATAAGTCCAATTAAATTTATAAACCTTGATACAGGTCATTGCAATCAGTCCAAATAGTTTAGAAAGTCACCAACAATAAAACTTATTGATATATTTTATTTTATCATACAAACCTTGACACTGATTGTTAGAGTCAGTTCAAATATCTCAGAAAACCACCATTTTATTTATATATATTATTTTATTTTTAAAACCTTGACACTGATCATTGCAGTCTGTCCAGTCCGTCCACTTGACTCCGCAGTTCTTGCTGCAAACCCCGCCGGAGCACTTGACAGTTTGTGATTCGATTTCCCCCGGATTGCAGGCGTTGGACCTCGTCCTCGATTTCACACCGTCCCCGCAAGACACTGAACATTGGGAGAAATCGCTCCTAATAAACAAAATCAAAAAGTATTAAAAAATAATGATAAAGATAAAAAAAATAGCTGTTCAAAATATAGATTTAATCGTTTACTAACAAAAGATCCTAATGAAACAAGTTCACTGGAATATAAATAAAAAAAAATTTATACAGTAATGTTCCTTTATTGTACCATCATATGTTTCTGTGTGGTAACGAATCAATAGACTTCAACGGGGTTCTGTAAAACATGTAAGCACTTACTTTATTCTATGCTTCTATTCTTACATTACAGTAGTTATTTTTTACAGAACCCAGTTGAAGTGTGTTGATGCATTAACACACAGAAACATATGTTGGTACAGTAAAAGAAGATTACTGTATAATTTAATAAAAAATAACCATATAAACTTTAAAAAGTCAGTCGTAAACAAAAGTCATTTTTATAGTTTAAAAAGTCTTAAAATACACGACAAGTTAAATTGAATGCGAACGTTGATAGAATTCACTTCTGAAAAATAGTTTATTTAGTGATGTATTCGTAATTAGGGCATGTTAGGTTTAAATTTGTAAACAAGAGTCATAGTTTATAACAACTAAAATTAAAAACAACATAAATCAAAAGTCCAAAACTATTCAAATTTTATTTAATTCATAACTATTGAACTTTGGTGCTGTACTTATTTCGTACCAACTTTTAAATATGTAAATAATGTAGTAATATAAATGTCTAGAATATTTTTTTTACATAAAACTTTTAACGAACCATTGAGAATACGTATCTTCTCCGCAACTAGAACTTTCATATTCCACTTTCTTCGTGCAAGTGTTTATCTTGGCTCTGTACTTCACTCCTCTACCACAAGACTGAGAACACTGTCCGTACGTGGTCCTGTTAAAAATATTCAAGTTCAAGAATAAATTTTTTTTAATAACTTTGTATACGTTTAAAAATAGTTGACAAGGTTAGTTTTCTTAAAAAAAAAGTTTATAAGTGACTACATTAATGACACCTTTGAGCATAGTACGCTTTTAAAACAAAAGTTAAGCTAAGTTTTGTATCAAATTTAAGTAATAAACAGCTAAACCTTTTATCTTCTTAAAAAAACTTCGGCTTTAAAAACAACATTAAGACACTACACATACACTAACTTAACAATCCATAAAGAGTATACATCATCAACAGTCAAAAATTATAAGAAATAAATCTTGTAGTAAACATCATACTTCCATTAATCCTTCAGTGTTGACATTGAAGTACAGACATAAAAAAATTCAAAAAATAAACCTTTAAGTGTTTAAATTTATTTTTAATTCAGATAACATACTGTTGAATACAACTTTAGTTTACAAAAAATGCAGGTTTAAACAGTGAAATTAAAATAAAAAATATTGTTCATCGTGACAACATACCTGTAAGTATTAATTTTAAAATAATAAAATAAAACTAGTACTGTTTATATAAACCATCAGTTTTATGTAAACATTAACATGAAAAGATATTTTAATACTTAATTATTAAACAAACCATTCAGTATACGCGTCATCACTACCGCATGCTTCAGTGTCGACATCTACGTCTTTGACATCGCACGAATGAGATCTCACTCTTGTTCTCTTGCCTGTGGATATGAAAAAATAGTATATATATATATATAGTTTATTAGGAAAATGCAATTTTAAAAATTCTAGAACATATTTTTCTTAAAAACAAAATAAAAATTGTCAAAATCTTCAGCTAGTTCAATTTAAAATAAAAAGGACTTTGATAAACCGAGATGCAAAGTTATACAAAAAAACAAAAAACAATATGACGTAAGAACTGAGTCCTAATAAATTATTTAAAAGCCATTCGAGTGGGCTCTGTAGAAAGTGATTACGTTTAAACAGTCATCTTAATTTCTATATATATATATATATGTCTACACATTAATAGTTGTTTTTTTTCTAAGTTTTTTGTTAATAGTGCTCTGCAAATCAAATTGGTTAAAGATTTAATTATAAAATAAACTAAAGAAATTAATAAACTAAAGCTTTACTGAAGGTTATTTGAATTAGAACTACCTTATATGTGAAACAGCTGTATAAAACTTTTGTTTATAAGATAATTGTAAATATTTAAAAATACTATTTTCTTACCTCCGGCGCAAGATGAGGAACATGTGGACCACTGCTGCCACTCTCCGTAATATCCAGTGTCTGTGAAAACGATAATAATTTAAATAACTTAAACTTTATAACTTTAGTTATTGTTTATCTGTAGCTTAAAAGCTCTCCGACGTTTTCTATAAGAAACCTTGTCTTTTGTAAAAAACTTGTCAATTTCGTAAGATCATGTGGCTGTTTATAATCGTGAGTAAATAAACTACTTAATAATAATTAAAAAAAAAGTTTTTGAAAAACCTGAACTTTTTTAATACATATTCTAATTTTTTAAATAGAATCAAACAAACTTTGGTATCCGACGTTGCATCTTTCAATTTCTTCTTCAGGACCTATTTCAGGACAAATGTCAGGCCTGAATCTGGTTCTTATGCCCTGAAATGTTAACGTATAATAAATAAACATACTACCTTTTATGTTTTTAGTCACCAATTTCTAGACAACAAGGTTGCCCAAAGTACGCAATACTGAATTTGGCTGTTAGTGGGTGCTAATTAGTTAGGCTGTAAAAAATAATTAGGTAGTTAACTAGTTAATATGAGGTTTCTAATAAACTAATCGTTTACTTTTAATTTCTATCAAGAAGGCGCTTATAAAATTTGATTCTGATTTCCTGAAAGTTTGTATAAATAAAAGTGTAACAAACTTACTTAATATGAAACTTATTCTATTTATATCCTATTTTACAGTAGAATTTGTTTGATTTGTTGGTTTTATAATTTAGTTTATTTCTAGATTTAATTAACCTTGCGACAAACTCCGATTAAAAACTTTTTTTATGTTTACTTCAAACTAACAAACTTTATACATATATCAACAAAATGCACATGTTTATACCAAACATCATTCTGCTAATTGTATATATGTATATATTTATATATATATAATTTACTCAAATGGCGATTTTAAAAATTCTGGAACATATGTTTCACAAAGCTTTTATTTTTCATAAAGCTTTGATCATCAGCCAGTTAAATTCAATTGAATTTAACTGGCTGATGATCAAAGCTTTATGAAAAATTAAAGCTTTGTGAAACATATGTTCCAGAATTTTTAAAATCGCCGTTTAAATAAATTATTTAAAAGCCCTTCAACAGGGCTCAGTTGAAAGTGTTTACGTTTAAAAATTAACCTTATTTTATATATATATATATATATATATATGTTGAAAGAGAGAGACAAAGGTGATTATTTAAACTTAATAACTTTTTACAGAGCCAACTTGTAGGGTTTTTAAATAAGTTTATTAGGAAAATGCGATTTTTAAATTTCAAGAACATAACTGTTTCACAAAGACAACAATAAAAGACTGTTATTAATCTTTATCTCGTTCAATTTAAAATAAATAGCACTTTACATGCATTATACATATAAATAAATTAGTACCTCTCCGCAAGAGGCGCTGCATTCTGACCAGTCGCTCCACTGTAGTTTGTAGCAACAATTCTCCCTACTGCACTCTCTTCTCTCAACTCTGTCCTCTCCTCCGCACTGCGACACCTGTGTTACAAAATTCGAGGAATTAATAACTGAGTAAATAAGTAATGAATAAATTTATAGTTTAAAATGATTGGATAAAACACAAAGTAAATTGAATTGATTTGTAGTTCTGCAAAACTCTAAAAAATTAGTTAAATGGAATTTAATTTTTTTCTTGAATGTCTGTGATACACTGGTTTAATTGTGTACAGTGATCGTAAGCACAAGCAAAAGTTAGGAAATTTTGAATGCACTCGTGTGCGAATGCTTACTCGCGAGATGCAAACTCAATAGGATGCTCACAGTAATAGATTCAGTATAACAAATGGGTGAAATATTATCAAATTACTTAAGTAGAACATAGAAATCAAGTAGAAAGTTAAATTATTTTCATGAAAAATTAAAGAAGATAGGTGTTTTAATTTTTTTAATTCTCAGAAGTTTAAAGTTAATACAAAAAACAGTTTTATGCTCTTTAAAGTTGATAAAATACAAAAAAAAATAAAGTGTTTGTTTCATTTTCTTGCGTTCCTGTATACATAAACAACCAAGCAGTGTACAAAAAAACCGTCTGAAAAGAAGAAAACAAATACTCAAATCACAATAACATTAATTTTTCTGATGATAAATTACTAACAGAGGTTCTCATCTGGTACCCAGCCCCGCAGGACACACTGCAAGCGCCCCACTCCGAATACGGGAGGTACTGATCGTTGTACGCGTCGCATGGAGTTTTCTCCCTGTCGAGTCCCTGACATCCTGGAAAAAATAATACAAATTATTCGTGCTGTTTTAAAAGTTAAAAATTTGTTAGTTTTAAATTTAATTTATAACAAGTTTAAAGTATAAAAAGATAATTTGTTAAGTCTTATGTAAACTTGCATTAAAGTACATGGTAGACGGCAATTTTTTGTTAACAAATATCAACTAATAAACGACGAAAAACATCAGAGGATAGTAAGAGATGTTGACTCAATGGGTTTATAGTTTTCAAGAAACTACACACAACATAGCTGTCCCTTTAACAACAGCAAATACAAAACTAAAACTACGCTTTTAAAGTATATTTTAGGTTTAAAAGAAAAAAAAGAAAAAATTAACGTTAGCTGGGTAATTTTAGCACAGACAAAAAATGAGTTTAACTGTAAACAAGGCTGCACTCTTTGATGGCTGCAAAACATAACAATCCAAAACTGGATTCTGTTCTGACTTTAGATAAACAAAAAGTAAATTAATAGTAATTGTAAACGCTCATTCACCTGCTGCTATAAACAACTTAAAACGTTTGTGGAAACTTAGCTTGTATGTTTTTAAACTGACTAATTTAAAATAATTCTTAATTTCATGTTGGTATTGATTTTTGATTTATATTATTCTATGATCTTTTTAAGAAAGTAACTTTACTTTTAAGAAAGTAAAGTGATGTGTTCTGTTAATCGAATAGTAAAACAAATGTGTCAGAAAAACCGTTGTGTTATATTAAATAAATAAGTAAACATATATATTTATATATATTGAAAAAGTACGATTTTAAAAATACTGGTACATATATTTCATAAGACTAGACGCCTTAATCATCAGCCAGTATACATTTTTTTTAAACAATAAAAAAACAAAAGAAAAAAATTAAACTGGCTGATGATTAAGGCGTCTTATGAAACATATGTACCAGTACTTTCAAAATCATACTTTTCCAATAAATTATTTAAAATCCCTTCAAGTGGGCTTAGTAGAAGGTGTTCAAGTTTGAACATTAACCTTATTATATATATATATATATATATATATATATATATATATATACATACATAAAAAGCTAACCTCCCTCCCCGACTTTTCCACCGGCGCAAGTTCTAGTTCTCGTTCTGAAACCACCGAAGCATGACGAACTGCAGTCGCTGTAATCGCTCCAAGTCGTCCAATAACCACAATCGTTCACTACTGGCTTTCTGCAGGGTCTGAGAATATTATATCATTTTTATAAAGTGCACATTTTATAAGAGCGCATGTTTGTTTTTAACTTATGAACTAGCCACAGGCTTTCTGAACGGTCTAAAAATAAGTTGATTTATTATTATGGGTACCTAGTGAAGTTATTATAATTTTCTAGTTACTTTTTAATATATATTACTGATAACCATTAACCTTAATCATTTCATGGGTTTCTGCATGGGTTGAATTAAATAGATAAGATAAAATATTTAAAAAGTTTAAAACTTCTAATAGCAGTTTCATAATTTGAACTTAATTCAGTCAAAATAATATTTTTTTATAAATTTAATAAATGGTAACTCCGTACTAAAGTGTCGCTACACAATTCTTAAGCTACTCCAACTAAAAACATTGTTTTTAATCTTAACAAGAGCAGAAATTGATACAAACTAAAGCAAAAAGTGCTTAAAAACCTTAGCAGGATAACTTATATGTACTCATATGTGTTTTATAAGTATAATTTTTCTTGAACTCACCTGTAATCAACGAGCACTTTAACACTGTTGCTGATCAGTGCATGAAAAAAAACAAATAATAATATAAAACAACAAACAAAATTAAAAATTTTAATCGAGAATCTTATATTTATTATTTGTCTATTCTTTAAACATCAACTCACTCGTAATCAACAAACAATCCAACACACTTTTCCTGACCAGCACACGAACAAAAAACACATATATACTAACATATATATTAACTTTGTTTCAACTCACTTGTAATCAACAAACAATCCAACACACTTCTCCTGATCAGCACACGAGCAAAAAACACATATATACTAACATATATATTAACTATGTTTCAACTCACTTGTAATCAACGAACAATCCAACGCACTTTTCCTGATCAGCGCACGAACAAAAACACATATATACTAACATATATATTAACTACGTTTCAACTCACTTGTAATCAACGAACAATCCAACGCACTTTTCCTGATCAGCGCACGAACAAAAACACATATATACTAACATATATATTAACTACGTTTCAACTCACTTGTAATCAACGAACAGTCCAACACACTTTTCCTGATCAGCGCACGAACAAAAACACATATATACTAACATATATATTAACTATGTTTCAACTCACTTGTAATCAACGAACAATCCAACACACTTCTCCTGATCAGCACACGAACAAAAACACATATATACTAACATATATATTAACTACGTTTCAACTCACTTGTAATCAACAAACAATCCAACGCACTTTTCCTGATCAGCGCACGAACAAAAACACATATATACTAACATATATATTAACTATGTTTCAACTCACTTGTAATCAACGAACAATCCAACACACTTCTCCTGATCAGCACACGAACAAAAACACATATATACTAACATATATATTAACTACGTTTCAACTCACTTGTAATCAACGAACAATCCAACACATTTTTCCTGATCAGCGCATGAACAAAAACACATATATACTAACATATATATTAACTACGTTTCAACTCACTTGTAATCAACGAACAATCCAACACACTTTTCCTGATCAGCGCACGAACAAAAACACATATATACTAACATATATATTTACTATGTTTCAACTCACTTGTAATCAACGAACAATCCAACGCACTTTTCCTGATCAGCGCATGAACAAAAAACACATATATACTAACATATATATCAACTACGTTTCAACTCACTTGTAATCAACGAACAATCCAACACACTTCTCCTGATCAGCGCATGAACAAAAAACACATATATACTAACATGTATATTAACTATGTTTCAACTAACTTGTAATCAACGAACAATCCAACGCACTTTTCCTGATCAGCACACGAACAAAAACACATATATACTAACATATATATTAACTACGTTTCAACTCACTTGTAATCAACGAACAATCCAACACACTTTTCCTGATCAGCGCATGAACAAAAACACATATATACCAACATATATATTAACTACGTTTCAACTCACTTGTAATCAACGAACAATCCAACGCACTTTTCCTGATCAGCGCACGAACAAAAACACATATATACTAACATATATATTAACTATGTTTCAACTCACTTGTAATCAACGAACAATCCAACGCAGTTTTCCTGATCAGCGCACGAACAAAAACACATATATACTAACATATATATTAACTACGTTCCAACTCACTTGTAATCAACGAACAATCCAACGCACTTTTCCTGATCAGCGCACGAGCAAAAACACATATATACCAACATATATATTAACTATGTTTCAACTCACTTGTAATCAACGAGTAATCCAACACACTTTTCCTGATCAGCGCACGAACAAAAACACATACATACTAACATATATACCAACTATGTTTCAACTCACTTGTAATCAACAAACAATCCAACATTTTTTTCCTGATCAGCACACGAACAAAAACACATATATACCAACATATATATTAACTACGTTTCAACTCACTTGTAATCAACGAACAATCCAACGCACTTTTCCTGATCAGCACATGAACAAAAAACACATATATACTAACATATATATTAACTACGTTTCAACTCACTTGTAATCAACGAACAGTCCAACACACTTTTCCTGATCAGCACACGAACAAAAACACATATATACTAACATATATATCAACTACGTTTCAACTCACTTGTAATCAACGAACAATCCAACACACTTTTCCTGATCAGCACATGAACAAAAAACACATATATACTAACATATATATCAACTATGTTTCAACTCACTTGTAATCAACGAACAATCCAACGCACTTTTCCTGATCAGCGCACGAACACCTCCTGGTTCTGCTCTTCAGCGTCGTCAGGCATCCTCGGGTGCAGCTCCCCCACGCTCCCCACTGCTGCAACACGCACGCTGTGTGACGTCATAATTGTAATTAGTTGGTACATTAGTATGAACGTCTTAAGAAATTTTAATAAAGTGAAGTTGTTTATAAAACGTTAAAACTAGTTAAAAGCTAGCGCAAAGGTTGATACCGGTTGCTGGTATTTTTAAATTGATATAGCTTTTTATATTTTTTAGTTGTCACGTTTTATAACAAATATAATTTTAACTTTAAAAAATAATTTAATAAAAACTGTAATTAGAATGTTACGTCATAGCTGCAAGTCAGAATGTGACGTAATAACTTTGAGTCAGGATCTTAAATAATGAAAATAAGAAATTTTACAAAGGTTTTTTTTCTGATAACATTAATTCAAAATATAACTATTTATGAAATGAGAAAAGATTAAGACGGCCGCATGGTCGTAATGTGTTTTATTAAATTTTTCTAATTGTTGTTTTTTTGAAACTGGTATGATATGGTTTATCGTTGTGACGTAATAAACGAAAGATCAATGTGTTTGAGTGTTCTTCTTCAGAATTCGCTAAAACTAAAACTGCTTGATGTTGCAAAACTAAAATAAACAATATTTTGATGTGACGTCAGAAGGAACAAATTATTGTTTCATAGTTATTACAAGCATATAATTCTTTAAATTTTCGATAGTGGCGTCACAACTAAATTTCGCTACATTAAAATTTATCCCAACTTAAAGCTCTTTTACTTCTACAACTACATTTTTACTTAAGCTGAAAACTCACTAGAAGAAAAAAAAGAAGCATACATATAGCTTCTTAGTATTATTGTTTTTTCTTATCATATTGATTTTAAAACTTATCTAGAATCTAAACTTTACCATAAATTCAACCTAAAGATTAAGATTTAATTTGTTTTGTTTTCAAGTCAAAACTAGTTTTTATCTAATTGTTTAAACACTATTTTCCATGACTGGTACACATCTTTTAAGAATTTTTTAAAGCACTGACAAGGTCGTTGACCGAATTTTAGTTTGCCTAACAAAGTCTTAAAAGAATAAATACGTATTACTATCAATACTATATACAATGTACAAATTGTTTCACCTTTTACTTTTTAACTTAACTTTGCTAACTAATTATAAGAAGCAATAAACACATTTAACAAAACTAGTAGTCAGCTCTTATGCTTTAAAAGTCATTAAAACTAAACCAACTTTTTTTGTCAAACTAGTTTTATCTGAAAATAAATTGCTACTTGTTTTGTGACGCTATAAAAAAATGACGTATTTTGTACATCTTTGAGTGAGTAAAGTAATATGACCTAAGACTTTTGTAAAAAATAATACTCATTATAGCTAGCTAATTAAATAGAACAAAAGTTGAGAAAATATTTTATGAAGTTTACTAAGTTTTAAATAAATACAAGTAACTTTAAAATTAAAATTTAAAATTACCTGCGAAAGTTGGTGCTGCGGTCTTGGGTACTGTAAAATAAAATAAATATCATACAAAAAAGACGAAAGATTAAAATCTGCTTTAAATAAAAATAAAACAAAATAAATTTTGCACAAAAATTCTAAATCATAATTGTAAAGAGAAACTTCTACTTGTGAAAATGTCTTAATATGTTAAGTAATCATATAATTTGTATATATAATCATATCAATAACATCATATTTTAAATAGTATAGTCACAAATACTCACCAGCTTTTGTCGGTGCAGGAGTGTTGGTTACTGAAAAATAACTTAATAAATAAACAAATTATTAAAGCTTCATGTTATTTAACTCTTTAAATTTTATATGCCAATCTTTTTCCGTAATTATGTTTATAAAGTACAAAACGAAAACCAAAACAAGTAAAACATCTTTTTTGTCTTTATAAACAGTATTTTTAAGTTTTAAAGTTTTATTTTAATAAATTAAAGTCAATAAAAATCAAATAAATAAAGTTTTATTTATTTGCTACTAAATGCTTTTTGTTTCTGTACAAATGTTGATTTACTTGACTTAAACGTGTTTCTAGTACAAAAATTGAAATTTGGAAAACAAAAATGAAATGTGAAATCAACACTTGAGACCCTCCTTAACTATACAAGTTTTAGCTTATTTTATCAGTAGTCTTTCAATCGTTTCTTATTATCAACATAATTATATAAGAAAAGTTAAAAGGTATACAAGAAAAAAATATATATTAAAAGTATAACAAGCACTATATCTATATACTAGTAAAAAGAAATGTAGTAGAAATCATAAATGTTTTATATTTTAATTTAATTGGAAGGCCTATAAACTATTTTTTGTAAATATTAAATCACAAGTAACATTTAGAAGTACAAGTTAAATCTCTTTAATTAAAATAAACTAATGTTTGAGCAAGTTAATTAAAATTATAAATATTAATTCGAAAAATAAAACAATAACGATATTAGTAATCATGTGTAGTTTACTAACCCTGAAATAATTATACTTTAAAATAACACTTAAGAGTGAACAAAAGTAATGTTAACCCAACCATTTCTTAAACAACCAATATAGCATAGTTTTTATGTGAAGTTTGGTGAAAATAAAAATCAAATCATTCAAATTACTTATAATAAGTTTAAAATAAATCAAATTAATCCACGCAACTAGTTGCAATGTTTGTGTAGATTAATAAGTAAAACACAATTAAAACACTTAAAACTGTTTTCACAAAGCGGCGAACAATTAAACGTCAAATAACAACAGTTTAGGTTTCGAAGTGAAAACTTATAGTTCAAATAATATGTAAAGAAAGATATTAAGTAGATTTAGAATTCTAAGCTTTCCCGAAGCATTCAACTTAATTTTTAATGCAAAAGATCAACGATCTCATGTAACAGTTGCTTCATGTTTGATCATTGCAAGCTGTTTGGAAATTGACGACTGGAAGTTTTTCAATTGTGACTCACTGATCAGTCCTAAAAATGACGAAACCGGCCTCGGTCTACCGAAGGCTTGTGGGCTGATGATCAAATCGGCGTGACCAAACCTTATTTTGACTTATATATAGGAACGTGGAAAACAACCCAAATATATTTTTAAAGTTTATAGGTAACATAAATAAACCAAACCTCACTCAATGCAGTTAAGTGTACATTAAAAAAATTTAAACTAAATAACAAAGAAGAATAAAAACAATGAAAAAATAAAATAGTAGGTCGAAATGAACAAAAATGACAGGTATAGAATTTTTAAGTATAACTTAATAATCTAATAATGTAGTTTAGTAAAGTTATAATAAACTAAATCTTCCATATCGAGTGAACGTTTTAGATAAAAATTTTAATGCGTAAACAAAAAACTAAATTATATTTATGATACAAATATCAATAAAATCAATCTTTTTTACTGTAATCTAATAAAATCTTTATGTAAAAACCCAAAAAAATGATAAATATAGAACGAAAACATAAATTATGAGTGTTATATTTGAAAACTTACTACTGCATTCTAACAAACTATTATGTAAAATAGCAAAAATTAAAAAAAATTATACATATCGATTTGAACCTTCATTACTAAAACATAATGAACTTTTTATGTAAAGCAAATAACATCTTACTTAAATTAAAACAAACAAAAATACTTTTTTGAATTAGTGTTACAATTCAAGCGTCCTCCACTGAAATCTACCGAACTTTTTATGTAAGTATTCGATATTAACATAAAAGTAAACAATCTAACCGATAAAATATAATGAAAATAAAAAAAAATGAATAGAATAAAATAAAACAAACCTTTTCCCCTGCATTCTAGCGAGCTTTTTATGTAAACCCCCGCAGGTCTTTCCAGCGTGCACGTCACGTATGACATCACGGCGTTGAACTTCTCCCTGCTGCTCGTGACGTCATTGTTGGGCAGGGAGAAGCGGAAGTGTATCATCAGCACTCTTGTGACGTCATAATGACTCCCCTGCTTGTAGCACCAAGCGCCCTTGCCCCCAAAAAGCCCCTCTAACTGTTCGAATGTTGAATGTTTAAGTTTATGAGTGATTTTTTATAAAGTTAATTAATTTTGTTAGTGATGCTGTATTTTGTTAAGTTAAACTAATGGTTAAATAAAAGTTTTAATAAATTTAAAGTGCTTTTTGAGTGTTGCACGCTTAAAGGTATCCAAATTCGAATCGTTAAAAAACAGTTAAATTTTATATCAAGACCTTTGTATTTTTGAAAATCGAGTATAAGTTAATTAAAAAACGTAGTAATACCCGAATATTTGCAGCACCAACCAATAAAAAATATTTATAATAACAATTTAGTGGCAAAGTGAAACTAACACCGGAGTGTTTGTGCCAGCAACAGCCAATAGCAACGCAGCTTTTTTCATCGTTGCCATGGTTACCATGGGGACACGGCTCGTGACCACTTACCTGACACGCTATGTCTAATAAAAATTAAAAGTTTGAATAATACTATAATTTCTACAGCTAATATCTGAAAAAAAGAATTAAAAATGCTATAAATGTTCATAATAAAAAAAAACAATTAGCTTAAGTATTACAAAATGTTGAATTTTCATGCTAATTCCAATAATATTAATACTAATTTCATTAGTTAACTGTGACAAACCATCGTTGTCATTATCGCAGTGAGCTTATCGCCGAACCGTTATCATAGATTTACCAAAACGTTTATCATAATATGGCCACCTGCTATAGACATTACATATTGCACTAAAACAAACCACTATTTTAAAACTTCTGTTTTTCAGAAAGTTTTAAAATTTTAGTCGCTTATTTTTATTTATTTGACAGAATAGAGTTTGGCTTTTTAATGAGTTTGGCTTCATAAAGGTTTTTGGAAAATGTTAAAATTTTAAGCCATTTATTTAATTTTAATACATATATATAATTTAATTCAATTAAGTTTTATATGTTTCATTACACTGCTAGTTTTGAAAGATTTATTTTTACTTTAGTAAAAGTTAGTCACAAATATCTAAATGTATTGAAAAAGAGAACTACATGTTATAACTAAAACGTTTTTTTTTTATCATTTTGTATTTTTCATATTAAACAGTTTAACTGTTTTTTATAGTTTATGAAAATATTTCATTTATTCTGACTAACATATTTATTATATAAAGATCTCTTTTCGCACTTATGTTTTATTTAAACGAAGTTTCAAATCATTTTTGAATAAGTTATCAACTAATTTTTTTAATGTGTTTGATATAGATTAAAAACTAAGAAAAAACATTTGAATAACATTTTATATAACTTCCTAAGTTTAGCTTATCCAACAATATACATTCAATGTTTTAAAAAACTATACAAGAGTTTAAGTGAATAGTTTGTATATAAACGATTCTAAACAACCGTATAAACTAAAAAATTAAACAAAATAAATTACAATATAGAGTTGAATAAACAAAACATTACTAATCAAAGTATTACTGAAAAAACTTATTGTAAACTAAACGCATACATTTTTTTTAATTAACATACTGTATTATTTGTTAGAAAAGACTAATTTATAAAAAAAGACTTAAAAGATTAATATTTAAAACATAGTTTAATGATACAAAACGAAATAACTAACCTCTTATTTTATTCTGAACTTTAATTTGTTGGCTTGATTGAGCATGAACTGAATTAAGTACTAATAAAAATGCAACAAGTTTCATTAACAGATCCATAGTTTAAACTTAACTTTTTAAGCTTTGCTGAAAAGTTTTCCTTTAACACGCTTTTTGGAAATACCAAAAACATAAAACAAACAAAATAGTATATTTCCATTTTTAGTTAAGTTCATTCGATTACAGATTCATTGCAAACAAGTTTAAAAATTAAGAATAAAAATTAAATACAATTTCTTACTACAAAACTTTTGTTATAATTATCATAATTAGCTAAAAGTATTTTTACCAACAAAATCTGACTTTAATACCAATAATGTTTACTACTTAAATAATTGCCAATTTGTTATGATTAAATACGACTCATTAATGGCCGTACATATTTATTTATAGCAAACTGCCTCAAGGCTATTTGTCACTAAACTCGAGATAATGTTGCTATTTCCAGTTAAGCCTTAGTTCAAAGGTGTTTACGTTGATTATTACTAATTCTAAACCCATTTTAAAAAACAAGATTTTCAGCGTACTTTTTTGTAAGAAAAGTTTTCAAATTGATAATAAACAAGACTCGTTTCTGAAACAATTTATAGACCAATAACTAAATGAAAATTGTGAACAACTTTGCTACAATCAATATAACAGTTTAACGGTTGAAATAAAAAGAAAGAAAAGTTTATATCTAGAACATGTAAAGCAATGTTAATATTTTCGGTGTAACAAAAACACAAAACTTTTTATTGACTTAACGTTAGTTGTTTTCCAAGTGTTTATACCGGACACTTAATTGTAAACGATTTTCCATTGTTATTAACACCCAGAAGTTTTAATGAAATTAAAACAAGTATTATAAAATAATCAATTTTATAAATTAAAAAAACACTCTAGGTTCTCATTTAACTATTTTTAAAAGCAGCTGAACTTAAAAAAAAAACAAATGAAGCAGATGTTTAAAATAAAAAACGTTTTTAGCGCGGTTTAATAGTGTCAACTTCTTTTTGCTTTAAAACAAAATATATGTAATAAGTACCCTAAAAATAAATAATATTAAAAAGCTCTGTCGTCAATGCAGTACACATGTTTTTATTCTTACTAATATACAAAACATATAAAGCTACCGTATAAAAAACGTGTATTCATTACAAACGCGAGATAATTGCAAACACATAATTGCGCGTTTGTTTCTCAGAAAACAGAGTTTTTAAATGTGTGCACATGTGTTTTAAAATATTAAAAATTATAATTAAGTGTTTTTCGTTGCCACCTAAGACTTTTGATCTCAAACTACCCTTTAAGGTTTTAAAAATTTACATACAGCAGTTTACTACTTTGCTCAATTAAATAAATATGAAACAATTTTTGTCATTTTTCAAAGACGAACTCAGTTTTAAATTTGATCTAGGAAAATTTACAAAGATTTTTTAATTTAAAAATAGAACTAAATCAAATTCAAATTTTTTCTTAAGTAAGTGCATGACAGTTTTAGATAGGACAATTTAAGTTCTACAAGGTTTAATATTTTTATACGTTCTCTTTGAATAACTAACTATTTTTAAAATGTTTTTATACTATTTAGTTACCACCACGACCTTTTATTTTTGGAAAACTTTTAGTATTTTTTAAGATACAAATGAAATAAATTTTTAAATATAAGTATTTGTAGTAGTTTTTTAAATTTTCTTTTAAATTTTTTCAATCTTGTTTATTAATAAGATCTACAACCGCTTTTTTAAAATATATATCACTTATTGAGTTGTGGCCCTTTAATTTTTATGTAACATTTTGAATTATCATGAAACAATCTTGAATTATACCTGACTACAGATTACATTTTTTGTTTTACTGAAACACAGTTTGGAAACAAAAAATATCAAAAGACATTAAAAAAAAAACATACAACAAACAAAGCAGCTACTTTTATACTTTTAAAATGTAAAACCAAACAGTAAAAATAACTTTATAAACATTTGCAACATGGTATTTTAACAGTTAATTTGTTTCAAAATGATAGTTTGTTTTTGTATAAACAAAAAACTAAAAGGGAGGTATTTCGCATATAAATATAAATTAACTATGTGTCAATAAACATATATGTTTAGTATTTTTATATTATTCACTGACAATTTAGATAAAATATAAAGTTACCCTGTTTGCATTGATATACTCTACTTACTCTTAGTATACTAATTAAAAATAAGTCCAAATAAACTTAAGTCTGTGATTATCTGTATAAAATTTGTTATTTATAAAACCTAATATTAACAAAAACAACTATGTTTATATATAGATATCCCTGTTTGCATACAAATCAGTTACTGTTATACAAATAGCAATCAAATAAGAATTTTAAGAAAAAAAAAAAGACTAAACATATTGAAGTTTTAACGTGTATAACACAAAAAATATTTAAATTAAAATTAACTCTTTAAAACACTCTTTAAAGAACACGGCGTAAAAAGTAATATTATTTTATCCGTGTATAAAACTTTGTTTATTTAACAAGATTGTTTGTGCTAGTATTTTTTGTAGCTTGGTGACAAAAATGTTGTCATTCGATGTAATTAATCATATTAATTAACTGGTACCGCAGCTTTTCGTGAGATAATTACTCACAGTTTATTAGATATTTATAACATTAAAGATTAATTAATTCGCGCACCAAATTGAACTGTTTAGATATGTTGCTTGTTTATTAGTAAAAAAACTCAAGATATTATGTAAACAAATAAACCATGTAAGTTCTTAAGAAAATAAACAACTTCAAACAGTTTTCCAAAAAATATTTAAATATTTTTCTTATTTTGCGATTTCTGTGGCTTGTTTTTATTAAACGCTTTTTTAACTTTTTCTATAACAACAAACAAGTTTAGCCTATATATGAGTACAAATTTTATTTTATATTTGAATGTGAATAAAATATGATTAATAAAATTTTTAAGTATTCGTATGTATAAAAAAAAGATATTTTAGATTTTTGATATACTTTTATACTTTCAGGTTCTTGACTAACGTTGAAAAATTTTTTTTTTAGTATTTTTTAGTAATCGTATTAATAGTGAGCATGGTGAAACTGTTGTTAATATTTCACTATTTACTGTAATATTAAAACTAGTGATCATGTTTTTAGATTAAACCATTTAGATTTAGATTCATTCAAGTATTTAGATTTTGAACCATTGTTTTGTACAAAATGAAAGTTTAAATTGTAATTTTGAACAGTTTCATACTCAACTAATTTTTTTAAATGTTTGGTTTTAAAACTTTCAGGTTTAAATTTTAGAACGTAAATTTATTTCTAATTTAAGTGCCTTTTTAAAACTGTTATATTTAAAATAAAAACTGACGCTTATTAATTTAAACTTTAATAAAACTTCTTCATAGTTTGTTACGGTATGCACTTTACTAACAAACTAACTTTTCATTAACTAGTTTCTTACCTTTTTATACAGCCAAAATAGTTTAACATGATTTTAAGAAAAAGTATATGTAAATTAAAATTGCAATGTTCGCACGTTAATCATCACGAAAATACCTGTACACACATTATTACGTCATACAAAAACTTTACCGTTTTGTTGCAGGTAAACATACAGTGTCGTATAAAAACTTGATACTAATAAATCGTTAAGAATTTCGTGGAAAAGTCTGTCTTTGTGTTATTTTATCACGTTGTAGACATACTTATGGGCAAACGTTAATTTTTTTTTTTAAATGCGACATTTTTATTGATAAAGTGTCAGTCGTTTGCTTTAATTTTAAATAAATGTACAATTTAATTTATAGCTAAGTGCTTGTGTAAACAATTTAGGTTACTTGAACTAAATAAGGAATATTATGTATTTTCTTTTAACTCAGGCTGTAAAATATAATTAGACGATACTAGTGTTTTAGAAACAAAATGTTGTATTAACAATATACTACAGTGATTCTAACTAAACACTTTCATACTAAATTAAGATAGTCAAAGTTTTTACAAAACAGCTTTCTGAAAAAATCAAGAATTTAATTGACACTTCAATAATTTATTTTTAAAAATACACAAGACTCAAATTTCATTACAATATACATTTCGTGCTTAACTCATCACTTGTTTACTAAGCAATAAAAATAAAGTTTCAAATCTAGCTTGTATAGTGAACATTTATTCAATGGAAAAATAACAATAAAAGAGCAAAGGGTAATTTACAATAAATAAGTACTTCTAATTACAATGCAACTAATATATAAGTTAGATTTAAAATTTTATTTTTATTGCTTAGTAAAAAACTGATGAGTTAAGCACGAAATATAAATTGTTGTTAAATTTGAGTTTTGTGTATTTTTTGAAATTAAACTACTTTCTACTAACTTAAGTAACGAATACATAAACATACTCGGAACATAAATTTTATTTTATAAAACGTCTAGTTTAACTACTCAAAAAATTAACTAACTGCAAGAATATTTTAATCCAAAATCGATTATAAACTTAGCTTTAAACAAAAGTAATAAACTTTAATATCTGTTGTAAACATCTTGAAAAATTAAATGTTTAATTGTCGACAACGAAAACTCAACAAGTTTTTAGTTCATTTTAATGTTTTTTGCATAACCTTAAAGTTAAATTCCATAAAAATGCTTAAAACTTCAACACTCTTCACGAGTTAAACTAAAAATACTGCATATCATGCTAAATGTACACTGAGTTAAACAAAATAACCAAAACTTAAACTTTTGCTGTTTTAGACAACAATGTTAAGCTTTTTCGAGTAAAAATTCACTAGAAAATTAATAAAGTAATTGCAAATAGTGTAAAAAAATCAGCACTAGATCATTAAAATCAATTAAAACTAAAAAAAACTTCTAGTTTTAAATGTATTTTAAATATTCCAAATTTGAAACAAATTTGCGTTACCAGTTGCTGTAATGTAAAAACGCATACTGAAGTGATTGCAACAAGCCCAGTATATATATATATATATTAAAAACAAATATAATTTTCAACCTGGATATAAACAACCTTGAATCGTCTAACCAGGTGCTACCACTCACGTGATTGAATTAACTCGTTGATGTATTGGAGACTATCGTGCCGTGAGTAAACTCTCAACTTGGAGTGCAGGTGAAGAATGTGTTATTTGTATCGCGATTTATCGTAGAATAATAAACGCTCGACTTGGGCGCTTTAATTTATTGTAAATCGTCATTAGTTTTACTGTAACATAAATAAAGCTTTAGTTTTTTAGTTTAACATTTATATTAACAACTGTTTTTTAATAAACTAGTGAACTTGCGTAAGGTGTTACGGTAAAAAATTATTAATTCTTAAACTAAGTTACGTATCAAGCGTAACTTTCCGACTGTTTAAATTTTTATTGTTGTTTTATAAATTTTTATTTTCCTGAATTTTTAATGTGTTAAACCTGATTATGTTGAGTAAAAAGTTCCTGAGACTATTGTAAACAGTAATTGAATTTAAAAAACTATTAAAAAACTTTAAATCATGCTGTAAACTGTTCATCCTTTGTTTAAGTTTGTTTGATTATAACAAAAATATTTTACCAAATATCTCTTTTCAACTAATTAGTTTTAATTCAATTTTAAACCGCTGTTTCCTGTAAATATTTTTTTATTTTGTGTTAAATTGTATTCTTCGATTTAATTTGTTTTATACACGACGTTTTAGTTTCTTTTTTATTCACTAAGGTTTTTAAAAATTAAAATTCGTGCATTTATTGTATTTTCTTTTGTTTTACGCTCAACCATAAAGTCTTAACTACTTGTCTTTTTATTTTATTTAGCTTAAAAATCTTTATAAATAAAGCTTTCAAGCTAAAAACAAATTTTCTTACTTTTATATCTAAATATTTATGCTTAATAAAGTTAATTTTCCGTAGAAAAATTTTAATTTCTAAGTGAACTGTATACGTCAATAAGTATACAAGTTTTTTGTATAGATACTTTTAACGGGTAGGTGTCAAATTTGCACGATCAGGCAAAAATGCACGAAGACACTTTTGTACGAGTAGATAATTTTGCACGGGTTAAATGTTTTTATATATATATTTTTTTTTTTTCGTTTATTAGTGTATTTTCATTTAATTTCACTGTTACCCCTTACCTTTACCCTCAGTAGGTAGTTTTTTTTTAATTAAATTTTATTTATTAATTTTTCGTGATTACTTTATATATTAACTTTGTTAATTATTTTTTATTAACATTACTACCCCCAACCCATTGTCAGTAGCTATTTCTTTTCTTTTATTTTGTTTATAAATTTATCTTTTACGTTTTTTCTTTTTTATATGTATATATATTTTTTGTTAACTCTCGTGCCAAAATAACCTTCGGTGCAAAATTGTAACTCGTGCAAAATTGACCCTTGGTGCAAAATTATCTTCGTGCAATTTTTCCCCTCGCGAAATTTGTCTTCGTGCAAAAGTATCTTAGTGCAAAATTGACCCTTTGTGCAATTTTGACTTAGTGCAATTCTGTCTTCGTGCAAATATGACCCGTTCCCAACTTTAACAGGGGGTAACAAAAAATTAGTTGGCAGGTTTCTTTTTTGTTTAAAATATTTTTAGATAGTCTTTGCATTCCAAGAGTTAAAAAATTTCTGCATAATCAGTACTTAAATAGTACATATTACGAAAACACTAGATAGTCAAATTAAGAGATCACTTAAATCCCATTTATTTTTACTGGTTTTTTTCAAGCTAAAAAATTCAGACCAGAAGCTTGTATCAACGGTTGATCGTACACTGCCCATACCTATATTGAATTATAAGTTTTTATCGTTTGATATTGAAATAAGTCTTGAATATATTTTCACTAAACGATAAAAATATTTGGCGGTTTTAAAATAGTATAAACTTTATGTTAACTTTTTTTAACTTAAAATGTTTAATATGTTAATAATTTTAACAAATTTGTAAAGAAGTTTATTTATTGTTAAAAAAAACTATAAGAAAATACTTAAAAAATATTATAAAGAAAATTTTAGTTTATTAGTTAATAATTTTTTTATAATATAATTCATAATGACTGTAACTGATTCATAAAAAAAAATCCATACAAATTTGTAATTCTCGCATAAGTTAATTTGTTTAGATTTAGTTTGTTAAATAAAACATATAACATTAACTCATTTAAAACTTAAGCATATTTATTATAATTTTATAAAAAATTATGTAAAAATGCATTTTAGTCTTGTTAAAACTACATAGAAAACTAAAGCTTTTAAAACGTAAATATTCGATTTTATACAAAAACTTGAGACAATATAGTTATTATTTTTTGTTAAACGATGTTTCTTTTTCTTTTTTTGTTGATGGTAAATATATTATCAAACGCTCTCTAAGATAAAGTGTTAAAAGATAGAATTGCCAAAATGCTAAAAGTTTATTCCGACTAAAAACTTAATAACTTTTTAAGTATGTCATTTTTTTTAAACTAATATGATATGATCGAGTAATTCTATAAAATTAATTTTCTAGTAAACCGTTTTTTTTTTTTATGGTAAAAAATGTATAATTTTTTTTAAACAAAGTCATCAACTAATTGATACAAATGTTTTTCTATAAACGAAATTAATAGAAAGTTTTTGATTATTAAAATTAAAAATTGGTTACTTTTAATACTGAATTTAATTTGACCAAAGACAAAACTACTTATTACAAAAGTATTTTAAAAGTAAAATAATATATATATTGAATAACAAACTTCATTAGCTGTTCCTACTTTAAAAGAAAGGTTGACGTCTTTCTCAAGATAATAAATAAATAAAATATTTAAATTAACTTTTTTTTGATTTGTAATGTTTTAAACTTTAAGTCTAAAAACTTAATTAGAACTGTTTTTTGTAGTTTAGTTAAATATTTTAAATAGCATTGTTCTTTGTAAATTTTTGTTTTAGTTTAAAAAAATAAAACTATGAATATATTTTCCTTTAACTACTAACTGTTTTCTTTTACAGATAGGAATCACAAAAGCTTTAAACGTTGTTATTTAAACTGTTGACTAATAAATTTATTTTAATTTTTATTAGTTTTTTAAAATACTCAGAGTTATTTACAAATGATAAAATCTTCTCTAGTTACTTTAAAGTTATGACAAATCTAAACTGTTTTTTAGTATTGTTTTTAAAGTTTCTATAAAATAATGGACCGTTTTTGTTTTTATGTTTTTTAACGAATGTTAATTAACTGTGGGTTTTTAGATTAAGGCTTTGTTTAATTATTAACATAATATATATTCAAATGTTTACTTACTACAAGCTGTGCATTTGTTATACACCTTATAAGTATATGGTTATTTGCTAACTCATTTATAACTAAACACGATTAATCCAATAAAAAAGCTGTTAGTGTTATTAATAAGTATGTTTTTACTTATAAACTAAAACAAACTTTGCTAATTAAACATATTCGTAAAAAAAGACTGCTCTGGTTCATATCTGAAAAGTATGAAATAAGTTGATTAAAAAATTATAGTGAGAAAAAATAAATTTAATCTTTTATTTGTTTTAGAGTAAAAACGATAATGAAAACAGGTTTAATTCGTAAAGAAATTTCAACTGGAGTAGATCTAAACTATAAAAACTGATATTTACACTTCAATTTTCTTAGAAATTGTTTGTTTTTGAAAAATTTCTACGCATAAAAACAGTTTCTTTTTTCATAAAAACAAAAAAAAAATACATGTTTCAGCATGTTTAACTTTTTAGTAACTTTTTACAGAAAGGCTTATTAATATACTTTTAAACTTTCACTTGTAGTCGTAAGTTTTTATATAATTTTTATTGGAAATTTTTTAGCTTTGACTTAAGCTTATGTTACTCATGACTTTATGATATACAGCATGTAAATTATTTTTTAGAAGTTATAATTAATAATTAACATGTCAGTATAATTTTTTAAAATAATAAAGTTAATAGTTACGTTTCAACTATTTTTTTTTGAAATACTATTTTTTTGTATTATTACTTTTATTAAAAAATTTTAGAAATTGTTCAAAACAATGCAGACGTATTTTAAGAATGGCGTAGATTCAGCGGTTGCAGTTTCTAAAGTTCTTAATAACAAAATCGTTTCAAGCTTTTAATGTTGCTAAATTAAGGTTAAAAAGTTATCAAATAGCTGTAAATTTTCAAAGTTTGTTTAATAACGGATCTCCGTCAAAAAAGTATCAAAAAAAAGCTATAATTTTTTTTTTGTTTAAAAAAGTTTAAAAAAAAATTTTAAAAGTTTTAATTAGTATTTAAAATGGTTTATATTTAAATTCTAAACAGACTAGT
The DNA here is from genome assembly GCF_965202585.1 of Thalia democratica. NCBI lineage: Eukaryota > Metazoa > Chordata > Thaliacea > Salpida > Salpidae > Thalia > Thalia democratica. Next base: position 10,923,378 of record NC_139166.1, read on the forward strand.
TAAACAGAACGTTGTAAGATCAAAACTAGCTACTTAAAAGGCATAGTTACAAAATAAGTTACATAATGATCTTAATAACTTAACTTTTAACTTAAATTTAATAAGTAATTAAAAAGTTAACAAGGTAGTTATTTCAAAATTTATGATAATCCGTTATTTATTAAATGATAATGGTATAGTACATACATTCTAAAAAATTACTTTCAAAAAAGTATTGCCCTGCTATATAAATTGTTTTAGTTTTACCTACAACAGAAATTTTTTCTAAACTATTGTGCTTGATGCATGAAGCTACAATTAGCTGCAAATATAATATAATGGATATACAATTATTTTGAAACATTGAGTCTACTAATTGCTCATTTTACTGTGTGATGTTATTTACTTTATAATTTTTAAGAAAAACTCCAAAAAACTAATGAGTTAGATGCATAATTTGTTTTGTTATATCATTTTTCATATATTTTGTTAAAATTAACAGAACTTTTTTGTATTAATGTAATTAACATCAAAATACTTATGCATATGCATATGTTAGTTTGATCTCAAAAAAAGTTTTAGCCACTGTGGCTATGTTAAAGAAATTTTCATAAAAAAAATTGAGACTGCTGAGTTTTTATTATTACTTATCAATATTTATAAAAGCTAATCATGCATAATCAACATATATATTTACAAGTTTCTAATAAAATACTACAGTTTTTTCCCTATTATTTCTCCTGTTTTGCATAGTATACCTTGGCAACTGATTTCCACCTCAATTTAAAATTGCAATTTTATCGTTAAACATATTGTCTTTATAAAAGTAAATATAAGCTTAATATACATACATATGAATATATATATATATAATTAGAGCTCTATGAATTCGAGCTAGAGCTGAGGATTACAAACAGTTATATTGTTTTTATGAAAAACATGCACTGCACTGTTCTTTTCAAATTAAAACATTCACAATAGCTCATTTCCACAGAGCCCACTAGATAATACAGTGTTTTTTGTTTTTTTGTATAACTTTTGTATCATTCTGTAGCAAAGTGCTATTAATTTCAAACTCTACAAACTGAATATTTATAACATTTTTTTTGTTCTTATGAAAAATTAAACTTTACATATAATATATATATACATAACAAAAGTTACATCAACCAGTATAAAGTGTCTGATAGCTAAGATAAAGTTCTATTATTAAGATAAACTTGTAAGGAACAAGTTGACCCCCTTTCATTGCCCTAATAAGTCGCACATTAAATGTTTATAATTCAAAACTATAACTCTATGAAATTAGACCCCATTAAAAATGCAAACTTTTCTTTTCAATTACAGAAATATATCAGTAAAAAAATCAATATAAAAATAGAAGAACACCAGTCAAAAATACTGTACACTTTTGTTTAAACTGTGTTAAGTTGTTAATTCAATGAAAATAAATATAAGACAAGTTTCTACAAAAACTTCAGCAAGTAAAAATTTCAAGAGAAAAATTGAAGGACACCAGTTAAAAATACTAAAACAATTATTATGGTTAAGAAGTTGTCTATTAAATGAAAGTTAAATATATGAAAGGTTTGTATAAAAGTTTCAGCAAGTTTTATAAAACTCAAACAAACAAGTTATAAAAGCTTGTAATGGAAAAACTTTGTGTAATGGAAAATATCCCATGCGAATCTCCCAAGATAATTTAAAAACAAGATAGCTTGGAAACCAAGATAATTTAACTTTACATAATTTATGTTGGATGATGCAGTTTATAAGCAACAGTAACAAACTTAATTTTATTATTTTATACATAAACATATAGAAAAAATTTTTATGTAGTTTGATTACAAAAAGTTACAATGTAGAAAAAAATATTACAAAAAAAAGAAGAACTAGCATGAAGTTTTCGTGATATTCGATATTATAACAATTAGATATTCTATAAAACCTAACACAAAACATTCAATTCTAAATAAAAAACAAGTCAATACTTATAATTTTCTGACAACATTGAAACTTTGTATTTAAATTCTTAAAGGTATTATTTAATAGGCATTTTTTTTTAATTTTAGCTATTTAGCCGTTTTTTATCAGCAGTGACATTTTTAATACAGTGATTTTTCATTGTACGTTAAAATGTTTATACATAGCTTCATACATTAAGTTTAAAACAAATCAATACTTATACTTTTCTGACAACATTGAAACTTTGTATTTAAGTTCTTAAAGGTATTATTTAATAGGCAATTTTTTTTAATTTTTGCTATTTGGCCGTTTTTTATCAGCAGTGACATTTTTAATACAGTGATTTTTCATTGTACGTTAAAATGTTTATACATAGCTTCATACATTAAATTTAAAACAAATCGATACTTATACTTTTCTGACAACATTGAAACTTTGTATTTAAGTTCTTAAAGGTATTATTTATTAGGCAATTTTTTTTAATTTTTGCTATTTGGCCGTTTTTTATCAGCAGTGACATTTTTAATACAGTGATTTTTCATTGTACGTTAAAATGTTTATACATAGCTTCATACATTAAATTCAAAACAAATCGATACTTATACTTTTCTGACAACATTGAAACTTTGTATTTAAGTTCTTAAAGGTATTATTGAATAGGCAATTTTTTTTTTATTTTTGCTATTTGGCCGTTTTTTATCAGCAGTGACATTTTAAATACAGTGATTTTTCATTGTACGTTAAATGTTTATACATAGCTTCATACATTAAATTTAAAACAAATCGATACTTGTACTTTTTTGACAACATTGAAACTTTTTATTTTAGTTCTTAAAGGTATTATTTAATAGGCAATTTTTTTTAATTTTTGCTATTTGGCCGTTTTTTATCAGCAGTGACATTTTTAATACAGTGATTTTTCATTGTACGTTAAAATGTTTATACATAGCTTCATACATTAAATTTAAAACAAATCGATACTTATACTTTTCTGACAACATTGAAACTTTGTATTTAAGTTCTTAAAGGTATTATTTAATAGGCAATTTTTTTTAATTTTTGCTATTTGGCCGGTTTTTATCAGCAGTGACATTTTTAATACAGTGATTTTTCATTGTACGTTAAAATGTTTATACATAGCTTCATACATTAAATTCAAAACAAATCGATACTTATACTTTTCTGACAACATTGAAACTTTGTATTTAAGTTCTTAAAGGTATTATTTAATAGGCAATTTTTTTTAATTTTTGCTATTTGGCCGTTTTTTATCAGCAGTGACATTTTTAATACAGTGATTTTTCATTGTACGTTAAAATGTTTATACATAGCTTCATACATTAAATTTAAAACAAATCGATACTTATACTTTTCTGACAACATTGAAACTTTGTATTTAAGTTCTTAAAGGTATTATTTAATAGGCAATTTTTTTTAATTTTTGCTATTTGGCCGTTTTTTATCAGCAGTGACATTTTTAATACAGTGATTTTTCATTGTACGTTAAAATGTTTATACATAGCTTCATACATTAAATTTAAAACAAATCGATACTTATACTTTTCTGACAACATTGAAACTTTGTATTTAAGTTCTTAAAGGTATTATTTATTAGGCAATTTTTTTTAATTTTTGCTATTTGGCCGTTTTTTATCAGCAGTGACATTTTTAATACAGTGATTTTTCATTGTACGTTAAAATGTTTATACATAGCTTCATACATTAAATTCAAAACAAATCGATACTTATACTTTTCTGACAACATTGAAATTTTGTATTTAAATTCTTAAAGGTATTATTTAATTTGTTATTTGACTGATATTTATGAGCAGTGATATTTCTAATACAATACATTTTAACTAAAACTTTCTTCGTTGGATTAAAACTTTTATTTTAATATACTAAGTTCGACACGTTTTTAGCTAATTTTTAGCCGTTTAGATGTAATAATTTAATGAAACTTCTTAAATTACATCTACTATAATGTTTATTCTTAAGAAAATTAGTTGGCCTAATTAAGCGATTTAACTTTTTAAAGCAGTTTATGTTGCTTTGCAATGCATACTGCACCCCGTGACTTCAGTGATAACATCTATCAAAATTTAGACTAAATATAAGTAAACTAGGTTTAAAAAACATTGTTGTTAAACTTTAACAAAGTTTTTTTTTTACCATACAAAAGATACAAGTATTTTACTATTTTATTGCTAAATTAAAGAAAAAAAGAAAAATAATAATAATGAAATTTGAAAACATTTGGTTAATAAAAATGAATTTTGTAGTTCACGATATGTTCGGCAAAACTAAAGTTTATTGGAAAAATAAAAAGTTTTACCTAATTCTAAAATTTTATCGTTAAACAAACGAAAAGCATATAAAGTAATTAAAATTACGTTTATAGCAACTTTGGTTGTACGCATCTTTAAACTAAATAAAAAAATCAAAAAAAAAAAAAAGTTGTTCATAAAAACTTTTTATAGAAATTAAAACAATAAATAATGAAAAAATATGATGATTTTTTTAAACAAAGCTTAAAACTCTTCACAACTTTCTAACAAAACTGAATAACTACACAAATCGCAGATGAATTTTTGTTTTTCACAATATTGTACGTATTTAAAGAATACCCCAAGCAGCATACATGGTACCACTGGCCACAATTTTCACATTCTAACTAAAATTATAAAAACTCGATTATTATATAATTAAGAAGATAATAGTCTAAACTGGTAAGTAGTTTGGATCATATATAAACGTATACAATAGCAAAATTTTGCTTACCCAATTAATTTTTTCTTTCTTTTTTAGCCTGCCAACTGTTGTTGCAGGTGGGTGGTATTTTTTGCAAATATTACAAGCATTCGTATTGATTACTGTAAATAAAGTTCTAGTTAATTTTGAAATCATATGATACTAAAAAACAGAAAAAAGTTTAGTAACAAATAATTTACCTCCTTCCTTTATTAATCTCGTTGCTACTTCTATTCTTTTGCAATAATTTTCTTCAACACCAGTTGTCAGCTTTATTTGTGATGGAAATAATGGAAGACTTGAGAGTATTTCTTCTGCAGCCTGTATATTTAAATTAAATGAACAATTCATTATCAAGTAACATTGGTTTCCTCTAGTTTGTTTTAGACTAAATAGAAACTTCATTTTTACCTCGAGTACATGTAGTCCACAACTTGAACAGTCTTCTTGTCTGTTGTGACTTATTCCAACAGCTTTTAACTCACTGACCACATTCAATAACTCTGCGTCGTTCTTAACTTGTTGCCTATTTTAATAAAAAAAAAGTTTTTTTTTTGAAATAACTATATAAATAACCATTTAAGGTAACTTAAATACGTAAAAACTAAAAACAACATTCTATAGCTATTGCTAACAATGTACTAACTTGATGTTATCTATAAGTTTTTCTCCTTCCTTTTCTTCTCCTGACTGGCTAAGAAGGGCATCAAAAACATTAACTTTCTTGTCGAAAATAAACTGTAAATTTTATTTAGTTTTAACTAAACTATATATTAGACTTAAACAATTTTATTGAAAAGTAATTTTTGCATTACATAAGTTTTTAACTATTCGCATAATAAATACTAACAACTCCCTTCCAATGGTTTCGTTGTTCTTCATGAATAAAACTTACAATTGACTCGGACGTTATGACCTGCAATTGTTTATAAAGGTTACAAAATATTATAACAACTTTACAAAAAATAAAGCTTACTTTTTCGAGAATTTCTATTCCTACTTGTATTCCATTTTGAATCATCGTAAGTCGGTTGTGGCAGATATATTTTATACTTTTTACTTTCGTTGTATTCAAAAGTAACAACATATAACCACAAATTATCTGTTTTTTATTATAAAATGAAAATATTTTAGTTAAATAAACTGTGAAATGTTAACAACTTACATTTGCATCTAAACGTTTAGACAACGATAAGATATCATTTGTTGTTAATCCCATTTCATCTCCTGTACACTCTCTTATTGTCGTTGTAACAATTTGAGATAAACTATCTATTCTATTTCTCCAAATGTACTTAACCTTTTACAATTTTTAAAGTACTTAACAATTATATTTAAAATCAAAAACCTAATTTATACACAACAAAAACTTACCAGTTCTTCAGGTTGCTGAGCTCTATTCGGTTCCCACTGTTAGAAATTTATGTAAATATTGCCTTTTTAGTCTACGTAGTACAAACTTAACTTACATTTGATTTTTTGTCCCATCTTTTTTCTCTTCCGATGTAATAAGAATAAGATCATCTTTTTTTTTCTTTTTAGTCGTACTTTTATCTCTTGAAGCATTTCGTTCCTGGTAAAGCTTAGATAAAATATTGTTTAAACGAGAATTAAATTGACCAACTTATTAAACTTACTTTGGGTTTAATTGGATCCAATTTTGTAGGAACAAAATACTTGGAGTTTTTATTTTTGTCTGATACAATGTTGGATTCTTTGTTCGATCTCCAAACTTTTTTACCATTTTGGTAAAAAAGATCATCAAAATTAATTAAGCAAACGAATTGTTTTTGGATAACTTAGCATAGGAATATTCCAATTGACTTAAAACAAAACTACAACAAAAGGGTGTTTAATAGATACACAAAAATATAAAGCCGTTTTTAAAAACGTTTTTAGAGTTAAAAATTTGTTAGAAAGTTGTGAAGAGTTTTAAGCTTGGTTTAAAAAATCATCATATTTTTTCATTATTTATAGTTTTAATTTCTATGAAAAGTTTTAATGAACAACTTTAATTTTTTGTTTGATTTTTTTATTTAGTTTAAAGATGTGTACAACCAAAGTTGCTATAAACATAACTTTAATTACTTTATATGCTTATCGTTTGTTTAAAGATAAAATTTTTGAATTAGGTAAAACCTTTTATTTTTCCAATAAACTTAAGTTTTGCCGAACATATCGTGAATTACAAAATTAATTTTTATTAACCAAATATTTTCAAATTTTATTATTATTTTTCTTTTTTTCTTTTATTTAGCAATAGAATAGTAAAATACTTGTATCTTTTGTATGGTAAAAAAAAAACTTTGTTAAAGTTTAACAACAATGTTTTTTAAACCTAGTTTACTTATATTTAGTCTAAATTTTGATAGATGTTATCACTGAAGTCACGGGGTGCAGTATGCATTGCAAAGCAACATAAACTGCTTTAAAAAGTTAAATCGCTTAATTAGGCCTTCTAATTTTCTTAAGAATAAACATTATAGTAGATGTAATTTAAGTAGTTTCATTAAATTATTACATCTAAACGGCTAAAAATTAGCTAAAAACGTGTCGAACTTAGTATATTAAAATAAAAGTTTTAATCCAACGAAGAAAGTTTTAGTTAAAATGTATTGTATGAGAAATATCACTGCTCATAAATATCAGTCGAATAACAAAAATTAAGAAATTGAATAATACCTTTAAGAACTTAAATACAAAGTTTCAATGTTGTCAGAAAAGTATAAGTATCGATTTGTTTTAAATTTAATGTATGAAGCTATGTATAAACATTTTAACGTACAATGAAAAATCACTGTATTAAAAATGTCACTGCTGATAAAAAACGGACAAATAGCAAAAATTAAAAAAAATGCCTATTAAATAATACCTTTAAGAACTTAAATACAAAGTTTCAATGTTGTCAGAAAAGTATAAGTATCGATTTGTTTTAAATTTAATGTATGAAGCTATGTATAAACATTTTAACGTACAATGAAAAATCACTGTATTAAAAATGTCACTGCTGATAAAAAACGGACAAATAGCAAAAATTAAAAAAAATTGCCTATCAAATAATACCTTTAAGAACTTAAATACAAAGTTTCAATGTTGTCAGAAAAGTATAAGTATCGATTTGTTTTAAATTTAATGTATGAAGCTATGTATAAACATTTTAACGTACAATGAAAAATCACTGTATTAAAAATGTCACTGCTGATAAAAAACGGACAAATAGCAAAAATTAAAAAAATTGCCTATTAAATAATACCTTTAAGAACTTAAATACAAAGTTTCAATGTTGTCAAAAAGTATAAGTATCGATTTGTTTTAAATTTAATGTATGAAGCTATGTATAAACATTTTAACGTACAATGGAAAATCACTGTATTAAAAATGTCACTGCTGATAAAAAACGGCCAAATAGCAAAAATTAAAAAAAATTGCCTATCAAATAATACCTTTAAGAACTTAAATACAAAGTTTCAATGTTGTCAGAAAAGTATAAGTATCGATTTGTTTTAAATTTAATGTATGAAGCTATGTATAAACATTTTAACGTACAATGAAAAATCACTGTATTAAAAATGTCACTGCTGATAAAAAACGGCCAAATAGCAAAAATTAAAAAAAATTGCCTATTAAGTAATACCTTTAAGAACTTAAATACAGAGTTTCAATGTTGTCAGAAAAGTATAAGTATCGATTTGTTTTAAATTTAATGTATGAAGCTATGTATAAACATTTTAACGTACAATGAAAAATCACTGTATTAAAAATGTCACTGCTGATAAAAAACGGACAAATAGCAAAAATTAAAAAATTGCCTATTAAATAATACCTTTAAGAACTTAAATACAAAGTTTCAATGTTGTCAGAAAAGTATAAGTATCGATTTGTTTTAAATTTAATGTATGAAGCTATGTATAAACATTTTAACGTACAATGAAAAATCACTGTATTAAAAATGTCACTGCTGATAAAAAACGGCCAAATAGCAAAAATTAAAAAAAATTGCCTATCAAATAATACCTTTAAGAACTTAAATACAAAGTTTCAATGTTGTCAGAAAAGTATAAGTATCGATTTGTTTTAAATTTAATGTATGAAGCTATGTATAAACATTTTAACGTACAATGAAAAATCACTGTATTAAAAATGTCACTGCTGATAAAAAACGGACAAATAGCAAAAATTAAAAAAAATTGCCTATTAAATAATACCTTTAAGAACTTAAATACAAAGTTTCAATGTTGTCAGAAAAGTATAAGTATCGATTTGTTTTAAATTTAATGTATGAAGCTATGTATAAACATTTTAACGTACAATGAAAAATCACTGTATTAAAAATGTCACTGCTGATAAAAAACGGCCAAATAGCAAAAATAAAAAAAAATTGCCTATTAAATAATACCTTTAAGAATTTAAATACAAAGTTTCAATGTTGTCAGAAAATTGTAAGTATCGACTTGTTTTTTTATTTAGAATTGAATGTTTTGTGTTAGGTTTTATAGAATATCTAATTGTTTTAATATCGAATATCACGAAAACTTCATGCTAGTAAAAGAAGAAGCACACTTTTTACAGAAAAGTTAGAAAATAAAAATGACCCGCCAGTTGCCCATGCAAACCAGCCAAGCTTCAATGGAGCCCATCAACATGCACATGACAGAGCCAATCAACCGTGACACCTCCCGACCAATGAGAATGCAGATAGAGGCCGGGGAGGGGGGTGATTGGTCGGACTGGTCGTCCACTCTGAAGAGGGGAAAGAAGAAAAGTCATGTCAATATGACAGGGACAATCACTAGAGGTTGGTAGTGAGTTGTTAAAAATATGTAAAAATATGTAAAAAAACATGGAAAAAGATACTAAGAACTGATAAGAAGTATCTTTTATTATAGAATTTGTGAACAAAACTGAAATTCTAAACACCTTTTATCAAATAATAAGTTTCTACTAATTCCTCATACTAAGGTGTCTGTCATGGGTTTTATAAAGTTGTGCTTAAGAAAAGGTCTCATTCTTAAAGTAAAAGTATGTGTAAATTTTTGTAGTTATAAAAGTAGCACGTTACAAAGTTGAGCTTTATCATGTGATTATGTTTGAATTTTGATCTGTAAACAGTAGAAATATATAGGGGAAATTCTAAGCCACTAGTAAAAAGTACATAAGTTTATCTATTTATTAGAATGAAAAAAAGATTGGTAAATTTTTTTTTTATAGATGTTTGCAAATTGTCACTTAAATGGATTTGTAGCAATTACAAAAAACAAAATGCAGGTAAATTAAATAATTCTCACTCTTTTAGTTGAAAATAGCTTATATTAAGATGATTGATTTATAACTTTTAACTTAACAAAGATTAAACGATAAGTAGCAGAACCCAGGTAAAATTGTCAAGTAAGTGGATGTATTTGAATAGTTTTAGATATAGACAATAACAACTGTTATTTTAGAAAAGTAAAATAGTTGTGTTTATTTCTGTTGTCACTGGTTATGCAAAATGTCATTATGGTGAATCAGAAATCACCTACAGTTATCTTTCAAACTCATATAAGTTTTTTCTTATGCACTTTTAACGCAACTTGATGTTTAATAAAAAACAAAAGATTTGAAGTTATTTAAAATGTCAATGCCCTCATCTTATGATACCATGAATTGCTCCTGCTTAATTCCATAATGTTATAAATGTTGTAAAACTTGTCTTATTATAAAAGTTGGTAAAAGTTTTACTCTCTGACATTTGTCTGTGGTTACTGTTTAAGTTTCACAGTTTCATTGAAAAAATTGAAAAAAATTACAAATTTTATTTAAGTGATTAAGATTTTTTTTACAGATTTTTTAAGCATAATTGGATTGTAAAACTTTAGAATAAAAGTACAAAGTTTATACTAGTAGTTTTAAAGACTTTTTAAGTGTTATTAAATTATCAGTTCATGTAATAAAACAAAATGTAAAAAATAAAAAGTATGAAATTTTTTGTTTTGAAATTTAAGAATATTTTTCTTCTATAATTTATGTGAGTATAATAAGCAAAATTTCTATAAAAAATAGATTAATTAAACAGGTATAATATAGAGATGTAAAGTATAAATTAAATAAAAAATTTTTTTGTCTTAATATTATTCTACAAATTAGTAATAAATAAATGTTGTGTATTAAGCACCATGCAAAGTATTTTTTATTTTTTTTACCCTATTTTCCAGGTAAGAAGCGGTATCATATAATATAGAACCAGTTTGTGATACAGAGTGAATCGATTATTTGTATTAAAATTAACATGTTCATATTGATTATCATATAATATATTTTTAAGAAATAATTTTCCAATTTTCCAGGCAAGAAGCGAGGTGAATCGGTGGACATAGGGCTGGACCTCACGGACAGGGAGATACTCCAGATAAAGCAGCAGACTTTGAGGAGGAAGAGAACAAGCCAGATCGCTCCTGATAACAATGTTGACGGTGAACGTGTCAGTGTTGATGACAGGGTTTCACTTCTCACTAATGGTTTGTTTTATATACATTTTCGTTCAAAAAATAATGAGTTATATTAATATGATACTAGTTATAATGTTGGTGGTGAACGTGTCAGTGTTGATGACAGGGTTTCATTGCTCACTAATGGTTCGTATTGTTTTCTTTAATTTTTATGTACTAGATACTGAACACATTTACATATACATTTAAGGCCATAGGGGGGGTAGGCCATGTTTTTTACAAGTTGATCTTATTTTATAGAGTTTTTACTAAGCTTCAAGTTGCTTTTTACCGTTTTTAAAAATTTGAATTAGTTTTTGAGATATGACCGGCCAAAGTCGTGCCGCATAACAGGTTCCTTATGGGGAAGGAAAAACTAAAACGGCAAAAAAAGACTAATGCATTCAAAATCTATCTCCTCCTTCATTTTTTAAGCAATCTTCTTCAAACTTTCACAGTCTATTCTTTATACAATAACAAAAAAACGTTATTTGTGACTTTAAAAAATTTCAAGTAAAAATACCTTTTTTTAAAAAAAATTAAAATTTTTGATAAAAAATCACTTTTTTTTTTGTCATAAAATTTTTTTTTTTTAATTATTAAAATTCACAAATAACGTTTTTTCCTCATAATGTAAGGAACATTTCCTGAAAATTTGAAGAAGATTGCTTGAAAAATGAAGGAGAAGATAGATTTTAAAGCCCGTTTTTAAAAACCTGAGAAAAACGGCTTTAAAGTTACCCCTTATATATCCTTTATAAAGACAACCCTTTATATAACCGGTCATAAAAAAAAAGTTACTAAATATTTTTAAAATCTAAAAAAAGCATCTGAAAGATTATGAAATTTACTATAATATAAGTCTATATGTTATTTTTGGTTAAAAAATGGCTTCTACCCCCACTATGGCCTTAATGCTTCATATAAGGGGTAAAAGTTTTATTTATTTTATAAATTGATTGTGGAAGACAGGGTTTCATTGCTCACTAATGGTTGGTCTCTTTTATAATGCAGTTTAGATAGGTTAAAAGAAGTTAGTAGATTTTCATGATACTTGGTATACATTATGTTTGAGTTGTGGCAGTTCGCTCATTGCAATTGTGGCAACTGTCTTATTTTAGATAAAATAATTAGAAAATGTATTTTAGCTAAATATATATATTGTATAGTGTGTTAACATTGCTAAATATTGTTTAAGATATTTTTTATATTTAATTTTCTTGTGGACGACAAAATATGACTACTCACAAAGTTCATATTTTAAGATACTATCAGATATTAAACATTAGTACAGGTTGTTTTTAATACATTTAATCATTACTGACATAATTTATAGTGTTGGTGTAGATAAAGTAGTATCACAGCTCAATTATGGTTTGTTTCTAAAACTAATGATAAAAACAAATAAATAAAATACATAGTTTTATATTGTGTTGTAAGCAGTAAAATCACTGTAGCTGTACCTGTGCTTCGGATTGTTAATACCATTAAACAATAAAATAAAGGTGATCAAGTTATAACATGTAATTTAAGATTATCTAGTTGTTCATGCAGCTTTTACAGAAAGTCATTTATTAATTTGCTTGTTTACTTTTTGATGCATAAAAACTAAGTTTGTGTACCTAAAAAATAACTTCTTTGTTACATTTGATAATTGTTTTTTGCTATTTTTTTAGTCATGCAGTTTTTTTACTAAACGTTTGTTTTAGTTTAAAAAACCTAAGCAATAATTATTTCATGATTATAGTTTGTTAAACCGTTTTAATTTTTTCATTATATTATGTTATTTATACAGATAGTTTTAATTTCTGTAGCTTGATTTATTTAATGGTAAAATTAGTTTCAAAATTATTAATATTCTCTTTAGCAAAGCTAAAGGATAAGTTTTAGCAGATTACTTAACAATAATTTTTTTAAATGTATTATATATATTTAGTGAATATTGGAATTATATTAGACATAATTTTATGCTAATACAATTTTTTTTTGGTTTTTTATTACCCAATTTATTGCTTTTTGAGTAATTTTTACCATGAAAACAACTTATAAAAATTACTATTTAGAATATACATAGGATGGACCTGCAATTATTCGCCAAATCAATTAGTACATGATTGCAGCAAATTGTTTTGCAAACATCGCATACGCTTTAATAAACTCTTTTCTTAACATTTGCCATGACTGTATTGTCTTTGATCATTTGAGCGTAAAATAAACATAAGATTTGCTTTAATATTTTGAAGAGACAAAATGCTTTATGTGAATACTAAAGAATATAATTTTATTATCTGAAATCTGAAATCTATTAAGGTTGAAATTTAAAATATTTTTTACATAAAAAAAATGTTTTTATTTTTCATAAAAAGTAAAAACAAAGTTTAAAGAGCTTTATGTATTACAGTTAAGGGCATAAAGGGGGTCCACCTTGATTGTTTAGAGTTTAATCTGATCTGTCAGACATTTTTAACAGCTTAACAAAATTAAAAATAACTTTTAAAATATAAGCGATCCACTGGGTGAACTCAATAGATTCCTTATGGAAGGCGCAAACAAAAAACACAAAAAAGACTATTTCACTAAAAACCATCTTCGCCTTTATTTTTTTACCAATATTTTTCAAATTATCACAGTTAGTACATAACTATTATTAAAATCGATTTATTGCAGGAATTTAGTTAATTTTGAAAAATTAGAAATTTATAAATTTCTACCTGTTTTTTATCTAAAATTTTACTCTTTGGCAATTTTAAAATTTTAAGATTAAAACTCTTTGAAACTATAAAATAAAAATTTCTTGAAAATTTGAAGTTTCTATCTCAATAAATGAAGGAGAAGATAGATTTTTATTATTTTTTAAATATCCAAGATATTTGACCCTGAAAATTTTGCTGTCCATACGTTTGTATTGAAAATTTTTTACAAAAGTTGCAATATCTCAAAATATAAATGACATTTTTAATTCTATAAAATCTGGATTGTAGTTTTTACTTAAAGCTTTCATATAAAAGTCCATGTTATTTTATGCAAAAAAAAGCATGTTGGACCTTGTTATGCCCTTAAGCAAATAAGTTTTAATGCTTTTTTAATTACATATCCGATAAACAATAAATATGTCCTACAAGATTATGCTCCTTAATAAATAACTTCTTTTTTTTGAATTATCTTGCCATTAGTTGTCATGTTCTTCGTTTTATCTACTTCTTTATCACTTGAGTGTTAGTTTAAAAATAACACCATATAAAATTATCCTTCAAATATATTTTTCTTAACAATAGTACTTATCAAGTTCCCTGGTCTGTTAATAGTTTTTAAGTATAAATGGTAGATTAAATACTGTTTATAATTTTATTACAGGAGTGCACATAATGTTCCTGGGTCTACTAATCTCCCCACTTATCTTACTTTGCTTATATTATAATTCTCTCTTCCCATTTATTGTTCCTAAAAAATATGTATTACTGATAAATTATCCTTATTAAAGACATCAAAATGTATTTTTAATTTACAGGAGTGTATATAATGTTCCTGTGAGCTACTAATCTCCCCACTCATCTTTCTAAAATTAATGCAATATAAAAATGGGCATAAATAATACCTTTTCTAACAGTTTATAGTTTACTACAATAAATTTAAATATATTTATTTCAAACCAATAAATGCATAATGTCTCTAGGTCTACTAATCTCTCCACCAATCCTTGCATTTTTAAGAATATTTATAATTTCTATTGTATTCATTATGAACACAAACAATAATTATAATTTTGTTACAGAAGTGCACATAATGTTCCTGGGCCTACTAATTTCCCCACTAATATTACTTATATTATATTTCTCTTTTCCCATATTGTTGTTTATAAAATAGTACATTGAATTACCCTAAAACTATATTCTTTATCACAGGAGTGCACATAATGTTCCTGGGTCTAATAATTTCCCCACTTATCCTTCTCGCGTCCTTCTTCGTATCCTTCTACTTCTGCCTGCTCACATGGACCAACGTGTTCAACCACTTCTACGATGAGAGAACCGCTTGCCACAAGGTGACGTTGTGCCCACTTCTGATGCTGTTCTTCCCACTCATATTGGTCGTGTTTCCCATGATTGTAGCGGTTTATGCTGCCTTCATTCAAATCAGGTTGGTGTCATTTTGTAATACACAAGTTAAAAGACTGTAACATTTGTTTTGGTTTATTTTTGGAAGTTAACGAATATGTATGAAATAAATATAAGTTGTTTATAAGTTTTGTTTCCGATGGTTGTGGCTGTATGCGCTGCGTTCATTCAAATCAGGTACTATTTGGTATAGTTTAGTTTAACAGGACTTAAATATATTTACCACTTCTAAGGGCTTACTTTAATTTATTTAAAACTTACTGATTTTCTTCCCACTGATATTGGTCGTGTTTCCGATGATTGTGGCGGTGTATGCTGCCTTCATTCAAATCAGGTTTGTACAATTTAGTTGTAATAAGTCTCTAACCTTTGTGTTGGTTTAATTTTGGAAGCTTAAATGTATACCAGGGTTGCCACTTTAAAATATGTGTTGGTTTGATGTTTTAAAAAAATAAATAAGACTTTAAACTATATCTAGGTTTATTTTTTTATCTTATTTGTATATAAAAGTAACTAAAGTTTAGTTTTAAATATTACTGATTTTCTTCTTTTAACTGATATCAGTTGTGTTCCTGATGATTTTTTTGTACTGTTTTTATTCAAATCAGGTTGGTGTAATAAAGTAAAGTAGATAAAGAACATTTTATTTGTAATAAAAAAAATTTGCAAAGAGTGCTTGCTTGATTGAAACTGATTCAAATTTTTTTTGTAGTTTTTAGTGTACTAAGATAAAATTTGTTTTGTTTTTCTCAACCATGTAATTGTAAAAAGTGATGTACAGTTTTGTCCATAGGCAAATAAGTATCATAGATTGTAAAGCATTTTCTTCACAGGTTTAATCGAAATTTTTAAATCGAAATGATAAACAAATGACCTTTGCCTTATCAAACTGTAATCTCAAAAATTATTTTGTAAATATATTGTCCAAATTGAATAAGTTTTACAATAAAAAAACATACTAATATTATCATTATAAAAAAATTTCAAGAAAACCTGAACAACTGATTTTTTTACACATAAACTAATTCGGTAGAAAAAGTTCTATTTTGGATAAAGTTTAGTAAAATTTGTGCTTAAATTGCAGTTAAAATAAAAGTCTTGTATACAGAACTGTAAACAAATCTTAAAACTAGCTGAGTAAGTAAATTGTTTTATCAAAAACGATGTTTTCAAATGTCTTTCTTTGTGTAAGAACTTTACATGGACTGATTTTAAAACTGTTATTAAGTAGTTATAACAAATAGACTCAAAATATAATATTAGAAAAGAACATTTTAAAATCTTAAAACTCAATAAAATAACTGCAGGCTTCTTAAAGTTTTACCTAAACGTTTAATTTCTCATAAGAAGTTCATTAACGTTTTTTTTTCTAAATATTAATAGATAATATGTTTTGTATAACAAGTTAGAATAACTAAATGCAATGCTTCCATCTAAACATTAATTTGTATTCAAAAAAAAAATTTGACAAGTTGCTTTAATATCCAATCTACAACGTATTAAACTTAATTTTCGAATATCTTTAGATAAAATTTCATTTTGTAAAACAATTCATAAATAATTAAATTTCAAGATTGTCTCGGAATAGTGATAAATATTTTATTACCATGTGTGTGTTAATCTTAAAACAGGTGTGTTTGTGCGTAATGACAGATTTTTTGAACTGTGATTATTTTCAAAATCATCGTAATTTAGAAAGTTTAGAATAAATTTGAAATAAGTGATTAATAAACTTAAAGTCAAAACAAAGTATATCATTATAATACACAAGCTTTAATAAAAGCAGTCGTTTGAAATATCTTTTTATATAAGAAGTATAAAGTTTTAACCACTCATAAATTTTACAGCTGTTTTTTATTTTGTTATATATACGAACATTTAAAAGGAATGTACTGATTGTGCACACCGAAAGTTTTGCGAAAGTTTTGCGAAAATTTTGTTAAGGGCATAGGGGAATAACACTTTTTTTTTTTTTTGAAATTTGATCTTATTTTATATAGTTTTTACTATGTTACAAGATGCTTTTTACAGATTTTATAAACTCAAAATAATTTTTAAGATATATCCCGTCAAAGTCGGAGGCAACAATAGGTTTCTTATGGGAGGCGCAAACTAAAACAGCAAAATTAGGCTATTTTTTTAAAAATCTATCTTCTACTATGTTTTTTGAGATAAATACCTCAAATTTTTATGAAGTGTTCCTTGATATATTTAGAAAATTCTTTTAAAGGAAATTTTTGAAAAACTAAAAAATAAAAATTTTATATAAAAAATAAACAAAAAAACTGTTTTTTTCTGTTTTTTTTATTATAAAGTTTTTATTTTAAAATTTTTGTAAAACATTTTAAAATAACTAGCATAATACTATTCATGTAATTTTTAATATGTTCAAATTAACTAAAAGTTAATGTAGATAAGTTTCTTATTTGAAGAAATAATTTTTCTTTTGTAATTCTTCTAATTGTCTAGTTTAGTTTAAAATCGGAAACAAATTTCGTTTATTTCAAATACTTATATCTTATAGTATAATTACGTTTTAATGTTAAAAACTTCTCTAACATTGTTTTGTGTTTTTCAACATTTTTCATATAATACTTTAGTTTCTAACCCTTATGCTTCCAACCAATCAAACGTTTTAGAGAAAAGGCTGATGAAAAATTAACAACAAAGTATGATTTATTTGTCAAAAACAAAAACTCATTAAGTTAAACAAAAGAAGTAGAGTTTTCTCTAAAAATATAAGTATATTCATTGTAAACAACTACTTATAAACTGATCATATAGTAGAAATATATTTTCTTTGATGAGAGTTGAAGATGTTTACGTTGGAAAGTTTTTAGCACTTAATTGTTGTGCTTATGACAAATATTTTTTTTCATATTCCAAACTAGAATATTGTTATAATGAGCTATGCTCTTATTGTAATTATTACTAAATCTTCAAATCAAAAACTTCTTTTCAGTAATTTCCAGTATAAAGGCATTTTGTTTTCCCTTACAGTGAGTGTCTTCTGTTTTAAGCCGATGATTACGGCTGATGTATTAATTAAACAACAAACAGCCTAGTTTTTGTTCTAAAATGTTTTATTTTAGAAACTAAATTTTTCAAAGTTTCTTCCAACAAATAGTGTGTTGTTTTCTAAAAACATTTATATAAATGCTTTTATTGTGCTTAGTAGACTTTGGTCTGTTTATAGAGCTGATTTTTGATTAAAAAGGAACAAAATTTTTAGTTCGTATAAATAATTCACTTTTATTACGTATCTTTAAAGGTAATCTAGTTTTGTTTAAGTGTTTTAGTATTAGATGTGAAACTTTAACTGAAGTTTTGTTTTAAAACCCCTTAAAAGTTTAGTTAAATGACTGAATACAGTAAATATATGTATGTTTATAAACTATGTTTTAACCTTAAATATTTTTTTTCTTAATATTCTGATACCTAACACTGATTTAATAAAAAATGTTTTATTGTTTAGCATACATATTTAGGTTTTGAATTATGTCATCAATTTACATACTTACGCATTCAAGCATATAGATATAAAATTCTGTTGTTTTATGAAAACATTTATAAGTGTCATGCTATAAATTGATTTAAGTTGCCAGCAAATAGTTGTTGGAGAAAATGCTCTAAAGTTTTTAGAAAATTTTCTTTTGTAAAACAGACAAATGTATCCACTCTATCAATACAAATATCATTCGTTTTAAATGTTTTATATATAAATAACTTTGTTCTTACATATGTTTATTTTGAGTAATGTGTTTTAAAGACTTTCAATACCAAAAATATGTATTTTGTTTTGTTTATTTAACGTACTTATAGTTGATTTATAAACTGGTCTTAGGATTTTTGTTTTCTTTATACCTTTAGCCGATATAAGTTTTCTAAACTCAAACTAACAAAACATATGCTTATTAATTTGGCAGGTATTCTTGTGTATAAACTTAATAATAATTAATTAAATTTACTATAGTACTTTTTTGTAACTTATTCTATGCCTTTGTTGTGTTAAAAAACTAAGTTAATTTTTTTAATTTTAGCTATTAAGTACTTTAAGTATTTTCAATTTTACTGTGTTTTTATGCTTATAAGCATAAATTCAAGTAAATAAAAAAATCAATTTAATAATCAATGTCAGTATATTTGTATTTTTTATCATAAGTCCACTTTTAAACAAAAATATTCTTTTAAAGTATAATGTTTAAAATGTTCAGACGTTTTATGTTATAAAAACTTTAATGTTTATTGAGCGCAATATATTTTAATGCTAAATTTTGATATTTCAAAACTTTATTGGTTAGTTTGACGTAAGTTGTAAAAAATGAATGCAGAATTCTCCAAATAGTTTTATAACTTACTTTTGCCATTAAATAATTTTCAACACGCAATGTTTTTGCAAATTGCCAATAATTTTTACACCTTTATTTAGAAAAAAATTTAGATACAAGATGATAAAGAATACTGTGAAAGTATGAATTAAGTCAAAACTTTAATTTTATTACGCTACGTATCTCTTCATGCTTTTATTTACTATTTCAAATTGTTGTTAAATACTTCAAAGTTTTAATATGTCAGATATAACGATTGTGACGCACTTTTACATCAAAAGTCAGCTAGGTACGTAAAATGTAAAATATTTAAGTAAAATTGTCCACCTATTTTCAGCAATAAAATTCCTCAGCTAAGTAAAATTGAATGTGCTTGAATGTAACAAATTATTTTCACATTTTTGTTAATTCTGAATTATCATATTTTAAGCATTTAGATTGGTTTTATAATAACACAAATAGTGATAAATATACCAATTAACACGATTAGTGTGCATTAGGGTGTTTATAAAAACAAAGTAAAGTTCCAATGCCTTTATATTTCTAGCTATTCTTTTATTAAAATTTGGCTAATATCACAAAAAACCAAGTGTCAAATTTTAAATGATTTTAAGAAAAGTTCATAGATTTACTTCTTGATTTTTTGGAAAAAATTGAAATTTAGGAAATCTTACAAAAAGTGATGAAAATTTGATTAAATCAAAAAGTGTCTCAATAAAACTAAAATTTTCCGAAATTGTGCACAATGTGTTTTTGAGACAATTGCCACATGTAATACATTTTCCAGCACAAACTCCAAGATCCCATTTTTTGAAACCCATACAGTTTGCATTGGGGTGGTTTTCATAAAATATAATTCTTTAAAGGTGAAAGTTTCTTCAAATCATTTAGAATTTTGCAGAGGGTGTTATTGTTATATTCGCAAAATTTAATTTTTTCAGCCAAAACTCAAAGATCGCCGTTTTTACAAGCACGTTTGTGGGCAGTTGATAGTTTTGTTTGGCTATTTATGAAAAAATTATGTTATTTTTATGAAGTCAACATACTTCTATTTTAGTTTACAAATTAGCTTAACGTATTAGATTATTAATAAGCAATAGAACTAAATAAAGAACCTATAAAACTAAACCAAATGTTTGATTAATATCAAACTAATGGATTCCTGTTAGTCTTATAAAAATATATTACTAGTTTTACTAATTCTATAATTATAAAGAAAAAATTATGACTGTTGGTGTGTAGAAGTACCTTTTCTTACCTTTTTTTGGAAATTCAATTTAGAATAATTAGTTCAATTAAGATATACTATAATCAGTTGGAATTATGAAGAATGGTGTAAAAAATGTCAACTTTAGAGAAATTGATAAAAAAATATGAAAAATTGTTTGATCAAAATAAGTTGTTAAATACAAATATGTATCTAATAAAACAACATTTAGTTGGAATTATGCAATTGGTGTGAGGAAGTGTCGACTTTTGAGAAAAAAAATAATTACTTTAAAATAAGTAATCGGTATTAATAAAAATAAGTTTATAACAAAAATGAATAAAAACTAATCTTTTAGTTGGAATTACGACGACTGGTGCGAGGAGGTATCGACTTTTGAGAAAGGCTTCTTCGGTTACCTGTGCCACCTCATCAAACTCGACGCGTGCTCCCCCTACACCGTCATCGAGCTAGATTGTGACGTCACCGAAAGCGATGACGTCACGCCGAGGGGCAACGAGGTCAGCTTGCTGGAGATCGTCACCGAGCAGCCCGAAGTTGTTTGAAATAATTAAAAAATTTTTTTTATATTAAGTGATATTTTTGTTGTAATTTGTTTTTTTGATTAATATTGGTTTGTTGTTAGTGTTTTAAATTTTGACTTGTAAAGTTGCAGAAACGTTTGTTTAAATAGTAAGTTAATGGATTTTTTTCTCGTTATAAATCGGAATATCATGGGATTGACTTAGAAAATTGCAGAAAAAAAAAGAAATTTTGTTTTTTTCATTAATTGGAGTATCATGGGATACCTGAAGTTGTTTAAATAATGTTGTGTTTTTAAAACTATTGAAACTTCAGTTGATTGAGTTGTATTTGAGTTTAAATTTTTCATGGATGCTAATGTTTTTTTAATTTAGATCAAGACGTTTTATAGAATGTAATTCCCTCTGAATAGAAATTATTAAGTCATAAAACTAATAAAATTGAAATTTTTTGACAATGTTTGTATTTTTAATTGTAAGTTTGAAGAGTTATTGTTTTGAATATTAAAAACATTGGTAATTTTTTGTTTGTTTTATTATTATGTGATAGTTTGTTACACAAGTTATTGAGAAAATTGGTTTGCTTCAATCGATTTTTTCTTGATAGAATTAAGATGATGAGTTTGAACTTTATTTGATGTTAATTTCATAGCAAAATAATTGGAATGTTTTTGGTTTATAAGTTGTGGAAACGTTTATTTAAAGTCTGGTTCTGATCTGTTATGAATTATTTTATTCTTACTTGTAACAGTACAATTTTATATGTTGAAGCAGTAAACCTCTTATTAAAAAACTAAAATATGATTTCACTAACGCATGAAAAAAACTTTTATTTAACATGGATTTTTTTAGTACTTATTAGTCTTTATTTAGAACATTAAAAGTTAAAAACTGTGTCTAGTTTAGTAAAAAAAACATTTTTACTTCATAATACAACACTTAAAGTGTGTATAAAAGTTAGATTTAATACTTGAAAAAATTGTTTAATAATGTTTGAGTTTGAAATTTACAACTTTTAATATCTATAAAACTTTGATTCAATCTTAGTTTTTGTTCCTTAACAATCCAACGTAAACAATTAAATATTCAAGTGTATAAGTATATAAATTAGCTTAATTTTTGTTAGATCTAATTTGAGGTGGCATAAAGTACTTCAATGTTTTTTTTTCAAAAATGTTGGTTTAATTTTTTTGTAAACAATCCAATACAACTTACTTAATCTTCAAGCATTAAAATTAAGTATATAAGCTAGCTTGAACTTATTCAAATCTTACTTAAGGTGGCATTAGAGATTTGTTTGAACTAAATAATCTTCACTTATTTTTACATCATGTTGTAGTTCTTATGGTACATAATGCTTACTAGTTGTTGAAATTATGTTTTATTCCTGGTACTATTTTTCTGTTTATATTTCGTGTCATTTTGATGAAAAATGTTTTTGTTTAATATTTGTATTGTAAAAGCATAAGTATAAGCGTGGTTTAGTTTTTTTTTTGTGGTGTATTACATCAGGTAATTCTGTTTTATTTTTTTGAGTTAAATATGTCGTTTGGACTTGACCGTTTTCAATCTGAAAATATTTCAAATTGTCAAGTATTTTTCAAACCCAAAATTTGCAGTTTAAAATGCATATAGATTGTTGTAAGTTCATATTAATTAAATTCATTTTAAAACTACGAAGGTACATTTACAAGTTTAATCATAATAGTTTTCTACCTGAACTAATTAAAAGTGCTACATCTATTCATTTAAATATTTCTTACCAATTTAGAGCCTTTACACACATACCAAATATTGAATGTTTTCATATATAAACTAGTATTTTTTTGTTTGCGAAATATTTTAATTGTCTGAACTAGTTTATAGTGTCTTTAAAAGTTTGTGTCTAATTCTTTTATCTATATCAAAACTGTATTTAATTTTTGGTTAATTACTACAATTTTTTTAATTAGTTTTCGTATAATACACTAATTTTCAAGTTTGTTTTTGTACTACTAATAAAACTATTGTTTAAATTTGTAAAAAAATTCAAAACATTAAATTTTTTATTCAAGTTGTTTGATAAAATTGTTAATAAAGAATAAAATTTTATTTAAAACTTTCATAACTATAAAAGTTCTTTAATTTGGTAAAATGCAGTTAAAGTCTAAACTTGATGCAGTTTTATGTCTATTTTTTTTAAATTTATTTAAGAAACTGTTTCTAGATTAAAGTTCTTTTGATGTACGTAAAAAAATTTAAAGTTAGAAATGACATTTTTATGCACTTCAAAATTAAAAAAAATTATAAATTTACAACTATTTTTTCACGTCATACTGTTTATTCTTTTAAATGCAGTTGTTAGAATTGCTGCTTTTTGCATTTAGTTTTTGCTTTGAATCATAAAACTATCTGACACAAACTTTTTTTTGATTTTTCATAAAGTATCATTCGTTTTGTTTCGTTTGAATTAAAATTCAATAAACTATGTTTACTGATTTTTTCTGTAGTAGTTGGGTATTTTAAAGTGAACATTGTTTTGTAAAATTTCATAAAACAACATTTTGTGAACTAAATTAATTTTAAATATGCATCAAAAATGTTATGCTTTTTATAAAATACTTAGCTATTACGAATTCTCATTTGTTTATAAATACTTGAAAGGGTAGCTACTAATGATTTATCACAAGCCTAAAAGATAGTAAAATTAAATACCTTTGTTTAAATATGTAATATACTTGAAGATCTAGTATGCATAGAATTTTGTCAACCTAGAAGAAATAATTTTAATTTTTTATATTTATATACACTAAGGTAGGAGTGGGCAACGCTTTTGGTCGATGGGCCAGGAAAAAATGTAGATAAGTTGAGTCTTTGGTGGGCCGGAGTTTTTTAACTTCATTTAATTCAATAACTTGAGTATCGAAAATTAATTAATTATCCAATAAATTTCGACAAACCACTAATTATATGTGAACTTTTTATTTCTCAATATGTTGTGTGAGTTTCATTTCTACCGTGTATTATACTTATAAGATCTCTTTATATCTTTTTCCAGAATGTCTAGTGTAAATTTCAAAATTTAATTTAGCCGAGTTTTAGGTGCTCGCAGGCCGGGTAAAATCTAAACATTTTTAGCATTTTCATTCAGCGGCTCGGGTCCGGCCCGCGAACCGTACTTTGTTCTTCCCTACCCTTAGACCTAAGAAACAACCATCAAAAATACGTTAACTTAAAACTACAAAAATTATCAAGTCCTTAAGTTAAATTGTAGGTATTACAGAGGGTCAAGGAATATTAAATTGTAATAATTAAAATTTTATTAAAATTTAATGAGATTGAAAAAAATTGGTTAAGAGAGCATAATTAATATAAGTCCTATAGGTAGTCAGTCAGTTATGTGGTTAGATTAATGCTTTTTTGTTAGTTTTATCCTAAAATAAATTTTTCTTTTTTTTATTTCTTACGTTATTTTGACAGCTCAAATTTTAAATGTTTTGATAAGGATTTACTTCTTTTTGTTTTTATTGGTGGAAACTATTTACTGATAAAACTGGCTGGAAAGTAATTTTTAAATAAATGTAATACTACTAGAAGGTTTTGTATTTAATGTTTTATTTACTTGAAAACATTTTTAGTTAAATAAAAACGGTATGTTATATTTGTAATCTGTAGATTTAAAACCAAGACTTCAGGGTTATAAACATTACTTTGCAACGGGGTTTCAAAAACTCGTTTTCACAATCACCCCTATCTATAGCCGCAGAGAACAAAAACAAAAATCCCCCTTTGCTTATTTCAACCCCTAGAGTATGTAGCGTAAGTAATTAATACCGCCTTTAGGATTCCTCAAAATTATTGGCTTTAATAGACTGTCATAACTCTTGTTGGTGACCAGATAAAACAATGCAGCCTCTTAATAACATGACTTTAAAGTACACTTTTCTGAAGTTTTAAATCATCTTATTAGTTGTAGTCCCTGAAAACTATCATGATAGTTTGAGTTTTCTAAACTTGAACTAATATGTTTCAACTGCCGACATATTTTTAAAGTGTTGGGCTACAAATGTTTAATTTTAATAAAAAAAAATCAAACTTACTAAATGTTCAACAAAATAGTTGATTGTCAAGTTTATTTTCAATTTCCAGAAGTTTTCTTTGTTACTAGTCCTGATATTGTGCCAATGTTTGCTTAATTTAAGTAAAAGTAGCTAAAAATAATTTGGGAAGAAATTTACAGACTGTTAATCAAATCCTAAAAAAACTATAATTTGAACTTAAATTTAGAACTGACATACTACTGTTATTGTCAAAAAAAATTAACTAAAATTAATAATATCAATTATGTTTAACATCTAATATATTTAGCCCCAAGGTTTTGTATTTTACTCATATTACAATTTATCATATACTTATTATACATTACAAATTTCAAAATGTCCAAAGTTTCTGACGTTTCGGTAATTATACGTATACTAATATACTTTACTTATAAGTAGACTACCGCTTAAGTACGCAAATTGAACCCGACAAAAAAGTGCGTACTTAGCACGGTTAGTGCGTACTTTTTGACGACATAGTATAATATGAATTTTAGTTGTTTGTTTTCTTTCTTACAACTAGCCACTAAATAATTAAGCCAAATAAACAAGTCTTTCTATTTTAAATAACATTTGGTACATAATTCTAATCTGCAAAATTTTTTAATAGACTTTAAAATGATTTAATTTTTCTACAAAAAGTTTCTACATAATGCTAGTCAAGCTAAGTTTAGTTTAGTTAATACATTTATTATAATTTTCCATTAGCTAAGTAGTTTTTGATTTTTTTTATTTGAAAGAAAAACATTTCAGGACTGTTTTTGTAAAAAAGTTTATATCAGTAGAAACATTTATTGTTTAAGTGCACAATGATAAGATGCTCATTAATTTTTTTTTTAACTTTAGTTTTTTGTTGTTGTTGCTTATTTTTATGTGTTTATTTTGACTTTATAAAAATTGTAACTAGTTTTTGTGGTTAACTAGTTCTGTATTATGTCTTATTAAGATTAGCCTTTCTTTTGCAGATATTCTGAAAGTCTTTGAATTTAAAAAAATTAGAAACTTTAGAAAAATTTAGAGAAATTTAGAAAAATGGATGGAAAGCGTCAAAAAATGACTTTATGGAACAAAGTCTTTAGAAAAATTTTAAGTCTAAAAAAATTTAGAATTTTTTTGTCTTTCTAGGTAAGTGCGTACTTAAGGCGAGGTGCGTACCACAAAAAGTACGTACTTAAGCGGTAGTCTACTGTAATTATACTCGTCATTGCAAACCAAGGATATCTAGTGATAACGTTATACAAATTTCCAAAATTTTAAACTCTATATGAGTATTTATCAGGACTATATAGTTTATTTTTTGAAACTAAGCTCTACAGTTTACAATTTTGAAAAGTTCTTTTTTATTGAACTACAATTTTATGTTAGGCTTTACGCTTAATTGTTTCAAGCAATTTACTTACCCAATTTTTTTTATTTTGTTACTTAGTTCAAGATGAAGTGTAAATTTTATTTTTACTCTTTTTATTTTAACACTCTCGATAAATTAACCACTTTTAAAGATAATTTTTTCATATATAAAATACTTCAACTTTAAATTTATTAAACTAAAATTAGAATAACTACTCTTAGAATAACTACATTAAAGAACGGCGACTATTTTTTTTACTTTGCAAACAAAACACCTGGGACATATATTTATATGACTTTAGATATAGCGTTACTTACAACAACCGTTACAGAGCTTTTTGTTTTCAAAAATACTGAGTTAACCGGCTAGTTTCACATATACTTAAATCGATAGCATACTCTGTCAGAAGCTTTGAGAGCGAATTGTTTAAATGTCTTAGTTGACAGTTGAAAAAAAGCTAGTTCGTTGATACAGAATACTGACATGTCGATTTAGTAGAACGAACTAATTAAAATGGTTAGTACAATTCTTATTCAAAAATGTTTAAAACAACTTTGTTAAGTAGATAACAAACTTATCACATAAAAACAAACAACATGAACATTTCGTAACAAAATTTATTGAACGAACTTAAACACAATTACACAAACTTGTAAAAACTCAAACATATCCGTACTAACATAATTACTCAACAAACTGAAAACATAGCGTTTGAATCATCACAAAACAGCATCTTCCACCGATGAAATCCACCTTCTCACTTGATCAATCACTCGCAGCAAGAACTCGATCATCCGCTCGTGGTTGACGTGCACCATTATTGCCATGTAACACGCTGAAAACGCCAACAGAAACCGACAAAACGTTTCGAGGATTAAGCCGATGAAATATCCGAGGATACGAGAGACAAAGAACAGGAGGTAGAATACTACTAAGCAGCAGAGGAGTTGATCAGCGTAGGGAACTCCGAAAGATGATAGTAAGCTTGTGAGGAACCCGTACAATTCGTGGAGAACATTTGCGAGATGACCGCACGCTTCAATAAACACATTGTTTGAGAAAAATCCGAGCACCGCATTGAGAATGGAGTGGGCTTCAGTAAAAAGAGCGTTCATCATAAGTAGTCAGTATGTAATATAAAAATACCTGGAAAAATATTGTTATTTATGTTGCTAATTGTACCAAAATTATAATTACTGAAGGAGGTAAATATCAAACTGCTATAACTGGAGTTTTAATTTATGAAAAAAAAAATGAAAAGATATTTAGTGGTTAAAATGTAATTATTTGATACAGAAAATGAGTTTAGAGTGATCCTGAAAAAAAGCTTCCATCATAAATAGTCAATGTGTGATACAGAAACACATGGGAAACTATTTTTATTTAACTATTGTTATTGTAAGAGGAAACTTTTTAACTGCCTAAATTGGATTTTTAATTTATAAAAAAATATTTACAGATCTTGTTAATGGATATTAAATGTTAGAAAAATATTTTCAACTAGCTATTGTTACTATGGGATAGAACTGTTGTACTGCTTCAATAGAAGCTGGTTAAAGTATTTAAGAGAATATATTTAAATTTAATTATATGTATTAAAATATTAGTAAAAAAAAATATAAGAGTTTTTAGGTAAATTACATAATTAGTAGTACATGTACCTTAGATAACTTGCATTTTACAGTATTTTGAAGAAGATAATTTCTGCTAAATTTTGAAATTAAATTAAGTTTATTAATTAGATAATAGTTAAAATTTTTCAGTTACTGTCCTTGATTTAAAAATGACTAGTTTACTGATCAGCATTTCTTTTAATAAAGGAAAATAGGAGAAAAAATGATAGATAAAAACATTAATTTATTTTTTTTAATAAAGCTAGTATTATGTATTAATTATTATTATCTTAAAAAAGTTTTTTTTCTTAAAAATATTTAGATGTTGACTACAAATTATTTAAGGCAGGTTGAAATTTATAAAAACTATAATGTGAATAAGCTTAAACTAAAACAATTTATAGCACAAACTTATTGTAAAATTTAAATCCACTAAATGAATAAGTAATAATATGCAAAAATATATCTCAAGTTTGAAACCTACCTGTTGAAAAGTTTTAATAAGTTGATTAGTATTTTATCGAAAATGGTTCTTTTTAAAGTGTTGTATTTAGATTCAAAAAGGAAGAGGACAAAAAAAAGTTTAATATTGAACGAACAAAAATAAAAACTTACTTTAGTAAAAACAGTTCTTTCTTTATATTTAATTTCTTTGTCTTTTTGAATAAAATACATGTTTAATTAACTCTCAATAACTTGTTTAACTCTGTATGTTTAACAGCGTATTTTTATTTATAAAGAAACAAAACCTATAAGCTTTTTTTAAGTTTAAATCTATTTAAGCGTAACTTAAAGTTTTTAAATTTCAAAAAGTAAACTTATTACATTTTTTCTAAACTAAGAAAAATAAGGATAAACAACAGATATGTTATGTATATTATTGTAAATTTAGCTTTTGTAGTTTTGCGATGCTAACCTTTTGTGCTATGGTTCGCTAAACAATTAAGTTTTTGAGAACAAAAAAGTTAAAAATGTAATACTATACGATTAAAAAAATGTGTTACAGTATTCTGTTATACTTTTAAAATGACTTGTTAATTGTTGTAAAAAATAGCTTTATACATTACATGTTTTTTACCTATATCCTTTGACCAAGTTTTTGAATGTAGATTTGTTAAACGTTTTTAATAAACTCATAACATATTTCCTGCTTATTTTCTTAGTAAGCATTTTTCTCGACAAAGCAATAAATGTTGTAAGAATCACAAAAATTAGTAGTCAATCTATTTGTTTTGTCGAACTAAGTTTGATAGTAATAGTAAACTACATAAAAACAGTTTTGCACTAAAAAACGGATATTTTGTTATTAAACACTTTTTCCTGCTTTATCACGTTTGTAAAAATGGAGAATTTTCACAACAAGGTAAATTATATTTCACTAGTCAACTTTTTTGACAAAAAAATTATCAAGCTCTTAGGGTATGTGTTGCCCTCACATTGTTTATACTCTTCACATTACAAAGATCAGAATACCAATCGTAAAATCACTCGTTAATTATATGTAAAACCTTTACTACTATATTAATTTTATTGTAACAAATCAAGATCTAGTTTAATTTAAGTTTATTAAAAATTTTACAACTTTTCAAAATCTAAGATTTACCCAATTTTTCGCGCAATTACTAATTTTGAATTACATGAAGGTCTACATTTTGTTGATTAAAACTCTGCTCTACAATTAATATATTTGCTAAGTTTATTTTTTAAATCTACAATTTTATCTTAACATATGCTTGTTTATTTGTTTTAGAGATTTCTCAACCCAAATTCTTTTAAGTAAATACTTTCAAACGTTAAGTTAATTTTATTTATTTTAACTATTTTTTTTTTGAATAAACTATTTACTGTTCTGATGTGGCCTTATAGAACGGTGGCTTATTTTTTTCTTGCAAAGAAAGCTTTGGAAAAATAAGAAAACCTCCACATTTTTCAGCTTATTTAATTTTGGTTTTTTGTAAGATATGTACTTATCTAGCACAAATGATGAAAATAATTAATTCTTATTTAATATAACTAAATGATATAATTTCATTCATGGAGGCTTTATATATATGACAGTAAAAATACAATGTTGATGCATAAAATCTACATGTAGGTTTGAAAACATAAGCTTATTTCACAAATTTGACTTTATTCTTTATTGAAAATGCATTCAGATGTGTCTAAAATAACTTGGTTACACAACAAGCTAAAATCATTAGTATATTTGCAACATACTTACTTTTGAAAATAATTTATTGTACGAACTGAATCACAATTACACAACTGTCAAAAACTAAAATATGTCCAAGTCAACTTAATTGCATAATAAACTTAACTATTTTTTTTTCAACTAAATCATCACATTATGTCATCTTCCACCGATGAAATCACAAAACATCATCTTCCAAAATCCACCTTCTCACTTCATCAATACCTCGCAACAAGAACTCGATCACCCTCTCGTGGTTGTTATGCACCATGATCGCCATGTAACACGCTGAAAACGCCAACAGGAACCGACAAAACATTCCGAGGATGAAGTAAACCGTGTCGGCAAGGTCTTCGAGGATGTGGGATGCCAAGAACATGAGGAAGACGATCATGAGGAGGAAGAGAAGTTGATCGGCGTAAGGAACTCCGTAAGATGAGAGTGAGCTTGAGATGTGTCCGAAAACTTCATTGAGATAGTTTGTGAAATATCCGCGCACCGCATTGAGAATGGAGTTGGAAGTGGTAAGAGCGTCCATCATATGTAGTCAGTATGCAATACAAAAACAGCTGGAAAATAGTGCTGTTTACTTTTGAAGTATTATTATTACTGAAAGAGGTAACTATTAAACTGTTTCAACTGGGGCTTCAATTTATGAAAAAAAAAATTCTGATTCTCGATTTATGAAAATAATTCTTAAAAGTTCCATAATGGTTAATAATTTATTAAGTTGGTAATGTAAATAATTGAGTTTAGAGTGATCCTGAAAAAAAAAAGAGCATCCAATATAAACATACAATGTGTAGTACAAAAACAGGTTGAAAATATTTATATTTAACTGTTATAACTGTGGGTTTGAATGGATTACTTTTATGAAAAACCAGTATAAGTTTTTTATATGAATATTTTATGATTTATAAATAAACAAATAAACATATTAATAATACATACAGTTTAGATAGCTTGAATTTTACAGTACTTTAAAGATTATAACAAGTTTCTTATAAAGTATGACACTAAATCAAATGCTTGAATAATAGTTAAACTCTGTTTATTGACTGATCCTTTAATTAAAAACAACTACTACACTGATCAGCTTTCTTTTTAAGGTAGGAAGATAAGAGAAGATATGCTTTATAAAAACATTAAATCTTTTTTTTTTGATAATATAGCTAGTATTATGTGTTAATTATCTTTAAAAGTTTTCTTAGAAAATTTTTAAATGTTGACTTAAAATTATTTAAGGAGTTTTGAAATTATAAGAATTTTAACGTGAAGAAATACTAAATTAAAATGATTGTAGTATACATTAAAATTATTTTAAACTAAAATAACAAGTACTTATAGACAAGGTTATAACTCAAGTTTGAAACAGACTTGTTGAAAACTTTAACAAGTTGATTAGTATTTTATCGAAAATGGTTCTTTGAAAGTGCTGTTTTTAGATTTAAAAGAAAGAAGACAAAAAAAAAAGATTGGTGTTATATAGCCGAAAATAAAAACTTATTTTGGTAAATAATTTTATGTACTTTTTAATAAAATACTTTTTAATAATCTCTGTATAATTTTTTTAACTCTGTATACTTAATAGCGTTTTTTTATTTATATAGAAACAAAATCTAAAAGCCTTTATTAGTTCAAATTTTTAAAAGATTAACTAAGGCTTTTAATTTCAAAAAGTAAACTTATTACATTTTTATTCTAAACTAAAAACAATAAAGATAAACAACAGTAATGTTAAATATGTGTTTGTAAACATATCTTTTGTAGCTTTGTAATGCAAACTTTTAACTAGTATTGTCTATTAAACGACAAAAGAAAAGCGCTCAAAATATAATTGTTCCTAGGACCTGGTGTACAAAAATCTTTCGCTCATCGAGTCGCACACCACGGATACTTTTTAACGTCTTGTACATGACTAATTAGGGCTTATTAACAAAACAACTAAGTTGTTGTTAACTAAAATGTAAAAGAATAAGTAAGATTACTTAAGTCTGTTGTAGTAGTTTGTTATATTTTACCTGTTACAATACTTTTGTTAAATGTTGTAAAAATAGCTTAAAGCAGGACCTTAAGAAACAAATAAGAAAAACTTAAAATTTAAAGTATTATCAACTGGTATCACTAGTTTTTAGTGTAACGAAAAATTCACTTTTTATGTAATTTATAATTACCGTCAAACTTAGTTTGATAAAACAAAAAACAAAATACTAAACTAATTTTTCAATTCTGACAAATTTAATTGTGTTCTAAGAAAAATACGATTTATTCACAAAGAAAGTAGGTAAAATGAATAACATATAATTATTGAACAAGATTAAAAATTTATACTCAAAAGTTTTGTTCAAGGGATCTGGATTTAAAGTAAATAAATATTTAATAAATAAAGTTATTTTTTACAATAATTAACAAAAGTATTGTAACTGCAAAAAGTATGACAAGTTATTTTAACGTAACTACTTAGTTTTACAGTGTAACTTTTTTACTTTTATCTTACTAAAAAACTTAATTGTTTTGCTAAAGTTTGCATTGCAGAACTACAAAAGCTTTATTTAAAAATATATAATTAATATTTCTGCTGTTTACCATTATTCTTTAAAAATAAGTAATAAAGTTACTTTTTGATTTTAAAAAGCTTTTAGTTTCTGTTAAATAAATCTATAATAATAAAAAGCTTTTAAGTTTTACTTATATATAAATAAAAAAACGCTGTTAAGTATACAGATCTAAAGAAATCATACAGAGTAATTTTTTTTTCTAAATATGACAAAAAAAAAAAAACTCAAAATAAAAATGAACTTTTTTTGTTAAACTAAGTTTTTATTTATGTTTATAAAGTTAGCTTTCTTCTTCCTATTTAACTCTGTAAAACAGCTCTTAAAAAATCCATTTTTGATAAAATACTAATCATCTATTTAAAATTCTTCAACAAGTAAGTTTTATACTTGAGTTATATCTTTCTTTATAACTACCTCTTAATTATTGTAGAGTTAAATATAAAACAAATTTATACTAAAATTAGTGTTAGCTATAATTTTGTTAACGTTAAATTTTTATAATTCTTAGTCATCATTCGAGTATTTTATAAAAAAATTCTAAACATTTTTAAAACATAGTACAAGCTTTGCTATTATAAAAATGAATTTCAATGTTTCATCTATCATATTTTTAATTTTATCATTTGTTTTAATTAAAAAAAATATAAAAGAAAAAAGGCTGATCTATATAAAACTTTTAAAGTTCAGGGTAAGTTAATAAACTTGATTTAACTTTAAAATTTAGAACAAATTTGTTATTTTCTTTAAAATACTTAAAATTCAAATTATCTTAAGAATATGTATTAATAATAAGTTTATTTGTAACTTACCAAAATACTCTTTTCAAAATTTTAAACTGGCTTTTTATGAAAGTAATATCAACGAACTTCTAATGAAGTAACATAATAATTCCACCCCAAGGTAACAACGTTGGAACATGAATGTTTTCTAGCTGCTTTTGTATTACACATTGACTATTAATGATGGACGCTCCTTTCACTGAGGTTCTCTCCATTCTTATTGAAGCGTGCGGATACCTCACAAATGTTTTCCATGAAGTGTACGGATACCTCACAAATGTTTTCCATGAAGTGTACGGATACCTCACAAATGTTTTCCATGAAGTGTACGGATATCTCGCAAGCTCACTCTCATCTTGCGGAGTTCCTTATACCGATGATCTTCTCTTCTTCCTTGTGGGTGCCTTCCTCCTGTTCTTGACTTCCCGCGTCTTTAGTTACTTCACCGGCAACCTCGAAATGTACAATCGGTTCATGTTGGCGTCTTCAGCTTGTCTCGTTGTGCACGACATCACGAGAGGATGATCGAGTTCTCGCAGAAGGTGGTTTGCAACTTAAGAATGTTATTTAGTTCACACGCAATGTGTTTAATTAGTTACGCAATCAAGTTGGCTGAGACTAATGAGCTTTGAGTTTTTGTGTAATTGAGATATTGTGTATTCCGTTTAAGTTCGTTCAAAAAATTTTTGGTTACAAAATTAACAGGTTGTTATTAAATAATTGTTATCATTAAAGAAAGAATGATATTAAGTTTGACATGTTTAATTGATAAAGTAGTTTTGGTCAGATTTAAATGAACATTTTATAAAATTTTCGTAAAATAAAAGTAATTCGTTAAATAACATTTTGTTACAAATCGGCAAGCTGTTATTCTACACAATCATACCAAGTTTGTTTTACTGTCAACTGAGACATTTGAAAATAATTTTCTCTAAAAGCGTCCGACACAGTAAGGTATTGATTATAATGTGTGTGAAAATAATCAATTAAATTGTATTTTGGAAAAATCTATATCAGTTGTTCTAAATAACATTTATCTTTTATCTAAAAATACAAAAACTGGTGATAGCAGTTGGTAAATTTTTAACTTTTTATTATTTCTAAGTTAAACGAATTTCTCAGCTTTGTACGACGTTTATAAAAACAAAGAGGAAGCATGATATTCAAACCAAGTTAATCATATTTTACGGGTTGACTTGTTTACTGGTGTAAAGTCCAAGTGACAACGGTTTTCAACTAGACAAAGTGATTGAATACCACCGCTATTTAACTAAACTGGGTTCAACTGAATAGTTAGAATTTTTTATTGAAAAAAATACTGAGCATTTTCGCATTACATTAAAAAATTTACGATGTAAATTTTATAATCATAAAAAGTGAGTTTTACACTGCTTAAAAAATTAAAATTAGCCTAAAAATGTCGTTACCATTATAAGTTATGTTTAGATTAAAAAATTTCATTCAGCAAGTACAAAATAGATAATGCACAACAATTTAATATTACAAAGTTATAAAACATTAGTGTATTAAGAAAACCATAAGTTTTCGTCTACACTTATTTTACATTCAAATTTGCTCTATAATTGTTTTTAAAGCCTATAAGTCAGAAAATTATTTACTTGTTGATAATCACTACAAAACTATTACTGTTTCAAACGTAAAGCTGCTGAAATTTGACTAAATAATGGTCTATTCAAAAACAAACAAATGTTTAATGTAAAACAAAAAATCGTTTTTTATCTTTTAAATAAACGACACTAAGGACCATAAACCATATAGTTAATTTACTTACCTTTTCATAACCAACTCAGAGTTTGTTTTTAAATCAAGATTTTTAAAGCTGTTGAATTTTGACTAAATAACGTTCTAGTCGAAAAACTAATAAATACTTTATGTAAAACAAAAAAATTCTATTTTATCTTTTAAATAAACGACACTAAGGACCATAAACCATATAGTTATTTTACTTACCTTTTCATAACCAACTCAGAGTTTGTTTTTAAAGCAAGATCTTTAGATTTAGATTTTCACAAATGAACACTTTTAAATTTTATTCTTCATTTATATATTATTGCTCTATCAAGACTAGACGCACAAATGTCTAGTTGCATGAAATAATATAACTTAATCGCAGTAAATTTATTACAGGTTTTTACTTTCACACATCATTTTTTCGTGACCTGACAAAACTAAAGGTCATTCTTACATTAGCTAACGTTGTTACCAACCAAATATACCATTATACCAAAACAAACATACGCTTTAATATTTAAGCTTTCAATGCAAACTAAAATTTAAAAAAAACTTATACTTACGCGAAAAATTTGCTCAGTTCTTAAAAAGCCCTTTTTTAAAAGTTTTGTTACCAAGCGTTCTATTTGCTTGTGTAAAATTGTGTCAAAATGACCAATCAAAACCGTAGTTGCCGTAAATTGAAAATTTATACAGAGTTAAATAATTTTTTTTATTAGCAAAAACATAAAAAAAGTTTTAAAGAACAAAAGAAAAGATTTGTTTTCACAATGTAAGTTTTTATTTTCTTTTGTACAATATCATTTTTTTTAAATATTTTAATTATCTTTAAGTCGAAATACATTACTTTAAAAAGAACCACTTTTGATAAAATACTAATCAACTTATAAAAAAATTCAACAAGTAAGTTATAAACTTGAGCTAAATATTTGCTTATAATAGATACTTGTTAATTTAGTTTTTAGTTAATTTAGAATATACAGCAAATTTGTGTATTAGATACTATTAGTTTAATTTTTCTTTACATAAAAACTTTTAAAATTTTCAAACTACTTGAGTAACGTTTTTAAAGAATATCTTCTAAACATTATTAACACATAATACTTGCTTCATTATACTGAACATTTTTTATGTTTTATCTATCGTATACTAAATTTTATCGATTACATCAACTAATCAAATTATAAAGAAAAAAAAAAGCCTGACCAGTGTAGTAGTTGTTTTAAATTTAAGGATCAGACAATAAACAAAGTTGAACTATTATTCAAGCAATAGACTTGATTCATTTTAAAGTTAAAAAGAAACTATTTATATTCTTCAAAATACTTAAAATGCAAATATGTAATGCGAAGTTTTATTAATAGGTCTTTTTGTAGTTCACCTAAATACTCTTACTTTTTATTGGGTTTTAATAAAGTAACTTTGACCAACTTCTATTGTAGCAGCATAACAGTTAGATATAAAAAAAAATTCAAGTTTTTTTGTACTACATTCTGACTACTTATGATAAACGCTTAATAATACTGACACTTAAACTCAATGATTATTATCATATATATATATATATATATATATATATATATATATATATATATATATAAAATAACGTTAATGTTTAAACGTAAACACTTTCAACTGAGCCCACTTGAAGGGCTTTTAAATAATTTATTCAAATGGCGATTTTAAAAATTCTGGAACATATGTTTCACAAAGCTTTAATTTTTCATAAAGCTTTGATCATCAGCCAGTTAAATTCAAAATACAAAGCACTGTACTAAACAAAGATACAAAAGTTATGCAAAAAAACAAAAAACAGTATGACGTAATATTGTACATTACAAATATTCAGTACAAAAATCGATCTACCTTCTAACTAATTAAACAACTAAAATTAACGAAAACAACAGTTAATTGACTATAAAATGCTTCAAAATTTGTTGTGTTTTAAAAGAAGCTTTTTTATATGTCGACAAGACGATATAAATTCACTTCGCTTATTTAAACCCTGTTTAATTAAGCAGATGGTAACAACCCTGTTTGTAGGCTGTGCTTAAAAGAATCAACAGCCGTTATGTATGCGTTAAAAAAGGAAGGTTGTTTAAATAAGCGAAGTGAATTTATATCGTCTTGTCGACATATAAAAAAGCTTCTTTTAAAACACAACAAATTTTGAAGCATTTTATAGTTAATTAACTGTTGTTTTCGTTAATTTTAGTTGTTTAATTAGTTAGAAGGTAGATCGATTTTTGTACTGAATATTTGTAATGTACAATATTACGTCATACTGTTTTTTGTTTTTTTGCATAACTTTTGTATCTTTGTTTAGTACAGTGCTTTGTATTTTGAATTTAACTGGCTGATGATCAAAGCTTTATGAAAAATTAAAGCTTTGTGAAACATATGTTCCAGAATTTTTAAAATCGCCATTTGAATAAATTATATATATATATATATATTTTATTACCATTAAATATATTTAGTAATGTTTATAAATAGTTTTTTTCATAAATTAAAGCTCCAATTGAAGCAGTTTAATAGTAACCTCCTAATGTAACAATAAATTAAACAACTTTATTTTTCAGTGTTTTTGTATTACATACTGATTATTGTGATGGATGCTCTTTCTACTTTCAACTCTATTCTCAATGCAGTGCTCGGATACTTCTCAAATAATGTCCTCATTGAAGCGTGCAGGTATCTCGCAAATGTCATCAACGAAGTGTACGGGTTCCTCACAAGCTTGCTACCATCTTTCGGAGTTCCCTACGCTGATCAACTCCTCAGCGCATTGTTGGTAGATTGCCTCTTGATCTTTGCCTCTTGCATCCTCGGATTTGTCGCCGGGTTCATCCTCGGGACGTTCTGACAGTTCCTGTTGGCGTTTTCAGCGTGTTGCATGGAGCACTACGACCGCGAGCGGATGATCGAGTTCCAGCAGCAAGTTGATGATGAAGCGGAAGATGATGTTTTGTGATGTCATCGGTGGAAGATGATTTTTTTCAAACGCTATGCGTTCAGTTTGTTATGTAATTAATTTGACTCGGACACATTTGAGTTTTTAATACTTGTGTAATTGTGTTTAGGACGATCAATAAAATTTTGTTACATAATCTTCATGTTGTTTTTATACTATCATTTAGGAAGAATAATGATTTCGTGTGTTTAGATTTTTCAAGTGAATGTTCTATAAGCAATTACTAATAACTTTTTGTTACTAAATCGACAAGTCTTTATATATTAACATACTAACTTTGTTTTTTCTGCTAACTAACACTTGATATTAATTTGCTCCCAAAGCGTCCTACATAGTAAGACATTGATGAATATGTGTGTGAAACTAGTCATTTTAGTGTTAATTTTGAAGTTCTTTATCAGTTGTTTTAAATAAAGTTTCAAACTTATAAAAATACAAACAACAATAATACAAGTTGGTACGACTAAGCTTTTTTTTTATAAACATTTTCCGTGCTTTATATTTTGTGAAAAGAGGATTTTTGAAACTCAGTGAACTAGTTAATTACATTTATTAATCTTTTGTTTACTAGCGCAAACCTTTAGCAACAGTAACATTAAACAAGACTTATTCTACCGCCATTCAATTAAACTAAGTTTAATTAAATATTAACCACTGGACCAATACAAAAAATACAAAAAAAAAAAAACTTATGACTTATAATTTGAGAAAGTAAGCTTAATAGTACTTAACAAATTAAAATGAGGTTTAATATGTTGTAACCAATATAAATTTTGTATAATATAAATATTTTCATTCAAACAAGTTTGTTTACAAAATATTTTAAATGTTTTGTTTGAAATACAAAATATTTTATAAATTTGATGATTTTGCACTACAAAATTCAAGAGTTCAATGAAAACTTTTCGTCTATTTTTAGTTTGCATTCAGTTTTACTCTGTCATTTTTTTAAGTCTCAAAACCAAATAAGTATTTACTTGTTGACAATTAATTCAAGTGTAATACTTTTTAAAACGTAAGGCTGTCGAAATTTTCATCAAAAATTTTCTATTCGAATAACAAAAAAATTTTAATTTAAAACAATAAAATGTTTTTTATGTTTCTAATAAATGACACAAAAGATCATAAAAAATGTCATTTACTTACCTTTTCATAGCCAATTCAGAATTCGTCTTTAAAGCAAAATCTTTAGATATAGACTTTCACAAATGAAGCAGTTTTAAAAAATATGTTCTTTATTTTTATATTTTTAATTTATCAAGACTAGACGCACAAATGTCTAATTGCAAGAAATAGTACAATTAAATCGCAGTTAATATATTTTAGGTTTTTACTTTTACATATCATTTTCCGCCTACCTGACAAAAAAAGATACTCTTACATTTGTTAATATTGTTACCATCAAAATATATCAAAGTACCTAAACAAGCTTATACTTTGATATTATAGCTTTTAATGCAAATTATAATTAAAAAAAATTATATTCACGCGAAATTTTTTCTTTGTTCTTAAAAATCCTTTATTACGACTTTAACTTGTTTTTTTTTAACATTTTCCGTGCTTTATGTTTTGTGAAATGAAGATTTTTAAAACTCAGTCAACTAACAGAACTAATTACATTGCACTAGTTTTTTTGTTTACTAGCGTAAACCTTAAACAACAATATTATTAAACCAGACTAAATAATAAAATTCTACCGTCATTCAATTAAATATTAACCACTGGACCTTTTTATTAAAAAAAAAACATTTTTAAATTACATAAAAAAAACTTATGATTTAAGTCTTATAATTAGAGAAAGTAAGCTTTATAGTACTTAATAAATTAAAATTAGGTTTCATATGTTGTTAAAAATAGAACTTTTGTTTAACATAACTGTTTTTATTCAAATAAGTTCGTTTGGATGAAAAATAATAAACAATGAACTTCACCGCACGACCAACTTCAACGGCATCCGAGACAACTTACGACCGGTTTTGTCCTTATTAGGACTCTTCATGCAGGCTTAGTCGCGAGAAACCGCCGTTGTGATCTTAACCAAGCGGGCTTAAGTACATACGCACTGAAGCGACCGTTTGTAGGTAAAGTCCGAAAAATTGAGGCAGGCAAATCGTTAACAGCTCAACATCTAAGACATTGTCAGCTTAGTGTGAGATTCTTCTCTCCACGCTCGTTTTATCAGTTTTAGCCAGTATGTATTTCGGCCACCATCAACAAAGTTGAGATGTTTTATGCCACCGATAATAAACAATGAACTTCACCGCACGAACAACAACAACGGCATCCGAGACAATATTTTTGAAACATAATATATAAGATAGGATTTTTTAAACTCAGTCAACTGATATCTTTTATATTTTAAATACATAGCACAAAGGATTATAAAACATATATGTCATTTACTTACCTTTCCGTAGCCAATTTATAACTTGTTTTCAAAGCAAGATCTTTAAAGCTGTCGAAGTTTGACTAAATATCTTTCTATTCGAAAAACTAATAAATACTTTATTTAAAGCAAGAAATCGTTTTTTATCTTTTAAATAGATGACACAAAAGGTTATAAAACATATATGTCATTCACTTACCTTTTCTAAAGCAATTCAGAATTTGTCTTTAAAGCAAGATCTTTAGATATAGATTTTCACTAATGAAGCAATAAAATAGTTTTATTCCATATCTATTTATTTTTTATCTATCAAGACTAGACGCACAAATGTCTAATTGCAAGAAATAGTACAATTAAATCGCAGTTAATATATTTTAGGTTTTTACTTTTACATATCATTTTCCGCCTACCTGACAAAAAAAGATACTCTTACATTTGTTAATATTGTTACCATCAAAATATATCAAAGTACCTAAACAAGCTTATACTTTAATATCTAGGCTTTAAATGGAAATTAAAATTAAAAATCAATAATCGCGCAACAACTTCAAGCTAGTCTTATTTATTAAGGTATTGCCACAAAGCATTCTGTTTGTTCGTGTAAAAATGTTTTTAACAAACTATCATTAGTCTCATTTGGTTAATTATAATCGAATCTAGTCGTAAAATTAAGGAAAAGTATTGCAGTTTTCGTTTGTAATTTTTGAAGAGTTACTTCCAAAACTACAAAGTGAAAGATTAAAACTACGAAGTAAAAGAAATCTAGTACAAAAAGATTTTGCAAGAAGGAATAGATTTAAGATAAGTTTCGTATTATTTTGTATTTAGTAATCAAGGTTATAGAACAACTTCATTATAATTGCTTTAACACTTTTTCTATACTTCACCAAAAGAAGTATTTAAAGCCTTAACTTGAAAAATCATTAACGATTTTAAATTAAATTTATTAAGCTGTTATAAATATTAAGTTAAAGTTAATTATTATTTAGATATTTTTAGCATTAAGTACTAACACCCGAAAAAAATGCTAGATTTATAAAAGTTAAAATTTAAAACTTTTTAAGTTGGTATTTTAATATAAATAAAGCTTAAACTATTCTTAATATTTTAATTTTTTATTAATCATTGTCATATATCATACAAAAACTTGTATAGCACACAATTCAATTCGGCATTCAGCTAAGTTTTTTGCGTTAACAAATTTATAGATATTTTTATCACATTTAAAAAAAAAAATGTTATAATATCTTGCAGACGTTTTTTATTAAAACGAAAATGTTTGCTAAATCTCAGTTATAATTTAAAAATAAAAAGCATTTGCTGAGGATTTAATGTTTAATTTTGTAGAAAATATTTAAAGCTGTTCTAATCAGCAATTGTATATTAAAAAAATCAACCGTTTTAATTAAAACTACTATAAACATTTCTTGTTCTCAGAAACTTATTTTGTACCAAACTATTTTTTTACAAGTAAATTTTTGAAATAAGCTGATTATCAGTAAATTATAAAAACACTTTGAGTTTATGTGTTCGACAAAAGTTTTATTTTTAGTTTGCTATGTACTTGATTAAACATATATTAATTCAAAAAATATTTTCTAATGTAATTTTTTAACTAGTTATGAAATATTTATTGTAAATTATACTATACATTGAAACTAGTTTGCTTAAAATATTTTAGTTAAATAATAGAAAAATATTTTTTTAATTTTCTAGAGTATTTGTTCATCATTTGTTTTTAGTTAATTTATATTTTCTCAAAAAATTTAGTCTTATCGGCTTTTAATTAATATTGTTATAATGTTGATTAACATATTAATTTTATAAATATTCAAATATCAAGTAAGTTTTAAGAATAGATCAAATATCAACTTGCTTAGAATAAATAGAGTTATTTCTATGTACAAAACGATGAAAAAAAAAACATTTTGTATTGCACAAACCTGCAAAAGATTAATTATAAATGCGAATAAATCTCATGCAAGAGCAAAATACATACTAAGTCAAATAATGTCTACAATGTAAAACTATAGAAAATTACATTTTACAATGTTCTTTAAATCATATTTTAGATTAATGATAGTTTGCTAAAAACAATTTTACCTTTAAAATTTTAAAATAAAAAAGTTTAGTTTTGTTGATAACTTTATCTAGTTTGGTATCAGCAATTTTTGAAGGTTAAAAGCATAGTAACTCAAAAAATTACTCTATGTTTGTATGTTATTCATCATATATTTTTATAGTAACTGGTTTTATTAGTATTTGATTAACTAAATGTAAGACGCCAAAATTAGAATTCATTCAAAATAGAAGAATTCTATACCAAAGGCTAAGATAAAACCAAAACCTACTCAATAATCTTTTAATTTCAGGCGTGTGAGATTTCCTTTAAGCTAAATAATTAAGTATAGTAGAATGCTATTAACTAATTAAAAAGAATTATTATAAAATACAGGAAATCAAAAAAAAAGTTAAAGTTACATTGACAAAGATATTTACAATTTAGTTTTAAAAAGTAGTTTTTTTTTAGTAAAAAGGTATACAATTACTACGCATAAGTTAATTAAACAATACTAACATCAATATTA
Organism: Thalia democratica; assembly: GCF_965202585.1. Classification (NCBI taxonomy): domain Eukaryota; kingdom Metazoa; phylum Chordata; class Thaliacea; order Salpida; family Salpidae; genus Thalia; species Thalia democratica. The sequence continues at coordinate 10,966,997 of NC_139166.1, forward strand.
AGTTAGACAATTCAACAAACGTTGTAATTTTGCGATGGTTAACTGAAACATGCTTTTAGTTTTAGTCAAGTAAAGCTCAAATTTTTGTACGTAATATTTTTGCATTAATTAATTATAACTTTAGTCTACTGACATCATACTAAAAACCATAACCAGTAGAATTGATGTTTTTAAAATCAAATGAAAAAAATTAAAACCTCAGTTCTCAATCAGTACAACTACTAGACAGGTAATTAATAAAGTTATACTATTTACACTAAGGTTTTATAACTAACAGATATGCGAGTTATAAACTATTATACGAATAATATAAAATATAAAGATTTTATACCAACTAATTTTGCGTAAAACTAATTATATTAAGTTTTTATATGAAAGTATGTAAATACGTTTTATTTTAAGTGTTTTTATCAGAAGTAATTTTTAGAAAATTTTCGAAATATTTTGTTCGAAGCATTTTAAATGAAATATTTATTAATATTGCTTGTCTGCTGTTTAACAATATCTCTAAACCTTTTAAAGCATGAAACCAAATACAGAAAATTAAGAAGCAAAATCTGCGGCCCGCGAGATAATTGTAGCTAAAAAAAATACTATATTAAAGAATCGATAGAATAAAGTTTATGCGATAAAAACTTGCGATTAGGACCTTAGCTTGATAACTATTTTTTCTTAGGTATTTCATATCATGTTTATTGTTGTAATAGGTTATTACTATAGCTGTATTGAATTTACTTAAGTCCGGCCCGCGTGAAATTTTTAGACTAAGTTGGTCTTCTACTTACAACAGAAGGTTGCCAGCATCTGAACTGTCGAGTTAATAATATCTTTTTTACAAACTTGTTTTTGCGTACAATGAACGAAAGCTTCATTTAAGTTATTTTATTAAATCAAAACAACTTAACTAGCATAACGCTTTCAAATATTTTATTATCAGCAAAACAATATTATCACACTGCTACAAATATTGTGTACTTACACAACTAATAAATTTAAAGTTTAATATAATCCAACCTATTCATCGGAACCTATCACAATCAAGAACCTCGGCACAACCAAACTTTCATCTGCTAGAAAAACATCTTGCACAATAACAGATAAATACATCTGGTGCAAATTAAGTCGTGTTACCTTGTTGAAAAGGCCGATCATTTGCGATCTATCTTTATTTCCTACCATGAACATCTTGTTGTATCGTTCACTTCCTTTCTTTCTATCATTTATTACGTGTTTTCCAAATTTGTAGTCAGGTTTAAAGTCAACTTTTCCTACTTTATCTAATGGTGCGTATATTAATGTATTCAGCTTTTCTGATTCGAGCACTTCGTTGACAAATATACATCTGTTGCATATACTTCTGTTCGTATTAGATGGAGCTTTTATCAAACTATGAAAACTTGCGACGCTTGAATCTTCTGTCATATACACTCCTTGTCCAAACCTACCCCTTTCAGAGTTTATGAACCCTTTGTTTAGTATTCCATCTACATTTTTCTCATTTGTACCGTGAAATAACATTAAATTATTGCGTTTTTCATCTGTTTTTTCTGTTGGGCAGTTTTCTGATATCTTGTACACTTTAAAATTGTCAGTTGCAATAAGTTGCCTAATGACAGGTGATAAGCCTTGTGTCGGAGTATTTGTCTCATAGAAATTCTTAACAAACTTGTATTCATCAGAGTCACAACTGAGCTCATCACGTTTATACTTGCAATATTTAACATTTGTTTTTATATCCATTGCAAATTTTGAGTTTTACTTAAAAAATATTTCTTGAAAAATTTTAGACTAAAAAAAATGATTTTATGATGTATAACTTTATAAGGTATATAAGATACATATTTATAAACTTAAAATTTTTTTAGTTCCCTTAAGCTCGACTGAAAATTATTCTTAGCTTAATAAGTTCTTAAAACATGACTTTTATATGCAATATAAATTATTTTAAGGTTAATCTATACATTACTAGTAAATACTTTTTAAAATGATGATGTTTTGTACTTTAAAAGTGTTAAATAAACACGCTAAAAGTTTGTTATTCATTTTCTTTTTGACGTTTTTTCTAGTCTGATATTTCTAAAAGTAAATCATCATGTTCAAAGTTATAAAACTTTAATTTAATTGATTTTGCAAATTAGTTTTAAGTTAATTCTAGTTGGTCTCGAAGTTAATAAATTAAGCTAGAAGTAACTTCAAAATCTTTAAAACAAAAATTTAATTTTATTTTAAGTTTTATTTTTTTTAAAGGCGTAATAGCTGATGAACTTTTATAGCAATAAAACTGATTTGTTTAATAATGTTTTGGCCTGAATATTTCAGACAGACTTAAACTTTTTTTAACTATTCTTCTATATTGCTATAGAGGATTAAGTTGACTTTGACAAAACACTTCAAAACATAAAAACCTGTATATGCTTTGTCGTTCTGAGTAAATTAGTATAAACTTAAAAGTAATAGTCAAAACATTATACAATATTTCTTTTTACTTTTCTAATGTATGGATGTAGGTAAACTTAAGTTATTGGTACTACTCATCATATTTATATCATAATTTTTTAAATATTACCTTATAGCTAATTTAGTTTAGTCTACTTTATATAAACCAGACAAGACAGTATAAACAAAGTATCTTTCATATTAAGTACTAAAAAACATTTTTATAACAACACTGTTTCAAAAATTAAATGCCAATGAAAATAACTCGGATTTAATAAAACATAACAACAATTTAACTTTAAGTGAAATATACTGTAAATTAAATAACTATTACGAACTTCAAAGTGTTTAAAGGACTCTAAAACAATTAAAATTATTTTAATAATATTTTTTATACTTTAACCAGAAAAGCACACTAAAGAGATTACATGTAGTTTTACTAAGTAATAAAGTTCTAAATTTCAGTCTCTAGGTTTTATACAACGACTCTATCTTATAATAGTGATAATGTTGCCTAAAATACTTATTTTCTGGTTAACTGAGTTTGTGACACTCAACATTATAACACTCAAACTCAAACAATAAGCGAGCATAAGAAAAATGTATTCTTGCTACACAGTCATTTTATTTTAAAAAACTTAACATTAATATAATATTTATACCAAAACAACTTGAAATATACAAAAAAATATAAAAAATTAGAAAATTAATATATATTTCAGAGAAATAAAAGAGTACGATGGAATGAAATTTGATTTTAAATCTTTGTACATATAATTATAATAATAATAATGCTTTTACCAAAATACTGTGATTTTTTGCCTAGAATGGAACTTATTTTTTGTTGTAGTAAGTAAATTATAACAAAACTGATAATACTAAGTATAATCTTATGAGTAAAGGTTTTTGTAAACTTTATTTACTTAATAACTTTATTAAGCCACAAGTCTTACTTTTTTTTTAATACTTAAATTTTTCCTACTAAAAATAAATAAATACTCAGATTGAAGTGTTTTGTAAAATTTTTTGCATTATTGTTTATAATTAAACTAAATACTGCAAAAATTCTAACTGCTGGTTATAGCATAGTATAGATAAGTTTTTGGTAAATTTAAAATACACAACAAATTTGTGCTATAGATACAAATAGTTTATTTTTTTTAAGATAAAAACTTTTATATTTTACAACATACTTGATTAACTTTTGTTAACCATTCAAACATGTTCTAAGAAAATCTTATAAACATAATTAACACATTATACTTATTTAAATACACAAAAAGTTACACTTTAATGTTTTATCTACCATTTATTCAATTTATCAGTTACATTAATCAAACAAATAGTAAAAAAAAGCTGTTCAGTGTAGTAGTTGTTTAAATTTAAGGATCAGATAATAAACAGAGTTGAACTATTACTAAAGTAATAGACTTGATTTAATTTAAAATTCAGAAGAAACTTATTACCTTCAACAAATACTTAAAATGCAAATTATCTAATTGTTTATTTATTAGTAGATTGATTTCTATTTCCCCTAAAAACTCTTAGCTCGGTTTTTATGTAACTTTTACGAATCTATATTATAATAAAACAGTTAAATAAAAATATATTTTAAGTTGATTCTATATTCTGACTACTTATGATGGATGCTTATCTCACTGAGACTCAGTCTAAACTCAATTATTAATATCAATCAAATGCTTTTTTTACCACTTAATATCCTTTTACAAAATTTATCAATCGTCTTTTCATAAATTAAATCTCCTATTAAAACTGTTTAATATCTACCTCCTACAGTAACAATGAACTTAAACAACATTATTTTTCAGGTGTTTTGGTATTACATACTGACTAATTACGAAGGACGCTCTTTTTACTTTCAATTCTGTTCGCATTGCGGTGCGCGAATTTTTCACAAATGATCTGAATGTAGTTTCCGGATACCTCACAATTGATGTTCTCCATCATGCGTGCGGATACATCTCAATCTCGCTCTCATCTTACGGAATTCCTTATGCCGATCATCTCCTCTGCGCCTTCTTGATAATTCACCTCTTGCACTTTGTCTAGATACTTCCCAAGCACCGTTTACTTGATCCTTGGTAACAACGGTGTACGACAACCACGAGAAGACGCAACAAGGTGTTGATGACGTAAGAAGGTTTATTTTGGAAGATGATGTTTTGTGACGAATCAGTTCAAGCGCTATGTGTTTAGTTTGTTATGCAATTAAGTTGGCTGGAATTTAATTTGATTTTTGATGTTTGTGTAACTGTGTTTGAATACGTTCAATAAATTTTTGTTACAAAATCTTCATGTTGTAGTTATATTATTGTTATCAGTAAAAGAAAAATGATGTTATCATGTATTGATTTAGTCTGTTGTATAATCGAGTTGTTCCAAGCATATCTGAATGAATTTTAATTCGTTTAATAAAGCTTTATTACAAAACCTACATCGCGTTATTGTACATTAACATACTAACTTAGTTTTAACTGTAAACTAAAACTAAAAAAGTTTTTTAACAGTTGTTTTTAAATAACTTTTTATGTTAAATTGATAAAAACACAAAAATAGTGATACTAATTGGTTATATCTTCACTTTTTTTTTCTTTTAAATTTAACAATTTTCTTTGCTTTATACGACGTCTATATAAAGGATTTTCGATATTTAATTAGCAAACAGAGTTTATAATATTTCATTAGCCAACATTGTTAACTAGTGTAAACTTTTAGTAACAATGATTTTAAACTAGACAAAACGTTAACTCCACCGCAACTCAATTAAATAGAATTCAATTAAATAATCACCACATAATTTTTTTTAGTGATAAAAACTTAGCGTTTTAGCATTACATATTAATACTTACAATGTAAGTTTTATACATACGTATTTTGTTTAACGATAAAACAAAGCGCTCGAAATATTTGATCTTGGGACCTGGTACATAAAGAATCTTTCGGTTCGTCTTGTCCAAAACTTATAAAAATAAGTTTTAAAACAATTAACAAATTAAAACTAGGTTTAATATGTTGTTGAAAATATAGCTTTTGTTTAATATAACTGTTTTAATTCAAACAGGTTCGTTTGAATGAAGTATAAAACAGTTTATGAACTTCAATTTAATATTACAAAGTTTTATATATTAGTTTTTTAAGAATTAAATCAAAACTTAATATTTATATTTATTTTACATTTAATTTTGCTCTGTCATTACTTAAAAAGCCTTAAACTCAAACAACTTTTTGCTAATTGGTAATTAATACAGAACTATTGCTGTTTCAAACGCAAAGCGCAAAGCTGTTGAAGTTTGACTAATAAGTGTTCTATTCGAAAAATAAATAAATTTTTAATGCAAAACAAAAGAAGGTTTTTTTCTTTTAAATAAATGACACAAAAGGTTAAAAAACACATATGTTATTTACTTAACTTTCCACAGTCAATTCATAATTTGTTTTCAAAGCAAGATCGTTAAAGCTGTTGAAGTTAACTAAATAAGTTTTATTCGAAAAACTAATAAATACTTAATTTAAAGCAAAAAATAGTTTTTTATCTTTTAAATAGATTACTTTTTAAATAGAAAGGATTATAAAACATATATTTCATTTACTTACCTTTTCATAACCAACTCAGAATTTGTTTTTAAAGCAAGATCTTTAGATATAGATTTTCATAAATGAAGCACTTTTAAGTTTTATTCTTTATTTATTTATTTTTGCTCTATCAAGACTAGACGCACATATGTCTAATTGCATGAAATAATATAATTTAATCGCAGTAAATTTATTTCAAGTTTTTACTTTCACGTATCATTTTCCGCCTACCTGACAAAAAATGATATTCTTATATTTGTTAATAATGTTACCATCTAAATATATCAAAGTACCTAAACAAACATACACTTAAATATTATAGCTTTCAATGCAAACTCAAATTTTAAAGGTTATATTTCCGCGAAAATTTTGCTTTGTTCTAAAAACAACTTATTTTTATAGTTTTATTACAAAGCGTTCTGTTTGCTCGTTTAAAACTGTGTCAAAATGACAAATCACAACCGTAGTTACCGTAAAATTTATACAGACTTAGTTCAATTTTTTTTTATTAGCAAGAACATAAAAAAAGTTTCAAATTAAAAAAAGAACTGTTTTTACAAAAGTAACTTACTTTTTGTTTATATAACATCAATCTTTTTTTTCTCTTCATTCTACTTAAATCTAAATACATTATTTTATAAACAAACATTTTAAATAGAATATTAATCAACTTAAAAACAAATTTCAACAAGTAAGTTATAAACTTGAGTTGTATATTTGTTTATAATAATTACTTGTTAATATAAGTTTTTAGTATACCTAAAATTAACAACAAATTTGTGCTCGAGATACATTAGTTTAATTTTTTTCACATAAAAACTTTTTTAAATTTCAAACTGCTTGGGTAACTTTTATTCATCATTCAAACATTTTCTAAGAAAATCCTCTAAACATTAATAACATAACACTTCCTTCACTATACTAAAAATTGATTTAATGTTTTATCTATCATTTACTCAATTTTCTCAACTACATCAACCAAACTAATAACAAAGAAAAAAAGGCTGATCAGCTTAATGTTGTTTTAATTTAAGGATGAGTCAACAAATAAAGTTAAACTATTAATCAAGCAATACTTTTATATCATTATGATTTAATTTATCTGTCATATAGTTAGTTTTATGAGTTATATTAACTAAACTAATATTAGATGAAAAAAAGGCATATTTATATAATGTTTATTTTTAATTTCAGGATAAGTCAATAAATTTGATTTAACTTTAAAATGTAGCACTTATCATACTTAAAATGCAAAATATTAAGGTACATGCATTATCAATAGGTTTGTGTGTTTCACCTAAAAAGTCTTACACATTTTTTTACTTGGATTTTATGAAACTAACTTTTATTAACTTCTATTGAAGCAGCATAACAGTTAAATATAAGTATTTAAAAATTGTTTTTGTATTACATTCTGACTACTTATGATAGACGCTTATTTCACTGAGACTCACTCTAGACTTAATTATTATTAATTAAATAGATTTTTTTACTATTTAATATACTTTTACAAGGTTTATAAATAGTTTGTTCATAAATTAAAATTCCAAATTAAACAGTTTATTAGTTACCTCCTAAACTAACAATAAACTTCAACAACATTATTTTTTCAGTGTCTTCGTATTACATACTGACTGTTTACGATGGACGCTCTTTCCACTTTCAACTCCATTCTCAATGCGGTGCTCGCAAATCTTACAAATAATCTCCATGAAGCTTTCGGACTTCTCACAAGCTCGCCACCATCTTACGGAGTTTATCTTCCGTTTTGCCTGCTCTTCGTCTTCGGTTTGTTCGTTACCTCTCGCATCCCCAAATACTGCAACTTCATCCTCAAAATGTTCCTTCGGTTCCTGCTTCTGTTTTGCTCGTGGAGTTTGGCAATCGTGGTGTACGTCAACCGTGACGCGATGATCGAGCTTACGCAGCAGGGTGTTGATGACGTAAGAAGGTGGTGTTGATGACGTCAGAAGGTGGTTTATGTCGGTGGAATATGGTTTTTTGTGATGAATTAGATCAAAGCTTTTTGTTTACTATTTCGATTGTTTTGCGATAATTGAGTTCAGACGCTATGTGCTTAGTTATTTGATTATGTTGGGCCTGACATATTTGTGTTATTGTATTTAATTATGTAAAATATTTTTTTTGTTTTAAAACCCTCTTGTTGTTAATATACTAGTTTTAGTTTGTAATGTAATTAGTTGTTTCAGATTCATCTGAATAGAACTTAAAGTGGGTTAGTTCATTTAACCAAACTTTGTTATTAAATCGACAAGTTTTTATTTTGTATCAAAATACTAACTTTGTTTTTATTGTTAACTAAGAAACTTAAAAATACTTATTTCCCAAAGCATCCAACACCGTAAGCCATCGATAATTATATATGTAAAACTAGTCAGTCAGTTTGTATTTTTAAAACATGTTCTATACAAGTTGTTCTAAACAACATATTATGTTAAAGTATAAAATATAAGAATAAAAACGCATATGATTTCCAAGACACCAAAGCACTCCTTGCAGATTAAAAAATAAAACTCTCCGTTCTATGAAGTTACATCAGAACTTTTTAGCTTAAGTTTTAATTTTTTCTCTCTTTATTACAAACCCCATAAAAACTAATGTAAGTTTTTAACTTCCCTTAAATTATACCGGAGACTTTATTTACTCTAAACTGTAAGTTTTTATAATCTTCTTTTCCGTATCGCATACGACTAAATTCTGTGGGTCATAATTCTATTAGGGGCCGAAATTTACCGATCATTGCTCCAAACAACTATGAAAGAGTATGACGTTAGCTCGCTGAAAAAATAAAACTGCATCTAACATCTTGCTTTGCAAGTTTTTGTAGTTAAAATTCCATTCCATTCATTTTTACAATACAAGTATTTGAAACTATAAAAAAAATTGTCTCGAGTCTCGTAAGCCGTATGTTGCCGACCCTCATTGAAATTGAACAGTAAAAAATAAAGGGAATAAATTTGTTTTAAAGAAGTTAACATAATCAATTCGACTTAAGTCTGTAGCTGCAGTGAAATATGTTTATAGTACCAAAATTTTAAGTAAAATTTGTAAGAAAAAAAGGCATGCATGGTGCCAAACGGCTTATAGATTAGTTAGATGTGAAGTTATTTATGTAAGATTTATTATTCAGTTAATAAGTATTAATTTTTTTTTTTTGCTTTTTATTTTTGTGTTTTACGGAATTTGTTTACTAAAATATTGTAAACATTGTAATGATAAAACTTACTTTCTAAACTTAAAAAGTATCTAAATTAAGATTAGGATAGCATTATTCAACTTTATGTGAAAACAAAACATCTTTTTCTATAGCTTAAACAGTATTAACAAAATCTAACTTTGTAAAAAAATGTACAACTTTGTAGTAAGAAATAGAAAAAATTAAAGCCTTAAAACTATTTTGTTCGTTTTTCATAAGGTGCATTGTAAGAGAATAACAAAAACTTCGTTTTTTATTAGGTCATAATATAATAAAGACGGTTAAAAGTCTTAAAACGTTTTGGTACAACTTTTACAAACTCTATTTTTAGTAACAAATACATTTTGAATAAAAAACAAAACTTTTCACAAAGTTGTGTTGTCAACGGTTGAAAAGGAAAAAGAAAAACAAGAAAAAAGAAGTGTTAAGGTTAAAACATTTAAGACTTAAAATCTAAAAATAGTTTTGCTTGTTTAATACTTGTTTGAAGAACTATTTGTGTTTTATAACAAAACAAAATTGCTATAAAATAAAATTTTTGACAACATAAGTCCTATATCTATATCGTCGCTAACTTTCACAAGAAGAAATGATATAAATTTTTGAATAAAGCCCTAAAACGAAATTTCAGATTTAAGTAAAAACTTTAAAAGTGTTTTAAAAATTTCCTAAAAAATAGTTAGAAATTCTAAAAAAGCACTTCAAAATCAAGTGTGAGTAAATGAAATAAAAGTAAAAATCTTATGCCGTAAAAAAGTAATAAACTTTTATTTTGTTCTTCTGGCTGTGTTCTGCAAAGAAAAACGTTATAACTGTCTACAATATATTGATAATGTCGAATTTTTTAATACAGTTTTGTAATTTATTTCAAACTTAATTTGCATTCGAAAAGAAAAGATTTGAAACAATACAACTTTAGATTTAAGGTTTTAAAACAAAGAACCTTAATAAAGTTCTACATACTTAATTTTCAAAGCGTTTTCAGAAAAATGTGTATAAAAGAAATAAAGCAAAGTAAATTTATTTCTTGCATTTAAAATAAATTTGTGAAAAATATTTTTTTGTCGAAAAATTCTTAAAATAAAACGATTTAGAACAATAAACTTCACTTAGTTTTCACAAAATTTTTGCTGAAAAGCGCTTTAAAAAAAAATAAATAGAAAACAAGAGGATAGAAAAAAACAAACTTATAAAAGCCGTTAATAAGTTGATTTTAGCCTAAAAAACATCAAAAGAAAGTGATTTAAAACAATAAACTATTGCAAAAAGACGTCTTTAAGTTTTCAGTAAGTTTTCACAAATTTCGTGCTCTAAAACAAATAGGAAAATAGTAATAAAAAACTAAAATTTAATTAATTTTTATACTAATTTCGTTAAAAAATAGATTTTTGTCAAAAAGTCATTTAATTGAAACGATCTAGAACAGTAAACTTTTATAAAAAACGAGTTAAAGCTTTCAGTAGGTTTTCGCAAAACTTCGTGCTGAAAAGCGCTTTGGAGAAAAACGAATGGGAAAAAGGACCAGATTGTGTGAAAACATTCACTTTAGCATGGAAGCATAAAGTGAACTGAAGTGGAAATGTAGAAAGCTGCTTGTATTACTTAAATTCAGAAATATTTATTTTAATGTCTATATGAAGAAATTACTGTTAAGTTACGCAAGTAAGCTAGTATCTTTTGAATTGCTATATTGTGTCATAAATACAGTAATTAATTACTTAATTAAAATCTAAATGTAAAAAACTTCTTGTATTGTAAATCTTTTTATTTAGAATAAGTTCAAACCTCTCAGTAAATATTAATTGTGTGCTGAAACAATTAAGTTTTTAGTTTTCAATGAATTATGTTGTCTTAGATATAGAGTAGTTAATTACTTAGTTGAAATTTAGAGGAAAAATTTGAACAGAAAAACCAGTTTGACAGTGACTTGTAGCTAAAATTTTTTATAAGTCTTGTAAAATTTTGATTTCACAATTAAGTTTATTTGTTTATGCAAGTTAGTGCTATCTGAACAAATAAATAACAGTTACAAATCTTAATTAAGCATTGTACTTGAGTTTTATTTTTCAAATAACTAAGCCACTATTTCATCGATAAACATATGTGAAAACATTTTATTGAAGTACATACAAAACAGAACTTCAAATACCTATTTGAAAGTTTGTTGTACTATTTTTTTATGTTATGCATCACTTTTTTATAGTAATACTCTAATATTTAGTTTAAATGATATAAAAAAGTGTATAAAATGTACTGTATTTAAAATAAACTATATTCTGTTTGATTTTCACCGTTTTTAATTGAAATGACAAACCTTCAGCAAAAAAAAACATTAAATACTTAAAAATGTTTTTTTTTTATTCAACAATAATAACGAACTTGATGTTTGTTTATCTTAAATACAACTTTACTTGATATACTGAACTTATAAACTTGTCATTTTGTTTACACTTACAACATTTATGATGTCATACTAACCGCAAACCAGTTCAAGTGTAAAATTGTCAGTAAATATGTTGAAAAGTTCAAAAACTATCATTCATAATATCAAAAAAAGCATTGAAATTTCCAAAACTAAATACAAACCCATCAAAACTACTTAACATTGAAAAATTAATCCAAGTTTTGTTTAGATTTTGCTCAAAACTGCACATGTATGGCAAATTTTCACTCAACTTATTCTAATCACGCTTATAGCACGAGGCCTTCACGAGGTCTTTGCTTAACCAAGCGTTTACAGTCGCCATGACTACTAGTTGTTTTACTACTGAGTTGCAATAAATTTTTGTTGAATTTTGTTAAGTAGTTTTGTTTGTTAAGTTTGTTTACAAGTTCTTCTTTAAACTCTTATTTAAAGGCAGGAGTTTACCAAATGTTGGTACAATTTAATACAGCTTCGTGATTATAATTATTTTAACAGAATTTTTAAAATTTTTCCATTTTAATTCTGGCTAAAATATTGATAACCTATAAAAGTAGTTGTAGTTATACAATTTTTAAAACTTAAAATACAATTTATTTTATTTTGTTTCAATTAGTAGTTTTATATGGATTTAAACTTGGAACTGAAGTTCAATAAACAGTAAAAATGTTTTAGTTTTTTGAAATAGTGTATTTATTTATAACAATAGCTCAAAAATCACGCTAAAAAGTAAATATTTAGGATTACTTTTTAAATTTAATTAATTCTTAAAGTTTCAAATACGTTAGAACATTTTATATTTTCTAAAAGGAAATGCTTGTATAATACAATATTAATTAGTTTAGTACAATTGCATAACAAAAGAAAAAAATCAATCTAAAGTTTTTGGTTTCCGCTAATAGCGGAAGTCTAAATTAAAATTTATTGTTTATTTTGCATATATACCTGAAAAAAATTGTTAATACCATTACATGAACAATATTCATAGCTTATGGACTCAAATTGTCAAGTTAGATTATTGTATCGTTAGAAAATAACTCATACAATTTTTTGGGAGGTTTAATATTTAGTTCAATCTCTTTATAAGTTCTAAATAATTTAGTTATCAATAGCCACTCAATAATTTAGCCACTCTTTGTTTCAATTTTGATGACAGTTAAATAAAAAAAAAAGTAAAGATTTTTAGATGTTTTTACTGATAATCATGTTGTTAGATTAGAATAGTTTAAAAACTTTTAGTAAAACTAAATAAAGTCATGTAGTAAATACAACTAATTGAACCGAATCATTTAAACGGCTAAATTAGCTAAATCCATATTTTTTTGGCTCAAGTGATTTTTTTGTATTTTCAATAATGGAGAGTATGTATTACTTTAAAGTATATTAAGAAACATAGATACAGTATATACAAAAGCTATTTTTGAGGCTGTTAATGTTGTTTTATCAAACATGAGAATTTACCTAAAAACTCAAAAAATACATTTTGAAAAACTTACTGAAAACGCTCTATGGTTACCATTTTTATAAACTTTTATTATTTTGTCAAAGTGTCCATAATTATTTTGTTAGATTGTCTTTTATTTACTGTATTTTGTCGAAACTAAAAGTAATATAAATGAAATTTAAAACAATGCCTGTGGTCTAATGAGCTAATAATGGATTGTGTGTTAAAATAAAAAAACTAGTGACTACTTCAAAACAGTAAGAAATAACCAAAATTTTTTGTGATTAGATTTAAATTGTTCGTCAAATTGATTTAAAAGTAGTTTAATAATACAGATTTTGTACAACTTTATTTGATATGTTCGGTAAATTGATTGGCAACCAGTACATAAAAAAGTGTGTCAATGAGATCAAATGCATAGATTCGGAGGATGCCAAAGTAGACCTTGAGAGGATACTGAAATGTCTTGGGAAGCACTTTAGGTTAATAACTTATGGTTATTATAATTTTATAGTTCAAATAAGTTTTTTTTAAATTAAACAAAAAAAGTCTATGGTTTTTGTTCTGTATTTTGTCAAAAGTTATTAAAAACTAAAAAAAATACAATGTTACTCAAAACATAGTATATATATTGCTTACCGATTGTAAAAATATTAATGTTTAGTAAACAAATATTTTAGGAAAGATCCGGGGTTGGAAATCTTCTACAAAGTTCTCAGGGATCGGCAGGCAAATTCACAGTGTTTCCCCATTTTTAGGTTGGTTTATTTGTTTAGAAAACTTTCAATAATGTTGTTTTTTAATCTTACAAATTTGTATAATTAATCAATCCAGTAGTCTACAGTCTTTTCACAAGCTGTGCACACTAAATTACCGGGAAATACGTTTTGTGCACTTTAGTTTATAAAAAGTATGTAATTCTTAATAAAGAATACTGTTTTTTTTTTTGGTTTTGAGTGCCTATGTACATAAATTACGGTTTAAAAACTTTTACTTTGTGTCATAATTAGCTTTTTCCTTTACAAAACCCACAAAACATACACCATCTAAAAAAATTTTTTCACTTTACTTATTTTTCTGTGCACAGTAAACAAATTTCTGTGCACACTAGCGTTCACAGGTGCACTTTAAAAAGACAACTAATCTATATGATAATGTTTAAATGTAAATGGAGTGTGTGTAACATGTTAATAATATTCTTTGTTACTTTCCTTTAAATAACATATTTTTTGAAGCCACCATTTATTAGTCAACTAAAATAAATCATATAAGGATGTATGTGGGTTTTATTTTTTAAACTTTATTTAGTGATTTTAAAAAGTTTTCATTTTGTTTTACAGTTTTCTATGTGTTGTAGGCTAACTCTATGTTGTTTATGATTTTTAAAGACCATTTTAAAGTAAAACCAATGATTTAAATTTGTTTTATTTTTGCTCAAAATGGTGGTGCATTCTCAAAAATTGAACACTATGGAAATATTTTTTATCAAAGAAATTGTACTACTCACAATTTTAGTAGAAAAACGATTTAATTTATGCAAATAAAATAATAATTTTTGGTATTCACTTAAGTTTGTGTCTGGTTAAAAATTATTCTCTGTTTTTGTATTTTCACACAAATTAAAAAGTACATCTGATATTAAATACAGCTCCTGATAAAACAGTTTAGTTTAACATAAACTTAAAAAGTAAATAAAAAATCATTAGGTGTATAAGTTTTAGCCATAATGCAAAACATTGATCTTCAGTTTAATATACTTAGTATAAAAGTGTCTGTTTACTTACTAGCATGAGTTTAGTTTGGTGAGTAAACCAGTTGAAAACAGTGTTTACACAACCATTTTTAAAAAACCTTGAACTCATTCACATGCATATAATTACTATAAAGGTACTTTAGCTAAATATTTATTTAACTATAAAAATTCCCACCGTAGCAAACATATCATAAAACATTTAGGAAGCTGATGTTCTACCATGTTTAACTATTTTTTAAATGCAAACATCATTTGTATACAGTTGGTTAAAATACAAACATTTTGTTGAAAAATAACTTTTAGTATTTTGAAAATAATATTCAATGTTCAAAATGTTAAACACTGCGTTATGATGCAAATTTGCTAAAATACAAAAACACTCAAAGTCTATTTTATTTAAAAAGTTAATTTTAAGTTTTTAACTAAGTTTTTAATCAGTTTTTGTTAAGTAACAAAGGTTATTTCTTACAAAATAACCTCGTTTATTTTTGTGACAAGGTTTTCAAATTAAAAGCAAATTGAACAAAGTAATTATTTTTACGTTTAACAAAGTAATTTGTTAAATTTATTAGCTAATTGTTTTTTTATCAGTATTGTCGTTTACTGTTTTAAAATTCAACTAGTGAAATACTTTGGAAAACTTAATTAGGTTGTAAATATATTTTTCTTAAGTATTTAATTTGTGAATACAACATTAAAGTACGTATATCAAATTTTTTAATTGCGATAACGTATAAAATAATTATCCTTTAAATATGAATTGTGTTTAACTATTCAACTTATAAGAAAATATGAATTTTGAACACTTCAAAGTCTAAAAATAAATTAAATAAAATTCATACAACTATTCTGCAAAAAAAAAAATTAAGAGTTTGTACTTTATTTATTTTAATATAATGATGAACTAATAAATAATAAAAGAAATAAAACTACTATTACGCTTCTTACAATGATTATTTTATATTGTTAAAAAACATATTAACCTTGAATTTAAAAAAACCTTTACTAAGCCGTAGTACTATTTTGCATTTGTGTATTTTATTAAATAAAAATAAGAAAATAAATTATTTAATAAAGGAGAAGTCGAAACTCATTGAGACGTATTACCAAGTATTATCTATTAAAAAGTACAGAGACAATTTTTGCCGGTAATATTGATTATAGCAAAGGTAATAAATAATTTACAATGCACAGTATTCTTATTTTGTTCTAATTTTAGAAACATCGTTGTAACTTGCTTATTTTAAATATTAGAGTAGAAATATTAGTCAAACGATTACTACTATACTAAAATATTTGTTATTTATCCAAACTATAAATGTATTTAAAGTGCTGTTTTTTTAATTACAATTTTTATCGAAAAATGACTAGAAAATGTTTGCCGTAAATATAAAAAAATAAACAAGTAATAAACAATTTTGTAATGGAATGGAACAGTATTGATAAAATATGTGTTTTTATCATACTGTATTCTTAATTAATTACCAACAGAAGTGACCGGGAAAACATTTGTCATTAGTATTGATTTTAATAGAAATAATTACCAAGTTATTATTCTTATTATATTTTTTTTTCATAAATGACTTGGCAAATACTTGGTACCAATATTGATTGAAATATAAATAATAACCAAGTTCTTATACTTATTTTTTTTTTCAGAAATGATTGGACAAATATTTAGTATTAGTATTAATCTTAATAGAAATATTTATTAAATTAATATAATTAATTTAACTTTTTTTAGAAATGACTGGGAAAATATTTGCCGAACAAGTTCCAAGTATATCGTACCCACACCGGGAACGTGAGTTTATTTGTTAAATATTTAGATAATGTTGACAAAATTTAATAGTTTATATAAAAATACATTAACTATAATATTTACAAATGTTAGGAGTTTGAGCGTGAGTTCATTTGATAGTATTTAAATTGTATGATGAATTTTTATTAAATAACTTAGGTTGTTCAACCCCATATAAAAACGCATGTAACCAAGTTCATTTGTTGGTCAATATTTGATTATGTTTTGAAACATTTTACATGTAATATCTTTGTCTAAAAGTTCATTAAACGTTTAAATACTTTACGACTTATCTTTTCAACTATCACACATAATGACTTTCACGCATATTTCTTCTTTTTTTGAAATATTATTTGTTTACTATATTGCATTTTAACAGTTTGACTGAAACTTAACTAAAATATTTGCATACGTTAACACTTGTTTATTTTAGTCTTTAGTTTAAATTATCAGTCTTTTTCCTTCAAGCAAAGCAAGAAATAACAAGTTGATAAGCTAATAATAAAAAAAATTCAACTGTTCTAGCTTAAATATAGTTAAATTATGTGTTGCTACAGTTAAAAGACATCGCAAAACCAGTATGTACGAGTTAAGTATTTCACGTATGATATTTAAAGCGTTGACACAAGCTTTTTCAACAAGTTTCTAACAGCTGAATTAAAAAATGCCTCATCAACAGAAGACTTTTAAACGTAATTTTAATGTTTAAACTAATTTTTGTCCCTTTTTCGCATCAATAGCTAATTAAAAGTCTAGTGATGTACCAGACCCACAATTTCGGGTCCGGCCGGACCCGGATCCGGACTTTTTTTTCAAATTAGAATCCGGCCGGAACCGGATTCGGACTTTTTTTTCAAATTAGAATCCGGCCGGAACCGGACCCGGACTTTTTTTTCAAATTAGAATCCGGCCGGATCCAGATATCAGACAAAAATGGCAATATCCGGCCGGATCCGGATAAAGAGTGCGGTACATGACTAGAATAAACTAGCCTGAGTCAGAATGAGGTTTTTAAAAACTGAAAAAAAAGAACTTTAATCTAATAATAAGTAGAACAGATAGCCACAAGGTTTACAAATTTAGGTGTTATTTACAATTAAAAAACTGAAATCAAGTTCTTGAACAAAATACACTAGAAAATTACAAAATATTTAAAACTTGATCAGCTCAAACTCATTCAAAATCTTAAAGAAAACTAGCCTGAGTTTTTATAAAAAACTAAACTAGCCTGAGGCAGTTCAAGATTTTCTAAAATTCCCAAAAATTTACAAACTAGCAGGGTTGCCACTGTTTAAGTCAATAAAACTAGCTAGAGTGAGTATAAACAAGCCTGAGTCAGAATAAGGTTTTTGATAATTGAAAAAATTACTTTAATCTAATAATCAGTAGAACAGCTAGCAAAGGTTGACAATTTGGTAGTAAAGTTGTGGACTGATTGTGGTACACTTAACTTATTAGTACTACCCATCATAGTTAAATCCTACCTTATTTAATTAATATCTAACAAATACTAAATTATAACTGAGACTACTTTCTATAATCAGACACGACAGTTTTGAGTAATGAATCTTTTATATAAAACACAACAAGAAATACTAGCACATACAAAATTATTGATCACTTTGGTAACACATTAAAAACTGGAAGCTATTTAAATCTATATTAAAAGAGTTAAAACAAAAGACTAAAAATTAAATTAAACTATTAGTAAACAAAAAACTGTAAAATTTTTAATAAACAATTAAACTATAAACCTTGATTAAATATTTAATCAATTAAACACCTGTTGAAATATTCACTTTTAAAACAAAACACTACTTACAATAAGCATTCTCAAAAACGTTCAAGATTTTTTGTTGCTTCAAGCTGCACACCAAATTAACTAACTGGTTACATATAAACTGCCTGTCATGTTCTGATGTTTTGTTGCATCAGTATTTAGTTTAAAACATTTCGTCATATGATTCTCATTGGCTCGTACATTCAACCGTATCAACTCTAAATATTCTCCGAGCTCAACTTTAAACAATATATAATACAAGTATTCATTCCAAAGTTTTCAATTTTACAACATATGTAAAGAGTTGCATTTCATGAAATGTTTATTTCATAGTATTAATGTAAACAAATGTAAATTAGTCATGTGTACAAAATAAGCCAATCACGGTAGGTGTTTAATTTTAACTGACGAAAATGACTCTTATTAATTTACACAGGGTTTGTTTTTGAAAAAATACTTTTCAGTATGCTCTTTTTTACTAACTATATCCGGGTCCGGCCGGATCTCTGTTAGGATCCGGCCGGACCCGGATCCGGACTTTTTTTTCAAATTAAAATCCGGCCGGAACCGGACCCGGACTTTTTTTTCAAATTAGAATCCGGCCGGAACCGAATCCGGACTTTTTTTTCAAATTAAAATCCGGCCGGAACCGGACCCGGACTTTATTTTTCAAATTAGAATCCGGCCGGAACCGGACCTGGATAGTGAGTCCGGTACATCACTAATTAAAACATACACATGCTAAATACTCAATACAGGAGTTGTTTTATTTTAGTTACAAATCATATAAGATATGTCCATTAAACCAAGAAAAAACAGTAACTGTACCCAGTCCACACTTTTAAAACATTAATTATTTTATACGTATATAATTAATTATACTAAATCTTATAGAAGTAATATTAATATTTCCAACATGCAGATCATCTAACTAGTAGACAAAAAAAAAGGCTATAGATTAACATTCAAACATACCACTAATTTTTTTCTAAAAAAAAAAGTTATTCGACACAAAATTTTGAATGCAGCCAGCAGTTTGCGGACCCCTGGATCTAACATATCCCCAAATACGTCAACAATGGTTCTTTGCCTACATTTGTACGCCGTAAAAAAACTGATAAAATACAAAATTAAATTAAATCATATAAAAATTATCTAAATCTTTTAACACAGATCATCTAACATATCCCCACCAACACCCGATACGTCAATTATGGTTCCATGCCCCCACTTTTCGTATTATTAGTTAAACACTTGAACAAATCTAATTAATTAATCAACACCATAGTGATACATGTTTTATTTCAGTTAAGTTTATTTCCAACACACAGATCATCTAACATATCCCCACCGACACCCGATACGTCAATTATGGTTCCATGCCCCCACTTTTGGTCCTGCAAGATGTTTGTGTGGCCGGATCTCCAGTCACCGTTGGAACTGAAAGGCAATGAGACGACCTGCAGGTAACTTACTCATCTTTTTTTATTTATCACATTACTTATTCTCTTCAGTTTATCGCTTTTTAATGTTTTTGTTGTTGCAATTTTATATAAACTGCAATCCTCCCAATAAGGGGAGTTGCGTGAGTGGATCAAACTTTTGTTTAAAAACTATTTGTTGTAGTTCTAACATTTATTCTTATTAAAACATCAAATAAAACTTATTTTTTAAATACTTTAATATTTTCCTGACCCACTAACTAAAAAAACCACGCGTCGCCAACGGTCTGAAGTAATAAAAAATACCTAAGTATAGTTGATTTTCAACTTAAATACTTTTATTTTTATTTTTTCTGTTGAAACTTTATAAATTACATTTTAAACACTAAATTTAAAAAAATGATGAAATAAATTGTGTTGTCTGTACCTCCATGACGTATTAACGCGTCAACTCTACTGAGTTCACACTTGTTTGTCAAGATACAAATGCACGATATCAATTTTTAGCTTATTTAAATTTTATCTTTCCTTTCAGATATTCAAAGAACAACAGGGAAGTTTGCATGAATCCTTTTCACTACAGCAGGGTTAAAGGGCCAAGTTAGTTTTTTTTAATTAACTATTTTAGCATAATAAGCATTTTGGAGTCTTGTTAATCTCGCAAGCTCATTTAACTTAACCAGTTGTAATAAGAATATAATTAGTGTTGATTAGTGTTGTTTAGTATATATGGCTTTGTCTATCTTACTTTATAGAGTTTTTAATCGTGATCATTGCTTTGCATGAAACACCGTGTTGAATAAAACTCTCAATCTGAAATTGTCTAATTAAACTATTTTTATCTATATTGATCACATTTACATCATTAAACGTCAATATAAGTTAAGCTTGTACTTATTATTTAATTTTTTAATTCATGTAAATTTGTGCTTTTTGTAACACCGGTTATAAAAATTCTGTTCCAGTTATGCACATCTTGACAAGTACAATAAGAAATAACTTTAGCAGCTTCGATAATCTTATACATTTTGGTTATCTATAGACAATCTGTCTAGTAAAAAAGCTTTAAAGTCTTTATTTGTATAAGAGCAATGAATTATTAAAGTTATCTAAATATTAAAAATTATTTTGCCATAGATTATATTAATTGTATGTTATGACCTTTATTTTTACTTAATTTCGGAAATTTTGTCAATTAACTACAATGGGAGTTATTATTTTGTTGTTTAACAGTTTTTGCAAACTTACAAAAGTTTTATGAAACTTTTGTGGGTTCTTACCAACACTTAGATAAAAGCGATTTCGGCGTTAATTAAAATTATAAGGCATTTAATTTTTTGTTACAATTGAAGGTGAGATTAGTATATGGTTTTGAACTTAGAAAAACACGACATTTTTTATCAGCTTTGTACAACTTTTATTTAACCATATAATACTTTATGTGAGTTTTAGGCACTTGATTAATACACAAATTTACAAATTTGTGATGTAAAACTATTTTTTTAATTTGTAACGAAATACTAGTTTAGGGAAACACATTTTTATAATTTGTTATACACTTTGTATTTAGTTATAAGCTGTAGTCTGTAATAAGGTGCTTTAAAAGTTCTTTTGTTCTATTAAGCTTTAAAAAGCTTGTTTCTTTTGTCAAGCTAATCTTGAAAAACATAGATAATTAAAGGTAATTTTGGTTTTGTTCGTTATTTCTTAGTTTATGAGTATTATTATTCAAAAATCCTTTCAGTTATCAAGTCGCACACCACGGATACATTCTAACGTCTTGTCCAGGACAAGATTATCTTATATTTAAATTATTATACTTATTTTTAACAACTGATGATCTCTTATGGTTTTGTTTAAGAGTGAAACATTGCACTTTTTGCAATAATCTGTGAGAAAAAATCCTTATAGATACACAAGTTGAGGACTTTTTCTTGTTAAATTTAAAGTAAATTACACTAGTATTCAAATAATATGACGTATTTTGAAAGATAAAAAGTATGAAATTTTTTGATATTTGCTGACGTAATTCGAGTAATTTTGTTGTTAGAATTATTATTTTTTTGCTTGGTATTAAAACTTTATAGCTTTAATCTATTCAAAACAGAAAATTCACAGTGTGAAAAAGATTTGTGAAAAAAAAAAACAGAAAATTAAAATACTTCTTTAGCAGAAAGTTTTTTTCAACAAACTTAGTAATTAATGTATAGTACTGTTGTGGTTGTACTCTAAAAAAGATTCAATGTCTACCATGGTGTAATAATGCTATCAAAAAAAAGTCATAGTAAACATTTAAAATTTAGCTTTGGTTTATTAAGTTTATATTTTTTAAAACCTGTTAAAAACTAGCAATTGGTATTCAAAATTTTGTTACCCATCTTAACACCGTCTTATAGTTATGCAGGTTGGAAATGAAATAACAAGAAATAAGTTTTCCTTTTTTTCAAATAAAAGAAAATACGAACAAAAGAGTATAGAAATATTGAATGTTTAATGAAAACTATGATCAATGGATCAAAAAATCTTTGAAAACTTATAACAACAATCATCTATTTGAAGTAGCATATTAGATTAAAACATTTTCCAAATAGTTTCCTACTTATGCTAAACATCGTCAAAATCTTTTGTTATAAAACCAATATACTTGAATCAAAAGTAACACAAAACAAAAAAATATTATTTTACAAATACAAAATAAGTAACACACGATGACCAAAGGATCCAACATCTTATTAAAAATTAAAATTGATAACCATCATTTTAAGTAGCAAATTATTTTGATATGCAAATAAATACTTATTCCACGATTCAGTTATGTAAACTTAAACTAATACAAATTGTAACAAACCATACTTTTACAAACACAAAATAAGTTACCCACAAAGATCAAAAATTCTCAAAAAAATCATAAGACAATTAATATCAATAATTACTGTTTGAAGTAACAAATTATATTCCACCAATTAATTCCCACAACTTCAAGTTCAATGTAGCGTGTGAGCGGTCATGCGTGACGACAAACACGTGATATTACCACTTCAATCAAGTGGCAATTCCTGGAATTATTTGTGTGATTACTATCGTGCCATTGTGCTGACTTAATTGGCTTATTGAGGACAATGGGTGATTAAAGAAGCTGTGTAGTAAGCGCTTAATGAAAGAATTAACCGTTGTGAGTTTTTATAACATTTTTGTAGTTCTTTTCATAGTTTATAAATTTTGTTTTTGTTTATTAAAGTTTTGCTTGAGAAATTGGTCTATAGGGGTATTGATAAAATAAAAAGTTGAGTAGCAAAAAAGTTTACTTTTTTTTTACTATGTACATGATGTACTTTTATTAGATGTTTATAAAACTACGTTGTATTGTTTAAAGAAAAAAAAAATAGATAGTTATAGTCAACGTATCATAGTATTTATCCCTACTTTTTTGTTAGCTGTTTAGACTACATCAATTATCTTAAAGTAATTAAGAACTTAAGTTTTTAGTTGTAATTTTATGTAATGAACTTTCTACAGACATAGTAGGTAAATAAAGTCGACTTAAAAACTACAAAGATGCAACTTAAATATTTCAAGTTGCTTTGTTTTAAATCATATGTATCATATAATTAGTTTTTCAATAAAAAATGTGGTTTCATGGTTATTGTCTGTGTAATGAGCTTAAAAATTACAATAGGTAATTATCAGCAAATAATTCAATAGTTTTTCTACAATACATACTATTCATTTCTATTGAGTTTTTTGTTATATAATCAAACAATTTACAAATCTTTTATGATTTGTTTTTGTTGATAATAAGCATTGACGTACTAGGTAATTAAATATCATTATAATTCATTTAATTAGAATTAATGTAATAGTTTTCTACGTCATATCAATTTATTTTTCGAATTATGTTTAAAACTACTGTTTATACTTCGAGCTTGCTTAGTATAATCAGTTTTTATAAAAACGACAAATTTGTTGAATAAATAGTCAAAATTTTTAATCGTTATTGCTTTTTAATTTGTAACTAGTACATTTCTATTGTTGTTTCTGTAGTTAGCTTAACTATTTGGTACCCATTTGTTTTTATATATAGTACATAAGTTTAAAATTGATACAATGGTTAAAAAGATATTTTTTTACAATTGTGTAAACCTTTTTGAAACCGCTAATTGTTTTTTTTTTGCACGAAATGCACAAACTTACTCAGCTGCAGCAGTTTATTAAGAGTAAATTCGAAGTATGTTTTTAGATTAGTTGATATTTTCAGAAGAATGTGTAAACTACAATAAAAAATGACAACTTTATAAAGATCTACTAAAACTTAGCTATTATATATAATCAATTACTATAAAGTTTTTTTCAATATAAGTATAAATTGTGCTGGTAATTACTAAGTATATTTTTTATATTTTAAGACAAGTCTTTATCAAAAAAAACAGAAACATTTTCACCCATAAGAATTTAAAAATAATTTTTTTATGTTGTAGGAAATTAATTTTTTCACAGTCAAGACCACTACAACTGATTTAAAAAACAAGAACTCAAATATTTCAACATATTTTGTAACGACTTCTTTTGTTTTCTTAAGGCAAAATGATACTCATAAACTAATATTTACATTGTGGTTTATTCGAACCTGCATAAACTTTAACTTGCTCAAGTAACATTTATATTTAACATCAATTAATCGACCGTATCCTTAAATTTTTTACAACGTTTACCTTTTGGTTATTTTCAATACAACTCAGGAACGTTTAATTAACAAAAAAGTATTTTTGGATTTTAGTTTGTATATTTACTGAAAATATTAAATATAACAGCCTTATGGAATATTATCTAAGAGGTTATTTTAAACTTTAAATGTAAGCTGATGTAGTTAGTTTTGAGAAAACACTAAAAAAACTTTTACATAAAATGTCCAATTATATTTAGTATATACATTTTAGTTATTTAAATACAGTTTACAAACGTTAAATTAAACGGAAAGGTATGTTTAGACTTTTTCATAGTTAATGAAGTAATGTACTACAATAAATTGATTTAATTTTATCTTTTGTTTTAAATTGTTTAACTATTTCTCAAAAATGTTTGTTTTCTAAGAAAATACTATTATAACTTTTACATAACAGTTTTTATAATAATTAGATACGTTTATGGTTAGTATTGGGTGAGTAAATAAATTTGTGTTCTTATACTTGTATAAAGCTAATTTGTGGTAAATTTTGGATATATGCAGAAAAAATATAACTTTAACAACATTTAAAACAACATAGTAAAGTAATAGCTAAACTTTTAGTTAACTCTAAAATTTAGTCTTGTTTAATTATTATTTTAATTTAATTTTATATATTAAAAACCATAACTTTTATAAATATGAAATGTAACGGTTTTAAAAGAAGTTTCAAGAATAAAACTTTAAAATATTTGAAGATATTAAAAAATTCAATACTTTTAAAACTTACTATTTTAAGCTTACAAAACCTTTTTAAAACTTGAAAAGTACTTAGAGAGTGCACACCTTTTAAAACAATATCTGTAAGATGAATAATAAACTTATTTTTCATAAAACATGGGAGTTCATGTTCTATATGGTCTTTAAAAGTTTTAAAACTAACAAAAGTGTTAATTTCTTTTGTCGCAGCATTATCCAAGTTTAACACTACCATAAAAGTTTCTAATTTGTTTAGTTTAGTACTTAAATAACTTAAGTAAAGTTGATTAAAACAGTATATTTTATCTAATTTATTAACTTAATTGTAAACTAAACGTTGTAGATAAAAAATCAGTTGGTTAAGCAAAAATGAAAAATAGATAAAAATTATTAAAAACCGATGACTTAGATACTAAAATAGTTTACTTTATAGATTGAATGTAATAAAAAATTGTTGTTGATCAAATTTAAACAAGTATGTGTGTGTTGAAATTAATTGAAAACTTTTTACAATTCTTCAAATATTTTATTATAAAAGTATGCTCAGTTGCAGTAAAATCAGTAACTTTTTGTTTCAAGCAATTGTTTGAATTGTTGCGGTCAAGTTGATTTCCTTTACAAAAGTTTTGCAAAGTGTTGTAAGTTTATTACAACTCATCTGCGAGTTTTTTGTTTGTGAAAGTTAAAATTAGTTAAATTCTTTTTTTTTTTGTTTTAATAATTTCTGTCTTTTTTTTGATTAAGTTGACTTTTTCGTGTTTCAATGTGGTAGTTCTTTACAGTTACCTGTACTTGAGTATTCTGATTTCGTTTTTTTATAATTCTGACTTTTACATATAACATAACACCTGAAACTTGTTAATGATTGATTTAAAGTTATTTATATAGAGTCTTAAGAATTTTTATTAGTTATATAAATATCTAGAAGTGACAAACATTTTTCATATTTACGCTATTAATTGTAAAGCTGGAAACATTTATGTCTAAGCAAAATAGAACATTTAGAAAGAATGTACAGCAAATATAAATTGTTGTGGTAGAACAACAAATTTTTACACAAAAAAAAAAGATCATCGATCATAAATTACTGTGGTTACCAATATAGGTGGTCCTTGAAATTAAAAACGTGTTTTACACTTAGTTTTACAGACAGGACTAAAAATTTTATGTGGCTTTGTTTTGTTTCCAGTAAATCCACGTATAGGTGAAAATTTCCATAACTAAAGTTTTTGTAAAACTAGTGGTTGTGAGTGTTATGGTATCTACACTCAGATCGCCAAGCGTCTAAACCTGATGAATTAAGTAAACACAAAAATAAATTGTTCAACCGGTTTACAGAAGTTTTATTCAAATTAAAAAAAAACTTTTTAAAGCATATCTCAAGTGTCAACTTTGTTGTGTAATACAAAATTTGTTATAGAGTGAGATTTCAAAGTCATGGTAAAAGTTTATTAGTGTTTCTGTTATTTTTTCAGTATTTAAAAAACCTCGTATTAAATAGTTCATCTAAAACTTATTTTATACAGATAAAGCTATAGAATGAGATAATTGCATAAAGTTATCATTGTGGTTATACCTTAAAACGAAAATTATAATTGCGTGAAAACTTCATTTAAAACGACTTTTATTTAGGTTTAAATAGTGATATTCAAAGCATGAATATAAAATTATTGATACAGTTTTCCAACTAGAGATAAGCCTTATCATATTACCATCATAAACATTTTTGACTATAAAAACTTCAACACACTTCTATATTCTGAATATAAATTCAACAATTTTCATTTTCTTTTAAACTAAATGTTATTAATTTTTTGTTTTCTGGCATAAGCCTCATAATAGTATGACCGGAGACTCAAAATTTTTGAAACTATTGTTATAAGTGGCAACTGAAAATTAAAAATGTCATGTTGAATTTAACCAAAATTTGGTTAAATTTTGCTTAAAAACCTTGTTTAATTTTCTAAAATAGTCTACCAATTAAAGAACTATTCAATTTATCACCCATCAAAACTTGTTCACATTTTTCCACGCATCAGCCCCATAATATTAGCCTCATAAAAATTTGGTGACTTTAAAAACTTAAATTCACTTATACACTCTAAATGTAAATTATAGAACTTTTAATTTTTTAACAATATTATCATTAGTTGTTTTTTTTTTCCAGGCATCAGCCCCATAAAAACTTGGTGGTTATAAAACCTTACATTCACTTCTATACTCTAAATATGAATTAAACAACTTTCAATTTAATTTATTAGACACTGACGATTTTTTTTCAGGCATAAGCCCCATAATAGTAATAATATTAGCCTCATAAAAAAATTGGTAGTTAAAAAACCTTAAATTTTATTTTCTACCCTATGAATAAAAATTAAGCAACTTTCATTTGTTTTTTTTTTTCAGGCATCAGCCCCATAATATTAGCCTCATGTTTTTCCAGGCATCAGCCCCATAATAGTGTTATTGTTATTGATTGATTTTTTTCCAGGCATCAGCCCCATAATATTAGCCTCATGTTTTTTTCAGGCATTAGCCCCATAATAGTGCCACCGGAGACGCAGCAGCAACCGCCGCCGAACGTCCCGAAGAACGAGCTGGACGTGTTCCTGGGAGAAATGGACAAGACGGACAAGCCCAGGGTGCCCACCGTCACCTACAACAGACTGCATCACAGGGAGAGTGTGTCCTACGAGGAACAAAGTTCGTTCATATATATATTTATTTATTTTAAATTTGTATGTATTATCACGTCATCACTATCTCTTAAATAGTTTTGAACCGAGTTTTGAAAACCCTTAAAGTTTGTGTTTTTATCATCATACTTACTAGTTTTACAACACGTATTTGTGGCAACACGCATTAATCTTTGTAATTGTTTAAACCTAGTTTTGTAAATTTTTATTCTATAGTAAGTAAAATATCCGTGTCTTTCGAGGAACAAAGTTTGTGATTTATATTTTGTCTTTATTGTAAAGTAACGTGTGTGTAGATTTAAACTTTGTTTATAGTTATTAGTTTATAAGGACCTTTTTGCATCGTGCTGTTGTTGTTAGTTTTAAAATGAGGAAAGTAAATTTTTTTTTAATGTCAACAGCTGGAAAGAGAGCGCCTTACGAAGAACAAAGTTAGTACAATTTTTAAATTCTTACGCGTATTCCAAATTCTTATTCTTATTATACTTTAAGTTATTAAATATTATTGTCAGTAGCAACGTTTGTCTCGTAAAGTTTGGTAACCAGAGTCGTATGAACTTTATTTAAAAACTTCTAATATGATGTTTGTTGTTCATATGAGGAGCAAAGTTGTAATTCAAATTTGTACACATGATTATTATGTTTTATTAACAGCTGCAAAAAGAATCCCTTACGAAGAACAAAGTTAGTATAAAAATTTACACTTTAAAATTTGGAACCCTTTAAAACATTTGTACTTTCTATGTATACTCAAAATTATATTACTGTTGTAGTTCGTGTTTTTATAAATTTCTAACTTTTATTGTGCGTAAGAACTTTTATATCATTTTGAATCTCAGAGCTAATAAAATTTATTTAAGTGTATTTAACTTACTTTTAGTTGTTTATATGATAAAAATTTCGATTTCTTTTTATTAAACTTAATACGTGAACAAACTTTTTTAAACAGCTTTACAAAGAACTCCTTACGAAGAACCAAGTTAGTAAAAATTTTATAAACAACTTGTTTTCAAATTTTCGATTGATGAATACAAACAGTATATTTCAAAAAAATGCTAAACTTTATAAAAATTAGTATTGCTTGTGTTCAGTTTGTTGCATTGTATACTTATAAACAAACATGTTTGATACTAATTTTTAATTAAGTTGTTATTTTTTATTGTAAGTAGCAATTTTTCGTACGCTTCTAAATCTCAGACTTATACAATTTATTTTTAGAGTTTGTCACACAATTTTAGTTGATTATATGAGATACTTAACCATTTTAAACCGTTAATATTTAGTCTAGAAGTTTAAAAACATATTTTTGAAAATATTTATTTTAACAGCTGTAAAAAGAACGCCTTATGAAGTTCAAAGTAAGTATAATTTTTTTTAATTTATTCTTTTTGTGTTTACGCTACACATTGAGACAATTAAGCTAAAATATTTGCAACTTTTATTTTGTGTTTAAACGCATTGTTTATGTTGCTCTTGTTAAGTTGTTAGTTTCTATTTGTCTTAACAACTTTTATATCATGATATTTTAAATCTCAATTTCGAATAAATTTATTTTATGTGTTTTTAATATTATGTTCAGTATTCCTTTGAGAAACAAAGTAAAAAATTTTTTATTATAAAACACAAACACAAATAAACTTTTTCAAACAGCTTTACAGACAACTCCCTACCAAGCACAAAGTTAGTATAATATTTATTAAATATCTTATCTGAAATGTGAATCAGTTTATACACAGTTTAGTAAATTTTATATATTTTATTTTTATGAGGTTGAACCTATTTTTGTTTGTGTTTAATTAGTTAAACTGCATATATTTATAACCATGTAAAAAAACACTTGAAATTGTTAGTTACTTTTGTAAGTATCAACTTTTAGCTTGTGAGATTCTTAATCAAAGACTCAAATAAACTGCATGTAAAATTTATTAATTAACTAAAATGAGTTGAAATTTTAATTCAAAAAATGAATAATAAAGAATCATAAAGATATATATAAATGCTTTTTTTTGTTAACAGCTGTACAGAGAATGCCTTACCAAGAACAAAGTTAGTATGATTTTAATTAATTTTTTTTTTTTAATATTTAAAACTTGATATCTTTTAAAGTGTTTGTATTTTCTTACTTAATTTTAATGATATTATTGTTTTTGTTGATCCTTTTCTTAAAGGCGTTGTTTTCAATGATTTATAGCTTTTATCTTATGATGTTTCAAATTACAGTGACAAAAATACTTTTTTTAGTGTGTTTGTATCACAATTTTAGTTAGTCAAATAAGAACGACTTATTTATTTTTGTGAACTAAAAAAACATGACTAAAAATTTTTTTAAACAGCTTTAATGAGAAATCCTTACGAAGAACAAAGTTAGTAAAAAACTTTTAAATACCTTATTTTAAATTATCTATCAACCACTACTTTTAAATTTTTCGAGTCTAATATGTTCTTTCGTATTATTCTTCATTACAATGTTTAACTTTTTATTCTTTTACTAAAAGCTAGTAGTTGCCATTGATAGCAGCACCTTTTATCTCGTCTGATTTAAATCAACGATTCATATGAATTTTATTAAAAAGTTTGTAATTTAGTTATAATTGTTACTATGAGGTATGAAAACTTTTAAGACTATTTATATTTTAACTTATAATTTTATCAACGTTTTTATGGATGTTTTTTCGTTAACAGCTGTACAGAGAATGCCTTACCAAGAGCAAAGTTAGTAAAATAGTCATAAAAAAAAATTTATTTACGTACTAACATAAAAACAAGTTGTCACTTAAAAATTTTATTTCTTTTAAATTTTTGAAATCGAAAATGTATTCGTTTAAAAAATTGACTTTATAAAACAAAATTAAATTTTTTTTTTGTGAAGATTTTGTGAATTATTTTTTAACTTTTGCTACTAAATATTTTAATTATTAACAATAATTCTTAAAATGTTAAGATGTACATACAGCCCATTTGGATCAACAGAAGAAAATAGTTTATTACCAAAAACAAAGTATGTGCTAGATGTTGTTGTACTGTTTTGAAAAAAATAATTTTAGTGTTTAAACTTAATTTAGAAAACTTTTTGTTTTACATTTTTTGTAATTTTTTAGTAAAAATTGTTCAGTGCTTTTTTAAATTTACATATTCAAAATTTAAAAGCTTTTTAACAGCATTTAATTGTTTTTGAAAAACGTTATTACAGTGTTGTTGTAGATTGTTAAAGTGATTTTAATAAAGAAAATAACTTTCATAAAAAAATTGACTTATTTTAAGTTTAGTTCAAAGTTTTTCAGAAATTTATTAAATAAAACAAAATATCACTACTAACCAACGTTTTTTGTATTACTTTTGAAGAAGCTAACCCGGGACAACGCTTTCAAAAAGTGAAATGTATTTGTCATAAAATATTTGGACGTATGTTTTTAGATTTTTTATATTTCACTTTTATTTCTTATACTGCACCTTTATTTTATGATTTTGTTTGTTCTAAGCTCTTGTTAAAATACTTGAGTTATTTTTTTTTTTAGTTAAATCTCAATATTCATATTTATTATTATACTGCACTTTTATTTTATTGTTTTTTTTATGTATACACGTGTTTTTTTTGTAAAATTGCTATGTAAATATTTTCTGTAATTAAACTTAATAGAAAAAATGCACATTTTGTTTCAACTGCACATTATTTTTCAATTTTGTTTCTACTATTAAGTAAATTTTTGATAAAAAAGTTTGCAATTATTAAGTTTAAAGTTTTCTGTATATATTTATATTTTAGTATTTTTTGATACATGTTTTGAATATTTTTTTTTTCTTTTAATTAATGTGTTTAAATGTAATGATCTTACGTATTGATATACAAAACAACCTGTTATTGTTTAAATAGATGTTATAGTAGAAAAAAGTAAGAATTTTTGCAAAATTAGTTCCACTTATTTGTACAACCAAGTTTTATTCCTACCAACTTTACATTTTTTGTAATAAAACTTGTTAACTTTTTTTAAAATGCTTTAACAAAATGTGACCTTCGATAGATTTAGTCCTTTGGAGCTTAATCGATTAAACGTGTAATAGTGTTCAGAAATTTATTGGTGTAATAGTGGTGTAAAATGTTCTCAGCTGATAGATCAAGGTTTTTTATGTTAGAAAATGAATGTAAAAATAAAAACGTAATAAATTACGTTGTCAATATAACTGAGCGTTAACGTTGAACAAATTGAAGTCAACGTTTTGTAATTCGTCGTTGGTTACTTTTGACAGTTACTGTTGGTTTTCCAATACTGAGATCATATCCCTTGCTTTTGATACACGCCAGTGTTTGCCATAAGCTTGGCGGGAAAATGCGCTAAAAACCAACATTAAAATAAACTTGGTTGACAGCAGCTAACAATTTTTTAATGAAATAGGTTTTCAATAGTCAAGCTGCAAAAAACTTCAACTAATTTCTATATATTGAAACAAGATTATTTTTTACTAATTATTAAAATCTAAATCCTTATCCCAAACTACCTTATCAAAACATATAACAAACAAATTGAATTTTTTTTTTGATAACTTTGAGTTTAAAACAACAAAAAATAATATAAATCAAGTTTTGATATATGCAAATTAGTTGCAGGTTGTTAAAGCTGCCCTTTTAGTTAATGTCCATAATGTTATTTTCTATCAAGCCTGACATCAAAAACTTATAAATTTGACTTTATTAAAAAATTCCATAGGTACAAGTAATCATCACAGTTTTAAAAAAGAAAGCTGTAGTTATACCAAATATTATTTTGTTTTTTCTCACAGGTACAGGGGGATCCCCGCTGGGTTACCTGACCGAGGAAGGGGAAATCACGGACCACGAGCAATCAAGCGTGAAATCGCAGATGGGAAATCCCCAGAACAAAAACCATCAACAAAACAGGAATATCTACACACCAGGTCCATATTTTGTTTAAAAAAAAATAATGTTTTACTTCAATCAAAATCAAATCTCTAAGTTCTGTATTTATTAAGTAAAAAAGTAGAAGTTATGTTCGATTAAACTAAATAATTGCTGCCAACTGTTTAATTTATATGTGTTATTAGATGCCATAAAAATAATATAAATATTTAGTTATATTAAAAATTAGGTTGAGAAACAAGTTTAGCTGGTTCTAAAAAGGCGTATAAAATAGTAGTTAAACTTTAAACAAACTATGAATGCTTTTATAAACAAACTATGAATGCTTTTACCTAACAAACTTTAAAGTACATAAACCTGGTTCAACTGGCAAGTTTTAGATAAGTTGACAAAACTATAACATTTAATTTATCAAAATTTTTGTTACCGTTTTTAGTAAACGCATTATTTTGTTAATTATAATAGTTTTGTATATTCAGTGTCTAAAAAGGTTTAAATGTAAATCCGTACACTTTAAAGTTAAGTTTATTGCAGTTAAAAGTAAAGGTGTAAGTTATTTAAACTTATTTAAGTTTTACAAATTTCCACCGTCTTTCAAGAACACTACTTAAACAAGAGTTATCAAACTAAACTTTATTAAGTTTAATAAATCTCCAAACAAAATTGCTAAGATGGCACGTTTAATTTTTGGCCAACGTCATTTATATAATGTGAAATAGTTCGAAATTAATTTTCAAGTCTGTATTTTCAGCACCTCAAAATAATCATAAAATTCAGAACAAATTATTTTTTTTACACAACACTTAAGTTAAACTTAAGTGAAATTTTTTTAAATGTATTAATAAATGAATAAAAGGGAAGCTCAAGTATTTAATTGTACAAGCAGTTGAAACTTTGTGCACTAACCAAATTTCAGTTTAAAACACTCGTAGCGTTAATGTGACTTTTATAATTATTAAATAAATAGTCTAAATATTTCTTTAAGTATTTAATTTCTTTTTCCGACGGAATAAGCGGAACTGGCATATCAAATTAAGATTTGTTACATAAAATAGAACTGAGATTTAGCGGAAAAATATGTTATGCTACATAAAAACTATATATATTTCTTTAAATGTATAATACTTACTTTTTTTCAACAGAACAAGCGGAACTGGCATATCAAGCACAAATAGCTAGCGACATTATGGGTTAGTAGTTTGTTTGTAATATAAATTCATAAATGTTGTATGGTATACATTATATACAAAAGACTATTACTGTTTAAAAACTTTGTAATACATACAGCTTTTAACTTTTGGTTCGATAAAAATTTATTTAAAACATCTCTTATGAGCTTCAAATGCAGCGTTTATAAAGTTTTATAAGGAACGTACTGTGTGCTGTATATTAAATAACAGGGTTATTGTTAGATAGTAATTTTTATTACATAAAAATAAAATTTTTATAAGGATATATTGTACACATATATATAAAGGGGGTATTATGGTATTGTGGTTAGTTTGAAAAGTGCAAATTAAATATGTAGACTTTTTTTATAATATATACTACTTTTAATACACATTAAGGTCTTTTATGGTTTACTGTTTATAGTAGTACACATATATTAATTTATTTTTAGCTATGTATTTTAAAACTTTGTTGTGAGATAGTGATTAGTTTTATTTGCAACTGATGTATATAAAAATATAATTGAGCAATTTGTTTACGGCATGTTAGCATGCAATAAAATATTTTATAGCCTAGATTAATTTACAATTAATTATATACGCGTATAGTAACTTATAGTTATCAATTTAGTATCTACTGATTTAGTGTTATTGTTAACAGGTAACTTTAGCAAAATTTAGATTTACAACTAAAATTTTTTTATATTGTATAAAGAACATTCGTCATCTAAGATAAGAAAAGTAATTTATCTGATAAGATAGGTATTTTACTTAAATATTATCAATTTATGCTTTTATATATGTTCAGTTTATTACATTTATCAGGAATATATACGAAAAACAGCTTTAAAGTTATTTATAGTTTTATACATTTAAGTCACTGGTTAAATACTACAATCAATCGTTGTTATAAGTAATGAAACTTTTGATTAAATATCATCTTTATAATTAATTTTAAAGTTACATATTGCTTTAAAGTTTTATAACATCTTAAATCTTAGCCTGAGCGTATAAATGACTTTATATATATGCATTGTGCAATGAAGAACTGTACTATGAAATTTTTTTTAGTACGATAATGTAACCATTATGACAAGTCACTATTTTCTACTTTAAGTAATGATATCGGTTTAAAAGATATACAAACATCAAAGGTTTGATAAAGTGTAATAATGATCATAACAAATTAAAAAAACTAAGAAAGTCGCAAAGCATAAACAACAAATTTTAACAAACTGTTGGTCATGTCAGCAGCAAACTTTTGCTCAGATTAAAATTAAACAATAATTCCTAAGTAACCATAACAACCGTTGTTTCACACAAACAGTATACAGTCGTCAGATGATATGTATGTAATCAATTATCCGCTTGAAACTGTTCTTTATGTTGAGTTCACACTTAAGTTGTTGCTTGAGGGCATGTTGATATTTAGTTCATTTGTAAAGGAAAGCGGCTATAGAGATTGTCAAAATTTTACGGTTTTTAACTTTTTTTTTACTTTTTTGACCAAACACATGTAGAACTCAGCGTAAAAATTTATAGTATTTACAGCAGCTTAATGTTTAACAACTCAATTTATAGCAGCTTTGCTTTACGGCCACAAATTAAAGTACTGAAATTTAAATTGTTAATATTCATTTCAGATATAAAGTGTTACAAAGATTTTTTTTTGTAATTGATTGTATTTACAACAGCTAGACATATACAAGTTAAGGTTGTGGCAACTGTGGTTGTAAGTACAACAAACCTCGCTCTAAAACTTTG
This sequence comes from Thalia democratica, assembly GCF_965202585.1. Classification (NCBI taxonomy): domain Eukaryota; kingdom Metazoa; phylum Chordata; class Thaliacea; order Salpida; family Salpidae; genus Thalia; species Thalia democratica. The sequence goes on from NC_139166.1 coordinate 11,002,807, forward strand.
AAAATTATATCAGTTTAAAATGGTGTCAAAATTTATTTTTTGTATATAAATCTGTTTAGCTCAGACAAGATTTGAGACTAATGCGATTGATACAAAGTTTTTAACACTTTGAATTTAGCTTAAGGGCAGAAAACACTTGAATCAGTTTAACGGTAAACAGGATTAGTAGTATTTTATCAGCTACCTAATAAATTATATTGAAATTAAAAAGCTTACTATAAAAACGTATCAAGTTTAGAATTAGTGAGTATCTTTAAAATTACAGTTGAAACAAAGCTAGTTTGGAATGTGCTAGCAAAATTTGTGTTTTACATTATCACCAGTAAAGTTTTTTACGTAAAAACTGCAAACAAAGATATTTACAAAGTTCAGTTGTCTACAAGTTTTAATCAATAAATTTAACCGTTGCGTCTTATACACACATGTGTAGTGTAGTTCATTTTTTATATTTTTCTTATGTTCCGTAGAAGTAAATTTTAAATATTAACTGCGTTCTACAGTTTCAAAGTTAAAATAAAGTTCATAAGTCTGCGGATTGTAATCAGTATAGCTTTTCTCAAATCTAAAAACACAACTCTACTTATAAAGCACGTATAAACAGTATTTGTCTTAAAGTTTAAGTCAAATATGTAGTAAGAATAAAACTTACAAATTTGTACAAAATAACCTTTTGAGACCTAAAACAGTAAAACTAAAGTACCTGTGAGCAAATAGAAGCTTTCAAAAGAAACAAAGTTCAAAAGTCTGTAGTTTTTAATCAATAAAGTCTACAACAGTCTATTGTAATTCTCGCCCATGTGTTATATATTGTGGTGTTAAAACTTTAAAGTGTGTTAAAAATTTTGTTTTTTGTTTTTTTTTGTGTTAAAACAAGCGTGTAAAAGATTTCGTTTTGCGTTTCTAAATTAAATTAGCTTTTGTGCGAGTCTAAAAATAGACTTCAAAGCTTATTTCAAACATTAAAACCCTACTAAGTAGTATAAGTGAACTCAAATGTGAGGTTTCAGTTTATTTTTAAAACTTGAAAATGAAAAAAATTATGATCACTAAAATGTCGTAATAAATTAATTTATTGATATTTAAATTGGGTCTAAAACATTTAGCTAAGTTATCTAGTATAGTTGTTGAAGCTAAACAAAGGTTATTTTTAGTTATTTTAAGCATTTAATAGTAAAACTTAAGTATCTCTGAGCAAAAATAAGTTGAAAAAAATTTACAGTCTGTAGATTTTAATCAACAGAGTCTACAACAGTTTATTGTAAATTCTAACATGTGTGTAGTGTTAAAATTTAAAATGTGTTAAAATGTGTTGCTTTCCAGCGTGGTTTACTATAAAATGTGAAAAACTTTATTCTTGAATGACTATTGCCATGCTAGGTTATTTAGTTTGATTCTAAAAATAGACTTTTAGTTTTATGGGAATTACAAACGTCCTGCCAAGTAGTATAAGGTGTTTCAGCTGTAAATCTTCATTGTTTGTTGAATGTCTAACCTTAATAAGCAAACACTAAACACTAAATTAAAAACACTAAAGTTTAACCTTAGTCAGTATAGCTCACTAAAAACACAGAAATAATTTGACTAGTATGTATATTTGATTTTAAAGTTGTTTATTCATAGAAAATGAATAAACCAAACTTGATATTTAAAAGGTATGGTATAGTTTTTTTATTTTGCTGTTATCAAAAAGTATCGGAATATAATATTTTAAGTGGATCTTGAATTATTGATTGCGATTTGCAAAATATCGATTCATTTTCCGCAAACACATTTAGATTTTTTTATATAACAAAGTTTTATTCCAACTTGCTAAAAGAATTTTTAAAATTACTTTTTTAATATACGTGTGGTGGATATTTAGCTTTTTAAAAAATACCTTGTTTAAAGATTAGAAATATAATAATTAAACAAAATTAAGTTTTTATTGTAGAGTATTTTTAAATAATTGACATTTTTTTAGTACAGATAAAAACCTAGTTTTTTCTTTGAGAACTATAAAAAATTACTTTGGTGTTTTTTAAAGATTTTTTTGGGTTTGAGTTAAAATCATAGTCAATAATTAAAGTTTTAAAAGTTTCTAACAAAAATGGTAAATCAACTTACTCTTTCAGATTACATTGCTAATCTTTTCAAAACATATACATAAAACTTAAAATGGTGAAACTTCTTTTAAATTTGATTAATATTTAACTGTTTTCTTCTTACATTTCAAACTTTTCCTACGACTTTCTACATTCTCCTTTCGATTTATAAATTTCTATGTTTCTAATTATTCCGACCGAATCTGCGCTAATCACCCATTTCTTTCTTCTTATATTTCAAAACTGTATATGCAAATTACTGTGGTCATGCCAGTATGTTTTTTAAATTGCATTTTAATTTTGCAGTAAGCTTTTCTCAAACGTTTTATTTGTTTGTTTTGGCAGAAGTGAGTGTTAATTGACACTAAGTAGTTACTTAATTAACCTAATAATTTGCTTTACTAAATAATGGGGTTAATGTAGTAGACATGCTATTGTGTAGAAGTTTATCTGGGCTTCTTTATAATACAAGTTATTTATTTTGTTTTGTGTAATGTAGAAGATTTTCTAAAACAACATTACCATGTTGTAGTGTAAAATCTATTATATTTCTGATAGTCTATATTATGTATACCTTATTTATATAAATACATTTTTACTTCTAAAACACAGAAAGATGGAATTATTTTTTAGCTCGTATAGCTATTTTATATAACTTAAATTTTGTGTCAGCTAAACTGATAGTTTTAAACTAAAACAATTTTTGTACAGTGATCAGTTTTATTGGAAAATTTTGATCGAAAACTCAAAAACCGAAAAAAAGTATACAGCTTGAAATTTTGAAAATTCTTACAACGTGTATAATACGTCTGCAATAAAAAAAAAAAATGCTTATAATATTTAGTCTGTTTTACGTCTTTTAAAAATTACTTTTTATGATTTAATTTTTTTTTCCTGCCTTTAATTTAATGAATAATAACTCATTACTATCTGAAAAACTAACAACACATTTTATTAGTAGTGCCTTTCATGCTAAGTAAAGCAACATTAAAAAAAGAAATGTTTCAAATTAATAAATGATGAAATTTAGTAAGATAAAAAAAACAATAGTTTCATAGAAAACCAAAAAGCACATTACATTAGTTACCAATGATTAGTACTCAGCACGCTAAGTGAAGCCACATTTAAAAGGACTTTTCTAATTAATAAATGATGCGTCGCAGGTGATACTGCTGCAATATGCTTGCAAGTAATCTATTGCAGCAATGTTTTGTATATCTCTTTCACTTTCACTCGTTAAATTTTTAGCTGTAAAATTTTATCTCTGCTTGTGGATACAATCTGTTTTTTTTTGTTTTTTTTTTTGTTTTTTATATGTGTTTTAGTTTGATAGCAAGTTAGTTTTGAAATTTGTCTGGTTTATTCTAAATTTGAATAATTTAATACATTTTAAATTTTATTTATTTTCTACTTTATTTTCGATTTCTCAAATGTTTCTAAAAATTATAAGTAGTTTTTTTTAAGAGACAAGCTGGTTTATTTAGTTTAAACAATTTTAATTTAACAAATTATAAACTTTTGATACGATTTAAATAGATATATTTAAAACAAGTTATATAAACATCTAGCAAGTCTTAATTCTTAAAAGTATGAAACACTTGTTGTTAATGATAGTTAAAAAAATGAAACTAAAAATGTTAAAAAATATTTAACTTACAAGTACCAACAAAAAATGCATTTAAAATCCTATGTAGTTTATTTATTAAAAAAATTATACAACCATGCATAAAAAATTAAATGTGTTTTACAAACTCTTATTTTAAGCACAAATGCTAAGATACCAAAATGTGATAGTTGCTGTTAAATACAAGTTATTAAGCTGAGCGGTAATTAGGAGTTATCGGTATATAACCTTTATAATTAGTTATAATAATTATTACAAAATCTCATAAAACTGTTACATATATCTTTAGATGGCCAACCAGTAGCTCACAGCGATACACATTTTTGGTGCAGTGTGTCTTATTATGATAAATTCTTGTATTAGATATTTTATTTTCTATTAAATTAATATTTTAACTATTATACAGATGCACAACCGGTTGCTTATAGTGAGCCACCTTTTTGGTTATTATTGTAGCTAATATATTAGTTATTTTATTAATTGTTATAAAAACTATATTATTTTCTTCAGATGCACAACCGGTTGCTTATAGTGAGCCACCTTTTTGGTGCAGTGTGTCTTATTATGATAAATTCTCATATTAAATATTTATTTTTTATTATATTAATTTTTTAACTATTATACAGATGCACAACCGGTTGCTTACAGCGAGCCACCTTTTTGGTGCAGTGTGTCTTATTATGAGAACAATCAGCGAGTAGGAGCAGCTTATCATGCCACACAGGTGAGTTTTTTAAAAAGATTAAGATTTATGTTTTAATATATAATTATTTTGGTTATTATATGGAAAAATTCAGGCAAGTAACAAACAGTATTTCCTCATTGCAAACTTCCTCATTGCAAACTAAACATACCAACATTACAACCTAGGTTAAATTCAAGTTTAAAATGTTGATATTCTGTTGTTACTAATATTATATATTCTATGTTGAATTTTATATTTTATTTTATAAATAGTAATTATTATAAATTCGTAAAAAACAATATGTATTTATATTACAGGCATCGTTCAACGTTGACGGGTTCACGGACCCCAACCACCAGGATCGGTTCTGCTTGGGGTTGCTGAGCAACGTGAACAGAACCATGCAGATTGAGAAGGCCAGACAGTTCATAGGTCAGTGAATTAGTGTTATTTTCTTAAATAATCTGTATAAATTTAAACAAATAAATAGTAATTTATTAACTAGTTTTGATAAATTATATTTTTAGGTTAGTAGAAAAATGTTAACTTGAAACTATTAAAATCACTACTTTGACAGTTTGTATACTTTTTCTTTAGAGATCACAATAAAAGCTCTCGGTTTAATAATAGATAGAATAATCAACTCAAGTTTATAACTTTAGTTGATTTTGACAGTATGCAAAAAAAAAACACTAAAATCAAAATTAATGGTAGTTGTCCATTGTATTTCATTAAATTTTAGTACAACTAAATAAGTTTAAGCTTTAATCATATTATACATTAAAGCAAGAGTTTATTTTAGAAAACTTGATATTAAGTATGAACAGTAAATGAATTTATGCAAATGAACACTCCTTCTCGGATAGATTACTCTGTCAAATTCGTTTTAAACTCAGTAGTTAAATGTTTACACATATGTTAAAATACATTTTTCATTAAGCTCGTAAAAGCAACTTAATTTGAATATAATACTTATGTCGTTCATAATCAATTATTTTCCCTTCTTCCTAGCCGGTGTCAAAGTTTTATAACTAAATATTTTTGTATCACAAACCTTTAGGTCAAAAAAAATTAAACATTACACAAACATAAAAGTTAATAAAGGTTTCATTTTTTTATTCAAGTTTGAAATTTTGCAGTTCTGTTATAAATACCAACTTAGGTAAATCAATAGCTCAGTTGAAATTTTTCAAGGTAGACCTAACTTTTAATAAGAAATTGTGTTTTGAAAAACTAAATATAACAAAAACTAATTTTTAACTCTGATAAAGTATAAAAGTTGACTATAAAACTATAGAAATACCTTATACCTTTACGATATCTTGTCCACTACTAGTAATCAGAAAAATTCAAAGTAAATTATAAAGTTAGATATTTTCCTTAAAATTTTTAAAAAAACCGCTCAAAACGTAATTTTTACGTTTTTAATTTTAACAAAAAATGCCTTTAAATTAAGTTAATATTTATTTTTTATTGAACTAATTAGTATACTGATTAAAATTGTGCTAATTTATAAGCTTTGAAAAGTTATTAAGTCAAAATTTCTTGGTCTGTAAGAATTCTCGCACGTTTTCGTAAAAAAAAAGTTTGTCATTATGAAATTTAGGTTATTTGTCATAACATCTTTAAATGTTTTTTTAAGAGATTTCTAAAGTAAGTTTTCAATATAAATGACCTTTAAAAAGTTATATGAACAAATAAAAAATTAAAATGAAAAAATAATGAAAGATATTTTTTAATTATTACTAGTTTAAAAATTCTAATTTAATAAAACTAAATGGTATTAACCTTACCAAAAATATACAACCTGTGGTAAATTATATTTTTACTTTAGTATAAACTAAGTATATTATAAAGTATCTATTAAAGTATTTATAACCACTAGTCTAATGAATTTTATAATTTTGTAATTTTTAGTTTATTTATTTTTAAATTGTTAGAATAAAACGAGCAAATTAAAGTGTATCAAAATTAATTTAACTTCTAAAATGCATACAGATAAGTATAATTCAACACAATAAAATCTCTTTTGACTGTGAAATATTTTAACTACTACAATATTTTTCAAATTCTGAGTAAACTAAGAAAACAATAAAAAACTTGTCTAGTGTAGAATACACATTTAGCTATCATTAGATCTTTTAAGAAAAATTTGTTGCAAAAGTTAAAAATTAAACTTGATGTCGTATAAAATATTTTAAGTGATTTACAATATGTGATTATAGCGAGCATAAAACAATGAACAAATTAATTTTATTGAAATAGAAGCTACTTAAAAATATTTTAATACAAAAATGTATGTTATGTAACTGAGTAATTCTGGCTAATCGTTGAAAAGTTGAGTTAAAAATAGAAAAAGAGAACCACAAACTGACTTATAAAGCTGAAAAATATACTCTCACCTTATGTGATTTAAAAAATCTTTCCAAACATAATTAAAACAAATTAGCTCTGTCTACTGTTCACTTATGTTATTTATTGGTGTTTTTGATTAGCTGGAATTCTAACATAAGTTCAATTGTTAAAATTGTCTGAATAATAAACAATAAATTCTTACATAATTGAAAAACTTAAAATAAAAGGTATTACAATTTCTTTAGTTATTTTGTCATATATTTAACATACTTTTTAGTTTTTTGATCATATCATTACTGTAGAAATGTTTAAGTTTTTTTATTCACATCTCGTTACTAAAAAAAAATTGAGCTAAAATATATTTTACCCAATTTACAGCTTATATTAGTTTTTTGGAAGTAAACTATTTAAGAAAATTTCCACAAAAAATTAATACATTTAGACTAAGTTTAAACTTTTATTTACAAAAATCTTCTGTACACTGTAGAAAGTAAAATATGTTCATAAAAATAGCCACACTAGGTGTAAACGAATAATGCTTTTTATAAAACCTAGTTTAAGATATATTCAATTGTTTATTGGAAATACTTACATGCTAAATCAGTTTTTGAAACATCAGAAGTTATTAAATAAACTAAAAAGAACTAAACAAAAATTTCAAGTACACTTATTTAATTATTTTTAACATTTTGTAGAAAAATAAGAAAAAAGGACCTAAAGGTTTTAGGTTAAAAACTTTACTTTAATCATTAGATAGTATAAGCAAACAAAAAGAGTTTTGTTTAACTGACATTGAAATATATCATATAGGAGTAAGTGATAAAGTATTAATGTAATAAACTTATTACACGTTTTATATTTGGTAGAAAGTTGATTAAGCGTGCAATGGAATTAAAAATGTTCCAACTAGGACTTTATCGAAAATGATCACAGTTTTTCTAATACTAAAAAAACTAAAAAAATATTTCACTGTTAAGACTAAACTTCATGTACAAAATAAAGAGTTCCATTATTTAAATTAAAGTTCTTATACTAAAAACAATTCAACAATGTTAAAAAACTAAGTAATAAAGCGTTGCAACGATGAGATATAACTAGTAAGTTTTATTGAAGAAAATTATAAATAAAATGCAAGCTAAATAGCGATTCTCGTAAAACGTAAATTTAGCCAGGAAATTACACAACCAAATTGTATGAAAATTTTCGGTGTGAAACAGCGGTTTTTACCACGTTTTTGTATTAAACTCACAAATTGCGTTCATAAAATATTTCATGATTTCTCTACACGTTTGTGAAACATGATTTAACACCAAAATTCGATTGATCTCAAATGTGTGTTATTTGCAGCGTTAATTATTTTAAAAGCGGTTATTTTCATCATCTTTTATATTTAATCACGAGCTGGTATTTATAAGTGTTAATTACTTAACCTCCAAAAGTTAAAAATTTTGTGACTATATTAAGTTGTTCCAAAATAAACTGATAAGGCCTACAAAACTTTGTCTATTTTAAAAGGAAACCATATCGAATCATAAGCTATATTTAAAGTTTTTTCATTATCTTCTCATGCAAAAATTTTTTTTAATCAAGTTTAGCTTCCACGAATTAACGTTGCAAATTATTGCAGCAGAAAAATTAAAAAGAAATTTCTAAGTATTTTTGCAATATCTATCTATTACCATTTAACAACAGCTTATTTATGATACTAGTTGAGTGTACCTTAAACGATAATAACCAAGAATTGAAACTAAATCTTAAATTGCCAAATTAGAAATAATAGCTAAGTAAAGTTAAAAGTTGTTTTGCTAAACTCTTTATAATTTTACTTTAATTTTAATGTTCCACTATTTAATTATTGTAAATGATACAAAATAATGACACTTTAATATACTTTAACAGTACATCATACAACAGCAGTAACTGCATTATAAAAGCTAAAAAACAAGCTAACTAATTTTATAAACAAAGAAAAAACTAAACAAATGTAAGCTAATATAAAAAACTATTTAAAAAACTTACTTCTTTATTCATCTTATGACGTCACACTAACATTCGAATAGGACTGAACTTAATTAAAACGAGTCTTTACAAATCTACTGAGTTATGCACTATTATATAGTCGAGACATCGCATTTAAATTATAAATGAAAAAAAACAAACATAGTAATATAATAAAATTTATAAAAAAATGATATGACGTCACAATAACTTTACAGGTAGAGGAGTGCGGCTGTACTACATCGGAGGGGAAGTGTTTGCAGAGTGTCTCAGCGATTCGGCGATATTCGTGCAAAGTCCGAACTGCAACAAGAGATACGGATGGCATCCGGCCACAGTGGTGAAGATTCCTCCAAGTTTGTTGAATTTTTAACTAATTATAAAACATTAAATAAATATGATATCAGCTTCATAGGTCAAGATTCCTCCAAGTTAGTTGAGTTTTAATTAATTAAATACATTAAAGAAATATATAAATACATATGACATCAGTTACAGTGGTCAAGATTCCACAAGTGTGTTGAGTTTTAAACAATTTATATAACATTATTTATATATGATATCAGCTTCAAAGGTCAAGATTCCTCCAAGTTAGTTGAATTTTAATTAATTAAATGAATTAAAGAAATATAAAAATATATATGATATCAGCTACAGTGGTCAAGATTCATCCAAGTTTGTTGAATTTTAAATAAATTATAAAACATTATATATACATATATATGATATCAGCTACAAAGGTCAAGATTCTTCAACTTTGTTTAATTTTTGATAAAATAATTTGCATATAAATATATATATGACATCAGCTACAATTGTCAAGATACCTGTAAGTTTGTTGATCTAAATTAATGTGTGATTTCTTAAAGTTAAATTAATTTACATTAATACGGGTGGCACCCAGCCACAGCGGTGAAGATTCCTCAAAGTTAGTCAATTTTTAATATAATTGAAATAAGGTATGTATATTTACTATATACTTATCGCATCTGCTATAGTGGTCAGGATATCTTAAATTTTGTTTAACTGAATAATATTAATTAATTATTTATTGCTTCCTACTTAAATGGTTAAAAAACTTCCATACTATTTAACATAAAATATAACATAATTCGTAAATACATCATAATTAATTTAATCAGCGTTGCTACAATTCGAGTTTTTTAATTCTAGCAGTTGTAAATTATTTGATTATAAACACTTAAACTTCTATACGTCTAATTTTTTTATTTTGATGCAAAAAGTTAACCTTCAGAAAATCCGTTGAATTTGAAAATAAATATAGACTTAAAGACGTCATTACAGTCAATCAGAGTTTATATACTTAATATGTCATGTTTAAAAACTTGTTCAAAAATAAAGCATAAACTTCTATACCTTTAAAAATATAAAAGTTTTAAATTTACGTATGTCTGTTTTTGGTGGTACCTGCCTAAATTTTAATTTTCTCTAAGATTTTTATAGACTAACTTTGCAAAGAATTTAGTAGAATATCTACAGCTGCTATTTAAATGCTAAATGCTTTATTTAAACTCATATAAGTACTAATTACTGGTTACGTAAAAATATTCAAGTATCACCACCTGTGATTAATGATAAGAAATTAATCATTAAACTTTAATGATATACGTATTTACATGCATTTATGGAATTTTAATTAGATATAATTTACTTAAATATTTGAAAAAAAAAGAATTCTTATGTTCTTTAATATTATAGTAAAATTTTAAATTTAATTTTTTTCCAAATGTTCAGTGAAAACTATTTAAACTTAAGTGCAATGTTTTTAAGTTTAAAGATTTCTAGTTTGAATGAGAGTCTACAGACATAGTTTAAGGAATAAATTTATCTAAGTTTTACTTATCAGCATCCGTTTTATAGAGTAGTTTTAAATAATAAAGCTTTAATTTATTAATTTATGCAAACTTATTGTGAAAAATATAAAACTTAGAAAATAAATTAATTAGATAAAACTATCTAAAAGATTTGGGTGTTTTTTAATGTTTTTTATAAAAACACAAGTTTGTTATTTACTTATAATTAAAAAGCTAAAAAAACAAATATGAAACGTTGACATTCATTTTTTAGAGGTCAATGAAACTCAAAATGATTAATGTGTGATTTAATGCTTGAAATATTTTTACAAAGTTTTAACCACATTTATTATGTTTAAGTGAGATAAGAAATGCAACATATTAGCTTTAGTATTTAACTTAAAAGTATTTTTGCTTATTAGTTGAAATCAAAAGGATTAAATATAAATACAGAATAAAAAACCTAACAGAGAAAAAAAATTTTTTATGATAAAAATTACAACTTTACTTGTAACTTATGCATTTTGTATAGCAAAAAAAGATTAGTATGAAATAATCTAATTCATATTATTTCATACTATTTCATACTATTTTACTCACTCAACTAAATTAATTAAACTTACTAAACACGTTTTCTTTCAACTTATGCAATGCTTTGATCACCGTATAAAGTAACTTTCTATCTTAGTTTAAGTACATTAAATGTGATCATTTTTGTGATCATACGAATTATTTTAGTATACAATTATAATAACGTGAACAAAATGACTTAGTAAACTAAGTTTAGTTTTTTTCTAGCATGCAAAGAAAATTTATACTAATAGATTAACTTTTTTGAACAAATTAACTTAATTGAAGTTGTTAAACAATAAGTTGAGTTTATTATAGTTTTCTAAAAATTATTCATTTTTATAAGAAATAATTATTAATTAAGTGTAAAATAAATCACTTGGTGCTTTTACTAAAAGTGTAGTTTGATGTTTTGAACCTTTATGGATGGAAAATTTTGAAACTTCATTAAGGTTATAGGGTAAACAAAAAATACCAAATACAGTGATAAGTTAGTAAAATAACTCGTATAATAAACTGATAAAGAAAATTAAAAACTTAAATAGAAATGTTTGTATGTTTAATAAAAAAAATTGTACTCTTAACTATATAAGTGTAGATGGGTTAAAAAAATTATTTAGTGTTTTCATACTCAACATCATTTTTTAACACTTACATATATCATCTTATTAAGAATTTTAGAGTGAACTGATTTTTATTTTCAATTTTTTTTTCCTAGTTTGTGGCTACAGAAAATTAAAATACCGAGTTCAATTGTTTAAAACCTCTTTTAGATATTGTTTGCTTAATACACAACTTACATAACCATATATTTTATTTGATGCTCTACTATTCCGTACCCTGTTGAACCTACTTAGTTTGTTTAATTTCTGTTTTGTAACATTTGCAGCATTCAACATGGTTCAGGTGTGCTGCAAACTATTATAATATTAGTATGAAGAAGTAAATAAAAATTGAATTTAATCGCAAGTAACTTAAAAACATTTAAAAGGTAACAAAGTTAAGTATTTATAGTAACCGAAAAAAAAGTTATATATAGTATACCTCAATCTATAATTTAAATAGCTTAAATAGTAAAATAAGTCTAAATAGCCTAAAGTTATTTGGATACGTTAACTAGTTTTACATAGAGATGTTGTAGACTTAAATTTTTCTTGATGTTATTGTTTAAACATAGTTTGACAGTTTGACTAATTTTATTTATCAACTATGCTCAAACATGCTAGATAAAAAAAAACTGTGATAGCTGTTTTTTATAATCATTTATGTTTAAATGTATACTTTTTTAGTTCAACTACAAACATTTTTTTAAACATGTTATTAGTTTTAAATAAATTTTAAACGGTTATAGCAATTTTTATTTAAAGCAGTGCGTTTTCTAATAGGTTAGTTAATATAAATAATTTATCTTTTAGCTTGTTTATGCAAATCATGTTTTCTATAATTTTTACTGTTTCATAAAATATGAATAAGTGTCTAAACTTTATCTAAAACTACTTACAAAATAAAAAGTATAAGTTAATACATTTTAAGTGTTTACTTATTAATAAAATATTTTTGGGCCGTACAACAAACGAACCAATTGTGTGATGGAAAAAAGTTATTTTAAAGACACTTGTTTCCAAGAACCGATATTATTTTACTTTATTTTTATACATAATGCATTAGATCTTTTTGTCTATTTTAAAATGACTCATAGTTCATTTACAAACATAGTGATTCTGCTTTAATTAGAAATTTCCAGCTGATATTAACGATTTGTTATTTAATACCTTTTCCGATTCCTCTGTTAATTCTGACCTGCTGAATAAAAAATCGATATAACAGATGTTTTCTTTTGCTATAAAAGTTTAATCAAATTCTGTGTTGTGAGATATTAATATTTTGGATTTAGAGTTTACTAAAGTTTGAAAAAATATATACTTGTAAAATATTAATTATATAAACATTATCTTACTTTATAAATTTAATTATTTCAGAAAGTTTTTAGTTAATTGATCTACATAAAGTTTTTTTTTCATGTAAGATAAATACAATAAATAAATTTTGATGCTAAAAATTTAAGTAGAAATGTAAAACTGCAACACAGAACACAACAATTATAAAAAGTTGAAATAACTACTACCCGAATAATGTTTGGATATAAAACTTGTTATTACTACTTAAAATTGTTTCAGTAGTAAAATTGCAACATAGATTGCAACCTAAAATTATTCAATGATAAACAACCTTAATACTGGGGTTCTTTACAAATTAAATATTTAGATTTTTGTACCTAAATTTATATAGTTATTTGCACCAATTTTTAACTAAAAAAGAGTTTAGGCAAAAAAGTAGTTTAATATTTTATTTTTGCTTGAAAAGGTCGCAATTTTTTGCCACTGAAACCGGTCGCGAATAAAATATATAATTTGCATGAATCTATTTATATACCTAAGTTTAGAACTTTAGATCATTGATTTCTTAAACTAAGTAGCTTAATAGATTTTTGAAATTAAAGTTAACTCATGAACGCAACCCGAGGTTTTGGTATAAAATAAAAAGTTTGAAAACTTAAATTAACAGTACAGAATGTAAGTTAAAGAAATTTAATAATAAATTGTTTGCCGCATTGTTGCATTGTTGTCGCACAATGGAAATAAAAATACTTATTTACTAAAACATAATAGAATGCAACCTGAGATAATAAACAGGTGTTAATAATAAAAATTCAAACACAGAATGCAATTTGAAGATATTCAACAATCAGGAATTCGCTGCGTTATTAAGTCACGTGGTAAACCAGGGATTCGAATCCGTGTTCCAACTCACCCGGATGTGCACGATTAGGATGAGCTTTGTGAAAGGGTGGGGCGCTGAATATAAGTGAGTAAATCTAAGTTGAAATTTTTTTCATTTTATTTATTGAGTATACATACTTCATCACATACTAATTACAAGTAGATTTGATTTTCATTTTAGAAGTCAAACTTGTTTAGTTTTTTAGTATAGAAAGTGAATTTTAAATTTTTATAGAATACATTTCGTGAAATGGTGCACAGTATAAGCTTGATCAACTAAAGTTTATAACTTATATAGAAAGTAGTTTCGTTAAAATGACTTGGTAGTTTAATAAATAAAGCTTATTTAAAGACTCGTGTTGAAAATAGTTTGTTTTAACAAGTGTAATTATTTGCAGTTAATGAGAATAAATTAGTTTTTTAAAAATAATAAATAAATAAAATTTAAACCTTTTAATATTTAAAACTTTTAAAACTTATATATACCTTGATACATTTTAATAAAATATAAAATTTATTTTTAAAATAAAAAATTGTTTCCATTGATTTAAAAATTTTATACTTTAACTTATTAAAAGGGATTTAAATTTTGAAAGTAGTCAAAAATAGACTTTTAGATTACATTTAAGGTAGTCTAATTCTAATTTAAATAATCTGTATTTTTGTTAAAACATAAGAAACTAAAAAGAATAAATTAAAGGTGAAAAGGAGAAATTTAAAGAATAAAAAATTAATGATAAATGTCTCAGGTTTAAAGTTTTACGTATAAAATTTTATTATATTATAAATATCTAATAACAGTTTTTTGGTCTAATTTTAATTGGAAATAAATATTTATGCTTTAGTTTTTGTTTAGTTTAGTTATTTCTCAAGCAATTAAATTTTCTTAAATGTTCTATTTTTTATACCCATTTAAATAAATCAAAAGTGTCAATTCCGTATTAAGTATGTATAATATGGCTATAATTTTCATTTCTAGTAAATTTTTAGATTATATCTTGTATTAGTGATTTTTTTTTCTAGTTTTGTTAATAGTTAAATATTTTTAAATTCAAAGCATTACAAAATAACCAACGAAAAAAAATTAAGTAAACCAATCTTGTTACACATGAAAATACTCAATGTTAATTGAAAAACAAAAAATCATTTTATACCTTTGTTAAATAACAATAGATTTATTGTCACGCAACAGAGATCATATACAGTTCACAAAGACTATTTTTTCTTAAACTTACCCAATCTCGTTCATTACATTTTTTTTAATATTTATTGATACATTTAAAAGTTGTTTGATATATTATGATGTCACAGGTTACAGAAGTTATTTTTTATTGTGCTTACAGAGTTACCAAAAAACCTGGAATTTTTGAAATTTTTAAAAAACTTGAATTTGAACATAGATAACTGGAAAAATCTGGATTTTTTAATAACTTTAATATGTTAAGAAGTAAAATTTTAATTTGACACGAAAAATCTATCATGTATGTCAAAAAATTATTTTATTAAAAAACCGATTTAAAGTATATTTTCAATGTTGTTATGCTATGCCGCAAATATTTTAACAATAAACTTAACTTTAAACTAAAAACAGTCCCAAAAACGTGTACTTTTAAAAATCTAGAATAAATTCAGAAAACCTTTAAGAAGTTTCTTTAAAAAATTTCTATAAATAACATGCCTACCTATTTTTTAAATCTAACTATTTTATTTACTTTTTATTACTTTTATCTACTTACACACGTTATGACGTAACACAGGCGACAGACGGTGACGGCTTGCCCCTGCTGGGTGGAGATTCACCTCAACGGTCCCCTCCAGTGGCTTGACAAAGTGTTGCAGCAGATGGGAAGTCCCAACCAAGTGTGCACGTCCGTTTCATAAGTGGGGAATAACCGGAGCTGGGGTTTTTTTGACCAGGGATGTTTTTTCCGAGTAGTTTGCAGCTTACATATGTTATGTTGTTTTATATTTATGCCTGTTCGGGCTAAACCAGTGTTTATTATCAGCCTTCCCAAACCAGGTCTGACCTCATTTTAATAATTGGGGGTCTACCTGAAGTGGAAAAATGTATTTTGTTTGTTGATAATTTTTGACCAGGAATAAGTTTTTTTTCGAATCTTATGCGGTTTGTTTTTCAATTTGCTTTTTGTTTTGCCTTTTGAGCTATATGCTCAGAGATGAATACGTTTCTTAGTGACAGGAACTAAAATACATGCTTTATCTGGAAGTTAGAACTTTAAAAACCACATTTTAAGGTACTTGTAATTAATTTAACTAAAATCCTGTAATAAAAAGTGAGTTTAAAAAGCGTTTGTTTCCAAATTTACGGCGTTTTTGGTAACTAAGGTAAACTTTCAAAATATTTCCGTAAAAATATGACTTAATTTGATAAACTACTACGTTAATCTACAATTAAAAACCACTTACTTTTGCATTTTCTGTAAAAAAGATATATTTTAAACACCTAAGTTTCTTATGTAAAATGGAATAATGCTTGCTACATGCTGGTTTACAAATTAAAGTTGAGATTTTTTATAGAAAACTAAGTACGTCGTATTTTTAGAAAACTTTACTACAAAAGTTAAAATACTTTAATTAAAAACTATACGTTGAGTGATTTTTGATTTATTGTACGTCATTTTAACCTAATTATTCAAAATATTTTCTACTACAGTTTTATTATCAGGAATTTTTTTTTGCTATTAAAACCGTCATTTTAGTTTTCAGGATACAAAATATTTTTGCAACGCATTTTACTCATTCGTATTTTTTAGTACTCATGCATTGAACTTATAATCTTTTAATAGCAGTTAAACAGTGACAAGAATTAAAAAATTAACCAAAAAAACATAAATAAAGCTCTAAAAGTTTTTTTTTTTGAAAGTTTTTCTTGAGTTAGGGGATTTCTGTTGAAGATTTTCGTCAGGGTCATTTTTGAGGGTTTCTTGCAGGAATTTTAAGGATTTTTTTTCTCGCTTTTTTCCCGGGCGTTCCTCACTTAGGCTGAATTTTTTTGAACTATTTATACTTGCGGATTGCTTGTAGAGTACTTGAAAATACCTGAATTTACATGTTTAAACACCTTAAATTTGTATACATTTGTATCAGAAATACCTTAAATTAAAATACCTTGAATCCTCTAGAGTTTGTGAGAAACCTTATGATACCTAGAATATACCTGAGTTTTTGTAAATAGTTTTGTGTTTTTATGCATTGTTCATATTTTATGCACTTTAAATTTTTGCATTGGTTTAAGTTTTAAAAAATATTAAATATTTTGTTTCAAGTTTTCAAATTGCTTTCATTTAACAAAAATAAACATTTACACTTGAAAAAACATTAAGTACTCTTAACGTGAAACTGATTTTTTTAAATATAAAAGGTTATTTGAGTTAAATTAAATGAACATGCAAGTTATTTAAACTACCTCAGAATTTGTAAAATTTTAATGTACATAATCGTTAATATAAATTTTTACTTTTGTAAATGCTCTTTAAGACTTTTCTTTTGCTGTAGTCTCTAAATTTTATCGCGTTTTAGTTTTTGTTAGTAATAAGAAATTGCTTTAGAAAAGATTATTTTTGCTACGTTTTTTTATTGAATACTCAAAATACTTTTAACATTTTTTTTGATCATTTTTACCAAGTAAAACTACTTTTTTATAAAGTATTTCATATACTTTTATAATCTCAAAATACTAGACAATTTTTTTTAATTTAAAATCATCAATGCTATAAGTTTTAACATTTAATGTTTACAAAAACATCTCTAAAAAAAACCTGTAAAGTAAAAACAAAACTGTAATTCAAACATCTGTAAATACTAAAACTATTTCAAAACTTATTATTATAATACTTGTTGCTAAAGTTGTTACCTTTATGGAGTTTTACTATTTGATAAAATTATTTTTTCACTTTTCAATAAGTTTCACTACTATTTCATTTATTGCGAGTAAAATTTTTCACTTCAGCTTTAGTTTTTTGTTTATTTATGTTAATTAAACAAAAACCAGATAGTTTAATACATCACAGACGCCTATGTAAAGATGGAAGCCAACATCTAACTAAGTTTGAATAGAAATGTGTTGTATTTTAAGTTTTAAAGAGTTAGTAATATTTTACGGCTTTGTAATAAACTTTGTATAAAACAGTTAGTTTTTCTTAAAATAAGAAATTGAAATAAATGTTAATTTAAACTTTATATTGAAACAAAAAAATTTAAATTGTTAAACCGATAATAGTATTAAACAAATGTAAAACATTTAGGTTTAAGCTGAGTGTTATAAAATTTCTACTTGAGTCAACAACAATTAAAACAGTACTGATTACTTCATAAAATTGCTTAATTGATTTATAAACGACAACTGTATTAGCAGTTTTTAGCAATTGTATGTTTTGATTAATGTAACAGACTGTGAACAGTTTAAATAATATAAAAAAAATATAAAAAATCCAGCAGTCTAATTTAACAGTTCAAAGGTTGGCAAACTGAAACGGTTGAGATTTTATTCGATCCGCTAAGCGTCTGACACGCCACATACAGATTGCTGAAAATAACTTGTGTAAAAAAAAATATATAAATATATAACTCAATGATAAAAAATTTGAAATATGCTCGTAAATTAATTATGATTAAACACTTGTAACTCGATCATTTCATTACAAGGTTTCTTTTTTTAGTATTATTTTATAGCTACGTCGGTCTACGAAAGCTTGTTTCGAGATTTGAGAGGCAACGTACGGAATGTTGGCTTGATGCAGTCCGTCAATATATAAAAATATTTACAAAATTTAAGTTGAATCCAGCCCGCAAGAATGCAAATCTGGTCCGCTAAATCAAACTTTGAAGCCAACACTACATACTCTTCGAATTCGACTTTTAAAACCGACACTAGACATTTTGGGATATGAAATAAACTGCAGGAAAGGTTTATTACGTAAGTTTCCGAATACTTTAAATTTGCACTAGTTAATATGACGTTTGATATTTCTTAAACTCATACTAGATATTTTAGGATTTAAAACAGGGCAAAAAAGGTCTTAGATACAATTTACAAGAGTATTTAAACTTACATTAGAATTAGAAAAAAAAAGCTTACATTAAAGTAGTTTTCGTCAAGGATGCAATTGGTAGTCCATAAAACCTACTTCAAAAACTTTTACAAAAAATATAATTGAGGAAAACTTAGAGCTAAGTTAGTTGTTTTTTGTACAAACAATTTAGTTTTTAAACGTTTCGAACTATTTTAGCAATTGATAATCTTAGAGTAAATATTGAAATCGATAAATTATTGTTTTCTATATGTAGTCTTTTAATTATCAGAGCTAGTTTTTATAAAACATATCTGCATTAAAGTGAAAAATAGTCCTCAGCAAACTTTTTATTTGTAGTTTTTCAAAAAATTTTCAAGCAAAATGTAGGAAAAACTGATATAATGAGTAGAAGTAACATGTGCAAACAAATAATTTTTGTAACAATCACCGACATGTGGTTGTTCTTTAACAATGCAAGCATTTTTTTAACTTAGCAATATATTAAATTAAATTTTAGTTGAACTTTTTTTTTATTATAAGCTTTATAACCAATTGATAAATTATTCAAACAGCAAGTACGTTTTTTTGTTAGTTCAAGTTAAATGTTTTTATTTTTCAAAGTATAATTAGTCTACAGGCGACATCTTACTATTTGAAGTGTTTTATATACTTTTATAGTTATAGACTTTTATTTTATTATTGCGTATTTATTTTAGATTATGTTATAATTATTATTTTTGAACTTGTTTAATTAGTTTATTTTTAAGTTTTAGCTGTTCTTATTACTTTTTTTAGCAAACACAGTTTGTTTTATGTTCTGGTGTCAAATTTTAAATTCCCTATAAATATTTTTATTGATAAACTTATAAGGAATCACTACCCTAAGCAGTATACCTATCTCTATACATCACAAAATACATGTGATTGCCTTTATAGATTAGTGCAACAAAAAAATAATAACGGTGCACAGCATTTGAAAAATTCAAGATAAGTTTGATTAGGGCTCTAAAAAGGTTTTGTAGTTTTTAGCAGTATTGTTTACTTCTTAAATTTCTAACAAAGACACGTATTTCAGTATAATTCATAGTTATCTACAACACTTTCAAACTAAAATACAACAGTTATGACGTATCCATCTCACATATACGTCATTTGGCTGATAATATTTTTTTATTTAGTAATGAAGCTGGAAACTCCTATACTTTGGTTTTGGCTAACGATTGGTATGCAAAAAAGTAAAACAAAAGTACAAAAAGAGTAAAATGTTTTATTTTTCTAAACTTCCTCAAACCTTTTGATAATCAAGTTTTTAGGTCTATTTTTAGTATAAAGTTCTAAAATAAGTTGAAAAAAATTGTGTTAATCAGAATTAAAACATTGAAAAGATACTGTAAAGCTAATTTAAATTAAAAAAAAAATCATAATGAAAAAAAATACTTTTACAAAAGTTTTTGCGCATCTAATCAAAATTTCTTTATCTTCAAGTAAATAAAGTTTAAAGTTCTAGTTTTTTTTCAAATCCCGAGTATTTTTGACTATGTAGTCAAATTCCAAGTTCTTTGGCAATCCAGTTATGTTACAACATGTGCTACACTGATGGCATGATTTTTAGGTGTGCCACACTAGTGTGCACGAAACTTATTTTTAAGTGCACGAGAATAAGTTTAAAGTCATGCAGTAAACCTACTTTGAAACACTAAACATAATTGAGTTTATTATGAAAAAAAAAATTCATGAGTTTTTGAAGGGGTGTTTCGAAACTTACAATAGATATTACGGGTAATTTATAAAATATTTACTACATTTTTAGAGATTTTGAGTGTGCACAGTTTTCAATTACCGTGATAATAAATGGATTAGAATATGGTAGTTAGACAAAAATACTAGTTTTTAAGTTTTTGGGTTAAATGACAATTCAAATTCCGACGATTCAAACTCTTAAAAATATATCTCAAAACGTAATATGCATTTGGAAAAAATAAATATGTAGATCTTGATAATATCTACAAGCAACTTTTTTATTTTTTGCAATATCTAAAATATTTTTTAAGATATTTTATTAAATTACTAAAAATAACTTTGATTTTACTTTATTCTAGTCATACCTCGAAAAATATTTAATTTTTTTCAAAAAGAAAAAAAAAATGTCCTGTAGATATTAATATGGTTTATACATGTATTTTTTATTTTTGACAAATATACATTACTTTTTTATTTGTTGCCGTTTCAATTTTTTTTATGAATTTGAATTGTCGGAATTTGAACTGTCCGAATTTAAATAGTCGTGCACCCAAGTTTTGGTATAATTTAAAAAAAAAGGTAAATAGTTGTTCCATATAATACTTATTATAGCGTTATTAATAGTGTTATAAGTAGTAAGAAAAAACTGAAACAATTATAAAACTACAAACTTTTAACTAAAATAAATGAAACAAAAGTATAGACAGTTTGTTTTAATAATTTTTTATTGTGTAAATGAATTCATCACAAAGAAATAAGTATACAAGTAGAAAAAATTATAATATACTTAAATATTTTTTATTTATATCTCGGACAAAACTTCTAAAATCAATATACAATAAAACCTTAGATATTAAACAGTTTAACGACTAAAAATAATAAAGAAAAAAATATAACAAACTTTTGTGTTAATTTTTTTTTATTAAGCAAAAGTAAACAGCTTACAATAAAAAAATTAAATAAGCATTTTTATTTTTTTTAGTCAGTGTACAAAAAAAGCATATTAAAACAACTTAATAAAGAAATCATAAAAATAATAACTGTATATTTATTTCGTCGTTGAATAATTGCACTTGTTAATGAGTGTAAATACATTTGAAAGCAATTAGTTTAAATAGTCATTAAAAGTACAACAAAAGTAACAAACCAGTAAAAATTCAAATTAAGCCTAAATCTAACATTAAAAAATTAAGAATTATTAAAACCTTTTTGACTGAAATTTTCTTAACAAGTTATTTCAATTATACTAAACATTGATTTATAGTTTTTTAACATTAATAATCACTATTTGCCTGTTAAACATATGCATAAAAATGTTTAAGCACAGTAAGCTATAGAATGGTTTCGCTATAAATATAAATGCACTTTGATGATAAAAACTGCAACTTAATAATTAGAATGTAAATTCACTTTGTTTAAACTAAACAAAGCACTAGAAAAAAATAAAACGTTTAGAAACCATAAAATTCATAGAAGTACAAAAATATATAAAAGTAACTTAAGAACAGTATGATTAATAAACAAAATTTGACAACATATTTTATTAATAAACAAAAAAAATAGTTTAAAAATTTCGTAAGAAAATATACTGATACTACAGTTTTCAAACTTTATGTAACAATTAATTAAACTAATACAAAAAAAAACATAATAGTATTTTATAAATTTTCTTTTTGTTTTAAATACCAAATTTTAAAAGGTTACAGAAAAGATAAAGCAAAATTGTTTTGAATATAAGTACAATGTTAGATTCTAATAACTGAAAAAGTTATAATTTTTTAACATCTAACTCAAAAATATATCCACAAAGTAGTACCTGTTTGTTTAAGTTAAGTAAATGTATTTAATAAAATAAAACATTCTTAACATATAATTTTTTCAACTGAAAAATTATTTTGTACTAACTTATCTAAACTCAAAAATATTGGCGCTAGTTTTTGTAAAATTAAGCGGAGCTAATTTTAATTAGAACAGGTTAAAGTAAGGTATAGAGTAAAATGCACAGTGACGGTTAAAATCCCCTTAAAAAGTTTATAAGTAAAATCGCATATTTTTAAAACTTAAAAAATGAGCTCAAACACTTAAAGTATAATTATTTTTAATTGATAACTAAACTTCATTTGCAGTGTATGTGCAATAATCTTAAAAGGTGAAAACATTAAAAAAATTATAATAAATTTCAGTATCGCATTACTTCTGATACTTAAAAAATACTTTTTTTCTATGAAATAATTGTCTAATATTAAACTAATAATAGTATACTTATTGCGTACCGTCGGTGATTCACTATTATATCTAATACTCCCAATCCCAAGTGTATGCGTGCACTGAAGATGTTAGGTCTGCTCTGGTCATACGTGTCTCTGACATCACTTTGCCGATGTCGGGTCTTTTTGACGGGTCCGTTTGTAATAGTTTCCTGCATAAGTCTTGAACTATGTCGGGGTGCCTGAAAATGTTAGATTTATCTAAAATAAAAAAAATAATTAATATATGTCTTTTTATATATTAGTGTGTACGTTATTTTTACATATCGTATTAATATGTTACATAAAATTAAAGTATATATATGGATATATGTGTGTGTGAGTGTGTAGTGTCAACTTTTGTTTGAATAGTTTTAGATTATTATATTTAAACAAGTGATTAGTTCTAAACCATTATTTCAATCTAAACAAAATTTTATGTTGTTCTTGTTTATCAAAATTAATTTTAGTAAAAGTTTGTTTACATGAACTATTTAAAAGTAAATATTAATTTTGATAAAGAACTTAATAACACAGTTATGCACCAAATACTCAATAAATATATAGTTACTGATCTAATTTTAAAATCAAAGCTTATAAAACTTTTTACATAATATAGTCAGTTTTCAAGAAAGCAAACACGAAGAAAATATGTACAGTACATATATACTTCACTATTTTATAAGTGGCTTTTAAATTGAATCGTATAAAAATGTAAAAACTTCATTTATGTTAAAACAAAGCATTCCAGCTTAAAAACCAATAACGTAATCTAAAAAATTCATTTGTTGTTTGTATTTAAACTAATTGTCTTACTTACAAAATAAGTTTAAAAAAAAAAAAAAAAAGTTTTATAGTTTACTTTTAAAAGTTGTTAATAATAAAAGTCTTATTTTAATATATGAAAATTAAAACTTTAAATAAGTAGTAAATTAGTTTTAAATTTATTCAATAAAAATTTTTACAATAAATTTTACACAAAGTTTTAAACAATTTAAATTACAAAACTACCATACTTGCTAAACAAGTTAAACTAATTCTACAACATTTTTTCTTACTATAAAAACACAGCTAAAATACAACTATGAAAATAATTTTATACTGTGTAGTTTAATAGTCATTAAGATAAAACTAAATATCAAGAAGTAATACAAGATATAAATTTGCTTCAAATAATATAGTTGAAAATTGCATTAATAGAAACATAGTTATTAATTAGAAAAATAGAAATAATACTAAAGATTTTGTTCTATAAATTTATTTCTAAGTTTAGCTATGAAGCATAAGACTTTTAGGTTAACGAATACATACTTTACTTAACAATAGTTTTTTTTCACAATTTAAAGAAAAATTTACTTTTTTTTTTTATTAGTATTAGAAATTTGATTACTTAAAACTGTTATTTATGAAGTAGGGTTAATATAAACATGCAGAAAAGTCTGTGTTAAATTTTAGAAGACTGAAAAATTTTCACTTTTAATGTTTATTACAGGCTTACTAAACATTAAACTTTGTACCAACCTACTAACAAAAGTGTTAAGTTGTTTTATGCTTGTTTATAAAATATTATTTTTTTATTTACCTTTCAATTAAAAAAAAACTATGTTACAACATCTTAAGTTATGATCTAGTTAAAATATAAAAGTATTATAAATTTTCAAAATAAGAAAAATCTTATGAAAACTGAACTATATGTAGTCATACTGACTTTCCAAAAATTTAAAAAAATGTAGAAATGTTGGATACAAATTTTTTAATACATTTATAATTCCTAAAAGATGGTGTCTAAAAGTTCATAGTTAATAAGTTTAGTCTAGTTTTTTGATTTTTTAGTTTAAAAAGTAAGACAAGCCTACAATATTTTTGAGAGAATTATACTTAAACTAAAGTATAAATAAAATATCCTATATTATGAACACTATTTGTTTTGGCAAAGTATTGCTGACAGAAAAAAAACAAACATACACTAACTTATCTTTAAACTTTTGATTTTATTTTTTCCTAAATCATTATAAACTACTTATTATTGAATTTTATGCTATTGATCAACTAATATTTTAACTAGATATTATAATTATTCAAATAAACATAAAATATGTTAATAAAAAAATATTTTATAATCATTCTACTATATTTAAAAATAATTTTACTATATTTATATATATACTTACTTTTTACTTGATTACTACCGTTACCCATATTAAAGCTTTTTAAATTTTAACATATTGACTAACCTATCATTAAATTTTATGTTACTATTTTGAACAGCCAACGCTACAGAGTCTCCTTTCAGCCAAACTTTATCAAAAGGTCCTTCCAAATGCATCAAACTGTATAATATGCACCCAAGAGACTGTAAAAATGAATTAATTATTTTCATTACATATGATTGTTAGTATATACGTAATTAAAAATGCTGTAGTAGTTCTATATGAAATGATTTACCTTAGATTAGAGCTAGAATTAAAACTAAATTCTTATATTTTGTTAAATAAAACTGTGATAAATGTTAAATTATAGAACAAACAAAAATAGCTAATTTACAAGAGAACTATTAAAATATATTAGTAAATGCATCATTAAACTAAAAATTAATAGTAGAACATTATAAAAAAAATACTTGTATAAATTCCGTTTTTAAAGATGAGTATCTAAATATTTAGAATCTCTATCAAATATAAAAATATATATATTTTCAACTTAATGATTTTACTATGTTAGCAAACTACTAATAAGCTTTTGTAAGTATAAATCTTTAAGACTGTTAAATATGCATATCAACGGCTGTTAAATTTATAACTTAGGTACTAAAAAGTGATTGTTGATATATTGTATAAATAGTTATACAAGTTAAATATAGTGCTACTACTTTTTATCGAAAGTTATTAAATAAACTGTTTTAAATACATGTTAATTGAAAAATTTGACTAAAAATAGTTTTGTATAAACTTTAAACTAATTTTTTGCAGATTGGTTTTCTTTTAATCAAATTCTTAGAAAAACTATATAGTTCTGAAAATCTAGAAAAAAAAATCATCTAACAGATTATATTACTTGTCTTTCGGGCTAAGCAATCTATGAAAATCAATTAAACAAACAATTATTCAAGAAAATAATCAAATTGTCAGTGAGAACAATAAATATCTGAACCTTTATTAGTACTGCTTGTTTAACATTTTACCCAACAAATAATACAATATAAAGTTAGTAGTTTTGTTTTTGTTTTGGTTTTTAATATAAGTGCAATTAACTTGTCTATTAAAATCTAAAACAGTAGAAAGTCACAGCTACTATTGCGAGTTAAATTTTTCCTAGCTAATGTAGACAAAGTTATATTTAAGATGGCCACAACTAAAAAAAAATGTTTTTATATTTAAATATTCATACATGTTTGATAAGTTAGTTTATAGTTTAAACATTTAAACATAAAAAGTAGGATATTTTTAACTTTGAGTAAAACATGTTTTTGGTCATACAATTCCTTTTTCATTTTTTTTTTTATCATAACAATTTAATTTTTTCCATTTATTTAATATTTCCTTATAATTTGAGCTTAATTGATGAAAAAGTAGAGGAGAAGATGTACTTTATAAAATAAATTTAAAATTGTGACAAAATCTGCAATGAAAAGTTTTTCCTCAATATGTTTGTATTTGTATACATCTCACAAATTAATTGATTTCTATTTTGTAAAAACATCTTATAGTATATAATTTTAACTTTCATATATAAGCCAATGTAAAATTTTAAAAAACTTGGACCCCCCTATGGTCTTAAAAACCACTTACATAAAACATGTTTACCGTTATTCATACCAAAGTATAACATACAATAAAACTTAAAATAAAAAAAACAAGTAGCTCAATGAACAAAACGAACCCAAATGTCAATTTTTTCATCAGCAATAGTTGGAAATGGAACATTAAAAAGTTCAGGAGCTCTGAATGGCAAAGTACATCTCTCTGCAGCTAAATCCTGGAAACACATCAAAGTTCTTAAAACTAATAATATAGAACTTTAATTACTAAAAGTGAATTGTATCTTGCTGCGGTTAATAACTAAAAATGAATGACATTTTGTACATAAAAGCACTTTTTACTTAGCTTTTTAAACTTTAAGTATCAACATTGAGACTTAAATATATTAATCAAATTTTTACTCTGATACTAAACAATAATAGTTTTATATCGATTTACTAATCGTAATGACTTAAATCAAGGTTGCCACTGGTTTTTTGACACATTTTTAAGTCTATTTTTAGTTTAAAATTAAGTTTAAGGTAAAATCTGTGTTAAATAGTACAACAACATTGAAAAGATACTGTAAAGCCATTTTAAAATTTGATGATGACAAAAATTTTTACCATCATGATAGACTTTTCCGGTCAAATCAAAATTTTATTACTTATTATGTAAAAATTGTTTAAAACTCCAGGACGTTCCATGTTTTTGGTTCAATTTCCTTTTTTATTAAATTTCTAAAATTCCAGGCTTTTTAGCCTAAATTGACGAACTCCAGGTTTTTCCAGAGTTTTTGTGGCAACCCTGAAACTGATAAATACATAAGTATTTGTCTTATGTTTTTTGTTAAGATTTTAAAACACTAACAATCTAAAAATTTATGAATCAAACCTGAAGGGCCATTGCTTCTTTAGAGTTGCTGACCTCAACTTTAGCTGGGGCCATTGATCCCAAGTCCATTATAATTGGGTCTTCGTTGTCAGATATTAGTATGTTTGCTGGTTTCAGATCTCTGTTGAGTGTTAAAAAGTATGTAACTTGAAAAAACTGTTAAGGGCATAGGGGGGAGGGGTCCATCTTGAATTTTACAAGTTGATCTTGTTCTATAGAGTTTTATCTGAGCTTTCAGAAATTGTTAACCGCTTGAAAAAACTCAAAGTAAATTTCAACATGTGAGCAATTAAAGTTGGTGGCCTCAATAAGTTCCTAATGGAAGGCACAAACTAAAAACGTGAAAAAAAGACCATTTCACTAAAAATCTATCTCCTCCTCCATTTTTTAAGCAATCTTCTTCAAATTTTCACAGAAAGTATATTATTACATTTATAAAATAGGATGCAGGAATTTTTTTAAGTTTGAAAAATAAAATTTTTGTTAAAAAAAACCACCTATATATTTTTTAATCCTAATTTTTTGTGTTTTAATATTATAAAAACTCCAACATTCAAAGTCTTTTAAACTATAAAAGGAACGTTTCCTGAAAGTTTGAGGTCTTCAGCACTAAAATGAAGAAGTAGATAGATTTTTAGTAATTTTTTAAATATCCAAGATTTTGACCCCAAAAATTTGCTGTTCATACGTTTGTATCAGAAACTTTTTATAAAAAATTCAATATCTCAAAAGTTATATAACATTTTTTATTCTATAAAAACTGGCTTGTAGTTTATACTTTAAGCTTTTTTATAAGATTAAATGTTATTTTTAGTAAAAAAAAATGTCGCGCCCCTTATGCCCTTAAATTACTTTACTAATATTGTTTTATTTCGTGAGTACAAAGTCTGATTAAAAAACACCTCCAGTTAAATTACAATTTATTTAAAATCAAAATATTACAGTGACATTCATCTGAAAAGCTTCGAAAAGTTGCTTGAAAAGCAACTAAAACAAAAAATATATATACTCAATATTTCATTAAAATACTAGTTCAGATAAAATAATATTCTTAAAAAAAAAATTAAAAATCAATCATTGTAATACACTCTCAAATTAAATGACCATTCTAGTTTGTGCAAAACTAAAAAAATACAAAAAAATCTAAGAAAATTTAGATACTTCTGATTTGAATGATTATCTTTGATTGTATGAGTTACAATAATTTATGTTTCACTGCAGTAAATAACGATCAACAATAAAGAGCGGAAGCCGTGGGACAAGCACAAGTTTAACCTCGCACGTTCAACCCTTGCAGTAAGGAACAAATACTTTTCAAAAGCAAATGAAAAACTTGTTACCTTGTTTAACTCATAAATATTAACATAAATAAATCTAACAAAAAACAACATAAAAAAGGCTGCATAAAATATGTTGTTTTAATAAAAAACTTTATGTACTGTAAATTAACTTTGTATAAAGATTATACAAAATGTAAAGTTTAAGTAGGTTGAAAAATTTTGAAAAACTACACAAAACTGGTAGTTTAAAGTAGTTTTTTTTTTTTTTTTAAGTATTGTTATTTACTTGTACAGAGTAATCGAAGTAAGTTACCCCTTGAAAGTAACCGAAGCTTAATACTACGGTAGAATTAACAAACACACTGATTGTTGGCATTTTAAATCAACTTTTCAAAGTTGTTAACCTATGCGCTAAAACCCTATACTGTCTTTCCAGCTTTGCAATTTATACTACAAAGTAAAATAATTAAAATATCAACCTGTGTGCTAAACCTTCCGAGTGAATGAAAAGGAGACCTTCACAAATCCCATAGAATATCCTGAGAACGTTCATTTTGTTATATTGGTCATGCACGAGGTACTCATCGTATTTGTACGGTGGTATTCTGTGGGGAATACTGCATGTTTTAAAATAATCGTTAGATTCGGTTCTTCTTTGATATTCGTCAAACAGTGTTCCTTTCTGTTGGTATTATTATAAATGTTATTTCTATTTTTCATTTTATAGTTCTAAAGTCTTTCAAAAATATCACATTGTGTTTGAAAAAGTATTATCCCTATATATTTAAAAGTAAGATATGTAATATTTTTGTATTAATTGATGCATGTTTGAGACTGTACTTTCATATCTTAATTAAATTAAGAAAAAATATTGAAATTCATGACAACACATTTACTATAATCAAGTTACACAAAAAAATTAAGCTAAAAACTGTGTTAAATAAAAGATTTCAGTTTTTTATCAAATTTAATATCTAACAAACATAATCAAATATATTATAACAATGTGTTGAATGTGACTAAAATTGTATTTGCAGTTTTACAGACTTAACTTTTTTTAAATTTCATTATTTTTGTGAATAAATATTGTTGACATACGTTTTAAAACAAATATAACTTATTAAAAACCAAAACTTCATGTTTGTTATTTAGTATTTATTTTAGACGGTCCTTTCTAAACCATTCTTTTATAAAACAAACAAGGTCTTTTGCTAAACACAACTATATTCAACAACTTTCTTCAGTGTGTTATGTTACAATTATTACAACACAATGAAAATAGTAATCAAGCAAAACAAAAAAGTAATTAAAATTCTAAATAAACAATTAAACATAACATAAGAGCTCTCAATAATGAAACAAGTATAAAGAATAATCAAATTCTCTCTGTTACACTATTTTGGTTTATTTAAATGACTGTATATGGCTTCAATTTTGATGAGGTCATAAATATTAATTTAAATTATTTTAATCAAGTTAATCAGAGCTCTAATGTTATGTTTAATTTTTTATTTAGAATTTTTATTACTTTTATGTTTTGCTTGATTAACTAATTTCTGATGCAATTATAAGGCTATATAAGTTAAATATTTTCTTTATTTTGTAACAATTGTAATACACTGAAAAAAACTGTTGAAATATATTTGGGTTTAGTAAAAGACCTTGTTTGTTTTATAAAGTACAATAGCAGACTAATGTTTAACACTATTTTATAATTAAAATGAGGACTAAAAAATATACAACTAATTGACATTATATATACTGCCATCAAGTCAAACTCCACAAAAATATACTTAATTCCAATTTAATAACTTATTTGTAATTAATATCTAAGGTCATAATATGTATCAGCATAAATGATATTAAAAATTTGAAAAATACTTTTTCTTTAAATTTAATGGATGTTAGAGTCAGTAAAAGAGAAAAAAATCTTCATTTTTGGTGAAGTTTAACATGTATTAGACTTAAAGTAGGTAATAAAAGGCAAAAATTTCTTAGAAGTTTTCAAAGTGCGTACCTAAGCGGCAGGATAATGTATATAGAAATACAGATAGATAGAACTTTTTAAACAGTTTTTACTTTAGTTTTTATATTTTACTGAAAATTTTAACCTTATAAAAAGGCATGACAATCCAAACTTCAGTCGTATTAACTTTTCTTTTCACACAGTCTTCAATTATGCCAATGATATGTTTCGCTTTGAACTTCTTGCAGTAGTTTATTTCCTGTTAATGTTTTACTTAACTAGTTTTACAAAGTAAGTTTTAAGGTCATGAAGTGTTAATAGAATTAATTAGTACATAATAGCTTGAATCCAGTTAAAATTAAGTTCTATTTTGGTGGGAAAAAACCTATAACACTTGATTTTCTTGGTGCAAAAAAGAAAAAATCAACATAATGTAATGAAATGCAATTTAATCATCATTAAATAAAAACTTTAAAGTTCATGAAAAATAATCATACTTATAATCATACTTAAAATTATAATGCTATTGAAATTATAATTAAAAAAATAAACACTGTTTTTAGATAGATCGAAAGCTTTACAAACATTATGAAAATATATGTAAAAAATCAAATTAGATAAAAACAATACTTGTAATTGTGTAAAGTGCAAATGTTGAACAAACAACTAAACTTAAACAACAATAACTTAAAACAATTTTTAAAACTTAAGCAGGAAAAAGTAATACTTCTAAAAAAACTGAGCTTTAAATTTGTAATAAACCTATCACAAAGCTCTTATTTAACACGCATATGTTATTACTAGTATGACTAAAACTTTTTAATTTTATACTGTAAGTGCAAGTTTGACAAATAAATTATTGTGGCAACTACTTCAAAAATAAATAAAATACTGTTTAACTTTTTACTTTTATAATAAATATTAATAGTATTGACAATACTTTCATTAAATACCTCAAGTGCTTGTTTGACAGATAAATCGTCGTGGCAAATAATTCTCTTCAAAGCTCTCTTCTCACCAGATGCTCCATCTTCCACTAAATCCACATAACTGAAGCCTCTGTTATATATGTTAATTACAATAACACATAACAAAATTTTAGAATTTAATAGAGATGTTATTTCTATTGTTCAATTAATCTATACAAGGGTAGTGATGCATTTTTTACAAAGCATAACATTGACTCTAGTACTAAGGCTAAAATTTGAACTTCATTTATTTCATTACACATATTTTTATTAGTTATTAAAGTTAAGTTGTACTATCTTATACTATTTAGTTTTTCGACAACACTTGTACTATACTTCTAAGAGTTCTAAGAACTAATTGAGCTTGTCTCACGGCATACAAAAGTCCAAGCTTCTGCTCTGTTGACTTTCGCCAACGTTTTTGTTGATTGAATTAGTTTTTGAAACTAAGTATTTTAAAAAACTCTTTACTAAATAAAAAGATCTACTTTAGTCTTATCAACTTTAGCCTTGATAAAAAACTCTAAAAAAATTTAGCCAAGAAGTTATTCAGATAGACATGTACTTTTTTACTCATTAATAAGCTTTTTCCAAAATACTGTTGATAGAATCAATAACTACCAATGAATAACTTTTTAGAACATTCTCTACCTAAAAAAATTTTGTAAACCCAAAGGTGTTTTAACAATTAAAAATTTTTGGCTATGTGTTGAATTTTTAAGTTTAACAGAACATATATTCTTCAACACTTGTTTTGTATTTTTTGTAGACAGAACTTGAAAAAAATCTCACTTGTCTTTACTTTATTAAAAACATCACCAACCCTTCACCAAGCTGCTTCTTGTGATAGTATCTGTTTCCATTGATGCTCAGAAATTTCTGCCCGCACATACAAGCAGTAAATGCAGAAGTTGTTTGACCCATTATTAAAAAATTAAAAAACTCTTAAAAATAAATTAATTGAATTTTATGTAAATATTAGTTATCTTTTGTACAATTTGTTAGTTGTCATGCAAGCAGTTAACACAGAGGTTGTTTAACCGATTGTTCATTAATTTAAAAACTCTATAAAAATCAACTTAAAATTAATTCTGTTTAAATATTAGTTATCTTTGGTATAAATTGTTGGTTGTCAAATGCTTTATAAAAATAAGTATAATTTTTTGAACAACCTAAGTAAAGTCTAAATAGAATATTTTAAATAACTTTAGCCAGCTATAACTTTTGAAAACTTCTGATTCAATTATTAAAATTTTTATTAATGTAACATTAAGCATAAGTTAAGTTTACATCAGGATAGCCCGAACTGCCCTGAAATTATAAAAAGTTGAATAAAAATTGATATGAGCTGAAAACCTAGAATAATATTACTAAAACTTAAATATCTGTAAATACCAAACTAACAAGAAAATGACTTTATAATAATATTTTTTAATACAATAAAATTTCAAGACAATTAGGTAGACTATGCTTAACATTTTGAAATTATAAAAAAGATTAAACAACCTTGAGAAAGCTTGAATTTTTAAGAAAACCTGAGTTATCTTGAGTAGATTGCAACAAGATTAAAATCCCATAAAAAATGTGATTAAAAAAAATTCTAATAGTACGTATAATTTTTCAGAACCTGCTGTTATTCATAAAACTTTTGAGTTCCAGGTTAATATGCAGCTCAGCTATCAAGATAATTATTTTAAAAGACTAGTGTACATATCTAATAACCATTTAAACTGGTTGAATAAATATTTGTTTAAATAAATAATTTTTTCATACAAAAACAAATGTTTTCTTATTAGTTGACTTTTATTATAATATATTTAACAAAAAGTTTAAAATTCTGTACAACTAATTTTTCAGACATAAGAATTTTGTTCAGGTTTTGACCTTGATTGTTATATTTATTAATTTAATATAGATCAGTATTTTCCAATATTTTTCAAAAGGCCCCTTTAAAGGCATAAGGGTAGTCCAACATTTCTTTTACAAAAATTAACATTAACTCTTATAAAAAAGGTTAAAGTATAAACTACAAGTAAGTTTAAATAGATTATAAAAATTTTAATTAAGCCCTGAGATATAGACGTTTTTATAGAAAGATTCCAATACAAACATTTGAACCACAAATTTTTTAATGTCACTTTTCTTGTAAGTTTGAAATTCACTTAAATTCAATCTTCTCATTCATTTTTGAGCTAGATACCTCAATTTGTTAGGAAACATTCTGTTTATAAATTTAACAACTTTTAATTTTATAAA
This sequence comes from Thalia democratica, assembly GCF_965202585.1. Classification (NCBI taxonomy): domain Eukaryota; kingdom Metazoa; phylum Chordata; class Thaliacea; order Salpida; family Salpidae; genus Thalia; species Thalia democratica. Next base: position 11,036,834 of record NC_139166.1, read on the forward strand.
CTAAATACTTTTTTGCAACAAATAGAAATAAATAAAAGTAAAAAAGACAATAAAAACTATTTTTATAACTAGTCTTAGAACCTGGTGTACCAAAAAACCTTCAAGTTATCAAGTTGTACACATTGTTGGATACAGTTTAATGTCTTGTCCAGGACTAGTAATGGACTTACTGTAAAAATTTGAAGAAGATTTGTTAAAATGGAGAAGAAATTGAAGAATGAAGGAGAAGATATATTTTTAGTGAAACAGTCTTTTCTCATGTTTTTAGTTTGTGCCTTCTATTAGGAACCTATTGAGGTCACGGACTTTGATCACTCATATGTTGAAAGTTACTTTGAATTTTGTTAAGTAGTTAAAAAAGTCTGATAGCTCAGATTAAACTCTAAAAAACAATATTAACTTGTAAAAATAAAGATGGACCCCCCCTTCCTGTGCCCTTAAAAAATTAAATAAGCTATGGCCCCCTTCAACAAAGTTTATCAAACACTTACCATTAAAAACACTTAAATTTTTTTTTTCTCTTCATCAACAACTCCAGAATATCTATTGTAAGTTTCAAATTATGACTTAATGGCCCCCTAAATTTCTGTTATGGCCTACTTTAGAAATTTATGATGTAGGTGGTTATATAGTTTTTTAAAGTATATTTTTCAATGTTGAGAAGAAACTTCAGTCTATAGCTTCTTACTCTGATGCTGAAAAAAGTATGGCTTTTATGACAAAAAAATTGTTCCACCAAAAGTTCTTTGCTGTCATTTATTGGAATTATAAGAATAACTATTTTGTAAAGTAGCAAGCAGTGTTTTAATTTTGAATTTTATATCATAGAATGTATGTTTGCATAGCATGCATTCTTTGTGCTTTTAGTATGTGTTGTTAGCTTCTAAAAAAGGTAATTCCCCAAGAAAATGCATAAACATGAACTAAACTAAAATTTTTATTGATAACGGTAAGCCTTTTCAGACATTTTTAGATAGTTCTTGTTCTGTCGGCTGCAGTTGAAAGGTTTTAGAAATACTATCATTAATAAAATGATGCAAATTATTATTTTTTTTTAATTTAGAAAAGTATTAGTTCGTTGTAAAGCTTTGTTAATTCCTTATTTCTTTATTAATAACTATTTAGTTTTTTTGATAACTTATCTTATAAATTATATTCAAACTGCACACAACTTGCCAACTACATATTGAAATTATATGAAAAAGATAAAAAAAAGCACAATTGAATGAAAAGTTCTAACCAAACTTTATGTGCTCATTATGTAACCTAGAAAAACTGTACTTAGCAAACGCTAACAAAAGAAAAATCCTTAATAAGAGAAATAAACTGGTTACACAGTACCCTCATTACCCTGAGCTAAGATACATTTTAAGTTTATTTTTAATCGCATTAACTTAGTTTATTTTATTCTATTTAGTTTATTATATTTTTACAATTAGGTTTATATGGTACATATATTTCTATTTAAAGTTACAACCTTGTCATAAAAATCCATTTTTGTTTTCTTTAAATCCCCTATCAATCCTATAATATATACTTTTTCAAAGCTAAATATATAAAAAAACATTGTTTTAACCTTATCAAAACTAGTTTTTTTTTTCATTTAATGGGTTTACTTACTATTTAATTAACAAAATACTGAATTTAGACTTACCTTTACTTCATTATAAATAAATTTTTATAAACAAAATGTAAATGGTAATTCATATCTTAAATTTAACTTATTTTTATGTGTATTTTTATCTTCTTATCCCGTAACAGATATGTAATTAGGGTTTGAGGGATTAGCAAAGTAGATTAGTACAACAATCAAAACAACACTTCTATTTTCTTTACATAAACTAAACAACACAAAGGTACAATTACATCACTCTATACTAGAACTACATTTAAACACAAATCATAATACAATTATAACAAGTATCTAATAACTTAATCAAGAAAGAATCTTAAATTTTACATGTTAAAAATGCATCTTAACTTAAAGCACACCAATAACCGCCGATTGCTTTGCCGAAACTGCTTCTATATGCATTTAAAAACGAATTAGTTCTCTCAAATGAATAGTTTTATTGTAGGAAAGCTTATCAAAATGCATTATTTTTACAAAATATTCCCACGCCCTAAAATCATAAAACATTTATTACATATGATTCCTGTTTTAGATAGACTATTTTTAAGAGTTCCCACACCATTGGTACATTTCCCTTAGAAAATTATCATTTTAATGATCTTTGTCCGCTTTTAAAATAAAAACACGAAACCTAGTTTGTTTTTCCCCTACAACACATTAGTTAAACGACGATTTAGGCGTGGCTTAAAAAGATATTAGGCGAGAAATCTTTCGTCGCAGCGCTTAAGTGGGTTTTAATAAATACAGACCTAGCTCTTTTCCCACCTAGTTAAACAAAATAAAATCCATGCCGCGGTTTTTTTTAAATAATTAGTACTCATCCGAGAAATTTTATTACTTACTATATCAAAAATTACATAATTTACAAAAATCAAGATAAAACACAACATAAGGACAACGTAGCAATGATATTCATTTAGTTGTCTTCGGCTTCTTGTCCTCAGGCTTCTTGTCCTCGGGCTCCTTGTCCTCAGACTCCTTGTCCTCGGGCTTCTTGTCCTCGGGCTTCTTGTCTTTGAGCTTCTTTTTCTCTGGTGGTTAATAGAGGCTATGAAACATCAATTGGATCATTGACAACGTCTTGTTTTTTTAGAAAACTTTTTGACTTTCTGTCTTCTAGCTGGTTCGTAGAATCAGCAAAATACCAGATAGATTGGTTTTGGAAATAATGGCAGCAGGAATCTTTGATTGTGACGTCATAGAAAAAACACAAAATATTCATTCTTTCTTTTGTCTATTGTTGTACTTATAAACAAAAATCTCTTAAAGTTTTATGCAGTAGTAAGGTGTTAGGTGTGCTTAAACGGCAATAAACTATTTGCTTCAAACGACGTTCAAAAAGATAACAAGCGACGACTGCTAAATTTAAGGGGAGTCTATATCTGATTTCTTTCAAACAGAAAATTTTAACACAAATTTATACTTGAACTTGAAACGAGTAATAAAATATGGCAAATGACTTGCCATTTTACGACTAAGAAAGATGAAAACTCATTCAAACATATTTTTAAACTTCAGCAACATTCAGATTTAGAACAAATACAATCTATACTTTATAACAATCAATCAGCAGATCTAAACAATAAACTAGTAGTAGTGAACAAATAGGAAAATTTGTTTTATCAGCTTAAACTCAGACGTTATTGAGAATAACTATTCTGCTGTTATAATTCCAAATTTTAATGCGGTTCTTACTTTACGTTTATATGCTTAGAAAAATGTTAACATTGCGCTCTCTTGGCAACTTATAAAATGCAATTTTTCACTAAAATATTGCGTCCCCTGACGACTTATGTAAATTGCAACATCTTCAAAAGAACATTGTACACTTGAGTAACAAAACTGATTTTTATGATCGAAATACTGCGCCCCATGCTAATTATGTTAGTTGCAACATATATTATGCACTTACCTAAAAAGACTGTGCTTTTTATGATCGAAATACTGCGCACCCATGCGACTTATGTTAGTTGCAAAATATATTGTGAACTTAACTAAATAGATTAAGCTTTTTAGGATCGAAATACTGCGCACCCATCCGACTTATGTTAGTTGCAACATATATTGTGCACTTAGAAGAAGAAATATTATGCTCGTTAGCAAATAAAATGTGCACCTAAGCACTAAAAAAGCATATACAAAAGTATAAGTAGAAATAACCGCAAAAATCATATAGTATTTTTAGCAAAACATCCCTGACATCACGCTTCTCTTTTAATAAAACTCAATAAACCACTACTTCATAATTGTATTATAATTGTAGACTTGCTGTGTCCAAGTACAAAATTTTTCACACAATTTTTCTACTATTATCAGAGTAAAATGACACAAAGTAAAGTATAATCGCAAATTATACTGTCAAAATTTCAAACTCGTTAAAAAGTTGTTTAGTCATAAACTAAAGTTTCTTTTTTCCGCTGCGTTTTTTAATTGATAAGGCACCTGATTCCTTATAGAAGACTCACAAAATTCAGGTTCCGGCGTGGTTTCCAATTATCCCGTTACAGAGATCTTATTTTGGGGTAATAGGGACTCGTAAAGTAGATTAGTAAACCAACCAAAACAACACTTATATTTTATTTACATAAACTAAACAACACAAAGATACAATTACATTACTCTATACTAGAAATACATTTAAACACAAATGATAATACAATTATAATAAGTATATAATAACTAATCAAGAAAGAATCTTAAATTTAATATGTTTAAAATGCATCTTAACTTTAAGCACACCAAAACCTCCGAATGCTCTGCCGAAACTGCTTATAGATGCATTAAAAAACGCATTAGTTCTCTCAAATAAATAATTTTATTGTGGGAAAACTTATCAAAATGCATAATTTTTACAAAATATTCCCACGCTCTAAAGTCCTAAAACATTTATTATTTATGATTCCTGTTTTAAATAGACTATTTTTAAGAGTTTTCACACCATCGGTAGATTCTAATTCATCTCTCTGTATATTTTTGTTTTTTAGCTTATGTTAGCGTCTGATGAACTGCTGATGAACTGATTAACAGGGTAACGGTGTAACCCAATAAAAGTTAGACAACAAATTAGTATAACTTATTTTAAAAACTTAAGTCTGATTGGATGAAGATTAAGTTTTTTAACCTTGTTTTTCATAACGACTGGAAGATAAAACTAATAAAAAATTAATAAAAAATTAATAAAAAATTACTAAAAAATTAATAAAGCAATTTACCTAAACATTAAAATCAAAAAATAACAGTTTGTGGGGAAATTGTAGGTCAAAAAACAATTTAGTTTAACTAACGCTTTTTTAAACTTAAGACGAAGTTTGAAACTTATGTATTAAATAAACAAAATAAATGAAAGTATTACGTGTTTTTTGTTGTTAAGCTTACTATATAAAACATTTACCTATAGTTTTCTATATTCACTTAAAACGTTTAGTACTAAAGCATTGAATGCAACGAATTGGTAATTGTAATGATCAAGTTTAAGATGAAAGAAAATAATGACTAAAACTTGTTCCACAAATATATAATACAATTTGTTACAAAAAATAACTTAATACAGCTTTTCTAGCAATTTCGATTAGTTTGAAATTCTAAAATTATTACAAGAATTTGCGGAATAAATTGCTTAAATACATTCAAACAGTTAAAAAATAAAAATATTGTTCAGCAGTATTATCTACAAGTGAAATATCATAAGTTTGAACAAAAAGTTGTAATTTTTATATACTTATAAGCAAAAAGCTATTATAGATAAGTTTATTATAACAGTTTTGTTCTTTACTCATAATTTGTTTAATGCTTAAAAATAATTCTAAATATTAAGTTTTTAAGTACTTATAAAAGAATAAATTATAGAGTAAACTAAAATATAGTACTTTATTAGTGTAATTAATTACTTAAAGAAAACATGTTTTTAAACGTGATAAAAAACTTTTATAAATCAATATAAGTTTGGCCGTTCATAGAAAACAGGCTTCAAAAATACGTGGATTACTAAATCAATCATCATTCATCTTAAACAAAACTTTTCCGAATCATTAGTTCATAATTGGAAGTATTTCTAGTGAGTATAACATTATTACGTCATTGCAAGCCTCGTATATTTCGCGTTTTACTTTAAAAATTGATACATTTTTGTATTTAAACTCATTTATAGTTTTTTATTCTAATTAAAATTATTTTTTAAATTTGCTGCACATTTACTGACGAGGTATTTAAGCATAACTTAGTTAGCTGTATAAATTTTTTGAGAAAAAAATCATTATTTACTTATAATATACTAAGTAATGAATTTAAATTTGTTTTAATTAACGAAATATTTTAAAACGAGTATAACGATTAGAAAACATAGCAATTAAATAATACATTATTTTTTATTTTTTTTAAAACATCTATTGTTTTAATAAATAAATATTATTAAAAAACAAAGTAACTTACTTACATAAGGTGATATGCTTTTTAAGTTTAAACATTACTTTTTAAAACAAAATCTTTCATGTGATTTAAAACAAAATGTTTCATGTTCAATAAATTTATAATTAATATACTTTAACAAATATTTTATTTCACGAGCAGGACTGTAAAAACAAAAACACCTAGAATAACGATACTACTACGAAAAAAGTCTAACAGAATTTAAATTAAACTATTTTGCTAACAAAATTATCTAACACAAAGTTTAAATTTAATAATTACCAACATACTTAAACTAAAAAACTAAAAATAATGTAAATTAATCATTTTCAAATGATTAATAAAATTTTTTAGAGAAACATACAAACACAGCCTAACATTTTTAGTTTAGAAGATGCGGTCTAGTAAATCAGCTTTGAACAGTTTTTCAAACATATTTAACGAACTTTTGAAAAGCTTGTTTTTAGTAATAGTTTAATAATTTTTTTTAAACTTTCACGAGCATATTTATACATTATGATAAACTTTCGTACAGTTGTTCAAAACAAAAACCTGCAAAAATTTTCAATAAATGAAAATCCTGTAACAGTAACTTAAACAAAATTTTTAGTACTAACGCAAAAATTGAAAAGATTTTATTACCAAGTTCTAAAACCTAATTAATAAACCAAACTCAATATTGAAAACATAGAATTTTAAGCAAAGAAAAAACAGTTTAAAGTAATACATGTAAAAATTGGTACAGATTTAATAGCTTCTTTTTTTTTTATTTAAACAAAACAAATACTCTAAAAATAGGTGTTAGTTTATTAGTTATTACAAGTTAAACAATTATAGATTTTTTAAGTTTACAGGCTGAAAAAATGCTTTATAGAAAATAAGTATTAAGTATAATAGAAAAAGTATAAACAGTAAAAAGTAAAATGTGCAAAGCCAGTTTTTTTTTTTTAACACTTACTGTTATAATTAAATTGTTTTTATCACATATATATTTACATAGCATCTCAAAAGTTTTTACTTTTCTTATAAACAACGATTTCAAATTTTGCCGTATTTTGTTTAACCGGCTTTAAATAGTCTTTACATTGAACCATATTTAACATTATGTACAGCAAGAATTTAACGACTCAAATTGTAAAAAAACAAGACCGAGTTTTTGACTTCTATACTCGTCATTACGTCACTAATTGTTTTACAACGCAAAGCTTCCTCACGGCAAACGATTCATTTAACACTTTTTTTACAATTTTCATGCAAAAGTATATTATCGTATGCGTTATCTCCAACCTTCTTTCTTTCCTTAATTACACAAGTATTTGAGTATTAAACGCAAAAAGTATGTTTCATAAGAATTTATGAAAAAAATTTAACCTCTCTGCTTTTATTTTGTTAAAACTAGAAAAACTTACAAGATCAAAACTCATTCTAAATACTTATATGTTAAATTTTATGTTTTTTAAAGTTGTCTTTTGTTTTGGCTAAAACTTTCAGTATTTATATAGTTTATGAAATATTTTAAGCTGTAAAACTCTTTTAAACTACTTTTGGAACTTATTGTTCAGGAGCTGATTAAATTTTACTTATTAAAAGAAAAAATCATTTAACTTGAAAGAATAGTTTGAATTATTTTTAAAGTATCAACCATAACTTTTTTTACACAGTAAGAGCGAACCAAACAGTTTTTTGGAGATAAAACCTAAAGAAATTTTAACTTAAAACTAAGTTACTTAAGTCATCTTAATATATAAATAAAACGAAAAAAGGTTTTTTGTTTTAGACTAACTATATTAAAGTTTTACTTTACTTTTTTAGTACCATAGCTTTTAATGCAATAACTTAATTTTAATTTTTAGTTATATGTCCTAACTAAAAATAAATTTAACTTTTAACTTCTACTACTAATTTCTTAAATATGTATTAAAAGCAAATAAAACTTAATTTATGGCATAAAGTTTATGCAGCTTTTTCAGTAACTTTAATTTTGCTATTATCTTAAAAATGTTATTAAAACTATCTGAATGTGCACTTAAAGAAAAAAACCGTTTAGCATTGACCGGAAAACGTAAAAAGTTATTATAAAACATATTTAATCGTTACGTTCCTACGACCTAAACAAAACAAAATTACTTAGGTTTAAGCATTTTTACTTAAATTTTAATTTGTACTAATTTACTGTTTCGTTACTGCATACACCGTCCTTCTTTACGGCTAGTCAAACTTTAAGGTGTTTAAGTAGTTTACATTCAAAAACATTCTCAATTTTAATTTTATAATATTAGACACATTTATACATATACTGCAACTCAAAATATTTAAAAATTCAATATGAAAAACAAACCTGTTTAATTTTTTAAAATCAATGTAAGTTTAGCTTTTTATAAAACAATGGCTTCAAAAATACCTGGAACATGAAAGCACTTATAATTGATTTAAAACAAAAATTTTTCCAAACGAATAGTTCATAATTGGAAGTATTTTATAGTGAGTATAACATTATTACGTCACGTCAAGCCTAATAGCACAAAACTTTTGCGATTTTTAACATTTTCATTTATTTTCGGTATTAGAAACATTGTTTGAAAAAAATAAACATTTTTTAACGCACTGACGAGCTTTTTGAAAAAAACTTAGTTTGGTTATTGAATTAAAAAAATCATATTTCCTACCAACAGTGTTATGAACGGTAAATTTATATTTAATTTGTTAAATATTAACAATATTTGTTTGTTTATTTTATAGTTAATTAGTAAATTCAAAATATATAAAACAATAAACAAAAAAAAATAGAAGTTTACTTGTCAATAAATAATATTTTAATACATTAGCTGTTATATTTTAAAGTACACAACATTACTGGTTTAAAACAAAATATTCAAACGTTTTCAAACATAAAGTAACAATTTTATAGTTAATCGAGACAAAAAGACAATTAAATATACAAACAGAACTATAAAAACTTATGTAACTTGTATAATGATATTCTGACAAAAAAAAACATTAGACTAAAATCAGCACTAAGCTATTTTTAAATTTGGCTATTATAAATACAAAACTTAAAATTTAACTTAAAAGTTACCAAAACACTTTAAAACACAGAAGTAAAATTAATGTAAGCTAAGACATTACAAAAGGTTAGTATAATAATTAAAATTTAAAATAAAAAACAGCTTTTTTAAGCTGAGCTGGTCTTTTCATAAACTTGATAAAAACGGTTTAAAAAATATTTAACTGACTTTTGGGAAACTTCTTTTCAGTAATAGTTTAATAATAAAAAACTAAACTTTTGCGAGCACGTTTATACATTAAGATAAGTATTCGCACGTTTGTTAAAACTGAAGTCTGAATATAAACGCAATTCAAAAGAAATCTGTAATTGTAATTGTAAAAGCTTTTGTAAAAATTGCTTAGGTTTTCTTTTAAAACTTCAAAAGCTTAATTAAAAAACCAATATTATCATTAAAAATGTTCAATTAAAAACAATGAAACTATCGGCACTTAAAATATTACCAAATTGATACACAATTCTTTTTACTCTAAAGCAATTAAAAAGTATTATTTTGTACAAACCTACTTCTACCTAAAAACTAACAATTAAAATTTGTTTAAAATATTACAAAAACAAATAATTGCAACTCAAACTACTATGCGACTTTTTAGGTTGGCGATGTTTTCTAAAAAAGTAAAGTATTTATGAAAAAAAGATAATTTAAGATTCTAATTGGCTTATAGATTATGCAAAACCAGCTTTTTAATTAATACTAAATGTTACAACTATATCTTTCTTGCATCATTTCATTCATAACATAAAACGATTACACGACATCTTAAAATATTTTTACTTTATTTTTACAAAAATCTTTAGTTTTGCCGTATTTGGTTGAACCGGCTTTAAATAGTCCCTAACAGCCTCTATACTCGTTTTTTGAATTTTAACAAAGTTTAACGACTTATATCGTAAAAAAAGATTGAATACTTTACAACTATACAATTTGTTACGTCACTATTTCTTTCGCAATGCAAAGTTTTTTCACAGTGAATTATTTATTTATTTAACTTTTTTTACATCGTTTCCAGTAAGGTATAAGTTTCTGTTTATCTTTCCTTGATAACACAAATTTTTAATCACTATAAAAGTATGTTTTGTGAGACCTTATAAAAAAATTTCAACATGTCTAATATATTTCGTTAAAACTAGAAAAACTAAAAAGGTCTAAGTTCATTCCAAATACTTATATGTTTACTTTATATGTTTTTCTAAAGTTTCCTTTTGTTTTTGTCTACAACTTTCAGTATTCGGTTGGTATTTGAAGTAAAGTAAGCTGTCAAAACTTAAATAAATTTTTAAATAAGTCATTTAAAGATGATTAAATTTTATTTAGTTAAAAAGAAGAAACGTAGAGTTAAAAAAAACTACAAAAAGCTTTTTTTATTACAAAGTATTAGCTATACAAACATTTTTCTGACACAAAACTCGAAAAAAAAAATTTAAGACGAATTTAAGGCTTATGTAATTTAAATAAACATAAAAATAAAATTGTTTCTTTGTGTTCTTGTTGTTAGACCAACTATATTAAGTTTTTTTTACTAAAATATCGTTTAGTACTAAAGCTTTGAATGCAATAAATTATTTAGTGTTTTAAAATATCGTTTATAAGTAAAAACTAATTAACTCAAATTCTACTACTTATTTTTCAACTCCTCAATATACAACGTGCTTTATGGCAACTTTCTTACTGTCTTCGATTTTGCTAAATGTCTTCAAACTATTATTGAAGTTATCTAAATATGGATTATACAAAATAAATTTTTTTTATTTATTTTATAGTATAAAAAACTTAGCCTTAAATGGAAAGCGTAAGATTCTATTACAAAACTTTGCTAATTGTTACGTTTTTACGACCTATTACAAGAAAAATTACTTTGTTTTAGGTGATTGTACTTTAGCAACTTCACTTGGTACTTATTGTAAGTGTTTACTGTTTCGTTACATTATACATTTCTATTTTTACGGCTAGTTAAACTTTTAAGTGCATTAGCTTTAAGAAAACACATATTACTCAAACTCAATATCATATTTTTAGGTATAAATACAAAAAAATTAATTCGAAAATTTTTAAGAATTATTATAAAAATAAACATGCATAAACGTATTTATTCATTAATCAATATAAGTTTGGCCATTTATAAAGAACCGCCCTATTACAAGTAAAATTAGACCTGTACAGATTTTTTAAAAGTTTATAAATTTTTTAGATTAGTACAAACTTTAATTTTTGAAATAAAACTTAAGATTCTCGTTAGTTTATAGACTATGCAAAACCAGGTTCTGTTAATAATTCTAATAGTTACCATTAAATATACATTATACTATTTTGTTTAATCCATGAATGAATAACAAGGCATTTCAAAATGTTTTAAACGTTTTTTGTAAACAGTAAATTTTTGGTTTTGCCGTACTTTGTTAAACCGTCTTTAAATACAAAACAGTTAGAAAAACTATTTTTATACATTAAAACAGCCAAAAATTTTAATGACTTACTTTCTAGAAAGAAGGCGGATTTTCTGATGAACTTATGCTTTCTACGTCACAATCATTTGTACAGTTGAATCTCGCAGTTGAAGATTATTTAAATTTCTATAACTTATTTTATCATCAAAGAATAAAATCTTTGTGTTTTTTGTTTACTTAGAGAAATAATAAGTTATAAAATAGAACTGTTTAAATAATATCATGAGTAATAGTTTTTAGTTTATAACAGTTTAAATTTAAATTATAACACAAAGTAAGTGATTTATGTTTAAAAACTAAAATCCAATGAAATTTATACTAAGTTTTTAAAATATATTACTTAAAATTCTTAAATATTTAAGAAAGGTGATTTATTTGTTAAAACTAAGTATAAAATCAATTGTTATATAAATTAAATAACAAGTTACTAGAATATTAATACTAAAAATTTGCTAATTTTAAAAGTGAAAACTTTTAATGTTGATATCAATAATCGTATTAAGTTTTTAAAGGAAACTTGTTGATTTCATCGCTGTCCAGTTAATAAGTATTATAGTTATAACACTTTGTATTACTAACAACTTTTTTGACACTGATTATAGGGTTTTATTTAATAATAAATAATTCAAAACTTTTAGTATTATTATAAAACCTTACACAGGATTAATTTTATTTAAATGAAATAGGTTATATAGTTGACGAAATAAATAAAAACGAAAAAAAAAAAAATGCAACAAATATAATACTTATATATAACGGAAAGTTTTAACTGTAAAGCTCGTTTTAAAACATTTTTGTGAAACTTTTTCCAAGAATTAAATGTCAATACTACACATGTAAACTTAAAATTTACGTGTTACGTTGTAAACCCTGGTATTCGTATTTTTGGAAAATTTATAAACAAGGTTATTACCGAAGCTGATGCATGTACTTAAAAAAATAATAAATATTTTTTAAGATACTTTTGTAATTAACTGTTATGTTTTACTTATATTTTTTAACAAACATAAATATAGTGTAATGATTATGTTATAGAAGTTTCTCATGATATAGATGATATAAACTATCTTTTTTTAATTAATATGAGACTTATTAAACAGAACATATTTATTTAAAGTTTTACTTTAATACATTAAGTTTTACTCATTAGTAGTAGTTGAGTAAAATTTAACTCATATAATCTTGGCATGTACTTTTGTATTTACAACTTGTTATCTCATATATAGTAAGTATATATATTGGAAAACTTTATTAGCCGTATTTTAGAAGATTGAAACAAATAAATGTTTATTTATTTAAAGAGGAAAGATATATTGAAAGTTTTAGAGCCTTCTCAAAAAGTATACTAAAAGCGAGAATTTTAAGCTGTTAAGTATTTAAATAGGATTACATTTACAACCATGTTTCTTTAAAATTTATAAACTAAAATTATAATAACATTTTTACTAGTAAAATTTTATCCGCCGTATTTTTTACAACGACAACAAAAGAAAATTACATTGGTGGATGAAGAAATGACATTGTACTTTTAAACTATCAGAGCCTGCTCGATCATGAAATTAAAAGCGAAAAGGTTTCGGCGTAATTTCCAACGATTACGTCACTGGCAGCTTTACAGTGCATAAGTTTTTCACATCATAGACTATTTTGATTGGTTGGTTTTTTGCGGAGAATTTTAAGCTACTTTTTTTCAACTTATAAATTTAATTAACGAGATAATTTAGCTGTAGCTTAAAAAGATTCTTATAAACGAATGTAACTATTGTAACATAACAATATGATAAAAGTGAAAATTTTAAAATACTTAAGCGATAATATATAGAGAGGAACTCGGAGTTTCTTATTAAAAATGTTTTTACTGTTTCTTTTAAAGTATTTTTCTGCTGCTAAAAGTTTTCATTAAAATAAGATAATGTTATAACCTAAAGTTATAAACATGTGTATTTCTTCATGTTCTTGTTAAAAAACACTTAACAAACAGCTTTTGATTCAAAATAGGTGAACAAATATTTGTAGAAACTTTTCAGTCATGTAGTCTTATTGAAATAGTTAAATAGCTTAACATTTTAAAGTTTAAACATTTAAACTATAACATATGATTAGTACAATACATTATAGTAGTTTAATTGATTTACAATAAGTTTCCTATTACTTGTAGTGTAATTTTTTTATCATTGTACTAAGTAAAAATTTATATTAATTGACTTTGTTTTAAACTTTGATACTGTTAAACATATATACAATTTAGTAACAATAATACATTAAGGCAGTGCTTCTGAAATGGGGTGCCTCTCAGGAGCTGCGTGAAGCCTTTTGAAATTTAAAAAAGAAAATTTATTTAATTAAACATTTTATGTAAAATTAAAATTAGGGGTTCCACGGAAAAGTTGAACTTTAGAAAAGGGTTCCGCCACAAGAAAAAGGTTCAGAAGCACTGCATTAAGGGACACAATTTTAGACTTTAACTGTGAGAAAACTAAATAATAAAACATAATTTTTTTTAAAAGCACATCACTAAATAATTATAGTTAATAAAGGTTATTAACATAATAACTTGTTGGTATTTCCGTAACAAAGAAAATTTAGTTGGTAAATCATAAGATTTACTAACTTTGAGATTAAGTCTTATTAGTCTATATTTTTTTATTATTATCGTAATTTATTTAGTCTTAAGAAAGTTAGAACAGTTCGTTATATTTTGATCAAGTTATTGATTGAAAAAAAATTGCATTCAACATTCTGTTAAATTAAATTATAAGCGTTTATGATATGTACAGTAACCTCTCGATTATTTACGCACATTGTGTCTACAGAAAATGTGCGTAAAGATACGAGAGGTACCAAATATACTTACTGTAATGGCTGTTTTTGATATTGCTTCTAGTTAAAAGTAGACTGGGGAGTAAAAATAAAAGATAAAACTATACATATATTAAAAAAGAATGTGAAAATTTTTACATCTTTAAATAATAAATAGATTTTATCTTTATTTATATGTGACTTATTAGATACTTAACGTTATACTATTCTACTTAGCAAATTCAATTTACAATTAAGCATTTGCTTACAATGAAGAACAGGTGTGGTATCTATATAAAAATTTATTTCTATAGCTTTTAGAAAAATATACATTTGATGCTGTAATGGATTTCTTCTTTTGAACAAAAATATGTAAAATATAAGAAAAATTGTTTATGTTACTACAACTTTTTTTTATACTTCACCTTTGCCCACATAAGGATAAACTTATCTTGCACTGTATGAAAGATGTGTTAATGGATTTTTTAAGTAGGAATTTACACTATTTGACACAGTCATATTTATTTTAAAATTCAAATTCAGTCTCTTATTGTTAACAAAACTTCTGATATACTGAGGTATAACTAAATGTTTATCAATTAGTTAAGGAACATAAGTTTACAAAGTCTAAAGATATAGAGAGGTAAGTTAGCATTTAAAAACATATTTTAAATTTAAATTATACAATAAACCTAATTTGTGCAATATTAAAAAAACATTTTTTTTTATTTTTGAATGTTTTTGAATTTTAAAAAGCGTAACTAGACGAGAGTGCGTAACGTCACGAGTGCGTAAAGATGCGAGAGGTTACTGTAATGTATATTATAAAGAATACTTTATTGCAACAACAGACTTTTAGTTTGATATTTTAAAGTTTAAAAAAAAAAACATGTTGTTAAAACAAAGTAAAAATATTAATACAACATATATTTTGTCAGTAAATATGATCATTTTTGTTTAACCAGAAGAAAAAACTGAGAAAACTTTTAAACAGTATCAAAAAATTATCTTGAAAAAGTAGAACTTAATGCTATGTAAAGCTATTTATGACGTCATAATGTAAAGCTGTCAATTTGTTTGCCTCTTATTAAATTAAATGAGTTAAGTAAAAACGATTAATGCAACTCCTAGTCAATTTTTGGTTGTTTCTGAAGCCATTTTGGGTTTAATTAGTATATGTATGTTATGTAAGTATAATCTTGAAAATTTATTTTTGCTTTTCTTGATTTATAACATAAATTCGGATAATTTCAATAGATAACTAACTTGTATTAGATAGGTTAAAAATAAAAATACATTAAAGCTTTAAAATGTTTTACTAAATTGTTGTCAAGTCTATAAGCTATAACACATTTAAAAAAAATAATTCAAGTTTTACTAGTATTTTCTAGTACATTATTTTTACTGTTCAATTTCTGTATAAACACAAACTCTAGTTCTGCATTATTAAACGGCAATAAAAGGAACAAAAAATTTTTACTTTATATAAGGTGAATATTTTATGATTTTGGTTATTGAAAGCGTTATTTTGTTCTAAGTTCGTTATTTTACGTCACTGTTACATTCATTGTTCAAGTTTTTTTCACAGTTAATCACCACTCTACTTATTTTTACTTTTTAATCAGCACAAGTACAAAACCTTCAGTGTGTTTAAAATTATTTAAAAATATATTTAGTTTAATATCCAATTAATTGTATTTGCAAATCACTCATATCTAGTCAAAAAAGCTTAGTTTATATATTTTTTTCGTTTTAATGTATCTGCATTACAAACTGTCAACAAATATATTTGTAAACTTATTAAAAAAAACTAAATTGACTACCAACTGAATCTGTAAAAAAGAACCGTGATTATCTTAGTTTGAAATAAGCTTCGCATTTTTAGCTCTTAACAAGCTTATCGTAAACTAATTTTGTTTAAAAAATATTATATATCTGTTTTTTTTTTGTTTAAATTGATAAAATGCTAAGCTTAAATCAATATTTTGTAAAATTAAATCATAAGTATAAATGATTAAATAAAATAAAATACTTATCTGTAACAACAGACCTTTTAGTGTAAAAAAAAACAAATATACTGTAAAAATCTAGTATAACTATTAACTTAAGTTGTATTTTCGTAATTAGTGTGCGATTAAAAATTGTATTTAAAGATATATCAGTATAACAACTCAAAAACATTTCAAAAAAAAATGAAAAAATTACTTTGAGAAAGGAGAACTTTATGCTCTCTGAAGCTACTTGTGACGTAATAGTTCTAAGTTGTCGAAAGTTTTCCCTCTTATTGTACTAGTCGATATGAAAAAATAAAGACTAACGCAACTTTGAAGGAAATGGCTTATGTGTTTTTTTCTTTGAAGCCAATTTGGCTCAAAAATATTATAACCAATCCTTAAAAAGTTTTTAAAAATTTGATTTTTTTTTATATCGATAACTGGTTTGTAATCATAACTAACTTCAAACTATAAAATGTCTTATTAGATTTTTAAACTATTTAGATTAGTATGTTTGAAATGTCTGAAAGTATGTAAATTTTTATTTAAGTTAATTAAGGTTTTTTCGTTTTTTGTTATTTAAATATCTAAGTTTTAGTTTGTTAAGCTTTTCCAGAACTGCTTTTATTAAATGTAATTTTCATTTTTAAAAAGTTTTTGTTTTCACAAGACTTATTTTTATTAAATGATTTTTGACAATGAACTTTGGTTTATACTTATTAGAAAATATCAAAAACCATTTTCATCATAAGGCATTTAACAACAAAATTAAAGCATTGTTTTATTCATTTAAGTTATATATCTGACAAAAGAAACAAAAAAGAACAAAAAATAAACTGTATATCATAAAGTTTTATTGTAAAGAAAGTTTAAGACTAAATGTTAAATCTTTTGTAATAGTAGTATAGTAGTTGTATTATACATGGTATAGTTGTAATAGTAAATGTAGTTTAATTACACATCTAGACCTAAAACTTAATGTTTTATTTTTAGTTGTTCTGTCATAAAACCTAATTACTGTGTTTAACCTCAAGAAAATTAGAACATTTTGTTATTTTTTGTTCAATTTATTAATTGAAGAAAATTTGCATTCAACATTTTGTTAAATTAAATTGTAAGTGTGTATGATATGATGTATATTATAAAGAATACTTTATTGCAACAACTGACTTTTTAGTTTGATTATTTAAAGTGAGAAAATTACATGTTGTAAAAACCAAGTAAAAATATTAATAGAACATATACTTTGTCAATAAATATGATCATTTACTTTAACCAGAAGTAAAAACTGAGAAAACTCTTATACACTATGAAAAATGTTATCTTGAAAAGGGAGAACTTTATGCTATGTGAAGCTTTTAATGACGTAATAATGTGAGGCTGTCAATTTTTTTTTCTCCTGTTAAACTAAGTGATTTGAAAAAACGATTAATGAAACTCTTGGTCAATTTTTGGTTGTTTTTTTGGTAGCCAATTTGGGTTTATTAAGTATGTGAACAAAATCTTAAAGATTTATATCTGCATTTTTTAATTTATAAAATAGTTTCGGCTAATTTCAACAGATAACTAGTTTATATTAGATGAATTAAATATAAAAAAGAACATTACTTTTTTTTAAATGTCTTACTAAACTGTTGTTAAGTCTAGAAACTTTGACACATAAAGAAAAAAATATTTTAAGACCTACAAGTTTTTTCTAGTTTAAACAGTTAGGTCTATAAAATATTTAACTGTTCAATTTTTGTATAAACACAAACTTCTGCCCTATTGACCAGCTACAAATGAAACAAAAATTTCCACTGTATGTCAAGTGAAAATTTTGTGACTTTAATTATAGAAAGCGTTATTTTTTTTCAAGTTCGTTGTTTTACCCACTGTTACTTTCATTTTTAAAGTTTTTTTTCACAGTTAACATCTCACTCTACTTATTTTTACGTTTTTAATCAGCACAAGTACAAAACCTTCAGTGAGTTAAGAATTATTCAAAACTACTATTTAGTTTAATAATGAATTAATTGTATTCGCAAATCATTCATATCTTGTCAAAAAAGTCTAAGTCATATTTTTTCGCTTTAATAACTTGTTTTTGATATTTAAATTAGTTTAGCTTTATTACAAACTGCAGCAAATATATTTATAAATTTGTTTCAAAAAATTAAAAAACTACCAACGGAATTTAAAAAAAAATGTGATTATCAAATTTGAAATAGGTTTCACACTTTTACGTCTCAACAAGCTTTATCGTGCACATATTTTGTTTAATTTATTACACATCTTTTTTTTTTGGTTTCAATTGATAAAAGGATAATCTATATTTAATATTTTGAAAAATCTAATTATAAGTATAGATGATTAAATTAAATAAAAAATTTATCTGTAATATCGAACCTTTTAGTGTACTTAAAAAAATAAGAAATTAATATACGGTACAAATTTAGTATAACTACAAACTCAAGTTGTATTTTGGTAGTTACTGTGCGATTAAAAATTGAATTTTAACATAATTATAAGACATATAAGAACTGAGAAATTTTCCAAAAAAAAAAAGAAAAAAATACTTTGAGAAAAGAGAACTATATGCTCTCTGAAGCTACTTGTGACGTAATAGTTCTAAAGTCGTCGAAGGTTTTCCCTCTTATTGTACTAATCGATATGAAAAAATTGATACAACACCATTTTATAGTGCTCAATTAGTGGACTGTTTTTGAAGCCAATTTGGCTTTAAAAAATTATTAACAATCTTTGAAAAATCTTTTGACAACTAAATAAATTTATTTAAATTAGATCGGTAACTGGTTTTTAATCAAAAATAACTTCAAACTATAAAATGTCTTTTTAGTTTTTTGTAGCATTTAGTTTAATATGTTTAAAATGTTTGAAAGCCTGTAAAAAGTTATTTTAAGTTATTTAAGGTTTTTTCGTTTTTTGTAATTTAAGTTTAGTTTGTTGGGCTTTGCAAGAACTGATTTTATTATGAATAATTTTAACTTTTCAAACAACTTTCTGTTTTCATAGAACTTCTTACTATCAAATGAAATTTTTGACTATGAACTTTGGTAATACGACTTATAATATATAAAAAAATTAAACACCATTAAAATTTATTATAAGGCATTTCACATTAAAATTAAAGCAGTTTTTTTTTAAGTAAGGTAATATAGTTGACGAAAGAAATGAAAAAGAACAAAAACTAAAATATATATTATAAAGTTTTATTGTAAAAAAAGTTTAAAACACCATTTTAAACATTTTGTACAAAACTGATAGTTTAACTACACATCTAGACCTAAAACTTATTTTTTTTATTTTTAGTTGTTCTGTCATAAAATCTAGTTACTGTTTTTTTAAACAACTATAATTAAAAAAAAAACTGTGTTTAAACTAAAAGGTATAAAAATAATTTTATTTGTTAGTTTAGTAGTTACCGACTTTGATTTACTTATTTTCAATGACAAATAAAACTTATACATTTAAAAAAATGTAGTATATCTGTTTAACTTACTTTACATAAAAAATCTAACAACAAATAATCTGATTTATTAAGAAAAAGTTAAGTACAAGGCTTAAGTATTTTCAAACGTTATAAAAAATTGTTTAATTATTATGGTCAAGTTCTAAATTAGTGTTAAAATTTTAACTATTCAAAATATTAAGTTAGTCTTTTACTAATAGAGATATTAGCGAAGTAAGTTTACTGGAATGTATAATAATAAATTTACACAGTATCTCTTCAACTTTTATAGTTCCTTTGAAGTTTGTTAACTTGTTAGTATTATCTAAGTTTTTTTTTTTTTAATTTTACTAATCGGCTTGTCCTTTATTTGACAGCTTATAAACTAAACCGCAACACTATATCTAAGCAAAGTTTTAATCGCCGTATGTATTTAATAGTTCCGTACGGCAACAACACTATAATAAGTTAAATATATTAATCTTGTTAAAGATAATGGAACTGAAGCTGTTAATACACTACAAAAAGGCAAAATTTAAACTAGTTTTCATATTACTACGTCATTAGCATCTTTATAATGTATACTTTACTATAGCATAACTAACTTCGACTGTTTTGTGTCATAAAAAAAACTTCAATCACTAATATTTGAATATGCTACTGATATATGTTTAATACTGATACTCAAATTGTTTATACTTTTATTTTACTAATTTTTACTAAAGTTCTTTTAAGTTATCAAAATTAATCATACTTAAAATTATTTTATACAATTATGAAAGTTACAAAAGAAAAACTCTTGGGAACCTTTGATACTTCATAATCAGTTGAAAACCAGTTACTTTTTTTTCTGTCGAAAATACATATGGATATTTTTCAAAAGTTATAAACAAATATTAGCATGTTATTCTACAGCTAACCTGAAAATTTTTAGACTACGACATCACAATATTTTAAAGGATACTTAAAAGTAAGTTTTGAAATATCAAAAAATATTTTAAACACGACAAGGATTGTAACAACCCACTCGTTCTTATTTACAGTTCAATTTACTTGTTGACTTGCTGAAAAAAATATGCATCAGCTATATAAAAATAGGTGCATATTTCAAAGTTTACATCAACGAATGTTTAGTTTCGCGTTAACTTGAAAACTTTACAGTGCACAATTTATTTGGCTAAGATAAGAATAGGAGTTCTTTTCACTCTTTTCACTCTTCACTTTTTCACTTTTCACATATTTCTTATGATTATATTACATTAGTGGGTCATGTATGCATTGTAATAGAAAAATAAGATTAATCTAAAACAATACTTTTTTATTAGATAACCCTTCATATGTTTAAACTGTTTAGTTCTTTTATGCGAGAAGACTAAAACTATTTTCTCAAAAAAAAAAATACGTGAAACTTAAACCATAATATCATATGTTTTTATAGTGTCTAAATTAAATTTAATTTTAATAATGCAAAGTTCAAAATACTCCTTAAAGCTAAATGAAACCAAATCTACAAATTAAAATTAGCTGCGTAAATTTAGTACAAAGCAAAATAAATATTACTAACGAATAACAATTAAATATTAAAGTAAAACATTCTAAACACGTGGATAAAAATTCATTATAGTTTTAAACAGTTTTAAAATTTATTTTTAAAACAATTGAGTATAAAAAAATTTACTACCTTTTGTAAATAGAACGTTTTTTAAACCTAAACTACATTTTTTTTTAATAAACTATTAAAAATCTATTTTTATGAAGTTTTTCAAAACTTATAGCAAGTATTAGTTTTTATATATTGAATTAATATTAAAAAAAAAATAAATTTGTTCATTAGAATCATTAAATTCATATTTTGTCGTTTTATTATTATCAGATATTTTACAATGAAAATTAAGATTTTTATACACAGTCAAACCATAGTTTTTTTTACTTCGTCTATAAAAAAACATTAAAAAAGCCGCTATTTACTGTAACGGCAAGGAAAATTTCTCATTTTATTTATGGCAAATGGCTTTTTGCCAAAGTTTAAATAAATAACTGTTATAAGGTTAAAAAGTATATTTTGGTTTTATCAATTTTTTATGTCATCATTAGTTTCACAGTGCACATTATTATATTTGAAAAACTGCACAACAAATCAAAAAACGAGTATGTAGACAAAAAATGTATAAATTTGCTATTTATATATTAACATAAGTTTAAACTATTTAAAATCAATATCTAAAATTTTCTTAGTAGATAAAACATCCAAAGATAGTTTTTTAGAAAACTTTCTATTATAAGTCTACAAAACTCTCTTTAAGTTGAAAAAATAAGAAAAAATTTAATGTTATACATTTTATTTTAATAACAAGTTACTTATATAAACAAAATTATTTACTGAATTTTAAAAACTTCAGAATTACCATATAATTTAAAATAAGATTCACGTAATCATTAAGTTATCTAATGAAAAATTTCACAAAAAGCAAAAAAAAAAGTTTTATATATTTAAATAGCCAAATTAACATTCAAGTTATAATGAGATCAATAATCAAAACTCTAATCATATCAATAATTATTAGATGTCAAATTTTTTTATAAAATTTAATCAAGATGAGTACATATTTATTTATAAGTTTACAAGGTTTACATATTTTATACGAAAAGTAACTTGTTTAAGAAACTTTTATATAAACCAAACAATATAAATTTTTATGGTGAAAAGTGATTTTATTATTAGTACAAATACAAAATATCCAGAACATTTTAATAGAAAACTAAAAGATTACTTAGGTGGTTGCTAACATTTAATGTTTCAAAGGTTTATTAGTTTTTTTATAACAATATTTTTGTTTATTTTTATGATTTAAAAAAAATAAACTTCACATTTTTATCTTATATTTTGTAGTTATAGTTTATTGATAGTTTAACACAGCCGTGTTAACATTAACGACTTACAAAATCGCTTTTATTAAGTTATATCACATGAGTCTCGTAAAAGTTCTCACTAATTTATTCAAAAAAGTTTAAAATTTTGTTTCCGGTTAACGACGTTACATCACTGTAGAATTCACAGCGCTAAGAAAATTTACAGAAACATTTGCGCAATCGTTTCAAGTGGAATATTTAGTTATATAAACTCATACATATACCAAAAGTCCACAAAAAATTTAGCAACTATATGAAAACAGTTTAGAAGAGATTCAGTTATTTCATTATTTTTAGCAATCTTAGATATATATAGTTTTACAGAGAACCATTAAAATATGAAAAAAAGCAAATTTTTGTAAAATCTGATAAAAATCAACCATATAATCAAATTGTTGTTTTTGGTAATAAAATTATAATCAACCTTTAAAATAGTATTTTTTCATCAACTTTGTAGTTAACGTTTTGTTACACATTTAATAATAAACTTAAGCCGATGTTACATTTCTAGATTACTTAATACATAAGTGTAACATAAAAGTGAACTTGTTTTTACAAGAAAAATGTAAGTACTTTACCACGAAACAAAAAACATATTACAAGTAATACCATAAAAGTTTTGTTGAGTAAATAATCAACAAATATTCTGATTAAAATCAATATTCATAATGTAAAAAACTGTGAAACGTTTGTATTTATTAAAAACTACGATTAACTATGTAAGTTTTTTTTTTTTTTTTTTTAAGAGTTTGTCTGGTTTTGTATAAACTACAGCTTTACATAAAATATTATTACTATTTCTCTTTACTGATTGTTTCTTGTTTAATATTTTAATATATTACATAAAATATCACAGTCATTGGAAAAAAAAATATTATAGCTTCTAATTAGCTAAGATTATTTTTTTATAAATTTAACTTATAAATTAATAATAATCAAAAACTGTAAATTCTATTGCCTACTTGTTTTTAAAATAATAGTAAAGTGTCAAAAAAATAATTAAAATTAAAATTTGGGTTTTTTTAGACATCGATAGCTTGTCAAATAAATGTTTTATTACATTTACGCCACATTAATAAAAACTAGCAACAAAATGTACCAATGAGTATAAAACTGTTATCAGTTGCAGCAGTTTATTTAAGTCAATTTTTCATAATATTTTTATAGTCTTTCTTATTTTTACATCAAAAATAAAAAAACATAGTTAAATTTTAAGCTTGCACTGCCTTTAAACATTAAAAAATAATTAAACTACTTTATAATAAAAATTGGTTTAGATTTATTTAAGTCTTAAGCTTTATTGAAAAAAAAAAGGTTTTTGAAATCCTTTTATTATATAATTGTTAAATCATCGTTGTAAACAGTACTTATTCACTTATCCGGACATATTGAGCAAAATTTATTCTTTTTTATAAAATAATAAAACCACTATAATATGCGATGCATAATGAACAATAAAAATGTTATATTAAAAACAAAATAGTTATTATAGTAATATGTAATATAATGATAAATAACAAAAGCTAAGTTTTAAGTATTTATTTAATTATTTTTCTTAGGTAGAACAACATCAAACTCACTAACCCTCTGTTACGATATACGTTTTTTGAGGTTCAAACAAGTAAACATTTGTATTACCACCTGCCCTTACATTTAATTATAAAATGATTAATCTTTATTTAAGAAAAAAATATTCTTAATTTACTTTCAATGTCAACAAAATAATCAAAATTAAAAACATGTAAACTTAACTCTATAATGAAAAAAAAAAGTTGAATCGAACAAAAAAAAAAAAAACAGATATAAAGAAACGAAAAGCTATGAATATGTTTAAAATCAGTTTAAAGGAAACATATCAGACCAAAAAAAATAAAAAAAACAGACGTTTGCTTTATATTTTTGTATTTTTTTTTGCAAAATACTCGCGGAGTTTAATAAATTAACTTAAAACAGTTCTTACAGCTAAAAAGCTTAAATATTTGGACAAAATAAAATTTTTATGGTTATCATTGAAACTTTTTTGAGTTTTCTTCACAACCAAAACTGTCCGGATAAGTGATCGTCCGGATAAGTAAAGTCTGGATAAGTGAATGATTTTTTTAGATGTACTATTTTAAGTGTCATTAAGATTTTAATAATGGATCAAGCGTAGTTTATATAGGTTTAAATGCTGAAGAACTGTGTTGTAAATAATTGTTTTAAGATTTTGTTCACTATTTCTAGCCTTTAAGCTAGAGTATTTTTTAATGACTTACTACATTTTTCTCAATATATTAACATATATAGTAGCTTGATAAATTTACTAAAAATTTATAAAAAGTTTTAAATAAAAGTCCATATTATACTTATTCTTTAAATACTTTAGTTTTTAAAAACGACTTAAAAGTGTATATTCAACAATAAATATTTTAGTAGCACTTCGTTAATGTACAAAAAACTAAATAAAGTATATTTTTAACTCTAGAAAATGATATCAATATCAAATGTCTATATTGTTATTATAATTTCGTTTTAGATTTTTAATATAGAATCTCTTTTAAACTAAAATAAAAAAATATTGGTATAAGAATAAAATGATTAATTATAAGCAATAATAATAAATGAATTTGTTAACTAAAAATAATATAACTTGTAAACTTTTTTCTGCCAATTTAAGTTAAAGCGGCTGGAAAAACTAATGTAAAACTATTTGAAAAGAACTTGCACCAATAAAAAACAATAGTATAGTATTTAATTTGAATTGGAACTTTCAAATTTTTAAAGAAATTATCAACGTTAGTTAGTGCAGTCACATTACTAGATAAAGAAAATATTTTGAAAAACTAAAAATAATGCTACTATAGTTTAGCTAAAGATAGTTTTTATATTCAATTGGAAAAAGTATCTTATACAACTTTTTTTTGATAAAATTTGCAAATTCTTATACTGTTGTTTTAAAAATGAAGGTAAATTTTTACTATTTAGCAAAATTACATAACAAAGTGCAACCAAGTTAGTATATTTTATTTAAATTAAGCAATGCAGATTATGACGTCACTACCACGTAGCTTCTGGTTTTGTATAAAATAAAAGCATACAAAAAACAGTAAATTTCTTAACTTAAGATGTTAAATTACTCAAACAAGCAACTATAATTTATAGCCACTGCTACCACAAATTCTCCAAAAAGTTTAGAATAAATTAATCTAAATTTGTTTAATTTTTTACGTGTTTCTTATATTCTACAATTTCTAAATGTTTTATAAAACGAAGTAGTCATTAGTCATGTCAAACTTTTGCAAAAATAAGATATTACTACAAATAAAAGTATTTTTTAGATACTACAAGAGATTCGGTAGTTTCTTAACAAGTTCTTTAATGTTTTACAAAAGTAAAGGATGTTATGTATATATACTTACACATGTTAATTTCAATTAGGTTTATCACAAAACTAAAAACAGTTTTTATTAAAAGCATAATAATAAAAAACCTTGAAAATTATAAAATCAAAATAAAATAATTTTGAGTATTGTTATATGTGAAATAAAAAACAATGCCAAACTTGTTAAAACAATAAAGTTTGCTTTCTACAAGCTTTAGTAAGTTTTATAACGTTTATGTAATGTTATGACAGTTGTAGTCAGAAAAGCACAGCGTCACTTCAGCACGGGATCGTCACTTTAACATAAAGTGACATTTTAGCACAAAGTGTCACTTTAGCACAGAGTTAAACATTAGCACAGAGTGAAACATCAGAAACACAGAGTGAAACATTAGCACAGAGTGAAACACGACGTCTTTTTACTACGGTTTTTTTTTCAAATTTCAATGTTAGCGTTTTAATTATTCTTAAAATGTATATTTATTGATGATGTTATACTTATAACAACTTTATAAAAAAAATATGTTACTTTCACAGTTATGTTATTAATTGAAAATGTAATTAAAATTTATAACTTTTAATTTTATTAGACTGCTTTGTTTTAAGCTGTAGAGAATTTTTTAAATTAAATATAATAGTACAACTATCTAAAATAATAGATAACCGGATTTTGCTTTGACCCCAGATACGGCTTAACTTTACTTTATATATACTAGCTTAAAACACATTTAGAATACTGTATTGTTTATTTTAAAGTGATTGAAGTTTCAATTATAATCAAATAAAGTACATAAACTCTTCGAACTTAAATGTTTTATAAAAAAACAATTATCAAAAGTTTTGTGAAACTATTTAGTTTCATACAAAATAAACTGACGGCTCCTGAACTTGCTTTTTATATTGCAGGATTGTTTTAACTTTAGACAGTAAAACTTAAAGTTGAAAAAAAAGTTAATGAAATTTCACCACCAACGGAATTAACTTTTAAATTTATTTGGCCTGTCGTGCATAAAACATGATCTTCGTATTTATCATTCAACGTGTATGTTTTTACAACTAAACGAAATAATTGAAATAGTATAAAAAAAAACATTTCATTGTTTCATACTACATATTGCATATAAACGTTTTAACTTTAAAATTATGTAAACGCTATAAAATATTTATGATAAACATAGTTTAAATTTAAATTAAATTTGTGGTTGAGCTTGTTAACAAGAAAGTATGGTCTATTAAATTAAAAATTATTTTATGTTTATTAAAGATATATACTTTATAAGCTAAATAAGTACTACTATAATCTTACTTAAATGCTTATAAGTATCTTATCTTACTTTTATTTTGATAAAATAAGTATCTTTTATTACTAATGCTTTATAAAAAAATATTAATACAAATTGTTTATACAAGGTTATATTACAAAGTACAAATGAATTAGCATATTTTATTTAAAAAAAGAGGGCATTGTAGATTTTTAAGTCACAGTCACGTACTTCCTGTACTTTATATGCAAAATAAAAAACAATGTTAAAACTTTCTACAACTTAAAAATTTGTTTTCTTCAAGCTTTAGTAAGTTTTATAAATTTTTATGTTTAATTTATACATGGTTAGTAGCCAATGTTATTAAACAAACTATCAAACTACTAAAATTTGTAAAAACTTTTACAAAATTGTCTTCTATATAACTATTTTATCACCTTTAATCTGAATACTAAGTTTTAAACTAACAGAAAACAAATTAATTTTAAAATTAGCTTAAATCTTTCCAGCACAGTATACTTTTCTTTATTGGATTTCTTAAACTTTTACTGATTACTTTCTAAACTAATAAATTTTTTGATACCAATGAACTCTTTAAAGATAATTTAAAATAATTTTTCAAAACGTGTAATAAAAAGTATGTTTATTTATTTATTAAGCATTGGTTGTTTTAGTTGAGACAATTTTTGTACTTCAACACATAAGTTAAGTATAGAATTATATGTCAGAAAGTTTTTGTTTAAAATTTATAATACTTTATAAGGTAAAAAAAAATTAGTCACCCGCATCGCGAAATAAATTATTTAAAAAAAAATCTACACTTCATTAAACTACTTTTCAACTAGCTGATACAATTTAGTTTCATACAAAATAACTGCAGCCGAACAAATGTTATAAACAAAGAAGAGTTTTTTTTTTCAATACTTCTGATTATATTAAATTTTGGTCATATTATTAAAAAATCATTTCAATAGAAATACAACTACACTTTTTAATAGCTTTAGGAGCCCAATACTTTAAAATTACTTAGTATAAGGATTTCAAAATTGTACTTTAGTATACAAACTTTTACTGCTTACATAAACTTGGCCTAATGATTGAATGCATAAGGCTTCCAGAATATGTGGCTGAAAAGAGCTTTCCGCTCTCACTAAAACTGAAAAGTTCTCTTCTTTACAATATTTCTCACGCTCACGATTGTCCGACAAATTTCGTCCAATCGCAGAGAAGTATTTTTTCACAGGTTTCTCCGAATTAAGTTACAAAACTAAATATGATAAAAATATTCAAAAAACAACGAAAAATATGTTTTATTTTTCATTTAGGATGTTGAATTACTAAAATTACCTTCTAAAACCAAACACATTTTTAAATAAAAATTAAAAAAAAAAACTATAGTGTAAAATAATCCTTATTAACAAAAAAAAAAAACAAATTTTATTAAACAAGAGAAATTGTTTAAAGTCCTGTTAAGCACATTTTATGGTTTTCTAGTTATTTTTTAAAGAACAGATTGCTCTTATAATATTATATTGTAATATAATATTTGCCATGTTATGTAATTTTATTTTATTTTAAGCTTCGGAATTTTTTACTGAAACAGCTAAATTATTACAAGTTTCTTTAAAAAATAACTTGTATGCGTTGTTTTTATTTTATAAATAGCCTAAACAATTTTGTTTCATAAGAATAATTACGCAACCGAAAGATATAACAACAAAAGATACAACTTTTTTCTATTTTTAATACTTATGACTTTTTAATACACACCATTTAAGGAGCTTTAATTTCTTAAATAAGTTATGCTTATCTCATACTAGCGAATAATAATCATAAATGTTGGTCTAGTTTCTTTTTAGGTTTTAAATTTAATTACTATTTATTTAAAATAAGACATTTATAAAATTAAGAGTATGCAATATACAAATCAATATTCTTTTTTATGTCATGAATATTAAGTAATTAACTTTCTTCGATATAAAACTTATCTACTAACTTTACCTAAAAACCGATAAACAATTCGTGTAAATAATAAAAAAAAATTTTTCATTTAAAAACTAAAATTAAAAGTTTTATTAAATATTGTGTTAAATTTATTTAATATATCTGAGAAAAAAAAAAAATTTCCAAAGGGTATTAAAATAAAATCATTATAAATGAAAACCAGTTAAAATAATAGTGTGTTATGTGCGCCTAAAATAAACTTACTTTTTTTAATCTGTTTTAAGTAGAAATTGGTTAGGTTATAAAAACTACTTTTTAAAACAATTTCTTATTTTTCATTTTTTTAACTAAACTTGTAGTTTGCAAAACATTAATTAGAGGTCTTGTATACTGAGAGTAAACTGGTTTTATTTAGAGTTTAAAAGTTTGAAAAAAATACAGCAACTAAAACAATTCTTAAATACCAACACGAACATTAATTATTAAATTTTTAACTTATGTAACTGTTTTCTAGATAATTTTTGTAGTGTAAAGAAAGAAATATGTCAAATTGAAAGTAATTTACTTAAAGGCTAACAAAAACAGTTTTAATATATTATTTATTGAACGATAAAAAAGTCGCTGAAAAAGTTTGATCTTTTGATTAAACAAAACTATTAAAAACTATCTCTAAAACAAAACCAAATCACCTTTTTGAAAAAACAAGATATATAAAGAAGTACTAACGTAAACAAAATTTACTCTAACGATCGTTTTTTTTAAACAAACAAATATTTGTTTAGTATTTACTTTTCAGTTTGCATAGCATCATCAGCATTCTGTAATATAACCAAATAGCATTTACAAAGCAAAACTTTCCTGAAAAATATTCTAGAGGCTTCACTTTTTACTTCATATACAGAATCAAAAAAAAGTTTAATCATTTGTTTGTTTTTTTTTCTAAATTTTGACCGGACCGCACTGAACAATCATACCTCATTTTAAATAGATAGACAGATATTTACTTATAATATTCAATCTACTTAGAATAACAACAGTTTTTATTTTCCTGTACATAACCTTCCTGAGGTTAAAGTTATTACTTTTATTTCAAAGATGATTGAAAGTAAAAAAGATAAATCAGAAACACAGTTCAAACGTCAACGCATTATGAATAAAAAAAATCCAAGTATCAAAATTATTTCGAAGCTTTTAAGCTTCCTTCAAATAAGAGTCAATTACACTTCTTTCAAAGTTTTTTTTATGTTAAAGTTTAGTTTCATTATAACTATTAAAAGTTGTTCTTAAGTTAAATTGAGCTAAACACACGCCTCTAAAGGATCTGATAATAAATTATTATTTTCAATTGGTAAAAATTATAAAACGATTTGGTGTTTCTGTTTCTTTGTAGAGTTGAATTACGTTATAGTTAAATACAAAATAATAAAAACATATAATAAACATATAATATAAAGATAGTTTTAAAAAAATAATTTCCTAGGTTCTTACCACGTTAACGATAACTTTAGATTTACTTTTTTACATCATTGTGAGTTTAATTTAAGTAATAGTAAAAAAAAAACAACGAATAGGAAAATTTAAATTAAAATTAGAACACTTTATAGATTAAAGATGTTATTTTTATTTTTTTATTGAAATAATACTTAATATTTGTTTATTACACTTATATCAAAAGCTAAAAACTGAATTTTGTAGATTAACTTAACTTTTGAAAAACAATGCAGAGTTTTTTCAACTGTTGTTCTAAATACAATAGCAAAATTTTAACAACATTCCTCTATAAACTTTTTTATATACCCTACTTACATTTATGTTCCAAAGTAAAATAAAATAGTACTAATGCGTTAAATAGTATACTATTACCAGTATAATAAAAATGACACGCAGACTGTAAAGTCAGTGCTGCGTAACTTCCAGTTAAATTTAAAATTAAATTAAACAATGCTTGCTTTCTTTGGTCTTTAGATTAGTAGAAAATTAAAAAAAACTTTAACGTAAATTGTATAAAATAAATGACAATTGCTATATTTTAACATGTTAAAATTACTAGAGTTGACCATTATTAGTAAACATAATAATAAAATCTAGCGTTGTTTTTGTTTAAGTTTCACATATTTTTCATTTTGTTTAAATAAAAAAAAACTCTTATAAATTATTCTAAATGTATTGTTTATCAAACTTGTGGTATTAATACTAATAAAATGATATCTTAGTTTATTTAACCTTTAAGTAGCATTAGTCAGTTTTATGATAAAAATGTTGTTACACACAATTAAAGCAACAAAATTTATATTTATCTTTGAAAGATTTAATTTTAAAACATGTCTGATACTTTAGCTAATATCAGCTTATATAAAGCACAGTTTTGTAAATTATCTTAATTTTTAATTTTTCGTTAAACGAAACACTTTTGTTTCGTACAAATAGCTGCGATTCCAATGATTGCAAAAAAAAAAAGTACACATTTTTTCATTTCAATATACTTGATTATTATTTAAATGCCGTTTTATGGAAAATACACCGCTTAAGGAGTTTTTATTTCTAGTCTAATCATTAAATTTCACTATATTTATTAACTATTGATAGTTATTTGTCATAATTTCGACTATATACTTGCTAAATTTCAAAAATGTGTCTAGGACTTTTTTTAGTGGGGTAGCAAAGTATATTTTGTTCATTAATAAAACTCTTTTCTAAATCATGTTTAAATAAAACAGTTTAGAAAATGTGTAAGTGACTGCTATTAAACGAGACGACTTGTATCATCTCTTTATAAAAAAAAATTAAGTACTTAAAGCATAAATTGATTTAGGTTTTAACTTTTGTAAAAGCGGGAAATATCAACTTTGTATATAATACTATATTTAAATTAAAGCTATAAATTAAATTAAATCAATACCTATAATTATATTTCTAGATCTGTCTTACTTAATTTTTTTAGATATCAGTCACTGCGCCTTGTCTTTTGTTTTTGATTAAAATTGTTTTTTGTGATCTTTACTTTTTTAACCAGCAAAGTATAAGCTACTTACACACAATTACATTAGTACAAAACGAATAAGAAAATGTTGTTACTGTAGTAATGAAAATGGCCATACATATTATGAGTTATAACAACGTAATATCCGGTTTAGACGTATGTAAAGTAAAATACAAAACCAAGCATGATGAGAGATGCTTTCTTCAAGCTTCAATAAATTGTTAAACTTTATGCTTACATAGTTGGTAGCCACTGGTATTAAACAAACTCTCAAACAATTCAATTTTTTAAAGAATTATTCTTTCTAAAATTGTTTTTATTTTTAATCTGTATAATACTTTTAAAATAAATATCTCGATAAGCAAAAGCTTACTTATAGTTCATGTTAAATGTTTTTCTATTAGTAAAATTTCTCATAAAATAAGTATTTGTGTTTATTGTTAAACATTAATCGCTAACAAAATATAAGCATGGCAAGATATGTAAGAGTTTGGTATATCAAAAAACTTATAATACTTTATAATGTAACAAAATTTAAATATCCACATCGTTAAATAAAATGTTTTGAAATTTATCTGCATTAACATATTAATAAACTACTTTTTACTTATTATTACTTATTGATTAGCTAAAACAATTTAGTTTCATACAAAATAACTGCCTAGGAATAACTGTTATAGAAGAAACATAATTTTGTTTTTTGTTTTCCTTGTTTTTGAATATTTCTTAAAGCAATTATGTTGAAAAAGCAACATTAATGGTGCTTTATTCTTTTAAAAAACTACTGTTTAACATATTCTGGATAAAATAAAATACAGGTATGTTAAGTTTTATTTTATATCTATAAGTTTAAACTTATTTAATATCAAAATAGATAATCATACAAAATGTTTAAAACAACAGCAGTTTTATGAGACTTTTATTTAATAATTGTCACAAAGTATAAAAAGAATAACTTTAAACTTTTTGTTTTGTACGTATTATATCTGTTTTACCAAATTGATGTACTAGTTATTTCAAAATGTAGAAACATATTATTTTATTATTTTAAACTTGGATAGGCAACTTATCTAAACTGCAATTAAAAAATTTAATGGTCTTTAGTACATTTACTTGAAACTTTCACATTCTTCTAAATGTAATATTGTAATAAGCTTACCATTCAATTGATTGTAAAGCCATTAAGCAACCTAAAACATGTTTTTTGTAATTAAATTTGTTTAAATACTCATTAATTGCTAGTTTTAGCATTTTTAGTACCAACTTTATTCAAACTGATATTTCAAAGAATATACTACTTGTTTGTAATAATTACAATACAAATGTTTGTAAATAACCTATCTTCATTTAATATAATTAACTTTTCAAGTCAGCAAAAACAAACGTTTTTTAGTATAATTGAAATATTAGTATAGTGGATTTTGAAATAGCTATAACGAGACTTCCGGTTCTGTTATATGCAAAAACACCTAAAGTACAGAGCTTACTAAACAATGCTTACTTTTTTAAAGCTATTTCACCTTTAATAAATACAAAATATACTTTTTTTATTTATGGTTTTTTTATTAGATTTCTAAAATACTTTTAACTACTTTTAGTTTATAGTGTATATTTGTTAGTTAAATATTTAAAAAGTATTTATATAAATGTCAAAGTAAATTGAAAAAAAAATTAAATTAAACTGAATTTTATGACTTTTAAGTTAAGCTTTCAAAATAACTTAAAAAAATAACTTTGAATAAAATAAATTTCCATTAGTGGAAAAAGCTTTTGTAGAAAAAAAATTTCTACAGAGCTAAATTATATTGTTTTATTAAAGCTACGAAATATTTAAAAATGAGGTTCCAGATAACAACAAAAAACTAAACTCAAAAAGGCAAAATATAAAAGAAAGAAAAGAAAATTAAAATATTAATAAAGACATACTATTGTTTAAAACTAAAGAAATTAAAGAAAAAGGTTTTAAAAAGAAAAAGAAAAATTCTGGGAATATAAACATGATTTTTATAAAACATCATAAAAATCGTATATAAATCAAGATAAAATACGAAAAAAAAACATCTTTTTATTTAAAAGTTTGTTTCTTGCACTGCAGTCATCTTTCTGTATTGTTCTAGCCTGTAAATGGTGTAAATAATCAAAATAATATTTTAACATGTGAAAATTTTAACTAGTCCTTTAATTGCATTAAAGTTTTATTTTTTTGAATTATTTAATTAAGCATTAGTTTAATTTCTTTTTTAATGTTTATGAGCTAAAAACAATAGTTTACACAATTATTTAAAGTCATAATTCTATGTTGTATTAAT
The DNA here is from genome assembly GCF_965202585.1 of Thalia democratica. Lineage (NCBI taxonomy): Eukaryota > Metazoa > Chordata > Thaliacea > Salpida > Salpidae > Thalia > Thalia democratica. Next base: position 11,071,390 of record NC_139166.1, read on the forward strand.
AATACAAACTAGTCTAGAAAAACCCTTAAAAGACTTATTTCAAGAAGCAAGACAAATGATTTTGTTTATTTAGAATAATTTTAAAGCTGTAAACTTTTGTATTTCGTACAAATAATACATAACTACTTATTTTATAATTTATATTATATTGTATAAATTTTTTAGATAGAAAAGAAACATTTTATTTGGGATTGACATATAAGTAGTATAAAAAGTAAACATACATATAAATTTCTAAATGGTATTATATTCAAAAATGCTTAAGGAAAAATAAAACAGTAATAATTTTTAATAAGTAAAAGTGTTTATACTTATTTCAAAAGAATATACTCAAATTTGTTTATTAATTTTTTTATAAGCTCAAAAAGATACACTAAGGTCAGTATTAAAAACCCATGCAATACGTTAGAAACAATATTTTTTTTTACCGTCAGTAATGACTTCGTTATAATTTTAGTTAATTAAGTGTTTTTAGTTGCTTGAAAACTTTAGAATATCCTTTAATGTAATACGGAAAGTGTAAAAACAAGTTTTTTTTTTTGTAATAGAAATTATTTAAAAGAATAACAATAACTAAACTTAATAATGTTTAGTTTTAATTTCGTTCATGGCTAATTATACTTTTTATAGTCAATTATAAAAACTTAAAGTAACATGTTGCTACTTTTTGTTATGTAAAAGGTTATATAAAAGATATTTTACCAAGCTTTAACTTAACTTAAGTGTTAAACTTTTACTAAAAAGCCCTGGTAGCAATTTGTAACATACTTATTAAAATAATGTGTTCACTACAATGTCTTTTAAAGTTAGTAATCCGTATATAAAAACAGTGCAAAAAACTAACAAAAAAAAACTTGTGTAAAACTTCTAAAAGTAAAACTTGTGTGAAAAATTTTTATTTATTTAAATAACTGTCTAGCAAAAAATTTATGATAAGAAAGCTGTAATTTGTCCTTAATTTGCAAATAGTAAGGCAAAATTTGTCTTCTGTACTTTACACATATGTTTCTATGTAGACAACAAGAAAAAAAAAAACAGTAAAAAGAAACAAGTTAAAAATATATATTTAAATAAATAGCTTTTAGTAAAAAAAAATAACTAAATGATATACTAATCGAAGTTAAGTAGCATGATAAAGATAGACCACAGGAAAGTTAACATAATTTAAGTTTAATTTCGTAAACTTTTATATAGGCTTAAGTTAAAATGTCAGTAATTTACAATTGAAGAATATACTGTAATGACTCAATTTAAAACATTTTGGTATAACTTTTTTAATTAATTAATTATTAATTTTTTCTAAAAGTAAACATACTCTTTAGTAAGTTTGATTATAGTTTGTGATTGTTTCAAAACTCTCTGCCATAAATCGTGTTGAGCCTGTCTCATTTAATTACTGGAACACTCTAATTTCGTTTCTGTTTTCTTCTTTTTAACTACAGAGTCAGTAAATATCTGTATTTTTTTATTATAATGGCCTGTTTTCAATAAGTACATACACAGTGGTAAACTACTCAAATTACTTCCTAAAAGTTTCAGAAACAGCATTTAAGTTAATCATCTTTTTGTTTTAACATTTTAATTAATTTTAATTTTGTTTCAAAGTAAATATTTAAAGAATTATTTTAAGATTACTTTTTAACAATATTCAAAGATATAAAATCCTACAATGTAATCTTTAAAAGTGACTTTTAGTTAATTTTTTAAACCCCTTTTTATAAAGTAACCATAAAGGAATTGACGACTGAAACAAAATCATCATTGCATTAAGATATATTAAAACGAATAAACAAAACAGTAAAGGTACACCAGTGAATATACATATAATATATATATTTTTAACTAACAGTCATAGTAACTGGCTCGTATGCGATGTTGTTTTGAATTACTCCGACATCTAATTTCACGCTGGTTTGATTTTTGAAGTTAGTTAACCTATAGAAAAATAATTATTTAGAAGTCTTGTTTTATACTTAAGTTTACTAGCTTTTAATTTAAAAATCAATTTGTAGTAAGAAACTACGGAAAACAACACCAAATAGTATCCTCTAAGTGAGCATGACGTGAATGATTTATAAACTTATTTAGCTATTTTATTATAAAGTACTTTTAAAGTAAAAACATTTAGCAGATATCGCTTCTTTAAATCAACATTTTATTATACGTTTGTTTGGGTTCATCTATAACAGGGGTCGGCAGGCAGTTGGTTCTCGCTGGCCAAATTTCAAGTTTTCAAAGTCTTCGCGGGCAGCAGTTTTAGTTTTAGTCACATTTGAACAATATTTTGCTTTTAGTCTTACTAGAGAAAGTTTTACTTTTATTCACTTTGATGTTTTAAATTACTTTTAGATATACAGAGAAAGTCTATTTAAATTATAAATACTTTATAGAATAAAATTTACATTGACTAATGTACTTAAGTCTTAATAAACTATGTACTTTCTTAAAGACTAACTGGTTAAACTTAATATTTTGTAATTTTACTTATAACCTAACTCTGTATAAAAATTCGAGCTTAAAAATATTTTAGAGGTCACTTTTATGCCTTGTTTGTACTATTAACCCTTTTTCTGTGTTTCTAAAAATATTTATTAAAAAAAAAATTGCGTTTAAAAAAGTTTACACTCTTTATAAAATTCATTAATTAATTAACTAAATGAATCTAATACCTATTTGTTATGAAAAAATCTAAAAAAATGTTTAACCTGATTTACTCTCAAATACTTTAGTAAAATACCTTGTTAGTAATTAATTAGTATTTTACATGGTTGCCACTTTAACAGCAAAGTGTCTAAGTTATATAAAAACAGCCAAGTTAATTAAAAATTGAAAAAGCATAAAACTTACTGTTAATCAAGCTTAAATACCTAATTGAAATATCATCACTATAAAAAGTACATAATATGTAAGAAGACAAGAAAGAAAAGTACAATTAGTAAACTACATTACGGTTGTAAAAACTATTCTGAGAATTCGAAGATTTATTCAAAGTGTTTAAAATAAAAGTTTCACACACACTTGAGTCTTAAAAAAAATGTCTTAAACAGGTTTAACTAGTCTGTATTCTTAAAACGTTTAATCTAGCCTACTTGTGTAGAAACCCTGTTTAAAAGAAAGTTCACAAAATAAAGAAATAACGAAGTTTATTAAGAGTGAACTAAATATAAATCAAAAAAAAAGTATTATAAGTCAGTTTCAATGGACAATTACGGTTTATTAAACCCTTTTAACAAAAGTATAAAAGCTTATTAAGCCTTTAATGAAGAAGAATAACTAACTTTTTATTAAGAATTATAGCAATTCTTTATCTGCAATAGAAATCTTGTATTTAAAAAGAGTAAATGTGAAATATAAGACGAGCTAAAAGCATAGAAAAACGTTAATTAGGAATTTTTGCATTTAGCCGTTATTATAAAAAAAAGTTTTTATCTAAAGACAAGTTTTAAAAATTGGACGATAGAATTCTTAAACTGATACAGACATTACGATAACCAAATTAGTATGCATTTTATTAAAAAAATCAAATGTTACATTTTTTTAAAGAAATCATTAAAACATATCTAACAATTACCTATACTATATATTAGCTGTTGATAGTTTTTGAATATAATAGAACGTTACATTTACCTTTTTTATCGTTTTAAGTTTTATCTTAAATAATAGTAAGATAAAAATTTACGACTAAGCAAGTTTGATTCAAAATTAGAACACTTTATGAATTAAAGATGTTATTTTGTATTTTACTATAGAATAATATTTAACATTTATTTACTGTACATATATTAAAAGATAAAAACAATGCTACTATAGTCTCATGAAAATGTCAAAAAACATCTTAATGACCAAATTTTCACCTACTGTTGTTTCGAATACAATAGCAAAATTTTAACAATATTTCTCTATAAACTAATAAATTCAACCTACTTACATGCAATTTTATGTTACAAAGTAATAAAAAGTACTAAACTACTAGCAGCATAGAAAAAATTGCATGCAGACTTTGAATTCAGAACTACTTGGCTTCCGGTAATGTTATATGTAAAAAAATGTAATAATGCTTACTTTTTTTGATCTTTCAATTAGATTTAAAAACAAAAAAAAAATCAAAATTAAAATTTAAAAAAAAGTTAAAATTATGATTTTTAGATTTATAGATGTATAGTATATAAAATAGATAACAAGTGCTATATATTGATATGTTAAAATTGTTAGAGTTAATCATTATTTTTAAATACAGTCCTGAATTCTAAAATTGATATTTTTTTTTAACTTCACATAATTTTAATTTTCTTTAAATAAAAAACTTTGTAGATACTTTTAGATATAATTTTATAGAACGTGTGATATTAGTAATAGCAAAAAATTTATTGCACGCAATTAAAGAAACTTAGGTAAAATTTCTAATTATTTTCAACAGAATAACATTTTAAAACATGATAGATACTTTAGCTAATATCAGCAAATATAAAACACAGTTTTATAAATTATGTAAATTTTTAATTTTTTGTCAAACGAAATATTTTAGTTTTGTACAAATAGCTGCGACAACAATGATTGCAAAAAAAAAAAGTACATACTTTTTTCATTTCAATATATTTGATTGTTTGTCAAAAAACGTTTTATGGAAAATACACCGCTTAAGGAGTTTTTATTTCTGGTGTAATCATTAAATTTCACTATATTTATAAACTATTGATAATTATTTGTAATAATTTTGACTATATACTTGCTAGATTTCAAAGATGTGTCTAGGATTTATTTTTAGTGGGGTAGCAAAGTATATTTTGTTCATTAATAAAGTTTTTTTTTCTAAAAGTTTAAATAAAACAGTTTAGAAAATGTGTGAGTGACTGCTATTAAACAGGAAGACTCTTTATAAAAAAAATTAAGTACTTTAGGCATGAAATGATTTAGGTTTTAACTTTTGTAAAAGCGGGAAATATTAACTTTGTATGTATTTAAATCAAAGCTTTTAATAGTCAAATTAAAACTGTAATAAAATTTTTTAGTTAAATTTATACTTTTCAATACCTAAAATTATATTTCTAAATCTGTCTTACTTATTTTTTTTAGATATCAGTCACTGCGTCTTGTCTTTTGTTTTTGATAAAAATTGTATTTTTTGATCTTTGCTTTTTGAACCAGCAAAGAATAAGCTACTTATACACAATTACATTAGTACAAAACGAATAATAAAATGTTGTTGCTTTAGTAACAAAAATGACCATACATATTATGAGTTATAACAACGTAATATCCGGTTTTGTCATATGCAAAGTAAAATACAATACCAAGCTTGATGAGAGATGTTTTTTTCAAGCTTCAATAAATTGTTAAACTTTGTGCTTACATAGTTTATAGCCACTGTTATTAAACAAACTCTGAAACAATTAAATTTTATAAAGAATTATTCTTTCTAAAATTATTTTTATTTTTAATCTGCGTAATACTTTTAAAATAAATATCTCGATAAGCAAAAGCTTACTTATAGTTCATGTTAATATATATTCTATTAGTAAAATTTCTCATAAAAAGGTATTTATGTTCATTTGTTAAACATTGGTCGCTTACATAATATAAGCATGGCAACATATGTAAGAGTTTAGTATATTAAAAACCTCGTAATACTTTATAATGTAATAACATTTTAGTTATCCACATCGCTAAATAAAGTGTTTTTAAATTGATCTACATATTAATAAACTACTTTTTACTTATTATTACTTATTGATTAGCTGAAACAATTTAGTTTCACACAAAATAACTGCCTACGAACCACTGTTGTAAGATATAACATAAGATTATTTTTTGTTTACAATGTTTTTGAATATTTTTAAGGGAATATGTTAAAAAAGCAACACTGATGGTGCTTTCTTTTTCTAAATAACTACCGTTAACATAATCTGATAAAAATAAAATACAGGGTAGTTAAGTTTTGTTTAATACCTATACGCTTAACTTGATTAACATTTAACAAAAAAAACCATACAAAATATTTAAATCAACAGCAATTTTATAAGACTTTAGTTAATAATTGTCACAAAGTATAAAAAGTATAATTTTAAACTTCTTGTTTTAAACGTTCTATATTAATCTTTCTACAGCGATATATTAATATTAATAAAATGTTGAAATAAATTGTTTTATTATTTTAAACTTGAATAGACAACTTATCAAAACTGATTTACTGTAGTTGAATTTGTTTAAATACTCATTATTGTTAGTTTTAGGATTTTTAGTAACAGCTTTATTCAAACTGATGTTTCAAAGGATATGCTACTTGTTTGTTATAATTACAATACAAATATTCGTAAACAACCTATCTACATTTAACTTAATTAACTTTTCAAGTCAGCAAAAACAAACGATTTTTAGTGTCATTGAACAATAAGTATAGTGGATTTTGAAATAACTATAACGAGACTTCCGGTTCTGTTATATTCAAAAACACCTAAAGTACAAAGCTTACTAAACAATGCTTACTTTTTTGTAGCTACTAAACCTTGAATAAATACAAATTTACTTCTTATACTTAGATGTTTTTAAGTATAATTGTAAAATATTCACAAGTACTCTTAATTTTAGTGTTTCTAAAGACAATTTTTATAAATATAAAACTATATAAAATATAAAAATGCTATACTTAAAATTTCACTGAATTTTATGATGTTCAAATAAAGTTTAGATAAAAAAGTAGTTTTAACTTGAAAATAAAATCGTTTTTGAAAAATAGAAAAAAAATTACTACAGAGTTAAATGATTTTTGTTTTATTAAAGCTACGAAATATTAAAAATGAGGTTCTAGATAACAACAAAAACAAAACTCAAAAAGGCAAAATATAAAAGAAAGAAAGGAAAACTAAAATATTAATCAAGACATACTATTGTTTAACACTAAAGAAAATAAAAAAAAAGTTTCATAATAGAAAAAGGAAAATGCTGGGAATATAAACATGATTTTTAAAAACATTTAAATAAAATTACATAAATCAAGATAAAATACAAAAAAAAAGATCTTTTTACTTAAAAGTTTGTATCTTGCACTGCAGTCATCTTTCTGTATTGTTCTAGTCTGTAAAAAAAAGTATAATTATTTATAATTGTTTAACATATAGAAAATTTTAATTAGGTTTTTTGAATTCTTATAGCTTTTTTTTATTGAATTTTCTAATTGTGCATTAGTTTATTTTTTTTAAAGTTCTTGAGATAAAAATAATAATTAAAAGTTTTTAAGCTATTTAATTTCACAGTACTATGATATATTAAATTTATAAAACAGTTTTCATATACCCCTTAAAATAATTGTTTTAAGAAGCAAAACAAAACTTGTCCAGCTAGAATCATTTTCAAGTCAGTCTTACTTTAAGTTTTTCGTACAAATATTACGTAACTACATAATGAAATTTATTAGATAAAAATGAAAACATTTTAATTAGGATCTACTTATATGTAGTATAAAAAATTAACATATATTTTGATTTCTAACAAATGTTATAACAAAAACTGTATAAAGAGAAAAAAGTAAAATTTATTTCTTTTTAAAACTGTTTTTGAAAATTTTAAAAGTACAAATTCAAATAGTTTTTAGATATTTTTTTATAAATTTAGAAAGTATACACTCAGGCTAGTGCTAAAAGTCCATGCAAAAATGTTAGAAGCAAATCTTATTGTAGAAATAGTTGCTGTCAGGAATGAATTTATTATAACCTTAGTTAAAAATGTTTTAATTTATCTTAAAAATTTTAGAATTTTTTTAATGTAAATCTAGATAAAAACTTTTTTTTATTAAACATAAATTATGTACAACAAAAACGAAACTCAAAACTGTTCTGTTTTTATTTTGTTTGTGGCTTTTACTTTAAAGAGTGAAGTATAAGAAGCATACTGCTGCTTCTTTTATGTAAAAGGTAAAAAAAAGTTTACCAAGTTTTAACTTAATTCAAAAGTTAAACTCTTAATAAAAGGTCTTGGTATTTATTTTTAAAATATTTATTAATTGATGTGTTCATTACAATGTCTTTTAAATTTAGTAGTCTTTATACAAAAACAATGCAAAAAACTAGCAAAAAAAACTTGTGTAAAACTTCTAAAAATAAATCTTGTGTGAAAACTTTAAGTTTTAATTAACCGTTTAGCAATAAATTTATGATAAGAAGGCTGTAATTTGTCCCTCATTCGCAAGTAGTAAGGCAAAATTTGTCTTCTGTACTTTACACATCTGTTTCTATGGAAGCAGCAAGAAAAACAAAAACAGTATAATTACCAAGAAGTTAACAAGTTATTTAATTAGATCTTTTTAGTAAATATAGAACTTTTATTTCTAGCCAATCGATGTTAACTAGCATGAATTAGATATAGTTAAGTAAGAAATAAAAAAATTCAAATTTTAGTTTAATAATTTCTACATTAGCTGAAGTTAAAACGTTTGCTATTTTACATTAGAGGCATATATGTTAATGACTCAGTTTAAAACATTATGATATATTTTTTTTTTAATTAACTATTTATGTTAGAAAAAATAAGACATACTCTTTAGTAAGTTTGATGATAGTTTGCGATTGTTTTAAAACTCTTTGCCATAATTCATGTTGAGTCTGTCTCATTTGGTTACAAGAACACTCTGGTTTCGTTTCTGTTTTCTTCTTTTTAACAACAGAATCAGTAGATATCTATTTAAAAACTTTTTTAATATACAAATTTCTGTTTTAGAATAGTACGTATAGAACGGTTAACTACTAAAATTACTTTTGAAAACTTTTAGAAACAGCATTTAAGTTTATCATCTTATTATTTAAAAATTTTTTATTAAGTCTGATTGTATTTTAAGACAAATATTAAAAAAATATTTCATTTTGTTTTTTAAATATAAAATCACCCAATGGAAACCTTAAAAGCATTAGTAGTGACTTTTTAATGATTTTTTTAACCTCTTTTCATTAATTAACCATATTTCAAAGAAATTAACGACTAAAAAATTGTCATTGTTGATTAAAACGAATAAACAAAACAGTTTAGGTAGTTCAGTGAATTTATCTAACACTTATTATGTATATATGTTTTCAAACTAACAGTCATTGTAACTGGCTCGTATGCGATGTTGTTTTGAACAACTCCGACGTCTAATTTCACGCTCGTTTGATTTTTGAAATTGGTTAACCTATAGAAAAATAAATAGTTCTTTAATTTACTGACTTTTAATATAGAAATCAATTTGTAATAAGTAACTACATAAGTAAACACCTAGTAGTATACTCTAAGTGAGCATGAAGTGAATTATTTATAAACTTAGTTAACTGTTTTATTATAAAGTATTACTTAACTTAAAACAGTTAGCAGTTATGACTTCTTCAAATCAAGATTTTATTATACGTTTATTTAGGTTCATTCATAAGTACAAACTTACTTTTAAGTTTTATTTTAAGTAATTCAATAAAAAAATATCATCGTAGTTATTAAAGCTTGTTAAATTTTTTTTATTAAATTTAATTGACTTTTACACGTGTTAAAAGCTAAAGAAAAGGTAAATAAACAGTTTATTATTAAATTTGAAAAAAAAATATATAGAACTAGATTTTAATTATGTTTATATAGAAAACGAGAATAAAAGTTTGTTTATACTAACGTATATTTCGCTTCCTCCAGGCGAACAACCTCGTTCGAACCTTCCTTCACGTAATAACTCGCGTCACGTGGCAAATCGTCATAACGCCACGTGATCACCACCTCATCAGTGACGTCATCGCTCGTGACGTTGTACTGCGGAACCTTCAACCTGATTGGAACCCACTGTGACGTCATCATCGGTTGCTTGCTGTAAACCGCGCGAAATTTCGCCGCGTAAACCTTGGAGGCGTTGAGGTTTCTGTATGAGATTGTAAACTAAAATAAATAAACCAGTGTTTAAGTACAACCAATGAATATAGAAAAAAAAGTAAAGTTTTGTTGAATTATTCATTTATGAATATCTAATGTCATGCTTTATAACAGAATTTAATTTAAAAACAATAACATTTGTGAGAGTGTAGTAAAACTTGTCTCTTTATTCAAGTTTTTCAAGTTAAGAAATGAGTTTCTCTGACATTTACATAATATCTCACTAAAGTAAGTTGTAATTATGAATTCATTACATAAAATTTACTTGCATATTTAAAAAAAAAAAAAGGTTTTTGCAATTTAGTAAGAAACAGTTAGTTTACGGACTGTTTATGTATAAAACAATTACAGATTATACATATAATGAGAGTTGTGATCGAACTAACTCGATGCAAATGTTGTTATCAGTACTCGTGTACAAAGTACCACCTTCATTTCCATCCATACTCTCTGTGACGTCATAAGGAGTCAATTGAACCTGGTACTCGGTAGTTCCGTTGTACTTGGACGGTATCCACGAAAAATTTGCTGAATTTTCACCGCAAGATGAAAGCTGTTAGCAGTAGTATCATACAAATAAAATGGTAAAAACTTGTTTAAGTTTAGAAAAGTATGAAGAAGTAATCTGACTTTATCGACTAAAAAAGTCTGTTAGGAGAAAAAACGTACAAACATACATATTAGTATTTTAAAATACTAATTATTTTAGTAACAAAATGAAATTTATTTAAAGATTATGAAAACAGTTTTATTTTGTTTTTATATAATTATAAAATTGTATATTACATATAAATCTACACATATTTATTTTTGTACTTACTTCAAGTTTTAGCTTTTCAAACAGCATTTGCACGTTCTTTCTACGGGAAAGCAGTTTTTCTCCGCTTTTCAGCTCCACATATATCTCAAACGTGTACATTTGTCCGGGTACAATGTTGTTTAGTTGCAATCTATTGTAATATGATATTACTTCTTAACAACTACGTTTGAAAAAATCATTAGTTGATACGTAAATTAGTTTTTAGCTAGGTATATAAACATGGTAATTTTTCTTTTTGTTTAAAATAAAATTTTTAATATTTTTTTTTCTAGAGAACTAGACAACTAAGGGTGTTGTTGAAAACTACCACTCTAAACTTTTGAACAGTTTTCGTCAATTTAGCTTCGTACTTAAATGGTACATAATTAACTAAAAACATCAAACATTTAGATAAATATTGTAGCATTTTAATTTTTTTCTACCTTTATTGGTTAATGGATCAACGAGTTTTTCAACTAGCTTAGAACCTTTTCTGTTAGTATAAAGCTAAACTGACCCGTGGTGTCTTTTCAACATTTTAGTGCTCGTTGTAACAGTGTGATAGTCATCTTCGTTGTTAAGCGGATAATATTCAATTATTACGTTTTGATTTCGCTTCCTTCGGTCGGCTAACTTGGCGTTGTTCGAGAATTCGTACAGATTGGAAGTCTGAACACCAAATCAGTATCAAAAATTGTTATATGCAACACAAATATATGTTTAGTTTTTAACTATACAATAATAGAATTAGTATAATTAAATGCTATAATTTATACTAAAGACTATTCAACAAATAGAAAGATAATTTTATAAAAGATATACGAACTGCACAAACCTTGTAAATTCTGAAGTTGTCAAAGTTGTTTGTCGTTCTTACTTTCGTATTTTTTACTTCACTGTACATTTTTCTGTAAAAAAAGAAATTAAAATATTTATTAAGGTTTTCTGACAAATTGCAGTGAATTTATTTTTATCATTGAAACTCAATTATTTGAGTTAGGCATGAACAGTTGCTGAATTTTTTGCATAGAAAGCTTATTTGAATAATGAATATTGATTATCATTAAACAAAAATTCGTGTTTCACTATTGTAGTACAAAGCTTGTTAAAATTAGTAATCGGCAAGTTAGAAGCTAGATTTATTCACATTATATTTATTATAAGAGCTGCAAAAAGTTTTCAAGTTTTTTATAATTTAACAAAAAGAACAATAAAGTTTTACATTATAATAAATAATTAAAAAAGCGAAAATACTAATATTCTTTCTGAAAATATTTTAAAGAAACAGGTTGTTGCTCCAAACCTAATGATTGATAGAAATCAAAAATGTATAACAATTAAAGTTTTTAAAGTTGAAAAAAGTGTTACAATTTCCCTATAAAGAGAAAACCAGTTTTAAATAATACGTATTTACTAACCCGCCATACACTGAAGTATTGATGGTGTATTCAGTATCAGGATCTAAATCTCTGCAAGTGTAAATTGTGAATCCTTCTCTCGAGTTGTTTCCCTGCGTATTAAAATAAAACATTTATAAAAGTGCAGTTGTTTATTTTAAGTAACATTTGTATTTTAAATTAGTTTAAATAGTTTTTTTTTTAATTTATGCATGTAGTAAAATTTCTACAATATAAAAAGGAAAATAAAAACAATCGAAATAGTTTGTTTTTATTTGAAAATTTTAAAAGTGTTTAGTAATGTATAGAAAACGAGAATAATATCTTATTATAATTAAAGTTTAGCAACAACAAAAGTATAATAATTTTTTAATACTTTTTAAAATTTAAATTTAGTAAACTTTAAGTCTCACTAACTTTACTATTCACCATTGCATAATCTGAAGCTTTTATAACCAGAGCCTGAAAACAAATTCATTACATAACAAACAAACAATTTAGTTTCAAATTTGTAGTAAATTTAAAAATAAATCAATTTTTCTTACTACATATATGGTAAAAGTTAAAGATTTAGATAAAAATCTTATAAATGTTAAAAAGTTCAGGTTTTCAGCTACATTTTAAGACCTTATACTTAAAGTAATAAAATATAAAATTTTGGCTATAAAGTTTTTTAGAATAACCTCAAAGTAGAAAATTAATTCAAGATCTGTATGTTTTATTTTATAATTCATTAAAAAACTTTTTCAAGTTATAGAAAAGTAATAATTTATAAACCTACTCACAGTTTTTTTTTCATTTTTTAACAAAAAAGTCTTGTCATTTACGTATCTTTTAGAAATAATGACCAAAAAAATACTTTAAGTGTATTTGTTTATTTTTTTCTAAACTAACTTCTGATGCACCTAGAGGTTCCACACTGCTGCAAAAAGTATCGTCGTCATATCCATAATGCTCAACCTTAAATCTCACCGAAGTGTCTGTAACTCCGATCACTTTTATCTTTGGTTCCTTCAAGACTGTGTAATTTAATAATAAATATCATCTACTGAAGAAAACGTTACCAAAACACTGAATGTATTTTATTTAATTGAAATAACAATTGTAATTTGTTGATTTATTTATACACACAGTTTTAAGTAATTTTATATTTAGGTTTAGGTTTAATTAAAAACTTTAATAAATTTTTGTAAACTTAAAGTTATTTTTACTCGAATTTAAATTAAATTGTTCAATATAACAATCACAGATTGTTCGATTTTTTACATAAGAGTATTATCAAAGTAAAGTGAACTGAAATAAAATAAAGATGTGTTAGTAATGTTAGATACGGATAAATCCAAAATACAAAAATCTACTTGTATATATTTATTTACGCTATCTAAAAAGTTAAATTATTTTTAGATATTTTAATTAACTTATTTTACATAATAAAAAAAATTAATTTAGAACAAGTTTAAAAAAACTGAATATATTAATTTAATTTAACACTTTTCTTACATTATATATACTGTAAATACTTTATGTCTAAAAGTTTGGTTTATCTCTATATATGTTAAAACTTAATACAACATTATTAAATGACATACAACATAACTGGCAAAATACATTTGGAATTTAAAAGATAAGAACACAGACTATAAAATTAAATTGGAAATACTAAACAATAAAAAAATAAAATTTAATACTAAACTTGGCTGTAGACTTTGCAACTTCAAAATTCAAAACTGATAAGTCAGACAAGACCATAACACTTAACAGAAAAAACGAAATACAAAATAAATGCATTCATTAGCAAAAATACTTTTTTAGAAAAATTAAACCTAATTAAGCATTAAAAAATCTAAGTAAAATCAACTTCCAATACAAAAAAAACAGTAACTGCAGCAGAAGATAAGTACCGACTTCTGAACAAGCGACAAGATTTATCGAATATTTGTCTTCACAACCAACGATTCTACTTTAAATAACTCTGTCTTCTTATGCACTTACTTATTTCACAACATCTTCATATACAATCACAAACTAATTCAAAATTTTGTTAAATTTATTATGACGTAAAATTTCTGCACAACTTAATTTATGTTTCCTTTTTTAAAACATGCCTTCTCTTAGAGCTTTTTTGAGGTTAGTACATGCTTTTATTAAATTTGTAGTTTTTGTAGACAATTTAATATTTTTATGCTTTTACCTCAAACTTTGTTTTTAAACCATAGAGTTCGTTTTTAGTTACTACTGACATAAATGTTATACATAATTATACATGCTTTTTTTCAAGGTATAGTAGTATTTTATAGACTCCGTAGATCTGTTCTTAAATTTGTTTGAGAGCAGTGAAACGCCGTTAGTCCAAATAAATTTTTATCACAACAACATCTGTGGTACATATTCCGATAAGCTTAGCTTATCAAGATCTCTAGGAACTAACGCCTTTCAACTAAACAAATATATCTATAATTAACGAAATCAACTAACCGAGAGGTGCAACGGTTTTAGTGACGTAATCGCTGACGTATTCGCCCAAAACACTGGCGATGCTGACGTCATAATAAACTGCCTTCAGACGTTTCACTCTCACCGTTTGTCCTTCTCGGTGTTCTACCTGGAAAAGATATGAGAGACTTTGATTTTAATTAAAAAAAATCTGATCGAAAGGTAGAATAAAATTATTTTAAAAACTTTTGAGAATTTTTTTAAATTTAGAAGTAAAATTAACTTTTGCATTTTTATTTGAACCCTATTTAAATATGAGATATCGTAATTTTTGTTATTTTTAAGCATAAAAGAAACTACAGGTGGATATTCTACGATACAGCATAGTATATCAAGCACAAAACTTTATAAAGAAGTAAGTTTAGTTTAAAACCTTGTGAAGAAATATAATTTAAATAAAACCTTGCGAATAAACGAAAGAGGAGCTACGTGGTGCAAATAGGTGGGTTTGACTTCAACTTTGACGTTTTCGACTTCACTGTCTTCTACTGAGAACATAATGTTCAGTCTTCCGTTTTTCTTTCTATCCACACTCACATTAGTTGGTGGAAGCAGTTTCTCTTTAAGTAAAAATAAATTTTTATAAACTTAAAGGTTAATTTTAGTGTTTTTGTTTCAAATTGAAGTTTAGCTGTGTAGTTTAAAATAGTTTTACGTAATTTTGAAAAATATAGTTTTAAATGATATAAAATAAAATACTGTCAATATATTTGCATTTACACATTCTTAAAACTTAGTAAAAATATTAAGGTTGTAGTAAACGATCTTTAAATTTTTAAAGACTTTATATTTTTTTGTGCAATTTTTGCACTAGAGTTATATAAAGTTTGTTAAATTTATTTTTGTTAGATAAGACTAATATATAAAAGACTAGTATGTTTTTAAAAGGTCTAAAAACTACTAAAATCATCTTATTGTTTATAAATAACAATTAAACTGGGTTTAGTAATACTTTTAAGAGTTTTGATTTGTATGCGAATAACTGATTATATTTACCAAATTAACTACTCTTTTATAATCGAATCAGTTGCTATATGTTTTAAAATAGTTATTTTATAAGTTTTATTAAGTATGTCTAACTTGTGACAAAAGGTGTGGTGGCGATATTTTCCACCATTTTTTCCCCTTTCGCCCAAACCCTCTTCACAAGAACCTCGTACTCAGTCGCTGGTTTCAAATCTGTCAGGAAAACCTCACCTAATTTTTTGGCACCGGATATCTGCCTCAACTGTTGTTGAGAAAATGTTTTTCTAATAAAAGGTTTTGTAAATAAATGAAAGTTTACGTTTATTGAAAACTAAATGACTGTTCATTAAAAACGAACCAATAAAGTGGCATAATTTTTTTTTATTTATGTTTCTGAGAAAATAAATTAAGGTCCAAACAATTAAGATTCAGTTGTTCCTGACACCGTTTACTTTATAAAAGTTATAAAAAAATTAAATTTTAATAAAATGTTACGTTTTGTACAAAATTGATAACTTTTAAATTGATATTAAACAACAGCATATTAACTTGTTAATAAACCAAAAGTTGAAGTTTTTATTTCGTAGTAAACATAAACGCTAAAAAAAACAAGTATAAGTAGTTAAGTAAACTTATATGCAAAAGTAATATTTTTTGTAATATAACAGAAAACTTCCTGTTTACACATTTAGATATATGCACCTTTTATTTTGTATAAGTGCTTTTAAAATTTGAAAGTTCGAAACGATATAATGAAAAACACTATTAACGGAAAATATCTTTTAATAACTTCAAAACTTCAAATACTTACCGTATCGTTTGAGTCTTTGATCTTGTAGTACACGTAATACTGGAACACACCATTCTCGATTTCGTTGTACCGCACCAATGATGACGTCATACTTACGTCGTAAACATTCACTTGCAAGTTGTCTACTTTGTCTAAAAATTAAATTAGGTAAGTTTTTTGATTAGTAGTACTTTATAATAAAGTTCAGTTTTAAGAGTAATGTGGTCTTCTACTTTATACAAGTAATTTGTTTTCTTGAGAGTTTTTGACTGAAAAGTTATGTTTATGTTTTTAAAAACTTAAGTTTTTGTTAAATGTTTTGTTACGGCTTAGTTTTCCGGTTGATTTTTTTATTTTTTGCGTTCAGTATTGCATTTATACTTTTAGACGCGTGAAAATGTTATTATACTGTTTCAAATGTTTGCGTATGTATAATAAAAAATAGTAACGTTGAATTAAGGTTAAAGGTTTTTTAAGTCATTAAAAAAAGTAGTATCTCATTAAAAGTTTATATTTCTTATTTATTAGATTCTTGCAATAATGTCTTTTAACCATATTTCATAATACGATTTATGTAACAGATTTATTACCATATTAAAATTACTACAACTAACTACACGTGAAAATTCATGTTAGTAAAACAATCATAATAAGATTATTGCTATATAACAAAAACATTAATACCAAAAATCTTTGTATTTATCTAACTTAAACAAATGTAACTACGTAAAACCTAAAATCAAAAAAAATGTAAACTACTAATAACAAAAGGTGAATTTAAATACTTACTTAAAACTACACTTTACGTTAAAAAACTGGCCGTTTCAATAAAAAAAAAAAAAAATTATGACCCCAAAACAACGTTTATTCTCTAATAATAGACTTGTATAAAAAAAATCTTAAAAGATAAAAAATAATAATTTATAAGAACTAATTACATTTAAATTTTTACACAAACTAACTGTTCTAGTTGATAATAAAATAAAACTCAAATAATTAAAATCTCCATAATTTTTGTATTTGAATAAAAACATTTTTAGTTTAAACACTAACCAGTAGTGAAATTGCTGCAGTGAGTGATCAAAGAGTTGTTGAAGTAAGTGCTGACTGAATATTCGTATTCAGTGTTTGGCAGAAGACCTTCCAGCTCCATGGATTTTGTATTGTGATCGATTACTGTGGTGCTTGCTGTGAAAAATTAAGATTATTTTAAAATGTACAATTGGTTAGAAAGGATTACTCAGCTTTGTTTTAAAGTAATAAGTAATAAGGGTTAACCATACAGTTGACGCTATTTTGAAAATAGCAGTAATCATTTTGTTTTATAAAATGGTCAAATAACCTAAAATAATAACAAAAATACTGCAATTTTAAAATAACAATTTCACTTACTGTCTTTCCGTTTATCTTTTTGGTAGTAGACCAGTTTAACTCTGTTATGTGAGCTAACATTTTTATCTCCCATTGTTTTGTTCCAATGCACAATAACTGACGTTGGGTTCACCGGTTCCACCCAAGAATCAAGAACAATTTGCTTGTCTGGTTCTATTAAATGTTTAACTCAGTTTAGTTAAAAGTAACTTCGAAAGTATACAAGCGTAGTCAAATTAATAAAATCTCAACCTATTTGATACTATTTTTTATGTTCTTAAGTAAAATTATGCTACTACAGAGTATCTTTGGTTTAGCTTGTTTCCTATCAACTAAAACCAAAGTATGTGTTTCAGTGTACATCGCAGAGAATAAGGGTTTATGGGTTCAAATCTAAAATAAAAAAACCAATAAGATGTAGTATTTAGTTTATACAAAACTAACTTAAAAACAATATTTTATCTCCGAAAGGAGCATATTCTTTCTTGTATCGGGGTATTACCCTGACGTAGTACCATTTGTTAATTGTGACGTCATTGAAAACTTTTACGTTGTCGTCAAAATCAGATGTTTGACTGGCGTAGATTGTCTGAAGTAAAATAAAAACAAACAATTTTATTCAACTTCCTTGAAGTAAGTTTGTAAAAGACCAGTGAAAATTATTAAAGTTAAAATTAAAACCTTTAACCATTTAGTTTTTAATATAATTTAAACTAGTACTATTGTAACATCTTTTTTTATACTTTTGTAATATACGTTTAACTAACATATCACAAACAAATTACTAATCAAAAGTAAAAGTTAAATTCTAATTTAATTACAATACACTTCAATTAATAGTTGAACATCAGCAAGTAATAATTCATAAAATGTAATTTTTTAAACAAAAATACAAGTAAAAAAAATCTTACAAACTTTAGAAGTTTATTTAAACAATCAAAACCAAATCTGAACAATCAACTTAATCAAACCTCTATAATCTTATATATAAAAACTGAAAAACGTGCAAAAAAGTAAAATGCTAAAAATTATTAATTTTAACAGCTTGTTTAGCAAAAAAGTCTGTTTTATTAAAACCACTCAAATTTTCAAATAAAAAAGTTCTCACCTCCAAAACTTTCCACTTGTTCGATTTCAGTTCTTCAATCGGGTCTTCGTCAAACGGTCCGTACATGATGACGTCATGAGCCTCGACTCCCATTATGACGTCATCTGTTCCGCTTGACTCGTAAACCCACTGAACAGTGACGTCGTTGCAATTGGTTTCTATGGTGACCGAGTACTCTCCCATCTTGTCTGTTTGGAGTTCATATATAAATGATTAATTGATTAATTAATTAAAAAAAGAGTAGAAGTACTAATTTATTAAATACACTTCATTTCAAAAAAGTTTGTTTAAAGTCTATTATATTCGTAGTTGTAAAGTACTGTGGTAAAATAAATACAAGAAGAAGGTCAGAAATTTAATTTAAAACCTTATTAAATTTTTGTACGTATGTATTTTAATCATTCGTAAACAATCAAGTTTTTATCACTTGATAGACAAACGTTGAGTCAAAAAATTAACAAAAGCCGCTCTTAATTAGATGTACTAAAAACTTTGTAAAGCAATTTTAAAACATTAAAAAAATACTTGCTGATTTATAAGCATGACTTAAAGCCCATGTAATAATTTCCGGAAGAAAAATTTCAGAAACAACGTTTAAAAGTAAGTTTAACCATTTTATTACGAACCATAGGTCGGGTATTATTTAAACAATAAATTTTGCTTTTGAAGTTTTAATGATATATTTTAAACTCATTTTCTAAATTTGACTATGTGTTAGCATTATACTGCTTATTTAAACGTTTTTTAATACAATTTTGTTTAAAACTACGTATTCGATGTTATTTGTTTTGATTTTTAGAAAACAAATAAAAAGATCTAAACTATTAGATGAGAAGTAGTATATTTACTTGAAAGGATTAAGTAGTATACTACTTATTCAATTGTTAAGGGTAAAGTTTCAAGTAACTTTTTTTTAATTTTAACAGCCTCAAATTATGCTTTTCTAACCAAATCGGTCCGTTAGACATAGAAATCTACTGACTTCAAATTAGATTTTATAAAAATTTCAACTTTGTGAAACAAACCGGTGCTGAATTGTGTTTTTTTAATCGATTTTTGGTTTGCATCAACTTTTTCTTTAGTTATTCCCTCTATCACTACGTCATAATAAGTGGAGTGGTTTAATTTTTTGACATCCAATTCTTTATCTGTGTACAGTTTTTAGATGAAAACATATCTTTACTTTAGATGAAAACATATCACTGATTTAAATACCTTTAAAACTATTTAGTTTTTAAGAGTAATGTTGAACATTATCACAATAAAATATACTAGAGACGTTTTTACAGTTACTAATAGCTTGTTTAAAAATAAAACTAAAACATTGATTTATTACTCTGTGTGTGTTAAAATTTAGTTACACTTTTTATGAAGTTTCTAGTGGTAGTAATCAAATAACTCTTGATACATACTAAAAATAACAAAAGTAAACTTAATTTGTTTTATAAAATGCACTTTTAGTAAATGCAGTTATATCATAAGTTTATGTAGAAGAGGTGTATGTATAAAAACAATGCTTAAAAAACTTTTGAAGGTAAAATTTTTGCTTTACTTTTGGTAACGTAGATACAAATAATAAACATAGAATCAATATGTTTTTATTGAAAATATGTTAACATTATACCTTTAGTGACGTAATGATGATGGTTGCTGCCATCATACAAGTCAACTTTGAAATGTGACAAGTTAGCAAGCCCGTCTTCTTTGTTTACGTACCAACTTATCTTAGCCATGTGCCAACCTATTTCTTCAACTGTAGCATCGCTTATTTGAGGTATCCTTCTCGCTTCAAAAGTGAATGATGATTTAATGATGTGTTTATAAATTTGTATCTATTGCACTAGTTTTAAAATGTTTACTTTGCTTACGAATCTATAATGAGGCATTATTTCATTAAACATTAACAAAAATTATAATTTTACTTTGACTTGTTTATTCTAACATAAAAAATACTTGAAAGTTTTACTTAAGATACCTAGAATTTTTTTTTTAGTTTAACTTGTTTATACTAACATAAAAAATACTTGAGCGTTTTATTTAAGATACTTAGAGTTTTAGACAACACAAGTTTGTAAAAAAATAAAAAGTATTGAAAAAACTGTTGTATTTATATTGAAGAACTGGGGCATTTTTCTTGCTTTTTGAATAAACTTTGACTATAAGTTTTATATGCATCTATAGCTTGTGTTAAAAATGGACCTAAAGCATGTTTTTCTATACTTACTTTTACAAATCAAAAACTGTTTTTTAGCTATATACCCCTTAGACTTTAGACAATAGAATTTGCCAAAATAATATCCATGCATAAATAGTAATTGTAAAACCATTATATTTTCTAAAAATTAAGTTATTAAGGTTGTGACTTATACAGACTATTTTTTCGTTACTACAAACTACACTTTAAATGTTTTAAAAGTAGTGTTTTTAATAATTAAACAGCAAATAAAGTAAAAACTTAATTACATTTCAACAATGTAAACATAAACTGTTTGTTAACAAAAAAATGCTCTGACTTTTATAAGCAAATAGTAAAACTGTAAAACATGTTTTTGTTACTTGTAGTAAGTACAATCTATATACTAATCTTTTTGTCTTTATAGCTGTAAGAAATGCGGGTCTTATAATCTTCAAAAATATATCTAATAATAAAATTACTTACTAGTAGACTTCATAGCAAGTCCGGGCAGTCCCCTGTAGTTTTTGTACACAGGAACAACCTTCACTACGTATTTTGTTCCTTCATTCAAATCCTCAATTTTAAAGTGGTCACGATGTCTTGACAAATGGTGGACAGTGTACTAAATAAAATAACTAATTTAAAAAAATACTTATGGCATTTTTACCTCTTTTTCATTTTAATATTGACATTCTGTATATATATCATAAAAAATTAAGTTGAAAAAGAAAGTAAGAGTTATAGGAATAGTTCTCCGCCATAACTTTTTAGTTTAACTTTAATACTTTATGATATTCATATTCAAAATTAACAAATTAAAAAAAAATTGTGGCAAGTTTGATATTGAAAGTTCAAGTCACAGCCAACAAATGTTTTTAGCCCAACAAACCAAACTTTTATTAAAAAAATATTTGTATGATCCCTTTCTAAATTAATTTCAACGAAAAACAATAAAGCAACAAGAAATGTAACTAAAAGTTAATCAACCTCCATCTGCTCGGTAGCCACTTTGTCGGCTGTTGTGACGTCATAACCAACATCAGCAGGAGCGTACATGAGGTCGTACTGGTGCACGTGGGACCCGTGCTTGTTGCGCCACCACGCGGTTAAAGTTGTTAAAGTTTCGTCGGAGATCTTCACTTCAACCGCTTCCTCTTGAGCTGGGTTGTTGTTAAGTTTAAATTTCGAGATAATTAATTTTACATAAAATAAATAAGTTTATTTTTTAATTTCGCAACTATTTTTGGTTTGTTTAAAAAAATTTAAAATTTTAAAGTTTTTTTTAGATATAGATATCAGTTTGAAGAAATATAATTAAAGAATTCTAATTTAAACAATTGTATAATATGTGAAAATCACCATGTTTTTACTTACAAGTATTAAAACTATTGGACACTGTATTTCCTTCTCCCAGCTGAGAAACAATTGTTATGTTAACCCGATATTCCGTATCTGGCATCAAGTCTCCTACTTCATAGCTGCCTGTATTTATCAAACAGTTTTAATTAACTTTGAGACGGTTTGACATACATTCGCTATAGATTTAACAGTAGTATAATATTTTTAACTTTAACTACAGCAATTATTAAGTTTAAAGCACTAAAACATTGAAGAAAGTCTATATTTTCATTTAATCTTGTTTCATTGAGAAGTTGCCATACTGATTCAAACCCGATTTAATTTCTTGCTCTTCCAACTGGAACTTCTTGATGACGTTACCACTCCTCAAGTCTTCAACGGAAACCACAAAGAAGAAGTTCTGCTCGTACAGGTGAGGCCTCTCTATGACGTCATCATCCATGTTCCACTCGAATGAGCACGTGCTTTGCGTGACGTCATCAAAGCTTACAGAGGCAATCGTCGGTATCATTCGTGCTGTGACGTCATATAATAAGTGTGAGTCTTTATAACAAATAAAGAATTATTCTTCGTAAGGCTATAAGTCTAACAAATGCAGACTTACTTTTCTACTTAGTTTTGATTTTCTTAAATAAAACCCGTAAGTGAAAAGTTCTAAAACTTGTTATCATTAAAAATTGAAAAAAAAACTTCATGTATTTTTCTTTTTGAATTAGTATGTTTAATTATTTCAAAGCATAAATACTATATACATTTTTAAGAAATAATTGATAACTAACCAGTGGATTCTTGCATGCTATGAGTGTTTCCTTTTATTGATCTTTTAGTTCCTACATCTTTGATCTTTTGCACAAAATTGAAACTGTACATCTTTCCTGGCTCCAATTTGTCGATTTTAAACGGATTTTCGTATTTTTCTATTTCAACGTGTCTTACCTGTTAACAAAAAAAAAGTATTACTTTTTATAATATTTTTCTAATAACTTAAAACAACTAACAGTGTTATCAGGGTCCTCCGTCTCGTAAAAATTGACTTCAATTTTTTCCAGGTCTTCCGAGTCCAAAGAGGAAATTCTCCATTTGAAGAAGATTACGTCACTGGTGACATTAACGGAGGAAACGTCGAAATAACCAAGATTTTCTATTAAAAGATATACGTTTTTATAGCTGAAAAGTCAAAAGCTATTTTATTTATTTTTAGCGGGCAATACTTAATAAAGAGGCTGAAAGTATTTGAGTAATTCACTAGCAAAGAGACCATATGTAATAAAGGGGACGATCAATATTTTACTTTATGCCAAGTGGGTGACTATGAATCAGAGTTTTAGCTACCATGTTGTATAAAACAAAACAGGTTATATTTACTTGTAGTGAAGGTTATACTTGGTACAGGAGGTATATGATCAACGTTTGTTATACAAATAGAAATAAAAGTTGTACTAACTTGTAGTGAAGGTTATGCTTGGTACAGGGGGGATATGGTCTACATTTATTACATTAATATAAACATATATTCTACTAACTTGTGGTGAAGGTTATACTTGGTACTGGCGGAATGTGATCTACGTTTATTGCTTCAACTGTTGCTATGTAGGTATGGTAAGGTAGAAGATCTTCCACAGTAAAGTTTGTATTTCCTGTTAAATAAAAAGACTTAGCTACATTTGGATTTTAATTTTATAGAATTAAAACAAAAACTGTTTATAATATTGTAACAAAGTAACGTCTACGAACGATTAATAATCTTTAATATTATATCAATTTACAATTTTTTTATATGGTGACTAACCACATAGAGAAATAAAAGTATTCGTTTAAAGTTTTTATTTAAACTAGTTACAAGCGTCTTTAAACTTAATATTAAAGTGTTGTGTGCAAATCTATTAATAAATTCGTTAACTGTGAAAAAAAACTTACTTATTCCGATATTATTAGAAAGTAACACTTAGCTAACCATCAACGTAATGCTCTATTTTGTACTGGTTCGGATCTGACACGTCCAAGTAAGTCAGCTTGTATTCAAATGGTTTATTGTAGCCATCTGGTTTCTTAACCGACCATCCTAATTGTGTTGAAGTGTACCCGAGAAGCTGTGTTCTCAAGTTTGTCACTTTCACTTTCACTCTTGCTGTTTTGAAGATATTTATTGAGATAAATTACTCAATAAACACAGTATACATATTTCTAACTTGTACTTTTGATTTATTAATGTTTAGTACAAATATTAAATGCAAGTAACACTATCTTGCATTTTATTTATTTGAGGAAGCGGTAGATAAAAAAAATTGTCGACGAATTTTTAATTGTCATCATTGCTTGTAACTAAGTTTTAATTTTATAGTTTTTTAAAAACGAATTGAAATTTTAAAATTATTACGTCACAATTAGATTTATTTAAGAAGAATTTGATGTACAGTTAAGTACTGGGATCTGCAGCATTTTATAAGTTACAGGACAACTTTGTTTGAAAGTTTTCTCTGCACTGTTTAGAAAGTCGGAGTTATTTGAAATAACTGCATTAGAAATAATGTTTTAAATAAAGTAAAGTATTCCAAGCCAAAAATGTGACAAAAAATAAGCAGTAAAAAAAGGACTATTATAGAGTAATGATTAAATTAAAGCCTTATTGCAGGATTTTATTTTAATCTTTTATAAAAGTATGTTTTTAGCTGAAAAGTCTGTTTTGTTTTCTCGAACCTGATAGTTTTACTTTGTATGCCACAGTTTGCCGACCCCTGCTTGCTAGATTGGTTTTTAATAATGAAAACCATGAAGTAGTATAACTATAAGCACAAAAAAGTTTATTAAGTTATTATATAACACTGTGTTTAGAATTTAAATTAATTTGCACTAAATAATACTTCAAAAAACTTCAAATAAAAACCTGTTTTAGCATTCAATGTAGTAGCAGGACCTTTATACCAGTCATTATAAACTGGTGTAATTTGAACAATGTATTTTTCATCAGGCTGCAAATTTTTAACTTCAAACTCATTTCCAGTCACTTTGTGGGTCTAAATTGTTTTAAATAATTTTAAGTTACAAAAATAGACTTTAGTTTTTACAAAAAAAATATTGTCTTTAGTTTTAGAATTGTAGAAGAACAAGAACTGCTTTTAGTCATTAGCTTGTGCTAAAAGTTTAACAAAGTTTTGTAATTATGAAAGCAAAAGACTTGTGTTGTTTATAAATTTGTAAACTTTTTTTTAATACTACCTACGTCTTACTAACGTTCATAACAGTTTTAAAGTTTACTGTGGCTGCTTTTAAGTAGGCTAAGTTATTAAGTTATTGAATAGTACCTAAAAAGTTTTTACTCAACCTACAACCAAAACATAACAAAAAATATATCAGGTTTAAAATTCAAAAAAACCACAGTGTATTCGAGAATTAAACCGTTCTGTATTTGAAAGTCTATGAAAAACGAGGAAAAGTTGTTAAATTAAGCTGCTAACCTGAATAGCGTCTCCGTCTACGTCACGTGACTGGTAAACCTTCAAAATGTAGCCAGTCAGGAACTGACCTCTTGCACTCGACCACGTTAAAACCAGCGAGGCGTGACTCGATGATTTCAATGAGAGTTTGCTTGAACTCACTTCACCTGATTTAAAATAAAACTTGTTTTGAGTCATCAAAACAGTAGGTCACATATTTATTTATCATTATTTAATCTGTACTTCATAAAAAAAGCTTTATTGAAAAAAAATTGTTAGAAGTTGTCAAAATACAGTCGTAAATTTTCAAACATATTTAAAATTTTAATTTTAAAATGTTTAAAAAAAAAGTCAGTTACATTTTAAGTTTTAGGTCTATCATGACTAATTTATTAAAAAGTTTATAATCTAGAAAGATGTATTTTATTACTACAAGTTAAAAATGTATTAAAATATAAAACAAACCAGTTTTTAGTTTAGTGGTGACTGGTGTTGAGAAATTAGTCGAAGTTGAAATGGCGCTCACCCAAATTTTGTATGTAGAGTTCAATTGCAAGTTTTCAAGAACAAACCTCGTTTCTGTAAAGAAAAACATGCAATAGAACAAACAAATACAAATATAAAAAACCCTAATAATAAATATTGTTTTTTTAATCTTAAGTTGTTAAAAAAGATTCGTAGTAGCACATAACTGTATTGTTTGCATTTTAATTTGTTTTATATATGTAAAGCTTTTAAATTAATTTCAAACTAATGGGGTAAAAACTAGCTTAATGAACAATACAAACTCTAAAATTAAGGCTTGGTTGAATTTTTATAGTAAAACAGAAGTTTAAAATATATTAACTTATTAGACAAATAAAAAATTAACAGACAAAGTTATTTATTTAATGAAATAAAATTTTAAAGTTAAGATTGTATATAAAATGTGAAGGTAAAGTTAATAAGCTAATCAAATAAAAATAGAACAATTAAAAACTCAAACCGTTAAGTTAAGTGTTATATTTGTTTGAGGTTAAAAAAGACTATACTAACAGGAATTTAATAAAATAAAAACAAATTCAAACCGTTGGTCTTGAACATTTCGTTTCTACTGTCGTCACCTTCGTACTGCAACAAAACTTCGTAGTGTGTGACGTCATAGTAGTCGTCGCTGACGTCATTCATCTGCCACTCGATCACCGCCGACGTCAGGTTTGATGACGTCACTTTCAAGTTAGTAGCTCGCGGTTGCAGCTTGTCTAAAAGTTTTTTATGTAAAAAGCATATTATTATTTTTTACTTAAGTTATTAAAAACTTTCTGAAATTGTAATGAAATGAAAAAAAAAGGGATAATTTTTGAGAAAAACTTGAAAAATTTTCAAATAAATCTGAATATTATTATTTTTTTCTTAAGTTACCAAACTTAGCAAAAAAGTACCGTTCAAATAACAACAGTAAAAACTATGAGAACTAACGTAAAATTTTTACAATATCGTAACTATATATTATTCGAAACAAACTTGTAGTGACTAAAATTTTTCCCGCCTTTCCGTTTGAATAATCAGGGAAGTAAGGAGTGACCTCTATCACGTGGTCAGTGGCGGGTTTCAGGTTTTCTAAAGTGTATGACGTAATTTCAGGTGCCAAGTAGATGTTCTGGAACTGTTTCGAGGAAATTAAAGCTATAAGAACAATAAACTAGTATTAAATGTCATCATCAAAATTAAAGCTCAAAAGTTGTCTTTTATGACAAGACAGTATAAAATAACTAATTTTTAATTTATTAAAAGTAGAACGTAAGTATAGCTGTAAAAACTTAAATCATTGACAATGTTTTTTTTAAATATCGGCTAAAATAAAAAGATTATTATCAGTCCTTAGATAATATTAAGTTTATATTTCGTTTTTCATTTTGTTTAATTTTTATTATAACTTTAACTACAGCAGTACTTTTATCTGAAACCAACTTGACGCTGAGTCTTGTTGTTTTGTTTCTCCTTCCTAAAAGCCTGCAGCCTGTAACCCGCCAACTCTTCGGCCCCATCTAGCGTCCATTTCGCCGATATCGACGAGTTTGTCACGTGATCCACCTCCATGCTTATTTTTCCCATTTGTTCTTGAAAAAAATAGGTTGTTGTACTAAAAGAATACTGGGTAATGTTAAAGACTTCGTTAAGTTTCAAAAAAGATCTCTTAAAACGGTAGAATTAGTCTAAACTTAATCTAGCTAATTTTTAAAGTATTTTATAATTTTACATCATAGTTAAATATTAGTTTTTCTTAGCTATTTAGCACTTATAAAAAAAGCTATCAAAGTGAAAATTAGCAACAAATTCAATATAAATATTTTTTTTGAATGTTAAAATATGTAAAATATGAAATGAGTTAAGAAGAGAATTATTTTGTAAAAAAACTAAAACTAACTAAATCAAATTTTAAAACAAACAAACTTGTTATGAATTTGTAAGTGTATGGGGCAACATTGAAGAAGTCTTGGTCCTCAGTTCTTCCAATCAGTCTAGCCGAATATTTAGTACCCGGTTTTAGTTCAACCAACGGGAAAGTATTTTCAGCTCCGTCTATAATTACAATCAGTTTATTAGTTTAGTTGTAGCTTAGATTGTAGCTTTGATGTACAAAAATTAAGCGACAAAAACAAAACGATACAGCAAGTCTAGAAACTTTTTTTTAGATGACTAGAAACAAAAACGTTTTATAAAGATAATTTTGAAAGCTAATAAATAGTTGAATAAAAAATAACTGCAAAAAATCTTTAAAAAATTAATAAAGTATTGTTATTCTATAAAATAGTTTTTACATGTGATTTTGTAGCGCAAAGACTGCAATATTCATTTACTAACAATTAATAAAAAAGCAATACAAAAACTTAATGTATTTTAAAAGTTTTCATACTTAAAATAATATAACATTAAAACTAGTTGATTTGCAAACCGAGGTATTTGACGTCACTGTTGTTCAGTTCTTCAATTTCGAGTTTGAATTCAACAATTTCGCTGAACTCCTCTCCCTCCCCTGCTACGTTCCACATCAAAAGCGCTGTGGTGTGGCCCGTCTTCACCGACCACAACTTCTCTATTACCGGTACTTTCTTCGCTGTAACAACATTTCAAGTTTACTAATTCATTTGTTTAACAGCTGTATATATATATATATATTTATTTATTTTAAGTTTTATCAAAAAAAACAAATAATAATTTAAAATGACAGTTTTTACTACCATTCAAATAAAAAAAGCTAAAATAAAATTTTGATCTGAAAAAAGAAAAAATACAACTTGATTAAACAGAGGACATTTAATAATTGAACGAAAAACTTCTAAAATCACGTTTATATACTATATATATAATCACGTATTTTCTATTGAAGTATTTATATTAAATAATCAAAGGTATATCTAGTAACTTCATAAAATAAATAAACATCTGACTAACATGTATCTAGTGTAAATATCAAACAAACTGACGTATGTCTATTGTTAATGTTGATTCTGGACCACGCATGCTTCCATGGACCGGTCTCACCTCAAAAGTGTACTCAAGACCAGGAATGACTTCATTGACAAACTCAAAATATTCCGAAATGGCCGGCATATTTCTCCATTTAGTTTCCTTAAAAATAAATAAATTTGTTTTTGAATAGATTGTAAATGTTCTATGGAAAATGATAATTTTAAATGTCATCTAGTAAAATTATTTTACAAGTTTTTCCATTGAGTTTCCAAACTTTGTTCAATGATAGATTTAAAGTATCTTTAGGTTGATAGATTTTATTTTATACTTAACATCAAAATTGTAAGGATTGTAAAAAGTGAGTTGTAGAACTTTGTGAAAATTGTATACAAAAGAGTATTTAAAAATAAATTTATCAAACTTTTAGAGAGCTGCGTTAATACTTTGTTTAACCTTAAAAAGTACAAATTTGTTTTGTTAGCCTATCAATATTATGAAGTACTTGAATTGAAATAACTTGATCTTACTTTATTCTGTCCTAAAAATTTTACAGCTTAAAATTAATACTTATGTTATTTTTATTAAAGTATAAATAGTCTTTAAAGTTTTAGTACTATTTGCAGCACACAACTCTAGATTTTTACTTTAACATAAAAAACATAACTAGCTTCAAAAAAACGTTTATAGTAAAAACCTTGCAAACTTTACTACGTTGGTTGTTCGCCCACTTGGTTGGGTAATATTTAAAAACATATGACGTCATAATAATATAAATTACAACCTTGCAAATTTCACTGCGTTGGTTGTTCGCACACTTGGTTGGGTAATATTTAAACACATATGACGTCATAATAAAATAAAGACTAACCTTGCAAATTTCACTAAGTTGGTTGTTCGCACACTGGGTGGGGTAATATTTGAACATGTATGACGTCAGTCCGTCCCCTCCCACCGGTTGCCACGTCAATATGACGCTGTTGGGGAGAAGTTCAACAACTTTGAACTTTATTTCAGCGTACGATTCTGTTTTTATTTTATTCATTTACACTGATGGTACATTGTGAACACCAAAAGTTAAAAGTCATTTTAATTCAAGCTAAATTGCTTTTAACTTATGTTGAAAATATCAAGCTTGCTAAAAGTAAAATATATTTATAATTTTTTTTCTTAGGTATAACTTAGTATGCTGTAAATAAGTTTTCATAATAAATTTTATTCTATTGTTAACTGTTATCAAATAAATGCTGATTAAAAACAGTACGTAATGAAATTTAATTTTACTTAAAAATGTTAAAACATGAAAAAAAACTAGCTTATAAAGACATCGGCAGATAGTTGATTTGAATATCCGCCGTCGGTGATTGCTAATACTTTCACTGAATAGTTTCTAGAAGAGTTAAGATCCTCAACCAACTTCCACTTGCCTGTTAAAGTTTTGAAATGGTATTTATGTAGATTCATTTTCCAATATTTATTGCTACTATTCTGAATACATTAAATCAGGTTTTACATAAAAAAAATACCGTAGAATCTATTAGTGTACTTGAAGAAATTTTTTATTTAAGATTTGTTTAGTATTTAATTAAACAACAATAGGTAATAAAATTTACTATGACTATTTATTGATAAAATTAAAAAATAGCGAAAGACTCAGAGATCCAGTTGAATTTTAATTTTTAGACACATATTTTCTTTTTAAGAAAATATTTACTTGTACGTATATTCTAATAAAAAAATAGCCAAAACAAAAAGTACTAAAAACTATTCACAAACAAATCATACTTTCGAAATCGGGTTGTCCCTTGTAAATGTAAAAGGTCTCGGGTCGGTAGTTGGCATCCTCCTGGTCGCTGGTAACCCTGACAACATACCCTGTGACGTCATAGTAATCTTCACCGTCGTCAACAGACCACGTGACGTTGAACGAGTCGAAAGTGACGTTATTGAAATTCATCGAGGTGATCTTCGGAAGTCTTTTACCTGAAGTGAGATTTTTTTTCAGTGGAAGCGATATATAGAGCAATATTGGTGTTTATTTACAGAAGTAGTAACTATAAATTCTTTATAAACATAAAAAACTTAAATTTTAGTCAACTACTTGTTAGTAAAACACGATTTAATGAAAGCATACTTATAGCTTATAGTTAAATTTTTAAACTATGCAATTATTTACACTAATACTCGAATATTTGCTTTCTTTCTTACTTTTTTTATTGTAAACTTCAAACAAACTTGTCGTGATATGAACGTTCAAGGGTTTTCCCTTCAAATTTCCGTGGAACACCGGTGTTATTGTGACGTCATAATCGGTGTTTGCGTCGAGACCCTTCAGATGCTTCGTATTAGATTTAACCGTGTGGTGCTTCGGCGTTTGCTGAAAGTTTAAAATAAAACATTTAAAAGTTGTACTTTAGTTTCATTAAGTGAATATCAGGTTTTGCAATAATGTTTTCCACAGGTTTGAACAATTTTCAGACTAAAGATTAATACAGTTGTTACCTTTACAAAAAAGTAAATGAAACTGGTAATGTGTTTTGAATCAGTCTTGTTTTAAAAAGTAATTAAAATAAAGTGTTTGGTTTTATTAAACTTTTTTTCATACTTGTTCAACACTTTCATCGGTCATCGACTGCGCGCCAACCTTAGACACGGTGACGTCATAATACGAGAAGCCGTCTCCCCCCTCGTTTTGCATGTTGAGGGTGACCGAGCTGGAAGTGACGTTGAAGTAATCGGCAAAAGTATCACCGAAAGATGCTAAGATATAATTTATTTACTACTATTTGAAGGTTTTAATTGTTTATTAAAAGTACATAACCAACGAATTTTACTGAATATTGTTTAATATACAATTGATTATAAGAGAGAAATTTTACAAATGACAATACTTATTTTTTACAGGTTGATCGTAAGAATTAAGCTTGTACAACTTATAATAACTCTTATATTTATAAATAAAAGAAAACTAGAGATTAATATGAGAACAGAACTTTTTAAAACACCACAAATTAACTTTTTGGTGTCGGCTGCAGATCTAACGTCGCTTCTGATTGGCTAATATTTTACTTATTTTTATTTCAAGTTTAAAGTAATGAAATATTTTATTTTTATTTTTTATATATTTGGGTAAAGTGGTTAGGGTTGAGGGTAAAGATGAAAATTTTGGTAAGGTAGGTTGTTGATAAGAGTATAGATGTTTCAATATACTACTGTATTATCACTTGACCTCATTTGCATAATGATATGAATGAAAAAAATTCAAAAACGTTACAACTGCAGCCGACGAAACTTTTTGTACAAAAAGTGTCATGTAAAATCGAAATTTACTTTTAGAATCTGTTTAAAAATAATAAAGACTTATCAAAGTAGTGTATAGTTAAAGCAACAGATTTCTACTTACTAGTTTTAATGCGGATTTTCTTCAGTTTAGTTTCCCTCAAATCTTCAGTTACTCCTTTTATGGTTAGTATGTATTCCTGGTCCGTTTTTAAGTCGTTAGCGGTGAAACGATTATCTAAAAATTGATGTTACAGAGAAAAGTTAAAGTTTAATATTCATTTTACTCAAATTAAAGTTTTTTTCTTTGATCAATAAGAATAAAAAGTTTTAATTTGTTAGTTGTAAAGTTTTACTTTTAAACAGTTTATATTGAATTTCTAGCAAACCTACTCAGACATATTAAAAAAACATATTAAAAAAAGCTTTAACATTAGTTTATACAAATTTTCAACATTGTACCTGTCAACTCATATGTTTTCATCTTTGGTTTGTTTTTTCTTTTTGTTGCCTGTCCCAACGCCACTTGGTATTTTTCAATCTTTTCTACTTTCTCACTGTCAGGAGTGACCAGCCACGAGATTTCAAAATAGTTCTGAGTCAGTTCCTCAACTTTGTAACTTTCTATATCAGGCACCGATTTATCTGTTCAGTGTGATGTACTTATAGAGTTTTTTTTTTGTTTTAGCTTTTTTAATTTTATCTAGTACTTACATTAATAATTATTTTTTAATAAGTTATGCTTGTTTTAAGAAAAAAATCATACGAAAAATAAAGTAAATTTTTAAGAATTGAAAACAGCCGTCATATTTTTGATGTTTATATTCTACCTAAATTATAAATACACCTTTAAATTTTAAAACAACATATTTAATTAATTAAAATCTACCAACTATAGCCATTTATATGTGTTTTTGACAACTGAAAAAAAAAAAAAATTAATGTAAAATATGTATTTTAAACACAGGGTTTTTCGGCTAATAAGCTCGCGCACAACTGGCAGTGCGTACCGAATAAATGTGAGCTTAAGAGACAAGTTATCGCATGTGCAAAACTAAATAGTTTTCCAACAACTAATTTTAAGAAATATAACTAACATCAACTTATAATGCTTTCTTTTTAATTTCGAACATAACTAACTAAATTCATTATGTTTTAAGTTAATTTTATTTAAGTAGTGATAGTTTCAAACATAAAATCTTCACTTTTACGTAGTTATCTTTTGGAACTAAAACAGTTTTACTTATAAATAGCCAAAAGTTTTAACTCAATTCAAAATTTTAAATACTATTAACTAAACAATGTTTTACTGTTGATCATCAGTTGAATAAAATCTGTAAAAAAGATTTATTTGAAAAAGTTTTGTTATTGATATTCGATCATTCTCCTTATCATTAAGTAGATAACTTTTATTGCGATCTATGAAGAAAAAAGTAAACATAGAATCCCAACTTGACAAGCAAAGCGTATTAAAAACAAACCAGTAGTCGCTTCGACGGCACCAGAACCTCCAACTAATGAAAGGCGGCCCCAAAGTCCTTTCGATTCAAATGCGTACATCGGGGAGACTGTAACGCTGTAATCGGTGCCCGGCTCCAAGTTTTCCAACGTCACCACTTCGACCGTCGGCGCTTGCTCAACAACTCTCTTGGTTTCGCCTAGCTGTGAAAAGATCATGATCATGAGACTTCTGATGTTGTTAAACAAATTTTAAAGGCTTAGAATTTAAAGTTGTTTAAATCATCAATCAGTTACTATTTTTGCTATAGTTTAAAAGTCAAACTAAATCTTTCATTTTATATTTTTTTTAATGTTAGTATTAATTAACTAAATAATAATACAACCACAATTAAATATATTCTGATGAAACCTCTAACTGTTTACTTGCTCTTAGTGTGCAAAACTAGTTGCTAACAAATGTAACTGATAAGTGTTAGATGAAATCGATTTTATTTGTTTGTTTAATAAAATTGTTTTTAAATGATTCCTGTTTATTTATGTAACAGTCAATTTAGAAATGTCAGTACTTCATCCGTCGTTTTTTGGTATTCTATCTGATACCCAGTAAGGTCTTCCGGATAGTCCGCATCCAAACTCAATGTTATCGAGTTCTCGGTCGTTTTAACCAGGTTCACTCGAACTGAGCGTATTTTTCCTGTAGAATTTAAAATTTTCTAAAATAGTTTTTAGTGTTAATAGTCAGTCTTATTACTGTTTTTCCTGTAAAACTAAATACAAAAATTTATACTAAGATTTTATAACGTTTATAGTCTTTTTTATATAATAAACCGTAAAATACCTGTGCGAAACTCAGTATAGGTGCTGTTAGGTTCGAAACCCGTTGAATTTCTTACTACTTTTATTTCTACTTTATGATTACTGTCGGGGTTTATGTTCTCCATTGGGAAACTTCTTTTTTCATCTATTAATTTATTATTTTAAAAACGTCCAAATTGTGAAATTTAAAATGTTTTAATATTTTAGCTAAAAAACGTGTTTTTAATATAGTCAATGGTGATAAATGTTAATAGTTTGTAAAAATTTCAACAATGTAGTTGACTAACTTATAAATGATTGCACTTTACTGAATTTAGAAAAATTTCAATACTTAAGTGGCTAAAACTTGAATAAAAAATATGATTTGATCTACGTCTAATTTTAAGCTGTACTCTTAAACATACTTAAAAGTAACAAAAATCAATGTTTGAAACTCACTGTCCAAGTTATAATACTCTACTGTGTCGTCATAATTTGCAGCGTCCCAAAAATAAAGTTTAAAGTAAACATCATCTTCGTAATCCGTGTCATTTTTCCCGTCCGAATCTAGCTTCCACGTCAACTTGGCCACGATGTCTCTGATATCAGACACTTCCAATCTTTCAACTGATGGTAACATTTTCTCTGAAATAAATTCGTGTTACAGAATTTTGTTCATACTTTTGATAAAACGTTATGATCAATGAATAATATTCTATGAATACGACTTGTTTACAATTTTATGTTGTATAGATTTTTTTTCATACCCTTATTTTAGATAAAGTACCTGAAACTTGTACTTTACAAGTTACACCGTTAAAAAAGCATACATAACTAATTTAGAAAACTCTAAAGTGAACAATAAAAATCTAAAATAATAAGAAAAATATAAACAATAGAAGCTTCTTTTGTAAAAAAATCCAAGTAAAATGTTTGATACAAAAGGCAAACGTTAAAAACATAGTCATAAATAAAACTAAGACGTCTAAAACTTTACGATATTCAAACTACATAAAACTAATATGTTCTAAGCATAAACATAAATTGATTGACATAGTTATTTACATAAAAAAAGAAGAATAAACATAATAAGATAAAAAATGTACTATGTTAAACAAATGAAATTTACCAATTTGAAGTGAATGTTTAACATTTGAAGTGCAAAGTTTATATTTAATTTACAAATGCTAAATTTAATATTTTTGACTAAAACTGTATGTACAACGAAACCAAGTTAGTAAAAACTACAGTAACTCACCCGTTTTGAAAGTTGTAGTTGCGCTTTCACCTTTTTTGTTGCCGTACAAAGTTGTCAAAGTGGCCGTGTAAAAAGTGTTTGGACTCAGTTTGTCAAAGTAGAAGTAGTTTTGAGATGTTTTTTCACGGACCTCCATGCTCTGTAACATATATTTTGTATAAACATTCGGTCTAAAAAATATTTTAAGTCAGTCAGTGTTTAATAAAGTTATATAAAACAAAATAATAAATTAAATTTTAAATTTAAAGCAATCCGATTAAAAGGACTTTTAAATAAGCTGATTCGAACTTTTTAACTCAAGTTAACTAAACTTTTAGTTTTGCAAATAACTTAAAATATTATATGTTTTGGTTTTAAGAAAATTTATTTTAATTGTTTAAATGCTATTTGCCATGACTGTCACATATCTTTTTTTTAGATTTATTTAAGCACTGACGTGGTCTTTGATCGAAACTTAGTTTGCAAAATAAATTTTTGAAAGAATAAATGTACAACTTAAAATATGGTAAAAAAAAAACAAAACAGTTTTGAAAAAGTTGTTACTCGGTTGTGTTCATCGTTCCAAGTGATCAAGAGTTCGTAATTGTACTGATCAGTCGTGTCCTCACCAGACTCAGCATCCGACCGCTCCCACCCGAAAACTATTCCCTCTTCAGTTGTTTCTAAACTCCCTTCAAAGTCAAATGACAACTCACCAAGACGACCTGTGTTGTTTTAATAAATATTTTAATAACTTTTGTTTATGTTTTTTAAACACAAGTTATTGCTTTTTTTAAAATATTCAAATGTTTTTTATTTTTAAACTGTGCAGTTAAACCGTTTTCTTCTTTTAATAATTTAATTATGAACAAGACATAGTTGTTTTCAAAAAGCTTTAGACTTTAAATATACTAAAACTAAATATCGTCCACGTTTATAAAGTATTTATAAGTGTAATATCATTACTAAAACCAAAAGACAGTTCAAACTTGTTGTGAATTCAACTGTTGTGTACTTATGGACTTCACCATCTTCAAACACTAAGTTCGCGTCATAATCATAAGTTGTGTCCGGTTCTAAACCTTCGATGACTAGCTCACCAGGTGCGCCTGTAAAATTAGCCACAGTTTTTGTTTTCTAGTTTGGTGTAAAGTTAGCCAATTATTAGTTATTTCCTCCTAACAGTCTAAAACGCCATTTTTTGAAAAACCTGGTATGCACTCACTTAAAATTTTTTTTTTGAAATCAACTGACCCGGTTCGAAAGTTCCCTCGTAACTTTTACTTGGGTCGTAGGGGTTAACGATGCGGAACCCGGTCGGTTGGTTGTACATCTCCACCAAGTGGTTGCTGCTTATCGGGTCGAGATGGACGAAAACTTTCACTGTGAACGGGTCGATGTTGACTACGTTGATCTCGCCAATGCTTCTGTTGATCTTTTCTGTTTAAAATAATAGTAAATTTTAGGTTGAATACATATCATTTGTACTTTTATTTGAAGTTAAAGTAAATGGAGAACTGAAACTTTTAAAATTGCAAGACTTCAAAAAAGGTTGATGTTTTACCATACAATATTACAAAGATAATTTTTTTTGTACTTGCTTTTGTTAATACTGTAGTATTAGCTTATTATTAGACTTTTATATAATATGCTATCATTTGACTATAGTAAACCAACTGATACACGTTAATAAAAACATTTAACTTGAAACTTTTTGAGTTTGAATTTTAATTGTATATGAAAGTTATTGAAATTAGACCAAAAGTATAAATTGAAAACAAACTAAGGATGCTTAGTAGAAGAAATTAAAAGTCAAAAAATTAAATTAAATTGCAATTTTTCCAAGTAAAAAAGAATTCACTCGTTCTAGCACTTATTCTGACGGTTTCCCCCGTTCCGTCTTCCTCGCGGTAAATCGAAGTGACATTTATGGCGTAATTCGTTCCTGGCGTCAGTTCCTCAAACTTCAAGTCGATAACGCCTCCCCAAAAATCTGGCCCTTGGTTTACTACTGTATCTTTCTGAAAAAGTATTATGAATGTTATTTTTGAAAAAAAATGTTTTAACTTTTTTATAAGAAAAATAGTTTTTTAGGTGATTGTATGATGACGTAAGTTTTTTCTTATGTTTGCTTTAATTATCTTGACAATATTTATCGTTTTTAAATTATTATTATTCGTATTTTTGCTTATAAAAAGTGCCCTTTTTATTTATTTTTTAATTTTTATTCAAAAAAAAACCTATTTTAACGGTATTATATTATTATTTGATCTCAATCTGTTAATTCTACTTAATATTACTTATGTTTGAAAAGTAAGTATTATGTATTACAATTTCGTTAACTTATTTAATTATAAAACAGTAGAGCCTAAATTACTAAGCTTTTTTGATTTAGTAGGCTATGTAAAATAATAATAAATACAAATGTATAATTCAGTTTTAACAAATAGTAGTTTTCAAATTAATTTAAAACTTGTCGGTATGTTAGTAGTGTAATAGAACAAAAACAAGTTTTTGCTAATAACATAAAATATAAAGTATGATTAATCTTAGCTACGTTTTTGATTTGACAAACTGTTTTTACGTGAAAACAAAAGTATTTCGTATCTGCCAAAAATTAAAAGAATTAGCTGTAAAAAAATAAACTTTTAATATTAAGTATTAAAGTCTTATAATACACAGTATTATAAAAAAACATTTTAGACTAAGTTTACAAATATCAAAACCTTGATATATAGACTGCCGTTTGTTATATCTTTACGAACATAAATGTTAAAGACAAAAAGGCCTTTGCAAACACTTGTAAAATTGAACAGTAGAATTGTTAACTAGTTTAGCTGGATTGTCTCTTTTGGTCAAAAAATTAACAAATACTATTCACCTGAATTAAAAAAAAAAGTATGACTTTTAGCAACAAAATTATGTGTATAGACTGTAAGAACGTATGCTAAGATTCCAAAACAAAAAAAATATAATGAGGTTTTATGCTTTTAGTTTTGTACGTTTAAACTTAGTATACTAAATTTATTTACTCTGTGAGCTTACCAATACAATTTACACAAAAAGAAAAAAAAAAACATTGTGTACCTGTTATATTAATGGAAAATAAAAAGATGTAAGAAGTTATTAACTAAAATAAAAAATATGCACGAATGAGTTTTCGTGCTTGTGTTTGTGTATTTTTAAACTTCATTCGCATCGGAGCTTCGGGGGTAAACTCTTTTATAAGATTTTCTGTTCGAATATTTTGTGTAAGATTTCCATCTACTACTGATATGCCTTCCAGGTTTGCGCAATATTGTGGTTTTTCCATTGTTTGTAAAAACAATACAGTCAATCGTTGTACTATACTTACCTAGTTTCTGTTAAGTATAGTTACATCTACGATTATCAACTATAAACATTGTTAAAGGTAAATTATTTTCACCGAAAGTAATGATGTTTCTTATATTTTTTATCGCATAAGTCTGTTAAGAGTTAAAAATCCAAGTTTTACTTTTAGATTGTTTTGCGTAAAACAAAATCATTAGTACAAAACGTATCTATTGTATTAACATTTCTGATATACACTTTTATTTAAAAACTGAAAATGTTTAAACTTTTTTATAAAAGTTTAGAAAATATAAAAAAATAATATAGATAATCTGTAAACATCTCGCCAAAATAATTAGCTACATGCTTTACCTACTTCAAATAATCGCAACTTTGCAAGTTAACTAAAAACCATAATCATTTTTTTTCAGTAGCAATGCTCAGTAACTCTTGTTTAAAATTTGCAAAAGTATATATATACATACATAGAACAAATAAAGGTTCGTAACCAGTTTAAACTAGTGATGTACCGGACTCACTATCCGGGTCCTGGTCCGGCCGGATACTGCCATTTTTGTCTGATATCCGGGTCCGGCCGGATCCTAATTTGAAAAAAAGTCCGGATCCGATTCCGGCCGGATTCTAATTTAAAAAAAAAGTCCGGATGTGGGTCCGGTACATCACTAGTTTAAACCTAGTAAGCAAAAAATTTACGAAATAAGATAAACGCACCGGAGGAGCGTCTACGTCATCGTATTGTGACCTCACATGAACCCGGTATTCGTAAACGTTTAAGTCCCTGTGCTCCCAGTCTATTGCTATGGAGCTGCTGGTTGTTTCCAGCACTCTGACGTTCAACTTCTCCACTTGCACTGAAAAACAGGACAGAAAGTCAGAAGTTTGCTGTAGGTCGTAATTTAAATCAAAAATAATTAAGTACCTTAAGAATTATATGAACATGGATGTTTTGAAATAAAACAGATTTTGGGTTTTTGATAATGGTAAAGTAATTGAAATTCATTTATGTTCATTTTAACAAACTAAAAAAAGTATTTTTTACGCTTTGATTTTAATTCTGTGCTAAAAATGAGGTCTTAGTTTTTAAAACGTCTGAAAAAACAACTAAAATGAATTTTTTATTGATAACATTTAATGTGATGTGTTTAACTAAAAATGTTAACAAAAGATTAATTTGATAGCTAAATGTATTTCTAGAACGTAGAAACTTTATTTTTAGAGAAATACTTACAAATCTTTTATTTCGTATTAGTTTATGACTTTTTATGTTTGAAAAACAAATTAGTTTGACTTGTAAGATAACTAAACTTTAATAAAGTTTTATGAAAACGTACAAGTAGTGAAGTTAGTAGTTGCTGCTTCTGATTCGTTGAGTTTAGTTCTCAAGACTACTGTTACGTCATAATCTGTATCAGGTGTCAGATGCTCAATCACAATGTATGACGAATCGGAAACTAATTAAAAGTTAGTTATTGATTTTTATTTTGAAAAATTATCATACTTACAAAATACTTTTTCAAAGTGTTATCGAACACATAAAAAGTGCATTGTTTATTTAAATTTCTAAATCCAATTGGGCAAGTTAAAATATTAAAATTAAAACAACTATGTAGCTACAAGTCGTAATATAAAAATTAAGCTGAATTTGTTTTTCTTAGTTAATTTTACTATAGTAAAAATAAAGCTTATTTTGTGAACAAACTATTTGTTTTAATTTCATAGTATTGCTCAATTTACTATATACTAAAGAACTTGTTTAATTATAACAATGAGCAAGCTAACTATTTTATTTATTACCCGGTTTCAGGCCGATCATTCAGCTATAATCAAACATTTAATTTATTGTTTTTTTATATTTAAAAAGGTCGGATGTTTGCCCACTGAAACCGAGTAGTAAACCAAATAGTTTGCACATTTATTATCATTTGCAAAAATATAAAAAAATCGTATAATTAATTTAGTAAAGTTATTAAACGTTTATTCGTTATTAACTTTTGTTCATTAAAATTGAAAATATTTTCTAGTTGTATACTGTTTTCAAATTTAAACTCACCTACAAACTCCATGAATGTAGCTTCTTTCTCAGAGGTCAACGTCACAAAACTTTCAACAACGGGGTTCCACCTTTCTCCCACTCCCCTCACTTCCCACGTGACCAAACACTTGTCCTTTGTGACGTCATGGACTTTAAGGTCCACAACGGAAGGCGTAAGCTTGTCTGGATAAAATTAATTACTTTACAGTTAACTATAAAACAAAAAAATTATTAGCTACGAAAGCATTTTCTTGTTGTTTAGACTATATCTTTATTTTCGTGTTGGTAATTAAAATTAGATTGGTTGATTATAAAAAAGTATCAGTGCTTACGAAAACGTTATGTTACTGTTTTATTTTTTAGTCTAACTTTTTAGATAATGCTTATATTTTCATTAAATCTGAAGTAGCTGTTTTATCTATTTTAATCTACAAACATTGTACTTACAAACATTTATATTTTTAAATTTTAAAGATTTATTAATTTTTCGTTTACAAAAAGAAAACCACATTGTTTCATATAAACTTTTAAATAGAAAAGTAACGAGCAAACTAGCACAATATTAACAGAACCAATAAATAACAACATACCTGTGTACATTTCGTCATAACCACTTGTACCATTGATAATATCGAAGAAAGGTGTGATTTCAATCTTGTACTTGGTTGCTGTGCTTAACCCTTTAACAGTGTGAGACGTTTGTTGTGGCATAAACCTCTCTGTTGATATCTGTATAAAAACTTGTGCGTAATTACGTTTGTTGAATTAATTTAACGTTGCGTTTGGTTAAAGTACTTGTTTTATGTTAATTTTTATACTAATGTATAAACTTCCGAATCTTATTTTATTGACGTCATTTTTTTTTTGCTCAGCATTTAATAACCAAAAGATATTGAATACATTATTAAATAATTTTATAGAGTGTTTTTCTTATTATGAGTACATTAAAGAGCTATAATATACACTGATGTTACTAGCACATATGTTTATAACACTTTTAAAATATCTTTACTAAAAACATTGGCTCTAGCCTATTACTGACCTTGTATCCATGAAAATAACTGTCCATCTTTAAAAAAAACAACAAAAAGCACAAAAAACCTGTTCGTACTGTCCATCTTTAATTTGGTAGACATTCATTTGATAGTGGGTCAGTCCGTCTGTGTTTGTTGTCGTCCATTTGACGTACAATGATGAAGTCGTTGGTTCCGACAATTCTACTGTGGTCTCACCAAGCGACACTGTATATTACAACTTTTTATACTAAAAATGTAAATATACGTTTAAATTTTCCGAATTTAGACAGAAGCATATTATAGAAAAAACTAAGTGAAATACTTTTAAGGTTTGTTAATAACTAATTATCATCAAAATTGTCATTTATAGTCATAAAGTATTTTATAACTTTTGGTTATTTCAAATAATACCTTTATAGTTTTTTATAATTAATTATAAACTTATAAAATTTTAAGAGTATACATCGGTTTTAATTAAAGTTTTATCTTCATTTATTTCAATCTATGTAAAAGTACATAGTAAAGTACAAAGTATTTTTTACTTTTATGCACTTTTAGACCATACTAACAAGTAATGAACTGTTCTTTCAGCTCGTTTGTTTTCGACACCTTGTTAATGTAAGATAACTTTTTTTCGTCACTAATGTATGAAGCATTGTTCATTTTGAAGAAATTTTCAACTGCATTCGTGCTGTTGTCTATTATGGCTGCAATGCTTACTGAGTACAATGTGGAAGGCTCTAGGTTTCTCAATTTGAATGCAGACTCTATAAAGAAGAATTAAAGTGGCAAATTTTATAAATTTTACTACTCCTAGTAAGTAAACTAAAATTTAATGTTTTCATTAATGCTGACTACTGTGCTAATTTAAGCGTTTTTAAACTGATAACTTAATGTTGTGAAGAGAGAATTGATCTAAGAAGTAAGTGGAATTGCAGACATATCACTGTTTTGTTTTATTATTTACGTTAGATACATGAAACAACTTTATTTTAAGTTTTAAATATAAAAGCAAACTTACCATAACGATCTAAATTAAAAATCTTTTCTGTTTTGTTGTCCATATTCGAGACAACCAACTGAAATTTTTCGATGTCTTCATATTTGTCAAGATCTGTTGTGTAGTTCCAACTTATATTTGCACTTGTGTGGTGAACACTGTCTACCTTTAATGACTCCATCTCTGGATTTGGCTTTTCTGAGAAAAAAATTGTTGAAATTTTGTATTGAGATGGCTGTTGTAAAGGTAAAAACTAAATAATTTTAAACAATAGCTTTAAATACCACAACAC
Source organism: Thalia democratica (assembly GCF_965202585.1). Classification (NCBI taxonomy): domain Eukaryota; kingdom Metazoa; phylum Chordata; class Thaliacea; order Salpida; family Salpidae; genus Thalia; species Thalia democratica. The sequence continues at coordinate 11,115,051 of NC_139166.1, forward strand.
TTAGTTACAAATAAAAGTGATTAAACAAAGATAGAAACAAAGCAAAATGTAAAAATAGGTTTTCTTTAGATAAACTTTTCCAGTTTTCTGTATATTCTAGTTGTTTAAAAGTATATAATGTAGCTTTACCTACAACTAAGTTCAATTTTTAATTACAGTAAACTGAATTTGAATACAACTTGTGTTATATGAACGATTATACTTTGTATTGAAGCTTAGGCTTATATTCTATTGCGATTATAAAAAAGTTATTATATTAAAGATAAAATTTGCGACACTAAATATTTTTAGCCACGTATAAATAATGCACTAATGTTTTTTTAATATTTTATCAAAAGTATACAAATTTTAAAAGCAATTTCCACCACTAACTTGTTTTAGCTAAGTGCAAATGCGATGCTTTCAATTTTGGTGATTCCCCGCCAGGTGTGAACATTATGGAGTATTCGGTATCTGGTTCCAGGTCCGTGAAAGTTATCAGGTTTTGGCCCGGATCCAGTCCTAGATCGTATCCAGATTCCTACAGGTTTTTATTTGTTGTCATTGAAACAAAGGTTGCTTTATTTTGAAAAATATCATTGCGATATTTTTATCAGTTCAAGTAAAATTTTTTTTTTGTTTATTTAAAAACAAGATTAAAAATAAGATAAACAATATTTTCATAAATTAGAGACACTTTCTTAAAACAGCTAAATTAAAAAAAAATAGAAGAATAGTTCACTCGATTTGACTTTTAAATTTGTAAACTAATAAAGGCAAAAAATGATAAACAACAAAAATTTATTGTCTTTAATATAAAAGCTATAAAATTGGTTGGCATTAACTTGCCTAGTTTAGCGAAAAATATATTTACCATTTAGACACAAAAAAAAACACATAACGAATTAAATTAATTGTTTGTAAACGCAGCTAGTATGATTTTACATTAAAATTTCTTGGTCTAATATTAAGATAGTTACCTCGTTTTTACTCTCTATACTGATGTCAGGTCCTGAGAAGATGCCATACTTATCATCAGTCCAGGCCACAGTGATTGTCCCAGTAGTGGTTTTTATCGTTTTCACGTTCAGTTCCGGAACTTTATCTGTAATAATTAATCTTGTAAAGTTATTAAATTTAATTAAAACCAAAGTTTTTTTTCTACAATAACGAAATACTAAAAGAGTTTAATGATCTATGGCCTGTACGAACAGCTACTAAAATGATTTGACTAAAAAACGTTTAAAGAGGCATGTATATGACGTAATCTAACTTTTTTCATATTTTAGATTAAATTGTTTTCAATACTCATTTTTTCTATAGTCAGGAAACTATTGTATCCTAATTTTTCTTAAAAGGAAAACAAAGTTTAAGTAAATTATGTCATCATTTAAAAATATGTAGTATGTACTAAAATAAAACACTTTATCGAAAATAAGTTTTGTTTTTAGTTAACTTTGTGTTTACAACTTAAGATAATCAACTTTATTTACAAAAAAATAGTTGTCAAGGTTGCTTTAAGTTAAATTTTAAAACAGAACTAATATTTTGAAGTTATAGTATTATATATTAATGTAACCTGTTTCAAAATCAACTTCTTTTTGCGAGACAACTTCGTTCTCATCCTTGTCTGCGTAATAAGTCAAAGTTGCTTTGTACTTCGTATCTGGATACAAACCTGTGACTTCTTGATCTGTATCTGAATAAAAAAGGAATTAGTAGAACAAAATAAAAGGTGGGTATAGGCAGAATCCGTTTTAAAAAACAATCATTTAAAATTCAACATTTAATTATAGCAATTACCACTGATAATAATGTATAATCTCAATACTCATATTATAAAAAGCTATTACAATTCATAAGAAAAAAGTTTTGAAACCCATAATAAAAACACCGTAAAAAGTGTTAAAATAGTTGCTATTTTAAAATGAACAAACTTTATGCAAAAATTACCACATGAATTATATTTGATGATGTTTTATATCACTTTGACTTAACACATAATGTCTGTTTTATGCATACTTAAAAAAATATTACATTGAATTTATTTAGAAAGTTAGTTAAACAAACTAAGTTTCATTTACATAAAAATTTCGTGGAATTAATAAACAAATTTTGAAATAGCACTTTAAAACAATAATTAAAAAATTAAAAAAATAAAACACTTACTGTAGGGAGATTCCAATTCGAAATACAGTTCAGGACCATCTATGATTACAGTTTCCACATCCAATTTACCGTGGTGGACGTTTTCTCCGAACAAACCGGAAACGTTCCACTTGAGTGACGCTGTACTAAATGCGACGTCATAAGCTCCTAAGCTGGTTATTTCCAGTTTATCGGGGTCTGTGCGGGTAAAGTTTTGTTAAAAGTTTGATTTTTTTCTTTTGACAACAAATTAGTATTAACAACTTTTTTAACAAATTGACTGCTTTAATTGTACAAGGTTTAACTAGTAATTTACAAATATAAAGTAATTATTAACCAATGAAACATGTTAGATATCTAAAAACTCAGACTAAAAATTTTTGTAGATAAATGTTTAAAGTTGTCTCTAAAAAAGCGCATAACTTAAAACAACTCTTATTTAGTATTTAAATCAAATATAGCTAAATATTCAAATAAAATTTTACGCTGTTACTTTGGTTTAAGCTTAACATAAACTTAAGTGCTTAAATATTTGTTACGTTACTCAATGACAAAAAACAAGAATTGATGGTAGTATTTTATTGTGCTAAATAAAAACAAATTCAATGTTAAAATAGGTTTTGCGATTATCTAATATATTGTGTAATATATAAAAGTTGCGGCAAACGGAAATAATATAAACACAATTTTGAAAAAAAAACACAAATGCGTTTTAACAACATATTATGCATAACGAATAAAAGCACATTTTGATTTTGCTAAGACAGTGTATGTAATAAAATTCATGCTAAGTACCTAAAACTGTATAGTTTAAATTTTGAAGCTGTTTATATCGGTAAAAAAACATGCATTAGCCGTGCAATGCAAAAACTTTATTGTTGGCAATAAAATTTTTTTTAATAAGTATCACAGTATAAAAGAGTAATGCAAATTGTATTTGCTTATGATTAGTTAAATAAACAAGGCATTTTAAATACCTATATACACTTTTTTAAAGCAATTTTCTAACTGCGTTTATTGTCATAAAAAATAATCGTAAATGTATAAATAAAGGCAAGTTTGTTCTGCGAATAAATAACAACATGGCGAATATATCTTATAAACTAATTCATAATCTTATTAAATTATATATAAAAGTTTTGTATATAAAGTAAAACAGTCCTAATGCAACTAAAACTGCTTAAAATACAACTGTAGCTTGCAGTCCATGCAAAAGAGAAAAACTATCAAAATAGCAACAAAGTGTTGTTTTGGTATTTAAAATTCAAAGTATGCAAACTAACTTTGGCAAGTTTAGTTTGCTCAAAAAACTATGATATATTCCTAAAAGAAATTATTTCTTTCTGTAACGAAAAACAATGCAATTAAAACTGTTGAAAATAGTCGTTTAATTTGTTCTCCATGCATAATAGTAATAACTACATATTTAAAATACATAAGTATTATCAAGTCTCAGCGACAAAAATTATGTTTCTTGGTATTTAACTTTCAAAGTACTAAGTTGTAAAGTGAAATTAATTGCTTTCTAAAACAATAAAATTTATTAACTTAAAGTTTTAAAAAACTGTTTTTATTACTTATCAAATGTAGCTTGTTTCCATGCAAAATAAAAAATAGTAAAATTGTTTAAGGAGCGACAAAATAAAATTGTTTTTTTTGTTCATTTAACCTTCAAAGTACTCAGTCGTGATGTAGGATCTCAGTGATTTCGAACCACCGTTCTTGTAATGCGTGGTCAGGTGCACCTCGTACTCAGTTTCGCTATCTAGATTTTCAATCGTTAGTTGGCGCTGCGAGCTGTCAACTGTCATGCGTTTCCTCTGTAGAAAAATTAAAGTTTTAAGCTAGTATTCATGGTAGTAATGACAGACTTAAATATGTGTAATATTTTGGAATAACTTAAGGATTTTTTTTATGTTTAGTTTTAAAAATTTTCAATAGACAAATAGACCGTAAAAAATTACGAGAAAGCTAAAAAATTGGCATGAAAAAAAAAACTATTTAAAAAACTACAACTAAATTTATTAGTTAAGTTTCCATAAGACTTTTACACTATAAAAGACGAAATTTTTTCAATATGAGACAACTAAAAAAGTGTAAAAATACTTTAAGTATCGAAACTGACGGCTCCCAATTATAATCTAATGAGGTAAAATAAAAATACGAGTAATTGATGACATAAATAGATTTAATATAAATAAATATTAACACAATCAAAGCAAACATGTTCTTTCTTATAATAAGGCAAGGGAAAATAAAATACAAAGTATTTTCTAATGAACAAAAAATAAAGAAAGTAATAATAAATAAACAAACATGCTCCCCATCCTTATCAGTTGTTGGGAAATATAATACAGAATAATTCCTTATATCCCCTTCATCTTCCACTCTCCACTCCAAAGTGACTGTGTCCTCCTCCGAGAATATATCGGTGATCTCAACTGGCTCGTAAGCGGCTGAAATATTATATAAAATCTTAATAATATTACTACTGAATATAAAATCTAGTGAAAGTTTATTTAAGTTGATTTAAAGCTTATAGTGTGCTGTGCCTATAGGTTTTTATTTGTTTTTGTTTTTAATTTTAATTTGTACTATCTGGTTTTTTACAAAGCAACAAGTTTTAAGTAAAAGTCGAAAAGTAAAACAAGCTTGTGGTTGTCAGTAATTATTAGAAATATTAGAACTTTTTTCAGCATTTGTCTGATGTTGAAAATTATTAAAAAGAATTTTGCAAGATTTTCTATAGTTTTTGTTGTTTAGTTAAGTGCAATTTTTATACAAATAAAGATGACGCAACAATAGGAAACTTTATTGTACAACTTCATACAACGTTTTATATTTCAAACTTTTCTTCAATTTTTATTTATTTGAATAGTTGACTTTAAAATCAGACTTGAATCACTTTCAAACTCTAAAACTAGTAATGTCAAACACTTTTCTATAATAACTACTCTTACAAATTTCAAACTTGAAGGATTATTATTGATAAGATAAATCCAGAGTTATCAAAAAAGTTCTTAAGGTGTACACATTTTTTGTATACCTTAATTAAATGCAATAACATTTTGATTTTAATAATATATGTAGTAATATCTACTAAGACATTCGACCTACTTTCTACCGAAACATTTAAAAATAAAAACATCAATTTCTTGCAATCACCTGTAGTGATGTGTACAGTAGACATGGGACCTGCTATGTAACCGAACATCGGTGTCACTTCAATCGCGTACGTGGTGTTTTCCCTCAATCGATACAACCTTCGCTCGTGAGTGCTGCCGTGGATTGGGATCGGCATCGGCTGTAAACGTTTTTTCAAGTTTATTTCAATCAACTAAAAAAGTGCGCATACACATATACCTTTATTAGACTCTGCAAGGTGAAATAAAAACTTTCCGTAACTTATGAAAATTAATAATCATGTCTTACTTTAAATGTGGTTTGTATAGGGTAATTACACGTTAATTTTATAACAATATGTTTATTTAAAATTTCTAACCCTGTCAGTGGTTAGAAAGTATTAAAAAAAAATCATATTTATATATAAATGCACATATACCTTTATTAGATTCTGCAAGGTGCAATTATTCCGTTTATAGTAATTTATCACAATTAATGATCATGCTTACTTTACACCGAAGGTGTTTTGTAAGTGGTGTTTTATACATAAATTTTTTTAATAATATACTTAATTAAAAATCTTCCAACCCTATCAGTGGGATCGTTTTCCCTGTAGTACCAGAGAAGTTTTACACGTTAATTACACGTTAGTTTATTATTAACATGCTTTGTAAAAATATTCCAACCCTGTCAGTGGGATCGTTTTCCCTGTAGTAAGAGAGAAGGTACTTTCTCACGTCCTTGTCGTTTTCCAGCGACCACCTCACAAACATCTGGTGCTTGGACACGTCCATCACTTCAATGTCCACTTTCTCCGCTTTCGCTGTGACGTCATAATTAAAATGTTTAATAACTACGGTTTTTTCCATAAATGTTAAGTTGCTTATAGTCATAGTAATGGGAAAAATATATATCGAGTACAAAGTGTTTTAAGATTTTTTTAAAAATGTTAAATTTTTTTATGAATAAATAATTTTACGCGCTAATGTTGGTAAAGATTTTGTATGTAGAAAAAAGAGATTCAGTAATAGTCAATTATTTTAGCATTATTCAAAACAAAACAGTGAAAACGATAATTTAATACATTTTTTAGTACTCGAACTAACCAACTAACCATATACAGAAACAAAACAGTAGTGAACACAACTTTCATATATATTTTTTTTTTTGATATTCAATGTCTTACCAGTTTTGAAAGCCTTCCTGATGGAGTTGAGCTCCCTACCCTCAACAGTTTGCCCTCCAACCGACACGGTGTACACGTGATCCATCATCAAGTGTTTCAGTTCGAACGCAGTTTCTGTAACAGATTGATCTCGTTAAAGTAATGGAGACTTTGAAATAGTTAAGAATGCCGACAGTGCTTTTAAGATTACAGATGCCTTAATTGGTAAGTACTTTCTCTTTTATTTATTGGTAAAAATGTTTTCCTAGCCTATTGGATAGACCAATAGAATACACTGTATAAAAAATGCAAACCACCTTTGGTGTTCTCCTGAATGACGACGCCCCTGTTCTCGTGCGCGTGGTACATGACGTCATAGTTTTCGATTTTCTCGTAGTTGACGTCATCACCGCCGCTCACCTTCCACCTTACCCACGCGCTGATTGGTGACGTGGACTCTATGGACATCGACTCGATGCGGGGCACTTTCAGTCGTCCTTGAAAAATTTACTCAACATAGGTTGCTGTATCGTAGTACAAAGAAAAAGTTTTAAATGAAATAACCAAATTACTTTATTGTCATTTGCAGTCTAGTTGCTTTCACTTGTTAATAAATTAAACACAAATTCGATACGAGGTATTTTAAGATATTTAAAAAATCATTTAATTTAACAGCTTGTGACAGTTTGAAAAATAAAGTTTAGTTAAAAAAATATCAAAAATAATGTCTCAATTTACAAAAAAAAACATTTAAAATGAGACTTTCTTTCGTTAAAACATCTTGAACTCTGCTGAAAACTACATAACAATAAAAAACTACAATAATGTTAAAAAAACTGCTGTAAAACTAAACCAACTAGTTTTAGCTTGCATGTCGAAACTTTGTTGATTTACTCCCTCCACAACGGGACTTATTCTGATGTTGTAATTGGTGTTTGGCTCCAATTCTGTGAGAGTCACTGAAGAACCTGACTTCAACACAGTACCAGCTTTTACGCTTTTCACTCCACTTGACTGAAATAAAATATAAGTTTCAAACTTTTTTGTAAAGTTGAGCAGTTGTGTTTTACTTGCTACTAAAAATTAATTGTTTTCAAAAGTAATTACTAACAGCGTAAGTTGCTTTTTATTTCTGGACGCACATGATAATATTTGAGAGGTTTATTAGATAACAACTACACATATATATAATTCACAAATATAACTAAAACTTGAATTTATAAAAGAAAAAAGTATATAAATAATAGTAACACACTTCTCCACTATCTTCTCCGCTTTCTTCTTCTTCATCTACTTGAGGCCAGTAACTGATTTCGTAGCCGCTAATCTCCTCATTTGTAGAGTGCATGTTCAGTGTGAGAGACGTGGCCCGTTTGCTGGTCACTTCCACCCTGATGTCTGACGTGATTGTCTTCGGAACTGAAAATAAAAGAAATAGCTAAATTGACTGTTATTTTTGTTAGTTTGTATTTTTAAATATTTATAACGATGTGGTTGTGTTTTAAGCTATTCAGAAAAGAAATACGCGATCAAAAAATGGTTGAGTTTGTATTTTTGGCTACTTTTAATGATCTAAATAAATTCAAAAAGATCTTTGCAAACAAAACCTGTATGTAGGACAATATCATTTGTTTATAAACATTAACAGTTTACATTTTAAAAACTTTTAAAACTCTATTCAATTTTTGTGTTCTGTACGTGCTTACTTATTTTAGCACTTTACAAAAGTAGTCATTTTGCAAAAACAAAATTTTGTGACATTAAGTGTTCAGAAAAGCTAACGCATGACAAAAAATGTTTATTTTTTATGACCTTTAAACATGTTTTGATATTTTTAAGCATTAAAACCTGTTGAAATTCTTAAAGTTCCTGTTTGTCCCTCCAAACCGTTGTAGTAGGGAGTAAGCTTGATTTCGTAAGTTCTATCCGCTTGGAGGTCTGTAATTTCATAATCATTCGTGTCAGATGAAAGTTTTTGAATGAACGGTAGTCCGGTTACCTTTGTTAAATAAAAACTTATTTTTATATAAAGAACTCAAACTTAAAGGTTTAGTAGTATAAAATTAGTTATTGAAATGAGTAGTTATCACACATAAAAATTTTTTAGGAACAAGACCAATTTTTTAATACTTTGTGAATAGATCTACTAGTAGTTATGTAAAACTATTTATATATATGTTAAAAACTTTTATTTTGTCTGGTTTTATACTTAAAATTTTAGCAAAAATTTTTTTTTTTCACAGACTTAAAGCAAGTATTTATAACTTAGTAATAAACATTATCGCTTGTTTATTAACATACAAGCTTTTTTATTTGTATTTCATTTATTTTCTTGTTTTATACTACTACTCCAACCAGCTGATAGTTAACTTCAAATTCTGACATACAAACCAATTCAAAACCAGTTATGATGTGTATAAATAAAATAAATTTATTAAAACCTCCCCATCTTGTCCGACCGACGAGTACTCGATTTCAAATCCGGATGTGTCCTCATCTTCTTCACTCTCCCAACTGAGATCAATCGAGTTTGATGAGGACGAAGCTTTCACCTTTATCGTCCGACGTTTTTCTGTGTATTGTTTGTTAACCTCAAAACAGTTATATAGTAACTTTCGTATGAACTACCAAGTGTCTAAAAAGAATAATGAGTTTTATTCCTTAATATACAGATCTATTTATATTCTTAATAAATTAAGTGTTTTATTAGTTATAATTCAACAAACTAGTTTCAAATGTTTCCACAGCAGGTTCAGAGACTTGACCGTCTTCAGTGACTACTTCAACTTTGATTGTGTAAAGTGAATTCGCCTCTAAGTTGTCAATCATTATACGATCATCTGTATATAGATTAGCTAGATTAATAATTTATTTCACTACTTCAACCTTGATTGTATAAAGTAAATTTGCCTTAAAGTTATCTATCCTAATATGATCATCTGAAAAACAATTTATTAATTAGCTCTGAGTTTATTAAAGTAAACTAGAATTTTTAATAGAAAATTAAGTAAGTTTTAACAATTCAATACTCATGCGCTATCATAAGTAAAAGTTAAGTACTTTTTAGGTAGTGTTAATTTTATTTAGTTTTAATTTTAAGTGCGTTAGAAATTGACAAAAAAAATGTTTTCAAAGTTTTAAATTAAACTTAAGATACAGACAAACAAATTTAAGTAGAAACGAATTATTTTTTTTGTCATATTTTGTACGAAAGCATAAATACTTTTAAATTTCATTCGTTGCACTAAAGAAACAAAGGTGACTAAACGTTTTCTCTTATGTGTAGACTAAACAACAACAATCACTCTTATAACCTATTTTTTATATTTACATTAAACTAATAGTCTTTGTAATACTCCCTTCGAGCTATAACTCGTAAGAATTGTACATATATACTTTAAACCTAGCTCTAAAAGCGGATGATAATTTCTGTTTATACACTCATTTCAATATATTATTATGCATCATTATTTTTAAAAGTAACTTGAGAAAACATATTAAGTAATTATATGCTATTCACTAAATAGTTAGTGTTCATTGATGAGTTATGAAAGTTAAATTAAATTGATTTAAATATTTCCATAATTTTAAACTCTTATTTACATATACAGTATTTAAGTATATTACAACAAAAATTATTAGTTTTAAAAAACACTTTAAAATTAAGCTTAAAGAACTACTACTTTTAACAAAATATTAACATGTACAAGTCAATCTATCTCTTTTTTTTCAACTTGATAATCACAACTAAACACTCATAAAAAAGTGTAAAACTTTAACCACAACTGATGTTTCAGATAAAACATTTAAAATGATATGACTCATTTGAGTTTTGTCAAGCCAATTGCTTTTAAGTTTGTACCGATAAGTAGTCGGTTTAAAAATAAATACTCTTTTTAGATAAAAAAAACTTGTTTACATTATTGTTTACATACTTTTATAACAAATTAAATGTTTTAGTAACAAAATTTTCCTGTATTTAAATTAAAGTTTTTTTAGAAACATTAAATTAAACTTTGAGATAAATTTTACAAAATCAAAACTGTAAAAAGTAAGTTTAATATGTTCTCTCTTTTTTCACAGTGGTTTTAACTCTTCAAAAGAAGGTTCAAAACTAAATCAACATAAAGAAAAGCGTAAGCTGTTTTTTTTTAATTTTTAAAGAAATGAATACGTGCAAAACTTTTATATAAATTTTTTTTGTAAGTAATGACGTTGTGCAATTTTAAACACAATAACACATTTTAGCTAACAATTCATAATGGTATCAACTGTTAAAATTTTGTAAGTCTTTTTTTCAATGAATTTGTACGGACATTACGTCGGCAATAAATTAGTTTAAAAGTTTATTAAATCTTTTAGTTCTTATGTTTCTGAACAAGTTTTTAAGTAATTTTTAAACACAAAACTCAGATAATTTTCGTCTAGTTTTATTTTAATTGATTGTTTTGTTACTAAAAATTTAAATACTTTAATTATAAAAAAAAATTATGTAATAGCTCGTAAGAAAGTTTATAGACATGTGGTGTACGACACGATAACCAAAAAGTTGCTTTTTACACCAGGTCTTTAGACCAAACTTTTTGAGCGCTTTAGACTAAAGACTAGTTTTAAAAAGCAAGTGTAAAAACTTTTAAAAACACTTTATAAATACTTATAAAACTTCACATGTTTATTTTAGTAAACTTTTATTTTAAAAATGGAAATTGACGCAGTTTAAAACTAGACAACTAAATACTAAACTGTCATTAGTGAAAACGTTTTATCAAAAACAGAGCTTTCGTTATACAAAATGATTTGAAAATTGCAAATAATGTTTTTTAATTCAAAAACATTGTTTTGCTTAAAACTTCTAATAAAGCATAATTTCAATAAAATTATATTAGTTTATACCATTTGTAAATATAATTATTAACGCATATTTGTGATATTAACATTTAAACTAATAAAAGCTGGATATACCAACACTTTTTTTGTAGCAGCAAGTATAAACTATTTAAACAAGTTAAAAGACAAAAAATAAAATCAAAATTTTGAATACAAAATTAGCTCACTTTATCTTTCATAGTGGATTCACTACTTTAAAGCATGCAACTCAGAAATTGAAATAATATATGCACAAGAAAAAAGTTATTTAGAAATTTCAAAAATTAAAATAGATAAAACTTACAAAAAATTTTTGCATAACAAATGACGTATACCATTTTAACCACAATAAATCTGTTGAACAAACTACTTATAATTATATCAAACTACCTCAGTTTGATAACTTTTTGTTTTGATTAGTTTGTACTGACTTTGGTCGGTAAAAAAATATGAGTGATCAGCTTTATAAAGCAAGTGGACATACGTTTAAATTCTTGAAACAAATACTAACTTTGAACTTCACAAAATTATTTATTTAAGTTTCGTTTGTAAATTGAAGCAATTTTATACTAAACATAGTGAAATGTCATTGAAGATAATTATATATAAAGTGTAAAGTTATATTCATAAAACATTATTTTAAGAGCTTAAAGTGCAAAAACTAGTTTGTGAATTTTTTTCTTAAAACATGATTTAAAATAAAAGTAAACTATATGCTATTGAAATATTAATAGAAAATCGCGTATAGAAATGTACTTTTATTAATAGCGAGTCTAGATTACTTAAAAAAGGTGTAAGTTTAAAAAATAGTTATAAACAACAATTTAATTGAAAACGAAATTACAACATACTATCCAAAATGGTCTGCTAATTTGAAAAACTAAACTTAAAATTTAAAACAATGTCTTATGAAAAAAAAAATTATCTTTTAAGAATTAAAATAGGTAAAATTTATATACAAACTGTTCCTTTAACTATTGACGTTTGACATTTTAAACACAAAAAGTCTATTGAACCAACTATTTATAACACTATCAATGTACCTCAGTTTGCTAAGCTTTATCTCATTTAGTTTGTACCGACTTAGGTCGGCAGAATAAATACGAGTGATCAGTTCAATAAAGCTAGTATACAGAGATTTGAATTGTTGTAAAAAATACTAACTGAACTTTACTAAAATAATTAAGTAAACTTTTTTTTGAAAATTAAAGCAGTTTAATACAAAAATTTTACCCACTTTCATTAATGATAATTTGATAATTAATGATAATAATTCAAGTATGAAGTATTTGTTATAAAACGTAATTTTAAAATTTCTAAAGGCAAACACTGTTCTTTAGTTCAAAATAAAAAGCTAAAAATTCCTAACCAAACAAAATTTAAATTAATAGTAAATTAGGTCATACTATCTAATTTATACCATAAGTATTAAAAAATATCATTCTGACTTATAAAATCCCATAAATACAATTACAAATTTAGTAACAGCAAACCTAAATTAATTAAACCAGATAAAAAAACAAGTACAAATTTTAAAAAAATTCAAAAAAACAACATAACATACTCTCCACAATGGACTTACTACGCATGCAACTTATTTTTTTCTTAATATATATGCATAATATAAAATTTGCTTAGAACTTTCAAAAGCTTAATTACGTAAATTTCATATACAATCTATTGCAATAGCAAATGACGTTGTATTGTTTTACATACAATAACTCATTTAATCAAAATAGTTATAGTGATACCAATCTAACAAAGTTCGTTGGCATGTATGTTGATTAGTTTGTACTGATTTAGGTCGGCAGAATAACTATAAGTGATTAGTTTATAAGGCAAGTTTAAACACGTTTGAATGACTATACCTGCTCATTCAGTTAACTTTATTATACTAGTCTTTTGCTTAAATTTAAATCAGTTAAAACTAATACTTAATACTAAACATTTTTATAAATATAAAGTCTTTGTTATAAACTCATAAGTTAAAGAAATTAAGATTCAAATACTAATTTGCTTTTGAAACGTTGAACAATTTTTCTTGAACTTTATTAGTACCAAACAAAACAGCAAACTAGTATTTACTAACTGACTTACAGTCTAAACTTATACAATAAACTTTCTTTTAGTAAAATACAAAATAAAAAGAAAAATCAAAATATTCTATCTGAAATAGCTTTTTACCAGCTAATAAAACTAAGTAACCACGCAAAAAAAAAAAAGGAAATAACTAACAATGTTAGTCAGTAGAACTAGTTTGGCTTAGAAAAGTTAACAAAACTAATAAATTAAATTAAACATACCTTCAACCTTCTTACTGACAGCTTGATCTTCTGACCCGACTCTCCAATACTCAACGTTGTAAAAATCAACATTCTTGTGCTCATCTGAGAGCACCGATGTTTTCCAAGTAACTTCAGCTGATGTGCTGTCCTCGTTTACTCGAATGGACATTATTGTCGGCTGAGGCGTCTCAAGCTCCTCTGTTGGGTTGGAATTATGTTAGTTTGATTACTTTTAACTTAACGATTACATAAAAGTATTTGTTTTGCAAACAATTTCACATATACTTTGACTTTTTAATAGTGTTTCAAAGTTTAAATTTATAGCTTGGTGAACTTTTTTTTTAGTTTATGTTATTGCAAATGGAAAAGTTGACAACGCAAAGGTAAAATTTAGTTAGAAAGTTAGAACAAGCTAGTAAGCAAACTTGTTCTGACGGTTTTAGTTACGGTTTCGCTTCTTGTCCAGTTCTTGTAGATATCGGTTATTTCGAACTGAATATTTGTATTAGATGTGACATTGGATAAAACAAATTCCTTCTCAGTTGACCTTATTGTCTTGGTTTCTGTCTGTAAAATCGCAAGTTTTATTTACATTCGTAAAATAATAATATATTTATTAATAAACTAAATTTAGCATTTGAACTTTTATAGTGCTTTTTTCCTTTTAATAGTTAAAAAGACCTGTCGCTTTTAAATCAATGTTTGAAGTACGTTTTTTATTAAGACCTAACTGCTGCAATACACAATCATAAACTTAAAATTCATAAATCAAAACTTTTTTTTTACTTTTTGTAAATGTTTAAAAATATCGTTGATTAAAAAGCTACTTCAAATTTTTTGATTTTTATAACAACATTATAGTTCTTAAGTGAGTAACACTCTTTGAATATACTTGTATAAATATTAAGAAAGCTTTGCTAGTGTATTTGGAAGTTGTGCTTTTCTATGTTGATTCTAAGTATATAAAAATATTATTACTTTTGTCGTTCCGTCTTTATAAAAGTAAGTGATTTTTATCTCTCGTTTGATCACGTTTTCGTTATTCAGAGAATGATTGCTGAATTTGATCACAATTCGGCTTGTCGTAGTTCTTATTGTTTGAACTGTTTCTGTTTTGTTTACAGTTGTTTCCGAGTTCTTGTTCCATGCGGCTGTGAATATTTACAAATACATTAGAATACTTAAACTCTACTAAACCTGTATGTTTATTATTGAAAATTGTACATCTAAAACTTCAGTTATTTCTACTTATATTATAAACAAACATTTTATTATATGAAAGGAATGACTTTATTACATGAAATAATTGACATTTGTGATTCTTTAAGCTGTTTTCAAAATAAGTACAAAGTTATTCTTAGTGTTTATCAAACTAGTTTTGATAGAACACTGTAAAAAAAAAGAATAGTTCTAAAATAAATAGAGTTCTGAAGTTTACTTGGTAGTTAAGTAAATATTACGTAATAATAGAAGTTACAAGTTTCTCGATTACATTTTTCGGATTTTTTTTGCTAAATATTGATAAAGTTTTACTTCATTATTACAAGTATAAGACATTTATCAATTGTTATACACTTTAAAGTTAACTGAATACTAACTTTAGTTAATTACAATTTATATTAAAAGAAAACTAGTTTGTGACAAATAAATACAAAGACTTTTACTTACCTTTATAAGTGAAGACATGACTCAAAATATTGCTGACAATCTTCTGGTTTTTGTCAATGGCAACAATTCTTAATTGGTATTCTTTGCCATTTTCCAAGCCAGTTAATTGTAGTGATGTATCTGTAAAGCGAGAAATTATTATTTTTTTAAAAAATGAATAAACTAGTTTATAGTTGTAAATAAATTATGAAGGTTATGTTGATAGTCTACAAATACATTATGGCTAAATTAATTTACGTGAACTAAATTATAGAAATATTTAGTAAACAACTAAATGCTTTTTAAATAAATGTTGTTAAAATTTGGTATTTACAAATAAATTTTAAACATGTCGGTTACCTCAAAAACTTTAATATTTTAACAACAGCTTAAAGTATTGTTTATTCAAAATTTTGTACTTATTGAACATGTACTTAGTCGCTATTTTTTATAAGCTAGTTTAAGTAATAAACTGAAATCGAATTTGAAAGTGTTGAATTAAAAGTATAACGAAACATTTATTTCACATGAAAATGCAAAACAATACTACATAAATATGCTAACCTGCAGTGACAACTTCCTGGGTATCTGATCCGTCCATTTTGTGCACTACCACCTTGTACACATGATTATTATCGACCTTGCTACCCATGTTCAGCACTTCCCAGTAAATAGTGTTGCCTTGCTCGTTTTGTTCAATGTAGATGTCTCCTATCTCGATCTTCTCTGCTGTTTCTGCATAAAATGTTTTGTGTAATCACAAATATAAACGAATCTTTAAAGCTTTTAATCGCAATACTACGCTAGGTAAAGTATTTAGGAAATATTTCTAAGACAAAAGTAAAGACAAAACTTGACTAAAAGACCACAAACTTTGCAACTAAACCAAATGTTACTAGATTAACAGTTTATCACATATATTTATCTATATCCAGATGTTAATTGATAAAAAGCTTTCTTTACTTACAACGTTTAGTAAAAATAAAAGTTATAATAAATATTGTACCGTAGACTTATTTTATATCAAACATAATTCTAGATGTCAACAATGTGTTAGAAAAAATAGACTCACTTAAATTCAATCATTAACTTACTTGTAACGAATGTTTTAGTGCTTCTTTTTCCAACATACTTCTTGTACTTGGGAGTAATTTCAAATGTGTACTCTGTGGCAAACTCAAGATCACTGAAAGTGTGCTCGTTTGTTGAAGCATCAAAAACAAGTTCTGTTCCCTGTTGTTGTTAGAATGTTGTGTTTATGTATGTTTGCTCTCAGTGTTATAATTTGGAGTAAAATATTATTAAAAAATGTTTTTAAAAAATTTCTATTGGTTGTTACTTTTCTGTATATCTAAATTTCTGTATACTATCGTTACATAGCAACTCAATCATAAAGCTATTGTTAAAAGTTCATCGAGAGGAAAAATAAAATGTACTTACTTATGTTATTTCCAAACTGTAATATTTACCTATTGAAATTTTTTTCTAAACAGTTGTTAAAAAAAGCACAAATATACTAATTGGAAAAAGAAAACATTATTACCTTATCACTACCAGTCTTCTTATAAATTGTATTTTAATCGTAATCGTAAAGATTAAATTAAACACTACTAATTAATATACAATAAGTTACACAAGACACACAATTTCAAAAACACTAAATATACTTCGAGCAATTCTCTTCAGTAGAGTACAATGCTAACAAATAATAAGATTTTACACACTTATATAGTAACCAAGAAATCATATAGTAATCAAGAGATACTAATTAAATAAAACACACTAGTGATACCTCTTTATCACTGCCGATCTTCTTGTAAAAGATCTTGTACTCGTAAAGACCCTCCTCCTCATCAACCGACCACTTAAGGGTGTTTGTCTCCTTGTCAAACTCCATAGTTGCCTGTCCTGCTTCCTCTGTGATATTTGATATAAAGTTTAATTTGTTGGACATATATATAAATAAATATATATATGTTCAACATATAAAATATATATATATATATCTGTGATAGTTTATTAAAAGTTTATTTTGCTGGATATGCGTATAAAGTTTAAAAACTGATAATATGTTTTCTTACTCTCTATATTTTAATTTTACATAAAGTTAATACTTATAAATAAAAACAAAAAAAAACTAAAAACTTATACTTGGGAGTCGTCAACGGTTGTTACAGACTTAAAATAAAAACAATATAACATAAAATATCTAATTTTAATATTTACTATTATGTTGTTGTTTACAAACTTGTAGTGGCGAGGTCGTAAACTGTTATTCCTCTCAAATCGTCGTAAAAAGGAGTGACGTCAATTTCGTACTCGGTATCCGGTTGCAGTTTCCTGACCATCATTTCCGTTTCGTTCGCGTAAAATTCGTATGTTGTTACCTGTTTGATTGAATTTTTTGTTGAAATTAGTTTTTTGTTAACTTGTTGTGGTCTGTTAGAATTTGTTACAAATCTGCTAATAATAAAATTTTAAACTAATTCAATATTCGTAAAAAAAAAATCTGGTGAGCTATGACCTTCTTAAATTTTTTTTTTGTCCGCTTGAAACCGCTAAAGAGTAGTTTATATTATCATAAAAGTTGTGCACATTAGAATAATTAGTTTAATTTTTGTAGTTTTGCTTTAACTTTTTAAATCTTACAGTCTTAAATTTCAGATTAAAAAAAGAGCAAACAAACAAATTTTTGACTCACAAATCGTTTAACAAAAAAAAAAGATAAACGATAAAAACAACTAATAAAGATAAAACCAAAAATGAAATAAAGTAAACTAAAAAAAAATATTTATGGTGTATGTGATGTTCTTCTGTAAACTACTACTTCTGTTACTGTAACATATTTAGTATATAATAGTTATAATAGGACTTCAGAAAAGTTTTACATAAATTATAAAAACTTTTTAATTTTTTTTTTAGTTTCAGTTTTTTTTTATTTATGACACGTTACTAAAAATTTGTATTATTTAAAAAAACCAGGTAAAAATTTTTAGACTTGTGAGGAAACATTTTTTTTTTGAATAAACTTCAGTTATAAAACAAAAGAAAGAGCAACCACAACTAACTTAGTGTGAGGTAACCTTTCAACAAACAATTACCTTATTGTAGACTGTTTGAAAACACATTCTACTACAGACGGTCGTGCCAAAAAAAGAAACATCTTGTCAAATTAATTTGATTAAAGCTGAAAAAATAAAACCGTCATGTCTCTCAACTGTGCGTATTACGTAGGATTGATGTTTTAAAACAAAAAGTAACAATGCAGTCAGCTGTATTTAAACCTTGCTGAGAAATGCCACACAAATATACTGAAGAGCGAAATGGTAAACTTTTTTTGCGGGTTTGCCTCGAAAATGCTTTTAACGCATTTAAAACTTGTTAACCTTTAGAGGTGATGAAATTCATGTTGGGCTTTCGGAAAATTTGGAATTTAGTAAAATTTGTTGTTATTGCAGTAAATTTTAAATATCATAGTAAACAATGAACCTGTTAGAAAACAAAAAAAAAATTTTTATATATGTTTAAATATTTTTTTAGTTAACATAGATTATGTACAGGTTTAAATTCTTAAAAGTTTGTAAAAAAACATTGGTACAATTAGAAGAGTATGAATAAAACGCTTAACTTCTTTGTTTTTAACTGATAAGTGCCTAATACATTTGATATATGACCTAATATTCATGTGCTACTTACCTCAGTAGGATTAGCAGTAGTGAATACTTCAGCAAAATATCTTATTATACAACATGTTATTATACCACATATTGTATGTATATATTTCTAAATTTATAATATAATAACTTATAATATAATAGTTTATAATATTTTATGTATATATATCTAAATTTTACTTTAGATATATATATATATGTCTTAAGTAAAATTTCCCCTCAGTTGGGTTAGCAGTAGTAAACACTTCATTAAACTGTTTTATTACACAACATATAAATATAATTTTATATATATACTAAGTAAAATATTTACTTCAGTTGGGTTAGCAGTAGTAAACACTTCCACTAAGTATTTTGTGATCAGATCCTTTTCACTGGTATCCTCCATTCCCCAGTTTAATTTTATGGATACCACGTTAGACTTCGTCTTCATCCACAAATCACCAAAGTCATCTGAATAATTATTAATTAAATGTTGATATTTATATAAAGTATGGAAAACTTTTGTTACTTTTTTTTTCTAGTTACGCACTTCTTCTTCAGTACAACTTCTCGAGTCTAAAGACTAAATATTAAAAATAACATTTTTCTTTTAATAAAACTAAAAACAGTAAACTATGAGTACTTATGGGACCCGTTTAAAATGCGTTTTAACACTTGATCGAAATATTTAAAATGTTTTTGCAATATCTCACGTTGTACAATCATTAATTCAAACACTTTTGCTACTTTTTAGATTTGTAATGGTTTTTGCAGAATTTCGAACAATTTGAAGTTGAGACATTGTATTTTTACCTACCACGTAGAAGATTACTACATTTCTTTCATGCAAATTCATTAAGTAGAAAAAACTTCAAAATGTACAACTTTAAATAATCTTAATCCTTTTGTGTTTTTAATTAAAACGGATGATAACTTGAGATACAAAGAGTTTTACTATCTGTTTAATTAGTTGATGGTCCAGTTAATTTCCAGACGTTTAAAAATGATAAGTAGCGTGATATATTTAAAACTAGTTGTATAATTGTCTGGAGTTTCAATTGGTTTCAATTTTGTTTTTCACTGTTTCGTAAAATGTCAATACTTTTAGCCAATTATATTTAATAAATCATATCATGCCATACATATATTTATATTTTATGTAACTTGTTTACTTTTTTTGGAACTGATTTGAGTATAAGTAGAAAAAAAAAAAGTTCATTACAAACACTTTTAATACTTTTAGCTAATCAAATTATACTCACACGTTTTAAATGGTTTGTGAATTAAAAATTTGAACATGGTCGAATGTATAGTGAATCAAAAAATAAACAAAAATTTGTATCACAGAAAATTCTTACGCTCAGCATTTAAAAAGCCTAAATATACTTATGAAAAATATTTAACAAAAACGATTAATCTTTTTTGTCACAGCTCGTATAATCGGCACTAAGTAACCAATAACCAAAGTTATACAAAAACTTTTATTGGTTATGCGAAACAAATGTAATAAAAGTACTACGAGTAAAAACAAAATTATTGTAAAAACACAATATTGCTTCTACTGTCTTCGATAAAATGAACAAACACACGTTTTAGTTTCACTAGTACTTTCGTTTATTTAAACATTTTCAAGTGTTAAACGGCTTATACAAGGAGAAGACAGTAGAAGCAATATTGTATTTTTTACAAGAATTTTGTTGTTACTGGTTTTTTATAGTTTACTGTCTGAACAGAGGGGTTCTTATTGTCTTGGACAATGGAATTAAAAAATGGTTTAATATTTATAAACTAGTAAAAATATTAAGAATACTAGATAATTTTAAACTTCTAAAAATATAAACAGAGTTAGTACTAAAAACTTTACTTGTAAAACCTTTAGTAAAACGAATTATAATAAGATTTAGATGACTCTAAGTTTTATCTTAAATAGTTTTAGTTTCATATCTTACAAATTAAGTTAATATAAATAATAGAATAGTTATTTATTTTTATATTTTAGTAGTTTTTATTCGTAATAAAACGTAAATGGTAGGTGTCTCACTATCTAACTAAAAACATTTCTTATCAGTAACATTTTTATAACATTTTAGCACAAAGGTTTATTAAACTGTTTTAAAATATATCGTCAATAGCTTATCATTTTCTTAAAAGTTATTTTAAGATAATAAAGATACTTGAACTATAACTTAGCTACTATACGGATTTTAATCTACAATTTTGATATTCGTACTACATTTGTACTACAATGATTTTAATTACTTTATAAGCTTTAATGTTAGATTTGAGGTATAAATGCGGTTAAAAAAGCTTATAGCTTAAAAGACAATTAAACTACTTTAATCCGGTTTATGAACTTTACCTTTAAAAGTGTTGACTTTTTAAGTTTTAGGCGATTATAAAAATGTTTGAAATTTACTTAAAAAATGAAGTAAAGCATAGGAAGAAAAAAAAAACTTAAAAGTTTAAAAGTTCATAGATTTTATTTGCTTTAACAAAAAAACTGACAGGTAATTAATTTAATAATTTAGTTTATTAAAACTAAATACTGTTTCACACATTTTAAACATTTCTTACAGCTTTTAAATTCGAATGATTTATTCTTTTAAGTAGAGATAACGTGAACGATATTTTACAACAATTAGTAGTCATAGTTTTCTGAGGTGTAAAAATCTTAGTTTTTTTAAACTAATTTTTGTAAAAACTTCGTCGAACTGTGCTGGTCATAGTACACAGTGAAACGTTTTTAGTATCTAATGAGTTAAGTACTTTTAAAACTCTAAAATTTTAATCTTGTTTGTTTAAACCTTTTATCGGAAAAAATTAGTAACAACTAATAATTTTAAACATTATGTTTTATTTTGATCGAATCACGGTGCTTACCAGTATCAGCAGTAAGAACTGTTCCGACTCCCTTGTTGTTTCCGTAAATCGGAGTGATTGTGACGTCATACTTGGATTCCGGAAGCAAGTTCTCGATCTTCTGAATTCGCACGTTCTTTTGAACGAATGTTGTGAATCCCTGTAATTAAGAATATTTTATAAATAATTTTACCTTTAAAATTTTTTTTAAGTAAAATAGTTTGCATTTTTTCCCAAGAACTCAAAGTTAGCTACAAAAACAGCTAAAGTTTAGGTTTTTGACAAAACTATCCTAAAGTTATCTAACTTAAAACAGTTTTTGAAAGAGTTGTAGATTGATTGCTATAAAAGTATACATTATTTTTAGGGTTCTAAACATAAAAACAAGTTAATAATTACTAAAAAAATTAAAATCTTTATACTAATTTAAAGCTAGTTTTAATTACTACTTCTACTAAATTATTAAATAGAAAAACGCTAGTATTCTTGCGAATAATTTAAATGTTAAACTAAATAAACTTAAACAGAACAATTTAACAAAAAATATTTAACACTTTTTACGATACGATTCTAATATTTTTTTAAAGCTAATAAAGAATAGATAAACAAAACTTATAAAAAGCAAAGGACCTTTTCACCAGAACTTTTGTTCCTGTAGTTAATTTCAAAGCCTGTGAGTCCCTTATTTCTGCTGACTTCCCACCTTAAAGTGAAAGAAGTTATTGTTGAAGAACTCTGCCTTGCTTTAACTGTGCCCATGGCAGCTGTTGTAAAGAATTATGTTTATTTGATGAATGCATTAATGTGTTTAGAAATGTAGTAAGTGGTGTGCTTTTAGTTTTTGTATTAAATATACGACATTATTGTTGTTTTTACTGAAATTTAATTTTATTGACCAAGCTAAAAGCGCTTCCTTTAAAATGTAAATAATAAAGTTCTTGACTCGTGTGCTTAACTAACTGCGATATTGAATTTCTAACGTATTGTGTTTTTATACTATTGTTGTTATGAAATTTAATTCGTAAGGGACAAAACTAAAGGTAAGGCAAATAACTTGTATTGTATATATTTTAGGAAATAATAAAAGCATTGGTCATGTAGTTCGAGTTTTGAGAAATCAGTAACAAACTTCAACTTTTTTATTCGAGTAAGCTTTTAAAAACCAATGACTCATAAATAAATATTAAAACATAAGTGATCAGTAAATATACAATAAGTTACACAAAACATACAATTTCAAAAACACTAAACAAAAATTTACGTTTAGTTTTACTGTAGATCGATTATAACGTAAATGGACTTTATTAACTTTAACTGTTACTAATTGATTTTGGTTTTTATTAATCTCTTGATTATTTTATGGTTACTTAATTAATTGTAAGTAACTATATAAAACTATATAAGTGTGTAAAATCTTGTTATTTGTTAGCATTGTACTCTACTGAAGAGAATTGCTCGAAATGTATTTAGTGCTTTTGAAATTGTGTGTCTTGTGTAACTTATTATAAATAAATCACAATTTCACAGAAACTAGCCATATTTTGTGTACATACTTTATTTAAAATAGTACACTTGAAATAGTGTTAGTATTTCAGTTTGCCCTATTTGCTTAAAGTATTGACATTTATAAATTAAAGCTTTTTAAAATTGTAAATACAGTGCTTCCTCGCTAATCCGGTCCTCGCTAATCCGGTTCCTCGCTAATCCGGCCGGTTTTAGTCGAGAAGTCGACTTATTTACTTTAGCGTTTTTAGCGTTTAATTTCATTTTACTTCGAAAAAGTATTCAATTTATGTTTTATAAGTATGCAAGCAATATAATGTTACGTCATAATAAAGTATAATTTGTATAATCTTAAGTTTTTTTTTTTCATACTTTTCCCGCTCAGTTGTAACAAACTTGTTTATTATTCATTTGCAATTTTTCTGTCTTTGCTAAGCAAGTTACACTTTAATATACTACAATCAACATATCTGGTTAAAAAATGGATAAGACAGCAAAGAAACCAAAACGCGTTCAACTAACAAAAGAAAACAAGTTTTCTGCTAAGAAACGAGAAAGCACTGTAAAAAAATCTTCCATTCTTTCTTTTTTCAAAAAAAAATCTTAAATTAGTTAAAGTGTTAACAGTGTAGTTTTTTTTCATTAATTTTGAACTTATAAAATTTTGTTTCGTTTAGTTTTATCTGTTTTAATTCTTTTTTTTTTGATTAAAGTAAAATAAATTAAATTAACAGAAATTTTATAGTACGTTTTGTTATATACATTCATAATATAACTAAGGTAGATAATTTGTAAAAAAAGCGATATTTTGTTCTTATCCGGCCAAAGGCAAATCCGGCCGTATTTTAAAAAAAATCTTGCCCAACTTGGCCGGATTAGCGAGGAAGCACTGTAGTACATTTGCTGAATATTTCTCTATTTCTCTATTAAAAACTAGCAACAATTAGTAACATCCAAGCAATAAACTATTAATATTTATATAATTCTTAGCTCATTCTAAATCTAAAATTTTTCACTAGCTTTAAAACACAGTTATTTACGATAACATGACTTATTTTAAAAGCTGGAAAACTAGAGTTAATTTAGGTAAACCAAAAATATTAATCATTCTGTGTTAGTTATAACTGTGCTACCTTCTACTGTTTGACAGTATCGATTAATAGTCAGACAAAAAGTTTTAATAGTTTAAGATTTATAGTAATAGAGTACTGTATATTGTTTCAATAAATTCTATAAAGTGTAATAGAAGGATTTTTCAAGTATAAAAATAAAACTTTTAATAATACCTCAGTCATAACCGTAAACTTAATTTACCTTTAACTTAATAATTTACCTTAAAGAGTGTTATATTTAAAAGTTTATTTAGTATTAATAATTCAATTAAACCTGTAGTTATAGTTTTGACGATGGTGTCACCTTTACTACCACTTTCATAAACAGGATACAGCGAAACTGAATATTTGGTGTTTGGTTTCAGGTACCTGATTGTTGTTTTCACAGTGTTTCTACCGAACTTCAACTTCCTTGCCTAGAAACACTAAAGTTTTAAACTCTTGCTGGATACTGTTTCAAATAGTTTACTTCCTTTTCTTCTAATTATTTCAAAAGAATATAAACAAACGTATTTTAAACTAGTTTGACCCTTTTTGATTTGGATAGTGTACTGAACAACTTTTCTATTTAAAAAAAAGTTTTTTGTGGAAATAAACATGAAGTACGAAAATACTTAAAGTATTAAGAATTTTATGAATAAAGTACATGTTGACTATTCACAAAAATCACCTTAAAATTTCAAAGTTAACTTTAGATACAGAAATATGTTTATGACGCAGACGTCAAAATAAAAAACTTACATTATTTTAGGAAATTTCAATACTTTTTATTTCTTTTCTTTTTAAAAACTTAAAAAAAAGTACAAAATTTTAAAATATTATATAGTTAAAATTTACAGAAAAATATAAGCCGTAATAAACGTTCAATACATCGTTAAAAGTTTAATAAATAAGTTTGAAAGTATCTATGACATCACACCAACTTCCTCCTCTTTTCCTTCTTCCGTCACTGTCATGTGATATGACGTCACTCTCGCGGGGTAAGCTGCCTTCCATCTTGACTTGAAAGTCGTCAGTTCAGGTTTGTTTACCCTCAATTTAGTCTCGCTTGATGTTGCTGTGATGAAAATAAGGGATTTTTTTGGTATGGTAACATAGTAAATATATATTCTTAAATTTTACTAAATTTTCATTATCATGTTCAAGTTTCAATTTATTCGCTCTCAATATCGTCTCACTCGAATTTGCTGTAGTAAGAGTAAAGGGGATATAAGGTAAACTTTATAGATTTTTTTTATATTTAGTTTAATTTCATTTCTGTTTTAATATTCAGTTCCAGTTTGTTTACCCATAACTTCGTCTAAAGTTTTGGTGAATTTGGAAATTTTTGTAAACTCTTTATCTTTCAGACTAATTTTTTGTTTTTGATATTAAGCAAAACTTTTTAGATATGGTGTAGTTTTACATATTCATATTACTATTAACTACCTTTTAAAGTTGTTTAGATAAATATGATTTTTCTAAATACTTACATTAATCTGTAGCCTCAGATTACTGTTTAAAATAAAAAAAACAATCTTGATTAAAAAACTATCACAATTTATAACTAATTCAGTTTTTTGTTTTAATTCAGAGAAAGTTATTAGCGACTAACTTGTATTGAACTGAACGGTTTCCGCTTGACTGAGTTCACCCGATTGAGATACTGCTGCCACGGATGCCTGGTATCTGGTTCCTTCTCGTAATCTCGTCAAACTCAGCTCCGACTCTATTAGATGCAATTATTAGTTAAATGATCATGTTTAAGTTAAAATACTTCAAATTATTTTAAAGGTAGTTGATAATGTTCTGTACTTTTTAACTAGTGGTAAGCATATCTTCAAACAACAAGTAAAATACTTATTGACTTTTCTTCTGTATAATTTTTTTTTTATAAAATAAACACAGTGAATATTATATTATCTACAAATGTGTTTAAATTTAAAAATTTAAGTTTATTCTGACTCGTTTTCATGTAATTTGTATCACATAAAATACTAAACTTTACCACTATGATGGTTGTGATTAAACAAAACGTTTAAGCAAAAGCAAGTGAACATTTATTGATAAAACTTTTAACAAAAATAAAATAACTTTTAGTAAATCTTTTCAAAGTCCTCCTTTTCGCGCCAATCCTCCAGTACTTGACTACAAAGTTCTTTATGACGTCATAATCATCACTTTCTCCACTGACCGACCACTTGATGGTTGCAGTCTTGGTCCCGATGTCTTCCGCTCTCAAATCCGCCACAGTGGGAACAAGTTTTGCTGTTGGGGATTTTTTTTAAAATTTAATTTCAGTACTCAGTATTTTAGAATTAAGTTACATTTTGTTTAAATAATACTCAATGCTAACAAAAATGTTTTGAAATTTAAGTACTTTTAATGAATAATGACTCATTTTTAATAAATAAAATGAGATTTTAGTATCATCTTCAACTCTTTAGCATTTATAAAAACTCTTACGTGTTCAATTTAATAAAAGCTTTACTTGTTTAATATAACAAACTCAAAAACATTTGTTTAATAGCTAAAATAAATAAAAATGAAATCTTGTGAAAAAAAAACTATAATTAAGTGTCGGAAAACATAATACATGGTTTAAAACAACAAAAAAACAAATAAAATTTAAAGAAATTTGATATTAGATATTGATATTATATTTAAGTTTAAAAGCGACAACTTTATAACAGCTGGATATAAATAAAACTATATCATTTCTTAATGCTATATAAACTAATAAAAAGTATTCGTTCCTACTTGTAAATTCACTGAAATGATCTGCTAGTTTTCCTTCCAAGTTTCCATAGATAGGGTTGACCCAAGCTTCATACTTAGTATTTGCCTCCAAATTCTCAATGTTGTAACTTGTAACGCTAGAATCGAACTTTTTTGCTTTTGTCTGAAACGTATCGGCAAGTTTATATATGTTTGAAAGTTAAACGTAAACAAGCTTTGTTTGGTTGTATACATACATAAAAAAGGAATTTTAAAAGCTTTTAAATAAAATTGAAAGTGAGTTTTTATTTTCAAAAACAACCACAAAGTGAAAACTTTGTTTTCTAATCAAGTGTTAATGACTTTTTTTATTTCAGTTGCAGTAAGTAGAAAAAAACGTTAAAATTTTGTATATATCTTAATGGATTTCTTGCTTAAATATTCTTTTAAACTCGTTTAAACTTACCTTCCTTCTATATTCAATTGCATTCGCGAATGTAGCAAATATGATAAACACAGTGCATCTGAGTAAAGCACTTTTCATATTTTTGCTAATCCCTATTCATGAAAGTAAACTTATGCTTGATTAGATCTACAACATATTTATTGGCAACAACAATAACCTTTTTCAAAGTCAAACTTTAAAATCTCAAGAATAAAAGCTTTTTTCAATTATTCTATTGTGACTTAAAAGATCATATCAAGCAAAAATTACAAGTTTTCATAACAACAAAATATTTATATGAATGTTTTATCTGTATTTAAAATCAAATGAAAGTTGATATAAAGGAAGCCAAGTAATGATAATTTGTAGCCAATCTTCTTAACTCACCGCTAATATAATTTTAAAGAGCAATAATTTTTAAGCAAATATTCAGTTTTTTCTAATCTTTTTTTAATAAAGCTTTTCGTTAATACGTGCAATATGTTTGAAAAAAATAAACGTTATTAAATTTGTAAACAGAGAAATTTAACGTTTATTATCTAAGGTATTTAAAAAGCAATTTGTTAAAATACTTCGCAAATTTAACACAATTGATAACTGTTTATGCGAAAATTCTAAAATACAAAGAACGTACAGTTTTCTATGTGTTAAAACTACCTTCAAAAAATAACACTTTTACTAAATTTCTGCAAAAAACCTTCAAACGCAGAACAAGCTACAATATCTATACTAGCTTTGTTAACAAGTCTTAATACAACTTTAACATAAACACATTTGAATTTTATTAAATTTCTTCGCTTTTACATTGCACTATCTCTGCTACGTTACCTTACAAGCCGCCAATTTAGTTTAGAAAACCACAAAAATTTCCCGTGCATGAGAGACGATTTAACGGTTGTTAGCAGCGACAAAAATATCAAGCGGATCAGAGTGTTGACGGTAAACAAGAATTAAAAGTAGCGAGAGGTCTGCACATGACAGCAAGTTATAACGCTACAAGGTTAATTGACATTGAGATCACGATTTGACAAGATTGATTAAAAATTGAATGTTTAATGTAATGCGTAGTTATTTGCTTATCTTTAATATGCTTGTGAGATTATGGTATATATCGTAAATTGTTTTAATCCAATTAGCATGAGTTAATAATACTTACTGATATCAAAATACTTTTGAACAACGTTTCTGGTCTTTTTTTCACTATTAAGGTTATATATTTAAATGTTTTTTTTAGTCTTTAACTTTATAATTTTCAAAAAAGTTTAAACTAAGAAGCGTATCTTTATATTTAGCTTTATTCTAAAGCATCCAGCTAATTAAAATAAGAAGATTAGAAAAAATTCAAGTAAAATAAACATATGTAAAAATTTGTGATAACTTAATTTACATCTTAAAACCATTTTTATCAATATCATTAGCAGCACTTTTACGAATTTGATAGTATTGACATTTCTGTACTTACTTTGCTTTTTAGTATAAACGATATTGAAAATATGCTTTGTAAAAAATTTGATGAATACTTAAATAGATAAAACATTTTGACTTTCTGCAATACAGAGCTTGCTGAAAAGTTAAAGCTTAGTGAAATATTTATTAAATCTTAAACTGATTTATAGCTCCAAATCGAATATGTTTAGTATAAAGACTTATTTAATTACCAAGAAAATGAATAAAATATTACCAAATGAATTGCAATTCAGAAACAGCTCATGCGTTTAATTGCAAAAGTTCACAACTTTTTTGCACACTAAAAGTTGCGTCATCAATTCGTAAAAATCGTGTAAAATTTGTAACATAAAACATCTTTAAACAGTTTTAATCCATTTCCCCAAAAAGATAAATTTAATTGTCAGTTTTTCATCAATTTAAAACAAAAGAAAACCGATGAGACGACGTAATGTTTAACAAATATAGAAATAAATGCACGAAGTTTTGATTGCAATCAGCTAGTACATATCCGGCAAAATGCCAAATTTGATTTATAAGCGGTATTAGCGGTTCGTTTCAACCTTTATACGTTGTTTTAACTTATACACTGAAAGTATTACATCTGACTAATTACAATGCTTTAAACTTGGTGAAATTTCGTAAAAAAAAAAAATTATGACATCAACTATTTAGGTGTGAATTGAATATAGATGATTTTTTATGCGTATTGAAAATGTAGTCAAGTTAGCTTTTATGTTTAAATAACCTAATAAAAGTAATTTAGATTTCTTCAAAGCCTTACTAATATAATCAAAATTAAAGTTAAAACAGCTTTTTCTTCAATTTTATAACTTATATTATACATTTAAGCATACAAAATTCAAAGTTCTTTCCAATGCAGTTATTAAAATGCATTGTAAGAAAAATTATTAAATACCCTGATTTAAAAGAAAAAAAAATTACAAAGTTTGTAGACTAGTTTTATATAATAATATATAATTCATAATTTATTTAACACTATTTCTGTTTCTAAGTATTTATGTGCAAATTAGTTAGTTTATTAAGATTTATATTTATATTTCAAACTTTATAATAAATAAATTCAATCGACTTCTCTTGGTAAAGCAAACAACATGATAATTACAAAGTATCGCTTAACTTATAATTTGCAAACAAAATATACTAATTTTCAAAATTTTAGGACAAAGATATGTTAATAACTTTTTTTTTGGAAAACTACTTTCTTAACAAAGCAATCACTACTACTCAAAAACCAATAAGCTTTGTATAAACAAGAGTAAGTTAATTGAAACGAAAAAAAATCATAAAAAGCCCATAACAAAAAGTTAATTCACTAATTAATGTTTATTTAAATTTTACAAGTTCTGGTGTTTTTTCCTACCAACACAACATTCAAGTGTGTGTGAAGATTCTGCTAAAACCAACTTTGGCTTTGGTGCAGCAAAAAAAAAGAAAAAAATCGCCGAGTGCAACCAAGTGTAACGACCTCGCGCATTAACGCCAAAGTCTGATAACGCCAAATTCGCCCCCTAGATTGTTTTGACAGGTCCGAACAACTTGCGGGCGGTTGTTTTTGTTGATTGCGGTCGGCATTTTGCGTTTGATGTTTCGTTTATCTTGGGTTGGTGTTAAATGAAGTTTTTAAAAGTTTTAAAAACAGATTGAACTAATTTAAACAACAAACTTTTATCAGTTAATACGAAGTAAAGCTAAATTCTTTCGTTTAACTTGAATAAATTATTATTCGTTTGATAACATTTAAAACTGATCTAAATAAGCAAAAATTTAAAAATAATTATATTTGAAATTCGAACAAAAATAAAGCTTAGTTTTCTAACAAATTTGTTAAAAATTAAGAAATTTTCATTTTACGCCTTTGTATAAATACATAAAAGTTTCAAAAAAATTAGCTTTGATTAATTGTAAATGTTATTTTTTAGTTTTATAAATTAGTAACACACTAAAAACTTGTAAAAAAGCTCTAAAAAGTTAATCCGTCTTATTAAAAAAACCAAAAAAATTTCATTGTGATTTTAATAATCTTTTGGTGTTTAAATTAAAAAAATATTTAATTGAGGGCTACATGAAACTATACAAAAAGTATTTTTTATATATTTAAGTTTTTTTTTAGTTGACCGTAGAATATTAGAAAAGAAAAACATTTGAAAATAAGTAGGTTAAACATCATTATAATTATCAATTTTTACAATTAATGTCAGACAAGTATAAAAAATTACTGTATTTAACTAGCACAAAAGTAAAAAATAAAATTTTTGTGTTTTAATTACACCGTTTTTATTAATAAATTCAACATAAATCATATACATTTCGAAACTTTTATAATGCTTTTTATAACCGCTAATTTGGCAATTATGCCCTTGATACTTCGATCATGGTTCTCAAGTTTTTAATCTCACGTTAAGAATAATTTATTAGATTATATGGGAGGCGGAATATTATATATCATACCCAGACTAATTTTGATCGATGAATATTTCATAAGTGATTGATCGAAGGGAAAAATAAATTATCGATAATGGGCTATTTGAAGGTAGGTTTTTATCTAGCAAAATCTAAATACGATACTTTTATAAGCAACAGTAGTATACAATGTCAAAGGAAATGCTTATTAGAATGATCAATAGCTAAATAGATAAATAAAATTTTAAAGTAATTAAATTAATGTTAAATGCAATCAAAGGTTATTAAAATTAGTAAAAAAATCTCAGCAAACAATGTACTTCCTTATATGAACTATAAGAATGCCACATATATGATATTTTAAAAATAGTTTTATCGGTATTAAAACCAAACTTAAAATATTAACTTTACTTTTTAAAACTGTATGCTTCAAACAAATAATTCTTTAGTTAATATATGCTTATAATTAAAAGAGATCTAAAAAATCAAATTTTTTAAAATCAAATCAAACTTAAGTTAAATTACAACTATTATTGTCAAACAATATTTGAAACAATATTTTTATGAATAAACTATTTTAATTTTGATTTACAACCTAAGTAAATAAAAATTAATTTAAGCGTTTTCAATTAGAACTAGCTTGACAAAGTTTTGTTAGAAGCCTGTTTTGATATTTTTTTAGACATATATAGTATACATGCAAAATTAATTAGCTAAAATTTCAAGATTGTGCAACTTAGATATAAAGTTTACACTTATGCGAAGTGAAAACAATTTTTAAAGGTTGAGTAATTTAGCTCAGGTTAACAAATTATCTTTGATTTATAGCTTAGAGCACACAAAAATTAAACAAATAATTTTTTAACAAACTGTTTTACCACATTTAAAATTTGTTAAAAAGTAAAACTGTAAAGATATTGTTTATTTAAATGCCATATGAAATGCTTCAGAAGCAAAGTGTTTAACTTCTAATAAACAGCTCAAAACAAATAAATTATGTTAAATTATAACAAATAATAACGAATATTTTTTAAATAATATAGCCAACTAACTTTATACTCCTCAAATTAACATTATAAAAATAGATCAAAAGTTAAAAAAACGTTAACATAAAAATAGATAGACAAATTAACAAAACTATAGTAAAACATATATAATTTAATTAATTTGTTCATTTCCTTAGCTTGCACGACTTTAAACTACAGTTTGCAGCTATGAAAAATTAACATGGAACTCTGGTATGAGTAAATTATATTGTGGTAAAAAAGTGTTAAATAATTATTTTTACATTGAAATGTCTAAACATAAAAAACATATTAGCAAATGCTTTTTCAAGTACTTATAGTCACAAAACCTTCAAAAATAGCAAAAAAGTAAATACATAAGATTATAGTTTACAAAAATTGCTTTTGAACTATCTTGTTTATTTTTCTAATAAAAGTACAAAAGTACAGTGACTCATAGTTAACCAAAGTATATAAAAATATAGAATAAACAAAAATAGCCAACTAACTTTATACTCAGTATCGACACTTCCGTTTTTCAATAATTTCTTCCACCTCAGCTTGTATCCGGTGATTTCCCTTCTATTTTCACCTCCGGCCTGCCACCTAGCGGTGAGTGAGTTTGATGTTGCGTTATAGAGGATGATAGTGGTTCGCGCGAAATTTGCTGTAAAAAATGTCTTGAGTTGTAGGGCTTTGTTTGTACGAAAAACGACAATGAGTTTACATAGTGTAATTTTTTTAAATTAAAAATAACTTGCATATAAATTCAAAGTATTATGAAACCTCCTGCAAAATTTTCAACTTTTGCAGATTGATTGTGCAAAATAAAACGACAAGTGAGAATATTTCTTGTTAGTTAACAAAAACTGAAAAAACTTTACGCTGACGCTGATGTGATTAAACCAATAGGCTGTTTGTTAAACTTCGGTTTGTTTTCTAAAGTTTATTAAGTGATAAAATTATTATAATGTAATTAAAAGTAAAACTAAATCATAATTAATCGCTGAAGTCGTGATATTTTAAAGTTTGTTAGTTATAACTACATGTAGATTAAAGGTTAAAAAAAGTTAATTTTCAGTCAACTGTTGTTTTTTAACCTTAAAAAGATTTCTTTGCGTTAAAAATAAGTACGATGAGTTGTATTTTCTTAATAAGTTTTTACAGCAATAAATGTTGTTCTTACCAGTTTTAAACTTTCCGCTAGTAGTGATAGAGGTTTTACCGTCTTCTGTGAACGAGTAAACATTGAAATCGTATTCAGTGTTAGGTGACAATTTGCTCAGGTCTATTTTCTTTGCTGTTGTTAAAAACAATTTATGTTTACAAACTTTTATTGATACACTTGCACATTGAAAATTTTATTTTTGTGAGTTTTTAAGTTTATAAACAGCTCGTTAAACCGTTGTAACCGTTTTAAATTAATTAAGGTTTCAATTTTGTAAATACATAAGTCAATAAATTGTAACGGTTTTGTGTTTCATAAAATCTATGAAAACTTAAACTTAGTACCATAAGTAGATAGTTTAATAAAAATAATTAAAAATATATTGTTTAAATTGATGCAAGATGAAGTCTTTTGCATGATAAAGAATTTAAATTTTGAAAACAACACATAAGACCAGGTAGTGCATAGATCGAGAACAAAGTTTCTTGGTTCAAAAGTTTATACTCAATAGGCAGATCGGTAAAATAGTTTGAATTATTACGTCATGACCCTTTCGTAACATTCGAGTGTAGAAAGTAAACTCTATTTATTACATTTGTTTAAAAACGAACTTGTAACGGTCTTGTGTTTCCAGCCTCCCCTCTTGTCAGCTTTTCTGTACGAAACATTGAACCCTGCCACGTCCAAGTACCTCCTTATTTCAGTCGAGGGAAGTTCCCATTCCGCAACCGATGACGTCACTCGCAGTGAGGAGAAACGCAGATTGACCGGAGGTGGTACAAGTTTGGCTGTTTATAAATAAAATTTAATTAAAATAAATAGTTTTTACTACTTTTTATATTATATCAATATAACGTTGTAAAGCTTGTTATGAACAAAAACACATCTCAAAATGTTAAACAAAACTTACATAAACTTAAACACAGCTTAAAAAAATTAACAACAAATTGGTTTTATTTTTAAAATTCAGTTTTATTTTTCATAGAACTTAGAAAAAAAAGTATTTACAGATGTTTTTTACACAACATATACTAAAACATTGATACTCTATATTTTTAATTTTTATTAAGTTAGTTACGAACTATATAAGTTGAAACCTTTTAAATAGAACGTTTTTAACAGTGTTACATTATTAATTATTAAAACACCATAAATCACGTTTTAAAATTTACGTTTAACTGACATTATTTACAATATAAAAACACTTTTTTAACAATTTTAGTTAACAGAACGAGCAAAACTAGTCGACGTATATTTAAAGACAATACGTCGTTCTAAATTTTAAAGATAAGTTTGTTACTACAATCAAAATAGCCATTAAAAATATTGAGTCTTTACTAATATAAAAACAAATTATTATAGAAATAAATAGACGAAACTTAGAACTTAAGTGGGTTTTTACTTAAGTGGTTTTTACTACTAGTTTTTCCTACTAGTCTAATACAAAACAATTCTTTATAGAACAACTTTAATAGTTTTTAATAGCAAAAGTAATGAAAAATAACTCAAATAAAACTTTGTTAAAAAATAAAGGATTACGTTGCATTATAAAAAAAAGTTGGGAACTTGTGAACACGTTAATTTTAGTTGGAGAGTAGATTATCAAACCTACAGCAATTTAAAGTTTCTGCTCAAAATACAAACACCACAAATAAGTAAAACAGTCCAAGGTTTAAAATAAATGCTTGATTATTAATATGTTAGAATATTGCTTAACAAATAATTATAATAAAAATATTTGAGTATTTAAAAGAAAATAATAATAACTAAAAGTTAGCAGTTTTGTTGCATCACACAGAAAAGTTTTGAAATAATAAACAAGTTTTTCGATGTTAAGACTGAGTTAGTAAAATGCATTAGTTCAACGTAACTGCACAAAAAACACCCAAACTAGATTTCCAGCTAGGTCGTTATAATAATAGAAACTTGTTCATAATTCGAACATGACGTAAATATAAACAAAATGTCAGTTTATACAAAGTTGAACCTTAGAGAGGAAATAATACTTGTATTGTACAAAATAGCACGTTTAAAAACAAAGTTGTTACTTTCAAATGTTTTATAAATACTCATAAATCACGTTTTTGAAGTTTAAAACTGTTTTTATTAACTGCTAGTAAAGAAATGTTTTTGTAGTTTGATCAAAAATTAAAAGGGTACTTTTAGACATTAGTAGTAATATTAAGGTTAAGTAAATATAGTTAAGATTTTATTTTTATAGTATTAGTTTTACTAAAATAAACAAATTAAGCTTCATTATTTGATGTATACTGTAGATAAAGTAAAGTCATTAAATAATAAAAAAATAATGTTTAGAAGCTACTTAAGTTGTAAAATCTTGATAAAGTACTACTAAGCAATATTTGAAAAGTTAATTATATGCAAAAAGTATTCATTTAGTGCTTTTTATCGCAAATGAAAAAACCATAATGTAACATAAATAATAAATATTAGACCAAAATAATGTTGTAATATTCAAAAACTTAATGATTTAAAAAAATCTTTAACAAAATGAGTTCAATGTCAAACAATGCACATAAAAAACAGATAAATTTCAACTATAGTTTTAACTTTTACTTCATATAGATTAGTTTTTACATTAACAAAATTTTCAAAAGTAATAAATACAGTAAATGTTAGTAAAACTGCAAATAAAATTTGATGTTAGTAACACAACATTGTCATCTCAACATAAGTAGTAGAATAAAAATTTTATAAACAGTAAAGCTTTTATTAATGAAGATATCTTAAAAAAAGTATAAAATCTAAAATAAGAATTATGTTAAAATTTTCAAAACTAATATAATTCAATAAAAGGTTTTTAGATATTTTGCTTGAAAAAAATAAATAAAATGAGCTCGTTGATATACACTACAAATAAAATCAGTTTTTAACATTGGTTTAAAAGTTTAATTGAGTTATAAAATATTAAATAAAGACAAAAGGTTAGTATAAACTTGTTAACTTCAATTGAACATTAGCAAACTAACATCAAACAACACAAAAAAAATCCAAACGACATTTCGTTGGAAGTTAGCAAAACAACGGAAGTTTTCAAAACTCATATTAAACTTTAAATAAAATAAAATATAAAGAGTTAGTAAAAAATCGTTAATTCCAAACACCACATCATCAACAAACAACTAATCCAGGGTCAAGCAAAATGACCGCATGGGTGACATCAAACATAATGACGTCATAATTACCATGGCAACTGGTTCCGTCCTGGTAGCTGACGTAGAATCGTTCCGGTTCGTTGCACGCGCACTCGTACCCGCCAAAAGTGTTCACGCATATCTGTGCGCACTCATGCGTGCCGACGAGGCACTCGTCCACGTCTACGACGTCATAATCAGTTACGTCATAAAAGAGATAAAGTGACGTAATTGTAAACAGGTGTAAACGTTACACTAGTGATAGTTTGTGTTTTGCAATAGTTTTAAATATTGCAATGAAATGAAAATGTTGCGTAAACGATGAAGTGAAGTTTAAAGTTGCTCTTGTAATTGACTGAATCTTTAATAACTCGTTTATTTGAAATATTGCAAAGAAACTAAATAACATTTTGAAGGAATGTTTAACCTCTACTACAATTTAATTTTTTTTTTTACTAAATAATTTGGACTATTAGAAAAACCGTTGTACTTATTTTAGTTACTTTGTTATCTAATATCTTGGTAGTTTTGATAAAACTTGTTAATAGTTTAAATTTTTTATTTGTTGTAACTATTAAAATGTATATTTTAGTTTTATTCTTAGGTAAAACATAATTTTTCTATATAAGTAAGTCAATTTTACAAAAATACTTTAAAGAAGTTAGTATATTCTTAAGTCCTAAAAATATAATAAAAAAGTACAAACTGCTTTAATTATAAAATAATTCAGTTTAATACGTGTAATTGTAAATGAAAGTAAGTTACATTTCTTTTTTAAAAAAAATGTTTTATCAACTAAAAGTAAACTTAAATGACTGGAAAGTTAATTTTATTTTATTTAAAGTATGCCATTGTTTTTACTAAGTTGTAAAACGTAAAGCTGTACCGCATTACAAAGCACAAAAAAATATTAATACAGTTAATTATAAATTCTTCTAATAATTTAATTGCTAACGTGATTACTAGTATTACAAAACTTTAAACGTTAAGCGGAAATATCAAGTATTGTACAAAAAAGATTAGTATAACCTTTGTACCACATTTATAATAATACTCCTGTAGTTTGTGATTATAAAACAGGATTTCTATGCCATCAACGAAAAATGCCCGCTAAACCTTCAAAAGACAAACATTTCGATGACATAGCTGGCCTCTTTTATTTGCAGCGGAAATCAAAGGCTGTCCATTGTTTCCAAATTATAAATAAATTCGCTGGTATTTCGCTAAAAATTGCGAACAGAAAGGTGTTAATATAATCCAAATTGGATTACGGGGGGTTTTATGCTGAGCGCGCTGGGCTTAAATTAATCTGTTTTCAAGCAGAAAAGTGCCCTTTGAAATGCCTTGACCTTTCTGGCTTTTCATTAATCCGCGCGGGTTTTTATCAAAGACAAGTTTTTAAAAGTATTTTTATTAAAAGAAGTGTTTCAATCAGTACCATTCACACGAGTTTTTTAATTAAAGTTGTTCTGGTTCTATTGATAATTTGAAGCTTAAGTTTAAAAGTATTTGTGAACTGATATAAGCTTAGTTAAAGTATGGAAACCATGGGAGGCTGTTTGTAATTAAAAAATTGTTTGATAAGATTAAAATAGGGTTGTTTCTTTTAATGGATACGTGCAGAAATTAAAATTTGTCGTCTTATACAATGCTTATGATTGTGTTTATAAATTTTTACTTGGAAATTTACTTAAATAAATTTAGTATAAAAAACCTTAAAACTTAATCCTTGTTTTTGACTGAATTTTAGGGTAAGAATGGACCTACGTGATGTAAACCTAAAAACACTATACAACAATTTAATTATTTTCATAAAAGTAAATATCTAAAAGAAAGCTTCCAAGAATTTTTTGAAGCCTATGGGTAGTAAAAACGATTGATCATTAAACTTGACTGAAAAGGTTTATTTTCATAAAGTATTCAACAAATATAAAGTTTAACTTCCCAAATTTATATGTAGTAGTAGCTGTTTGAAATATTGAGCTAAAAAAGTTTCTTGAAAACAATAAGTTTGTTATAAATATTATCAAATAGGTAGACTAGCAATAAAGTAGTACTTTTATAAAATAGAAGGAAAAGTTAAGTTTAATATAGGACACATCTTTTTATAAATTATTTAACTAATTTTCCGTATTGTATAAAGTTAACAAACATATATATATATATATTTATTTATTTATTTTATGAGACTCACCGCATTCTACGTCATCACCGATGTGTAGCGCCTCCAAGCGGATGCTCCCAAATTCGTCGTATCTATAAAAGTATAGTAATGTGCCTGTTAATGTTTAATACCTTTCATCGAATAGTGCTAATTATTTAAGGATAAAGGAAAAAAAAATAAAAAAGCTTATAAAAAGAATTTATCAAATCATTTTAATGTAATAATGTTATAACAATGTTATTTAAAATATACCTGTGCAAATACTTGGAGGAGGGCTTAGAGGCAATTTCCTCCAACTCTGTGGCATTCACGCTACTACCTACAGCTACAACGTACAATTTCGCACCAGAGTCCTGCAAATTAGTAATTTTTTTGTATTAGGAAAATTTACAAGTTTTACGATTTGTTTCGAAAATATAAGCAGAGTCCTAAGGGGTTCCTACATGTTGTTTCGATATTTATTGAAAAAAGTTATTTTTTAAGAATCGCAATTTGATTGAATCGCTCATTAGAAAACAGCTATGAAAATTATGGGCTATAGTGTATGAATTTACCACTATCAATTATAATTGTATGAGCTAAAAAAGCAAAACTGTAAATTTCAATTTATTTTTATCTAACTACGTCATATTCTCAACGCCGAAGAAAAAATGAACCTTTGTTCAAGTTGATTTTTATTTACTAATTTTAAATAGTAACCAAATACTACAATAATTGCCTAAACGACTTGTTAAATGATTATTTTCTCAGAACTACTTTGAGTGATTGTCTACTATTTATTTTGAAAACTTCAATTGTGAGTAGCAATACTGTCTCGTTTTTGACAAACAACTACCTTCATATACTACTACTGAAGTTAAACTTTCACTTAAAAACGAAGAAAAATTATTTTTATATTATAAATCTTCTTATAACTTCTTTAGTTTGAAAAATTTAAGTCTGTTTTATTAACATAATAGAACTAATAGTAGCTAAAATAGTGCAAGTCGTAAGATTTAATTGTCGAATATTTTATTTTAGTTAATTTCTTATTACTAATTTAAGAGAGCTGTTTATTAAATAATGGTATACAGCTTTTCTTTTCCTATTCCTTTTAAACTATTTATCAAACCGGGTTCAAAGAAAATGACACTGGTAATATAAAACAATTTAATCAACTCCAAGGTCGATTTTAAATTATATAAAAAAATTTAATTATAAACAGCAAGTAATTAAACTTACAGTAATTAACATACTAAATACACTACTGAATAACTTGTGGTAAACGTTAGTTTACATATAAACAGTACACAAACAATTGAAGCAGTTGTATTTCAGCTTATTTGCTTTTTGTAGAACTGTGTTGAGTGTTTGTCTAGCATTTGTTTGACAAACTGGAGTTTATGAGTGGCAATTCGGTCGAGTATTTGACATGTTATTGCTTCAAGATTACAATGAACAAAGTATTTCTGCTTCAAGTTTGCTTTTACCGAAGTTCAAGTTTCAATCATGGAACAAAAATTTAAAGAATTTTTGTATAAGAAACTGATAGCTTCTTAAAGTTAGAAATTTTTATTTTCTCATAGATTCAATATCATAGTTATATAGTTTACTTATTTTAGCTTTATTTGAAAAAGTTAATATTATTAATTTATCGAAATTAGAATATACTTCTTTTAGTTTTAGAAGTTAAGTTAGTTTATCGTATCTTTCCAAAGCTTACTTTAGTCTGGTTTGAATAAAAACATTACATGTTGTACGACGACCCTTTGTGTAATTTTAAACTAAGCTCAGAGCTGATTGAAAACTCTGTCAAAGTAAGCTTGAAGAAATAAACGTCTAGTAGCAAAAATACCGCTACTCGTATTTGTATATAAAAAATAAAAAAATATACGCTCAAAGTTGTGGACAGAAAAGCTTGACTAATATTTTACATAACTACTTATTAACTTTCAAACAAAGCTTAAAAATTTTTATCAGCCAAGTGATATTTTGATTATATTTAACAAACACAAAGTTATAAAAAAATTATTTTAAATGTTCTAAAACTACACATAACTTTAGTTGAAAAATATCTTACACCACTTCGCTTTTACAACTCTCTGATAATAACTCTAAAAATAACTTTTTGATAACTATGTATACTTTGAAATATTTGATTAATTTTTACCAAAACATAAATTTAAATTAATTCACCTTGATGACCCTCTGATATTTCGAAACTGTCCCCAGGAAGCTGTCCTGGGACCTTCCGTCTGTCAGCAGGACAACCTTGGTTGTGGTCTTGTGTCCCTCGTCCACAGATGAACGTGGCCCCAGCAGCTCCAAAGCGACATGCTTCAGTGCCTTTCCAGTCATCGTGCCTTATATTAAAAAATATATGTACATGACAAGTTTACACACATAATAAGATATTTAATGAAAACAAGTATAGAATGAATAAAAACGTTAAATGATATAAAAGTAGAAATACATAACTTGAATTAAAAAGTTTAATTCGAATGTTGAAGTTGTCAAATAAACACTTGTAGTGTAAGTGATAAACATACAAAAGTTTAATTTAATGCTTATAAAGTTAATACTTTTTCTGCAAAAACATTTTTAAATAACTGTTGTTTTTTTTTATAATTTGAAAATTTTGGTTTTCGTATGTAAATGTTGAGAAAATACGAGTAAATAACTATAAATACTATAAAAACAAGCATATATAGAAAAACTAAGTAACAAAACACTTAGTTTAGAACTAGCAAAAAACTAATAAATCTCACTTCATAACTGACTTTATTGTTTTTAATTTGTTTTTCATATAAAAATGTTTAATTGAATGATGAGATCAGTTAATTAAAGTATTTAGAATATTTTTCACACTATAAAAATACAATTAAGCACGATTTTTCAAAATAATCCATTAATCTTTCAATAAGTTGCGGTCATGAAAAAGTATTTAATTTCACATACACTTTCGGTTTTAACGGCATACTTTGCAATAAAAGTATCAAGTTTTCAACAAGCCGGTATTTAAGAGAAAAGTTACAACATCTAAATCAGTATACTTCTGAGTATCAGTTTAGTTAAATGTCTATAAAAACTTTAAAATTGTTCAACTAACATAAAAATTAAATGATACTGAATTATAACGTAAAACTTTTGCCCAAATATTTTATACAAATTTCTCTATAGGATTCAAAAAATAGACTATAAAGTAAGCGTGAAAAAATATTATTGTATGATGTGTGTATAAATTAATAGTATAAGCCATTTAAGTTAAAAAAATGTGTACAGTGATAATAACTGCTCTAAAAGATTCTAAGTTCAACACACATAGTTTTTTTTAGTTTTAAATTTTATTTGTGAAACGATTATAATAAATAAACAAAGAAAAAAATCTATGTTTACCCTAAAATAATGTGCGATTTCTAATGCAGCTGTTTATTGAAAATCATCATTAGTTTGTGTGGGGTGTGCTCGACATTAAAACGGAACACTCCCAAGCGAAAACATCAAAGGTAGATGTGTTGAAAGCGTATTTGTTAGCATGTTTACAAACAAACTATTGTGACATCGGAAATTCTTTTGAAATTCTTATCGTGTTATAAATCTAAAGACCGTGTTTAAAGTACCATAAAAGGCATGTATATTGCTTCCTAAACCCAAAAGCACGCCCATAAAAGCTTTTAATACAGTAATTGTTTCATAGGCCATTACTTAAAATTGTCCGTTTTGACAGGGCGCGGGCTTGAAAATTTCAGGATTACTTTTATCGCTGAAAGTTTTCTCGAAATGATCGAGCGCTACCTTTTGATCGATGATTTAAAAAAAAAACACAAGCCTTTTTGTTCGAGCCAGAAACTACGAGTTTCCTGGGCATAATTATGCGTAGGAGCAACAAGCGAGCTACTGTCAGTATACCTGGGAATTATATATGTATATATATATATGTGTGTAAGTACGAGCACGTGGATGTACTTATCGCGTTCGTGTGTCATTTCTGAGATGCGGGCAAGTGAAAGCATCGCTTGTTAGCAGATTATATTTGGTAGTTACGTCATAATGCGCGCTACCTCTCGCGTTGCAACGCCGCGCCAGTTTACAACTTTCGCAACTTTGATTGCAATGTTTTTGGAAAATTCTCAAAGTTACATGATTTACATGACAAGTTGTGCTTTTTTTTTTGTGATTTTTATTGCCGTTTTTTCGAAAAACCAGCTAAACACGTGTTTAAGTGTCAAATCGGAATTAAATGTAAATACTTGTGATATTTGTCGGAAAACTATTTGTATTTTTTGCTGAAACTACTTTAACATATGTTTAAAGTGTACGTTAACAAACAGAAAAAAAAAAATATTTTTTAAAAACTTTCCTACCGCCTGTAAATCTTAAATAAAATTGAGACGTTTGAAAGTGCTTACAAATCTAAACTTTGTTATTTAACATTCATAAAATGCTTATAATAACCAATAATGCGTTTGATTTCCACTTTACTAGTAGTAAACGGATGTTGCTAGTATTAACTTAGGAATAAGTAGCTTAGAAATTAAAATTCTTAGTTTTAATTAGCCAATATAAATATTTTAGACATTATGCTTCATTAGCTGTAGAATTTCGACAAAATTAAACCAGTATATTTAATTACTGGTATAATTGTATTTCCATTAATCAAAAACGCTTAGTAATATATTTTATTGCTTTGATCTTTGATAATTACCTATTGATGTTAACACGGCTTACAATGTAATTGATTTACTGTGTTACGTATAAAAATAGACGTATTGCTGTACACATTTTTTTAAGTACAGATAAACCTTTTAAAGATAAAGCAGTTAGTGTATAATAAGCTAGAAGTTTGATTTTAGTATTGATAACATGGTAATAGCATGCCAATATTTTTTAGTTATTTAATTATAAAGTAACTTAATGATTAAGCTTTTAATAAAATATGTGTGTATAACAAACTCATAGTTTTATATGAAAATTTAGTACATAATATTAAGCATAACAGCTAGTAAAAACTGTTTTTGAGTACAATTGTTTCGAATTTTTAATTAACTAATTAATTTACTTTTTATCAGATTTGTTTTTGTTAAAAAAACCTTTATACGTTACATCTTAAGTTGTTGGAAATGTTTTGAAACATTAAAACATTGACTATTAAAATTTTGACTAACAAAACACTAATGCTACTAATGAACAATAACATAGCTTAAATATATAAAACCGATTTAAATTTTAAAAATTTAAAAATTGTGCCATAAAAATGGATCAATCAACATAAAAGCTATTGCAACCAAATTTAGTTCTGACAATTTTCTTTTTTCATTTAATAAGTTTTAGTCATTTGCTAAACAAAAACAAATCGTATGAAACTATTTTTATTTTTATTAATTGGATCTGAATTACTTTCTTTGTACTTAATTGTAATTTTAGCTGCAGTAAACATTCCTTAAAGAATAATGTTCATTCTTCATATTTTTTATTGCTTTTTTTTTA
This sequence comes from Thalia democratica, assembly GCF_965202585.1. Classification (NCBI taxonomy): domain Eukaryota; kingdom Metazoa; phylum Chordata; class Thaliacea; order Salpida; family Salpidae; genus Thalia; species Thalia democratica. Next base: position 11,159,363 of record NC_139166.1, read on the forward strand.
TGAAAATAACACAGTTTTGTTTGTTTATACCTATAATTAAAGTTCAAACGATAGATTATACCAGGTCAAATTTTTTCTGATTATCCTTAGAAAACTCATTTATTTAAATTAATGTGTAATGGGTTAAGTATTTAGATTACAATCTTGAAAATAAATAGAATTTAAGTGCTTAAAAATTATTTTTTAGTATAAGCTAAATTATAATTTTATTGTTAAATTTGTTTGTTCGTATATTCTAGTTACAACGTAAAAGCATATGAAAATTATCAAAATTACTAATAAGAATTCTAATACATTTCTAATTTTTTTAGTAATTGTAAATTACTTATTTTGTAGCTTGCAAATTTTCTCTTTCCTCTTGTTAACTTTTTTAACTACTTTAATTGATAACTATTTTCTACAAATTATTTGTTTTAATATTTAAACTAAAATTTTATTAACAGCACAAATGAAACTTTTAGTACAATTGTTTTCATTTCTATAATTTAATTTAATGAATACTTATATAAAACTTGTATGTTATTTGAACAAAAAACTAGTACAAAATTTTGAATCGAATTGAACATAACTTTTAAAACATTAATAATGCTTTGAACTTTAAATATTAGTCTATAGTATTTATCGACTTTGTTAAAATTGATGACTTATTTTTAACTCTAAGTTTAAGACTTTTACATTGCATTTTGTTCAATTTTTTTTTTATAATGCAACTTTAATACATATTTTTCACAACTTTCACGTAAAAAACTAAACTATTTTGTCAATTTGGCACTTTTTATATAGCTATATTGACTACATTAAAAAAATGATGAATTTTATTTTTTATAGTTATGTCAAATGTATTGATACTTTATCCACACTAATTTACACAATAAATGTTTGGAAATAACTTTTTGTTTAAAAATTTTATATTAAATTAATTTACCTCCGCACATGAACTTGATGTCATCAATTGCGGCTTTCAGTGACGTTTTATCCTGGTATTCCCCTAAACTGATCTCCTCTTTTATTATGCTTCCGTATTGTATCTGAAATTGTTTAAAGTTGATGAATGAACATAGAACAACACTTATAAATAAATAACATTATTTTATTAACGACATCTACAGTTAGAATTACCATTACTTTTAACATATTTAAACTTTATTGAACTGTCTTTTCATAGTTTATAATTAGCTTGTTGTTTTAACAGTAAATTTAATTAAGCTTGAAAAATATTCGATTAACCTGCTGATAAAAAATTATTGGTTTGACAAATTTCACTTTAAAATTGTTTTACTTTGTAAGGAATTTTTAAACATCAGCCAAAAAATACCTATGTATTTATCATGTTTAAATTAGCAATTTATCTAGCTTTCAAGCTGTTAAAACCTGACAGAAAAAGGAAACATTTTGCACTTAAAAAAATAAAGATTGATACAAATGTTTAACTTTTTATTATAGGTCATAAACGGGCTTCCGCATTAGAACCGTTTAAAAGTGACTGCTCCGAAAAATTAAACAAAAAACAGGTGCTAAATCTGATTGATGTTTACGCAAACACTTGAAAACATTTACAAAACAAAAGCCGCAACATTTGAAATTAAATAAGTAAATAGAAAGTTTCGTGGCGTGCCGGTTTTCAAAACTTGCAGCTTATACGACCACGGGATTTAACAGCTGGTTAGTATTTGGAGTTTGTTACAAAAACAATGGTGAAATTTGCTCTATTTGCAATGCGGACATGCTGTTTGTTTAAGTAGGATGAACGTGTAGACCGCTTAAATCTTGATTGAAGTTAAATGTTAGCAATTGTAGTATAATTAGTTCTGGTTTTGGTGTTTATTTATAAAAGCTTAACTACTTGCTTTAGCTTTCGTTGAAAAATGTTTAAAAAATAAAACTTGATACAACTAAATTAACTTTAAAAATAAATTCATGGAATACTTTAAAATTAAATTTCTTAATCACCGTTTGTTTTTGTAAATATTTACCTAAACTTGTTGAAAAATTGCCTGCAAATTGTAAGTTATTTTGAAGTTTTGAATGTTTTTAAGTTAATTGGACCATTTCAAATTTACATACAAACACGCATATAAGAATAAATGACAGGTGTAAATACATATAATATATTACTTCTGTTAATAAATATTCGGAGTAATTCTTTTTTTCTAAACATTGTAATTATATGGTTTAGTTCATGAGCTATGGAAAACCATCTTAGAAATTATGAAAACTAATAAACGATGTTTGAACTTTTAACTGATGCTTTACAAAAACCTTTAAGAAGTTAATTATCTTTTTAGCATATTTTAAAGAAAAATGAAAGAATAAACATCACGATGCTAGACTCCTTTTTTTTTACTTTACAGAACATTTATGAGAATACTTCGATTAATTTAGTTCATAATTATAACTAAACAAACCTATAAAGTAAAAAATAAATATTAATATAAAAACTGTAATTTTTTAAACGTTAAACATTGTATATATATATTTAATGTACTTCTGATAAAACTAAGCACTACAGAAAATGACAATTAACATTTTGTAAAAAAACTTTTAAAACCTGGAACACCTACAATCTATATAATACTTCTTAATGTTAATAAAATTCCCCTAAACAACAACCAACCACTGCAACCCTGGTCCAGCCCGGGTCAACGTGGTACTGATCCACAAACGACTTGACGTAGTTCTTGACCACCTGGAAGTTTTCCTCCTGAACACTCTTGCTGCCGTCCAGCACGAATATCAGGTCGAACAACCTCCTCCTGCAGTTGTCTGTGAACATAATCAGATTTTCAGGTTTTTGAGGTATATAAGTTGTAAACGTATTTAAATTTTAAGATAAAGTTTTTTTTAGTAGGTCATTCTAAAAACTCAGGATTTTTAATTGTAAAGGATTTTTAAATGTTCAGATTTTAAAGTCGTTTTGGTTTTAAGTAGTTTTAAGTTTTTGAAGTATTCAGGTTTCTATAGTGATCAGGTTTAAATAATAATGGCTTTCTAATTTTAGTTGATCACTCCATACTTTTGTAAATTAACTTGTCCCTTTGATAAAGTTTTTAAATAATTTAATTGTTCAGAAAAACAGTTCTAGGATTAGCAAAGTTATAAACAATTCAAACAGTATGTTATTTAAAATCTTTAGTAATAACATAATTTAGCAAACATTAAAAGTTTACTATTGTTTGTGTAATAATTAATTTCTGAAAAAGATATTTTATCATTTGTTTATTCATTTTTAAAAGCTTAAAGCTAAATATATTCACAGTTTATTGTATTTATATGTAATAACAACTAGTAAACAATATCTGAAATTACTTATTACTTATTAATATAAAAAGTAATTACTTAACAATTTAAAATTTATATCAGATTAGAATGTAAGCATTAACTTGTATTTTATAAATTGTATATATCGTTTCCTAAATTATTCTACACTAATGTAATTTTATTCTGTTTACACAAAAACAAACACTATACGTTCAAAATGCCATAGGACGAAAACAATTATGAGCTGTTTTAACAAAAATACAGACGAATATAAGCCTGTAATTAGCGGATCTAACATGACAATGGAACAAACAAGGTGAAATAATCTCAGTTGAAATCTCCACATACATTTTTCAAAAGATTGATGTTTGATAGGGCTTACACTTGTTTGCCTGGAAATTCACATTATAGTTTTATCTAAAATACCAGCGAATTTGCACGCCTGGTTATTTTGAATGGCTTGGAATTACTGGTACATTTGCGCTGTCGCAAAGTTACGTTCAATTGCTGATTTAAACTTTGCTGAAGTTTGAACAAAAAGTTCATGTTAACGTTTGAAAAAGTACTGTTTGCTAAGGTGTTGAAAAATGTTATTGATACAAATGAATTTGTTCAACAATGGCAGTAGTTCTTTAAAAGTAAAAATAATTTAATTTTTGTTCAAGCATTTTGGTTCTTCTTTATTTAAAGGCAATGTATTTGCCACAAACGTTTTTATTAATAACTGGATTTAGCTTGTATATTCATTTGAGCTGATAAAATATTTTCAACGTGCTTTAGCTACAAAAAAATTTGTACTCGGTCTAAATCAAACACTTGTGCATGCCTGCTACGTAACCAAATAAGAACATCTTTGTTGAACATTTCACAGAAAGTCATCAAGTATATGAGCAGCACAATAATTTCTTTTATCGGCCATCTGCATGAGATAAACTTTAATTTCGAACAGTCTAGCCAACACAGATTAATATCGAATTACCCAAAATTAAAGTTGATTACGCGGATTTGCTGTAAGCTGAGATTTTATTTCAAAAACATTTTTTTACAGTGCCGTTTTTTCGCACCGAAATTGCAAAAATATTAACCCTAATGTAGCAGTTGATGTTGTTTGAATGTACAATTTATATGTTTAATAAAACAGAGCCAGACTAAAAGATTCATTAAGAGATTTTTGAAATTGCCTAATGTTGTAACACTGTATAAGCCAGAAGATCTTAAAAATAGTTTTGGGTTTCAAATAGCTGTATTTTAAAGCAACCACAGTTTATTTCATCTTTTTTAATATAAAGCTACAAAAATTTTCCATTTGGTTTACTAAGATTTTTAATTTATTTAAAAATAAATAATCTTTGAACTAAAGTAAAGCTTGTTTTTAATTTAAAAAATATTTGGTAATACAGATAAGTTTTATAGATTACATTAATATTTTAATAATTAGCTTTAAATTTTACATTAAACAAAACTGCACAAAGTTAATAGCTTTTACAAGTTTTGTTAAAACTTTACAGTAACAATATTACATGTTGTTTTATAAAGTTAGTGTATTAAATCAGTTATATTTTAACAAAAAATAAACGTACTTTCTAAATTTTGTCCATTGATAGCAGACACTAACAGTAGAAAACCACATAAAAGTCCTCTAAGCATATTTAAATTCTTTGTATTTCTACTTTCATGGGTAAGACTATCCTAAAATACTTCAAAATTTTAGCAAAATCTGCAAAAATGTTACATAAGTTTCTCGATAAAGGCAACTTGTCATCGAATTGTATACAAAATCAAATTAAAACTGGCATTTTGGTTTCAGTTAAAACGCGCTTACAATGCGATTAAAGGAAAACAAAAGCGTATTCGTTTCTCGTAATAAAATATTTAATTTTAAAAATAGCCCTTAACTTACAAGTAGTCAGCCATGTATCGCAAGAATTTAGCTTATTCTTGAAACAAAAGTTTTAAAACAACAATAGCATGAAAATGAGGTTTAATAGTATACTAAAACTTAAAAAAGGTATATTTATTCAAGACTAAAATAAATCAAATTTAACCCACGAAAAAAAACAGGGAAAAAATTAATAAAAAGGCCCTCCAGCTGATGAATACTTTTTAACGTGTGAGCCACTTGACAACTTTCAAATCGGCCGAATTAATTGTACCAGCCGAATATTTGATGACGTAACAATCGGTTAAACTCAAGTGAACTAATTGGCTCGCTTTCGTGTGCGCACTGATCCGTGTCGATATAAAACAACTTGTAAAAATTGAGTAGCAATCGAAGTTAAGCTTTCTAAATAATTATTTTCTACTTAATACTTACTTAAAGCATTCCAAATGGCTTGAGAGACTGGCAGTTTAACAAGTTGAACAATTATGTTTCTACTAAAACTACTTTAACTGCATTAATAACTTTAAATTTCACATAATGCAGAAACTACTAAAAGTAGTTTTAGTTCCATAACTTGTGTTTAATATATTCGTTACGACGATAACTATTTATCTATTCAAATATTATTTTTCACTTGCTAAGTAGAGTAGAGCTAGTAAATTATTATTTGGTTTCACTTGTTTGAAATAGGCTTGAAAATGAAAATAAACAAACATTTTGTTTATAAATAACTATTTTTTTCTTATAAAAAATCTTATGAAGGGTCTTATCAATTTTTTAAAAGATACATATTATGTAAAAACTGGTTTAAATTTGACAAAAGTACAAACTAACTTTTTGAAAATGTGATTTTATTAAACTATTTGTTTAAAGCTTAAAAGTTGATTAAATTGTTAACAATTATGTATTTATAACTATACATTAAAACTAATTAATAATTCATTATATTTTGCTTAAACTCTATTAAGTTACGCTAAAATTAAAATTGTAAAAAAAATATTTTTTTAAACTTACAAAAAATACAATTAAATTTAAATAAATATCAAAAACAATTTTATGATTGAAAAAATAAACACTAAAAGTTTTTCTCGGATACAATAGTTTCAACAACATTATGTGTCAATCTACATACACTTATTCTATCGTTTAAGTTTAAAGTCGTATTAATTGTTGATAATTGGTTATAACAAGGATTAACCTAAACCACAACGACAAGCTATCGTAAACATTATGTAATGCTAGCTTATAATAGTAATGAAGTAACTAAGTATCTTAAACAGTCCATTTACTTTTTTTGTACACTTGAACTGCTTCTTAATGTTGTTTTTTGTTATACTACCTAAATTTTTATGAACAGTTTTTGCATTTTGCTTTTTTTAAATCAAGTTTTATTGGCTTTTACTACCTAATTTAAAAACTTGTTGTGACAAGCAGATGTAAACAAAAGAAAATCAAGTGGTTAAGTTGCAATAACACAAGTTTTGCTAAGTTAGTAATGTATTTTTGCAATTTAATGCTTTTAATACCCAGTACAGAGTTGCACAAAAAATTACTATTAGATTATTGAATGATAGAAAACAAACCAAGTTTGTTATGGTTTAAAAAAGTATTAAGCATAAACACTTAATTAAGTATTAAGCATAAACCTTTAAATGTTAAACCCTTGTTCATTGTTTTAGACTTGATCTGTTGTGAAATTATTTTACATATAACTAGCTAGTTTGTCACTATCAGTTCTGCTATTATTAACACCTACAGCAGCTCACGCATAATTATGCACAATCAACCTACTATGCTACATAAAATTAACTAACACTTTTAATCTCCACACTACTTTTAAGCACCGTAGATTAACACCTACCTCTAAAATGCTTCTTTCTACGTTCGAACAAAACTTTTTCTTGTTCTAAAAAAAAAAGCTAAAGGCTGCTGCGATTAGAATTTTTAGGTCATTAAGGCTAACAAAAAAAAAATAAGCAGAAGCCCATGAATATCTGGAATTCCTCCGCTAATTTCTATTTATCTCATGTTTCGACTTTATCTGGTTTTGTAAACACTAGGTTGCAGTCTCCTGTACGGGGGATTAAGTCAAAATATCATTAGAAGTTATTAGTTTTAATTGCCCGCCGCCTCGGTTAACCCACTTTCGCGAGTTTGGACGCTTTGACTGCTATGAATATTTCGTTAATAAGTTAATAATTGGATGAGGTTAAGTTTGATTGAAAGTTTTACATTTAAAAAACCGTTTTAATAAAAGTAAAACCAAATTGAATAGAAATACAGTGAGTTTAGAAACAAAGTTTTAATAAAAATATTAATTGAATGTCTTATAACTAATATCTAGAACTAAGCTAAGCGACTAACAAATCTAAAATCAATCATACTTATAATAACGAAATAATTTATTTCCTTATAAAAGTTCTACATTCTAAAATTTGACAACTGCAAAGGGTTATTACAATGTTATGCACAAATTGAACAAAAATTATGACAGGTTTAAAAACTTAGTTTTAGTAAAACCATTTTGAAGGTCTTACAGCTAATGTTTAAAATAAAACTAACTAGCATATAATTAAAAAACCGATTAAACAGAACAAAAAAAATTCTTAACATCCTAGAACTTTACAACAGCGATACTTTATTAAAATACTGCGAATGTTTAGTTTTCATCAAAAGTCATGTACAGAGCACGTGTATTGTTAATGTGTGTAAATATCTTCAGTGTGTGTAAATATCACAGAAGTTTGAAATTTGTTTAGCGATCTGCAAACATCCTACGAAAACAACCGCAGGTAGTTGTTAAGAAGTTTTTTTTTTCTTATCTTTGCAAAGCGATTTTTTGTGTGTGAAGATTTGTTTGCAAAGTTTGACAGATTGTTTTGTCAATACACAATACGCGATCACAGTAGCAAGTTGTGCACAGTGTTATTTTAGTGCTTAACGAACTCAAAAAGTAGAAATAAATCATAAATGGATTTTTACATAAAAGTATTTACATATAGTATTATTTTTATAATTTCATAAATACTTTGCGCTGTATTTCGTAATTATTTTAGTTATAATTAAGACTGGGAATTACAAACAACGAAAATTAAATAAAACCAACAAAGTTATGAGATTTTCATTCATAAATAGCCACAATTTACTATTTTACTACTTTTAAATTAATCTTGTAATGCAAACTTTTAAATATTTTTGTAAAGTAGCGTTTTATTATACTTAACTAGGGTGTATAACTTAACAAGTTTCTCTTTTTCTTAGTTTCAGGAAACTGACTATTTAAAAATACTATTCTTAAACAAACAACTGAAAAAGTAAAACAATTGAAAACGTTTTAGGGATAAGTTAATAATATTACCCCCTGTAGTAGTGCATGTTACTAGTGTTTTTTTTACCTAATTCTCTTTTGCAGGGTGGCCTTCTTTGTAATTCTCTTCTTTCAGTTTACTTCCTAATTGAAACTTTATTAAATTTGAAAGTATTATACACTTTAAATATCATAACTTTAACTTGTTTGTTTTGCCTTATTTTAACAAATCAGTCAAAATTTTAATCTTTTTTTTTCTAATTTTAAGTAATTCATTCACTAAATTATTAATGCATACCATTTTGTTTTTACCTATTTCAATTTCAGATATAAAACTACAAATTATAAAACTTAAAAAATATGTTTTTTTAAGGTTTAATAAGAACAAAGCATGTACAGTTTAGCTATTTTTTAAAACCTTTAAAAATTTTTTGTCCAACTACTTGAAAAACAAAAATTTTTACAAGCTATATCAAAGTTAAGTTTATTGAAAAAGTAAAGAGTTTTGAAGTGCAAAGTGATACAAAAGAAAAACAAAATAACAAATGGTTAATGATCTTAAAACTAGTTTTCATGTTTTTAGTCAAACTAATACTATAATTAATTTATAAAGTGTCAAAACTTTGTTTAAAAACATTTTTTTTGACGTCTCGCTACTGATCAAAGTTAAACGACTACTTAAACGATTAATCAACTTGAAAGATTACTTAAAAAAAAATATTTAGTTTGTATACAAAATAATACTACTTTAAAAACTACCTTTAGTGATTGTTAAAAAAACTTAAAACATTTTCCAAAGTTTTGTTTTTATATATCTTTTAATGCTTAACAAATAACTTCAAAAGATTTAATAACATATTGCTTAAAAGTATGTAAACCTTATCTAATCATTATAAGTTTTTTATTTTAATTTTAATTCTTTTTTAAAATAATATTTTAATATATTTAGCATTACAAAAGTAGATTTATTAGTTAAAATTAGAAAATAAGTAGAAAATATTTTTTTGCATTATAGTTGTTCCTACTAGCGAAAAGAAACATTATTTCAAATATTATCATAAATACCAATTTTTAAGTTATTTTAAAACCATAAAGATTATTATTAAAATGTAAAAATACTACATTAGTATAATTATTACAAAAAGCATTTTTAATCAATTTAATAGTATGTTTCATAGAACATAAATACTTTCTATCTCGATATATTACTGGTCTTTCTCGTGAAAAAAAAAGTTTTGCTAAGTACAAGTTTAACATTATATTAATTGTTTAAATTAATTAATTGTTTTTCTATTAATCTAGAAATACGTTTAAAAATCAGTTTGTCAAAAACTAATAATTGAAAGTTATTATTTTGTTATTAACCTATCATGCTTAGAAAAACTTTGTATGTTTCATTATTACAAATTTTGAAACTTAAATCAACAGCTAAGTTTTGGTTTGTTTGAATATTTTTGCGGGTTATTTTTGGCATGGTAAATTTCAAATTTCAACAGCTGTGATTTAGTAAACAGTCAATATTTGACAAACGTGAGAAAAAATTAAAGTGGTTCATTAAAATTAAAAATAGTATTAATTATACTCAAATCAATAAACTCATTATTAGTTTTACAAATCAAAAATATTTTTCACTAAACTGAGTACAACGCTAAAATTCTATGAACAAATTTCAAACATTTGAATATTCAAAAAGTTCTTTTTAACTTAAAGCTGTTGAAAAAGGTGTATAAATGATACTTTTTTTTTCTTAATATTGTCATTTTTATAAACTTTAAACACGCCATAGAAAACAACAACTTTAAAATCTTTTATCGATACAACCTGTTAGTAACAATAGTTCTAAATTCAAGTATTAAAATGATAGTTGACTTCTACTTTTTATACGTTACATATCTTTCGTTTGCCTCATAGCGATTAATTTTAAGTACAATTACAAAGACGGACAAAGCTTAAATGGTTAATAGGAGATACACGTTCAAAAGCGTAAGCTTTTTAATAAGTTTTAGTTTAGAAAGTCATTAACAATTATTTTTATGTTTCAACTAGCAAAATCTAAAATAAAAAGTACTTTTAAACTAATTAGAACAGTACCATACACACTTTTGAGTTAGTTAAAAGAAACTTTAGGCTTTATTAAACTTACGTTAAGTTTAATATTTTTTTCTTTCGTATAATACTTTTTTCGATATAAGAATGTTGTAATTTTAATTACTAACTAAATTCTATAATCTTTAAATAATTCAAAAGGGTATAAAATCTTTTCAAATTTATAAAAACAATTCAAAAGACAGAATAAAAACTTTGAATAACTATAAGATATTTGAAAAACAGTTTATTTAGATACATAGTTGGTGTTCAATAACTACTTTTTTCATTTATTAAAAAAAATTAAATTAATTTTATATGTTACTGAACTGCTTTATCATAATTAACATGTGTATAGTATTTTATCATTGTAATATATTTTCGACAAAACTGAACCATATATTAAACACGCCTTACTTAATGGACAATTATAAAACCTACAAACAAGTAAATCATTTTAATGTAGTAATTATGATTAATATAGCTTGAATTTGATAGTATGCTTTCTATCTTGTGATACAACTAATAGTAAATTAAGATTACTAAATATTTCTTGTTAACACTTTGGTGTCTACCAGGGGCGTAGCGTGGGGAGGGACACTGGCGCATGCGTGCCACCCAAAAAAAGAAAAATGTAAAAAAAAGAATGTAATATCTTAATCCTTTATAGTTTATTTTTTCTGGTTAACTTGCCTTTTTTCAACTATGTTTATCTAGTATTCAAAAAGTTAAACGAAATTTTGAATACCAATTAGTTACAAGTTAGGAAAGTACATGTTATTACTCAATATACTGATTCGGTGCGTAATTGCAAATGCGCACCGATAATGATGAAAAACTCCATAAGGAAAAATTTTATAAGTTCATTAACTACATAAGAATTTAGACTCAAAAACCACGCAATTAATATAGCGCACCGCTGTAGTATAACCTTATGGCAGATTATTTTTCTATAAAAAGTTTACAAAAATACGTCACGCTTAAAGAAAAATTAAACCATTTTACAAATTATTTTTTATGCTACATTGTTTAGACTACTGCTAGTTTTCTGAACTTTATTTTTGTAAAAGTACAAGATAAGCGTGTCGGCCTATGAGAAATAAACTTTGTTTGTGATTTATATTTTAAAGAAATACAATCAAATGAACTAAATTTAAAAAGTATACTTTTAACTTTTTTACAAATTTGTAATAAACTGTAAAAATAGTTATAAAGTTGGTCTATTTTAACTTCTGTGTAACTTTATTAAAATTATTTGCAATGAGGCGTTGTTATCACTGTTTATTGTATATTAAAGAAATTGATATTTTTTCGTAAATAAAACAGATACTTTCGTTTTATTGAATAAAAAAAATTTTAAAGATATAAACTTTACTTTAAGTAATAAAAACAATTTTTATATAGTAAGTTTACATTTTTGCAAGTATAAGTAATTCTAATGAAATTTATACTTTTATTTAATTTCTTAATTTTGTAATATATAAATGTTTCTTAAAACAGTTAACGAACTTACTTTATTTAATAAATCTATTTCAATTATATCACTTATAAAAAGTTTTTTTATAGCTAGTTACAAAAGTTTTAATTCAGAGGATTTTTTAGAAAAAAAATTGCGCACCCCCTGACCAAAATACCACGCTACGCCACTGGTGTCTACCATTTCAAGCTCCACACCAAGTTGATTGCAGTCCTACGCAACTTAATTTTGCATTTAGTTGTTTACACATTGTACGTATAAATCTGTCAAGAAAACATAAACAAGTTCTAGCTTTTTTTTATTGTATATTTAAAAAACACTTAGTTTATAAATCAATTAAACAAGTACAACTTTGGTTTTCCAAGAGTAAGGTAGCAGTTTATTGAACAACAAACACAAGTATTCTTTTTGTATCTGAAATAAATAAACAATTTTTTTAAGGCTAATAAAACTATAAAAAACGTTTATAAATATTATGAACACAAAAATTTTTAAACAACTTAAACACCAAAATAATTAATTTCATAGTGGTAGTTTAAATTAAATAATGTGTAGTCTGAAAAAAAAAATCTTGTAAAACTTTTGATAAAAAATGTTGTATGTTATATGTAGAAAGTATATATATATATATATATATATATATATATATATATATATACATATCTATAGACTAAATGCTTATAAAAATACTACAAAAGTAAACTTACTTAAATTAAAAAAAACAAAAATTTTAAAGTTAAAATCACTAAAATTTACACAAATAAAGTAATATTTCTTAAATCTTAAAGTGGTTATTCAATTTGTCTGAAGATCTCAAAAAATAATAGCTTTAAGTGTTGAAAGGTCTAAATTTTACCAACTTATACAAAATGACTTGATTAGGACCGCAAACTTCAGCATTTAGTACTTTAGTTTTGTTAAAATCTTTCAAACAGTTCAATTTTTTTACACAACACAGGAAACACTTTTTGTATCTGAATATTAATAAAAGAAAAGCTTTAAAGTCTTTAAACTAAAATCTTATTCACAAGGACTTGTTTAAAAAACAATATTTTTCTAGTATTGAAAAATTTTATATTTTCAACTTACATAAAATATTTTGATTAGAAGCACAAATTTAAGTTTTTTTTAACTGTTTAAAAAGTTTTCTCACACAACACAGTAAACAACACTTGATGAATTGATGTATCTGGTCACAACTTACCTGCTGGCATGTTAATTAAAGCTAACTCCGTAATAAACGTAGGAACGTCGCCGCACCATCAGATAAGGAATATAAAAACCCGCTTGTTTTTGTTGCTTGGTGAAAAATTCATATAATTACATCCTAACATCTGATAAGGAGCACTTTATACCGAGATTGATGCGTGTGGGAGCCCGCACATATATGCAATTATTTTATAATAAGTCCTCCTTATCTGATCCAGCGTTTGTGTCTGGTAATTTTGTTTTGAAAACTCTAAGTAGTTTTCGTGGTTGCAAAGTATTTTTAACGTTTGCGCTACTTTATTGAAGTAAATACAATTACATAAAAAGACACAGTTAAATGTAATAATAAGTTTTCTTGGTTACCTTAAGTGATATATATATATAGTAGCTAACCAATTTTTTACTAAAATATAAATTAATTTTCAAAACTATTGTTTCTAATTTTTTTTTACTACTTTACATAACTTAAAGATAAATAATGACAAGTATGTATTATGGTTTTGTTAAACTTTACTAAGCTTTAACTACATTGGTTATTAAATTATTATTTAAGTAGTCAAGAACTTTGTAAAATTATAGTTAGGTTATGTTTTTAATTTATATTTGTTAAGTAAATCTTGTTTCTTGTTATACTTCCTTACAGCCTTTTAGTTACTATATTTTTATCTAAATACAGAAAATCAAAAAGCAAAAGAATTATTTTCATAACAACGCAAATTGTTGACAAGTAGAATATTTTTTTTTACATATTGTTTAATATTTTTAAGTAAACCAATCCAATAAAATAACAAGTAGCTCGTTGTTAAACTATGCGTTACATCAGTATAGGAAGATAAAAGTTTATTTGTTAAACTTTGTTAATGCTTTCATATTTTCAAATACTACAGAATTTTTGGTACACCAAGTCAAACAAAATGTTTTTAACATTTATCCAACATACCAAATCATTAAAACAATAACTAGTTCGTTGTTGCAGTACATACATCAATATAGACAACAGCTTATTTGTAAAAAAAAAAACTTTTATTCATTATTTTTGTAGAGCAAGTCAATCAAACATTTGTGTTTTTGAGAAACTGTTTACAAAACAATTAAATTTAGTAGCAAGGGATGTGGTAAACGGACAGGCTCCATTAACATGTTTATAAAACACAAAATAAAAAGTTTTATTTTTTAAAATATTTTAAATCAGTATGCTATCTTAACCGTTTGCATAAATATGTCTGGTTATTATGTTTATAAAACACAAGTTATCATGGTCGTTTTTACTTTATTTAAATTACCTTGCAGTGGTAAATTGTTGTAATTTAAAATTTTTACATTTAAACTTGGTTCTAAATACAGAAATAAAATATATTCATAAGAGTTTTTAATTTTAAACAACAAACTAAATAAGTCATGATAATAAAGTTAGGAAGAAATAAAACAACATTGATTGTCGGTTTATGTCATTTAATTATAAGTTAAAAATGCATAAACTAAACAAAAATCTATTGAAAAAGAACACATTATGTAGTATTTAAAAATATAAACTTCGTTAGAAACATAATTAAGTACTCAAATAAAACAAAATATATTCAGATATTTTAGAGAACTTTCAAAAATAAACATGAAAACATGCTTAGTTTTAAAATATTAAAAGAAAGTTCAAAAATCACGGCTATTAAAGTTTAACGTTCAAATAAAAATAAGTCAACTTGTTTTTTTTTCTTCAAGGTACATACATTTGGAAACAAGTGTGGTAATAAAATCATGTTCTCAAGTTACTTTTCTTTTCAGACGTATTGTAGAAACGACAATTTTTATTTAATTTGAATAAAGCTCAAAATTAGTTTCCTAAAATTTTATGCGAGAGCACACTTTGTTTCTAATTAATTTTAAATCACTGTTTCAGTAGATATTTTGTCCGGTTTTTGTTTCATTAAACTTTAGTTGATGTTATTTGCAGTTAGAAACGTTTAATTTTCAAATAAAATGATTGAAAAAATTTCAAGTGTTTAGATAAATATTTTCAGTTTTGAAATACTAATTGCTTAAGTTAATATTACTTGTTTTCAAACTACATTTTTATAAAAACAACATTAAACTCTATTTTAGTGAGATTAGAGAAGTTTAAAAAAACAAATTTACTTAATAAAATAGTGTTTACCTTTATATTTGTATCAATATTAAACTAGTAATCATAAATGTACTAAGAACACTTTTTTTTATAGTTTTCAATAAACCCATTCATTTACAGTACGCACAATCAAATACCAATACAAATAGCTTGATATACTAAGAAATTATGTTGTTTTATTAATATAAGTATTACAACTATTAGTATTTAAAGTAAATACTCGGTAGATTAACTACCTCCGAAAATTTTTAAGTAAAATATTCAAAAACTAATCTGCTTTTTGCGATTATAACGAGCATGTTAAACGGTTTAGTTATTGTCGTACAATCAATAATTAACTGATTAATCTTCTATTAAAAGCTTCTTGTTATACTTATTAATCCCTGTTAGTTATTAACAGCACTTTGCTACAAATAAACGGATGTTTTGTTGATGTACTTTATCTTTTCGGTAAATACAATTTTTATCAAAATTACGAGTAGTTGTTGCAATCAATAGTAAAATATTTGTTAAATTCAATACTTAAATTGTTATATGTCTACTAGCTGTTCAACTTGTTAGTGTTTTTATAATACTTTGAATGACTTAATTACATATTTTTACAGTTTATTTAGGAATAACTTTTCTATGAGGTTGTTATCACTTAGTTTGTCTTTTATCTAAAAGTTGTTATTTTGTATTTATTTAAATATACTATATTACCTATATAACTATGCTTTAATACATCAAAATATATTCAAGGAGCAATTCTTTAAGTATTTTTTAATTATACAAAGATAAAAAATTATATAGAAGTAATGCAGCTAGTTAAGATTGAAGTTTACTAAATAAAAAACAGCTCTATTAAGGCTTTTAAACATACTATTTAAGTATATTTGTTAGAATTTACTTTAAATTCAAAAAAAAATTTTTGTCATATTAAACTAAAACATTTTAGATTTTGTACAAGCTTATTAAGTCTTTAAGCTTTCAGTGTTAGTTCAAATGTATTACTTGTTTAAGCACAGAAAGCTATAAGAAAACCATTCACAAAAAAAAAATTATTCTTAAGAGTGAAATATTTAATATTGAAAAGTAATTTATAATGCCTAAATAGTTTTCGTTCACTTATAAAAGTTTTTATATAATGTCATCAGTTTAGTAGAAACTAGAAATAATACATGACATGAAAAAAAAAGACTAAAGACATAGAAATATTTGAATGAGAAAAACCAGCTTCGGACTTTTCATAATTGGTGTGCAAAACTGTTTGTTTTATTTGTCACTTAATCTTGTCAAGGGTTGTTTAAAGTGTCAAAAACTATTTAAAACATTGTTTTCTGACAGTTAGCCTTTGATCAAAGGTTCGCTTGATTTGATAAATTAAAGCACATCGTAAATTTTGGTCTGCTGCAGTTGCAAGATTTTTTTTTTCATTCGAAGTATTATGAAAATAAGGTGTAGTGATAATGCAGCAGAATATTATAAACATCTACATCCTTATCCTTAACCCACTTTACTCAAATAAGAAAAAAAAAATTTATTACTTAATATAGAAACAAGCAAAGTATTAGCCAATCAGAAGCAACCTTAGAACTGAAGCTGACGCACTATATATTTTTTCAAAAACTATTTTTCGAAAGTTACATGCCATATAGTTGAGTTAGAATGCTTGAAAAAAATATTTTAAGAAGTCTATGATAAAACCTGAAAAAATGTTCTGAACAAAACATATTTAGATACAAATAGACCTTAAACTTATAATAAAACAGGTCATAATGATGAATTTAGGAAGATGTACAATAAAATTGATTAACGATTTTTTGTTATTTAATTTAAGATAAGAATAACATATTTCAATAAAACATCTACTGAAAAAATATATAATGTAAAGTTTAAAAAAATAATAATTTTGTTGAAATATATTTAAATACTCAAATGAAACAAAATATACTTAGATACACTTTAGAACTGTAAAAATAACAAATGAAATATTCTTAAATTTCTTTAAAAATAAAAAATTAAAACTGACCCTAAAAATTAAACGTTCAAATGAAAATACCTGAAGTTGTTTTTTTTTATTTTTTTCTCAAAGATACACACTTTTTAAGACAAGTGCGGTAATAAAAATAAAATATAACTATTTTTCATCTGGTTCGTATTGTCGAACTGACAATTATAGTTTAATTTGTACAGTAAAAAAGCTTAAAATTATTTTTTATAATTTGTTGTGAAAGCGCATTTTGTTTTAATTGGTTTTAAATCACTGATTTATATAATATTATTTGTTTGTCTCGTAATTTTTTAATTAAACTTTAATTTATGTTGTTTGTAGTTAGGAAATATTTAAAAAATTATTATTATTAACATTTTTCAGTCTTTAGATAAGTATTTTCGCTATTTTCAAATACTTCATTATTTGAGTTAACAAAACTAGAATTTTACACACGTAACATTGAACTTTATTTTGGTGAGGTAAGAGTAGTTTGTCAAAACAGCTTAAAAATTACTCAATAAGTTAGTGATTCACTTTATGTATATATAATATTAAACTACTAATAATAGATTTACTAAGAACACTTTTTTTACAGTTTTCAACAAACCCATGCATTTACAGTACACCTAAGCAAATATTTATATAGCTTAGTGTATAATAAACTTATATTGTTTTGTTAACATGAGTACTACAACTACTAGTTTTTAAGTAAATATTCGGTAGATTAACTAGCTCCGAAAGTTTTTGAATAAGATATTCAAAACTTAATCTGCTTTTTGCAATTTTTACGAGATTACTAAATAGTTTAGTTATTGTCTTACAATCAGTAATTAGCTGAGTAATCTTTCACTAAAAGTTTATTATAATTATTATAAATGTTAATCCCTTCTAGTTATCATCAATACATTAATAGAATTACACGGATGCTTTGTCGATGTACTTAATGTTTTTCGGTAGTTAAAATCTTAATAAAAATAGCTAGTAATTGTTGTAATTAATAGTTTAGTGCTTGTTAAATCAATAAGTAAATTGTCTAAATAATTTACGATATGATGGTTTGTTTTAATATACTTTGTATAAATTAATTACTTATATTTACAATTAAATTATGAACAACTTTATTTTAAAGTTGCTAGTACTTACTGTGTCTTTTATTTAAAGTTATTTATTTATAATAATTTCTATTTAGTCAAGGATTACTATTTATGAATATAATAGATAAATTTTACTAATTAAAACTATTTCTAAATACAGTAAAAATATTAAGAAAAACTTACTTCAAAAGACACAGTGATCAAAAATAGTATAAATAAAAATTAAAATATTTAAGGTTAAAATTTACTTAACAAAACAACTCTTTAAAAGCTTATGTATTACTTAAATCTACTTATTAATCTAAAGTTTAAGTTTATTCGCTAATTTTATTTATAAATATGGGAAGTTGGTTTGTAGTTAAAATAAAAAAATATGTAGTAAAATTCTTGACTTTCTACAAGCTTGGAAGTTCTTTAAGCTTTCAACGTTAATTAGAATGTATTATCAGTTTAAACACAGAAAAAATTTCGTATAAAAAGTTATTATGCTTAAGAGTGAACTTTGTGAGATTAAAAAACAGTTTACAATGCTTAAATAGCTTTTAAATATTTATAAAAATCTTAACAAAAAAGTATCAGTTAGATAGAAACTAGACATTATGTCTGTCAGGAAAAACATTTGAAAATATAAACACACTTGCATGAGAAAAACTAGCTTCGGTCTTTTTTATAATTACTGTGCAAAATTGTTTGTTTTTTTGTAAGCTCAACTTGTTACAGATTGTTTTTAAAGTGTCAAAAATTAATCTAAAAACATTATTTCTGACAGTTAGCCTTTGATCAAAGGCTCACTTCAAATAATTTTAGCAGATCATAAATACTATTATAGATACAAAAGCTATATGACGTAACGTTTAGATAAAATCTTATGAAAAATTTTTTTGAGAATTCCATGACAAAGCTTAAAATTGTTTTCTGAGCTATACAATCTTAAGGTACAAATTGACTACAAAGTTAAATACACTTATATATGTAAACTACTTCCAGTATTTTTAAATATCCGGTGAACCAAAAGGCTCCACTAACTTACAAATACATACGGTTAGATAAAAAACAATCTCCTTTTAAAGTTGTTACTATTATTCGATATATTATATTAACTTTTCGTGCACTTTATAATTTACAGCGTAATCCATATTGCAATAAATTGTTTTGTTTTTAGTAGCTTGTTATGAGAACTAAAAAAAAATAAGCTTTTCTAGATATTTGATAATCCGTATTTATAAAAATGTTTAATTTACATGATTATTGTTGTTTAATTTACTTTTAGACTTTTAGCTTAAATATTATAAAAGTTATGATGTTTCCTTTTGTCTTTTATATTAACTGAGAACAACCACATAAGTGTTCAAACAGTTATGTAAAACATTTACACAGGTTAGTATTTTTTTCGACTAAATTACTAAACTGTTTTGATTTATGGTGACAGTTTATAGTTTAATAATATCATTAAAATTCTCAAATTATCTATAATTTTTCTAGTAGATTTATAGCGAAAAACACAAAACATTATATGTGCTGTATACAAAATTTTAATTATTTAAAGTAAATTACTAGATATGTTCAGTTAAATCTGAAGTTTTTATCCTATAGTCATGACTTTAAACATTTTTATTTGTGCTATTTTGCTATAAAAAAAATTAAACCAGTAATATTTAGATTTACAAAACGCATTTTGTAATCGCAAAAAAAATAGGCTGTGTATAGTTTTTTTTAAAATTTGTACTTACTGGACAATAGTTATCATTCAGATAATGATTGCACAGTAAACGGTATTTAATTGCAAATTTATTGGATGATGTAAATTTTACTTTAATTAGAGTTAGGCAATTTTAAAATTGTACTTTTGTTAGTGTTACCTAATATTGAACAGTTTCTTATCAAACTCGTTTAAAGACTAATGCTGTTTTAACAAAGTAGATTAAAAATAATCTTAACTTTTTTGTGCCTTTTTTGAGAATTTAATTTTCAAATTAAAACTCTGCTGTTTTAAATTTACTTTGTAGTTTTAAGTAAGTAAATTTAGTAGGTTAAAAATTTAAGTATACTGTTTTTATAATATAAAGAGGGGTATATATATTTTGGACTTTATGCTTCACGAACTTATAGTAAGTAAGTCGATTAAAAACATATCTTAATAGAAATTTATTAATCTTAAAAACTGGTTTTAACTTTATAAATGTTTGCATAAATTAAAACTAGCTTCCGTCTTTTTATAATTACTGTGCAAAACATTAAGTTTTGTTTGTCAGCTAATCTTGTTACACTTTGTTTTCAAAAGTGTCAAATTTTAATTGAAAAACATTATTTTTCGGCAGGTGGTTTTGATCAAAGGTTTTCTTAATCTTAATTCTAAAAACAATACCGATTAAAAACAAAAATAATCACACTTAGCAATGAGGTCAATTATAAAATCTGATTAAAATCCTATACTTTTTTTTGTTAATAAAACATTTTAATTATTTTATTAAAAAAACATTATAATATTGTTAGATAAAACTAGTTTAAACTCGTAATTTCTGTAACCATATTAAACTTTATCAAAAGTTTCGAAATACTTAAACTTAATAATACTTAAAACGTAGTGTTAAAAAAATTAATCGTAAAAAAGAAGTTACCATTGTTTTAAACAGAAGTTTAACAGTTTAATGTATTTAAATAATACTTATAAAGACATATACTTATATCAGATAAAATAATAGTTTTCATTAATTTTTATATTTTTAACACGTAAATAGTATGAAACTAAGCCAATGTTAAAAAAGTTTTAAAAAGAAAGTTAAGTGAGGTTTAACAACAATAATTAACCATTTCAGTTTGAAGAACACTTTAAAATTTAAAAAAAAATGTTTGTAGAAAGTTTGATTTTTAAAAATAAACTATATTAAAAAATGAACAATTGCGGTTGGGAGTATCGTCATTTATAAACTCAAGTTACTTAACTTTACTTCAGTTAGATTAAATTAAAAAACAAATAGTTTGAAAACTAGACTAAATATGTTTATAATTTTTATTATAAAATATTTTATTGTATTATTAATTATTAGATAATATTCCCTGATATTTGATTTAAAGGTGAAGTTAAAAAACCAACAACATGCGAGTCGAACATGATTAATATTATTTTAAACAAACATTCTTTTTGGCAAATGTAGTGATCAAATGACACACTATGATTATATGATTTTATTTAAAAGCTGTAAAGTTTGCATCACCGGTACTGTATGTACTAAGCTTTTTATCACTTTCTTAACCTGATTGGGTATCTATTGTACTAAGTACTATAAAAAATAATAGACGAGTTAAGTTACTTACTTTTATTGTAACCTTTT
This sequence comes from Thalia democratica, assembly GCF_965202585.1. Classification (NCBI taxonomy): domain Eukaryota; kingdom Metazoa; phylum Chordata; class Thaliacea; order Salpida; family Salpidae; genus Thalia; species Thalia democratica. The sequence continues at coordinate 11,181,101 of NC_139166.1, forward strand.
TAACTTAATGTAAAATTAAATAGTTTTTAAGTTCATCTTTTTAAAGTAAACAAGTTTTACAACAACTGAAAGCTTTGAAAATCTATCCAGTTTAAAATATGAACTTCAAGTGCTTTAAAAAACAAGAAGAAGTGTTTTTTTTAGTTTGAAATTTGTAATTTTTTCAATTTGGCTACTTGGCTAATAAAATATTTTATAAGTTTATAATGAGTGTTATGCCATAATCTCATTTATTCTTAACTGTCAAATATGTCTGAAAAATGTCGTGAACATAGCACTAATCTGTATCAGTGGTGTATGACTCGATAACTGAAAGTTTTATCGTACACCGAGTCCTTGGACGAATATTTTTATGCACATTTTTGTCTTTTACTAAACAATTTTGATATTTTGTATAAAAATGTTTTAAAAGTTTACTGAATTACCGTTTTAACGTAAAGATGACTTTCTTATTAAAGTAGTTTATTTATATTGATAGCATGTACTAACTTGATATGGAATGCTGTTAAACAATTAAAAAAGAAGAAAGATTTGTTTATTAAAAAAAAAAACAAAATTCAAAATTAAAAATATAATTTTTTAAAGTTAGTGTGCTAGCTTTAGTAGAAATTAAATTAAGTTTTGTTCAAAAAAAGATTGTAAAAAAATCTTATGACTTTAAGAACTTTAAAAAATTCTATTGATCGTGTTTAAAGTATTTACAACTGAATTATAAATTAATTAAAAGATAGAAACTGATATATTTATAAACATGTTTTAATTTTGGTCTCGCATACGTATGATGTATGTTTTAAGAACATTTAAGTTTACAATAAAAAATATCAAAGACTACTGAAAATAAACAAACTTTGATAACTAGTAAAATAAGTTAATAATATCTCTACATTTTACAACAATATATTCAACGGTTTAGTAGCATTTAAAAAATTAATTAAGTTTAATAATTTTAAGCATTAAATCTGTTTAATACAAGTCTTAAATTAATTTATCAAAACAATTGTTACTTGTATATCGTTTCATTTTAGTTTTATGCATGAACTTAACTTAAAATTGTAGAGATCAATACTTTAATGGCCATAATAAATCAAGGAAAAGTTTCTTTTTAGATAAAAACTTATTAAGTAGGGTGTTTTAACATAAAAAGATTAAAAAAAAAACAATAATTATTAAAACATTAAACATTAAATTTTTTATTTGTAGTTGAAAGTTTTCACAGTTTCATTATATTAATAAAAATAAAATTAATTATTAACCAATATTTTAGAAATTAGTCGTAAATAGAGTTGTGCAATATAAATATTTTATTTACGACCAGTTTCGAAGGCAAAAAATCGCGATCTCTCAAGCAAAATAAAATATCAAGCTTCGCATAACAATGTTAGTTGTCTATAATGTTATTTAAAAACTTGTGAAAAAAAAAAATTAAAAATAAAATGTTGCATATTAGATAAATAATAGAAGATATTTATACCTTGATATTTATCTAAATGGTATCAAAAATTATCGTGAATAAAATATTTCATTTGAACAACTCTATTTAAATAAGCTCTTTACAATCCAGTAAATCGAGCATTCTTTTTTAGTTAAGACAAATAACTATAACAATACAAAATATAATTAAACCGGTAAAAGACCAAACAAACATTCTGTTATAAAAATCAAGAAAATTATAACAATGTAAAAAACTACATAAAATAACATACTTATGGAAATCAATAAAATACTTGCCTTTTTTAAAAACCCATGCTTTTTAAAAATACATGGAAATATTTTACCTGTACAATTTTTCATAAACAGAGAAAATTGTTTAAAAGGCTTTATAAATAGTGTTCTTTTTAAAAAAAGTTTAGAAACTGTAAAATATACAATTTTGTAAAAATAAAATCGCTTTTATATACAATTTATTTTTTTTTTTCGTTTAGCTATTTTAAAAGTCTGTTTGGAAATAGTGGTAACGAAGTAAAAGTTGCTAGTATTAGTTAACTCAACTATTGTATTTAAAACAAACATAACAGAGTAATATATTTAATTTGACTGAGTTTTAGTAAACATCTTAAAATAATGCAATAATCATTTTTCTTCTGTGTTTTGTAAAGTATTTTCTTTTTACTTATAACTATACCGGAAATTACTTAATTGTAATTTCATAATCAGCATGGAATTACTTACAACACTAGTAGTAAAATATACTTATTAATTTGTACGTTGTATAGTGCTAAATTTTAACTTACTTTTAAATATATGTGTAAAAAAAAAGTAATAAGATTTTTTATTAAAATAACTCAACTATATCTTTAATCCATAAAATGTTGTACCTTTGAATAAGATTTCCTAACCACCAATTTTTATTCAGTTTTTACTTATTTTGAAACTCTATGGTATGAAGTAGATTATGCTTAACGTAATACTAGCAAGGTAAATATTTTTTTTTATATGTTTTTATTTTATGTTTGTTAAAAATTAGTTATTGTTTGTACTTAACTACAACGTTAATTCTACAAAAACACTATTTTATTTCAAAATGTTTACCCATTAAAATTATTATTTTATTATAACTCCTTTTAGTGGTGTATTTTTAACGTAATATCGATTTAAAGTTTAATTTAAACAATTATAATTAAACTAAACTTAAACTTAAAAACCAACATTAATCATTTCACACTTATTTGTAGGAAGCTAAATAGTTTCACAATAGTTTTAATATTTAGTTTTTATAGGTTATGAAAGTTTAATCAATGTTTCTTGTTCATACTTTTTTTTTTAATTTGTTTACATATTGAAATAATATATATTTTTCAAAGCATTTAAATCAAAATTAAAAAAAATAATAATATTTTTTTTTGGTTTTGAAGACAAAGTGTAAGGTAAAACTGTTAAAATACTTTACACTTAACTTTGATTTTTTAAATATTATTTAGGCGCAGTGTTGACAGAATGGTAATGTAATAGACAAATTTACAATGAATATTAAATAAACGTTTACCTGATTTTAATAAAAAAATTATTAATAAGTAATTTCCTAAATGTATATATTGTTTGCCATCTACAAAAAACTTGCTTATTTATTAAGTTATATACTACTTTTCTTATTTACAATATAAAATATTTCTTTTTTATAAAAAAGCTATCTAGGATTTAACTTTTAAAAACCAGTTTCAAATGGTAGAAATATAATAGTTTTTGTTGTTGTTCGTACTTGGTCAAAACTTTTAAATGTTTAAATCCTTTTAAACTTGTAAAATAACAATAACATGAGTTTGTTATACATTTAACGCCCAGTATACAAAAGCTCTTACCAATGTTTTACAAACTACAACATTAACTAATTACAATTAGTAAATATAAAATTGTTTTTAAAAGTAAATTTTTGTACTTAAAAATTTATTGGTATAAAACTGCATAAAACAAAAACGTTCATTCTACGCACACTGAAAAGACAATGGTTTTAATTAGTTTTATTAATATATTTTGTAATATCTGTTTCAGTATTTTAAATACATTACTTATTACTATCACAGAATTTAGTAAAACATCCTATTTTAATTTAAAAGTTAAAAGTAATAAAAATAATTTTGTACACTATGCACAAATGATTTGTCAGTTTCAAAACATCATTGTTAGTAGTTAAATTTTAATTCATTAAATAAAGTAATCCACAATAATTTATGATATTAAAAGAAAATTTACAATAGTTATTGATTTTTGTATTTTATTCTTATATTTTTAGTAAAGTCCTAGTTTAAATAGATAGTAATTAAAATTTAAACTTTTAATGTAACTCAATTAACATGTATTATCATACTTGTGGTTAGCTAAGATAAGCAGTTTTTATTAAAAAAATCTTATGTGGTATGTTTTAAATTAAGTTATATTTAAATAAGTATCATAAAAACAAGAAACATGAAAAAGTTTCTACTTTTTGTTGTTATCTATTTTGTTTACACAGCTATTTGTATGAAACTTAATTGTTTCAGTTAATTAAAGCATTAATTATAACGCATTATATTGTTTGTATTAAGAAGCTTGTAGTATATACATTTAAATAAAAAGCTTTAAATAAAATTAGCGTAACATGGCATAGATATATTGTAGGTTATAAAACTTGCCTATTTTAAGATGGAACTATGCTATTTGAATTAAATCGAAACGCTTTATTCTAGTCGTAAAACCCAAGTTTTGAAGAAATTTACATATATATATTTAATATTTGTGAGTCTTAAAAACTTATTTTTCATTTAAAAAAAATTTAAGCTTTCAAAATTTATTTTCAAATTATTTGGATTTACATTTATATTCGTATATAGTTATATATTAAATTTATTATCATATATGCACTAAGAACACTTGTTTTCTAGTTTTTAATAAACCAATTCATTTGTAGCTCACACAATAAAATATTTATACACCTTAGTGTATAATGAACTTATATTGTTTTATTAATATAGGTATAAAAACTAAATATCCTCTAGATTAAAAAGCTCCTAAAAATTGAAAAAAAAAAAAACTCAAAAATTAATCTGTTTTTTGCGATTATAACGAGCATATTAAATGGTTTGGTTATTGTTGTACAATCAGTAGTTAACTTAGTAATCTATTTTTAAAGCTTACAAAAGTTATTATATTTGTTAGTCCCTATCAATTATTATGAATACTTTGCCGCAAATACACAGGTATTTTGTTTATGTACTTAAGATTTTTCGGTAGTTAATCAAAATTGCTAGTAATCGTTATACTTGAAAGTTTAATCTTTGTTAAGATTGATACGTAAAGTTTTATATGTCTACTTACCGCACGGTGTGCTGGTATGTTTTTATAATACTTTGTATGACTAAATTACATATTTTTACAGATAGTTCAGGAATAACTTCCATAAACAACGCATATTTATTAATAATAATATAGCGTTTAGCTTTATTTTTAAATATAATATTTAACTAGTAATTATAGATGTACTTGTAACAATTTTATTCTAGTTTGCAATAAACCTACGCATTTACAGGGCACACAATCAAGTATTTATATAGCTCACTATATAAATAATTTATATTGTTTTGTTAATATAAGTATTATAACTACTAAAATTTTAAGTGAATATCCGATAGATTAACAAACTTTGAAAATTTTTAAATAAGATATTTAAAAATTAATCTGCTTTTAGCGATTTTAAAGAGCTTGTTAAATGGTTTAATTATTGTCGTAAAATCAGTAGTTTACAGAGTAATCTTTCATAAAAAGCTTATTATTATGTTTACTAATCCCTATTAGTTATTAATACTACTTAGCTACAAATACACGGAAATTTAGTTGATCTATGTAAAACTTTTCGGTAGCTACAATTTTAATTAATATAGCAAGTGACTGTTGTATTTAAAAGTTGTATCCTTGGTTAAATAAGTCCATAAATTGTTTAAGTCTAGTTACTGTGCAAAATGTTGATTTGTTTTTATAATACTTTGTGTAACAAAATTACATGTTTTTACGATTAAGCTAAGAATAACTTCACTTTAAGGTGTGTCTTAACACTTAGTGTGTCTTTTGTTTAAATTTTTTTTTTGATAATTTTGTATTAAACTGCATTACTAAGAAAAATATGTTAAAATACATCAGAAAATATTTAAGCAGCAATTCTAAAAATATTTTTAAAATTTACAGTGATCAAAAATTATATAAAAAAAAATAAGTTATATAATAAGTTATAATTAAAGTTTACTTATTGAAAAACAACTCTGTTAAGGCTTTCGTACCTTTTAAACCTACTACTTAAATAAATTTTATAAAACTTTCGTTAAGTATGAAACTTTTTTGTAACTAAAATCTAAAAAAATTAGCAACATTCTAGACTTTTAAGAAACTCAGTAAGTCTTTAGCTTTCAGTGTTAGTTCAACTATATTATTAGTTTCCCAGAACTTTCATAGAAAAAGATTATCACGCTTAAGAGTGATTTTTGTAAAGTTAAAAAAAAATACATAGTGCTCAATTAGTTTTATTTTACTTATTAAAATTTTCATAAAATATTATCAGTTAAGTAAAAACTAGAAAATATACCTGACAGGGAAAAGTAATTAAACATATTTGCATGAGAAAAACTTAGCCTTTTTTTAATTGCTATGCAAAATTGTTTGTTTTATTTGTTATCTTATTTTGTTGCGGGTTGCTTTTAAAGTGTCAAAACTAATCTAAAACATTAATTTCTGACAGATAGTCTTAGATCAAAGGTTCGGTTCAATTGATAAATTTAAGCAGCTCTTAAACAGTAGGTCAAGTCGGCTGCAGTAAGGTATTAAAATTGTTTTCATTCATATAATTATGCAAATAAGATAAAGTGATAATGCATCAAAAAATTAAGAACACCTATACCTTTATCCTTAACGGACCTTACAAAAATTTTCTTGTTTACACCCATTACCTAAATATATAACAAAAAAAAAAAGTTATTTTACTTTAAAATTTAATTGAAAATAAATAAGATATTAGCCAATCAGAAGCGACTTTTTAACTGCATCAAACGCATTAAACACTATTTTTAAATCATATATTCAAAAGCTACATGACCTAACGTTGAGTTAAAATGCTTAAATGAACATTTTTTTAAGAAGTTCATGATAAAACTTAAAATTATTTTCTGAACTATACATATTAATAATACTGAACTTGCTTTTATAGAAACTAGAGTCGAACTTTTTATAATTGCTGTGCAAAATTATTTGTTGTATTCGTTAGCTAATCTCATCACACTTTGTTTTCGAAAGTGTCAATTGATTAAAAAATATTATTTTTCACAGGTGGCTTTGATCAAAAGTTTTCTTTTATTAAAAACTAAAAAAAAAGGTTTAAAAAAAATATTTAGACTTTGCCTTATGGTTAATTATAAAGTCTGATTAAAATGTTAAACTTTTATAGTTTTATTATTAAACCATTATAGTCCTGTTAAATAAAAATTCTTTTAAACTCGTAGCTTTGTAACCATATTAAAGCCAGTTTTTTAAAAGTTTCGAAATACCTAAAACAACTTGTTTAAATAAAATTTAATCGTAAAAAAGAAGTTACCTATGCTTAAAACACAAAGTTTAAGGCCTAATTTATCTAAATTTTACTTAAATAGACATATATTTGTATCACATAAAATTTTAGTTTTCATTAAACTTTTTTATTGAATTGTATGTAACTAAGCCAATGTTACAAACAGTTGAAAAAAGAGTTTAGTATGGTTTGGCAACCATAACAAAGCGTTTCAGTTTAAGGACCTTATTAAAACTAAAAATAAGTTTAAGGTTAGATGGAAATTTGTTTCTTAAAAAACTAATTATATTAAAAAATGAACAGTCGTAGTTTAACATTAAAGTTATTTAGTTATAAACTTATGCTACTTAATTATACTAAAGTTAGATTAAATTTAAAAATTAATATAGTTTAAAAACTAGATTAAATGTATTCATACTTTTTATGACAACATTCTTTGTTGTATTTATAATTATTAGATAACGTTCCACGATATTTGATTTAAAATATTACATTTAAAAATCTAATAAGTATGTGAATCGAACATGATTACTATTATTTTAAACAAACGTTCTTTTTAAAAAATCTAGTAACCAAGTGACATACTAGAATAATCTATGATTTTATTAAATAACTGTAAAAGTTCGCATAACCGGTACTGTATTTACTAAGCTTTTTATCACTTTCTTAACCTTATTGGATATTTATTGTACTAAGTAATATAAAAAAAAGTGAAAATTTAAGTTACTTACTTTTATGGTAATACTTTTTAACTAAATGTAAAACGAAATATTTTTTAATTTTATTATTTTAAAGTAAACAAGTTTTACAACAACTGAAAGCTTTAAAACGTTATCCAGTTTAAAATATAAACTTCAAGTGTTTTTTAGTTTAAAATTTGTAATTTTATTAACTTAGATACTAGGCTAATAAAATATTTTATTACTTTTTAATGAGTTTTCTGTCATGATTTCATTTATTCATAACTGTCAAATATGTCTGAGAAATGTCGTGAATATAGCACCGAACTGTATCAGTGTCGTATGACTCGGAATCTTGTTTTATCGTACACTAAGTCCTTGGACGAATATTTTTATGCACATTTTTGTCCTTTGCTAAACATTTTTAGTATTTTCTATTAAAAGGTTTTAAAAGTTTACTGAATTACCGTTTTAACGTAAAGATGAATTTCTGATTAAAGTAGTTTATTTATATTGATATCATGTATTAACTTGATATGGCATGCTATTAAACAACTACAAAAGATGAGAGAGTTGCTTAAAAAAAATAATAAAGGATAATTTAAAATTCAAAATATAATTTTTTTAAAGTTTGTGTGCTAGCTTTAGTAGAAATAAAGTTTACTTTTCTTCAAAAAAATGTCGTAAAAAGTTGTTATGATTTTAAGAACTTTAAAAAATTCTGTTGATCATGTTTAAAGTATTTACAACTGAATTATATATTAATTAAAATATAGAAACTGACATATTTATAAACTTGTTTTAATTATGAGTTCGCATACTTATGATGTATTCTTTAAGAACATTTAAGTTTACAATAAAAAAATATCAAAGACTACTGAAAATAAACAAACTTTGATAACTAGTAAAATAAGTTAATAATATCTCTACATTTTACAACAATATATTCAACGGTTTAGTAGCATTTAAAAAATTAATTAAGTTTAATAATTTTAAGCATTAAATCTGTTTAATACAAGTCTTAAATTAATTTATCAAAACAATTGTTACTTGTATATCGTTTCATTTTAGTTTTATGCATGAACTTAACTTAAAATTGTAGAGATCAATACTTTAATGGCCATAATAAATCAAGGAAAAGTTTCTTTTTAGATAAAAACTTATTAAGTAGGGTGTTTTAACATAAAAAGATTAAAAAAAAAACAATAATTATTAAAACATTAAACATTAAATTTTTTATTTGTAGTTGAAAGTTTTCACAGTTTCATTATATTAATAAAAATAAAATTAATTATTAACCAATATTTTAGAAATTAGTCGTAAATAGAGTTGTGCAATATAAATATTTTATTTACGACCAGTTTCGAAGGCAAAAAATCGCGATCTCTCAAGCAAAATAAAATATCAAGCTTCGCATAACAATGTTAGTTGTCTATAATGTTATTTAAAAACTTGTGAAAAAAAAAAATTAAAAATAAAATGTTGCATATTAGATAAATAATAGAAGATATTTATACATTGATATTTATCTAAATGGTATCAAAAATTATCGTGAATAAAATATTTCATTTGAACAACTCTATTTAAATAAGCTCTTTACAATCCAGTAAATCGAGCATTCTTTTTTAGTTAAGACAAATAACTATAACAATACAAAATATAATTAAACCGGTAAAAGACCAAACAAACATTCTGTTATAAAAATCAAGAAAATTATAACAATGTAAAAAACTACATAAAATAACATACTTATGGAAATCAATAAAATACTTGCCTTTTTTAAAAACCCATGCTTTTTAAAAATACATGGAAATATTTTACCTGTACAATTTTTCATAAACAGAGAAAATTGTTTAAAAGGCTTTATAAATAGTGTTCTTTTTAAAAAAAGTTTAGAAACTGTAAAATATACAATTTTGTAAAAATAAAATCGCTTTTATATACAATTTATTTTTTTTTTTCGTTTAGCTATTTTAAAAGTCTGTTTGGAAATAGTGGTAACGAAGTAAAAGTTGCTAGTATTAGTTAACTCAACTATTGTATTTAAAACAAACATAACAGAGTAATATATTTAATTTGACTGAGTTTTAGTAAACATCTTAAAATAATGCAATAATCATTTTTCTTCTGTGTTTTGTAAAGTATTTTCTTTTTACTTATAACTATACCGGAAATTACTTAATTGTAATTTCATAATCAGCATGGAATTACTTACAACACTAGTAGTAAAATATACTTATTAATTTGTACGTTGTATAGTGCTAAATTTTAACTTACTTTTAAATATATGTGTAAAAAAAAAGTAATAAGATTTTTTATTAAAATAACTCAACTATATCTTTAATCCATAAAATGTTGTACCTTTGAATAAGATTTCCTAGCCACCAATTTTTATTCAGTTTTTACTTATTTTGAAACTCTATGGTATGAAGTAGATTATGCTTAACGTAATACTAGCAAGGTAAATATTTTTTTTTATATGTTTTTATTTTATGTTTGTTAAAAATTAGTTATTGTTTGTACTTAACTACAACGTTAATTCTACAAAAACACTATTTTATTTCAAAATGTTTACCCATTAAAATTATTATTTTATTATAACTCCTTTTAGTGGTGTATTTTTAACGTAATATCGATTTAAAGTTTAATTTAAACAATTATAATTAAACTAAACTTAAACTTAAAAACCAACATTAATCATTTCACACTTATTTGTAGGAAGCTAAATAGTTTCACAATAGTTTTAATATTTAGTTTTTATAGGTTATGAAAGTTTAATCAATGTTTCTTGTTCATACTTTTTTTTTTAATTTGTTTACATATTGAAATAATATATATTTTTCAAAGCATTTAAATCAAAATTAAAAAAAATAATAATATTTTTTTTTTGGTTTTGAAGACAAAGTGTAAGGTAAAACTGTTAAAATACTTTACACTTAACTTTGATTTTTTAAATATTATTTAGGCGCAGTGTTGACAGAATGGTAATGTAATAGACAAATTTACAATGAATATTAAATAAACGTTTACCTGATTTTAATAAAAAAATTATTAATAAGTAATTTCCTAAATGTATATATTGTTTGCCATCTACAAAAAACTTGCTTATTTATTAAGTTATATACTACTTTTCTTATTTACAATATAAAATATTTCTTTTTTATAAAAAAGCTATCTAGGATTTAACTTTTAAAAACCAGTTTCAAATGGTAGAAATATAATAGTTTTTGTTGTTGTTCGTACTTGGTCAAAACTTTTAAATGTTTAAATCCTTTTAAACTTGTAAAATAACAATAACATGAGTTTGTTATACATTTAACGCCCAGTATACAAAAGCTCTTACCAATGTTTTACAAACTACAACATTAACTAATTACAATTAGTAAATATAAAATTGTTTTTAAAAGTAAATTTTTGTACTTAAAAATTTATTGGTATAAAACTGCATAAAACAAAAACGTTCATTCTACGCACACTGAAAAGACAATGGTTTTAATTAGTTTTATTAATATATTTTGTAATATCTGTTTCAGTATTTTAAATACATTACTTATTACTATCACAGAATTTAGTAAAACATCCTATTTTAATTTAAAAGTTAAAAGTAATAAAAATAATTTTGTACACTATGCACAAATGATTTGTCAGTTTCAAAACATCATTGTTAGTAGTTAAATTTTAATTCATTAAATAAAGTAATCCACAATAATTTATGATATTAAAAGAAAATTTACAATAGTTATTGATTTTTGTATTTTATTCTTATATTTTTAGTAAAGTCCTAGTTTAAATAGATAGTAATTAAAATTTAAACTTTTAATGTAACTCAATTAACATGTATTATCATACTTGTGGTTAGCTAAGATAAGCAGTTTTTATTAAAAAAATCTTATGTGGTATGTTTTAAATTAAGTTATATTTAAATAAGTATCATAAAAACAAGAAACATGAAAAAGTTTCTACTTTTTGTTGTTATCTATTTTGTTTACACAGCTATTTGTATGAAACTTAATTGTTTCAGTTAATTAAAGCATTAATTATAACGCATTATATTGTTTGTATTAAGAAGCTTGTAGTATATACATTTAAATAAAAAGCTTTAAATAAAATTAGCGTAACATGGCATAGATATATTGTAGGTTATAAAACTTGCCTATTTTAAGATGGAACTATGCTATTTGAATTAAATCGAAACGCTTTATTCTAGTCGTAAAACCCAAGTTTTGAAGAAATTTACATATATATATTTAATATTTGTGAGTCTTAAAAACTTATTTTTCATTTAAAAAAAATTTAAGCTTTCAAAATTTATTTTCAAATTATTTGGATTTACATTTATATTCGTATATAGTTATATATTAAATTTATTATCATATATGCACTAAGAACACTTGTTTTCTAGTTTTTAATAAACCAATTCATTTGTAGCTCACACAATAAAATATTTATACACCTTAGTGTATAATGAACTTATATTGTTTTATTAATATAGGTATAAAAACTAAATATCCTCTAGATTAAAAAGCTCCTAAAAATTGAAAAAAAAAACTCAAAAATTAATCTGTTTTTTGCGATTATAACGAGCATATTAAATGGTTTGGTTATTGTTGTACAATCAGTAGTTAACTTAGTAATCTATTTTTAAAGCTTACAAAAGTTATTATATTTGTTAGTCCCTATCAATTATTATGAATACTTTGCCGCAAATACACAGGTATTTTGTTTATGTACTTAAGATTTTTCGGTAGTTAATCAAAATTGCTAGTAATCGTTATACTTGAAAGTTTAATCTTTGTTAAGATTGATACGTAAAGTTTTATATGTCTACTTACCGCACGGTGTGCTGGTATGTTTTTATAATACTTTGTATGACTAAATTACATATTTTTACAGATAGTTCAGGAATAACTTCCATAAACAACGCATATTTATTAATAATAATATAGCGTTTAGCTTTATTTTTAAATATAATATTTAACTAGTAATTATAGATGTACTTGTAACAATTTTATTCTAGTTTGCAATAAACCTACGCATTTACAGGGCACACAATCAAGTATTTATATAGCTCACTATATAAATAATTTATATTGTTTTGTTAATATAAGTATTATAACTACTAAAATTTTAAGTGAATATCCGATAGATTAACAAACTTTGAAAATTTTTAAATAAGATATTTAAAAATTAATCTGCTTTTAGCGATTTTAAAGAGCTTGTTAAATGGTTTAATTATTGTCGTAAAATCAGTAGTTTACAGAGTAATCTTTCATAAAAAGCTTATTATTATGTTTACTAATCCCTATTAGTTATTAATACTACTTAGCTACAAATACACGGAAATTTAGTTGATCTATGTAAAACTTTTCGGTAGCTACAATTTTAATTAATATAGCAAGTGACTGTTGTATTTAAAAGTTGTATCCTTGGTTAAATAAGTCCATAAATTGTTTAAGTCTAGTTACTGTGCAAAATGTTGATTTGTTTTTATAATACTTTGTGTAACAAAATTACATGTTTTTACGATTAAGCTAAGAATAACTTCACTTTAAGGTGTGTCTTAACACTTAGTGTGTCTTTTGTTTAAATTTTTTTTTTGATAATTTTGTATTAAACTGCATTACTAAGAAAAATATGTTAAAATACATCAGAAAATATTTAAGCAGCAATTCTAAAAATATTTTTAAAATTTACAGTGATCAAAAATTATATAAAAAAAAATAAGTTATATAATAAGTTATAATTAAAGTTTACTTATTGAAAAACAACTCTGTTAAGGCTTTCGTACCTTTTAAACCTACTACTTAAATAAATTTTATAAAACTTTCGTTAAGTATGAAACTTTTTTGTAACTAAAATCTAAAAAAATTAGCAACATTCTAGACTTTTAAGAAACTCAGTAAGTCTTTAGCTTTCAGTGTTAGTTCAACTATATTATTAGTTTCCCAGAACTTTCATAGAAAAAGATTATCACGCTTAAGAGTGATTTTTGTAAAGTTAAAAAAAATACATAGTGCTCAATTAGTTTTATTTTACTTATTAAAATTTTCATAAAATATTATCAGTTAAGTAAAAACTAGAAAATATACCTGACAGGGAAAAGTAATTAAACATATTTGCATGAGAAAAACTTAGCCTTTTTTTAATTGCTATGCAAAATTGTTTGTTTTATTTGTTATCTTATTTTGTTGCGGGTTGCTTTTAAAGTGTCAAAACTAATCTAAAACATTAATTTCTGACAGATAGTCTTAGATCAAAGGTTCGGTTCAATTGATAAATTTAAGCAGCTCTTAAACAGTAGGTCAAGTCGGCTGCAGTAAGGTATTAAAATTGTTTTCATTCATATAATTATGCAAATAAGATAAAGTGATAATGCATCAAAAAATTAAGAACACCTATACCTTTATCCTTAACGGACCTTACAAAAATTTTCTTGTTTACACCCATTACCTAAATATATAACAAAAAAAAAAAGTTATTTTACTTTAAAATTTAATTGAAAATAAATAAGATATTAGCCAATCAGAAGCGACTTTTTAACTGCATCAAACGCATTAAACACTATTTTTAAATCATATATTCAAAAGCTACATGACCTAACGTTGAGTTAAAATGCTTAAATGAACATTTTTTTAAGAAGTTCATGATAAAACTTAAAATTATTTTCTGAACTATACATATTAATAATACTGAACTTGCTTTTATAGAAACTAGAGTCGAACTTTTTATAATTGCTGTGCAAAATTATTTGTTGTATTCGTTAGCTAATCTCATCACACTTTGTTTTCGAAAGTGTCAATTGATTAAAAAATATTATTTTTCACAGGTGGCTTTGATCAAAAGTTTTCTTTTATTAAAAACTAAAAAAAAAGGTTTAAAAAAAATATTTAGACTTTGCCTTATGGTTAATTATAAAGTCTGATTAAAATGTTAAACTTTTATAGTTTTATTATTAAACCATTATAGTCCTGTTAAATAAAAATTCTTTTAAACTCGTAGCTTTGTAACCATATTAAAGCCAGTTTTTTAAAAGTTTCGAAATACCTAAAACAACTTGTTTAAATAAAATTTAATCGTAAAAAAGAAGTTACCTATGCTTAAAACACAAAGTTTAAGGCCTAATTTATCTAAATTTTACTTAAATAGACATATATTTGTATCACATAAAATTTTAGTTTTCATTAAACTTTTTTATTGAATTGTATGTAACTAAGCCAATGTTACAAACAGTTGAAAAAAGAGTTTAGTATGGTTTGGCAACCATAACAAAGCGTTTCAGTTTAAGGACCTTATTAAAACTAAAAATAAGTTTAAGGTTAGATGGAAATTTGTTTCTTAAAAAACTAATTATATTAAAAAATGAACAGTCGTAGTTTAACATTAAAGTTATTTAGTTATAAACTTATGCTACTTAATTATACTAAAGTTAGATTAAATTTAAAAATTAATATAGTTTAAAAACTAGATTAAATGTATTCATACTTTTTATGACAACATTCTTTGTTGTATTTATAATTATTAGATAACGTTCCACGATATTTGATTTAAAATATTACATTTAAAAATCTAATAAGTATGTGAATCGAACATGATTACTATTATTTTAAACAAACGTTCTTTTTAAAAAATCTAGTAACCAAGTGACATACTAGAATAATCTATGATTTTATTAAATAACTGTAAAAGTTCGCATAACCGGTACTGTATTTACTAAGCTTTTTATCACTTTCTTAACCTTATTGGATATTTATTGTACTAAGTAATATAAAAAAAAGTGAAAATTTAAGTTACTTACTTTTATGGTAATACTTTTTAACTAAATGTAAAACGAAATATTTTTTAATTTTATTATTTTAAAGTAAACAAGTTTTACAACAACTGAAAGCTTTAAAACGTTATCCAGTTTAAAATATAAACTTCAAGTGTTTTTTAGTTTAAAATTTGTAATTTTATTAACTTAGATACTAGGCTAATAAAATATTTTATTACTTTTTAATGAGTTTTCTGTCATGATTTCATTTATTCATAACTGTCAAATATGTCTGAGAAATGTCGTGAATATAGCACCGAACTGTATCAGTGTCGTATGACTCGGAATCTTGTTTTATCGTACACTAAGTCCTTGGACGAATATTTTTATGCACATTTTTGTCCTTTGCTAAACATTTTTAGTATTTTCTATTAAAAGGTTTTAAAAGTTTACTGAATTACCGTTTTAACGTAAAGATGAATTTCTGATTAAAGTAGTTTATTTATATTGATATCATGTATTAACTTGATATGGCATGCTATTAAACAACTACAAAAGATGAGAGAGTTGCTTAAAAAAAATAATAAAGGATAATTTAAAATTCAAAATATAATTTTCTTAAAGTTTGTGTGCTAGCTTTAGTAGAAATAAAGTTTACTTTTCTTCAAAAAAATGTCGTAAAAAGTTGTTATGATTTTAAGAACTTTAAAAAATTCTGTTGATCATGTTTAAAGTATTTACAACTGAATTATATATTAATTAAAATATAGAAACTGACATATTTATAAACTTGTTTTAATTATGAGTTCGCATACTTATGATGTATTCTTTAAGAACATTTAAGTTTACAATAAAAAAATATCAAAGACTACTGAAAATAAACAAACTTTGATAACTAGTAAAATAAGTTAATAATATCTCTACATTTTACAACAACATATTCATCAGTTTAGTAGCATTAAAAAAATATTAAACTTTATTAATCTTCAGCATTAAAACTGTTTATACATTAAGACAAGTCTTAAACTAATTTATTAAAACAATTGTTACTTGTATATCGTTTCATTTTAGTTTTATGCATGAACTTAACTTAAAATTGTAGAAATCAATACCAATATATATTTTAATGGCCATAATAAATCAAGGAAAATTTTTTTTAGATAAAAACTTCTTAAGTAGGGTGTTTTAACATAAAAAGATTTAAAAAAATCATAAATATTAAAACATTACAACTTCAATTTCTAGTTGTAGTTGAGAGTTTTCACAGTTTCATTAAATTAATAATAATAAAATTAATTATTAACCAATGTTTAAAAAAAAAGTGGTAAAAAGAGTTGTGCAATATAAATATTTTATTTACGACCAGTTTCGAAGGCAAAAAATTGCGACCTCTTCAAGCAAAATAAAATATCAAGCTGCACATAACAATGTTAATTATCTATAATGTTATTTAAAAACTTGTGAAAAAAATAGAACAAAAAATAAAATGTTGAAAATTCGATAAATGATAGAAGATATTTATACCTTGATATTTATCTAAATGGTATTAAAAATTACCGTGAATAAATTATTTTGTTTGCACAACTCTATTTAAATAAGCTCTTTACATTCCAGTAAATTGAGCACTCTTTTTTAGTTAAGGCAAATAACTATATAAATAAACTGGTAAAAGACTGAACAAACATTCATTTATAAAATATCAAGAAAATTATAATATGTAAAATAACTACATAAAATAACATACTTGCCTTTTTTAAAACTCCCTTGCTTTTTAAGTATACTAGGAAATATTTTACCTGTATTATTTTTTAATATTTAAAGAAAAATGTTTAAAAGGACATTTAAGTAGTGTTCTTTTTTATAAAAAGTTTAAAAACTATAAAATATACAACTTTGTAAAAATAAAATCGCTTTTATATACAATTTATTTTTTTTTCCGTTTAGTTATTTTAAAAGTCCGTTTGGAAATAGTGACAATGAAGTAAAAGTTGTAGTATTAGTTAACTCATCTATTGTCTTAAAAACAAACTTAACAGAGTAATATATTAAATTTGACTGAGTTTTAGTTATCATCTTAAAATAATGCAATAGTAATTTTTCTTCTGTGTTTTGTAAAGCATTTTCTTTTTACTTATAACTATACCGGAAGTTACTTAATAGTAATTTCATAATCTGCATGGAACTACTTACAACACTAGTAATAAAATCTATTTATTAATTTGTACGTTGTATAGTGCTAAGTATTAACTTAGTTTTAAATGTATATGTAAAAAAAAAGTAATAAGATTTTTTATTAAAATAACTCAATTATATCTTTAATTTATAAAACGTTGTATCTTTGAATAAGATTTTTCTAGTAACCAACTTTTATTATGTTTTTACTTATTTTGAAACTCTAAACAATGATATAAAGTAGGTTATGCTTAACGTAGTACTAACAAGGTAAATGTTTTTTAATATGTTTTTATTTTATTTTTATTATAAATTAGTTATTGTTTGTAATTAACTACAAGGTTAATTCTACAAAAACACTATCTCGTTTCGAAATGTTTACCCATTAAAAATATTATTTTGTCATAAAACCTTTTAGTGGTGTATTTTTAACTCAATATCGGTTTAAAGTTTAATTTAAACAATTATAATGAAACTAAACTTTTACTTTTAAACCAACATTTATCATTTCACACTTATTTGTAGGAAGCTAAATAGTTTCACAATAGTTTTAATATTTAGTTTTTCATAGGTTATGAAAGTTTAAACAATGTTCTTGTTTATACTTTTTTTTTAATATGCTTACATATTAAAATTATATATAATTTTCAAAGCATTCAAATCAAAATTAAAAAAAAAACTTTTTTTTTTGGTTTTAGAGACAAAATGTAAGGTAAAACTGTTGAAATACTTTACATTTAATATTGATTTTTCTAATATTACTTAGTCGCAGTGTTGACAGAATGGTAATGTAATAGACAAATTTACAATAAATACTAAATAAACGTTTACCTGATTTTAATAAAACATTACTAATAAGTAATTTTCTTAAATGTATATATTGTTTGCCATCTACAAAAAACTTGCTAAACTATTAAGCTATATACTACTTTTCATATTTAAAATATAAAAATCTATCTAGGATTTAATTTTTAAAAAACAGTTTTTAAATTGTAGAAGTATAATAGTTTTTATTCTTGTTCGTACTTGGTCAAAACTTTTAAATGTTCAAATCATTTTATTCTTGTAAAATAATAATAAAATGAGTTTGTTATACAATTAACGCCCAGTAAACAAAAGCTCTTACCAATGTTTTACAAACTACAACATTAATTAATTACAATTAGTAAATATAAAATAGTTTTAAAAAGTAAATTTGTATACTAACTAATTTGTGAGTATAAAACTGCATTAAACAAAAAGTTTATACTACGCACACTTGAAAGACAACGGTTTTAATTAGCTTTATCGATATATTTTTGTAAAATAAATTTCAGTATTTTAAATACATTACTTATTATTATCTCAGAATTTAGATAAGCATCCTATTTTAATTTAAAAGTAGTTAATGAAAATGATTTTGTACACTTGGCACAACTGATTTGTCAGTTTCAAAACATCATTATTAGTAGTTAAAATTTAATTTATTAAAAAAAGTATTTCACAATAATTTATGATACTAAAAGAAAATATACAAAAGTTATTGATTTTTGTATTTTATTCTTATATTTTTAGTAAAGTCCTAGTTTAAATAGACAGTAATTAAAATATAAACTTTAAATGTAATTCGACCAACATGTATTATCATACTAATGGTTAGCTAAGATAAGCAGTTTTTATTCAAAAAAAAATCTTATGTGGTATGTTTTGAATTTAGTTATATTTGAAAAAGTATCATAAAAACTAAAAACATGTAAAAGTTTGTATTTTTTGATGGTATATTTTTTAGTTGCACAGCTATTTTTATAAAACTAAATTATTTCAGTCGATTAAAACATTAACTATAACGCATATTATTGTTGTATTATGAAGCTGGTAGTATATACATTTCAATAAAAACTTTAAATAAAATTAGCGCATCATGGCATAAATATATTTTAGGTTATAAAACTTGACTATTTTAAAATGGACCTATGATATCTGAATTAAATCGAAACACTTTTTTATAGTCGTAAAACCCAAGTTTTAAAGAAATTTACTATATAGGAACATAATATTTATGAATCTAAATAACTTTTTATTTAAAAAAATTTAAAGATTTCAAAATGTACATTGAAAATATTGATATTTACATTTATATTTATACATAGTTATATATTAAACTAATTCATTTTTTTATAAACCAATTCACTTGTAGCACACACAATCAAGTATTTATATACCTTAGTATATAATGAACTTATATTGTTTTATTAATATAAGTATCATAACTAAATATCCTGTAGATTAACAAGCTCCAAAAAATTAAAAATAAGATACTCAAAAATAAATCTATTTTTTTTGCTATTATAATTAGTATGTTTAATTGTTTGGTTATTGTTGTACAATCATTAGTTAACTTAGAAATCTTTTTTTAAAGCTTACCAAAGTTGTTATACTTGTTAGTCCCTATCAATTATTATGAATACTTTGCTGCGAATACACAGGTATTTTGTTTATGTACTTAAGATTTTTCGGTAGTTAATCAAAATTGCTAGTAATCGTTATAATTGAAAGCTTAATCTTTGTTTAGATTTATACGTAAAGTTTTAAATGTCTACTTACCATACGGTATGCTGATTTGTATTCATACTACTTTGTATGATTTAATTACATATTTTTACTGTTAGTTTAGGAATAACTTCCATAAATGACGCATATTTATTAATAATGAATTAGCGTTTAGCTTTATTTTCATACATAGTATTAAACTAGTAATCATAGATGTCTTTCTAACAGTTTTTTTTTTCTAGTTTGTAATAAACCTACACATTTACAGGGCACACAATCAAATATTTATATAGTACAGTATACAAAGTATTAATATTGTTTTGTTAATATAAGTATAATAACTACTAGTATTTCAAGTGAGTATCCGATAGATTAACAAGCTTTGAAAATTTTTGGATAAGATATTTAAAAATTAATCTGCTTTTATCGATTTTAAAGAGCTTGTTAAATGGTTTAGTTATTGTCATACAATATTAACAGAGTAATCTTTTATAAAAGCTTATTATTATGTTTGTTAATCCCTGTTAGTTATTAATACTACTTCGCTACAAATACACGGAAATTTAGTTGTTCTACGTAAGATTTTTCGGTAGCTACAATTTTAATCAACATAGCTGGTAATTGTTGTAATTAATAGTTTTATCCTTGTTTAAATCAGTCCATAGATTGTTATACGTCTACTTATTGTGCAATATGTTGATTTGATTTTATAATACTTTGTTTAAAATAAGTACATGTTTTTACGATTAGACTAAGAAGAACTTCACTTTAAGGTTGTTAGCACTTAGTGTGTCTTTTGTTTAATTTTTTTTTTTTGATATTTTTGTATTAAACTATAGTACCTATTAAAACTATGTTAAAATACATCTAAAAATATTTATACATCAGTTTTTTAAATATTTTTAAAATATACAGTGATCAAAAATTCTATAGAAATAATACAGCTAGTAATAATTAAAGTTCACTTATTGAAAAACAACTCTGTTAAGGCTCTTGTACCTTTTAAACCTACTACTTAAATAAATTTTATAAAACTTTCCTTAGGTATGAAAAAATTATTGTAACTAAAATCTTAAAAATTTAGCAACATTCTAGACTTTTAACAAGCTAAGTAAGTCTGTAGCTTTCAGTGTTAGTTCAACTATATTATAAGTTTCTCAGAACTTTTATAGAAAAAGATTATCATGTTTAAGAGTGATTTTTGTGAAGTTGATAAAAATATATAGTTCTTAATTAGTTTTCGTTTACTTATAAAAATTTTCATAAACTATTTTCAGTTAAGTAAAAACTAGAAAATGTACCTGACAGAGAAAAGAAATTAAAAACATAAAAATGTTTACATGATAAAAACTTAGCCTTATTATAATTGCCATGCAAAGTTGTTTGTTTTATTTGTCATCTGATCTTGTTGCGGATTGTTTTTAAAGTGTCAAAAAGTATCTAAAACATTATTTTCTGACTTAGCCCTAGATCAAAGGTTCGGTTCAATTGATAAATTTTAGCAGATCTTAAACATGGTCGGCTCAGTAAATTATTAAAAATGTGTTCATTCATAGCATTATGCAAATGAGGTAAATTGATAATGCAGCAGAAAGTTAAGAACATCTACACCCTAATCCCTAACCTACTTTATCAAAATATGTAAAAAAAAAAAAATTAAAACTTAAAATAAAAATAAGTAAAGTATTAGTAATTCAAAAGCGACCTTATAACTGCATCTGACATCTCAAAGACTACATAAAAAACTGTTATTTCTAAAGCTACATGACTTAACGTTTAGTTAGAATGCTTAAACAACTTTATTGCGAAGTCCATGATAAAACTTAAAACTGTGTTATGAACTGTACATTTTAAGGTACAAAAAGACTACAAAGTTGTGTACATTTAAATAATTAAACTACTACCAGTGTAAGTAGGTAGTTTGTGAACCATAGATAAACTCCACTAAAATACAAATACATATGCTTGATTAAAAATACAATGTTCTTTTTAAATTATTACTAGTGTTCTGTATATCATATTAACCGTTCGTACACTTTATAGTTAAACCCGTAATGCATGTTATAAAACATTATTATATTTTTATATGAAATCTCGTTAAAAATACTAACCTTTGTTTAATAATTAATAACTCGTCATCACAAAATTATTCAATATTTATTGTTAAATTTAGTTTTAGGCTATTAGCTTATATAAAATTAAAGTTATGATATTTTATTTTGTCTACCATCTTGACTGAGAGTAACTTACAAGTATTAGTCAAGTAAAATATTTACACAATTTTATTTGGACTAAATTAACTTCAGTATTTTTTGTTTTAACTTAAGCAAAAAGTTTTAAACTAAATAATAATATCAAAAAATTTTTTTAAATTATTTTTTTACAGCCTAATAGAAAAATCAAGAAATACATGCGTACGTGTTGTGTATACAGTTTTATTTATTTAAATTAGACTATTTGATATATTCAGTTAAATCTGAACTTTTCGACTCGAAGTCATGATTGAAACCTTTTCAAGTTTATGCTATTCTTTTATTTAAAAAATTTAAATAAGTAACTACTTTAATTAAATATCACAATTTTTTAATTGACGTATTAAAGTTTTATACATTTGACCAATTAATAAAACTAAGATGTATATGGTTTTTCAAGACTTTTTACTTATTAAACTACTGTTTAACTTTAAGATAATGATAGCAAAATAAACGTTATTATACGGCGCATTTATTGGATGAGTACACATTTTTTATCTAGGTAAAATTTGACAAATTTTATTTAATACTTTAGTTAGTAATAACTAAAAAATTGAACATTTTGAAACAAAACAAAATTCATTTAAAGATTTTCATTGTTATAACAAAATAGATTGCAAAATATTGTTCAACTTTTTATGACTTTCTTTGAAATTTCATTTTTCAAAATTGTAATTTTTCTGTACAAAGTTTACTTAGTAGTTTAAAGTAAAGAATTTAGTAGGTTAAAAGTTTAAAAACACAATTTTGATAAACAATAGACTTTGTCTAAAAAACTGACTAACAGTTTTATATTTTTTTAGTGAATCAAATGATTTAAATAATTTTTAATAAAAAACCATTGATTTCAAAAACTGGTTTTAAGGCTAAAAACGTTTCCATTTTAAAAATCTAGCTTCCGTATTTTATAATTACTGTGCAAAATTATTAGTTTTGTTAATAATTTAATCTTATTACACTTTATTTTCAAAAGTGTTAAATTTTAATTGAAAAACATTATTTTTTGACAGGTGGGTTTGATCAAAGGTTTTCTTAATTTAAATTATAAAAACAATACCGATTAAAAATAATAATATTCACACTTTGCAATGAGGTCAATTATAAAATCTGATTAAAATCCTATACTTTTTTTTTATTAATAAACCCTGATAGTTATTTTATTAAAAAAACATTATAATTCTGTTAGATAAAAACTTGTTTAAACTCGTAATTTTTGTAACCTTATTAAAATTAATTAAAAGTTTTGAAGTACTTAATAAAATAATACTTTGTGTTAAAGAATCGTGTTAAAAAAACAAACTGTAAAAAAAGAAATTACCATTGTTAAAAACACAAATATAAAATCTTAATGTATTTAGATAATACTTATATAGACATATATTTATATCAGATAAAATAATAGTTTTCATTATTTTTATATTTTTAACACGTAAATAGTATGAAACTAAGCCAATGTTAAAAAAGGTTTAAAAAAGAAAGTTAAGTGAGGTTTAACAACAATAAAAAACCATTTCAGTTTGAGGAACTAGTTGGAATTAAAAAAAAAATTTTGTAGAAAATTTTATTTTCAACAATATACTATATTAAAAAATGAACAATTGTGGTTGGGATTATCTCCCTTTATAAACTTAAGTTACTTAACTTTACATAGGTTAGATTAAATTTAAAAACAAATAGTTTAAGAACTAGATTAAATGTATTCATACTTTTTATTACACCATTCTTTAATGTATTGATAATTATTAAATAACAATCCATGATATTTGATTTAAATATTATATTGAAAAAACTAAGAAATATGCCAGTCGAACATGATTAATATAATTTTAAACAAACATTCTTTTTGAAAAATGTAGTAACCAACTGACATACTAGAATAATCTGAAATTTTATTAAAAAACTGTAAAAGTTCGCATAACCGGTACTGTATGTACTAGGCTTTTTATCACTTTATTAACCTTATTCGGTATTTATTGCACTAAGTACTATAAAAAAAAGTGACAAGTTAAGTTACTTAGTTTTATGGTAATATTTTTTAAATTAATGTAAAATGAATTATTTTTTAATTCTATTTTTTTAAAGTAAACAAGCTTTACAACAACTGAAAGCTTTAAAACTTTATCCAGTTTAAAATATGAACTTCAATTGCTTTTTAGTTTGAAATTTGTAATTTTATTAATTTGGCTAATTTGCTAGTAAAGTATTTTTAAACTTGAAAAGAGTATTATGTCATGATTTCATTTATTCGTAACTGTCAAATATGTCTGAAAAATGTCGTGAACTGTATCAGTGTTGTGTTCACTCATGGTGTAAAGTTCATATCATGACTCGATAACTAAAAGTTTTATCGTACGCCAAGTCCTAGGACGAACATTTTTATGCGCATTTTTGTATTTTGCTAAACATTTGTAGTATTTTCTATTAAAAAGTTTTAAAAGTTTACTGAATTACCGTTTTAACGTAAAGAAGAATTTTTGATTAAAGGAGTTTATTTATATTGATATCATGTATTAACTTGATATGGCATGCTATTAAACAACTACAAAAGATGAGAGAGTTATTTAAAAAAATAATAAAGGACAATTTAAAACTCAAAATATAATTTTTTTAAAGTTTGTGTGCTAGCTTTAGTAGAAATAAAGTTAACTTTTTTTTCAAAAAAAGGTCGTAAAAAGTTGTTATGATTTTAAGAATTTAAAAAAATTCTTTTGATCATGTTTAAAGTATTTACAACTGAATTATAAGTTAATTAAAAGATAGAAACTGACATATTTATGAACATGTTTTAATTATGGTTTCGCATACGTTTGATGTATGCTTTGAGAACATTTTAAAAATATGAAAGACAATCGAAAAAAAAACTTTGATAAAGGTTTTAGTAATATGAGTTAATAATTTCTTTACAGTTTACAACAACATATTCATCAGTTTAGTAGCATTAAAAAAAGTGTTTAAGTTTATTAATCTTAAGCATTAAAACTGTTAAACTGTTTATACATTATGACAAGTCTTTAATCAATTTATTAAAAAAATTGTTACTTATATATCATTTTATTGTAGTTTTATGCATGTACCTAACTTAAAATTGCAAAAATCAATAAATTACCAATATGTATTTTTTTAATGGCCAAAATTAATCTAGGAAAAGCTTTTTTTAGATAAAAACTTCTTAAGTGGGGTGTTTTTATAATAAAAAATAATAATAAAAGTCATAAAAATTAGAAATAATAAATGTTACTTTTTTAGTTGCAGTTGAGGGTTTTCCCAGTTTAATTTAATGAAAATAATGAAATTGATTTTTAACCAATATTTCTAAACAAACTGGTACAAAATTAAACAAACATTCTGTCATAAAATGTCAAGAAAATTATAATTCGTAAAATAATTACGTATAGTGCCATACTTTAGTAAAACAATATAATACTCGCTTTTTTTAAAACTCCCATGTTTTTTAAGTATACTAGAAAATATTTTACTTGTATTAATTTCTTATATTCAATGTTAATTGTTTAAAATGTCTTATAAAGACTGTTTTTTTATATAAAAATATAAAATTTCTAATATTTGAAATAAAAACATTGTGAATATAAAATCGGCTGTTAAAACTATTTGTTTGTTTTTTGTTTAGATTTGTTTAAAGTGTGTTTGGAAATAATTGCAATGAAGTAAAAGTTTCTAGTATTAGTAAACTCACCTATTTAGTTAAAGACGAACTTAACAGAGTAATATATTAAATTTGACTGAGTTTTAGTTAACATCTTAAAATAAGGCAATAGTAATTTTTCTTCTGTGTTTTGTAAAGTGTTTTCATTTAATTTATAACTATACCGGAAGTTACTTCATTGTAACTTCATAATCTGCCTGGAATTATTTACAACACTAGTAATAAAATATACTTGTTAATTTGTACGTTGTTAGTGCTAAGTATTAATTTCAGTTTTAAATATATGTGTTAATAAAAAAATTAAGATTTTTTTATTAAAATAACTCAATTTTATCCTTAATCCATAAAATGTTGTAACTTTGAATATTATTTTCCTATTCATCTACTTTTATATTGATTTCACTTATTTTGAAACTTTAAACAATGATATAGAGTAGATTATTATTAACGTAGTGCTAACAAGATAAATGGTTTTTTTAATATGTTTTTATTTTATGTTTATTATAAATTAGTTATTGTTTGTATTTAACTACAACGTTAATTCTACAAAAACACAATCTCGTTTTTAAATGTTTACCAATTAAAAAGATTATTTTATAATAAATCCTTTTAGTGGTGTATTTTTACCTCAATATCGATTTAAAGTTTAATATAAACAATTAAAATGAAACTAAACTTTAACTTAAAAACCAACGTTTATCATATCACACTTATTTGTAGGAAGCTAAATAGTTTCACAATTGTTTTAATATTTAGTTTTTCATAGGTTATGAAAGTTTAATCAATGTTTCTTGATTATATTTTTTTTAATTAGGTTTTTTAATTAGGTTTTAAGGACAAAGTGTAAGGTAAAAACTGTTGAAATACTTTACATTTAATTTTGATTTTTTTGATATTACTTAGTCGCAGTGTTGACAGAATGGTAATGTTATAGACAAATTTATATTAAGTACTAAAAAAACGTTTACCTGTTAAAAAAAAAATATATCATTTTACTATAGTTTATGCATAAACCTGACTTAAAATTGGAGAAATCAATACCCTATCTATATGCTTTTTTTTAAATGGCCAAAATAAATCAAGGAAAAGCTTTTTAAGTGGGGTATTTTTAACATAAAAAACTAAAAAAAAACAACAAATATTTAAATTTTATTAGTTGTTTTTTTTTTAGTTGCAGTTGAGACTTTTCGCAGTTTCATTTACTTAAAATAATAAAAACAGTTTAAAGCCAATATTTTTTAATAAACAGGTAAAAAACTAAACAAATATTATGTTATAAAACATCAAGAAAGTTAAAATATGTAGAACAGTTACATAAAATACCTTACTTATGTAAAACAATAAAATACTTGCTATATTTAAAACTCCCATGTTTTTTAGTATACAAGGAAACATTCTCCTCTAGTAATTTCTTAAATTTAGAGAAAATAGTTTAAAGGGCATTATAAATAGTGTTCTTTTTTATAAAAAGTTTAGAAACTGTATAATAAAAAACATTGTAAAAACAATTTTTAAATACAATTTAGTTTGTTTTTTGTTTAGTTATTTTAAAAGTGTGTTTGGAAATAGTGGCAATTAAGTAAAAGTTGCTAATTTTAGTTAACTATCGTATTAAAAACGAACTTATAAGAGTATTCCATAAAATTCGTCAGAGCTTTAATAAACATATTAAAGTGAGGCAGTTGTAATTTTTCTTGTATGCATTGTATAGTATTTTATTTTACTTATAACAAAACCGGAAGTTAAGTAATTGTGACTTTATAATCCGTAAGTCACTTTTTACTACGCTAGTAATAAAACATACTTATTAATTCGTACGTTAGTATTTAGTATTAACTTAAGTTTTTGATATTATGTTGTAGTGTAATAAAAAAACGTTAAGACAATTATCAATAGAACAACTAAACTACATGTTTTATCAAAAACAATTCAAATCTTGATTTAGTTCTCCCTAGTCATTAATTTTTAACTTGCTATTACTTGATTAAAAATCTAAAACGATTAAATAAAGTAACCAATAAATTATGCTTGCCGTAGTAAAAAACAAAGATATTTTAATTAAAAAAAGAATTGTATTTTATGGTTTTTTAATTTTGTTGTACTTAACCATAGCGTTTTAAATAAGTAACGTAAGTATACAAAGAAACAATATCACTAATTCGTTTTAAGATATACAATAACTTATCATAAAAATCCTTTAGTGGTGTTTGTTTTTACTAAGTTTAATTTAAAAAATAACTTTAAGTAAATATAATGAGGCTAGACTTTAACTTCAAAACCAACTCTACTTTTTTCACATCAATTTGTAGGAAGCTAAACAGTTTCACAATACTTTTACTACTTAGTTTTTCATATTGTATTTAATATTGAACAATGTTTCTGATTTATCTATCTGTTTTTATTTCTAATCATCTTTAGCTACGGTACTAAACTTATATTCAAAAAGAAAAAAAATCTAATTATTCTAACCTATACTTACATTTTGAAATGAAATATAATTTTTCATAGCAGTCCAATCAAAACCTAAAAAATAAAGAAAAAACTTTTTAAACTCTTGTTTTCCGCTTTTAAATATAAAACAAAGGTTAAACTGTTAAAATACTTGACAGTAAAAACTTTATTTTGCAAATGTTACTCAGTTGCCATGGCAGAATGCTTATGTTTCAAAGCCAACAGAACAATGAACAAACAAAAAAAATCTTTTTTTAATAGGTAGCTATGGTCGAGTAATTTGCAAATATTATAAAACTCAAATGTATATATTTTTTGCTAATTACAAAAAAATAATTTTTCTCTATATTTGGTTTTATTTTATCTATATTTTTTAGGTCTTTAAACAAATAGTTTTGTTCAGCTTTTTATTTATACACTTCCTTTTCTACTTACAAAATAAAATGTTGCTAATTTCTTTAAAAAGTTAACTAAACAATAGTTAAATGAATTTAAATTTTAAGTAGTAAAAAAATATTAGTTTGGATTCTTATTCGTATTCAAGAACTTGGTCAAAATTTTTAGATGCTTTAAACTTTTTAAACCCTCATACTCAAAATAAAGCAAAGTTTATTAACTTATTAACCCAATATAAAACGAAAATTAATAAATAAGTTACTATCAGTAATCAAGACCTCTAGTCAATGTTTTACATTTTTAATAGTTACAAATATTAAACGATAAAAAATTAAAATAATATTAACAAATAATATTAAAAGTATTAAGTAACTACTTATTGTTATAAAAATGTAAAAAACATAGAAGTTTACTCTATGCACACTTAGTAGACAATGATTTTAACTAGTCTTTTTCTTGTTAATAATGTTATATTGATATATTTTTGAAAAATCAGTTTCAGTATTTTAAATACACTACTTATTATTATCACAGTGTTTAATAAAGTATCCTATTTCGATTTGAAAGTAATTAATAAAAAATATTTTTGTACACTTTGCAACAATAGATTAAACAGTTTCTTAACATCAGAATTAGTAGTTAAACTTTAAATTAAAAAATATGAATTTCATAATACTTTCTGATAAAAAAAAATACTAAAATTAATGACATGTATATTTTATCCATTTACTTTTAGTAATATTCTAGTTTAGATAGATAGTAATTACAGTTTGAACATAAAAGCTAGCTCAACCTATATTTATTAGTCTACATTCGCTTAGTTATGATAAGCAGTATTTAAATGAGAACAAACTCCTTATGTAGTTATTTTTAAATGAAGTTATATTTAAAGAGTAGTCATAAATACTAAAAACACAAAAAAGTTTGTATTTTTTTTTCGTTGAATTTTTTGGTTGCACAGCTGTTATTTTGAAACTAAATAGTTTCAGTTTAATAAAACATTTAACATATCGCACATTAGTATTTTCTTTTAAGAAGCTGGTAGTGTACAAATTTTAATAAAAACTTTTTAAAAAAATAAAATGAACGTAACATGGCATAGTTATTTCATAATAAAATATTAAACTTTATTATTTCAAAAGCGACCTATGCTTTTTGAATAAACTTAAAAAGCTTTTTTCTACTAGTATAACTGAAATTTTGAAGAAGTTTACTTAATATGACTATAAGCGGTTTTTCGTTTAAACAAATTTAAAGCTTTCAAAAAATTATAAATTATTATTATTGATGAAAGCTAGCTTTACTGGATTTAATACTCTAAGAACCTGTTTATTAATAATTATATTAATTTAAGATGTTTAAAAAGAGCTATTTTCATTTCTTTAGCAAGCTTTGACTTGTATTTTTTGCATGTAAGAACACAGGAAGTTACGTGTTCACAGCTTCATTACCTGCATAACCGTTTATATCTTATGCTAGTAATAAAATTTACTATTTTATTTATAACTTTTGATATATATTTTATTAAGAAGTTGTTTTGTTAAATAGTAGTTATACTAACTATCCATTTTAACAAATTAGCGGTATGTAAAAATATTGTTATTTTGATGCAAATTTACACATGAGTAAGACTGTGATAGTGTTTGTTTTATTTTTTTAAATGGGTGAACGACTATTCAAATTCGTACAATTCAAATTCCGACAACTCAAATTAATTAAAAAAAAGTGAATGGGCCACCAATAAAAAAATGATGTATAATTGTCAGTTATAAAAAATACATATGTATGCCAAATTAATATCTACAAGCCACTTTTTTATTTTTGCAAAAAATAAATATTTTTTAATATATGGTTTAAATAAAATAAACAACATAGTTATTTTTAGTAGTTTTAAAATGTGTTTAAAAATATTCAAGATTTTGCAAAAAAAAAAAAGTGGCTTTCAGATTTTAATAACATCTACATGTGTATTTTTTATTTTTTTCAAGTTTATATTACTTTTTGAAATAAAGTCTTTTAAATATTTTTTTATAAATTTGAATTGTCGGAATTTGAGTTGTCATGTAACCATTTTACTTTTTTTTTTTAATAACTAAGATAAAAATTATAAAATTTTCGCTAAATAATTTTTTTTTACATCTTAAGTTCTTAAAACAGTTAAGTTGAATAAAAAAATTTTGCGCTATTTTTTTTTGGTTACTTCAGTTAAAACCTAAACAAAATATAAGCTAAAAATGATAGTTGGCTAAATTAACATTTAATAAAAAATCTATTTATACTTCCATGTTTAACATTTTTTAAATCTTCTTATGTTTTGTATGTTTTAAAAGTTTTGTTTAAACAGAGGTTACTTAAAACTTACTTTAAACCTTCATTCATTTAACTTTTTAAACTCACAAACAGAAAACTGAACTCAACCAAGGTTTACATACTTGTATTTTTAATAGTTTTTTTTCTAACATAAATTACTAAAACAGATTTTCAACTCTCATTTAACTTATAAACTATTTTCTATGTTAGTTGTTTTAACACTGGTTAAAAAAATAATCACTACATTTATTTAAGTTTACAAACTTTTGCAGAAACCTCCAAGGTTTATGCGGCAAATTTTCGCGCGGTTTACGGTAAACAACCGATGATGACGTCACAGTGGGTTCCGATCAGGTTGAAGGCAGTACAACGTCACGAGCGATGACGTCACTGATGAGGTGGTGATCACGTGGCGTTATGACGATTTGCCACGTGACGCGAGTTATTACGTGAAGGAACGTTCGAACGAGGTTGTTCGACTGAGGAAAGCAATTTACACGTTAGTATATACGTATTCTTATTCCAGTTTTAAATATTTTCTTTTTTAAATTTAATTGAAAAACTGTTTTTTTACCAATTTTTGCTTTTAAAATGTGTAAGAGTCAAATAAGTAAATAATTTTTTAACAAGTTTTAATAACTACTATGATTTTTTTTATTGAGTTACTTAAAATATTAAAAGTAAGTTTGTAGTTATAGATGAACCCAAATAAACGTTTAACAAAATGTTGATTTGAAGAAGCCATAACTACTAACTGCTTCAAATTTAAACATACTTTACTATAAAACAGTTAACTAAGTTTATAAATAATTTTTAGAATAAGTCATGCTTAAACAGAGGATACTGTTTGGTGTTGTTTTTCGGTAGTTTCATATTACAAATTGATTTTTATTTTAAAAGCTAGTAAACCAAAGTTTGAAACAAAAGTTCTATATAATATTTTTTTTCTATAGGTTGACCAGCTTAAAAAACCAAACAAGCGTCAAGTTAGATGTCGGAGTTATTCAAAACAACATAGCATAAAAGCCATTTACTATGGCTGTTAGTCTAAAAAGATATTTATATATATAATGGGTTTTAGATAGATCACCTTTACTTTTTTGTTTATTCGTTTTAATAGATCTAAATTCAATAATGGCCACTTTATATTCGTTAATTTCTTTAAAATATGGCTATATTATAAAAAAGGGTTAAAAAAAATAACTAAAAGTACTTTTAACGCTTTTAAAATGTACATTGTGGGATTTTATATCCCTGAATATATTTAAAAAGTTAATTTAAATCAATTATTTAAATATTTACCTTGCAATACAATTAAAATTATTTAAAATGTTTTCACAAAAAGATGATAAACTTAAATGCTGTTTCTAAAACTTTTATGAAGTAATTTTAGTAGTTTACCATTATGTATGTACTTATTGGAAACAGGCCATTTTAATTTAAAATAAAAATTACTACAGATATCTACTGAATCAGTAATTAAAAAAAAGAAAACAGAATCAAAGCCAGAGTGTTCTTGTAACCAAATAAGACAGACTCAACACGAATTATGGCAAAAAGTTTTAAAGCAATTACAAACTATAATCAAACTTACTAAAGAGTATGTTTACTTTTAGAATATATAAATAACTATAAAAAGCTATATCATAATGTTTTAAATTGAGTCCTTACAGTGTATGCTTTAGATGTATAATTATTGACATTTTAACTTTGGCCTATGTAAAATTCACGAAATTAAACTTGAATAATGTTAAATTTCCTATAGTCTATCTCTGTTATGCTACTTACCTTCGATTGGTATAACATTTAGTTAATTTTTTTTTATAATTTTACTAAAAGCTATTTATTTAAATAAACTTTTAACTTGTTTCTAATTACTGTTCTTTTCTTGTTTCTACATAGAAACAGATGCGTAAAGTACAGAAGACAATTTTTGCCTCACTATTTGCAAAAGAGGGACAAATTAGAACCTTCTTATCATAAATTTATTGCTAGACGGTTATTTAAACAACAAAATAAAACTCACGCAACATTTAATTTTAGAAGTTTTACACAAGATTTTTTTTGTCTTTTTTTTGCACTGTTTTTATCTACGGAATAGTTTTAAAAGACATTGTAATGAATACATTATTTTAAAAAGTTTGTTACAAATAACTACCACGGATTTTTAATAAAATTTTAACACTTTAGTTAAGTTAAAACTTAATTTCTTTTTTAATCTTTTACAAGACAAAAAGCAGCAATATGTTATTTTAAGTTTTTATACTTTATTCTTAAAATTATGATAAGCCGTAAATAAAATTAAAACAAAACATAGTTAAGTTTAGTTTTTGTTATTCTTTAAAACAATTAAAAAAAAAATAAAACTTTTAGTGTTACTTTATAGTTTATTTTAAAGTTTAAAAGCAACTTAGAATCATGTTATTAACTAAAATTATAACAAAGCAATTACTGACGGCAAAATTTAATACAAAAAAACAAAATTTGTTTTTAACTTTTTGCATGCATTTTAAATACTGATTTTTATGTATTTTTTTGAACTTATAAACAAAATAGAAAAAAAGTTTGAATATTTTTTTTTGAAATATTTATTAACAGTTTTACTTCCTAAAATTTGTTACTGTTTTGTTCCTTATGCTGTTTCGATTATAATACTATTTAAAAGTTTAAATGTATGTAAAATGTTTATACTTCTTATAAGTAGATCCTGAATAAAATATTTCTTCTTAATCTTTTAAATTCAATTAAGCAGTTATGTAATATTTGTACGAAAAAAAAAATTACAACTTAAAAATTATTCTAATTAAACAAAAACTTTTTCTTGCTTCTTAAAATAAATGTTTTAAGGGGTTAATATAAACTAGTTTACATTATTAGTACAATATAGTATTATAACTTTAGATAACTTAAAAACTTTCAACTATTGTTTTTAGCTCAAAAGCATTTGAAAAAAATTAAACTAATGATTAATTAGTAAAATCGATGAAATAAAACTGTAATAAACTTAAAAGGCTAATTAGAATTTTACACATGTTTAAAATATTTATAAATAATTTACACCTTTTTTACAGGCTAGAACAATACAGAAAGATGACTGCAGTGCAAGATACAAACTTTTAAGTAAAAAGATTTTTTGGTGTTTTATCTTAACTTATGTACATTTTTTATGATGTTTTTAAAAATCATGTTTATATTTCCATCATTTTTCTAATCTAAAACTTTTTTTAGTTTCTATAGTTTTAAACAATAGTATGTCTTCATTTATGTTTTAATTTTGTTTTCTTTCTTTTATTTTTTGTCTTTTTGAGTTTAGTTTATTTTTATTATCTATAACCTCATTTTTTAATATTTCGTAGCTTAAATAAAACAAAAATCATTAAACTCTGTAATTTTTTTTTTCTACGAAAGCTTTTTTCACTAATCAAAATGAGTTTTATTTTTAAGTTAAAAGTATATATTTTTGAAAGCTTAACTTAAAAGTCATAAAATTCAGTTAAATTTAAGTAATTTTTTTTAATCTACTTTCACATTTTATATAAACACTTTTAAAATATTTAACTAATAAAAATACACTAGAAATTAAGAGTAGTTAAAAATATTTTATAATTCTAATTAAAAAACCATAAATAAAAGAAGTATATTTTGTATTTGTTCAAGGTTAAAATGCTATAAAAAAGTAAGCATTGTTTAGTTAGCTTTGTACTTTAGGTGTTTTCGAGTATAGCAGAAGCGGAAGTCTCGTTATAGTTATTTCAAAATCCACTATACTTATTGTTCAATTATACTAGTTTTTGTTTTAGCTGACTTGAAAAGTTAGTTTAATAAAAGGAAGATTAGTTATTTACGAACATTTGTACTGTAATTATAAAAAACAAGTAGTATATTCTTTAAAACATCAGTTTGAATAAAATTGATACTATAAATGCTAAAACAAACAATTAATGAATATTTTTACATATCTAATTAAAAAAACATGTTTTCAGTTAATTAATGGCTTTACAATCAATTGAATGGTAGGCTTATTACAACATAACATTAAAATATGGGAAAATTACAAGTAAATGTACAAAAGACTATTACATTTCTGAATTGCAGTTTAGATAAGTTGTCTATGCAAGTTTAAAATAATAAAATAATATGTTTGTACATTTTATAATAAATAATACATCAATTGAGTAAAATAAATAGAGAAATTTAAAACAAAATATTTAAAATTATACTTTATATACTTTGTGACATTTATTTAATAAAATCTTGTAAAATTGCTGTAGATTTAAATGTTTTGTATGGTTTTCTTATTTAATGTTAAACAAGTTAAACTAGTAAATATTAAATAAAACTTAGCGACCCTGTATTTTGTTTTTATCCAGATTATGTTAAACAGTAATTGTTTAGAAGAAGAAAACGCCATTAGTGTTGCTTTTTTAAAATAATCGCTTTAAAAGTATTCACAAATATTGAAAACAAAAAAAAAATATGTTTTATTTTGCAAAAGTTGTTCGTAGGCAGTTATTTTTTAAGTTGTTTCAGCTAATAAATAAGTAGTTTAGTAAAATGTAGATTAACTTAAATAATGTTTTTTCAGTGATGCGGGAAACTCGTATCTTGTTACATTATAAAATACTATAAAGATTTCAATACAACCAAATGCTTACATGTCATGCCATGCTTATATTCAAAAAAGGACCTATGTTTAACAAACAAACATATACACTTTTTATATGAGAAATCTTAGGAATAGAAAAAGTATTCCACATGAACTATAAGGAAACTTTTACTTGTCGAAATAGTTTATTTATTTTAAAAGTAGTACAGAGTTTAACGATATAAGCAACTTTAGATAGAATACTTTTTATAAAATTAAATGGTTTAGTAGTTTGTTTCATAACAGTGGCTACAAACTGTGTATGCATAAAGTTTAACAATTTATTGAAGCTTGAAGAAAGCATCTCTCATCAAGCTTGGTATTGTATTTTACTTTGCATATGAAAAAACCGGATACTACGTTGTTATGACTCATAATATGTAAGGCCATTTTTGTTACTACAGCAAAAACATTTTCTTGTTCGTTTTGTAGTAATACAAATGTCTATAAGTAGCTTACACTTATACTGGTTCAAAAGGCAAAAAAAAAATCAAAACAAAAGTAAGACAAGAAGCTGTTACTGTGATATTAAAAAAAAATTAAGTAAGACTTAAGATAAATAAATTAAGGTTTTCAAAAATACTACTGTAATTAAACATAAAGTGTTTATTATTTAACTTTTATCAAAACTTTAAGTTAAACAGTTTCAACTCATTAGTTTTAATTTTAATGTTAGTATTGTGTGTAAATTAAACGTTGCTTTTACATTAGTTATAATTTAAAGTATTTTATGCTCGAAGTAGTTAAAAGGTAATATGTATTTATTATTAAAATCTTTAAATGCATAGTTAAACAGACTTAACACAGGAATCAAATCAAATTGAAATTTTATGTACTGTAAAACACAAAACCAAGCAGTCATTCAGTTTCGGATTTCCGTATGAACAAGAATCATAGTTTAAAAATCCGATCCGCGGTGAAGCTGGTTTACTGCTTTGTTTTTTAATAAATATATTTTTAAAACAATGTTTTCATGTTTTTTTGTTACTTAAATTACACCTACAGTTACATTTTTTAAGGTTTTTAAAAAATACATAGAGAATGTTTTTTGTAGAACTGGCAAAGTAAAAACAATGAGGTGTGTTTGTGTTGTGTGTTTTAGTTTAAACTATATTATAAAATCAAACATTTTTGAGTTTAAAATTAAACATTATTCTATTTCAACGAGTGTCGTTAGTGCTTTCAACTCTAAAGTTTTATAAAATCTTTAATCCTCACTTTTTCATAGACTTTTAAAATTTGAACTTTTTTTTAATTCATTTGAATTTATTTATAATTTAATTATCTTTGAAATAATAGTATAATATTATTACAATACTGTTTTGAATAAATTCATTCAATAAGAAAATATCATTATTTATTGAAACGACAAGTTATTAAATTAATTTAGCGAAAAAATAAAAATATATAAACTAACTAAAATTATAAAATAAAATTAGAGACACTATAATAATATTCAAAAAATCATCAACAGCTAATAAATATGGTATGTTGTAAAAATCCAAATGTTGTAAAACTTATTTTTATATAGATTTACTTATTAAAATTAACTTTATGAACTCAATTGCTTAATAGAAGTCACTTACACAGTAACTTAAACTGCACACTACCTTAAAGTTTTTTATTTAAAGATAATTTAGAAAATATTCTATTAATGAACAGATGTATACATTGCTACCTCACTTTAAAATCTGTAGACGCATCTCTGAAATCTAGCTAAAATATTTTTATAGTTGGTCAAGATTATAATCAATAATTACACCAGAAATAAAAATTTCTTAAGCGGTAAATTTTCAATAAAACGGCATTTGAATAATAATCAAGTATATTAAAATGAAAAGATGTGTACCTTTTTTTTGTTACAACAATTGGTATTTCAACTATTTGTACGAAACTAAACTGTTTCGATTAACTAATCGAAAAATTTAAAAATTAAGATGAATTTTAAAAATGTTTTTTAGATAAGCTCGTACTAATTAGAGTATCTATCATGTTTTAAAATGTTAATCTTTTAGAGATAAATATAATTTTTTACACAAGTTGCTTAAATTGTGCGTAATAACTTTTTTGCTTTAAAACTGTCTAATACTATTCAAATTTCAGTAAACTAAGATATTATTTTACTAGTACTAATATTAAATTTTTGATAAGAAGTATATTGAAAATAATCTATGAAAGTTTTTCATATTAAAAGTATGTGAAAGTATAAAAAAGATAAAAACAAAATCAAATTTAGATTTCAGGAATGTGTTTAATAATAATAGTAAACTATAGTAATTTATACTCCTGAAAACATCAAAATTGTTATATTTTATATGCTATATATTACAGTCTTTGTTTTAATTTTTTTTTATTGAAAGATCTAATAAAGCAAACATTATTTAATTTTATTTTACATATAACATAACCGGAAGTCATGTGTTTCTGACTTCACAGCCTGCATGTCATTTTTTTATTATGCTGCTAATAGTACAGTACTTTAATTTAACTTTAAAATATAAAATTGCATGGAAGTAGGGTGTATTTAATACTTTATAGAGGATAAACTGTTGCTGTTGTATTCAAAACAACGGTAGGTAAAAATTGGTGATTTAAATGTTTTTCAACAGTTAAATTAAACTATAAAAATACATTATTCAGATTTTGATATAGGTTAATAAATAAATATTAAATATTATTTTAGTAAAATATATAAATAACATATCTAATATAAAAAGTGTTCTAATTTTCAAACAGTTTTTCTTAGTCGTTAGTTTTTATGTTGCTGTTACTTAAGTTTAAACTTAAAACAATGAAAAAAAGTAAATGTAAATTTCTATCATAAATGCATAAAACAATCAATAGCTAATATATAGTATAATTAATAGTTAAATATGTTTAAATGATTTCTTAAAAAATAGTGTAACATTTAATTTTTTTTTACTAAAATGCACAGCAACTTGGTTATCGTAATGTCTGAATCAGTTTAAAATTCTATAGTCCAACTTTTAAACCTTATCTTTAAAAAAAAAATATCAAAATTAAATAAAAGACATAATTAACAAAAAGTTAGTAGTTTTCTTGCTTAATATTAGTCACTTATACATTTTCTAAAGTAATTTGATTAAAAAAAATTTAGAAAAATAAAAAAATTATTAATGAACAGAAATATATTTTGCTACCCCAAGCAAGAAATTAAAGCTCCCTCAGCGGTGTAAATCTAATAAAACGGCATTTAAATAATAACTAAGTATATTAAAATGAAAAATTTGTACTTTTATTTTTGTTGCAATATTTGGTATGACAACTTTTTGTACGAAACTAAAGTGTTTCGTTTGACAAAAAATAAAAAAAATTAAATAAATTTTAAAACTGTGTTTTAGATAAGCTCGTATTAGTTAGAATATCTGTCATGTTTTAAAATAAAAATCATTTAAAGATAAATATAAATTATGTTACTTCAACTTTAAATAATAACATTTTTATTTTAAAACTGACTAATGCTACTAAAATTTTAAATAAACTAAGATATAATTTTATTAGTACTAATATAACATGTTTTATCAGAAATATATTTAAAATAATTTATGATAGCTTTTTTCATTTAAACAAAATAAAAAGTATGTGAAATAAATAAAAAATATTATAAACAAAATAAGTTTTAGATTTAAGGAGTGTGTTTAATAATAATGGTCAACTCTAGTAATTTTAACATGTTAAAGTATAGCAATTTATATTTATTTTATACAGTTCACTTTAGAGTTTTATTTTAATTCTCCAGTACTAATTGAAAGACCAAAGAAGGTAAATTTTATTTTACATATAACATAACCGGAAGTCACGTGGTTTTGTGTTCAAAGTCTTCATGCATTTTTGTTATTATACTAGCAATAATATACTGTTTTATATCACTTTAAAACATAAAATTGAATGTAGATAGGACATATTAAATAGTTTACTGAGGAATATTGTTAAAATTTTGCAATTGTATTCAGAACAACAGTAGGTAAAAATTTGGTGATTTTGATGTTTTTAACATTTAAGTAAGACTATAGTAGAATTGTTTTTATCTTTAAATATATGTACAATATATAAATGTTAAGTAACATTCTATAATAAAACAAATTAATATCATCTTTAATCCATAAAGTGTTACAATTGTTGATAAAATTTTTCTAGTCTTCAATTCTTATCGTGCTATTACTTAAGTTAAAATTTAAAATGATAAAAAAAAGTAAATGTAAAGTTCTATCATAACTATAAACAATCAATAGCTAATATATAGTATAATTAATTGTTACATATGTTTAAATGATTTCTTAAAAAAAGTGTAAAATTTATTTTTATTTTACCCAAATGCACATCAAGTTGGTTATCGTAATGTTTAAATCAGTTTAGAATTCTATTGTCCAATTTTTAAACCTTGCCTTAAAAAAAAATATCAAAATTAAATAGAACAGATAATTAACAAAAAGTTTACAAGTTTTCCTGCTTAATAGTAGTCACTTATACATTTTCTAAAGTTAGTTAAATAAAAATAATTTAGAACATGGTTTCCCAAAATGGGCGATATCGCCCCCATGGGGGCTATTTTAGTAAGTTGGGGGGCGAATTTTAGTAAAGGGGCGAAAAGGGGGGGGGGGGGCGATAACTAGTAAGGGGGCGAAAGGGGGGCGATTTTACAATATTGAGCAGTTATAAAAATTTTACTTTCTATATTGTTATTTTACTAACTTTTAGCTTGCTATTAAATACTTGACCCTGAGGTAGAACTTTAACTAAAAAAGTTCATTTTGTTTACGTAAAGAATAGATTTCATTCCGAACATGATGATAAAAATATAGAGTTTTTTAGAAAACGTCGAGATGAGAAAACAAAACAGTGAAAAATCACAAAAATGTTCAAGAAATTTACACAAAGTATTGAAGATGGACAATTAGCTTCTTATTATCTGTCTCTCATAGTTGCTAAACAAGGACTGCCTAACACCAATGGGGAAGAATAAAAATACCAGTAATGTTTTACGTTCTATTTCTTTAAGCAAAAACACTGTGAAAAGACTTATAGATGAAATGTCAGAATGTGTTGAACAAAAGTTAGTTCGAATGATGTGCAGTAATTTTTTTCGATGAAGGTTGACGAGTCTACTTTGCCGGAAAATAAATATATTTTTCTTTTTTGCGTGCGTTTAATAGTTGATGATAAAACATACGAAGAACTAGCTTTCTCCTAATTAATTGAAACGCATAGCACAAAAAGGTTTGTGTTTGAAGAATTAAAAAATATTTTCAAGTAGATAAAATACCTTCAAAACATCTTATAGGAATTGCAACAGATAATACTCCGTTTATGATAGGAAAGTATCGAAATTTAACTACATATTACAAAGGGTTAAACCCTGATATATTTACTAATCATTGCGATATACATCGCCAACATTTAGTTGCAAAAAATTTGAGCGTCCGTTTAAATGAATTATTAAACTTTGTGATAAAAGTTGTCTACAAAATAAAAAGGCATGCTTTACAAAGTCGTCTGTTTAAACAGCTGTGCAATGACAATGATAAGCTTTTTGATAAGTTGATAATGAATAAATAAGTGAAATGATTATCAAAAGGAAACTGTTTACAAAATTTTTGGCAGTTTTTAGTTCAGTTATTGATTTTTTCTGAAAATGATAAGGTATTGACAGACAATCTTGTTAAATAGACATTGCTCACATGTCAGACTTATATGGTAAGATCAACAATCTGAACACAACTTTACAAGGTAAAAACTTAAATCTTGTAAAAGTCAAAAGTAAGATAACCAGTTTCTGAAACCAAGTTGAACAGTATGGAAAAAAACTCAAAAATAATCAGTTTTCACAATTTGCAAGTTTAGAAAACTTAAAACTTCAAATAATTGAAGGTGATATAGAAGAATTTTCATCTTATCTGGAACAGCTTAATGTGATATTGATAAACGGATTACTGAAGGTTTTCAACTAAACGTCCCGAAGTGGATTATGGATCCCTTCGAAGCAGATCTTTTTGAAGTTAACGTTGACTTACAGAAAACTTTGTCAGACTTACAAACTAATTTTGAACTTAACGTAAATTTTTTTAAAGAACGATATGAAAACTTTTGGACTCAACAAAAACTGAGGCAGAAGTATACAATAATTTTGGAGGAAGTTAGATTGTTGTTTATAGCTTTACCTTCTAGTAATTTTTTTAGAAAGCTTTCAGTTCAGTTATCAACATATTGAGCAAAAGGTATATTTTAGATATTTATAAAAAAGGTGACTTGAGGATTTATTTGACTGATTTAGAACCAGATATAGATAAACTTGCAAGCAATCATGAAGCTTATCCTTCCTATTAGATTACACTTCAGTTGCAGACATTATTTTCTGTATGGTCTTCAATTTTAATTGATTTGAAAAAAAAATTATTTAAGCTGGTTTGTATTGTATTTAAGTAGTCTTGTTATAACGAAAATTTTATTAAGTTATTTATTCTACAACAAGTTTGCTTAATGCCTATTGATTACGGTAGACTTCTTCTTGAGTTCGCATTTTTTACCCAAAAATAAGTGCAAATTTATAATTTCTTAACTTTAACTTAAATAAAGTATATAACTAGCTAATATTTAATAAAACAAAAACTTTATTATACTTAATAGCTTATATAGATTAATCTTGTTTAATAAATGTTTATTTTATGTTTTAGTGGATTTTAAGTTTATTCATAACATTATTGCATTTAACATAATGTAATTTGCCATTTTGTAAAAAAAAATAATTGAACTTAATTGTTTTTCTGCATTAACAGAAGCTATTGATAAAACTAATTTTCATTTGAGATAATCAACCAGTCGGTCAAACTTCCTAAAATTGGATAAGCAATGGTGTTTCAATATTTATTTCATAGTGTCTAAAATATGCTATTAATTCTTTTATATTTTTTTAATCTACGGTTGAGTAATTTTAAAATAAGCTTATTTGTAAAATAATTTTAGTTTAGTGTGCGACTTAAATAAGTTATTAAGCATTCACTTTTATCTGTCAGAAATTCGTTATATATTAGATTATTATAATGTCAGATTTCAGTTACGATTTTAGATGGGTAACGTACGGCCCAGATCTAATCAAATTTCAGGCCGCTTACAACTTGAAAACTACTTGTGCAAAACAAATAAAATTTAGCTTTTTGGTACTTAATACTTAAAAGTAGGCTTTCAATTTGGTTTTTAGTTTACAATAGTACTTCCTAGATCACAAAAATAGTAAATCAATTTATTGCAATTTTGCTCAAGTTTTTTAATTTTCTTATAAGTTATATTTTTGAAATTATGCAGCCCACAAGTACATTTTTTTAACAAGTCAACACTGGAAAAGATTTTTTAGTAAAAATGGCTTGTGAGTACAAATATTGTCCACGACTAACCTAAAGGTTTCACTAGTTTCAAAACAATTCATATTTAAACAGAATTGATTACAGATTACAAAGGGCTTTTTAATATTTAAGCATTTTAATACACTTTACTGGGCTTGTAAGAAAAAAACTGTAAGTTAATTTTTCAATCCCTGAAAATTACTATGATTGCACCCTAAATGCATGCAAAGAAGTTTCAGACTAAATTAAATTTCGTATGCAGCTGTTTTAGCTCATAAGTGCGTACTTAAGAAAAAAAAAACTTTATATAATCATGAGGGCGATTTTTTTTCAAATTTCTGAAAAGGGGGCCATTTATTAAATGAGTTTGGGAAACCCTGATTTAGAATGTTAAAAAGTTTATTAATAAACAGAAATATTTTTTGCTACCTCTTTTAAAAATACTTATTTGCTTCCTTAAAATCTAGCAAGTTAATTTTTCATTTGGCCAAGATTGTGACTAATTAATAATTACACCAGAGATTTAAACTCCTTAAGCGGTGTATTTTCCATAAAACGGCATTTGAACAATAATCAAATATATTAAAATGAAAAAATTTGTATTTTTTTTTGTGTTACAGTTGTTGGTATTGCAACTATTTATACGAAACTAAATTGTTTCGTTTAACGAAAAATTGAAAAATTAGGACATATCATAAAACTATGTTTTAGATAAGCTGATACTAATTAGCATATCTATCATATTTTAGCTTGTCATTTTTGTGATGATGCATAGAAATTTTACATAAGTTGCTTTAATTGTGCGTAATAACTTTTTTATTTTTATTCAACTCTGGTAAATTGAACATGCAATTTTTATTTATTTCATACAGTTTACATTAAAGTTCTATTTTAATTTTTCGATACTTGTTGTAAAACCAAAGAAAGCTAGTATTATTTAATTTTTATTTACATATAACATAACCGGAAGTCACGTGGTTTTGACTTAACAGTCTCCATACCATTTTTTATTATGCTTGTGATAGTATACTATTTAAGTTTACTTTGTAACATAAAATTGCATGTAAGTATGGTATATTTAATAATTTACAGAGGAATATTGTTAAAATTTTGCTTTTTTATTCCGAACAACAGTAGGTGAAAAATTGGTTATTTTTTTTGTTTTTTAACATTTAACTAATACTATAGTAGCAATGATTTTAGCTTTTAATATATGTACAATAAATAAATGTTGAGAACTATTCTATAGTAAAACAGATAAAGAACAATTTGATCCACAAAGTGTTCTAATTTTTAATCAAGTTTTCATAGTCGTTAAATTTTACCTTGCTATTACTTAAGTT
This sequence comes from Thalia democratica, assembly GCF_965202585.1. Lineage (NCBI taxonomy): Eukaryota > Metazoa > Chordata > Thaliacea > Salpida > Salpidae > Thalia > Thalia democratica. Next base: position 11,225,672 of record NC_139166.1, read on the forward strand.
AAAACTTGAAACGATTAGAAAAAAATATATGTTAAGTTCTATCACATTCAAAAATCATGTATAGCTAATACATACAATATAATGAATTGTTACATATGTTTTAATGATATCTTAAAAAATAGTAACATTTAGATTTTTTTACTAAGATACAGAGTGAGTTGGTTAGCGTAATGTCTGGTATTAGAATTCTTTTATTCAATTTTTTAACCTTGTCTTCAAATAAAAACTTGTTATGAAAATTAAATAAAAGGAATAATTAACAAAAAGTTTACAAATTTTCTTGCTTAATAGTAGTCACTTACTTATTCTCTAAAGTTAGTTAGTTAAAGATATTTTGAATATTAAAAACTTTATTAATAAACAGAAATATTTTTTACTACCCCTTTTGAAAATACCTAGTTGCTTCACTAAAATCTAGCAAGTTAATTTTTCATTTGGCCAAGATTGTGATTAATAATTAATTACACCAGAAATTAAAGCTCCCTCAGCGGTGTAAATCTAATGAAACGGCATTTAAATATTAATTAAGTATATTAAAATGAAAAATTTGTACTTTTTTTTTGTTGCAATCATTGGTATGACAACTTTTTGTACGAAACTAAAGTGTTTCGTTTGACAAAGAAAAAAAAAATTAAAATAACTTTAAAACTGTGTTTTAGATAAGCTCGTATTAGTATGAATATATATCATGTTTTAAAATACAAATCTTTTAAAGATAAATATAAGTTTTGTTGCTTTAACTTTGTGTAATAATATTTTTATTTTAAAACTGACTAATGCTACTAAAATTTTAAATAAATTAAGATATCATTTTATTAGTCTTTTTATCACATGTTTGATTAGAAATATATTTAAAATAATTTATAATAGTTGTTTTCATTTAAACAAAATGAAAAGTATGTGAAATTAAAAAAAATATTAAAAACAAAATAAGTTTTAGATTTAAGGAGTGTGTTTATTAATAATGGTCAACTCTGGTAATTTTAACATGTTAAAGTATAGCAATTTATACTTATTTTATACAGTTTACTCTATAGTTTTATTTTAATTCTCCAATACTAATTAAAAGACCAAAGAAGGTAAATTTTATTTTACATATAACATAACCGGAAGTCACGTGGTTTTGTGTTCACAGCCTGCATGCAATTTCGTTATTATACTAGCAATAATATACTGTTTTATATCACTTTAAAACATAAAACTGAATGTAGGTAGGATATATTAAATAGTTTACTGAGGAGTATTGTTAAAGTTTTGCAATTGTATTCAGAACAACAGTAAGTGAAAATTTGGTGATTTTCATGTTTTTAAATTTAAGTAAGACTATAGAAGCATTGTCTTTAGCTTTTAATATATGTACAATAAATAAATGTTAGTTTTTTTTTTGTAAAACAGATAAACAACATCTTTAATTCATGAAGTTTTCTAACTTTGAATCAAACTTACTTAGTCGTAAATTTTTATCTGGCTATTATTTAAATTAAAACTTAAAACGATCAAATAAAGAAAAAGTAAAGTTCTACCATATTCAAAAATAATCAATAGCTAATAAATTAAGTATAATCATTTATTACATATTTCATTATGTTTTCTAAGAAAAAAGTGTATTATTTAACTTGTTTACTAAGATACAGAATGAGTTATCGTAATGTCTGTGACAGTTTAAGAATTCCAGCACTTTATTTATGAGCTCGTCTTTTTATGAAAATTAAAAAGAAGGGATACTCCGAACTTTGTAAAACTTATTTTTATAAAGATTTACTTTTTTAAATTAAGTTTACCAATTCAATTGCTTAAAAGTAGTCACGTACACATAACAGCTTAATAGTTCACTTTATAGTAGAAAATTTAGTTCTATTGTCCAATTTTAAACCTTGTGTTTACATAAAAACTTTTTTATCAATATTAAATAGAAGGGATAACTAACAAAAATTTACAAGTTTTCTTGCTTAATAATAGTCACTTATACATTTTTAAAAGTTAGTTAATTAAAGATATTTTAAAATGTTAAAAACTTTATTAATAAACAGAAATATTTTTTGCTCCCGCTTTTAAAAATACCTATTTGCTTCCCTAAAATCTAGCAAGTTAATTTTTCATTTGGCCAAGATTGTGACTAATTAATAATTAGACCAGAGATTTAAACTCCTTAAGCGGTGTATTTTCCATAAAACGGCATTTGAACAATAATCAAATATATTAAAATGAAAAAATTTGTACTTTTTTTTTATGTTACAGTCGTTGGTATTGCAACTATTTGTACGAAACTAAGTTGTTACGTTTAACAAAAAATTGAAAAATTGAGATAAATCTTAAAACTATGTTTTAGATAAGCTGATACTAATTAGCATATCTATCATGTTTTAAAATGTTATTCTTTTGAAAATGTATAGAAATTTTACATAAGCTGCTTTAATTGTGTGTAATAACTTTTTTATTTTTATTCAACTCTAGTAATTTTAACATGTTAAAATATAGCAATTGTCATTTATTTTATACAGTAAATTAAAGTTCTATTTTAATTTTTCGATACTTATTGAAAAACCAAAGAAAGCCAGTATTATTTAATTTTTATTTACATATAACATAACCGGAAGTCACGTCGTTTTGACTTCACAGTATCCATATCAATTTTAATTATGCTTGTAACAGTATACTATTTAACTTTACTTTGTAACATAAAATTGGAATATTGTTAAAATTTTGTTATTGTATTCAGAACAACAGTAGGTAAAAATTTAGTGATTTTGATGTTTTAAACATTAAAGTTAAACTATAAAGATAGAGTTTTTAGCTTTTGATGTATGTGTAATATACAGATATTATTTTTTTTTTGTAAAACAGTAAAATAAAATCTTCAATTCATAAAGTGTTGTAATTTTGAATCAAACTTACTTAATCGTAAATATTTTTTTTGCTATTACTTAAGTTAAAACTTAATAATATGAAATAAAGAAAATATAAACTTCTATTATATTCAAAAATCATCGTTGTTTAATAAAAATGGTATGATTAATTATAACATATTTTATTATAGTTTCTAAACAAAAAGATAAAATTTAGATTTTTTAGTAAAATGCATAATAATTTGGTTATAGTAATGTTTGTTTCAGTTTAAAAGTTTCATCGTGCAATTTTTAAACTTTTTTTCAAATAAAAACTCTAATATCAAAATTAAATGGAAGGGATACTCCAGATGTTGTAAAATTAATTTTTGTAAAGACATGCTTTGTTAAATTAAAATTTACAAGTTTTCTTGTCCAATAGTATATAATTAAACATTTTCTAAATTTATTTAATTAAAGATAGTTTATTAAGATAAACACTTTATTAATGAACAGAAATATACTTTGGTATCCCACTTGAAAGTACCTAGTTACATCCCTAAAATCTAGAAAGTACATTTTTTCAGTCGGCAATAGTTATGATAAATTAATAATTATACCAGAAATTAAAAATTCCATCCCTAAGCGGTGTTTTGGAATTTAGGTATTGTATTCGAAACAACATAAGGTGAAAACTTGGTAGTTTTAAGTTTTTAACATTTGAGTAGGACTATAGTAGCATTGATTTTAGGTTTTAATATATGTACAATAAATAAATGTTAGGTATTGTTATATAGTAAAACAGATAAATAACATCTTTAATTCATAAAGTGTTCTAATGTTTAATCAAATTTTTCTAGTCATTAGTTTTTATGTTGCTATTACTTAAGTTAAAACTTAAAACGATGAAAAAAAATATGTAAAGTTCTATAATTATCAAATATAATGTATAGCTAATACAAACAAAATAATTAAAGTTACATATTTTATTATGATTTTTTAAAATTAGGTAACGTTTAGATTTTTTACTAAGATACAGAGTGAGTTGGTTATCGTAATGTCTGTATTAGTTTAAGAATTCTTTCATTCAATTTTTAAACCTTGTCTTTGCATAAAAAACTTTTTATCAAAATTTAATAGAAGGGATAATTAACAAAAAGTTTACAATTTTTTTTGCTTAATAGTAGTCACTTATACATTTTCTAAAGTTATTTAATTAAAGATAGTTTACAAAAATATAAACTTTATCAATGAACAGAAATATTTTTTGCCACTTGAAACTACCTAGTCACATCCCTGGAATCTAGCAAGTAAATTTTTATAGTTGGTTAATATTATTATCAATTGATAAAAACACCAGAAATTAAAACTCCTTAAGCGGTGTATTTTCCATAAAACGGCATTTAAACAATAATCAAATATATTAAAATGAAAATAATTGTACTTTTTTTGTGTTACAGTCGTTGGTATTTCAACTATTTGAACGAAACTAAATTGTTTCGTTTAACGAAAAATTAAAAAAATAAAGATAAGTTTTAAAACTGTGTTTTAGATAAGCTGATATTAATTAGCATATCTATCATGTTTTAATATTTTATTCTTTTGACAATATTTAGGAATTTTACATAAGACGCTTTAATTGTGTGTAATATTTTTTTTCATCTCTAGTAATTTTAACATGTTAAAATATAGCAATTGTCATTTATTTTATACAGTTTACATTAAAATTATATTTTAATTTTTCGATGCGTGTTGAAAAACCATAGAAAGCTAGTATTATTTAAGTTTTATTTACAAATAACATAACCGAAAGTCACGTCGTTTCGACTACACAGTCTCCACACCATTTTTTATTATGCTTGTAATAGTATACTATCTAACTTTACTTTGTAACATTTAATTGCATGTAAATAGGGTATATTTAATAGTTTACTGAGGAATATTGTTAAAATTTTGTTATTGTATTCAGAACAACAGTAGGTAAAAATTTAGTATTTTTTTTGTTTTTTAACATTTAAATAAGACTATAGTAGCAATGTTTTTAGCTTTAAATACTTTTTTAATAAATGAATTTAAAGTACTTTTCTTTGTAAAGTAGATAAATACCTTCTAAAATCCATTAAGTGTTCTAATTTTGATTTAAACTTTCTTAGTCATAAATTTATATCTTGCTATTGCTTAAGTTAAAACTTAAAACGATGAAAAAAAGTAAATGTAAAGTTCATTTATTTTCAAAAATCATCAATAACTAATATATGTAGTATAATTAATTGTAACATATTTATTTTGAATTTCTAAAACTATTTCTATTTTTATTATGCTTATACTACAGTATACTGTTTAATTTTACTTTGTAATATAACATTGCATCTAAGTAGGGTGTATTAAATAGTTTTATAGAGTAATATTTTTAAAACTTTGTTATTGTATTTAGAATAACATTAGGAAAAACTTTGCAATTTTTTTCAACTGTTAAGTTAAACTATAGTAAAACAGTTTTTAGCTTTTGATATAAGTGTAATTAATAATTATTAAGTATTTTTTCACTAAAATATATAAAAAACATCTCTAATCCATAAAAAATTGTAATTTCGATTTAATTTTTCGTAGTCGTTAACTTTTATCTTGCTATTACTTTAATTAAAACTCAAACCGATGAAAAAAAAAATGCAAAGTTACAATTAACTTAGTAAAAATCTAGGAAATTATTTATTGAAAACTATCTTAATATTCTTTATTTATTATATGTTTTTACTATTTTCTACTAAACTATAATTTAATATATTTATTCTTTCAAAAATTTATTTTACAAACTAAGTTTCGGTCAAAGACCTCGTCAGTGTTTAAATAAATCTAAAAAAATATGTGACATTCATGAAAAATAGCTTTTAAACAATTAAATTAAAAAAAAACCAAATTATTACTGAAAATTTTTACTTAAGAAACTAAATTGTTTTTTTAAAACCAAAACATATAATAAAACTATAGTGTAATTTAACTATACAAAGAAACAGAAGCACCTACTGTTTCTCAATTTTTACCAATTGAAAATAATAATTTATTATAAAATCCTTTAGTTGCGTGTTCTTAGCTGAGTTTACCTTAATAACAACTTTAAATAGTTATAATGAAAATAAACTTCAATATAATAAAAAGTTTGTAGGAAAATTAATTTACACTTGTTTGAAAGAAGCTTAATACTTCGAAACAATTATAACACTCATTGTTTTTTTTTCATCACGCGTTAAAGTTTGAACTGTGTTTCTGATTCATCTTTTTTACTTTAAAATATCTTTGAAATAAAAGTAGTAATTTTAACCTCAGGTAAGTTATGTACAAGAAATAACAATAAACTGTTGTTATTCTAAGTAGATTGAAAATTCTAAGTAAATATATGTCTATCTATTTAAAATGATACGATTCTGCAGTGCAGTCCGGTTAAAGTTTAGAAAAAACAAACAAATGATTAAACTTATTTTTTTATTCTGAATATAAAGCAAAAAGCGAAGCCTCTAGAATATTTTACAGGAAAGTTTTGCTTTGTAAATGCTATTTAGTTATTTGACAGAATGCTGATGATGCTATGCAAACTGAACAGTGAATACTAAATAAATATTTGTCTGTTTAAAAAAACGGTCCTTAGAGTAACTTTTTTTAATACGTTAATACTTCTATATACATCTTGTATTTTAATATGGTGACTTGGTCTTGTTTTAGAAATATTTTTGAGTCCTTAGATCAAACTTTTTGAGCGCTTTTTTTATCGTTCAATAAATAATATATTAAAAGTACTTTTCTTAGACTTCTAAATTAAATACTTTTATTTTAATTTATTTCTTTCTTTACTATATAAAAATTATCTAGAAAACGATAACATGAGTTAAAAGTTTTATAAATAATATTTCTTTTTCGTATTTTAGAACTGTTTTAAATGTTTCAAGTTTTTTTAAACTTTTAAACTATAAATAAAACGAGTTTTCATAACTAACTCTCAGTAAACAAGACATCTTATTAATTTTTTGCAAACAAAAAATTTAGTTAAAAACAAATGAAAAACAAGAAATTGTTTTTAATGTTTTTTTTTATAAACTAACCAATTTTTACTTAAAACAGATTAAGAAAGTAAAGACATTTTACGCACACATAACACACTATAATTTTAACTGGTTTTCCTTTACAATAATTTTATTTTAATGCCCTTTTGAAAACATTATCAAAATTTTCAGATACATTATTTAAATTCAACACAATAAATAGTTAAACTTTTAATTTTAGTTTCAAAAAGAATAAAATATATTTTTTTGTTTTATTTACACGACTTGTTTATCGGTTTTTAAAGTAAAATTAGTAGACAAACTTTATATCGAAGAAAGTTAATTACTTAATACTTCATGACATAAAAATATTTATTGATTTGTGTATTTCATACTCTTGATCTTAAAAATAACTTACTTTAAATAAATAGTAATTAAATTTAAAACCTAAAAGAGACTCGACCAATATTTATGATTATATATTCTCTAGTATGAGATAAGCACAACTTATTTAGAAATTAAAACTTCTTAATTTCTGTGTATTAAAAACATAAAAATAAATTCACTTTTTATTATTATATTTTACGGTTGCGTATTAATTTTTATGAAACTAAACTGTTTAGGCTAATTATAAAATAAATACAATGCATACAAATTACTTTTAAAGAAACTTGTAATAAATTAGCTGTTTCAGTAAAAAATTCCGAAGCATTAAATAAAATAAAATTACATAACATTGCAAATTTAATATTACAATATAATATTATAAGAGCGAACAGTGCTTTAAAAAATAAATAGAAAACCAAAAAATGTGCTTAAGAGGACTTTAAACAATTGCTTTCGTTTAATAAAATTAGTTTCATTAAACATATTTAGTTTTGTAGCTTTAACGATAAGTTTTATTTTCTATAAAAGTTTTTTTTTTAGTGTTCTTTGAATCATATTTCTTTAGATATAACAAAACCGGAAGTTACCTCATAATTTCATATGATGCATAGCCGTTTTTCTGTTATGATAAAAATAAATTGTTTTTTTGTATTTTTTGATACAATTGTCTTCAAAGAGTTGTCTGTTAGTAGATTTGTAGAGTTATATTGATACCTTTTAATTATCTTACCAAAAAAATAGTATGTGAAATAAGTGTGACATTTAGGGACACGTTTAAAATCCACTGAATCAAATTCGAGATCCGTTAGTATGGGTTAGTGGAAATAGTGATTGTGAAAATTAGATAAAATATTAACGAAAGTTAATAACCAGGAAAACAATACCAGAAAAGGATTTAAAATTTACACGTACAGAGATTTAGATCTTGATACTGTATACATCATCAATACTTCAGTATATGGCGGGTTAGTAAATATATCATATTTTAAATAAGAATATAACTTTAGAGTAATTTAAAAAACAGCTTTTCTTTTTATAACGAAACTGTTACAATTCTTTCAAGTTAAAAACTTTTCATAGTTGCATTTTTAACTTCTATAACGCAATAAGTTTGGAGCAATTAGCTGTTTTTTTTTGATTTTTCTAGAAAAGACAGTAGTATTTTCAGACTTTTAATAATTACTTATAAAGTACAACTTGTTTATTTTTCATTAAAACCTGTCAAAAACTTAATATCTTTTTGTAGCTTTTATAATTAACTAATTAATATGCGGACTAGCAATTTTTTAAACAAAAATGTAAAGAGATAATATCAGTTTCTTGAACTATCAGAACGGAGAAAAAATACTTTCTTTTAGAAAGAACGTGCAAATGCTGTTTGAAAAAATATAAACTGAAATAAGTACAAGAAAAACTATGTATAGGTTTAAATATGATAAACAATGTTATAAACATATAAAAACAAAACTAAAATAAGATACTAAACAACTTAATTACTAAAGTTTATGTTTTTATAATCTTTAAATAAAACTTTTTTATTTATACTGAAATAAATAGTATTTCCAAACACTTATAAACCTCTTAGTAACTTAATTTTTCTTGGTTAACAGATTTATTTAGTCAATTAAAGTTTGATTTTTTATCAATATTTTAAATATATAAACAAGTTTATACCATTTTTTCATTTCATACTACTGCTCACAGCTTTCATCATGCGGTGAAAATGAAAAAAAAAATCATAAATGCAGACCAAGTACAACGGAACTGCCGAGTACCAGGTTCAATTGACTCCTTATGATGTCACAGAGAGCATGGATGGAAACGAAGGCGGTACCTTGTACACGAGCACTCATAAGAACATTTGCATCGAGTTAGTTCGAACTCAAGTTTCATTACGAGTACAAGGCGTTACTAACAGATACATAAGCAGTTAGAAAATTAACTGTTTCTTACTAAGTTACAAAAATCATGTTTTTTTTTAATTATAAAATATGCAAGTTAATTTTATGTTATGAATTCATAGTTAAAACTTACTTTGTTAAAATATTCAATAAAATGTCATAAAAACTCGTTTTTTAACTTTTGAAACTTGAATAAAAAGTACAAACTTTGCTACACTCTCACAAATGTTATTGTTTTTAAATAAAATTCTGTTATAAACTATATCATTAGATATCTATAAATAAATAATTAAACAAAAATTACTTAAAATATACTTTTTATAGTTTTTTATTAGTTAATGTTTAAAATATTTTTTAAAGTTAATGGTTTTATTTAAACAGTGGTCAATAAAAATAATCACTTTATTTATTTAACTTAAAAAACTTGAGAAACCTCAACTCCTCCAAGGTTTACGCGGCAAAACTTCGCGCGGTTTACAGCAAACAACCGATGATGACGTCACAAAGGTTTCCGATCAGGTTGAAAGTTCCGAAGTACAACGTCACGAGCGATGACGTCACTGATGAGGTGGTGATCACGCGGCGTTATGACGATTTGCCACGTGACACGAGTTACTACGTGAAGGAAGGTTTGAACGAGGTTGTTTGCCTAAAAGAAGCCGAGTACGCGTTAACATGAATATACTTATATTCTCGTTTTAAAAATTTTTTTTTAAATTTTATTGAAAAACTGTTTATTCACCTTTTTTAGCTTTTCACATGTGTAAAAGTCACATAAATAAGTATATAATTTTTGAAAAAGTTTCTAATAACTACTGTAGCAGTCTAACAGACATGCTCTGTTATAAATTGAGAGAATTGGGAAAAAGGGATTGTTAAAGCACTATATATACTACGCATGAACGATTACAACGCTTTTGTATCGCATGCTTTTTATCGCATGCGCTTCTTGATCGCATAGACGACAGAACAAAAGTCAGTGTTTTACTTTTTGCTAGTTTTAGTCTTATATTCTACTTGTGTTCATTTACTTACGATTATAAAGTATTATTGTTGTTTTATATTTTACGTTGTGAGTTCTTTTAATAAATAATTGTGTTTATACATTTTGTTATTTTAGCTTATACTACTTGACCATTCATTCACGGTATACTAATTGATAAGTAGCGCGACATGAATTCCAAACAAGTTGCCAAGAAATTGGCCAAAATGACTACTCGTTCTGAGTCAGCCAACGCGCCTGAACCCGTTGTTAGCGAAACAGAGAAGTCTCGACCGCCGGCTCCGTTTAGGGAAAGTACCGAAGGGCCGAGCGATCGTCACACTACGATTATGTTTTATTATTGAGTTACTTAAAAAAAATAAGCTTTTATTTATAGATGAACCCAAACAAACGTATAATAAAATGTTGGTTTAAAGAAGTTATAACTACTAACTGTTTCAAAATTAAACATTCCTTATGATAAAAAACGTTAAAAATAAAGTCTTTTTTTTAATTTAATTAAAACCTTTTATTTACCTTTTCTGAGCTCTTAGCAGGTCAAGAAAAATAAATAAGAGTCAAATAAATAAACTATTTTTTAACAAACAATTATGATTGTATTTTTTTATACCAATTTGCTTAAAATAAAACTTAAAAGTAATTTTGTATTTATAGATAAAACTAAATAAACGTATAGTCAAATATTTATTTGAAGAAGCCATAACTGCTAACTGTTTCAAATTTAAACATTCTTTATGATAAAAAAGTTAACTAAGCTTTGAATCATTTTTTGAATCACTAATGCTTACATGAAAGATACTATTTGGTATTTTTGCCTCTTATTACAAATTGATTTATATTTTAAAAGTTAGTAAACTTAAGTTTGACACAAGAGTTCTATATAATATTTTTGTTTCTATAGGTTGACCAATTTCAAAAATCAAACAAGCGTCAAATTAGATGTCGGAGTTATTCAAAACAACATCGCATACGAGCCAGTTACAATGACTGTTAGTTTGAAAACATATATTTAAAATAAATGTTAGATAAATTCACTGAACTACCTTAACTGTTTTGTTTATTCGTTTTAATAGATCTTAATCAACAATGCCTATGTTTCAGTCGTCAATTTCTTTGAAATATGGCTAATTTATGAAAAGGGGTTAAAAAAATAAATAAAAAGTTACTACTAATGCTTTTAAAGTTTCCATTGGGTGATTTTATATTAAAAAAAAATTCTATTAATTACTTTTAAATACAATCAAACTTGATCATAGATTTTATGATAAAAAATGATAAACTTAAATGCTGTTTCTAAAACTTTTAGAAGACAGTATTAGTTGTTTATCATTCTATATGTAGTTTTATAAAACAGGAATTTGTACTTAAAAACATTTTTTTAAATAAATATCTACTGATTCTGTTTTTAAAAAGCAGAAAACAGAAACGAGACCGGAGTGTTCTTGTAACCAAATGAGACAGACTCAACATGAACTGTGGCAGAGAGTTTTAAAACAATCATCAAACTTACTAAAGAGTATGTTTACTTTTACTAGCATGAATAACTAATTAAATAAAAAGCTTATATCATAACATTTTAAACTGAGTCATTAACATGTATGCTTTAAATGAAAGGTTACTAGTATTATAACTTTAGCTTATGTAAAAACTAACATAATTAAACTTTTGATTTTTTATTTCTTACTACAATATATCTAAATCATACTAATTAACACCGATTGGTTTACCATCTAGCTAAAAATTAGATTACAATATTTACTAAAAACATCTAATTAAATAACTTGTTAACTTCTTGGTAATTTTACTATTTTTGTTTTTTCGCTGTCTCCATAGAAACAGATGTGTAAAGAACAGAAGACAAATTTTGCCTTACTATTTGCGAATGAGGCACAAATTAGAACCTTCTTATCATAAATTTATTGCTAAACGGTTAATTTTATAAACAAAGAGTTTTCACACAAGTTTTACTTTTGGAAGTTTTACACAAGTTTTTTTTTTTTTGCTAGTTCTTTGCACTGTTTTTGTTTACGGAATACTAACTTAATAAGCCATTGTAATGAACACATGATTTTAATAAGTATGTTACTAATAACTACCAAGGCTTTTAAATAAAATTTTAACACTTAAGTTAAGTTAAAACTTAGTAAAATTTCTATTTTAGTCTTTTACATGACTAAAAGCAGCATATTGTTACTTTAAGTTTTTATACTTTACTCTTATAATTAAGATAAGCCGTACACAAAATTAAAACAAAACATTATTAAGTATAATTTTTTTTTATTCGTTTAAATTGTCTTTATTACAAAAAAAAATTACCCTTTTAGTGTTACATTATAGTTTATTTTAGAGTTTTTATGTAACTTGAAAACATTTTATTAACAAAAATTTAAGAAAGTCATTACTGACGGCAAAATTTAAAACAAAAAAAACAAAATTTGTTTTTAACATTTTGCATGCCATTTTAAATACAGACTTTAGTGTATCTTTTTGAATTTATTAACAAAATAGAATAAATGTTTGAATAATTTCTTTTGAAATATTCATGAACAGTTTTACTTACTAAAAATTATTACTGTATTTTTTATGCTGTTTTGAATATAATATTAATTAAAAATCTAAATGTATGTTAACTTTTTGTACTACTTATAAGTACATCCTAAAAAAATGTTTATTTTTAATTTAATAAGTTTAATTAAGCACTTATGTAATATTTGTACAAAAAAAAATTCAGCTAAAAACTATTCTTAACAAACAGACTAGAAAATTACAGGCTAGAACAATACAGAAAAATGACTGTAGTGCAAGACATAAACTTTGAAATAAAAAAGTGTTTGTTTTTTCTATTTTATCTTGATTTATGTACACTTTTTTTGATGTTTTTCAAAAATCATGTTTATATTCCCAGCATTTTAATTCTTCTATTCTAAAACTTTTTTTCAGTTTTTATAGTTTTAAACAATAGTATGTCTTATTTATGTTTTAATTTTCTTTTCTTTCTTTTATATTTTGCCTTTTTAAGTTTAGTTTTTTGTTATTATCTAGATCTAGAACCTCAATTTAAAATTTTTCGTAGCTTTAATAAAACGAAAATCATTTAACTCTGTAGCAATTTTTTTTCTACTAATCAAAATGAATTTAATTTTAAATTAAAGACTTTTTTTTTAAAAGCTAAAATTAAAAGTCATAAAATTCAGTTAAATTTTTAGTAAATTTTTTAATCTACTTTTGCATTTATATAAACACTTTTTAAATTTTTAACTAGTAAATATACATTATATACTAAGAGTAGTTTAACGAATTTTATAATTCTATTAAAAAAACTCTATACAAAAGAAGTATATCATGTATTTATTCAAGGTTAAATAGCTAAAAAAAAGTAAGCATTGTTTAGTAAGCGTTGTACTTTAGGTGTTTGCTTCATATAACAGAACCGGAAGTCTCGTTATAGTTATTTCAAAATTAACTATACTTATTGTTCAATTATACTAAAAACCGTTTGTTTTTGCTGATTTGAAAAATTAATTAAATTAAATGAAGATAGGTTATTTACGAACATTTGTATTGTAATTATAACAAACAATTAGTATATTCTTTGAAACATCAGTTTGAATAAAATTGGTACTATAAGCTAACAATTAATGAGTATTTAAGTAAATTTAATTACAAAAAACATGTTTTTTGATTAAATGGCTTTACAATCAATTGAATGGTAAGCTTGTTACAATATAACATTAAAAATTTGAAAATTAAAAGTTAATGTACTTAAGACCATTAAATTTTTGAATTGCAGCTTAGATAAGTTGTCTACTCAAGTTAAGAAATAAAATAGTATGTTTCTACATTTGTAAGAACTAATACATCAATCTAGAAAATAAATAAAAGTTTAAAGCAAAATGTTTAAAATTATACTTTTTATACTTTGTGACAATTATTTTTTAAGTGTTATAAAATTGCTGCTGATTTAAATTTTTTGTATGGTTTTCTGTTTTAATATTAACCAAATTAAACGTATAGATATTAAATTACACTTAACGACCCTGTGTTTTATTTTTATCCAGATTATGTTAAACAGTAACTGTTTAAAAGAAGAAAGCCCTATTAGTGTTGCTTTTTCAACATAATCGCTTTTAAAAATATTCAAAAACATTGAAAAAATAAATTATGTTTTATTCACATCAGTTGTTCGTAGGCAGTTATTTTTTATGAAACTTAGTTGTTTTAGCTAATCACTAAGTAGTTTAATAAAATGTAGATTAACTTAAATACTTCTTTTTTAGCTATGCGGATAACTAAAATCTTGTTACATTCCAAAATATTATAAAGTCTTTAATACAATTATGCTTATATTTTAAAAAGGATCTATGTTTTATAAATAAACATATATATTTTTTATATGAGAAATCTTACGCATAGAAATATTCCACATAAACTATAAGGAAAATTTTACTTGTCGAAGTAGTTTATATATTTTAAAGATAGTATACAGTTTAACGATATAAGCACCTTTAGATAAAATGTTTTTTACAAAATTAAATAGTTTGAGAGTTTGTTTAATAACAGTGGCTACAAACTATGTATGCATAAAGTTTAACAATTTATTGAAGCTTGATGAAAGCATCTCTCATCATGCTTGGTTTTGTATTTTACTTTGCATATGACAAAACCAGATATTACGTTGTTATAACTCATAATATGTATGGCCATTTTTGTTACTACAGCAACAACATTTTCTTATTAGTTTTGTACTAATGTAATTGTGTATAAGTAGCTTGTACTTGTACTGGTTTAACAATTTATTGAAGGTTGTACAAATCTCATTGTTTTATCAAACTTGGCATTTCATTTTACTATGCACATAACCATCCGGATATTAAGTTATTATAACTCTATAATGTGTATGGCTATTTTTATTACTAAAGTAATAATATTTTCTAATTCAATTGTCTTTTTTATACAATTGTATATAAGTAACTTATACCTGTACTGTTTCAAATAGCAAATACAATAAAAAACACCATTTTTATCAAAACAAAAGTAAGACAATGTACTGTTACGGTGATATTTAAAATATTTAAGTAAAACTTAAAATATATAATATTAGGTTTTCAAAAATACTACTGTAATTAAATATAATGTGTTTTTTATTAACTTAATCAAAACTTTAAGCCGAACAACTTCAACTTACTAATTTTTATTCTAATTTTAGTATTATGTGTAAAATAAGCGTTTCTTGCTTTTACATAAATAAAACTTAAAATAAGATGTAACGTTATAAGGCGTTAAATCCTGGAGATCCTGATAAGCTAAGCTTATCGGAATGTATATCACAGATGTTCTTGTGCTAAAACTTTATTTCAACTAACGGCGTTTCACTGCTCTCAAATAAATTTAAGGACAGATCTACGGAGTCTATAAAATTATACATAATTATACATGCATTTTTCTGCTTTTTTTCTAATGTGTGTTAACATTTTATAGACTCCGTAGATCTGTCCTTAAATTTATTTGAGAGCAGTGAAACGCCGTTAGTTGAAATAAAGTTTTAGCACAAGAACATCTGTGATAAAACTTAAAATATATAATATTAGGTTTTTAAAAATACTACTGTAATTAAATATAATGTGTTTTTTATTAACTTAATCAAAACTTTAAGCCAAACAACTTCAACTTACTAATTTTAATTCTAATTTTAGTATTATGTGTAAAATAAGCGTTTCTTGCTTTTACATAAGTAAAACTTAAAATATATAATATTACGTTTTTAAAAAATACTACTGTAATTAAATATAATGTGTTTTTTATTAACTTAATCAAAACTTTAAGCCAAACAACTTCAACTTACTAATTTTAATTCTAATTTTAGTATTATGTGTAAAATAAGCGTTTCTTGCTTTTACATAAGTAAAACTTAAAATATATAATATAGGTTTTTAAAAATACTACTGTAATTAAATATAATGTGTTTTTTATTAACTTAATTAAAACTTTAAGCCAAACAACTTCAACTTACTAATTTTAATTCCAATTTTAGTATTATGTGTAAAATAAGCGTTTCTTGCTTTTACATAAGTAAAACTTAAAATATATAATATTAGGTTTTTCAAAAATACTACTGTAATTAAATATAATGTGTTTTTTATTAACTTAATCAAAACTTTAAGCCAAACAACTACAACTTACTAATTTTAATTCTAATTTTAGTATTATGTGTAAAATAAGCGTTTCTTGCTTTTACATAAGTAAAACTTAATATATTTTATGCTAAAAGTAATCGAAAAGTATTTTATATTTATTATCAAATTCTTTAAACTCATTGTCAAACAGACTTAACGCAGGAATCAAACCAAATTGAAATTTCATGTACTATACAACACAAAACCAAGCAGCCATTCAGTTTCGGATTTCCGAATGAATAAGAATCATAATTTTAAAATCCGATCCGCGGTGAAGCTGGTTTACTGCTTTGTTTTTTAACAAATATATTTTTAAAACAATGTTTTCATGTTTTTTTGTTACTTAAATTACATCTACAGTTACATTTTTTAAGGTTTTTAAAAAATTAAATAGAGAATGTTTTTTGTAGAACTGGCAGTAAAAAAAAAGTGTATTTGTGTTGTGTGTTTTAGTTTAAACAATTATATAAAATCATACCTTATAGATTTTGAAATTAAACATTATTCTAATTTAACGAGAGTCGTTAGTGCTTTCAACTCTATATATTAAGAAAATTTTTAATCCTCACTTTTTCATAGATTTTTAAAATTTGAGCTTTTTAAATTCAAATGAATTTATTTATAATTTAATTATCTTTGAAATAACCGTATAATATTATTACAATATTTTTTGAATAAATTTATTCAATTAGAAAATATCATTATTTTTGAAATTACAATTTATTAATTAATTCAGCGAAAAATAAAAAAAAATATAAACTAGCCAAAACTATAAAATAAAATTAGAGACACTATAATAATATTCAAAAAATCATCAACAGCTAATAAATATAGTAGAAATAATTGTTACAGATATTATAACTATTTCTTTAAAGATTAGCTAACATTTAATTTTTTACTATAATATAGAGTAAGCTGGTTATCTTTATGTCTGTATCAGTTTAAGAATTCCACCATTTTATTTTTAAGCTCGTCTTTGAATAAAAATTTTTTTGTCAAAATTAAAAAGAAGGGGATACTCGAAATGTTGTAAAACTTATTTTTAAAAAGAATTACTTTTTTGAATTAATTTTACAAATTCAATTGCTTAAAAGTAGTAACTTACACAGTAACTTAAACTACATACTAGCTTAAAGTGTTTAATTTAAAGATATTTTAAAAAGTAGTCATTAAAATTAAATATGTATACTATGCTACCTTACTTAAAAATCTGTAGACACATATAAGAAATCTAGCTAACATATTTTTATAATTGGCCAAGATTATCATAAATAATTACACCAGAAATAAAAACTTCTTAAGCGGTAAATTTTCAATAAAACGGCATTTGAATAATTATTAAATATATTTAAATGAAAAAAGTGTACCTTTTTTTTTGTTACAACCATTAGTATTTCAACTATTTGTACGAAATTAAATTGTTTCGATTAACGAAAAATTGAAAATTAAGATAAGTTTTAAAACTGTTTTTTAGATAAGCTCATATTGGCTAGAATACCTATCATGTTTTAAAATGTTAATCTTTTAAAGATAAATAGAAATTTTTACACAAGTTGCTTAAGTTGTGTGTAATAACTTTTTTGCTTTAAAACTGTCTAATACTATTCAAATTTCAGTAAACTAATATATTATTTTACTAGTACTAGTATTACATGTTTGATAAGAAATATATCGAAAATAATCCATGAAAGTTTTTCATACTAAAAGTATGTGAAAGTAAAAAAAAACATATAAACACAAAATCAAATTTAGATTTCAGGAATGTGCTTAATAATAATAGTTAACTATAGTAATTTATACATCTGAAAATATCAAAATTGTTATATTTTATTTGCTATATATTACAGTTTTTGTTTTTACGATTTTTTACTAATTGAAAGATTAAATAAAGCAAATATTATTTAATTTTATTTTACATATATCATAACCGGAAGTCACGTGTTTCTGACTTCACAGCCTGCATTTCATTTTTTTGTTATGCTGCTTATAGTATAGTATTTTATTTTAACATTAAAACAAAAATGTGCATGGAAATAGGGTATATTTAATACTTTATAGAGGATAAATTGTTGCTGTTGTATTCAAAACAACAGTAGGTAAAAAGTTGGTGGTTTGAATGTTTTTCAACAGTTAAGTTAAACTATAAAAATACAGTTTTCGGATTTCGATATATGTAAATAAATGAACATTAAGTATTGTTTTACTAAAATAGATAAATAACATTTTTAATTCATAAAGTGTACTAAATTTGAATCAAACTTACTTAGTCGTAAATTTTTATCTTACTATTATTTAAGTTAAAACTTTAAACGAAGAAAAAAAATTGAATGTATAGTTTTATATTATTCAAAAACCATCAATAGCTAATTTATAGTATAATTAATTGTTACATATGTTTAAATGATTTCTTAAAAAATAGTGTAACATTTAATTTTTTTTTACTAAAATGCACAGCAAGTTAGTTATCGTAATGTCTGAATCAGTTTAAAATTCTATAATCCAATTTCTAAACCTTGTCTTAAAAAAAAAAATATCAAAATTAAATAGAAGGCATAATTAACAAAAGTTTACTAGTTGTCTTGCTTAATAGTAGTCACTTACACATTTTCTAAAGTTAGTTAATTAAAGATACTTTAGAAAAATAAAAACTTTATTTTTTAAAAGAAATATATTTTACTACCCCACTTGAAAATACCTAGTCACATCCCTGAAATCTAGCAAGTTTATTTTTTTAGTTGGCCAAGATTATGATAAATAATTAAACCAGAAATTGAAACTCCTTAAGCGATGTATTTTCCATAAACCGGCATTTGAATAATAATCAAAAATCTTGAAATGAAAAAATATGTTTTTTTTTTTTGTTACAACCATTGGTATCGCAACTATTTGTACGAAACTAAAGTTTTTCGTTTAACAAAAAATCAAAAATTTAAGATAAACTTTAAAGCTGTGTTTTAGATAAGCTGATATAAGTCAGAATACCTATCATGTTTTAAAATGTTAATCTTTAAAAAATAAATAGAAATTTTCTTGCTTTAATTGCATGTAATAACAATTCTATTTTAAAACTGGCTAATGCCACTAAAAGTTTAAATAAACTAAGATATCAATTTATTAGCACTAATATCACATTTTTGATAAGAAAAATATTTAAAATAATATATAAGATTTTTTTTTTCATTTAAACAAAATGAAAAGTATATGAAATTAAAAAAATATATTGTAACAAAATAAGTTTTAGATTTCAGGAGTGTTTTTAATAATAATGGTCAACTCTAGTAATTTTAACATGTTAAAATATAGCAATTGTCATTTATTTTGTACAGTTTACATTAAAGTTTATTTTAATTCTTCAATACAAATTAAAGGACCAAAGAAAGCAAGCATTATTTAAATTTATTTTACATATAACATAACCGGAAGTCACGTGATTCTGACTTTACAGTCCGCATGCAATTTTTATTATGCTAGTAATAGTATACTGTTTTATTTATACTTTGTAACATAAAATTGCATGTGAGTAGGGCGTATTAAATAGTTTTTAGCAGAAAATTAATAAAATTTTCATCTTTAATTCATAAAGTTTTCTTATTTTGAATCAAATTTACTTAGTCGTAAACTTTTATCTTACTATCACATAAACTAAAACTTAAAACGATGAAAAAAAGAAAGTGTAAAGTTCTATCATATTCAAAAATCATCAATAGCTATGAATAAAGTATAATCAATTAATACAAATTTTATTATGTTTTCTAAGAAAAAAAGGTGACATTTAATTTGTTTACTAAAATACATCGTAGGTTGTTTATCGTAATGTCTGTATCAGTTTAAGAGTTTTATCGTCCAATTTTTAAAACTTGTCTTTAGATAAAATTTTTTAACAAAATTAATAAGAAGGGATAATTAACAAAAATTTTACAAGTTTTTTTGCCTATTAGTAGTGTCTTAAACATTTTTTAATATGAGTTAATTAAAGATATTTTAGATTATTAAAAACTTTAATAACAAACAGAAATATTTTTTGCTACCCCTTTTGAAAAAACCTAGTTGCTTCCCTAAAATCTAGTAAGTTAATTTTTTATTCGGCCAAGATTGTGATTAATTGATAATTACACTAGAAATTAAAACTCCTTAAGCGGTGTATTTTCCATAAAACGGCATTTGAACAATAATCATATATATTAAAATGAAAAAATTTGTACTTTTTTTTGTGTTACAGTCGTTGGTTTTGCAACTATTTGTACGAAACTAAACTGTTTCGTTTAACAAAAAATTGAGAAATTAAGATAAGTTTTAAAACTGTCTTTTAGATAAACTGATATTAATTAGTATATCTATCATGTTCTAATATGTTATTTTTTTGACAATGTTTAGAAATTTTACATAAGTTGCTTTAAATGTGTGTAATATTTTTATTCGACTCTAGCAGTTTTAACATGTTGAAATATAGCAATTGTCAAGTATTTTATACAGTTTACATTAAAGTTCTATTTTAATTTTTCGATACTTATTGAAAAACCAAAGAAAGCTAGTATTATTTTATTTTTAATTACATATAACATAACCGGAAGTCACGTTGTTTTGACTTCACAGTCTCAATACCATTTTTTTATGCTTGTAATAGTATACTATTTAACTTTACTTTGTAACATAAAACTGCATGTAAGTAGGGTATATTCAATAGTTTACAGAGGAATATTGTTAAAATTTTGCTATTGTATTCAGAACAACAGTAGGTGAAAATTTGGTGATTTTGATGTTTTTAACATTTAAGTAAGACTATGGTAGCATTGTTTTTAGCTCTTAATATATATACACTAAATAAATGTTAAGTATTTTTTCATGGTAAAACAGATAAATAACATCTCTAATTTATAAAAAGTTCTAATTTTTAATCGAATTTTTCTAGTCATTAATTTTTATCTTGCCATTACTTAAGTTAAAACTTTAAACGATAAAAAAAGTAAAAGTAAAGTTCTAATGTATTCAAAAATCATAAACAGCTAAAATATACAATATAATTAATTGTTACATATTTATTATGATTTCTTAAAAAAATGGCTAACATTTAGACTTTTTACTGAAAAACATAGTATGTTGGTTATCGTAATTTCTGTGTCAGTTTAAGAGTTCTATCGTCCAATTTTTAAACCTTGTCTTTACATAAAAACTTTTTTATCAAAAATAAATAGAAGGGTTAATTAATAAAATGTTTACAAGTTTTCTTGCATAATAGTAGTCACTTACACATTTTCTAAAGTTATTTAATTAAAGATAGTCAAATAACTTTAAAAAACCAGAAATTAAAACCCCTTAAGCGGTGTATTCTCCTAATAACGGCATTCGAATAAAATTCAAATATATTGATATGAAAAAATTTGCACCTTTTTTTTTGTTACATCCATTTGAATCGCAACTACTTGTACGAAACTAAATTGTTTCGTTTAACAAAAAATTTAAAAAAAAAAATAAATTTTTTAACTGTGTTTTAGATAAGCTCGTATTAGTTAAAATATCTTTTATGTTTAAATATGTTAATCTTTTTTAATATAAATAGAAGTTTTGCTACTTTAATTTTGTGTAATAATATTTTTATTTTAAAACTGACTAATGCTACCAATAGTTTAAATAAACTTATACATCATTTTATTAGTGCTAATATCACATGTTTGGTAAACAATATATTTAAATTAATTTATAAGAGTTTTTTTTATTTAAACATAATGAAAAGTATATAAAATTTTAAAAAATTAATATAAACGAAATAAGTTTTAGATTTCAGGACTGTGTTTAATAATAATGTTCAACTCTAGTATTTTTAACATGTTACAATATAGCAATTGTCATTTATTTTATACAGTTTACTTTAACGTTCTATTATAATTTTTTTATACTTATTGAAAGACCAAAGAAAGCATTACTTAGTTTTAATTTACATATAACAATACCAGAAGTCATGTGGTTATGACTTAAAAGTCCGCATGCAATTTTTCATCATGATGGCAATAGTATACTGTTTTATATTACTTTGTAACACAAAATTGCATGTAAGTAGGGTATATTTAATAGTTTATAACAGAATATTGATAAAATTTTGCTATTGTATTCAGAACAACAGTTGGTAAGAACTTGGTGATTTTAATGTTATTAACATTTAAGTAAGACTATAGTAGCATTGTTTTTAGCTTTTGATATATATACAATAAATAAATGTTAAGTACTATTCTATAGTAAAACAGATAAATAACATCTTTAATCCACAAAGTGTTCTAATTTTGATAAAACTTTCCTAGTCGTTAATTTCTATTTTTCTATTACTTAAGTTAAAACTTAAAACGATGAAAAAAAAAGTAAAGTTCTATTATGTCCGAAACTCATCAATAGCTAATATATAGTATAACTCATTGTTACATATTTTATTATGATTTTTTAAAAAAATGCTAGACAAAACATTTAGACTTTTTTACTGAAATACATAGTAAATTGGTTATCGTAATATCTGTATAAGTTTAAAAATTCTTTCATTCAATTTTTAAACCTTGTCTTTACGTAAAAACTTTTTTTTTAATTGAATATAAGGGATAATTAACAAAAAGTTTACTAGTTTTCTTGCTTAATAGTAGTCACTTACACATTTTCTAAAGTTAGTTAATTAAAGATATTATAGAAAATTACAAAATTTATTAAAAAACAGAAATATATTTTGCTACCCCTTTTGAAAATACCTAGTTGCTTCCCTAAAATCTAGCAAGTTAATTTTCCATTTGGCCAAGATTGTGATTAATTAATAATTACACCAGAAATTAAAACTCGTTAAGCGGTGTATTTTCCATAAAACGGCATTTGAACAACAATCAAATATATTAAAATGAAAAAACTAGTACTTTATTTTTGTTTTACAGTCGTTGGTATTGCAACTATTTCTACGAAACTAATTTTTTTTGCTTAACGAAAAAATGAAAAATTAAGATAAGTTTTAAAACGGTGTTTTAGATAAGCTTATATTAATTTGCATATCTATCATGTTTTAATATGTTATTCTTTTGACAATTTTTAGAAATTTTACACAAGTTGCTTTAATTGTGTGTAATATTTTTATTAAACTCAAGTAATTTTAACATGTTAAAATATAGCAATTGTCATTTATTTTAGACAGTTTACATTAATGATCTATTTTAATTTTTCGATACTATTGAAAAACCAAAGAAAGCTAGTATTATTTAATTTTTATTTACATATAACATAACCGTAAGTCACGTCGTTTTGGCTTCACAATCTGCATGCAGTTTTTAATCATGCTTGTAATACTATACTGTTTTATTTATACTTTGTAACATACAATTGCATGTAAGTAGGGTGTATTAAATAGTTTATAACACAATATTGATAAAATTTTCATCTTTAATTCATAAAGTTTTCTTATTTTATATCAAATTTACTTAGTCGTAAGCTTTTATCTTACTATTACTTAAATTAAAACTTAAACGATGAAAAAAAGAAAATGTAAAGTTCTATCATATTCAAAAATCATCAATAGCTAATAGATAAAGTATAATCAATTATTATATATTTTATTATGTTTTCTAAGAAAAAAGGGTAACATTTAATTTGTTTACTAAGATACATAGTAGGTTGTTTATCGTAATGTCTGTATCAGTTTAAGAGTTTTATCGTCCAATTTTTAAACCTTGTCTTTACATAAAAATTTTTTTATCAAAATCAAATAGAAGGATTAATTAACAAAATGTTTACAAGTTTTTTTGCCTAATAGTAGTGTCTTAAACATTTTCTTATATTAGTTAATTAAAGATATTTTAGAATATTAAAAACTTTAATAACAAACAGAAATATTTTTTGCTTCCCCTTTTGAAAATACCTAGTTGCTTCCTAAAATCTAGCAAGTTAATTTTTCATTTGGCCAAGATTGTGATTAATTAATAATTACACCAGAAATTAAAACTCCTTAAGCGGTGTATTTTTCATAAAACGGCATTTGAACAGTAATCAAATATATTAAAATGAAAAAAAAAAGTATTTTTTTTTGTGCTACAGTCGTTGGTATTGCAACTATTTGTACGAAACTAGGTTGTTTCGTTTAACAAATAATTGAAAAATTAAGATAAGTTTTAAAACTGTTTTTTAGATAAGCTGATATTAGTTAGCATATCTATCATGTTTTGATATGTTATTCTTTTGACAATGTTTAGAAATTTTACACAAGTTGCTTTAATCGTGTGTAATATTTTTTTCAACTCTAGTAATTTTAACATGTTAAAATACAGCAATTGTCATTTATTTTAGACAGTTTACATTAATGATCTATTTTAATTTTTCGATACTTATTGAAAACCAAATAAAAATTGTATTATTTAATTTTTATTTACATATAACATAACCGGAAGTCACGTCGTTTTGACTTCACAGTCTCCGGACCATTTTTTATTATGCTTGTAATAGTGCACTATTTTACTTTACTTTGTAATATAAAATTGCATTAAAGTAGGTATATTTTAAATAGTTTACAGAGGAATATTGATAAATTTTGCTTTTCTATTCAAAACAACAATAGGTGAAAATTTGTTGATTTAAATTTTTTTAAACAGTTGAGTTAAACTATAGTAATATAGTGAATAGCTTTTGATATATGTGAATAAATAAATATAGAGTATTTTTTTTGTAAAATAGATAAATAACATCTTTAATTCATAAAATGTTCTAATTTTAAATCAAACTTACTTAGTTGAAAATTTTTATTTTGCTATTACTTAAGTTAAAACTTAAAACGATGAAGAAAAGTAAATTTGAAGTTTTATTGTATTCAAAAATCATCATTAGCTAAAATTTAGTATAATTAACTGATATATATCTTTTAAAAAATTCTTAAAAAAAAAGGTAACATTTATATTTTTTACTAAAATACATAGTAAGTTTGTTATCGTAATGTCTTTATCAGTTTAAGATGTCTATCGTCCTATTTATAAACATTGTCTTTAAACAAAAAATTTTTATCAAAATTAGATAGAAGGCACAATTAACAAAAGTTTACAAGTTTTCTTTCTTAATAGTAGTCACTTACACATTTTCTAAAGTTATTTAGTTAAAGATAGTTTAGAAAAACAGAAACTTTTTTAATGAAAATAAATATACTTTGCTACTCCATTTGAAAATACCTAGTCACATCCCTGAAATCTAGCAAGTATATTTTTTTAGTTGGCCAAGATTATGATAAATATTTACACCAGGAATTGAAATTCTCTAAGCTGTGTATTTTACATAAAACGATGTTTGAATAATAATTAAGTATATAAAAATGAAAAATTTGTACTTTTTTTTGTTGCAATCATTGGTATCACAGCTTTTTGTACGAAACTAAAGTGTTTCGTTTGACAAAAAATTAAAAAATTAAATAAATTTTAAAACTGTGTTTTAGATAAGCTCGTATTAGTTAAAATATCTATCATGTTTCAATATGTTAAACTTTTAAATATAAATAGAAGTTTTGCTACTTTAAATGTGTGTAACAACATTTTTATTTTAAACCGACTAATACTACTAAAAGTTTAAACAAACTGAGGTACAATTTTATTAGTACTAATATCACATGTTTAATAAGAAATATATTTAAAATAATTTATAAGAGTATTTTTTTATTAAAACAAATGAAAAGTATGTGAAGTTAAAAAAAATAATAAAAAACAAAAAAGCAATGTTAGATTTTAGGAGTGTGTTTTATAATATTGGTTAACTCTAGTAATTTTAACGTGTTAAAATATAGCGATTGTTATTTATTTTATACAGTTTACATTAAAGTTCTATTTTAATTTTTCGATACTTATTGAAAAGCCAAAGAAAGCTAGTATTATTTAATTTTTATTTACATATAACATAACCGGAAGTCACGTCGTTTTGACTTCACAGTCTCAATACCATTTTTTTTTAATACTAGTAATAGTATACTGTTTAACTTTACTTTGTAACATAAAATTGCATGTAAGTAGGGTATATTTAATAGTTTACAGAGGAATATTGTTAAAATTTTGCTTTTGTATTCAGAACCACAGTAGGTGAAAATTTGGTTATTCTTTTGTTTTTAACATTTAAATAAGACTATAGTAGCAATGTTTTTAGCTTTTAATATTTTTTTAATAAATAAGTTTAAAGTACTATTTGTAAAATAGATAAATACCATCTATAATCCATTAAGTGTTCTAAATTTGATTTAAACTTAAGTCATATCTTGCTATTACTTAAGTTAAAACTTAAAACGATGAAAAAAAGTAATCATCAATAGCTAATATATATAGTATAATTAATTGTAACACATTTTATCATAATTTCTAAAAATATATAAAATTTTTATTATGCTAGTAACAGTATACTGTTTAATTTTACTTTGTAATATAACATTGCATGTAATTAGGGTGTATTAAATACTAAGCAGGGTAATAATTTTTAAATTTTGCATTCGTATTTAGAAAAACAAGAGCAAACACTTTGCAATGTTTTCAACTGTTAAGTTAACTATAGTAATACAGTTTTTAGCTTTTTATATAAGTGCAATGAATAATTATTAAGTATATTTTCAATAAAATACACAACTAAAATCTCTAATCCATAAAGTGTTCTAATTTTAATTTAATTTTACCAAGTCGTTAACTTTCATCTTGCTTTTACTTTAATTAAAACTTGAAACGATAAAAAAAGTAAATGTAAAGTTACAGTTAACTTAGTAAGAATCTAGGAAATTATTTATTATAAACTATCTTAATATTCTTTGTTTATTAAATGTTTTTACTGTTTTTTACTAAACTATAACGTAATTCAACTCTACAAAGAAACAGAAACACCAAACGTTTCACAATTTTTACCAATTGAAATAATAATCGTTATAAAATCCTTTAGTGGCGTGTTTTTAGCTCAGTTTATCTTAAGAACAACTTTAAATAGTTATAATGAAAATAAACTTCAACTTAATAAAAACTTTGTAGGAAAATTATTTTGCACGTTTTCGAAAGAAGCTTAATAGCTTCGAAACAATTATAACACTCATTGTTTTTTTATTCATCACGCGTTGACGTTTGAACTGTGTTTCTGATTCATCTTTTTTACTTTCAAATATCTTTGAAATAAAAGTAGTAACTTTAACCTCAGGTAGGTAATGTACAGGGAAATAAAAACTCTTGTTATTCTAAGTAGATTGAAAGATTCTAAGTAAATATCTGTCTATCTATTTGAAATGAGGTACGATTGTGCAGTGCGGTCCGGTCAAAAAAAAAAACAAACAAATTTTTAACTTTTTCTTTCGACTATAAAGACAAAGTAAACGGTTAAAATATTGTTAAAGAGACTGTTAAAATATTTTTTAGTGTGTAGGACACTTATGCAAAATTTTATTTTCCCTTATGTGTCCAAATTTTGATAATGTAAAGAAATTAATGTTTTTCACTTGATATTATGTTTTTCCTTTAAAAATTAACAAATATATATAGTAAAACTAATTCCCAAAAATAACTATTTTTCACTAACAAAATAAGTGTTAATTTAAAATGAGTGTGTTTCTGATTTCTTGATCGAACTGGAAATAACTTGTTGGCTAAGGGAAAATGAGAGAATCAAATGAGAGAGCGCGTGATCTACAGTCCAAAGTCCATCGGTAATTCTAGAAAAAGAATCGAAAAACTATAAATACGCCCAATCAGAGTGTGAAGTAGGTCATTTACCTCGAAACAAGCACGAAGCGACACTCTGCTGCTCGCAAATTTGAGCGTTAGCCGCCATCTTGAAAAAGCTAGCTAATCTTTGGGAAAACTTTTTCTTAGCGCTCTGAACATAAGTCGCCATCTTGGAAAAGCTAGATGACACCCGAGAAAACCTTCTTATTCAACAACGTCGACGGGGCGAACAACTCGATTTGAGTTGTTAACGTGCCATACTCATAAGCCTACGCAGACTGTAGCAGACAACTTCTTTGAAACAATTTGAACACTGAATTCCACGATTGAGTCCACAGAGTTCAAGGAAACAAGCTTAAACATTCATCTTATCGAGCAAGCCCACACAGACTGTGGCGTCAACCTTAGCTACACTTCTACGAACAAGTTGTTTTCGTACTTTTAAATAATTCTGTCGTAATATTTATACATATTTATATCATCGTATCTACTTACTATTGTACTTGTATTGTAATATTTATACATATTTATATCATCGTGCCTATTTAATATCGTATTTTATCGCCACGCTCCGAATACGGAAAAGAAACGAAAGAAGACCATGAAAACGTTCATCAAGATTCTGTAAACGAAATGAGTTGTTCCGAGACTACTGCTAACCTGGAATCTGATGAGATTGTCGAGCCTGAGACCGAGGCAATTTTGAAGGAAATCAGTGAAGCTCCTAGTCTGGGTAACAATAAATGAAAGTTTAGTTTTGTGAATGCTGTTTGGACATAATGCTGATAGTTCCGGGCAAACTGAACAGTGAATACTAAATAAACATTTGTTTGTTTTAAAATAACATTAGTATTTAATGATTTTTATTGTTTAGGTTATTTATAAAAAAAAATATAACGCATACAAATTATTTTCTTAAAGAAACATGTAGTAAAAAAGCTCTAATGTTTAAAATAGTCTAAAATTTACCTATCATGGCAAAGTTACATAGAACCATATAAAAAGGGGCTCATTGTAAGAGCGACCTATGCTTTTAAAAAAAATTATAAAACCGAAAAATGTGTTTTACAAGACTCTAAACAGTTTATCGTTTAATAAAATTAGATTTTTTTTTTGATAAAAAGGATTATTTTAGACTGTAATTATTTATATTGAATTTAACATCTAAGAATGCGTTTGGTTTTAGCAGGCAATTTTATTAATTTTTCATCTTAAATGAAAAAAAAAACGACGTGTTTTTCGTTATTGTATGATTTCCAATAAATTTTATTTTTGTTTTGTTCTTTAATGAAAAACTATATATTTCATCAAAAAATGTTTTTTTTAGTATTTTGAGGTGTATTTTTTGCATATAAGAACACAGGATGTTACTCGTTCACAGCTTCAAAACCTGCATAGCCGTTTTAATCTTATGCTAGTAATAAAATATACTATTTACTGCATTTTGTAACATATTTGTCTTTAAAAAGTAATCATTTAGAGGCTTTGTAAAGTAATATTAATCTTAAAAAAATTTATAAAACAATAGCATGTGAAATAAGTGTGATTTTTATTAACATTTAAGTAAGACTAAAAGTAAAGTTACTTATTTATTTCAAAAATTATTAGTCCGGCAAATAGAATTTTTTAACCAAATAGTGTAGTTACATCTAAAGTTAACAAAACATTCAATTTAAATTCAAAGTTTACGTCTAATTTATTTTGGCTTTTCAATTACTTAAGTTAACCTTAAATTTGTGTCCTGAGCAGAATAGAATTTTATTCAACAATTTTGAATGAACAAAATAGTGCTTTTAAAATTTGTACTACTTAAGTTAGTTTGAAATTGATTATTTTTAAATGTGTTTATAAAGTTTAGAATGAAGCAAAAATGACATTTTATGTCTAACAACTCATAAAGTAGAAGTATATATAAAAAAAAAGCACCTTTGTGGTTACATTTCTGTTCTAAAATTATAAAAAGAACATAAATTCGTTAAATCAAAAACACAACTTTAGCTTTAAACATTTTTTGTGATAGCATAACTATTTGTATAAAGCATAATAATTTTTAAATTTTTAATATATTCTCTTTTTTAAGTATTGCGTTTTTTGTTCAACCAAAGTAATTGGCTTAAAGAAAAAAAGTAATTGAGTCGTACACCACTTTGGTACAGTTTAACGTACATGTGTGTTCAAGTTTGAAAATATATTTGGACTATAACTTTATTACAATTTTGTTGATCTTTCGAAATAAAGAGCAATTATAATCTAAGGTACTAAACTTGCATTAGAAAAATCTTGTCAAACTTTTGTTATGAAAATTTAAATCTATTAAAAAAAAAATCTCATAAAAACTGAATTGAAATATAAAGTTTAAAGGATAACAGTTAAGTTTAAAACCTTTATAGAAAAAATTAGTTTTATCAAAGTTAGTAGTTTAGCTACACTAGTGCGCATAGAAATTGTGTTACTGCGCCGAAATGTTTAGTAAAGTGAAAAAATAGCTTATAAACTTCAAACTTTTTGTATTTTCTATTACAAATAGCTAATTGTAACATAAATTAATGTTCTTAATACTTTAGTATGAAGATACTAAAAACGTAAATAAAATCGTTTTAATTTATAATTTATATTTCCAAAAGTGTAGTGTGCTCATAGTTTGTTTTCTACTATTTTAGTTTGTACAGCTTTTTTCAATGTTGAATTGCTACTTAGTTGCACAGCCGCAAAAATATAATGTAACTGAGCAGTCTCAACACTGAACAGTAAATGAAAGCTTTTTTTTATTAAATTGCTTTTTTTTCATCTTTAAATTTACAGATTAGTACAGCTATTAAACCAAAAAATTATATATTTGTTTCTTGTTAACTAAGATTGATTGTAGTATTTAATCTATTTTGTTTAGTTTTTATCTAAAATAGTTTTGCAAAAATTTTAATTTATACACATATATAATTTTATGTTTTAGTTACACATAAACTGTTGTATAACACTTGTAACACTACCAATCAGCGAGGAGTATGAACGGTTGCCGAGGTGGAAAACAGATGAGGCGACCGAGGTCTATGAACGAGGTGGAGCGAGTACTAAGAGCAAAGAAACTTCTAAACTTCCTACATTTTTCTGTCATTCCTAAAGTTGTATTAACTGTTGTTGTATCAACTGTTGTATCAACTGTATCAATTGTTGTATCAACTTGGGCAACTGATCTTATAGAATTTTCAAAGTAAAGAAGTATTTTCAACAATTAAGCAGATAAAAGTCGACGACAGTCAGCGGTCGATTTTCATTCATGGTTCTACATTAGAAGTTTTTTTGTGTTTTTTTTACAAGTTTTGAACAAGTTAAAAGTAATATTTTTTCTAAAACCTAAGCTGAATCTTTACAAAGATAAAAAAAGTAAACATATTATGACTCTTGACAGCGTTTAGCAGTCAAAAATGGCTTTCTTTCTTTTCTCTAAAATTATTAGCTAGAGAGCTCGAGCTACGCTCGAAAGAGGCTTTAGTCGCTTTTAGTTTTGAAGCACTAACAGCCACAGCATTATATTTACGTCAGTATTGATATGTCTTTATAAAGAGCGATGTATTTCCCATCGTTACTAGCGTAACTGTGGTAACTGTTGTTTATCTTGGCTCTTAGGTCAAATTAGTTGATTTTGTGTAATTTTTCAGTACTTTGTAGTATTTTGTCGCAATTTTATTCATTGATAATACATTTTAGTATATAGACTCGATTTTTGTATATGAGCAGTTTAAGCATTCTAACAACCTTATTACTTCAATAAAAATAGTTTAAGTAATCTTACTGCTTGTAAACCTTGTCAGTTAAACAGCAGCTTAGGTTCAATCAACACTTCTCACCTATTAGATTCATAGTATAAATTTAAGATACGTTTGATTGATTGACTTTATTCATTACAAAGTCGTTCTAAACATAAGCTTAAGTAACTATCAACGATATTGTTATGATAGCGCGTTAAGTCAGTAATTACCAAGCCCGCATATAAACTAAGTAACAAAATATGTTAGATCAGTTCAGTTGTTACTTCATATGAAAAATTTTATCCAAGATGTTAAAATCAGTTTGAACATAAGTTCTAAAAATGTTCAATACCTAATATTTTTTTTATGTTTTATAATGACTAAAATACTCTTGAAAGTTAAATATTCTTCAAAAATGAATCTATTAGAAACTTGTGAAACTATTTTCTTTAGGTTTGCAAGTTTTTTTGATTGTGGAGAAATTAAGCAGTTTATCTAATGTTAACTAATTTATAACCAACCAAAAATTGTCAAAAAGCTAAATTAATTTCACGTACACTTAAAAAGCAAGGATTGTAACTAATTCTCCTTGATGACATTTTATATAACTAAATATTAAAAAATTTAAAGTAAAATTACATAAGTTTAAAGTAAGGGTTAGCAAGTTCCTCTCAGAAGAAGAAACACCCAGTTGTCAAAATGTTTTTCAACTAGAAAAAAATTAAAAATAATGGGAATTTTTACACAAAATTATTTGGATCTTGCTTTTGAATTATTTACATAAACACTAGTGGTTACAAAATAATAGCTCATAAAGTTGTTGCTTATAATCAGACTTTTTTTAAATTTTTCTATTATAACTGTTCAAATCTACCTGTTAAATGAAAAATTTTATTAACGAATCTGGTCCGAATAAGAACCTCCTTGATCACCAGTCAGATAAATTACCTGATTTAATAATTCTTACTACCTTTGAATTAAAGCTTTGCAAGCATAAAATATAAGAAAAAATATCTATAGAATAAAAACAACATCCTTTTATTTAACATTTTTTTCCTTTAAATTTTTTATTGAACTAACAGTTGATCATTATTAACTTTATTTTCACAACTGAAAGAAAATAGTTAAAAACACTACTAAACACTGTCAAAAAAAAGTTTTACATTTTTTTTTTCACTGATTTTTTTTTACTATATACAGACTACTAACTAGTTAATAAGGTTATTTAACAATATAGTTATAACTAAATTTAATCTAGTTGTTGTAAATTGTGTTAGAAAATAATTCAATTTAAAGTTTTACTATGTTTTGATGTTCCTGCACCAAAACAATGTAAGCTGATATTATTAAAATGTTTATGTATAAATAAATAAAATACCAAAGAATATAAGCTTTTCTATAAGTATGACTTTTTAAGTATTATTTTACACTTTATGCTGTTTTAACTATTTTATCAAATGTGAAAAAAAAAATCTTTTTGTTTTGTTCAAGATAATGTTGTAGTTTAAGTAGATCTTTGGGTACGCTAAAAGTGCTTGTAAAAAAGGTTAATTATGCTTAAAAGTGTTTAAACTTTTAGGATTTTTTTAGAAGTTGTTAATTATATTATTCTAAAAAATTAAAATGTTTTAGTATTAAACATGATTTTTCATAATGCTTAATATATCCAAGTGGATTCTAATTTTTTTCTTAATCATTGTTAAGCATAAATAATTCAATAATAAACTAAAGCTTACACTGCCATAACTATGTATAATGATATAAAAGAAGATAATTTTTAAGAAGTATAATACAAATTAGATTAGGGAAGTCTTATGAATTTAGACATAAAAGTTTAACTTATGTAAACAGCTGTTATCTTTTTAAACTTATAATGAGTTATTCTTTTTTTTTATTACATTGTAAATTTTTATTAAGACACAACATACAATTTAAGCAACCTTAAGGTTTGAAAAATATTTCAAACTTCTTTGAAAAAAAGTTTTAAAGTAGCAATTTGTTTGTGTTTTAAATAATAAATAAATAATATATCACAACTTAGTTATATTACAACTACTCTGTTTTTAACTAGTTTTTTGGTAATTCACTCTTAATTACATGTAAATTTAGAAAATTATGTGAAGTAGATGTACACTAAAAGTAAACTAAAACTTTTATAATGAGATCAGAGCTTAAATAAAATACTATGGCAGAAATTTTGATTGATTGTTTTTAATAAAAAAACTGTTGATGCTTCCAATTTTGAATCACTGAGTTTTTTATTTTTGTGCTTTTAAAACATTTGTAAAAACAGTTTATCTAGTTTGTAGTGAGTTATCGTTGCTTTTTATTAAGTACTACTGATATTTAGTTACTTCTGTTAACTACAGCATCATATTTATGTATTAGCTAAAGAAAAGTTTTTTGTTAACATGCTGTTTACTAGTTTAAAAGTGTAGCTATTTACAATGACATAAAACTGTAAATAATGATATTTTGATAACTTTGATATAGTTAACTTTTACAGAATTCTTTAAATTTTATTAAACAGAATTGTAATGCTTTATAAATCAAATATAATGTAAAACAGTTTTAAACAGACCATAGTTGAAAAACAAATTTTATTTCATACTAAATACATGTCTTACAATGTCTAAAAAGTAAAAGTTAAAAACTTATATACAGTTAATTTTAACACAACTCTTTAACTATCAAGTAACTATGTTGTAATGCTTTATTATTCAAATCTAAGGTAAAATTAATTAAATAATTTATACTTAAATTATGAATTTGATTTCATTCTAAATAAAATATAATAGTAGACAGTTTAAATTTAATCCCTGCTTTTTAGAAACACATGATAACCTATTTTGTTAAAATACAGAATAGTGTTCCTATAAAAATTTAAGAATTTAAAGTTATACATAAAAACTATTTATTATTAGTTTTGCTGTATTCTAAAACTTATATGTTTTAACATAGTGTATTTAAAAAACTTTATTTTTTTTTTTGTCTAATAAAACTCAAAGTACGAGTTTTAGTTTATATATTATTAATTAAAATAGTTTATATATTTTTTGTCAACTAAAACTATTTTTATCACTTAAAAGACTTACCTTGAAAGCTTTATTGAATTCACACATCTAATAAATAACTTAGGTTAGTGTTTTATAATGTTTATATAAGTAAAACCTTGAATTTCATCTACAAATAGTGTCAATCATGAAAATTATTCTGGCAAAGAAAATTATTAGAAATTGATGTTTTGTTAAAACCAAGTTGAGCTATTCAGGAATTATTTATGTTACAGGGTTGTAACACACTCAGGCTACCATGCAAACAGTTTATTCCATGCTAGTTTAACATTAAAAAATATTTGCCTAAGTCATGTCAATCTGGCATTACTGGTTAAAAACTTTTTCACTTTAGTTTTAATTTAGAAATTTTGAACTTTTTTTTTCAAGGTAGCTTTCATATTTTTATAATGAATAAAAATAATGTTATTTAGTCAAAAATTCAAAGTCCTCTTTTTAGCTTAAATAATGCAAAAAGTCTATGTTTATTTGTTTTTTCATTAATAAACTTGATCAAAGCACTACAAAAGACTTCTGTATTCTTTAGACTGAATTGTTTTTTTTTTTTTAATAGAAATACATTTTATGATTACTTCAAAATTATAACAAACTTACAAATAAAAGCCAAGCATGTAGTTTTTGCTCTTAAATTGTTTTATTACACTTAAGATTTTAGATAAATGTTTTTAAAACGCATGTAAAATCACTAAAGGGTTTTTTTTTTGTTTTACATAACATGAAATTGAATTAGACTTCATTTCTAGGGTCTAGGCTTTGCTACTTTTTTAAAAAAATATAAAAAGGTTATTTTTGAACTAATTATTTTTAAATTAAAAATTTACCTGTTTTAAGTTAGATTTTTGTGGTTTCATATAACTTTTAAAATTTTAAGTATTAAATGCTGAATTTACAAATATAAACATTTGTAGATAATAAAATAGCTTATAGTAAAAAGGATACTAGAAAAAAAAATTAAAGTAATAATAATATATACATTGCTTAATATTTTTAATAAAAATGCTAGTAAACAATTTAAGATTCTTAGTTATATTGAGACAATAAACTGTAAATATGTTTTAAAATACTAAAATATTTATCTTTGTTTTATTCTATGTATTAAATTTAAGAGTGAAAGTTATTTGCTTGTAAGCTTTTTTTTTAACTTAATCATTTATTAATTTATTTGTTTAAATATAGCATAATTATCATACAAGGTCTTCAGAAACAAATATTATTTTCTATCTAGATTCAATATCCAGAGTTTACAATTTTCTATCTTACCAAGCTTAAATTATGGAATAATAAAATTGTGGACTTATCTACTATTATGTTTAAAAAATCTAGTTCACTTGTAGAGTTCAAGGATAAACTTAAAAATTACTTATTAAATAGTGATTATCAATGTCATAAGTGATCATTGCTACTTGTTTGTTTACTTTTGTTTACGGAGTTAATAGTATTTATTTTCTAATACATAAAAACTTTACTTCAAATAAGTATTTTTTTTTGGTTACAATAACAGTGATGCAGTTTAAAATGCAGCAATTTTCTACTTACTATTCTTTAGGTTATTTATTAAAATTAATGTTTTGAACTAACTTTAGACTTTTTACAAACTTTATTATATATTTTTATTGCTCCAGTATGCCCATATAAGAATTAAGTGATATTTATGCTTTCATTGAAAATTTCTGAGTTTACTTTCTCGAATTAACTTATAATAAATAAATCTAGTTTTCTGAGTGTGCCTGAAAGGTTTTTTCGTTTTTAATTTTGCAAACATTATTTACTTCTCTATAGTTACATTTATAGGCTTAGAAAATTGGTTAGGTTTCAAATTTGCACAATCGTACAAAATTGCACGAGGGCAAATATTACACGAAGATAAAATTGCATTAAAACTTTTTTGCACAAAGGGTCTTTTTTGCACAGAAGGTCAATTTTGCACGAAAACATTTTTGCACGGGTTGAAATGTTTATTTACTTATTTTATTTATTTGTTTATTTTAAAATGAAGTTTTTTTTCCTATCACTGTTACCACTAACCCTTACCCTGTTCGGTAGTTAATTTTTTCTTGTTGTTTTTTTATTATTTAGTTTTTAATTTTTATTTGTTTTTTTTATTTTATTTAACTATCACTGTTACCCTTATCCTTAGCCACGGTAGGTAGCTTTTTTTTTAACTAATTATTTTTTTTCCTGTTTGTTTTTAATGATAGTTTCTAATCGCTGACCCTTAGTAACTTTTTTTTAATAAATATATCATTTAGTTCATTTTTCTGATTTTTTTTTCATATTTTCTTTTTTCTGTTTTCATGTTTTACTCTCGTGCAAATTTGTCTTCTTGCAACTTAAAATTTCCTTAAAAAGTATTTAGAGGAAGAAAAAAAGGACAATCAAAAACTAAACTGAAGAAAAGTTTTGTTGTTATTTAAATCATTGTTATTGTTTTTTTTTACCTTTTTTTTATAACTGTATAATGTGTAAATCTTACGGTAGTAATTTTTATATTATTGTTTATAAAAGTTGATTTGAGGTTATGATTAAATACATATCTTAATATAGAAATAAAAAATTAGGAACATTTTTATTTTTATTTATTAAAGTGTTATTTTCTGAATTATTTCAATCAATTTAAATGTAAAAAACTGATAAAACTTGTATTTCAGGTTTTTACGATTTAACCTAATTTAAAAAAGGTGTGACCTGTTTTTCAAGTATTTTCATGTTTGCTATTAGTATGGTTTAATTCTAATTTTTAATTTAACTCGTTTTATATATTAAGTTTTAGTTAATTTTTTAAGTATAAATATGTTCTTTGCTTATATATCTTATTAACAGAAAAAATTTAACACAACACAAAGTAAAAATGGGTGTCACATTCAGCAAAATATTCGACTCGCTGTTCGGAAAGAAGCAGATGTCCATGCTAATGGT
Organism: Thalia democratica; assembly: GCF_965202585.1. Classification (NCBI taxonomy): domain Eukaryota; kingdom Metazoa; phylum Chordata; class Thaliacea; order Salpida; family Salpidae; genus Thalia; species Thalia democratica. The sequence goes on from NC_139166.1 coordinate 11,263,403, forward strand.
GGGCTTGGACGCGGCGGGTAAAACGACCATTTTGTACAAGCTGAAGCTCGGTGACGTGGTCAGCACCATACCCACGATCGGGTTCAACGTTGAAACCGTGGAGTACAAGAACATATCTTTCACTGTGTGGGATGTGAGTTTGTATATATATATATACGTTTTAAAGTAACATTCTTGTTAAATTCAATTTGTAATCTTGTTTAGATTATACACTATATAATTTTAATAATTATTTTTATATGTTGAGTACAAGAACATATCTTTCACTGTGTGGGATGTTAGTTTGTTTATTACTAGATACTTTATAAATGTTTTTTTTGTGGAGTACAAGAACATATCATTCAATGTGTGGGATGTGAGTTAGTTTGCAGTTGTTTAAACTATATATGTAACAAATGATTATTTTTTTATATTGATTATAATAACATCATTCATTGCGTGGGATGTGAGTTTGTTCCCAAGTAAATGTTTTAAAATTAATTTGAAGATAAGTGGCACGTGACTTATTTTAAAGTACATTAGAAATCAAATAAAAGCGTTTACAGTTTAAGCCCAATTCATTTTTTTATGTTAAATAAACTTTCTTAGTTTTTGAATATTGTTTTGTTTTATTTTATAAAACTGAATATTTAACATTTATTGTATATATAAACCAAAAGCAAATAAGAAATAAAAAATATCCTTTTAACTAGCTAATAAAGCACACTAAAACTAAGACACAAATTTTCACTAATTTGAAAACTTTATTATGGTAGTTTTTATTGTTGATAACAAGATTTAGAAACATATCAACTCAAGAGTCAAGATACAGTTTCTTAATTAATTTTCACGGCGTCTTAAACAGAAAAAAAAACCTGTTGTTAAGAATTAATATATTTCTAAAATAACAAAGTTCTAAACTTACAATCTAAGTTCTGGCTAACATTTACAAACCTGATTACTTAAAATTATTTTTTGTAAACTTTTACTTTTTACAAATTTTGTATGTCTGTTTTCTTTTTTCACAATGTTGCTCTAATCAGTTCAGAATATAAAGTAAAACAAAATATTGAATTAATAAAACATTTTAGATTGGTGGCCAAGAAAAAATACGTAGTTTGTGGAAATACTACTATCAAAACGCAAAAGGTAATTATTTTTAGTAACAGTATTAACTTAGTTATAAATATACCTTGTTATTGTCAGATTTATTATGAAAAACTGTAATAGACTATAGTTAAACTAACAGTTTTAGTTAAAATTTAACCACTCTAGCCCTAAGTTAAAATTACGTTGATCATTTTAAAGTAGACTTAGAACTTTAGCTTGCTTTATGTGATATTAAGTGTAACCAAATAAGTTGTTAAAAATAGAAGGTTAAGTAAACAAAATTTGATTTTTAAATAACAGAGGTAAACAAAACTTAACACATTAATTATTAATATTAAACAATATAACTAATAATATAATCTAAACCAGGGATATTTTTTATTGATTAAAATTATGCAGATAAATCTTTGTTTTACACATTACTGTATTTAAGACTTCAAAGTTTAATTTACAAACACTTATAAACTCTTAAGATTGTTATTCATACACACTTATTTAAGTAAACTGACACTAGTGCTACAAAAGAATATTTAATAAAAACCTTAATTATTTGTTTTACTAATATTTTTTAATATTTTTAAAAATACTTTTAATGTGAACTAGGGATCATCTTTGTTGTTGATTCAAACGATCCGGAACGTGTCAACGAAGCTAGAGAGGAACTTGAAAAGCTCCTTACTGAAGATGAATTGAGAAATGCTGTGTTGCTCGTACTTGCTAACAAACAGGTTAGTAATTGTTATTTATTTTTAAAATTATAAATTATAAATATGTTAATGTTTTTAGTCTTAACTTCTTGGCTTGGCTAACTTTTCAGGTTCACAAAACACAAACAGCTGAATTCCAACATAGTAACATTTTAAGTTGAAACTAATGTATTTTTTAGATTTTGCAGTTTAAGTTTTTTTTTAAATATATTATTTTAAATTATCAAAGTTCAACTGTTAAAAAAAATAAGTTACTTGTTTATACTGTTATGCAAGGTAATATAACTAAAAAAACTTACAGCAACCTTAAACTTTTGTTTAAATTTGTTATACAGGACCTGCCAAACGCAGTTCAGATAACAGACTTGATGCAGCAACTGGGCCTACCCAACCTGATAAACAGAGAATGGTACATACAAGCAACATGCGCCATCAGTGGCGACGGTTTGCACGAAGGACTTGATTGGCTTTGTAGTGCATTGAACAAGGCCAAATAGATAAAAAAAAAGTTCATGTAGTTGTACACTCGAACAGAACTAATAAATAAAAAGACACTCATTCTATGATTTTATGATTCTTTACAAACAATATTAGTACCAATTTAAAAAAAAATCTTATATTTTCTTTGTGCATTTGTAGTTCTTGTAAAATAAAGTATAAATATGTTAAATATCTAAAATTGTTATACATAGTTTTTAAACACGTACGAGTTTAAGCTACATGTCTTTTGTTTTATGCTGGCATTAAATATTGTTCTTTACATAACCATAATTCAGATGGGTTGTCTGTGTACTTTATTGAACAAAAAATAATAAAAAAGTTGGACAGGACCAAAAACAAACACTTTTTAAACAATTTCTTGTAGTTTCTTAGTTTCTAACTCTATAGTTGATATAAAAAACTGTTTGTAGTTTTTTTTTATTTAGTACATTCGAAGTTCTTGATGATAAAGTTAAGAATAACAAAGTTAAAAGCTTATACATACAGTTTCTTATTACATAGCGATTTAAGTTTTGTGTCGATATTAGTTATTAGATAACTAAATTACATATACTTCTCAGTATCATTATTGAGTAGAACGTGAACTTAAAAAAAAATTGAAGTTTAAAAAAAAAACCTTATCATTATTGTATACAAATCAATACATTTTTTTGATCATTCAAGGATTGATGATAATCCGAAATACTTAAAAGGAAAATATAAACTTAAATATACGCATTTAAAAAAAATCTTCATCCTCTAACTAATAACAAACATCTTTTGTACAAAAAGTTAGTGGCAGTTAACTTGAAATGTTTTTTGTCGTAATTGATAAGAATTAACGGTTGCAGTAACTTTTAAGAAACTTAGTTGCTTTATACACAAAAATTTTTTTATTTAATCTAAACCAAAATTATCCTATCTACAAAGCAAGAAAAATCGTTAAAGATGATTTGTGTCTACTTTAAATAATAATTGTTATCTCCATTTTTTTATGAAAACGTGTTTAAGCAAATAAGTGTTCGAAACAGCAAGACTTTGAAAACTTGTGAAACATCAGCTCTTCTAATATTGACACATCACGTAAATAAATAAGTAAATTAATAAAAAAGTTTAAAAAGAGAGTTGATTGCTTCTCTCAAAGTACCAGCAAATTGTTCATTTTCTCATGTAATATACGCCTTTATGCACTGGTAAAAAATGTAATTTGAATATAAAACTAAAACATTCTTAGATCTTCTTGAAATACTATTAAAAGGTCTGGTAAACTTGTGAACACCTAGTTTTTTCTAAAGTACAGAAAGAAAAAAGTGAACGCTCACAACTATGGTAAATGGATTGGTGTGGAGAAAGACCTTTCGGTCAACGAGCCTCACACCATATATGTATAAATAAGTTTCATAAGCTTTATTGAAAACTTAGATAAAATCTAATTTTAAGTTAAATGTATGATTTTTTTAACTTAAACTAATTAAAGAAATTAATTCATAAAGAAAAAAAATGGTATGCACTCTTTTTCAAACCCATTACTGCCAATATTAACCATGAAAATCATAGTCTACCATGGGCACCACACTGTCTCCTCCCAAAGATTTCAATTTGTATGATCATGTACGTTCACATTTTTCTAGTTGCCCTCTCTACAAGGCAACCCTGAAAAATGCAATAAAACGGTCAATAATAGAACAAAAAGAGAGAAGTCGTGAAGTGCTATAACTAACATATTTTCTTTGTCTAAAACTAAATGTGTTTAAAAAAGATAACAAAAAAAAAGAAAAAAAGACTTAACAACTACTTTTGTAAATAAAAAAATAGTTAATAAATATCTCACTTAGAAATAAAATTACAAAATAAGTTTCACTTTCAACTATACCTGTCCAAAAACCCTGTTACTCTACTACTTGAGTACTGATTACTAAGGATACTTAGCAAGTTTTAAATTAATTATAAAACGTAAGGCTAACTCAGAAAAGTTTATAAAGAATTTGAAATCGTTTTTCAAAACTTTTAAACGTTTTTGTTGTAGTTTTTATTTACATTTTCATATTCAAATATTGTTTGTGTTTGAGATCTTACAATTTTCTCATCAACATTTACATGGTTACATGACATTTTAAATTCTTTCTTAAAAAATATCTAAGAGACTATGTCTCAAAATGTGCTATATGTATCAAAATAAAAAAAAGTTGGTCTTATTAATAACTACAAGCCATTTCTTTTCATTTGTAAAATTTCATTTTTTTATTTAATATATAAGAAAAATAATAAAAATAAGTATACTTAAAAACTTATTTTAACCATATCTTTAAAAATTTTACAAAAAGAAAAAATGGCTTGTAGATATAAATAAGAAAAACATACGTATTCTTTATTTTTTTCAAATATATACTACTTTTTAAGTTGTGGCCCTTTAATTTTTTTTAGAATTTAAATTGTCGTGCACCCCATTGACACACAGTTGCCAAATACTACCTCAGAATTGTATAAAACTTTAGAAAAAAAACTAAGGCTGATTTGAATTTTATTTAATTAAACAAGAAACTGAGGCATACTCAAGCTAATTGAATTTTTTCAAAACTCTGACTAGTTTGAGTATTTTTCCTAATCTAAAAACTGTTTTATGACTTTAAATCTTATATTTTGTCTTGAAAGTTCTGTTTGTTTGTTCCTAAACCTATTTTAATTATCAAGAACTCCTTAGTATTTAAATTGATCATCATAAAAGTTATCAGTGCATTTTTTTTACTACTTTTGTTTTAAATTTATAAAAGTCAATCTAGTTTTTAATGCTTTTAACCACAGACAAACTTGGGCTAGCTAAGTTTATACAAAAAGTTTATACAAATTTATACAAATTTATACAAAAAGTATAAAGATTTAACAAGAGTCCTTGAGGCTGTTTTTGTGCTTCACAATGGCCAGGCAAGTGTTGAACGGGGTTTTAGCTTAAATAAGGAAGTAATATCAACTAATATGGGAGAGATGACAATAAGGTCCCGAAGAATGATCAAAGATCATCTATATGCAAACAGTCTAGAACCAAGCACAGTTGAACTAAGTTCTGAATTGTTAAAATTTGTAAAATCTTCTAGGGCCCAATATTTGGCATATCTTGAGCAACAGCGCTTTGCTAAAAATGTAGCAAATAAAGGTGATGCTTTGAGCAAGTTAGAAGAACAAAAAAGTAAACTTACAAAGCAACTCAAATGTTTGAATGAAGACTATGACAAACATACTGCATATGCCAACAAACAGTCTGATTTAGAAGCAATGAAAGAATTATTAGCAAGAGGAATAGCTGCTAAGGACAACGCAAATAAACTTGAAAATAAAATTAAAACTATTGATTTAGAAATTGCATACTTAAAAAAACAGTATTAAGATTTTTTTATTTGGTAATTTGAAATTGTTTTAAAATAAAAATTATGTTTTCAGTTATTTAAAATAGATTGTGTATGAAAATCTAAAAGACATAAAAAAAAATTTAATTTTAGATTATTTTGTATCAGTTGTTAGGTATTAAGTTGTACTTTGATATGAGATATTTCTTTAGCTATTTCTTTAAACTTTCTTTTTGCAGGTTTTTTTACAATAATATTAAGCTTTCAAGTTTTATTTACTGCATTCAGAACAGTTGCTAGGAAAGACATACAAGTCATAATGAATTTATTATGTATGCATTTAAGTGAGTTCTTCATGTGAAATTATTATTATAGTATAATTAAATTTTGTCAATTAAAAAGTCAAAAAAATTAAACTTTATTCTTTTGTTTAGAAAGTTAACTAACAAGTTTACACAAAGTTGTGCAAAAATTTAGTTTTTAATTTTTAATTGGTTTAAACCTTTTAAGATAGAGTTTTTGAAAACAGTTTTTTTCATAAATTTAATGCAGAAGCATACACATACAACCTTCCTTTTATTATTAAAGAAGAAAAATGAGAATGAGGTATTAATAATTTGTGTTAGAAGAGAAATTTTTTTTTTAAGATTTGAAAAATACTCAGGGAAACTCAGGGAAATTTAAGGTTACTCAGTGAAATTTTTGGTCACTCAGGGAAGATTTTTTGGCTCAAAGAGTGGCAACCCTGTAGTTTGAGTATTTTCCCCAATCTAAAAACTGTTTTATGACTTTAAATCTTATATTTTGTCTTGAAAGTTCTGTTTGTTTGTTCCTAAACCTATTTTAATTATCAAGAACTCCTTAGTATTTAAATTGATCATCATAAAAGTTATCAGTGCATTATTCTTACTACTTTTGTTTTAAATTTATAAAAGTCAATCTAGTTTTTAATGCTTTTAACCACAGACAAACTTAGGCTAGCTAAAAAAATTTTATAGACATTTTGAAAAACTCGGACTAGTTCAGTTACTGAACACCCAAGCTAATTGTTTTGTTTCATAAAATAAGTTTATGTTGATTTACATTTAAATGTTTTGCTATTGTATACTTTAGTATTGATCTACTATATTAACTTAATTGTTTTTACAGTCTATATTAAATATAATATTTTACTTATTGGTTGCTCTACTTTAACAAAGGTGTTTTTCAAAGTCTTGTGCAAACAAAAAGTCTGTAAGAATATATTTTCAGTCACACCTTTAAAATTTAAGTATTATATATGTAAATAATCTTGAAGTATATTTCACAATGAACAGGGTTGACAGAAACTCTGCATCCTTAGTGTACTAAGGACAATTTAGGACATCTTCAACTTTTTTCTTAAAACTAAGGATGACTCAGGCCAGCTGGTTTTTTTTATATTCATAATATCCTCAGGATATTTAAAAGTTTGTTTGAAATTTCAGTCTAGTTTTTTATTAGATCTTGAATTAGACTTAGTTGCTCCAGTTTAATAGCTTGATTTTTACTGATTTTGAAAAGTCTGTTATTCAAATAAAATATTTAAGATTTTCAAAGAATATAAAAATAATAAGAATGACTTAGGACAATTAGTATTTACTCAGAACTCAGTTATTTGTTTTATTTTTTTTTTATTTTAGCACAATTGCTTAAAATATTGTTTTTGTCTATTTTTTAAATTTCTCCTAACTTAGCTTGAAAGAATATGATTTAAAATAATTTTTGTATTTAATTGAATTAATTAGTGCATTTTAGTTTTTTGCAGGTATGTCTAAGGCAAATTTTTATCACTTTAAAATTCACTTAATTAAAAGTAATGTTTTTTTTTTTCAAGATTTTTAAAAATTAAACAAGAATGTTTTATTTGATAAGAATTGACAATGTTTATATTTTATTAAACGAAAGCTCTTTTTAAAGTGTTTGTAATAAACTGTAGACAGTAGTTTTTTTGATGGTTCTAACCATTTTTTATTTCTCTGTAAGTAAAGGATTTTTTTTATATAACAAAAATTTAATACTACAAAATTAATCTTTGAAGTGTTTTTAAGTTAAACAGTTTAATACTGAAAGTCTAATTTTAAAATTTTTGCACAGCATTTACACCCTTTATTTGTGTAAAGAATGTCAGTTCAAGAAGCAAACCATCAAACACTAAAAAGTTTGTTTTTTTTTTGTCTTTTTCTTATCAACTAATATGGTAAAAGGCTGTTATTTCATCCTATAAACTATTTTTAAACTTACTAGCTTGAAATATATAACTAAATAAACTTTGTAAATGATTTGTTTGTGCAGATGTTACAAGCCAGAAGCAAATTTTTCAAAATCATAAGGAAGAAATTAGGCAGCTTGAAAATTGCAAACAAAAGTTAAAAAAAGAAAACTCTAGTAGGTTATATTTGAAGGGTTGTTTTTTTATTACTTCAGTCATACTTACTAAATTTATTTTGATTTTTATCAAGTTATTTTTGTCTAATGAGAATTTTAATTTCCTAATGCTTGGGCTATTGTTATAATACTTTTTGGAGATGAACTTATAAATCTTTTTTTTAATAAAATTCTTTTATCATCATAATTCTGAAACAAGTTTTAATAATATTTATATATTATTTAGTCACAATTTTCTTATTTCAAAATGTTGAATTTTATTTAGTTAATATTCACACTATTTTATTTAAATAAGCAAATAATTTTAAAATTACAAAGTATCTTGCTTTTTGAATGAGTCTTCGAAATGTTCATTGGTATAAATTTGGTTCTTAGCAACATTAAATTTACATGTTTCTGTAAAAAACTAAACACTGTACAGGTTATAAGAAAATACATGAAGAGAATTTGATGCTACAAGAAGAAAAAGATACTTCAGAAAAAATTGTTGTACAGTTAAATAAACTAATTTCTATTGCTTGCAGAGTTTTAGATTCTTTAAAATTTGATCTTAAAAAGTTAGTTTATCCAATAAAATAAGGATATATGTATAAATCAAAAATTAAAAAAAAAACTTTTACAAAGCTATATCATATAATGCAAACTATATAAACTCAGACAGTTCAAATGTAAAAATTATTTTTTTTTTTAAACTGAAGGGTCACAATTCAAAAAGTAATGAATTTTTGCAAAAATTAAGATACTTATATAAGTCTTATTTTTAGCCGTTTTTCTTTTGTATTTGTTTAAATTTAAATAACTTTAGGATATGGCTAAAATAAGTTTTAAAAGATAGTTATTTTTAGTTGTATTTGTATGTTTATATATTAAGATTTGCAAAAATAAAAATTGCTATTAGATATTGATGCAACATACATATGAATTCTTTAAAGGTATGGTCTCTTAAATATACAGGGTTGCCACTTTACCTATAAAAACCTTGAAAAACCTGGAATTTGAAAATTTAGGCAAAAATAACCTGGAAAAATCTGGAATTTAAGAAATTTTGAAAAAAACCTGAGAACCTGGAATTTTGATCAAAAAACCTGGAAAAACCTGGAATTTTTATTAATTTTAACATTTTCAGTAGTAAAATTTCGATTTGACTCAAAAAATCTATCTATCATATCTTATATATATTAAGATTTTTTGTCATCATCATTCTTTTTTTATTAAAAAACACATCTAATTTAACTTGACAGTATCTTTTCGATATTTTTATACTATTTAACACAGTTTCTTATATAAAAATTAATTTTAAACTAAAAATAGACCCAAAAATGTGTACCTTTATAAACCTGGAAGAAATTTCGAAAACCTTGAAAAAATTTTAAAAAAAGGTGTGGCAACCCTGAATATAATTCTAAGGATTTTCCAAATTTGAATTTTCATGTAACCGTTTTTTAATTATTTGAAAGTTTCGCATAATATTTTGAAATAAACCTTTTTTTTCTAAATCTATTGAACCTTTTTATAAGATTGTTTTAGAGTACACTTTGCTTATTAACTATCCTTATTTAACTTCTATTTCATTTGATTGAACTTTTTAAACATAAAAACTATTTTTAAAATACCATAATTTCTTCGGATAATACTATATGTATGAAGTAATTTTTCAGTTGTTTATAATTTCAGGTTGGAAAATCCAAGAAGTTATAAAAACCAGTGTTCTCAGGTTGATAATGATATTCATACCAGTTTTACACAACAAATAAGAAAAGACAATAGTTTGAACTGTTTATATTCTACTTGTTAAACTAGTTGTGCTGACAACAAAATTATTGTTTAATTAACTGGATAAAAGATTTTAAATGTTAATTACAGTTTTATTATTGTTTGAAACAGGTCATGTTAAAATATTTGATTGAAGTTAGTAAAAATAAAGTGTAATAAGTATTTTGAATTATCTGTATGTTATTAGATAGCTGTAATTTGAATTTTATTTAGAAGTTACCATGAAATCTAAGACAAAAAACATGAAAGTTTCATTAAAAAATGATTTTCTTAATGCTATCTTAGACCCAAGCACTGTTAACGCATTGAAACAAATTGATAAAAAGTCTAGTAAAAATACCACAAGTTAATTTTTTAAAATTTTACTACTTATGTGAACTTCCTTACTGCTTTTTACGTAAAACTGTTTGAATTTTGAACACCTTTATATTTCACTTCTAAAATCAAAAATAGTTGATTATTTAATATGTTTGTCCACAAACATCTAATCAGAAGGAAAAACTAAAACACTTAAACAAAACTGGTATTGTGGCCACACAGTTATTTTTGATTACTTGAAACTGATAATTTTAACTCAGGCACTCTTACCAACTACCAGAAATATAGCTTGATATGCGCTATCAACCATGCTACCTATAATAGTTGAACTGAACCAATAAAATTTAAATGTTTTACAAAACTCTGCTGTACAGTATTGAGCCAATACTTGTATTCAACAAAAAGGCAAAGTCTTTGGGTCTTTAAAATGTGGAAATCAATCATTTAAATCGTATACAGGGTTTCACTTTACCTGGAATCCTGGAAAGACCTGGAATTTGACAATTTAGGCAAAACTAACCTGGAAAAACCTGGAATTTTTAAGAATTTTAACATGTTTAGTAGTAAAATTTTGGTTTGACACAAAAAATTTATCAAATAGATAAAACATTTTTGTCAGCAGCAAAAATTAGAAAAAAAAACATTTTAGGTAGCTTTACAGTATCTTTTCAATCTTTTTATACTGTTTCTTACCTTAAATTTAACTTTAAACTAGAAATAAACTTAAAAATGTGTACTTTTAAAAACCTGGAAGAAATTTGAAAAACCTGGAAAAGTTTTTGAAAAATCGAGTGGCAACCCTGTGTATATCATAAATTTAAACTTATATTCTAAGTAAATGTTGAAGTAACTGTTTAAAATAAATACAGTAATTTTTCACTACTTTCACAGGTACAATCAGTTATAAAGAAGTAATTCAAAAGCAAAACAACACAATATTTTATCTTAAAAGGGAAATCATAAAGCTTAAGTTTGAGAACAAAAGTAAGTTGTAATTACTTGTATTTACAAACTTACTTAGTTAAAGTGGTTACATAATTTACTTATGTTTAAAAATGAAACATGGTGTTTGTACCACATTTTAAGATAAGGTCCAAAAAAGCAATTAGTTTTAATCTCATTAAATGTGTAGTGTTATAATGAACTATATTTTTAACAGACTTGATCAGAAATATCAAGAAAATTCCGAAATTGAAAGAAGATATCTACTATTTGGAAGTACAAAAAAGAACTTTAATTAGTTCTTGCCATACTTTAGTAGAAGAAATAGACCTTGTAGAAAAAAAATTAGAAAAGTCAGTCAGTTTTTATTAAGTCAATTAGTTTAGAATTTAGCTTTTCAACGTAATTTTTGTATTTGTTTAGGTATCCAAGACGTCCTAAATTAAATCATAGCTGCTCTCAAACTGATGATTTAATTACTAATGTTAATCAGAATGAAAGGGATATTGCAGTTACCCATAGTGGTTAGTTTTTTTTACTATTATTTATTGTAGATTGTATTCTTACCAAAAAAAATGAAGTTTTTTCTGAGTCTTTTATAACAGCTTTAATTCGTCACCAAACAATGATCTTATAAAGATTTGAGAAAATCATTTGATGTAGATTTATTAGATCAACCACATTAGCTGCATCATATAGCTATGTATAGTTTATATACAAAATATTGACATTACTACTACTTATTACTAATTACACATACTTATTATTAATAAATACTTATTAAGAACTTATTACTATTAATATAAATTTGTTTTTAACTTTTTTTTATTATTTCAGTTGGTTGTGTTTGTCAAAATACAACATAGTTATAAATAGAAAAGTATTTAACATTACACATTATTTTTTTATAAAATTTTGTATTGGTTAATAGGAATTACAAGTGAAATAGATCCTGATTTAAATATTGAAGATGAATTGAATGCTGATTTAAATATTGAGTTCGCAAAAGAAATTGATTTCAATATTGAAGATGCTAAAGAAATTGATTTAAATAATAAAGATGCAGAAGAAATTGATTCTAATATTGTAGAGGCAAGAGATCATGATTTAAATGTTGGAGATATAAATTTGCAAAAAAGTCAGAAAAATGAGCTTTCTAAATCTTACGTTCTTAGTAAGTTAATAGTTTGTTTTAAGTATAGTTGATAGTCTCACTTTTTTTATACGTATCTTTACCAAATGAGCATGTATTTATTCACAAAAATAACTTTTACAAATTTGTATTAAAATAATTTGTTTAAGTTAGTGTTTTTGATTTATATATTTTTTAAAATGATGTTAGTAATAGTTTTTGAGGACTTATTGCTTCAAATCTAAACTACAAATAAATTACTAAATCATGTTCTACTGATTTATGCACACCACATTAGTATTTATAATTTGTTAGAAATTTTTCTGTTATTTGCACTTATATTTAATATCATTATATGTTTTTTTTTCCCAAGACCTATTTAATATATTTTGCTAAAATATTTCAGTAAGTTAAAAAATTGATTATGCTTTACTTTTTTTGTTTGTTACTTACTTTGATACTTAATGTGGTCAGTTATAATTATTAAAATATTGACATTATTATACATAATTAAAATTATTAGAGCATAATAATTATAGTTGATTATCAAACAGGGAAGCGAAGTAGTAGAAAAGATTATGGTATCATACATCATGGAACCATGCATTATTGCAAAAGAAAACATAATTCACAACAAACTTCTGAAACTGACAAAAATATTACTACAGGTAGTATAACTTTTTATTTAATGCTTGGCTTGTGTTAAGGTAAAATCTTTTAGCTTAAGAGTTTAAATTATTACTTTCTTTAGCTACTATTGTTTATTTTGATCTTACCATGTATTTCATTTTATTTAACTTGATTTAAACTTAATTTAAAATTTGTTATTAAACAAATATATATCTTAAAGACATATAAATTAATAGAGTATTATGAACGTTTGAAAGGAATGATTTTTCTACAAAGTAGTCTCGATTTTTATTTTTAAACAGGATTAATTTATTTTATTTTTTGTAAAATTTCTTAACTAATTACAAAATATTTTTGATCTCTATACAAATTGCAAATAAATTTTATCAAAATTTTAAGGTACTTCAAAAAAACAAAATAAACGTAAAGCTTTACTGCAAAACTTACTAGATGATGCAAACATAAATAACAAAAGTTAGTGATTTGTATGTTTTTTCATGTTTAATTGTTGCTAGTTACTAAAAGTTTGTAGTAAGTTTTAAGTAAGATTTTTTGTATAAAGTTATATACACTTTGAATAAAATATTTTTACTTAGTTTTTCTATAAATTACAGATTCTTTTTACTAAAAATTAAATTATATTTAAATATATTTAAATGTTTCATCAACTCAATAATCAAATTTGGTATATCAACAATAAAAAATTACAAATTTGTCATAATATTGTATCATGTTATGATATATTAACTTTAATGGTCACTACTTGATCAAACAAGTCATGCTAAATAAAGCTAAGAAAGTTATATCATATATACACAGTTTATATTAAATTTTACTTTAGTAAAACTTAAACTTGTGATTACTTAAATCTTACTTGCATTAAGTTTTTTATTTGATATCTCTAACACTGTTTTAATTCTTCAAAAAATTTAAACTCTTTGAACTAGTTTTTGTTCTTGCTGATCTAAGTAGCTCTATTTTTTTATTTGTAGTTCTAAATTATAGCTACACTATTTAACTATGTAGTTTAATTTTAATTTTTGTGTTTTAATTTTTATATAATAAGCTATAGCTAGTGTTCATCAGCAAAATATTTAATATAAAAAAAAATGTTTTAGGAAAATTTCGAATGCTTGATATATTAATGATAATTTTTTAATTTTCTTAATTAGAATAGATTGTAGTAAAAACGTTATAAAAAACAGTTATTTAGTAAGGTAGATTTTTTAGTAGATACTAATTTGTGTTTGAAAAAGTCATAAAGTGTTATTGTTGTTTGGTACAATATTTCAATATTCATGAATGTGGTTATAAAATTTAAGAGCAACTTGTGTTTTGCAGGGTTATCACTCGGTCAGGAAATCAGGAAAAGTCAGGAAAATTTTTTTTAAATGACAAAAGTCAGGAAAAAATGGGGGGTTTTGAAAAAAAGTCAGGAAAAGTCAGGAAATTTAAAAAAATTTAAAAAAAAAGTCAGATTTTGTCATTTTAAATTTACAAAATTCCTTGTTTTCCAAAGCCTTCGAGTGGTAAAAATTACTTAAAAGTCCTTTAAAGTAAAAAAAAAAAAAAATTCCTAGAAATTTACAAAAATATTTAATTTTATTTCCAATGCCTTCATCTGGTATAAATTAGTAAAATATCCTTTATAAAACTGCAAAAATGTTCTATTAAAATATTGAGCAAGCAGATTTTGTAAGCTTTTTAGTATTGATGATCTGTAGCAAGGACACTTCCATAGTGAAACTGTGATATATACTCGAAAGTTTATCTAGCATAATTTTATAATCAAAGTGTTTTTTGTTTAATTAAATAATTGAGTTCTTTATAACTAAGCAGATAGTTTATTAATTTATGTAACAAGTTAATGTGTATACTGAAGCGGTGTGTAGACCAGATGAAGGAAATCATATCTTCATTAGATGAAGAAGTTGAAGTGCTAATAAAAAAACGGAGAAAATAAATTTTAGTACATACATATAAAAAAACAGTATTTGATTTAGTTCTTAATTGTTTAAATGTTTAAAGTGTAAAAGTTCGTTATTGTTTTAAACAGGGTTGCCACTCGGTCAGGAAAAGTCAGGAGAAATTTAAAAAAAAGACAACAGTCAGGAAAAGTCAGCAAAAAATTGTGGGTATTGAAAAAAAGTCAGGAAATTTCATAAAATTTAAAAAAAGTAAGATTTTTTCAGTTTAAATTTACAAAATTCCTTTTTTTTCCAAAGCCTTCAAATGATAAAAATTACTCAAAAGTCCTTTAAAGTCAGAAAAAAATTCCAAAATTTTCCTAGAAATTTACAAAAGTATTTAATTTTATTTCCAATGCCTTTACCTGGTATAAATTAATAAAACATCCTTTATAAAACTGCAAAAGTTTTCTATTAACATATCGAACAAGTACCCTATTTGAACAAGCAGATTTTGTAAGCTTTTTAGTATTGATGATCTGTAGCAAAGACACTTCCATAGTGAAACTGTGATATATACTCAAAAGTTTATCTAGCATAATTTTAGAATCAAAAGGTTTTTTGTTTAAGTAAATAATTGAGTTGTTGATAGTTAAGCAGTTAGTTTAGTATTTTATGTAACAAGTTGATGTGTATACTTTCTCTCTTTATATTTTTTTTAAAGTTGTTTAAATTTATATAATAAGTTAAAAGAGAGGTATATGCCAAGATTAAGTTTACTTATTATTTGTATTTTTAGTAGAGTAATTTAAGTTTTTAAAGTAAATAAGAGTATATTTATTTGTTACAAATTTTATACTAAATGATAAGAGGAAATCTTTTATGCAACAGATATATAGTTTACTTTTTTATGTCTTTTTTTTTTACTGTTACTTAACTTGAGTACTGGAAGTTTGATGATAGAATTCAGCAAAAAACTGTTGTTTTTAAACTGTATTAAAGTTAGATTGAAAGCGTTATATAGTTTCAAGTGTTAGATTATGTATTTTAGATTAAGTTTAATTTAAGAGTTTGATTTAGAAAAGTCAGGAAAATTTTGGTAAAAAGTCAGGAGAAGTCAGGAAATTTTTCTCAGCTTGATCAGTGGCAACCATGTTTAAGGTTTGAGTTGTGAAAGTTCCTTATTGATTTAAGGTTTTAATTGTAAAGTTCATTATTTGTCGTTTGTTTATCTAGATACATATACGCTAAGAAATGCTAAAAAAATTGTGTGTTTTTTCAGACAAGCTGTGTTTATAAGGTGATAATACAAGTATTTTGATGATGGAGCTGTTTATTACATACATCAATCATACACAGATGGTTTAAGTGATGTACTGGAAGTTTGATGATGGAATTCAGCAAAAAACTGTTGTTTTTAACCTTGATTAGATTGAAAGCTTTATATAGTTTATAGTATTAGGTTATGTAATTTAGAATAAGTTTAATTTAAGAGTTTGATTAAGAAAAGTCAGGAAAGTTTTTTTAAACAGTCAGGAAAAGTCAGGAAATTTTTCTCAGCTTGATCAGTGGCAACCATGGTATTGTTATATACGCAACATTTTCTTGGACTTTACCAGTATATCTGAGTGAACTCAGCCTTTTGTCCTCAAAAAATAGCAATTAGTTTTTTAATAGGTTTAAGATGTATGAATTTTACTTCCATTAGTTGTTTTAAACTACATAAAAATAATGAGTTAAATAATATCATTTTTTAATGTAACATCAATAGAGTATTTAATTTTTTGATCAATATTGTACTATTTCTTTAAATGCGAATTAGATAAATGACTAGTTGATGAAAAAACTCTTTAAGCTGTGAAGGTTATATTGAAAGAAAATAAAAAAAAGTCGTTTATTTTGAAAAATAGTTAAAATATATTTGAATAACTAACATTTAATATAACCTTATAATACTTAATGTTATCAGATGAACAATTTTTATATTTTACTTAAATTTGTTTATTATAAAGATATTTAAGCTAATAAAGCTTTGAAATATTAAGTAAAAAACCATTTATAAAAATTATAGGTTTTGTTAAGATATAATTTTATAAAATCTTTAACAGAAAGGAGAACTTATAAATCTACACAGAAACCAGCAGAAGGTTTTAAGCAATCTGCACAAAATCATGCTATTAGTTTTTACAGCCAAGGTTAGTAAAATTTTGTTTGGTATTTTAAAATAAGTTTTTCTTAATTTATAAACTAATAAAAAGCAAACTTATAAATTTCTTTTACTGAGTGACAACCACAAACACATAATTGTATCACTCGAGCAGAAACAACTCGAGCAGAAGCAACTCGAGCAGAAGCAACTCGAGCAGAAGCAACTCGAGCACCAGTAACTCGAGTAGAGGTAACTCGAGTAGAGGTAACTCGAGCAGAAGCAACTCGAGCAGGAATGTTTCGAACAGGGACAACTCGAGCAGGGACAACTCGAGCAGGGGCAACTCGAGCAGGGGAAACTTGAGCAGGGACAACTCGAGCAGGGACAACTCGAGCAGGGACAACTCGAGCAGGGACAACTCGAGCAGGGACAACTCTAGTAGGAACAACTCAAGTAGGGACAACTCTAGCAGAAGCAATTCGAGGAGGGACAACTCGAGCAGGGACAGCTCGAGCAAGAACAACTCGAGCAGGGACAATTCGAGCAGGGGCAACTCGATTACTGGCAATTAAAGCAGCGGCAACCCGGAAGTGTTTTTATTCTGCACCATGGTGCACCACCCAAGGAAAATACCACGCAAAGCCACTGAATAAAGCTTTGTTTTTTGAAACTCAGGCCAGTTTGGATATTTCCTTAAATTTCAGGATAGATTTTATTACTTTATATATTATTACAAATTATTTTATCAAGTCATTTTGTTATTTTCAGTATTTTATGTATTACATAACGTATATCAATTATAATTTTCAGTTAGATACTAAAATTGATTATTATTACTTTTTAAACTTAGATCGACTTATGCTAGGTTTTTTGACTCAATTTATTCTAAACCCTGAGTTGGGCAGACTTTGTTTTGATTTCAAAAGTGGAAAGTCTGCATTATCTAATTATTCTTAGCTACAAATTATATTATATTTATTTTCGTAGAGGAATTTAAATTCTGACTATGAATTTAATAAAAAAAAGTTTTAGCTGAAAATCATAAAAACGTTAAAAGTTAAACTTTTACTGTTTTTAGTCAACACACTAATAAAAACCTAAAAAACTAAAGAAATTTCAATTTAATGTCGTTCTTTTTCAGAACGTGATAAGTAGTTTCGAATAACTAAATTAGTTTTTTATCATATGAATGATATTTATTTTCAGAACAAGAAACTAGGCAAGCAACAGAACATGTTGATGAGTACAATTGCCCATATTGCCATCAAGTGTTCACAAGTTGAAATACTAGAAACAGGCATATAACTGATAACCACAAAAACTCTAAACTATACGAATGCCACAAATGCTTCAAAGTGTTCAGGTTTTGCTTGAAAATGTTTTTAAGTATTTCAAATGTCCTGCCTCAGGAATTTTTATTCAATTTTTATTTGCTTAATAACTATAATGAGACTGTGTATTTTTTCAGGTTCAATTCGAAATTAAAGAGCCACCTTTTAACACACAGTGATGCTAAACCGTTCAAGTGTGACCATTGTATTTGTAGTTTTAAGCGCAGACACGACTTGGAAAAGCACCTTTTAACACATTATGATGAAAAATCATTCAAGTGTGACCAATGTGGTAAAAGTTTCAAGCGCAGAGACCACTTGAAAATGCACCTTGTAACACATTATGATGCAAGACCATTCAAGTGTGACCATTGTAGTTATAGTTGTAAGCGCAGAGACAGCTTGAAATTGCATCAGATTAAACATTCAGATGTGAAACCATTCAAGTGTGAAAAGTGCGCGAAGGCGTTCAAGCACATTCAGAGTCTCAGGAAACATTTGGAAAAAGAGCACTAAAATATGAAGGAATTAAAAATGGCTGAATTGAAATAGAACTGTTTTCTTACATTTGTTTTAATTATGCGTAATTCAATCTAATTTGTTTTATATTTTCCCTTCAGTGGTTATATATTTTGTTGTTTAAAATGATAGAAAGCAAAAAACAGAAATAAATGTGTTTGAATGTTTACTATAATACCGTGAAAAACAAAAATATATAGTAAAGATTCTGATAGTTTCTTGGGATTTAGTTTGAAATTCTTCTGTTTTAATTTGTTCAACTTTTATAAACAAAAATTACTTAGAGTTGGGCTTATAGAAGTTTTCTTTTTAGTTTCGTTTAAACGATGTAAATGTTTTTTATAAATATATTGCTTAACATACAAGTTATTTTTTTTTTAATTCAAGGTAATGCCACATCTCTTTGTAAAATGCAAGATGGTGTTTTACTTTTGTTTAAATATAATTTCACTACTATTTTTTAAACGCAACATGTTTTAGTTTGACAAAATATTGATTTGCTTTATAAATTTGCTGTTACTATTTATACACACTTATAAATGTTTAAATTGTTTCGTTTATTCAGAAAAAATAAATTTTGTAAAAATAACTACTTTTAGTAATTTTCAAGTAATGAGTGCCAATTTTTGATTATAAATAATATATTAAAAACTTGCAAGCTGAGTACTTTTATATTCTAGCTGTCCTATATTAGTTAAACTCAGTGTTGCTACAAACTATTATCCGCATAATTAAATGACTAATACATCTTTCAAAAAAAAGCTTAATTTTATAAGTACAAAAACTCTTTGAACCATAAATGTTTACATTTGGTGTTAAAGGGACTTTGTGTAATGCGTACAATTTAAGGTTTGTTTTTCTAAATTTGAAGTAAGACGAGTAAAACTAAAGTAAACTAACTTTTTTATGTGTTACTAAGGACATATTTGCCATAAACTAGTTTTACTAACGATGGCTGTTTAATCGAGCCAATCTTTATGTTTTTGTTTAATGTTGTTTAAATGAAAAAACTTTTTTTCTCCCTTAACCTCGGAGAAAATTTGGAATCAAGTTTAAAACATCTTACGCCATAATAAACTAGAAGCTAAACAACTCATATAAATTTACTCTTAAAAATAATGATGGTTTATTAAACAATTTCAGTTTAGTAAAAAAAAAAATAAATTTTGAAGATAATAAAAAAAGAAATGAAATATTGCTTAATTTTCAAACTAGCTAGTTAATAAAGTTAAGTTTTAAATCACGTAGTTGTAAGTCCATCTGGTTGAAGAAATTTAGTAAATAATATTTTTTGTTGTAGGTTTTGTAATATTGTTAAAAAGCTTGTATATGTGTTTAATTTCTATTGTATAAGAAGCAGCTATATATTAAATGCAGTAGTTATAAAAAAATTATTTGAGAGAGATCTTATGGATTATCCAATAAGGTAGTTTAGTCAACAATCTTGAATAATAAAATAACATTTTATCACTCGACATTAGTATTAATTAGTCTAACACTCGAAAAAAAAATTTAGCATTTTGATGTTCATAAATAGTTTTTTACCAATCTTAGTATTTTTCAGCTATTTTGGACCTTTGCAACTGTCATATTTAGTTCTACTTATCACCTTAAATTTTATAAAAGCGTATATGCATAAGTGCTGAAGATTAAAATTAGTTATAAGTTCTCACTTTAAGTTAGCTTAACGTACAAGTTTTAACACTCGAAAAATACTTCTTTGGTGTTTTAAAACTTATAAAAATAAAGTTTATACTTCTTATACAAGATTGGATTTTGAAACTCTAAATCAGTTGTTTCTCATTAAAACTACAACAATAGAATCTGGCAGCTAAAAGCTCACATTTTTAATACTAATATTTTAAGATTGAAATTTTAGCTTTTGAAGACAAAGTAGCTGCAACCGCTAGATTTACTTATTCAAATGTACGGTTATTAAACTAGAGTCGGTTTCTGTTTTTAAAGACAAGACTAGCAGAGTAATTTACGCGCAGGATTCCAACTTAAAGTGATTAAAAAAAACGTACAAGAGTAAACTTGTATTTAAGAAATGAGTAACTCCGAAACATAGTATACTTACAAGAACCACAGATACCTTTTAACGTCAAGGACATAATAAGAAACCATACAAAAAAAAGATACATATTAAAAACCAATTTAATAGCAGACACTAAAAATCTGCTTTAGCCAGTTTAATTAATTAATAAAAATGAATGGTTTAATAAGCTAATAATCTGAATTTTTGTGTAAAAAAACTGTGAATTTATTTGGGTTTAAAACAACTTTTTTTTTTATTCTATTTGTTCTATCAGCGAAAAATAAATGCACAAAGTTATGTTAACTTTCAGAAACAACATAAAAACTTAATCAATTTGTATGATTTTTTTTAAAGACCAGTTAAAAAAAATATTAAAAATAAGAGTAAAGTGTCATCAAAGTATCTAAAAATTATTATATAAAATCAAATTTAATCTCAGGTTGAGTTAAGCAGGTACCGACATAACTTTCAACATCATATTTCGTTATATTTTGTATAGTGTAATAATTTTTAGTCTTTACAACTTCAGTTTATATTTTTTAAATGTATAAAAACTATGCCATTTCAATGTATTAGTAATTTAACGACAATTACAATTTAAAACAGTAATTTGAATGAAACTTAATATGAGTTGGCCTTTTTAAGTTTTTATAAGACTACCAATGTCAAATCTGCTATTTTTAAACAGAAAATTTTCTGAATGAAAAATAAAAGCTGTCCTGAGTTACCCTGAGGTTTTGAAAACCTTTTTGTGTTTTTAAATAATTTTCTAATTTGTTTGCTATCGTTATGTGCTTATATTTTGATATTTCAGACTTAAAAGTTACAAAAACTTAAAAAAAGTTATAATAATACTTGACTGGTTTTAAGAAAATTACACATCCTATGTTACTATAAATTTTATTGAATAACTTAACTGTAATTTTAAAACTCATGTTTATAATTTTAAACTGTTTAAGAATAAGTTCCAAGTACTTAAACAAAAAATGTCAGTTAAATAAATGTTGTATTTTTTTTTTGATGCTTTTAAACATGGGTTAGAGAAATATAAAAGTTTTCATCGGAGTTGTCATAATAAAAAAGTTTTGTTTTTAGTAGCAGTTTAGATTTTATTCACGTTAATCAACATCTCAGTTTAAAAGCGGTACATAAAGTATATAAAACTAAAATTTTTCATTAATAAATAGGATCCAAGTTTTATAATAGTATATTAGAAAATTTCATGTTAAGTTAATTTTGAATCGTTTTTTAAAGAAAGAAACTTAGAACTGTGATATTTTAAACATTATTACTTAAAACATCAAGTCATAAGTATTTTTAACAGGTATATTTTTTAATTAATTTCGTCTATAAGTTTTGACAATAAGTTTTAATTCTTCTTCTAGAAAAAAATGACAACCATTAAGAAAATAAATTTAGTTTAAAGAAAGTGATTATAAGTTAATTTTTTGTTTACAAAAAAAAAAAAAAAAGCGTTAGACTTGCTACCTAGAGCAAGTGTTATATCCAATAAAGATTAAAAATGGGAAGTAAATGAGGTTCATTTGCAGTAGTACAGTTATTGACTTTATATTCAGTTCATTTGTACAATAGCAAATTAGTAAAGAAAGTAAGACTTAATATTATTCAGGCTATTACAATTTAAATTTAGGCTAAAACTTGTGAAAAAAATTGGCTGACTGAGGACCGTTTAAAACTTTTTAGAAAAGCTCTAGCAAAAGTGAAACTCATTTCTATAGAATAGCCTAGGTTTTACTAAGTTCAAAAAATATTTTTCCTCACAATAATGAATTTTTATTTGCACTTAAATAGAGTTTGTTTCAACCTAGATACTGTAAAATAAAGTTTCTTGCTTACATCGTTTTTAAAATTTTCATATAATCTTAGGCATAAATTTTTAAATTAAACTCTCATGTCTCTACTGTGGTTTTTATACTCCTCAGAACCCCCTTTTAACCCTTTTGCAGCCCATGGGTAGCTAACTTTAGAAAACCTTAATGTAGTATTAGCTTAAACTATACCTTAATTTTAAAGGTTTTTACCAAAAACTTTTTCAAGCGTATTGGTTTAAAACTGCAATTACATGAAGTTGTCATACTAATTCAAGTGAACCTACAAAAACAATATAATATTTAAGCAATCATCATGTAAACTACTAAATTTTCTTTATGTTTAAGTAAACTACTACCTGCAAAGTGGGTTTAGTCTATCTTTGAATGAGCTCAAAATCTTAAACGTTTTCATTACACATATCATAGTTGTAAATTTTATACTGTTAAAATATTTTTAATTCATTCAAGCACTCTAATTTGAATTAAAACAAAAAAACTTTTTGTTTATATCTCAGTAATATTTATTTCTAGTTATTTATGTAAAAACTGCCCAGTGTACAGTAACATTTTTGCATATAAATTTGTATTAAGTAGTTTATCGTTTAATTGTATAAGTATACTTTTTTAAAAATGTGGTCAAAGCACTCTTGTACAAACGGTGTACAACTATTAGTACAATAAATTCTTTATTCAGATCTCTAATAATGCTAAAAATTAAATTCTACAAACTCCTACTTTTTTTACAAAAGAAAGTTTTTGTAGTTAATATTTTTTCATTAAACGTATAATACTTGACTTGATTTTATTTAATAATGTAAAAAAATGCAAAATACTCATGTTCTACTGAACTGATACATAATAATAATTTTTTTGTAAAGACTTTTTCATCTTAAAAATAACACTAGCATTATTTCTGATATCGATGCCACACAAAAAAAGTTTTTGCTTTTAATATTTACATAAAATAAGCAATTTATATATTTTCTACTATTCTTTTCATGTATTTTTTTTCTTTACGCATAATGCTCTGTAAAACCAATCTTTAATGGCTTTTATAATTAGAGTTTCATCGAAGCTTTTTACTACACTTTTTGTTTTACTAAGTATTTAATATTTAACTACAATCTAGTTATAGTGTTTTTATTTGTTTTTTTATATGATAAATTTTTAAAGAAGTTTATAAAGTTTAAAACAATATTTTTGATGCTAAATAACTTTTTTTAGAATACTACTAGTTTACCTTACGGTAACGTGTACAGTGTACATAGCAAGGACTGAATCTTTTAAAAACTATAACTTAAATATTTAGGAAAGTAAATAGGTAATGGATTGAATCTTCTATATGCTCATCGATTGTTTTAGTGTTAAGTGTTTAAATGTTGAGTTTGAGTGTCACAAACCAGTCAACCAGGACGCAGGTACTTTAGGCAATGTCAAACTATTTTGGGATAGTTGTTGATAAGACCTAGAGCTAGTATTGAGGTACTGCTAAAATTTACTATTAGACACTTTTTAGAACTGCATGTTAATCATTTTTCATTGCTTTTTAATTGTTTATTTAATTTATTAAAAGTTTTATTTAGCACTACTTAATCGTTTAAAAGTTCTTAAAATATTTAATAGTTTACATTGTTTAAAGTTTTAAAATATTTTTCTTTTAGACTTAAATTGTAATTAAGGTCTATTTATTTTTATTTATTTTAAAAAACAACTTATATTATTAAAAAAGTGTGTTCATAATAAAGTTCTGTGGTTCTTTTATATGATAGATACATTACTTATGCTGTCTGATTTGTATAGAGCAGACTAAAATAGCATCTAGTGTTTCCAATTAGTTTAAAAAAATATTATACGATTTAATCATAATGAGTAGTATCAATAAATTTAGTTTTACTTCAATCTATATCCTTTGAATTTGGGATAACCATACAATAATGGATTAATATACTATTCTGAGCAAAACCATGGGAAAAATTTGAAACAGTTGGTTTTCTACTTTTTAAGTCAAAATGGTGACTAACATATGATTTTTTTAAAGCAGATTAAGTATGTGTGTAAGGATTTATGTTGTTTATTAAAACTTTTTTAGTTCAAACTATAAATAGTATACTGTCTAGGTACCATCTATATTTTACACCTGTGATGAATATACTCTACCATAATTTTAACTTATTATTTCTTATAAAGGTTTATGCCTCTTAAAAAACTTTTTCATTAGTTGTTTACGAGTGCCTTTTACAACAATATACCAAGTGGTGTTTGTATTACTTCAGCAATCAGCATGTTAAAAAATAAGGGTTCAGTTAAATCAGATTAAATATTCTGTTATATAGTTTGTATATTTTATTTTATGTTATTTAAAATAAAATTTCATGTATTGTTTAAAAAAAGCAGACGCTTCTACTATTAATTAAGCTTTAAATTTAAAAATTCACTTTTATCTTAAAAGTTTATGTGTTAATATTATGATTGTTAGATCACTTGCATTAAAACTACCTTATTACTTAAAAATATGACATGGTACTGCATCAATGTTATAAGAAAAAGTTACGGTTGACACTCTTTAAGTTGCCACTCCTTTTGCCCTTTTTGTATCCTATGGATAGCTAACCTTATAAAACACTGTTGTAGTGTTAGCCTAAACTTTATTTAGTTTTAATAATTTTCACCTAAAACTTTCTTAACCGTATTGGTTTAAAACTGCATGTCTATGAAATTGTCCTAGTAAGTCAACTTAAATAAATAATATATATTTTAATTAATCGTTAAATGATTTTTTTTATATGGTTGAGTAAACTATTAACTATGGATTGGGTTTGGAATGCTTCTAATGAGCTCAACATCTTAAAAATTTTCATTACGCATATCATATTTTCAACTTGTATTGTAATGTTAAATCTTTACTAAAAAATTCTTTTAAAATTAATCAAGCTGTCATTTTAAATAAACACAGAAAACATTTTGTTCATTTCCTAGAAATAGTTATATCTGTGGTTTAAATTAAAAACCAGCTTAAAGTAAAGTTAATCAGCTAGAGTGTACAGTTATATTATAAGTTCATCAATTCATTAAAAAAGTATTTGAAATATTTTTTTTTAAGTATATAGTAAAGTATTTTAAAGTTGTGCTAGAAGCATTTTAATAAACTTGATACTAAATTTATAAAGTTTATTAATTCAGACCTTCTAAAACGCTGAAAAATGAAATTCTAAACCCACTTTTTTACAAAGCATATTTTTTAACTTATCTTTTGTTGCTTAAAGTATGACACTTGCCTTCACTTTATTTGCTATTGTAATAAAATGTAAGTAACTTATTTATGTTGCTTAATAAAATATATTTTTGTGAAAATTTTTTTAACTCGAAAATTAGTATTAACGTTATTTTTTTTCGCAAAACCTCATAAAAAAATATATGTTTTTAACATTAAGAAAAAAAATATATTAGATGTTAATTACTTTTTTAGTGCCCCCCTTCTAAAAATAATGCCCTGTAAAACAAATCTAAAATGGATTTTAATTTTTTTATTTTAAGGAAACTTTCCATTAAAGGTTGTTTTTCACTACAAATTAATTATTTAATTTATTAAGTTGTTTTTATTCTTTGAAAAAGTGATTTTTTTTTAGTTAAGATGTTTATAAAATGTTTATAATGTTTAAAATTGTGTTTGTAATACTAAATTGCTGTTTTTTTAGTTTAGAATATTACTAAAGTACTCCAAGCTAATAAGTACAATATACAAAGTTTGGACTGAAACTCTGGAAAATATTTAAATTTAAATATTTAGTAAAATTATCACGTTAAAAACCATAGAAAAATTGATAAAATACAATTTTAAGCAAACATAATTGTGAAATAAAATTTTCTAAACTTTATAATAACTACAATACACATCAAAAATTATTTATTATTCAGAGAATTATTTTCTCTATAATACATTTAAATCACCATTAAAGTATTTATTTTTAAATAAATACCTTATCGAAAATATTTTTCTTTTACTTTCCGTAAATTTTATATTATAAAGAGACAACAAAATTTGTATTTTAAAATTTTATAAATATAAAACAAACAATAGGTTTTCTTATTTTTTAAATGATAAGGGTGACTAGTATATGATTTTATAAAAGTAAATTAAGTATGTGTGTAAGCTTTTATGCTGTTAAAGTACTAACCCAAATATAGGTAACAAAATATACCAAAAACTGTTTGTTATACTTCAGCAATCAGCATATTTTTAAGATTTTTACACCTTGGAAATAATTATTAACATTCTCTCTAATCTCAAAACCACATGAAAAAACAAGTAACTAACTTTTGTTTTTAACATTCAAACTAAAAAGTATTTAGATGTATTTTAAGTTTTACAATGCTCTTTATAAATAATGCCCTGTAAAACAAGTCTTAATGGCTTTAAAGTTTTGGTTTCAAAGAAGTATTCTACTGTACTCTATTTTTTACCATTCACTAATTTTTAAGAATTGGAATATAATAAGATTTTAGAAGTTTTTTTTTCTTTAAAATGTGTTATTTTATATGCAGAACTTTATAGTAGTTCATAGTCTTAAAATAAAGATTTTAATACTAAAATACGTTTTTTTAGAATAGAATATTATTAATATTCTCTTTGCTAATATGTCAAGCCTGGACTGAAACTCTTGAAGTAGAATTTAAATAATTAGGAAAATTAACTTGTTATGGAAGTTGCATCTTTCATTTACTCTTCCATTTTTTTAGTGTTTGAATGTCACAAACTATTCAACCAGAACGCAAGTATATCAGGCAATCTTATAATTATTATTGTTGCTGATAAGACCTAGAGCTTGTATTGAGATATTTCTAAAAGTCATTTTTAGACATTTTTTAGAACTGCATTTTTTATCTTTTTTGATTGTTTATTATTTAACTATGACAACTTTTTATTCAACAATACTAAAATGTTTAAGAATTCTTTGAGTACTTTACAGTACTTTTTGTTTAAAGTTATAAAGTATTTTATTTTTGAACTAAAATTGTTATTAAGTTGTATTGATTCAAAGTTATTTAAAAAAGTAACTTGTATCGTTGAAACAGTGTTGTTACAATAATGTTCTGTTGCTCATTTTTATAAAAGATACATTACTCTATTTGTACTGTCTGATTTAAAGTTAGAAGTAAAATCTAATGTTTTTAAGTATTTTAATAAGCTAGGGTTTAATTTTTATGAGTAATACCAATAAATTAGTGTACTACAATTCATATCCTAAAATCTTTTGAAACATACAAAAGATTGAAAATGCACATTATGTTTAGGAAAAATCACTGAAAATCTTGAATCAGTTAGTTTTCACTTATTAAGGTAAAAGGGTAACTATTATATGATGTTTAAAGAAAATTAATTATGTGTGTAAAACTTTTAAACAAATACTTAATTTGCTTTAAAAAATCATATAATAGTTTCCTAGTTTGTATTACTTCAGCAATCAGCATCTTTTAAAATAAGGATTTAGTGAAAGCAGGGTCCATGTACTGCTGTATGATACGTGTATTTCATTATGTTTTTTATAAGATAAAAATTCATGTATTGTTTTGTAAAAGCAGATTCTTCCAACATTAATCAAGCATTTAAATTTAAATGTTGTTATTATCTATAATTTTCATATTCTTTTTAATTAATTATTCCTACATCAGTTACATTGAAACTGTTGTACTTTTTAACTACTAAATTTGATATGTGACTGCATTAATTTTAAAAAGAACGAGTCAAAAAGTAATAAAAAAACCGTCATAAACCGTCCTAAATCAGCTTAAGTTTTTCTAAATTTATTTTTAAATATTAGGTTTGTTTTAAAAAAAAGTTTCAGAAAACATTTAAATTAAAAGAAATCTAGTTTTTGATAAAAAATATTGAAAAGGTACAATTAAACATCATTTAAATTAAAAAAAAAACTAGATTCAGATTTTCGAGAAATATTAAGGGTATCAGGAAATAAATAAAAAAACTAGCCTGAGTTATCTAGAGTTTTTTAAATAGTTCATACTAGCCTGAATTAGCCTATTTAGGGTGATAAAAAAAGATAAAAATTTAAGCAATCATCATTTAAGCTATTTAATTTTTTGAAAGTGTTGATGAAACTATCACATAAGGAGTGGGTATAGAATATTTTTAATTTAGCTCAAAATCTCAACATTTTCTGTACACATATTTTAATTGTTAACTCCTTATTAGAAAACTCTTTTACAATCAATCAAGCATGTCATTGTAAATTTAAATAAAAAACAGTTTGTACATTTCTTAGAAGTAATTATTTCTGTGTTATTAATGGCAAAACTGCACAGTGTACAATACTTTTAATATCTTATTATTTATTTTTTAAAGTATAATATATTAAGTTTGTGGTCATAGCATCTATTAAAGTACAATTGATGCTTTAATTTTAAATTATTATTTTAAACATTCTGAAGGGATAAAAAATAAATTTATAAATTTCTACTTCTTTTACAAGACAATTTATTGTCATTAAATGTATTATATTTGTCTTGGTTTTATTTAATATTATAAGAAAATGCAATGAACGTTTTCAAGCTGCTGAATTGAAACAAAATAAAACAAAAGTTTGTAGAGAATTTTAACTTTGAAAATTAATATCATCCTTTTCTTTAACTACGAAACCACAGAAAACAACTACTTTTTGTTTTTTACAGTTACCTAAAAGAAAGTGTTTTAGAAATTTAAACTTTTTTACTGTCTCCTTTTCTTTTAAAAATTATGCCCTGTGTAACTACTATTTTATGGCTTTTGAAGTTTTGGTTCCAAGGGAACTTTTTACTTTTTATTTTAAACTGCTGTCAATAATCAACTATTCTTTTAAAGTATTTTTTAATGGAGATATTTTAAAGGTGTTTAAAGTGCTTAAAATAATATTTAAAATACTAAGATACAGTTTTTTAGTTTAGATAATTACTAGTATACTCTAAGTATAAGCCATATTTGCAATGTACATAGACTGGATAGATTCCCTAGAAAAAATTTAAACTTTAATATTTAATAAAGTTAAATTATGAAAACCCATTAAAATATGGAAATATATAGTTTTGAGCAAACTTTATGAAAAAATAAAATTATATTGTCATCCAAAAAAAAACTACAAAGCACATCAAAAATTATATATTAATCAGAGTATTATTACCTTTATAGTTAATTTGGATAACTAAGTTAGCTTAAATATATTGGTTTTTTTTTAAATTTATCATAAACAATTTTTTTTAATTTCCTCTAATTTTTTTGATATACAGAGACGAAAAAGCTTGTAGTAGTAAATGTTAAAAATATTAAATAAACAACAGGTTTCTCCTTTTTTAAGTGATAAGGGTGACTATAAGATTATTTTTTAAAAGCAAATTATGTATGTTTGTAACCGTTTATACCAGAGTTTCCCAAACTCATCTTCTAATTCGCCCCTTTTTCAGAAATTTGAAAAATAATCGCCCCCAAGATTTTACAAAGTAGTTTTTTCTCTTGAGTACAAACTTTTGAGCCGAAAAAGTTGTGTTTGAATTGTAATTTAGTCTGGTATTTCTTATGCACCCACTTTTTGGCTGTGTTTAACGTAGTTTACAGGACTCGAGAAAATAAGTTACATTTATTTTTTTATAAGCCCAGTAAAGTGTATTAAGATACTTAATTATTAAAAAACTTTGTGTAATCTGTAATCAATCCTGTTTAGATATGAATTGTTTTGAAACTAATGAAACTTGTAGGGTAGTGGTGGACAACTTTTGTAGTCAGCAATTCATATTTACTAAAAAAAAAATTCTAGTTTCAACTCGTTAAAAAATGAAATTGTGAGCTGCATAATCTAAAAAAACAACATATATGAAAAATGAAAAACTCGTGCAAAATTGTAATAAAATAATTTAGTATTATTGTGATCTAGGAAATACTATTGTGAACTGAAAACCAAATTTAAAGTGTATTTCAAAATATTAAGTATCAAAAAACTAAATTTTGTTTATTTTGCACAAGAAGTTTTCAAGATACTTAGCGGGTCAAAATTTGACTGGATCTTAACCGTATGTTATCTATCTGAAATCTTAACTTAAACCTGACATTATAATAATCTCTTATTTAACGAATTTCGGACATTTAGAAGTTAATACTAAGTAACTTATTAAAGCCGCACAAAATACTTAAATTGTTATATAAACAGGCATATTCTAAAATTACTATACCAGAAATTAAAAAAATATAAAAGAATGAACAGTTTATATTACACATAAAAAAATAAATATTAAAACATAATTTCTGATCTAGTTTTAGGAAGTTTGATCAACTGGTTGATTATCTCACAATAATCATCAACAGCTTCAGTTAATGCAGTAAAATTATTAATTTCAATGCTAAAATATATTATAAGCAAGTTAGTTGTAAAGTTATAGACTTACTTTTAAACTTTTTAAACTACATGTTTTGTTGTAGAATACCATTAAATAGTATTTGACTTGGAATAACCTTTAGGAAACTAGACCCTAATTTTAACATTTTTTTTTTTCTTATTTTAAATTCAAAAAATCAAAATTTTTACAGTTAATTCTGTGAACAGAAAGTGATCGATTAAACTATTCTTTTAATTAGGTTAAAATTTTGTTTTGTAATTGTAGCAGTCTAATACTTTTTAAATTTATTTTTTCTCTACTTATTAGCTTATAATAATTTACCAGAAAAAAATAGTGAAAAACTAAAAGCTAGTGTTGAACTATTAAAATAAACAACACATTCTAACTGCTAAAATATTAAAAACTAAGATAAAACAAAACACAGTTGTATTAATAGTTTAAATTTCCTTAATATAAAATTTTTTTAACAATAATAAATCAAGTTAGAAAATAAAATTAAGTTTAAGAATCTATTAAATGAAAAATTTGAAGTCATTTAAAATAGAGACCTCAAATATATACTCTCTTAAAACCAATAAAAAAAATTTGAAATAAAAATTCTAATAGTTATCAAGATTTTTTTATTTATAAAGGTTAAAAAAGTAATAAAAAAAATTTGTCAAATAAATTTCTTTCAAACAAATACTTTAATCACTATGCTATAAAAACTTTTAGTGTTATGTAAAACCCAAATATAAACTACAAAATTAACAAGGTCAAAATAAAACTATTAACAGATTTAAAACATAAACCATTTAATAAATACAGTAGACTTCCGCTTAAGTTCGCACTTTGAACAAAATCAAAAAGTGCAAACTCAAAAATTGTTACCATTTTTTTTACAAAATGATAAACTTAAATATGTTATATGCAATAACGTTATGCATACACATGAAGTCAACTAAAACATAAAACAAACATTCATTAAATGATCTATGTAAGCTATTAAATATTATTTAGTTTTTTGTTACATTAATACTTAGTTAGTAATAGACTTTATTTAAGTTAAATTTTAAAAAATATAATTTTGCACTTTTTTTTGGTAAAAAGTGCGAACTCAAGAGGAAGTCTACCGTAATTAATATTTATTAGGCATTATGCAAACCTGTTGTAGAATAAATAACTTAATAATTTTTTTATTTAAAAAAGACTACTTAAATACAATACAAACCAGAATAAATAAGAAGTATTTTAAAAGATCAAATAAAATAAAATAAAACTTTCAAAAAATAATGTCTGCTACTGAAGACTAATATAATGTGAAGGATGAGATTCATGACTGCTTGCAAGTTTTTCTAATCTGGTTCTTAATCAGTAAAATAAAGCCTCCTTTACAAATATCTAGATTAGATGTTTTGCTCAAGATGTTACTAACTGAACTGAAAGCTTTCTCAACTAGATAGCTAGAAGGAAAAACTATAAACAACAATCTAAGTTTCTCTCAAATAATTGGATACTTTTGCCTTAGTTTTTGTTGAGTCCAAAAGCTTTCATATCGTTCTTTGGAAACATTTACTTTAAGTTCAAGGTCAGTTTGTAAGTCTGAGAAAAATTCCTGTAAGTCGTTTACTTTAAAAAGATCTGCCTCGTAGGGATCCATATTTATATATATATGATAGCTTTTTTTGTAAAATCTAAATTTTACTACTTAATATATTGAAATTGTTAAAAATTCCAGATTTCTAGGTTTTTTTCTTGCCTAAATTGTCAAATTCCAGGTTTTTAGGTAAATTGGCAACCCTGTACAATTTTATTTCTTAGTTTAACTTAGTGACTTTTCAAAAATCAATTGGAAATATCATGAAGTGATATAACTATCACCTCATGATATTTCCAATAAAAATAAAAGTATACAGGGTTGCCAGTTTACCTAAAATTTAATAACATATAACATAGATTTTTACAAACCATTTATGATCCCAAATAACATATATGTCAGGTTACGAAATGGTGAGATAAATTCCGATCGTCTATGATCTATGTAATTGTCAAATAAGAAAATATATGAACGAAAATATGTAATTTACTTGAAAGTAGGAGTTACTTAATTTTGTTCTCTATATTTTACATAAACAAAATTAAATTTTTTTGTTTAAGTTATACCTCAGGGTCAAATGTTTAATAGCAAGCTAAAATTAGTAAAATAGCAATATAAAAAGTAAAAGTTTTATGACTGCCCAAAATTTTAAAATCGCCCCCTTTTCGCCCCTTACTAGTTATCGCCCACCCTTTCGCCCCCTTACTAATTATCGCTCCCCGACTTACTAAAATCGCCCCCAGGGGGGCGATATCGCCCACTTTGGGAAACCCTGGTTTATACTGTTAAAACATAATCATATATCTTTTTTTCACAACTGAACATAGTATTAATTTGTACAGACTCAAGAAAATACCATTTTTTTACAGCAGTAATAAATAAGTTATAGCCTATCTTTAACTAACTTTTTTCATAAAGGTAAGTGCATATTAGAAAACTTTTTTGTTAGTTTTATACAAGTGTCTCGTACAAAAAAATACGAGATATTGTTTGTGTTACTTCAGGAATCAGCTTGTTACAAATAAGGCTTAGTGAAAGCAGATTTCATGTTCTGTTATATGATAAGTATATTTCATAATGTGTTTTATAACATAAAATTTCATGTGTTGTTTTGTAAAAGCAGATTTATCCACCATGAATTAAGCATTTAGTTTGAATTTTAAATTTATCTAAAAGTTTTATATTTGAAAATTATACTTTTTATATCACTTGCAATTAACTTTTGTACTTTTTAACTAACAAACTTTTGGTAAAAATGTTGTGGTACTTTATTAATGAGAAAAAGAAAGAGTAAGAGTTGCTACTCTTTGAGTAAAAAGGTATTCTAAGTTTTTACTTAGTCATCTTAAATTTTTCAAATTCATTTTGAAAGTATTTTATTATCTTAAAATATATTTAAATAAGTTTTTCAAAATCAAAAGAAATCTAGTTTTTGATGAAATTTTGAACAGATAAGCTTGCTTAAATTATCCCGAATATTAAAACTTTACAAACTAGACTGAGTTATTTTTAGTTTTCAAAATATTTTAAGCTAAAATGAGTAAGCCAAACTGTTATAATGAAAAAAAAAATACAAAAAACTATATCAACTTTTAAAAACAGTATAGTTCTGTAATCATTTTGTTTGCTTTATTAAATAATAACTTTATTGAGACTATAGAAATAAAATACACTGCTGATAAAATTGCTTATTTAAAAGCAGAATCATTATTTAAATAGAATGAATCAGGATCTTTTTAAGTATACTAACCTTAAGTTATTACAATTTTCGTCTATAGCTTTTAATTTTTAGTTCTAAAATAATCATGCCTTTCAGTTATTTCTACTAAGAAATCTTATTAGTTTTGTGTTTAAGTCATAAAGAGCTTAAGTTAAATAAGCAAATATTTATTCAATTAAGCTAACCTCTCTATTTAAAACCGGTTCAAACTAGTATAAACTGGATTTTTGTTCATAATTTAAAAAAGTTACTCGCAGGTAACATTATTTAGAAAACACTCTTAGTAAGTTCTACTTTTAAAGAAGAACTAAACTATATTCAAAATAATAACTACAAAGTGAGAAGTTAGTTAACAAAATGGTAATTTAACTATCAGATATTTAGTTGACTACCATCTTTAAATCTGATTTAAACATACGAAAATGTATTTTTATAACATAACATGCTTATTAGAAAGAACAACAACAACATTTTAAATTTTACGGAATAAAGTTACTTAAAACGGATTTCAAAGTACAAGTTAATATTTTGAATGTAACCTTTTTTATGCTAAACACATGATGATATAGTTGCCAATAAAAATATAACTGATATTTTAAACATATAGAAACAAAATAAGACTTATACTAAAACAAAAGGGTTGATCATGCCAATTCGATCATCAGACCAAAAGTTTCGGTATACCGATTCATAAATTACAACCTCAATTTCGTGAAGATTGCCTCCGATTGATAGAAATGGAGTTTCCTGGATACATTGGGAATAAGTGAGTTTCTATCAAGTTCACAATTTTTTTTTGATTTGTTTTTTTTACTCTAATTATAATTGTGTATAAAATTTAAGCTTTTGTGTTATACTTTCAACATCTAAAATGAATATCGATTTTTCTAAAACGAGAAACGCTTATTTATAACTTGAAACTGTTTTTAATAAACTATTTAGTCAGTTGCCTGTTCAGAACGGTTCTATCTGTTCAATAGTCAATTATATTTTTATTACTTTAGAATGAAGTCGTTAGCAAATTCTTGTGATGACCTACCAACTTCATTCACATACATGGATACTTCCGTTATTCCTCATAAATTAATGGGACACGTGCTTGTCGAAAAATGGAAATACTTTAATGATGTTGAAGAAAGAAACTAGGAAAGATGTATTGAAACAAACTATACTGTTGAGTTTGATTTGGGTAAGTTAACTTGATGTTACTGTAAATATCATTTAAAGTCACAACAGCATAGTCAAAATATATAACTAGTTTAAATTCAAAATGTTAGAACGCTAAAGTTTATTATCTCTATTAAATATTCTTTTGTAAAGTTTATAGGGATCAACGGTTCATAATTTGTGTAACTTTAAATGAATATTTTTTTTCAGTGATAGTGTCAGAAGATTATAGAGGAAAACAGCTTGGTAAGAGAATGCTGTTGGCCGCTGAGAATTGGGCATTTAAAAGAGGATTTAATTGTTGTTTGGTACACTCCACAGATGACGTGGTGGAGTTTTACGAAAAATGCGGGTACAATGTTGAGTTTAGACAATCCAAAATTGTGTTGATGAAAAAGGAACTTTGCAAACAACCTTAAAAATTGGATGACTTTGCAAAAGCTGTAATCTTTAAGAAAAACGTGTTAAATAGCAGCACATAATTGAAGTTTAAAAACATATGTTTGTTTAATTTTTAATTTTGTTACTATTTTATTTTCAATAAAATCCTTCTAATAGATTTCAGTTATTATATTTCAATCTATAAAAAAACTAATTATTCTATATATACATGTGTGTGTCTAAACATACCAACCATCAGACGATATTTCCGTGTAATCTTCGCCGAAATCATCTTCGGCCTGCGAGTAAGTTTTTTTTTAAATTTAATGCGGCCCAGGAAAAGAAATTCTGCGGCCCGCGATCATGTAAATGTTGCACGCTTAGCAAAAATACAATTGTTAAATATTTTTTTGTAACTTGGTTTAATTTGAATAATTACGTTTTGAGTACCTGCTTAAGTATTTTAAACAATAAAAAGACTTTACTATTTTTCCTTAAAAACGAGAAAAAGACAGATTAGTATTTGAGCAGTGTTTATTTCTTAATTTCATAATAAATTTTTTTTGTTAAAATAGAATTTACTAATCTCAAAAAACTATGTAAAAATACTTGGATTCAGTAAGTTATTTAAAATAATATCCATTTAGTAAATAAACTACATGCAAATGTTTTCCATTGTGCACAAGAGTAATGCACAGTAATAAAACTTAAATGTTATTTTTTACATTTTAGGCATTTTGTTAAACATGAAAATTATACCAAGTTTCTCTTATAGAAAACAATAAAAAAGTAACGTAATAGTAAAATATAAGGTTTTTTTTTTAAGGTATCTAAACTGAAAATGACTGAGAAAAAGTCATAAACTAAGTTTTTCATCTTTTTTAAAAAAATATAACTTAAATAAGTTTGTTTCTACTGGTTTTAATCAGTCTTATTATTTGTAACCTTTTTTATTTAATTGTTAAAAAATATTTAAAATAAGTTATATAGTATAATTTGGTGTTAATATAACTTAACTATTAACATATAGTTTAAATTAGTTTCCTCAAAAAATTCATTGATTAAGTAAACACCGGTATAAACTTCAACCTCCTTTTTTTTTTGAAAAAAGTAAAACAAAATTAACATAAATATCAACATTAAATATTTTTGGTAATTACAGATGCTTAGCTACTTATTTTTCGTAAACGTTTTTTTATAAATTTATATCTGTAGCTTCGATAGACTTTTAATTCAATTTCAATTTTTTAACGAATTTTGTGAATGCTCAATGTTTACAACCACCTTAGTCTTGGGGAAAGGGTTTTGCAACACATATCTTGAGCTGTTTTTTAGAATTTTTTATCAAAATTAAAAAAACATTTTTCCTATGCACAAAATTTTTGACGGTATTAAGAAACTTTCAATAAAGTTTTATAGTACATACATCGTTATTAGTTTATAAGATATTTCAATCACAAATATTAAAATAACATACTTTTTGAACATTAGTATTTATTGATATATATCTATAAGTATAATTGAACTTATAAGTACATTTGTAGCTTTTTAAAGTAATTTTTTAACAATGATAAAAATAGTTAAATCACAGTAATAAAGTTTTACGTTGTTTATTATTAAATTAAATTTTTACTTAATCTTTAATTGAATATAATGATCGATTTTTCTTACATACTAATGAAAATTACATTGGAAAAATTCTTTCTTACAAAAAGCTTTTGTTTTGTTATTATGTTAAAGCTTTTGTAGTATTAGTTTTATAAGATTTTAATCAATATTTCATTACGTAAAAAGTAATGATCTACTGAATCAAGAATCGGACTCGGATTTGGACGAATCCGGCCGTTATGGAATTGGATTTAAATCCGACCTAATTCTAATTTCAAAATGAGATTAGGATTCGGCCGAATCCGAAATTTTGGATTTGGTAGAGCACTTTGAACTTTTTGAATTTTATATAAAAGCCTTATCAATTTTGATTTAGAGTTTTGCCCACAGTACAAAACTATGGTGTATTATTTTTTATGGACTCTCAAAAAAGAATTAAGTACATAGTAAAGGCGTTTAGCCTAAAATTTTTGGATAACCGCTGTTATTTATGTACATATATTAAGATTTTTACGTTTGCTCGTGAACCTATCTCGGTCCAAATGCTAAATAACAATGTACACGAAATTTAAATTTAATAAAATTAGTTTGACTCTCTAGGTCAGTAGAAATAAAGTTTGAACGTTTT
The DNA here is from genome assembly GCF_965202585.1 of Thalia democratica. Lineage (NCBI taxonomy): Eukaryota > Metazoa > Chordata > Thaliacea > Salpida > Salpidae > Thalia > Thalia democratica. The sequence goes on from NC_139166.1 coordinate 11,301,453, forward strand.
AAGAGCAGAAGCTTAATAACTATTTAAAGACACATTGGTTTGTATTTTGTAGTATCATGTTTTGCATAGTAGTTTAAAAAACAATTTTTTTTTGTATCCATAAAATGTTTTATTCAACTGAAAACGTTATTTAAGAACAAAACTATTACGACTTTGTTAACTGATTTGTCAAAGTATGATTTAAACATCAGAGAAATTACATTACTATTTAGAATTAAGATTCACTGCTTTAAAATTTTATAATACTATTATTATTATAATACTATATTGTTATTCTGAAGTTATTATTTTAATTTACAGTATTAATAATGACTTCAATAGTCTGGCAACACTTTACTACAAGTTTGGAAGATAATTCCATCGCAGTATGCAATATCTGCGGAGCTAATATAAAAAAAAGTAAGTAGAAAGTCTAAATCCTATACTACCTCTTCCATGCATAAGCAATTGAAAACTCCACAGAGCGAGAGTTAACCTTTAGACAAAGATAGAAGTTGTATATAAAAAAATATGAATATGATTGCTATGGACAATCAGCGTCTTTTAATTGTGGAAGATCAAGGCTTCATAGAGTTCTTAGCTTAATTAGAGCCAAGATACGTAATTCCAAGTACTAAGTACTTTAATGAAATCATGCTTCCACAGGCTTATGATAGTCTGAAGCAGAAATATTACTAAAGAGTTGTCACATGCTTCGTTTTTGTCATTCACGAGCGATATGTGGAAAATTCGAGAATAAATCATTAATTTCTTTAACCGCGCACTAAATAAGTGAAAATTTTGAGTTTAAACATCGTATTTTGAATTGCTGGGAAATGGAGGGTGAGCACACTGGCCAAAACATCTGTAACTACATTCAGGATATGCTTAGTAATTGGAATATTACCTTAGATCGTTTTCACGTTTTTTTTTTACGGACAACCCAAGAAATATTAAAAAGACAAAAAGAAAAACCTCGTCAGTACCATGTTTTATCTATACGCTTGAGCTAGTATTTTAGTGTTCATTATTTAGGAACGTTTGTGTAAAATTGTTAAAAAGTTGTAATGTTTTAGGTTACGATTCTATTAGAAAAGGTACGAAAAATAGTTTGCCATTTCAGTCATCCTTCTATAGCGAACGAAACACTAAAAAGATTTAGGTAGCTTTTGACCATGCACAAACAATACAAAATCCTTGTTTCTTGGTCAAGATGTAGATACAAGGTGGAACTCAACATATCTTATTCTAGAGAGACTAAAAAAGCTAAAATCAAGTTTCTGCTACTATGTGGCAAACTATAAAAACGATCTAGATTCGAATATTACACCTGAAGAATGGCAACTGGTTAGTCACATCGTTCTGCTGCTCGAACCTTTTTTATTTGTAAAAAAGGAGTGTAGTAAAAAAATTAACTGCTCTCAAGCGAGTTCCCGCATGCAAAATCACTGACAAAGTTTGTTAAATTTTATAAAAACTTAGAAGAAGTATCAAATATTTGTAAAACTTTTACCAAAAAAATAGGAGAGACTTGCGAAAGAAGGGTCTTTACCAATAACAATAACTTAAACCTGAATGACAACAAGTTACTGTTAGTCACAGAAGCTGTTGATCCACGATATCGACTTTCCGCTTTCCATTATACCTCAAAAATGTTGATAAAGAGCAGCTAAAATTAAATATTAAAAAAAAAATATCTGTTACGAGGCTAATCAAGGTGTTGATTCTCCTATATTGCCACCAGAATAACCAAAACTACAACACTCTGTAAATTTTGACACGAAAAAGTTTTAAACTTAATATTTTTGTTTAAAATATAGTCAAAGACAGCTACACAGGACGACGAGAAACAGTTGAAGTCTTTATTAATAAAGTTGAAGCAGAAGTAAAGGTCATTTTTGCTACAGAAAATTTGAATGCAGAAACTAAAGAGTATGAAGTCTTAAACTGGTGGAACTTGAACAAGACAAAATACCCACATTATGCCAGTTTTGCAAAGAAATATCTTGCTGCAACATCATCTTCTGTGTATTCTGAAAGATTGAAAGCTGAAGCTCGGAATTCGTACGAGCAAAAGCGCAACCGATTGCTTCCAAAGAACAGCGAAAAACTTTTATTTCTCTACCACAACAAAAAACAAGAATAGCCTTTCATAGTATAACAGAGACATCTTTTGCTATTGTAGTTCGTTTTGTAGTTTTAAACAGTTGCTAAAGTTAGTCTATATTTCTTTTTTGTTATGGTAGAAGTTTAATCCTAAGTGGAATTAAAAACTTCTTATTACAATTGTATTTCCTACTAATTTATGGGCCTTTACTACAATTGGTACTATACTTCAATTTATTACGGCTCCATGTTTTTTAATTGCTTTTTGCTTTATAAACATAGATACTTGCAAAAGTTTATGTTCTAATTCGTTTATAGTTACATTAAGAAACAAATTTTATTTTAACCGTAAAATTTTTTAACTTTGTTGTGATTTGATTTCTACATTAAGCGTTTATTACAGACTATAAATTATATTTTTTGCGTAACAAAAGTACAACTTAGTTGTTAATGTTGCTTGCATGGACAACTAATATAGAAATTAAATTTGTGTATGTAGCTTAATTTTATTTCTAGCAAGACATACGTTTTTCTGTTCGCTTTTAAAATAAATTATTCTAAAATAAAAATCTATTTATAAACACTTTAAAGTATTGTTCAACTTTTTTTTACGAAATAAGTTATAATATGATACGTTATTATTATCTATAAATCTATTTTGTTTTTACTTAACAAGCAGATTAAATCTATAGGATTTAAGTTAGTAAAATTTTCTTATATATAATAAGTACTTAATATCAAACCCGGCCAGGATTACATAAACTATTTTGAAATTTGGTTCTTTCCAACAATTTTAGCAATAGCTTTTTTTTGTACAGTCTAAGAGATTTTTTAATTAGAGCCGTTCTAGAATACTAGTATGTTTTGGTAAATATTTAAGCATCATGAATATTATAAAAATCAACTAATCAGACAGTAGAAGAATCAGTTAAAATATTTTTAGCTTGACATAAACTTGTTTTAATTGATCTCTACAATTGTTTTGTTAATTTTTTCAAGTACTTAAATATGCTTAAAAAATACATACAGTTTTAGAGCTATATACCTATTTACATTACTATCGAACTGTTTTAATTAAACAAACACATATGCAGTACAGTATAAAACTAAAACAAACAAACTTTAAGTAATAAAGTATAGTATACTTAAAAAAACCAATTTAAACATATATTTACTTAAATTCTTAATGTATAAAGAATATAAAATGCTTATGATTCAGTTTTTGTTGTATAAGTTATAAAACCACATAACTTAATAAACTACTGTTTAGATTAATTATTTTGATCATTATCAAAAATCGTATCATTTGAAATTATAAACTGAGTCGTCTGATCAAATATTAATAATATTCAAAACAATAAGCAACACCTATTTAAAGCCTACTTTATATAAAACGAAGACGAACAACAAGCTAACTATTTAAAAAAAATTAAGTAATAATTAAGCATAAAGTTGTTTCAATTGTTAAACAAATTTTACTTGTTTGTATTCACATTAAAACAAATTTATGATGGCTTTTTAGGCAAAGCGCTGTATGATAAATTCAAGTATGCGGATTCGAAAGCCTTTTGAACAAGTTATTATTTTAGTTTATTTTGAACTTGAATTGATTTTTCTGTTTATCTATAGTTTTAAAAAGTACTGTTTTAGAGCAGATTAAAGTTATTATAAACGTACTTTATTTACTCTTTAAATTTTTTATTAAAATTAATTAAAAACTTATCCAAGTTAGTTTTGACCAAAATAAAAGAAACATTTTTGATGAACAATATTTTTGCATCAAAAAATGCTACACTTTATTTCCACATTTTTTTACTAGTATGCGAAATTGAAGTACTTTAGTGATATAGTAGGAAAAACAATTTGTTTAAAATTAGCTAAATATTTCTTGTTTATAACAATTTCGTTCGGCTATTTTTATTTTTTAATTCATGATTAGGACCCTTTAGCAACTATTAGTTATAAGTTTTTAACTACAGTTGGTAAATTAATTACAAAACAGAAAATTACATTTTTTTAAATTATAGTAAAGAAGTTATAAATTACACAAAATATGCAAACAGATATTTCGATTAAACTAATAAAAAAGATTAAAACTTAACCATGTATTTTCTATGATATACAAGTGTACCAGAATTATATAAATTTGAGAATAAACTAGCGTAAAGTAAAAACATTTTGAGGTCGACATTTGTTTTTAAACTTTAAAATTGTTAAAATAAAATGGATGGACAACTATTCATATTTTTACAACTAAAATTACAACAATTCACATCTTGACAATTTAAATTTAGACAACTAAAATTCGATAATCTAGTATAAGCTCTTATATTTTACGTCTAACATTTAATCCTATACTTTTTAAGCATTCGAAAAAATAATTGTTAGCTTATGACATATTGCAATAACGTGGATTTATAGTTATATAAATTAAAATTTATTTTAAACCATGTCCTTGAATAAATTTTCTGAGCACCTTTCTATCGTTCAGTAAACAATTTATAATAATTTTTATTTATAAAACCTGTCATTTATTTTTTACATAACTTTTTCAGTATAATTTACAATCAATGATTTTTTATAGTTCACTATACGAATAAAACATATTATTGATTTTAATGCTATGCAAAATAAGTCACAAAACTTGACATTTAAATGACAAATAGATACTTTACGGTGACTGCAAACACTCATTAACTTATGTTTGAAGGTTAAAAGACAAAACTATTTTGGTTAAAAAACTATTTTGTAGTATCTTTAAAGTATTTATTATAGTTAGAAGGTTTTTTGTCGTAATTCTTAAAATTCTAAAAAATCTTAATCGAACAAGGTCAAAATTTTAAGGTCCCATTCAGCTTACATAGGGATTGTTATATAGGTTAAAACTGATGACGTCTCAATTGACTCTTGTTTAAAACATCTTAAAATTTCCACAGATTGTTTTCATTATATTTCCTACTTGTAAATTGCCTTACAGCTGAAAGGTAAAAGGGCTCAACTTTTAAAACCATCCTAATCATAGTAATACTTTAAGGTTTATTTTTGTTGTAAATTTATGATTTTTTAGTTAATGTTACTTAGGTTTTAATTTTGCTACTATTTTTTAAAAATGTTTAAGATGATTTCAATTAAGTTTCAAAAAACAGTTACTGTATCAGTTCAAGAAATTTTATCCAAATCCACAAGTTTACAAACGGCTAAATTAGGGGTAGGCAAACTTCGGCCCGCGGGCTAAATGCAGCCCTTAAAGTTAAAATCTGCGGCCTGCGAACTCTTTTTCAGTCAGAAATATACATTTCATAAATAAATAAACAGTTTGAGACTTGTAATAAAAATTTACAGTTAGACTCTTAGATAAATTACTACTCTTTATTAGTGCTAATGCTCTTATATTGCTTAATATACCATAGTTTTGATCTTAATATTATTTTGCTTGTTAATACTAGAACGTTTTTTATTAATGCAGCCCTCAAAGGTTTTTTTTCTAAATAGTGTGGCCCGCAAGCAATTGTTCCTAGGAAAGTTGGCCTGTGAGTTACATAAGGCTACCGACCCCTTGTCTAAATAGTTTTATCTTTTTACATGGTATTTTAATTTCCTAGTTAAAAACATATCATACAGGTTAGTATCTAGTAGCATAAACTAAACGACCTAAAAATGTTACTACATTTTACTTTTTTAGGAATTTTAATTATATTTATTCGCACTTTACTCAGGTGAAACTATAATCTGTTAATAAAAAAACAAACTATCAGTTTTTTTTTTTTAATTCTCGGTATTTTTGAATTTGATAATAAAAAAGTTGCTTTGCTTGCGAACCGAATCTGCCTTTTTTACTATTTTTTACATTTAACTTTATAATGAGAAAATTGTTTTCATCTTCTAAAACTTCAATTATAATGCAATATATTAAAAATTGACTAGTTTACATGTCGGAGGGTCGGGCCAGACCTTTTTAGTTCCTTTTTTTAAAAACGATTTTAGATTCAGCCGCATCCTTTTGAAACGGAATCGATAGATAACTAAAACAACTTGACTTTCTAACCAGGGCAGTGATCTTTACGGGTTGCTTTGAGTAGCATACTTGTGAGAAGTACTCTATCTGACAATACTGTAATATCTTAGACTAGAAACCAAAAAGAAATTTTGACAAGTATTTAGGATCCTAATCGGGCAAGATCCTAAGATTTTTGAGCCGGTAGACAACTATTTTTTTTAATTTAAAAGAATTAGTTTTCGAGTTATTATTTTTAGCATTCAATAAAATATCAAAGTAAGATAAACAAAAACCGCAAACTTTTCTAATGTCCTAAACTTTTTTTTGTAGTTAAAGCTTATCAGTAAAAATAAGTTAGTTTTTTTGAAATACGATTTTAAAAGCCCATTTTTTTTTCAGTTTAAAAATCATTACTTAAAAAATTATAAAAAGAATTTGTTATTCAAACTTTTGGAAGAAGTATATAGTTAAAGTTTTGACGTTAAGTTTTTATCCTTAAATTAAGAAAACGAAATAAATAAGAAGTCATGCTAATGTTGTACTATTTATTTGCAGACGAAATTGTAAACAAACTCTAAAATAAAATTAAAGATTAAAAAAAAAACATGAATTTTCCGTTTCAAAATCAGTCATTATTCTAGCTTGCTCCAGCAAATCGAATGTTGGTTGCGCAAGTCTTCTACGATGGGCTTCTTCTTTCAACCGTTGCTTTTCTGCTGGTATTCTTGGTGGTGTTGCACTATGAAAAGTATAAATATAAAAAAAAACTAGTAGCTTTAATTAGTTTATTTGGAATGATAAATAATAAGAAAAAGGTCTAAAAGGTCGAGTTATAAAACTAACACTACTAAAGAGTATAAGGAAAATTAGGATGATGAATGATCAGTAACTTTCAAAGATTATCATTAATCTTTACTTAACTTAATTTAAAATGAGTTAAGTTGCTATGGAACAGCTTATACGGTCCCAAATAGCTTTATTTCGTTAAAGATAATAAAATAATAAGCCTTGCTTTTAAAAAGCATACTATTTTTGCCTTAAAAATAAAATCTAACAATTTTTTTCCAATAAAGTTTACTGATTAATACTAGTTTACTAAATTAGTCTGATAAAAAAAGGCTCAAAACAATTTTAAAATTATATAAAGTTCTACAACAAATCTTTGTTTTATCTTTAACTCACTTTGAAAGGTGATCATTAGATTGTACATTGGCAACGTTTCCCTCCAAGCTCTGCTTGACGATTTGCTCTTCACTTTTGTTAGTGTTTTGTCCCTTGGTACAATCTCCGAAGGTTTTCTTTTGACTTTCTAAGACCTGATCAAAGATGGAGGTCGTTTGTTCTAAAATATATTTAAGGTTACGTTTTTGCTGAGTTTATTTATTTTTTATAGACGTAATGTACTTATAATAAAATTATTAATTTATCATTCATTTTTGGATTAAGGTGTGCTATCTACTTTGTTAAAAATGGAATTGACTTTGTTAAGTTATTTGAATAATTGAAACATACGTTTAAAATTTGTTGCATTGATTTTGCTCGCTTTTACTTCTTTGATATCTTTCACATGTTTATCGCACACCTGTTTAGAAATTTTACGGATTTAAAATGCATAAATATGTTTTGTTATACGTAATATTTTATATGGTTGTTTATTACAATTATATGAATTTTTATAGAAATAAAAAAAGTGAGTTTTAAAAGTGAAAATAATAAATTTCGAGATCTGATTTTATCAAGGTTTTTTTTTAATGATGCTAAAATAACAAAAATTAAATTATTATTATTTAAGGAACCTAAATTTTATCAAGTATATAGAACAATTGTTTCTTAAATTGTTTAATATGATATTAGAATAAAATTTTTAAAGTTGACAATAAACACTTTTCTTTTATAGTACAATACTTTAAAAACTAAGCTCTAATGTTGTAACAATGCAAAGAATAACTTCACTGTATTAAATACTGTATAGTTTTTTAGTATTTGATGAATTCTATATATATATATAAAGTGTACTCTTTATTTAATGCTTGAACTATCTAGTAAAATTATTCGCATTCATTTTTTAAATCTAAACTAAAATTACAAAAATAACTTTATCTACCTTTTCAGTCTCTTCATCGTTGCGGGGTAACTTTTTTAAAAGCGTTTCCTTATTTGCTTCATTTCCATCAGTCCAGTTTTCTGGTAAAACAGCAAGTGCAAATCCCAAAGTGGTTTTTTCATTGCTATTAGGCACTTTTGGAAGATTAGACGTTCTGTTTTGTTATAATTAATCAGAAATATGGAAAAAGCTTGTCACTTAGCTCATAGCTAAGTTAGTAGATACATTCGAATAGTGTCTAATGAGTATCTTTACTAAAACCAAGCTGGTTATTTTTTGTTAGGAATGTGGCAACTTTAAGTTGTGTTTAATTACCGTTAATTTAAAAGCTAATTACTATAAACTTTTGTGAGTTTTATTAGGTTAATTGCAAAGCAAAAAGCGTCAAAAAGGTCGAGTTCTTAAACTTAAACTACTGAAGAATAATAAAGAAAGCTAGCATAATAAATAATCAGTAACTTTTTATAAATTATCCTAAACATTTTTTAAATTTGAATCGAAATGATTTAAATTGCCATAGGACAGCTTTAAACGGATCAAAATAGCTTTATTTCGATGAAAAGAGTGGAAAAATAAACCTTGCTTTTAACAGGCAGATAATTTTTTTATCAAAAATACAATTCTACTCTATCAAACTCTATCAACTGTAAAGAGCTAGTTTGTTTAATAAGTAGAAAAATTAGTAAATAAATAAAAATGACCTAAAGCTTTACAGAGTTTCCAAAAATATTATTTTTACAAGCTTAAACTCACTTTTGAAGTTGATTAATATTTTGCACATTTCTATCCGTGTCCACTTTATTTATTCTGTTATGCGGTTTGTGCTGTAAGTAATGAGGACTTACTCTCTTATTTCCAATTATTGTACTCTTTTTTTTTATCAAAGCATTCTCGCTTGAATTTTTTCTGTTGATCATTTTGTCTGAAGTTCTGTTTTGTTTTAAATCAACAAAAAATATATAAAAAACATTTCACTTAGAACATAGCTACGTTAGAAGATACATGTAAATAATGTCTAATGAGTGTATTTATTAAAACTAAGCTGATTATTTTTTTAAACTTTGGTAACTTAAAGTTGTGTTCAATTAATATTAAATTAAAAAATAAATATTACATATTTTTGTGAGTTTAACAAAGTTCGTTGTATATGAGTTACGTTTTCATGTCTATGCACCTAGTAAAAACCTTAACGTTCTCTAACCGTTAAAGTAGCTTTTTTTCTTTAATAAATTTATGATTATTCTAGTCAAAAAATATGATTTTTGTATTGGCTATAAATTTATTTTATTATTTTCAATCTTAAGTATTTTGATAATTAAATTATACATAATTGTGAAACATGACTTTTGATTTTATTAACATGTGTCTACATCATTGAACATCCGTTGTTAAAGAAATGTAATTTTATTAGTTTTACATAAATAATATGTCTTACTACATTTAAAATAGATTTACTACTAAATCAGTAATAAGTCAATTGATTGCTTGTATTTACACTGATAACAATTTAGTTAACAAGTTAAATAAAAAAATCTAGTATTTATAATTTCTAAAAAACTTATATACAATGTTATCAAAAAACAAACAGGGTCCAATAAATAAACTCGCTTGTTAGAATATTTAAATCATTAAAGAATCATATATGCTCATCTAAAACCATTATAAAACCATATTAACTAGAATTAAACCGTCTACGAATACAAACTATATAAAACAACTATGGTTTTACATACAAACATGACAAAAGTGTGAACTTACTAAACGTACAGATGAGTTTATATTTGTTTGACTTATAAACGGAGCTTATAAAACTTAACAAAAAAGTTAGATTTATAGTTTAAATTTATAAATAAAGTAGAATAATTGGTTATTCTGTTAAAAATCCTTACCTTTTTGAACTGTGCGATATATTTTTCGATCTCATGTAGTTCTTCTTAAATCTTTCAAGTTTTCTATGGTTCTTGTTGTACAAACTTTTTCTTGCTTGCTTTTGAGCTGAAGAGTCTAAAATAAAAAACAATATGTTTAAATAATTTTACTGACATTTCTTGTTGACTAACAATTATATTTAAATTCTGATGTTTGCTCCTCTTAATAATAAATTGTTATTTCTTTAAATTATTGATAACAGGAACAAAACTTACAGTTTGCAGATTTTTTGTTGACGACGTTATGATACTTTTTAATTTGTTTTTTGATTGATCTGGTTGTTTTGTTTTGAGAGTGAAGAGTTTGACTACTGGAAGCCTTTAAATCTTTTTCACGACTCTGTTTTTTTTTGTGGTTTAATTTTGCTTTTGAACTAACTAAGTCATTTTGTGCAGAAGTTTTTTGATTAATCTATACAATTTTTTAGTAAAAAGCAATAAACATATTACTTTTTTATATAACTTATATAGAACATTTATATAATATTCTATGTGTTCAACCCAGAACAAGAGATTAAAGATACTTTTGTTGAATGTTTGATTGTACAAACAACAACAACTCTATATTCATGAATATAGCTTTTGATAAAAAAACTTACTTTGCCTACGTCTAAAACGTTTTTGTTTTTCTTTCTGATTTTCAATGGCGGTACTTTCTGTTGACCTTTGTCACAATTACTTTCATCAGATTCGATATCTTCTTCAAAATAACTTTTTGTAGCAGCGATAGACCTTTTTGGTCGTATTCTAGGTATCTCTAAGTGGCTGTAAAGATTTTTCGTGGAAATAATTTTTAAAAATAAATATAAAAATATTAAAACTTGCTAGCAATAAAATTTAAACATATTATGGACGTAAAAATGATTATCTGTAAAAATAAACACAAACTATATATATCAAATGAAATGGCTTTAGTCTATAAATTGTACATTTGTTTCAACATAAACTTTACTTTTTAGAAGTAATTTGAATAACTAGATATAAAGCTTTAGAGAACTCGTAGTTTATGTTTTTTTTTTATAGCAACATTTATTTATAATCTGTAATATAATAAAAAACTAACCTTGTTTTATTTTTTGTTTTCGGCAAAAATTCTTCATCTGACGAATCAAGTTTTGCAATTGGTGTTTTTTGGTTTGTCTAAAGAAATATAAAAGTTACAAAAATTGTTTTGATGTTTATAAAATATAGTATAATTATGTTTTCCTTACTTGAAACATGTTAAGTTTGGATTTTACTGTAATAAGCATTTTTTTTAATTTAAGCAAAGTATTCCAAAAATAAGTTGAAGCATAACTATTTAGTATTTAATTTGACAAAAAAAAATGGATTTATAACATAAAAAAAAATATAACACATTGTTTACAGTTCTTTTAAATCTTATTATTGGCATTAAATATATAATATTAACTATAGAATTAAAATCATAAATTCTCACTTCTGTGGAGCTGCATTTACTTCTACTCTCTTCTTTTGATACCAGCTCACTAAGTTGTGTCATTAAATATTCTTGAAGTTCAAGAGCCATATCGACTATTTTGTATCCGGGCTGTTTTTTAACATTAGGTGTGAAGTTTTTAACATATTTTTAATAAAGAAAAAAAAAAATTTAGTTGTAGAACGTATGTTTCAACATCGAATAATCAAGTAATATGTATTAAGTCTATAGAAAACAAGAAGCAACACTTAGTTATTATTGTATTATTATACATTGGTTTTATTAATGAGCTATATTATTTCCTTAGAACAAAAAAAAAAAAACTTACAGAAATGTACTTGTAAGAGTTTTTGAACATCAATTCAAAATCTGCTAAACATTCGTCAGCAGTTTTGTACATGTTGTTGTCCAGTTTTTTCTTTATATCTCCTATGCACATTGGCTTTTTGATGACTTTAAAGTAGTCCTGTAAAACATTTAATACTATTTTAGGTGATATTTTATAGTGTAATTTTTAGTTATTAATACCATCTATCTTGATCTATATGCAGTTCTTAAAATTAAATATACGTAAAAATTTTAAAAAAGAACACTTACAACAAGTTAAAACCAAAACTATAAATAAAAAGTTTGTAAAACTTATGACTATTTTCAAAGTATACTATTTTAAACATGTAAACTGTAATGGTTATTGTTTGTTCATTTTTGTTTGTTATCTTGATATAATATCATCAATTATTAATTAGCTTTATGAAGTTTGTATTGAAAATTATATTGTTATCACAAGTTTTTTAAAATCAACTAAGATAAAAAGTACAAGTTAAATTTAAAAGAATAAAACACAAACAGGTGCTCTAAGTTGTTATACAGTAATATAATGCCAGTTTTAAATTGACTTTAAGGAGTCAAACTTAAAAATTATCAAATCATCGTTAAAACCTTACATGGAATGTTTCTTATTATTATGTAGGCAGTTATTTACATTGGTTTGACAAAATAGTCGTTTTTTTAGAGAACTAGAATATACTTAAATATAACAAAAAACAAGAATATTATTTATCGGTACAAATTTTTATGAATATTCAAAATCATTAACTAATTACTATTTAAATACTCCACAGATACTTACCTGTCTATCTTGCGCAATCGGATCAACAGGATCATGAAATGGCCGGCTCATTGCGTGAAGGAGCATTCTAGGAATTATTTCGTTTTTGATTGATTCAAGTTTGTAATCCATATTAAAGTTTATTATTATGCTTCTGATATTTATAATTTGGTGTCAGTTATATGTAAACTAAGGAGTTTAGTTAGCAAAAAAGAAATTACATAAGATATACTCCTATGATTTTATATCCACAATGAATACATATTTGTAAGAAATGTCTGAGCTAATACACACCTATTGTGCTCTTGTTAGTCCTTACCAAGTATTATTGTTGTGTAAACATAAGAAGTGTTTTTAGAATAATAAAACTAAAATATTAATAAAACACAGTTAAGGTATTATGTTGCTTGTGATGTACTCAAGTTTGTAAGATATGTTTAAGTTTTTTATAAGGTATCTAGGAATTGCTACCTAAGAGCATTTCTCCTTTTAGATTATACAAATGTCTAGCTAACAAATTCTTAGGAGGCACTCCTAACATAATCTTTTTATCTATTATTTTTCTAATAAAATTAATTCTAAGTTTATTATAAATGTATTAATAAAAATTATAAGTTTTATATATATTTTCTAGTTTATTTATTTCGTTTTTTATACAAAATCTTTCGTTTAAAAAATAAAAAATGTTCTAAATACTAGGTTCGTACATTATTCTCATGATGTTGGAAAAAAATTTATTAACTCTTAATGTTTTATTATAAATCAACACAACTTTTAACATTGCAACTTCAAATCTAACTCTTAATTTATTTTGTTTATAAAACTACCGTCTTTAAAATAAAATAACTTCAAAAGCATAACATTTTGAATATTTTTTCTCGTTTCGTATAAGTTTAATAAAAAAACAACTAATATTTGTATGTATGTTATGTGACACAATATATTATACAAATGTTTAAAACGTAATGAAGAGTATAAAAATCATCGCTAGTTTACTTCAAATTCAGTCAGACCTAAAAAAGTTGAATCAGCAAAATGTAATAAATTGTATTTCTTATCTTATTTTTATAACTTTAATTTTTGATATGTTTCGGTTAGGTTGGATAGGGAGAAGGCTATCAATAAACTACTTATCAACAAAAGCTTTAAAAAGGCTGCTAAATCATTATTTTTTTCAACGTTTTTTCAGCTAAGACTGACTTGTGATTATAGTTTTAAGAAATCATTAGATAAGCAATTCATTTTTTTTATATATAACCTTTAAATTTAAAAAAATCACAAAAAAATAACTCGAAAACCTGGAATTGGTTCTTAGAAGAATAAAAATTAAATGTTCTAAAGTTAGTTGGTCTTAGGTTGAGTGTCGATAAATGAACAAAACTAAATAATTAATAAAACACAATTAAGGTACTATGTTGCTCGTGATGTACTTAAGTTTGTAAGATGTGTTTAAGCTTATTATAAGTTATCTAGGAGTTGCTACTTAAATGCATTTCTCCTTTAAGGTTATAAAAATGTCTAGCTAACAAATTCTGAGGAGGCACTCCTAACATAATCTTTTTATCAATTATCTTCCTTTAAAACACATTAATGCTATTTATTTTTAGTTTTTTATAAAATATTTTACTTTCTTTTCGCCTTTTTAATTAAGTTTTTTTTTTAATTTAAATTTCAAATAAAATAAAGCAAATATTAAAAAAATTAAAAGTGCGAAAATGATGCTCTAATTTTTATATAAATGTGTTGATAAAAATTTTAAGTTTTTTATAATTTTTTTTTCATATATTTCGTACTTTTTACAATTTTTTCTTTGAAAAATAAAAATTGTTCTAAATTCTAGGTTCGTAAATTATTTTGATGATTTTGGAACAAAATCAATTAACTCTTAATGTTTTATTGTAAACCAACACAACTTTTACCTTGCAACTTCAAATTTAACTCTAATTTTATTTTTCAATCAACAAAATCGGCGAAAGTCTGCAGAACAAGCTGATGCAGAACGAGCTTACCAGATCGATGCAGAACGAGCTTACCAGATCGATGCAGAACGAGCTTACCAGATCCGATGCAGAACGAGCTTACCAGATCCGATGCAGAACGAGCTTACCAGAACGATGCAGAACGGCGAAAGTCTGCAGAACGAGCGTACCAGATGTCTTGCCTAGTGGACAATGCTTTAAACGTTGCACGGCAAAGACAATACTGACGTCACTAATCATTGCCTGCAAATGGTTGCTTTATGCGAAAGCATCATAAACCGTTTGTAGATTGACGACTACAAGTTTTTCGGTTGTGACTGACTGATGAGTCCTAATAAGGACGAAACCGGTCTCAGTCTACCGAAACTTGTGGTCTGATGATCGAATTGGCATGATCAACCCTTTTGTTAATTTTATTTGTATTTAAAACTAACGTTCTTAAAATTAAATAATTTATTAAGTAAAATATTTCTAATTTTTTTCTCGGTTTTATATAATTTTATAAATAACCACTAATATCTCTATGTATGTTATGTGACAGTGTATATATTCAAGTATGAAAAACGTAATGACAAGTATAAAAATCATCGCTAGTTTACGTCAAACTCAGTTAGATCTAAAAAAGTTGAATCAGCAAAAAACAATAAATTGTATTTCTTATCAAATTTTTTTAAATTAAATTTTTTATAAGTTTAGGTTAGGTTGGTTACGAAAAAGGCTATAATTAAACTACCAATTAACAAAAGCTTTGAAAAAATTTGGTAAATCATTTTCAAAAATTAAAAAATCATCGTAAAATATAACTGGAACAACCTTGAATTGGATATGTTTTATCAAAAATTTTTAATTAATATAATAATACCTAGAAATTTTATTTAACATGCATCAAAATTAGTGAAATTAAAAAAATTGTAATTGTGGTGAAAACAATAGTAGCCTATTGATAATAATTAAGCTACTACAAACTGTAAATTCTTTAAATGGTTTTTATAAAACCAAATGTTCAGTAGAAAAAATATTTTAAAACGGCTTTTAAGTTATGAAACTTTAGTTACGGCATAGCACTACTTAGATTTAAATAAGATTATATTTATCAAGCTCTAATTTTAGTTAATCTATATTTTATTACAAACTAATAAAAGCTAATTCCTCGCATGAGTTCAAACAACTAAACATAATTAAAAGATTTAGTTTTACAAAAATATTGAGATCTTAACAGGAAAGATAAAGCAAACAATTTTATTTTTATAATTAGTAAACATAAATTTACAACAAAATAATTTTTAAGCATTATAAACCAGAGTAATAAAATTTTATAATGTATCATTTTTTAATACAAACTATTAGGTCAACGTAAAAATCAAAGATAAAAGTTTTTTAAATATAAGGAACATTTTAAACAGTTTTTAAACTGCTTATTGCCAACTGTCGTTTTTTTTAAAGAAAGAAAATTATATAAAAGATTGATTAATTTAACTGAATTTTGTATCAAATTAACTTTATTATAACATATCACACCTATGTGTGAAATAACAGTTAACAATATACTTGCACGCTTTTCAAAGCTATTTAAAGATTTATTATAAGTATGTTATAAACTGTATAATTTTATGAAAAATATAATCAAAGTAAGTTAAAAGATTAAGTTATAATACTTTGTTAATTTCTTTGTTAATCGCGTTAGTTAATCAAATTAACAAATTTTAAGACTGTAAATTTAGTACCCTTTTCTAAATTAAAATGAATTTTAAATTTAACCTAAGTTTTTGTATTTTAACTATTATATTTAATTACTAGTTGTTTAATTTCTTTGAAAAACGTAGTAAAAATTGAAATTTTTAGTTTTAGTAAAGGTACATTTTTATTTTTAGGTAGTTAAAATTTTCAGTTAAATCTTCATTGGCAACTCTATCATGATGTTTTTAACATAGTAAAGATTACATATAAAATATCAAAATATACTTTCAAATCTGTTTTAATAACTTGATTCCGTAAAATTTAAAATGTTGTTGTTGTTCTTTCTAATAAGCATGTTATGTTATAAAAATACATTTTATTTATTGTAAATTTATTGTTTATTTAGAATTGTAGATAATAATCAACTAAGTTTTTGATCGTTTAATTACAACTTTATAAACAAACTTCTCGTTTTTTAGTAATAATTTTGAATAGAGTTTAGTTCTTCTTTAAAAGTAGAACCTACGAAGAATGTTTTTTTAATAATTTTACCCAGCCAGTAATTTTTAAATTATAAAATGATATCTAGTTTATACTAGTTTGAACTGATTTTAAATAGAGAGGTTAGCTAAATAGATTATGTTTTTCTTAATTTGATTACTTAGTTACTTAATTTAATTAATAACACTTAAGTACTTAAAGACTTAGGTACTTAAATAATGAGTTTTCTTAGGAGAAATAACTGAAAGGCGTAATTATTTTGGAATTAATATTTTAAAGCTATAAACTAAAATTAAATAACTTTTAAAAACCATGCTACCTGATTCATTCTATATAAATAATAGTTTAGCTTTTATATAAGCAATTTTATCAACAATATATTTTATTTTTTAAATATAGATAAAATTATTCTATAATAATAGGAAACAAAATGATTACAGAAACATACTTTTTTTCAAAGTTGATATAGTTTATTGTAATTTTGTTTCATTATAACAGATAGGCTAACTCATTCTAGTTTGAAGTATTTTGAAAACTCAGAATAATTCAGTCTAGTTTGTGATGTTTAAATATATAGGATAAATTAAGCAAGCTTATCTGTTGATAATTTAATCAAAAAATAGATTTCTGTTGATTTGAAAAAACTTATTTAGATACTTTTAAAGTTAATCAAATAATTTAAAAATTAATTAAAAAAAATTTAAGATGACTTATTTTCACATCATCTTTCCAGAAGTTAGTTAGTTAAAAAGTACAAGAGTTTATTCATCACAGTTGTAAAGAAATATGGTATTTTTCTAAATACAGATATTTTAATATTATTTTCAGTTGTAATAAAAAAATTAAAAAGACATTTTAACATTTCAAATTGTCATATATTTATTCTATTTGCTTTTAAAATTCATATAATAATTACCGATTTCATTTAAAAAGTCTAAAACCAACTGTTTTAGTGCTTTATCAAGATTTTTTCTCAATTTTTTATTTATTTTTTGTAAGGTGTTTCCAAAGTTTGTAGGGTATGGATTGTGGTACACTTACATTATTGACCCTCCTGGTTTTAATTAACCCTACGTTATCAAAATACTTAGAAATACTAGATGATAGTTTAGCTACTTTATATAAATCAGAGAATACTATTTTAGTGATTTATCTTTAATAAAAAGAACCATGGAATTTCAATGTTTTGTTAACAAAATATAAGTTAATTTTTTGAATAAATTAGAATAAAAAAACTTTATAATAGTTTATGTTTAAAAGTAAAATACTGTAAAACTTTAAATAATGTTAACTATAAAATATTGAAAGAAATTTTAAACAATTTAGTATGGCCAAATAAAAACTTTTAATACTTAAATAATAAGCATACAAAAACAAACAACATGCAGTTCTAAAAAGTGTCTAATAGTAGCTTTTAGCAATACCTTAATACAAGCTCTAGGTCTTACCAAGAATAGTCCCAAAATAGTTATAACATGTCTTAAATACTTGTGTTCCGGTTGAATAATTTTGTTACATTCAATATTACGACTTTCAACAACTTTAGAACAGGGGAAGATTAAATGATAAACGCGTGCCTTTACAATTTAGTTCGAAAATATTTAATTTGTAATTTTTTCCAGGGATTCAGACGAGGCTATACGAATAATAAATATTAACTTAGAGTAAACTAGTAATATTCTAGACTAAAAATAGTTTATTAGTATTTAAAACTTTATTTTAAACACTATTAAGTTCTTAAAAACTTCTTCATTAAAAAAAATCAACAATTTACTTGCGTTTTGTTTTAACACTAAATAAAATCTAAGAAGTCACATAATTTTGAATACAAAATATAAGAAACAAAAATAACACCTTATAAAAGAAGTATAAATTTATACAATTTAATTTATCAGAGTTATAGGAGGTCTAAATTAATTAGTTTAAAATTAAACGATTAATTGTACTAGAATGCTTTGACCACATTTTACATATTTTTTTTTAATAAATAATAAACTGTTTTAAACTGTTTTATATGGAACTTATAAACTGAAAAACTTTACTGTACACTGCAACAATACAGTACAATGTACAAACAGTTTGTCTGTTTCAATTAGTGATGTACCGGACCCACAATTTCGGGTCCGGCCGGACCCGGATCCGGACTTTTTTTTCAAATTAGAATCCGGCCGGAACCGGATCCGGACTTTTTTTTCAAACTAGAATCCGGCCGGAACCGGATCCGGACTTTTTTTTCAAATTAGAATCCGGCCGGAACCGGATCCGGACTTTTTTTTCAAATTAGAATCCGGCCGGATCCGGATATCAGACAAAAATGGCAATATCCGGCCGCACCCGGACCCGGATAGTGAGTCCGGGTACATCACTAGACTATAAACTAGCCTGAGTCAGAATGAGGTTTTTAAAAACTGAAAAAAAAAGAACTTTAATCTAATAATCAGTAGAACAGCTAGCCACAAGGTTTACAAATTTAGGTGTTATTTACAATTAAAAATCTGAAATCAAGTTCTTTAACAAAATACACTAGAAAATTACAAAATATTGAAAACTGGATCAGCTCAAGCTCATTCAAAATCTAAAAGAAAACTAGCCTGAGTTTTATAAAAGACTAAACTAGCCTTAGGCAGTCCAAGATTTTCTAAAATTCCCAAAAATTTTTAAACTAGCAGTGTTGCTACTGTTTAAGTCAACAAAACTAGCTAGAGTGAGTATAAACCAGCCTGAGTCAGAATGAGGTTTTTAAAAACTGAAAAAAATACTTTAACCTAATAATCAGTAGAACAGCTAGCAAAGGTTGACAATTTGGTAGTAAAGTTGTGGACTGATTGTGGTACACTTAACTTATTAGTACTACCCATCATAACTAAATCCTACCTTATTTAATTAATATCTAAAAAATTCTAAATTCTAACTGAGACTATTTTCTATAATCAGACACGACAGTTTTGAGTGATAAATCTTTTATATAAAACACAACAAGAAATACTAGCATATACAAAACTATTAATTAATTTGGTAACACTTTAAAAACTGGAAGCTATTTAAGTCTATATCAAAAGACTTAAAACAATAAACTAAAAACTAAATAAAACTTTTAGTAAACAAGAAACTGTAAAATTTTTAAATAACTATTAAACTATAAACCTGGCTTAAATATTTATACAATTAAACACCAGTTGAAATATTCACTTTTAAAACAAAACACTACTTACAATAAGTATTCACAAAAAAGTTCAAGATATTTTGTTGCTTCAAGCTGCAAAGCAAACTAACTAACTGCTAACATATAATCTGCCTGTCATGTTCTGATGTTTTGTTGCATCAGTATATAGTTTGAAACATTTCGTCATATGATTCTCATTAGCTCGTACATTCAACCGTATTTACTCTAAATATTCTCTGAGCTCAAATTTAAACAATAAATAATGCAAGTATTCATTCCAAAGTTTTCAATTTTACAACATATATAAAGAGTTGCATTTCTGAAATGCTTATTTCATAGTTTAAATGTATACAAATGTAAATTAGTCACGTGTACAAAATGAGCCAATCACGGTAGGTGTTTAATTTTAACTGACAAAAATGACTCTTATTAATTTACACAGGGTTTGTTTTTGAAAACATACTTTTCAGTATGCTCTTTTATACTAACAAGATCCGGGTCCGGCCGGATCTCTGTTAGGATCCGGCCGGACCCGGATCCGGACGGACCCGGATCCGGACTTTTTTTTCAAATTAGAATCCGGCCGGAACCGGATCCGGACTTTTTTTTCAAATTAGAGTCCGGCCGGAACCGGATCCGGATTTTTTTTTCAAATTAGAATCCGGCCGGATCCGGATATCAGACAAAAGTGGCAATATCCGGCCGGACCCGGACCCGGATAGTGAGTCCGGTACATCACTAGTTTCAATTTAAAATGCCATGCTTGATTGATTGTATAATAACTTTTCATTAATAAATTCACAACTAAGGTATGTGTAATGAAAATACTCAAGATTTTTATTAAAATTTGTCTAAAACCTGTCCACAGGTAATAATTTGCTTAAACAAAACAAAAGATTTAAATAAATTAAATGCTGATTACTTACATTTATAGTTGTTGTGTAGGTTGATTTAAAATAGTAGAATAACTTCATATACTTGCAGTTCTAAACCAATACGCTTGAGAAAGTTTTTAGTGAAAACTATTAAAATTAAGGTTATTTTTAAGCTAATAATGTACCAGGCTTTCCCATAGTTAGCTGTTTCAGAAATTTTTGTGGCTATAGGCCGCAAAGGGGATCCTGGGAAGTAAAGGAGTCTCAACGGGGCCATCATAACTCATAGTATTCATTTGACATTCTGAAGTTTAAAGTAAACCGCTAAAAAAATATTTAAATGTAATATTAAAACTTTTACTAGAAAATCAGAGTTGATGGTGAAGGGCAAAAAAATGTTTTCTGAGTATTAATCGCCAGTCTTTTAACTTTATAATAAATTTGTATATTTTTTTATTTTTACTTGAACATGTTAATACTTGAGTTAAACCGTGCTATAGACTTTTTAAGATAAAATTTTTTAAGTATGTATTTTTTTAATTTTTATACAATTATCTATTTAAACTTTTGACCTTCTTTATAAGCTCTTTTTTGACCGAAAAGTGACCGAAAGTAAAATGACTTTTAATAAGTTCAAAAGTAAATTTAAATTAAAAATGACCTTTTAAAGTTCAAAACTTAAGCTATTTTAAATAAATGTTTGTAAATTTTTTAACCCTTCTTATTTTTTTGAATTAATTTCAAAAATTTCAAAAATAATTTAAACAAGCTTTATCAAATTTCTAACCTATACCATTTTTTTAAAACGTCTAGTTTTAACCAAGGGATAATTAACACATAACCATTAACTTTCAGTCACCTAGAACTTTGTTAAAAATATCTGGAATAATTTATGTTTTATAATCAGATATCTTTCTCTAATACATTTGAAATTTGAAATACTTTGATAAAAATTTAAATGTAGAGTTAATCTAAATTAATTTTTGATAAGAAGTGTAAATATTCTAATTACTATTAATAACAGTTCTATATTTGCCGTTATATTTATGTATAATCCAAAAATAAAAACTAGTGTCTTTCGGCGAGATAACTTTTCTAATTAAATCAAATCGAAGTTTAATTAAATTACATTTTAAACAAAATGAACTATTCGAGTAATTTTTATTCTTCATTTTATACATCTTTCAGTTTAAGTGGCCTAGGTTTTGATGACAATAAAATTGCAATTATAGTAATCGAGCAAAGAAAATATTTTTTACAAAAATTAGTCCTACTTTCATCTTTTATCAGAAGAAACTAAAAGCTTATAAATTGCATCTATAGATGATAGTAAGGACTAAAATTTGTAATAAAATGTTTTGTTTCCTCGTTTACTTTAATTGCAAATTTATTGTCAATACGATGGACCCAGGCATCAATACCTAGCCCACTTAAACAAAATGATACATAAAATTAAGAATAAAATTAATTCAAAAAATCATTTCGTTTAAAAAATAATCTAATTAAAATTAAGTTTGATTTATATAGATAAGTTATCTCACCGAATGACAAATAGTTTTTATTTAGGATTATACATAAACATAACGGTAAAATATAAAACTATCATAAAAGTAATTAGACTAGCTACACTTCTTACTCACAAATAATTTAGACTAATTTTGCAATTAAATTTTTGTTGAAATACTTTAAATTTTAATAGTATATAAGAAAGATATCTGATTATAAAACAAATACTAGTCGAGATACTTTTAACAAAGTGCTAGGTGACTAAAAGTTAATGGTTATGTGTTATTCATCCCTTGGTTAAAATTAGATGTTTTAAAAAAATGGTTTATGTTAGAAAATTGTAAAAGCTTGTTTAAATGATTTTTGGAATTTTTGAACATAATTTAAAAAATGAAAAGTTTTAAAAAATTTTCAAACATTTATTAAAATAACTTAATTTTTGAACTTTAAAAGGTCATTTTAAATCTTAATTTTTTTTGAACTTATAAAATGTCATTTTACTTTCGGTCACTTTTTGGTCAAAAAACAGCTTATAAAGAAGGTTAAAAGTTTAAATAGATAAGTACTGTTTAAAAATTTAAAATTAAATCTTTAAACATTTTATCTAAAAAAGAACTTGCATAGCTAATTTTAGTATAAAAATAATCAAGTAAGCATAACTGTTACAGACAGCATTTCCTATTTATAAAATTCTCTTTTTCCTTAAGATTTTTAAGTTGTTCTTTAAAAGATTAAAAACTATGGGAAGTTTATTTTTATTTTAAGCTACTTAAAAAAAAATTTAACACAGTCTGGTATATTTTTTTTATTTTAGATGTTTATTCATACATATATAGGCATTAGTACTTTATTAATAAAAATATAAAGTAAAACATATATTAGCATAAATATCTATAATGTTTTCACTTAATTTTTAATTTTAAAGAAGACAGTCTGAGTTTATACAAAAATAAAAAGTATTAGTAAACTATTTTCTAGAAAAAATTTCTTTGCAGAAGATTGAAAATGTTAAAAAAATAAAGAACTCCAATAAAAAAAGTTAAAAATTTCTTTATAAAATTCTGATAAGCTGTAGTTTAATGTTAATTTACATAAATAATTAATAGTAAGAATATTTTTTACTTGAAAAAATGTAGTAGTTAACACTAAGTTGTGTTTTTTTTTTGCTTTATTCTAAATATTTAATTGACAACAGTGTACTATTTAACTAAGATTAATTACAAACTGTTTAAAATATGTTTATTAACTTTGTTGGAATTGTTAGATATTTAAATTGTACTGGGTTAAATTGCTTCAATTACAGATATTTTAAATTGATTACAGAAAGTATTTTATTAAATTTATTATTACTGCTTTTGTTTTAGAAAAATATGTTACCCACAGTGTTTTAATTATTTCAGTTAGAATTATATTTTTAAAATCTATTGTAATCAAATTGAATTAAATTAATATACTTTAATACTTAAAAATTTTAACCAATCTTAGGTTTAAAGTTCTATTAACAAATTTAAAATGATACAGTTGAAATTTGTTTTAATACTTAAGTGATCTTGTTATTTTAGAGTCTTTTTACA
Organism: Thalia democratica; assembly: GCF_965202585.1. NCBI lineage: Eukaryota > Metazoa > Chordata > Thaliacea > Salpida > Salpidae > Thalia > Thalia democratica. The sequence continues at coordinate 11,325,388 of NC_139166.1, forward strand.
TAATTTTTCTCAATAAATTTGAAATTTAAAAATAAATTAATGTATATATATGTCCATTTACTTAGATATTAAAGCTAAATAAGTAAAGTTTATAATTTTTTTAGAAATAAACCACAACATTCAAAATTTTAAATGTTTTTACTAGCAGTTAGGCTTGAATATCATTAAACTTTGCAAAATTTCAAATACTGTTTATTTCACATATTAAATTAATCTGAGTTAAAAAATAAAAAAAATTATATATGAATATTTATTATTTATTTTTCTTTGTGAAATTTAAGTTTGCAATGTTTTAAAGGCTTTTTTTTAATAAAAAAACATTTTAATTTTATAATAGTGTGTTAAACGATTTCTGTTAAAGTTGTTTCTACATATCAGTTGTATGACTATTATACAATTATTTTGTTTGTTTTCTTGTTATAAGTTACAAATAAATGATAGAGACAACTATAAACTAAAATTACAAAATGGTTGGCTTAATTTTTAAGGATACTTCATATAAAAAGTTTGAGTAATTATTTTTAGTTTAGTCGTGGTTTTTAACCTTATTATACACTTTTTTTAGAACTTAGTTTATCCTTAAAACCTATTGTATAAATTTTTTTCAAAAGCAAACGAAACAAAATAAGCTATGGCCTCTCTTAAATACAAATATCAAATACGCCTAAGACCTCAATTTTATGCTCTTCATTTCAACTAAAGAAAATCTGGTGTAAGTTTTAATTAATGGACTTATGGCCCCATCTCTTTTTGCAGCTTTTGGTCCCCTAAATTTCTAAACCAGCGCATGTAGGAAAGTACAATTTTTTAAAAGTTATAAAACTGCCTTTAAATACTCGGGAAACGTTTTTTTTGCCCTTTACCATCAACTCCGATTTTTTAATACAAGTTTTAATAATACTCTTAAAGATTTTTTATCAATATACTGTAAATTTAAGAATGTCAAGTGCAAGCTTTAGATTATTGTCTGATGGCCCCATTGAGGCTTCTTTACTACCAACGACCCCCTTTTTACCCCTTTGCAGCCTATAGCCACAAAAACTTCTGAAATAGCTGACTTTAGGAAAGCCTGGTATAATATTAGCTTAAACCTAACCTTAGTTTCAATAGTTTTCACCAAAAACTTTCTCGAGCGTATTGGTTTAGAACTGCAAGTATATGAAGTTGTTCTACTGGTTCAAATCAACCTACACAAACAATATAAATTTTAAGTAATCAGCATTTAATTCATTAATTTTTTATTTTTTTTTAAGTAAATTATTACCTGTGGCCTGGGTTAGAATATTTTTAAATAAAAATCTTGAATATTTTCATTACACTCACAATAGTTGTGGATTTATTACTGGAAAATTATTATACAATCAATCTAGCATGAAATTTTTAATTGAAACAGACAAATTGTTTGTTATTGTACGGTATTGTAACAGTGTACAGTAAAATTACTAGTTGATAAATTCCAAAAAAGTTTGTTTATAACAGTTTATTATTTGATTTTCAGAAAAAAATATGCAAATTGTGGTCAAAGCATTCTAGTACAATCGATCGTTTAATTTTCAACTTATTATTTCAGGCCTCTTATAACGCTGAAACATTAAATTCTATAAATTTATACTTCTTTTACAACGTATAATTTTTGTATCTTATATTTTGTCTTCAAAAATATGATAATTCCCTTGATTTTATTTAATCTTATTATTAAATGCAAATAACATATAAATGCTGTTGAACTGATTCATAAAAAAATATAAGTTTGTTATTTAAAAACTAACATTACCATTCTCCGTTATCTCAAAACCACATAAAACAATGAATAACTACTTTTTGTATTTAACATTTACCTTAAAAAATCAATTTAAATGTTTTATAAATTTTTTACTGCCTCCTTTTTAGTTACAAATGAGGCGCTGTTAAACAAGTCTTTAATGGCTTTTAAAGTTTTAGTTTCAAAGAAGTATTATACAAAACTATTATTTGTTTTTACCTAAGCTTGAGTATTCAACTATGATCTATTTTTGATTTTTTAAGTTTGTCTTTTTTAATAAAGAAGTTTTTAAGAACTTAATAGTGTTTAAAATAAAGTTTTAAACACTTATATACTATTTGTAGTCTAGAATATTACTAGTGTGCTCTAAGTTAATATTTATTATGTATATAATCTAGTTTGAATCCCTGAAAAATACAAATTAAATATTTTCTAATTAACTTATAATGACACGCATCTTCCATTGTTTTAGTGTTGTAGATCGTTGATTTCTTAATATTGAACGTAACAAAATTATTTAACCAGAACACAAGTATAAAACACTATGTTATAATTATTTTGGAATAGTAGTTGATAAGACCTAGAGCTTGTATTGAGATACTGCTTAAAGTTACTATTAGACACTTTTTAGAACTGCATGTTATTTGATTTTGTATGTTTTCTTATTCAAGTATTAAAATTTTTTATTCGGCCATATTGAATTGTTTAAAAGTTCTTTAAATATTTTATAGTTCACATTAATTAGAGTTTTACAGTATTTTATTTTTAAACTTAAAATGTTATAAAGTTTTTTTATTCCAAGTTATTCAAAAAATTAACTTATATTTTGTTAATAATTTTCTGTGGTTCTTTCTTTTTAAATATAAACTACTAAAGTTGTTTTATCTGATTTATATAAAATAAACATATTTCATATATTTATTATAATATTAATATAAAAAATTAATATTTTATATTATAACAATATTAAAATGTTATTATTATCACATAGTATTTTTAAGTATTTTGATAATGTAGGGTTTAATAAAAACGATGAGGGTCAATAAATTAAGTGTACCAAAATCCATACCCTACAAACTATGGAAACACCTCACAAAAAATAAATAAAAATATGAGCAAAAATCATGAGAAAGCATTAAAACAATTAGTTTTAGATTTTTCTAAATGAAATGGATAGCTACTATATAATTTTCTAAGCAAACTGAGTATGTGAGTAACCATTTGAACTGTTTCAACACTTTTTTTTTCTTTTATTACAACTGAAAATAGCAAAGAATTATCTAAATTTTGAAAAATACCATTTATCTTTACAACTATGATGAATAAACTCTTGTACCTTTTAATTAACAAACTTTAGTAAAAATGTTGTGGTACTTTATTAATAATAAAAATAAAGAGTCAGGGTTGCCACTCTTTGAGTAAAAAGATATTCTGAGTTTTGAACCATATAAAGTCATCTTATATATTTTTTTAAATTAATTTTTAGAAAATTTCATTAACTTTAAAATTATATAAATAAATTTATTTTAAATAATTAGTAAACTAGTTTTTAATGAAATTTTAAACATATAAGCTTGCTTAAATTATCCTGAATATTTACACATCACAAACTAGACTGAGTTATTCTGAGTTTTCAAAATATTTCAAACTAGAGTCAGTTAGCCTATCTGTTATAAATAAATTAAATTTGTAAAAAAAACTATATTAACTTTGAGAAACAGTATGGTTTTAAAACCATTGAGTTTCCTTTTATTGTAGAATAATTTTATTTATACTCATTATTTAAGTACTTAAGACTTAAAGTACTTAAGTGCCAATAATTAAATTAAGTAATTAAGTAATTAAATTAAGCAAAAACTTACTCAATATAGCTATCCTCTCTTTTTAAAACCAGTTCAAAATAGTATCAACTAGATATTGTTTCATCATTTTAAAAAATTACTGTCTGAGTAGCATTATTAAGAAAACATTCTTTGTAGGTTCTACTTTTAAAGAAGAACTAAACTCTATTCAAAATTAATACTACAAAACGAGAAGTTTATTAATAAAATGATAATTAAACTATTAAACACTTAGTTGATTAATATCTATAAATCTAATTAAACATACGAAAATATATTTTTTTAACATAACATGCTTATTAGAAAGAACATCAACAACACTTAAATTTTTACGGAATCAAGTTACTTAAAACAGAATTAAAAGTATATCTTGATATATTAAATATAATCTTTTTTATCTTAAAAACATCATGATATAGTTGCAAATAAAGATTTAATTTTTAGTTTTAACAACATAGAAATGAAATAAGAGTTTTACTAAAATCAAATATTTCATTAATTATTAGGTTTTTCAAAAAAAAAAAAACAACTAGTTATTAGATATAATAAATTAATTACAAGATATTAGATTGAATTTAAAATTCATTTTCATTTAGAAAAGGGTACTAAATTTACAGTCTTAAAATTTGAAAACTTAACTAACTAACGCGTTTTATAAAGAAATGTTAAATTATTCTAACTTAATATTTTAACTTAATTTGATTATACTTTTTAATAAAATAATACATTTTATAACATACTAAACATAAAACTTTTAATAGCTTTGAAAAGCGTGCAAGTATATTATTAACTGTTATTTCGCACATAAGTATGATATGTTATAATAAAGTTCATTTGATATAAAAATCATTATTAGTTGAATTATTAAATCCATTACATCATTTTCTTTCTTTTTAAAAAACGACAGTTGGCAATGAGTAGTTTAGAACTGTTTAAACCAGGGTTTCCCAAACTTATTTACTAAATCGCCCCCTTTTCAGAAATTTGAAAAAAAATCGCCCCCCACGATTTTACAAAGTAGTTTTTCTCTTGAGTACAAAATTTTAAGCCAAAAAAATTGTGTTTGAAATGTAATTCAGTCCGGTACTTCTTATGCACGCACTTTTGGGCTATGTTTAAAGTAGTTTACAGGGCTTTAGAAAATAATCTACAGTTATTTTCTTATAAGCCCAGTAAAGTATATAAAAATACTTAATTTATTAAAAATCCTTTAGTAACTTGTAGTAATCAATCCTTTTTAAGTATAAATTGTTTGAAAACTAAAAAACTCTTAGGTTAGTGGTGGACAACTTTTGTAGTCAGCAATTGATATTTACTAAAAAGTCTTTTCTAGTTTCAACTCGTTAAAAAATAAGATTGCGGGCTGCATAATTTAAAAAAATAACGTATAAGAAAATAAAAAACTGGAGGGAAATTGCAATAAAATTTTTAGTATTATTGTGATCTAAGAAATACTATTGTGAACTGATACCAAAGTTGAAGGCGTATTTCAAAATATTAAAGATCAAAAAACTAATTTTATTTATTTTTCAGAAAGTAGTTTTCAAGTTAATTAGCGGGTCGAAATTTGACTGAATCCGAACCGTACGTTACCCATCTGAAATCTTAACTGAAACCTTTGTAATAATCTCTCATATAACGAATTTTGGACATTTAATAGTTAATACTAAGTAACTTATTTAAGCCGCACAAAATACTTATTTTTTTTTAAGGCATATTCTAAAATTACTATACCAGAGATTAAAAAACTATAAAAGAATGAACAGTTTATTTTACACATAATGAAATAAATATTAAAACATAATTTCTGATCTAGTTTGAAGAATTTTGACCGACTGATTGATTATCTCACTTGAAAAGTAGTTTCATCAACAGCTTCAGTTAATGCAGTAAAATTATAAATTTCAATGCGAAGATATATTATAAGCAAGTTAGCTGTAAAGTTAAAATTTTAACTTTAAACATTTTAAAATATATGTTGCGTAGTAGAATACCATGAAATAGTATTTGACTTGGAATAACCTTAAGGAAACTAAACCTTAATTCTAACAAATTTTTTATCTTAATTTAAATTCAAAAAAAAAAAAAATCAAATGTTTTACAGTTAATTCTGTGAACAGATAGTAATCAATTAAAAAAAAACTGTTAATTAGGTTAAAGTATTGTTTTGTAACTGTAGCAGTCTTTTTGATGGCTTATTTAATTGTGTTTATTTTTTTTTCTAGCTTTTAGCCTATAATAATTTATCAGAGAAAAATAGTGAAAAGCTAAAAGCTAGTGTTAAAATATTAAAATAAACAACACATTCTAATTGCTAAGATACTTTGAATTAAGATGAAACAAAAAACAGTTGTATTAATAGTTTGAAAATCCTCAATATATGAATTTCTTAACAATAATAAATCAAGTTAGAAAATAAAAATGAATTTAAGAATCTTTTTGATGAAAAATTTTAAGTCATCTCAAATAAAGACCTTAAATCTATACTCTTTTAAAACCTAAAAAATCGTTTTGACATAAAAATTTTAATGGTTAACAAGATTTTTTTATTTATTAAATAAACAGATTAAACAAGATTAAATAAATATTTTTCAAACAAATATTTTATTCACTATGCTTTAAAAACTTTTAGTGTAATGTAAAACGACAAATACAAATTACAAAATTAACTAGGTCAAAAAAAAACTATTAACATTTTTAAAACATAAACCGTCTAATAGTTTCAGTAGACTTCCGCTTAAGTTCGCACTTTGAACAAAATCGAAAAAAGGCGAACTCAAAAATGCATTATCATTTATTTTTACAAAATGACAAATTTTAATATGTTATATGCAATAATGTTATGAATAAACATGAAATCCACTAAAACATAAAACAAACATTCATTTAAAAAATAGATCTATATGAGCTATAAAGTATTTTTTTTTATTGATACTTAGTTAGTAATAGACTTTTTTTTATCTTAAACTTAAGAAAATATAAATTTGCACTTTTTTTAGATAAAAAGTGCGAACTCAAGAGAAAGTCTACCGTAATTAATATTTATTAGGAATTATGCAAACCTGTTGTTAATAAATAACTTAAAAGAATTTTTACTATAAAAAGACTATTTAAATACAATACAAACCAGGTTAAACAAGAAGTATTTTAAAAGATCAAATAAATAAAAAAACCTTCATAAAATAATGTCTGCTTCTGAATTCAAATATAATGCGAAGGATGAGGTTCATGAATTCTTGCAAGTTTTTCTAATCTGATTCTAAATCAGTAAAATAAAGCTTTAAGTCACCTCCTTTACAAATATCTAGATAAGATCTTTTGCTCAAAATGTTAATAACTGAACTGATTTTTTTTTTAATACTATAGCTAGAAGGAAAAGCTATAAAGAAAGATCTAAATTTCTCTTAAATGATTGAAGCATTTGTCTTAGTTTTTGTTGAGTCTAAAAGCTTTCAGATCGTTCTTTGAAAAAATTTACTTTAAGTTCAAGGTCAGTTTGTAAGTAAGAGAACGTTTCCTGTAAGTCGTTTACTTCAAAAAGATCTGCCTCAAAGGGATACTTATTTTTATCTATATGATAGCTTTATTGTGACAAATCGAAATTTTACTTTTTAATAATTCAAAATTGTTAAACATTCCAGATTTCTCCAGGTTTTTTTTGCCTAAATTGTCAAATTCCAGGTTTTTCTAGGTTTCTAGGTAAATTGGCAACCCTGTATAGTTTTATTTCTTAGTCTAACTTGGTAAATTTTCAAAAAAAAAAAAATTGGAAATATCATGAGGTGATACTTAATAATAGACGCCATAGATTTTGATAAACCATTTATAATCACAAATAACATATATGTCAGGTTATAAAATGTCGAGATGGATTCCGATCGTCTATGATTTATGTAATTTTTAAATAAAAAAATATATGAATGAAAATATGTAATTTACTTGAAAGTAGGAATCATAAGCAATTTTTTTTTTTTCTATATTTTACATAAACAAAATAAACTTTTTTGTTTAAGTTTCACCTCAGGGTCAAATATTTAATAGCAAGCTAAAACTAGTAAAAAATTAAGATAAAAAGTAAAAATTTTATAACTGCCCAAAATTTTAAAATCGCCCCTTTTCGCCCCCTTACTAGTTATCGCCCACCCTTTCGCCCCCTTACTAATTATCGCCCCCCGACTTACTAAAATCGCCCCCAGAGGGGCGATATCGCCCACTTTGGGAAACCCTGGTTTAAACGTTCTTAATATTTAGAATACTTTTACTTCTGACTTTTACGTTGAACATATATTTTTATAAAAAAACGTCATCAATAATTGTTATCTGATTTCGGATACTTAAAATTTATTTTGTTTTAATAATATGTTAATTAATTAGTTAAAAAACATAGTTTGACTTTTCTTGCTGTTAAAATATTAATACTGTTAATTAAAACAAAAACCTATTAATTATGTTAAGTTGTTAAACTCTTGCGAAGAATTAGCTCTTATTAGTTTGTAATAAGCCGTAACTAAAGTTTCATAACCTATAAGCCGTTTTATATTATTTTTTCTACTGAACATTTGGTTCGAATTTATAAAAATATTTAAAAAATTTACAGTTTGTAGTAGCTTATTTATTATCGTTAGGCTACTATTGTTTTCACAACAATTAATTTTTTTTATTTCCCTAATTTCGTTGCATGTTAGTTAAAATTTCTAGGTTATATTATTTTAATTAAAATTTTTTGATAAAACATATCCAATTCCAGATTGTTCTAGTTATACTTGCGATATATTTTTAATTTAAAGGTTAAATATAAAAATATAGATTTGCTAATCTAATGATTTCTTGTATTGAATTTAAAAGTTAGCCTAAGCTGAAAAACGTTGAAAAAAATAATGATTTAGCAAATTTTTTTAAAGCTTCTGTTGATTTGTAGTTTAATTAAAACATTTTTCCTAACCAACCTAACCGAAACATATCAAAAACTAATGTTTAAAAAATAAGATAAGAAATAAAATTCATTACATTTTGCTGATTCAACTTTTTTAGGTCTGACTGAATTTTAAGTGAACTAGCGATGATTTTTATACTTTTAATTACGTTTTTCATACTTGTATAGTATAATGTATCACATAACATACATAGAGATTTTAGTTGTCTTTTATTAAACTTATACAAAATCAAAAAAAAAGTTCGAAATATTTTACTTAATAAATTATTTCATGTTTAAGACGGTAGTTTTAAACACAAAATGAAGTTAGAATTAGATGTGAAGTTACAAGGTAAAAATTTGTGTTGGTTTACAATAAAACATTAAGAGTTAATTGATTTTGTTCCAAAACCATCAAAATAATGTACGAACCTAGAATTAAGAACAATTTTAATTTTTCAAACGAAAAATTTTTTATAAAATATTAAATAAATGAAAAAAATTATATAAAATTCAGAGTTTTTAATAACTAAATTATATTAAAGTTAGAATATCTTTTAAGCACTTTTAATTTTTTAACATTTGCTTAATTTTAACTTTTATTTAAATTTAGACAAGACATTTTGATTAAAAAATATTAAATGAAACAAAAATATTCTAAAGAAATTTATAAAAAAGGCAATAAAACTTTTTATAGGATGATAATTGATAAGAAGATTATGTTAGGAGTGCCTCCTAAGAATTTGTTAGCTTAACATTTGTATAATCTGTAAGGAGAAATGCACTTAGGTAGCACCTCCTAGATTACTTAAAATAAGCATAAACATATCTTAAAAATTTGAATATATCAAGTTTATATAATAATAAACAAAAAAATTAATATTTTATTTTTGTTCTTTTCAGAACACTCAACTTAAAAACACTTAATTTTTTTTCTTCTAAGAACCAATTCTAGGTTTTTTAGTTTTTTTTTGCGATTATTTTTAGTTTGTAGCTTATATCTAAGAATAGTGATTTGCTAATCTAATTATTTCTTGAAATTATTTCTAAAAACAGTCTAAGCCGGAAAAACGTTTATAAAAATAATGATTAATACTATAATTAAATATTGTTATCAATATTTGTATTTAACAATCAGCTGTAATAACTATTGACTCTGTATTCAATGGTACTTATCAGTTTTTTTAGTAAATATTTTTTTAATTATTTGATGTAAAACTAGGTTTAGTAAAAGTAATATTGGTTTTTGACTTAATCTGTGGAATTATGTAACTCGGCAAAATAGAGTGGGAGGCCCGCAGAATTGTAAATGACCAACCGAGTAGCTTTTTAAAAATTGTAGTTGAATCCAGCACGGGAAAGATGAAGCTGCACCACCGCTAAATCAATTTTATAGCTTTTGCTTAAAATTCATATTTCTACGGGACAAAATAAACAATTGAGTATTTTTTTTTTGTGTCATTGTTTTACTTTTTGTGTTATTAAATACAACATTTAAAGAAAAGTTACTCTTTCAGATTAATTGCTAAGTTATAAAAAAAACTAAATACAACAATGTCGGAAAAATCCAACGATTTATCCCAAAACAGTAGTGATGACGTTCTACCATTTCTACATAATGATGAACATATGCTTTCATTGGAAGACCAAGAAAAAATTCTTTCAAAAATGTGTAATGAAGACTTTATTAGACGCGAAATAGAAAGTATTGGTTCTTACGCGCTAACTGCAACAAGCAGTTTAATGCAAGATGAGCAAAACAGAATAAATATAAACGAGCAACAAAATTGTCAGCCCGCTGTGTTTTCTTCAACAAATCAAGCTTGTAACTACGCAGCACAACATCAATATGAAAATAATCCAGGTTGTGCAAGAGGTCAGCCTTTGTATCAAAACATTCAGAATTGTACATTTCAAGCGCAACAAGGTGGCATACCTAATTACTCAAACTATCATACATTAACTTCTTCTTCTGACTATAGTCTAAAACAAAATTTTCAATCAAATACGAACAGCTGTTACCAGCCACACAGATGTTTTGACAACTACCAGCAGTTGAGTACTTGTTTGCAAGGTGGTATCCAGCTTAAACCTTCTTATGCAAATAATTTCAATATAACAACGGTTAATCCTGCTCAAGCAGACAATTTTGCTCAACTGCCACGTGCATACCCTTCTATGAAAGGTAAACTTTAATTCAATTTTTTAACTGAAAAATAATATTTTTTTTTAGCAGGCAATTATTATTTATTATCTATAGATGCCAACCTTGGAAAGTGGTGTTTGCAGCAAAAAGTTTCAGAACCTTCATCAGATGCAGCGATTTTAAATGATGATTTAAAACTTGATTCTGATAATTTCAACGAAAAATGTAAAGAGCAGCAATCTAAACTGAAAAAACGAAAGTTATTTTTACTATTTTTTTTTAAATATCAAACAAAACAATTAAAAAAACAATTTCAAAACTTTAAAATAATAGAAAGTTTAACTAGTTTACAAGTTTATTTTATTTGAATTTTCAAAATTAACTTAAATAATGTAATGTGTGAAAATTCGGAAAGTTTAAGTATGATTTTACATACAGACAAAAGATACATTTAACATTCTCTCAATCATCAATGGTAGAATATTTTTATGAAAGAATTAAACACTCACTGCCAGATCAAAAGGACAAACTTGGATTATTAACTGGTCTTAGTAAAAGAGAACTAACAGTAAGTTTATTTTTTATCAAGTTCATGTAAAAAAAAGGAATAATAAAAGTTTACTTTGTTTCACTAAAAAATTAATAAATTATGATGTTTGAATATAAATAATAAATGTTTATACAGATTAATTTAATTAAGTTCTAATATATATACTATTATTTAGTCCTGGTTTCAAAATAGAATACATAAAGATAAAAGTCAAGGTATTGCAGTTGAGAAGATTAAGGGAGGTAATCATGAGGAAATATTTAAACACTTACTTGCAACTTATTCAAATGAAATTAAACTCATTAGAAATAAGAGTTAGTTTGTTTGTTATCCCTAGTATTTAAAACAAATAAGTTAAAAAAATATGACCAAAAAAACAATAGTGTTTCTGAAACATATTTTCTACCTAGATTTAAAAAAAAAATATTAATTTTGTATTTAAGTAAGTTTGATAAATTACATATAAAAAAAACTACCTAATAATGTATTTTAGAAAGGGAGTCCTGTGTCATAGACCAGAAAACGAAAAAATATAAGAAAAGGTAAGAGTTTTATTTAAGAATTTTAAAGTTATAAAAACACGTAGAAGTAATTTTTCGACAATCAAAACTAGTTTTCAACACAATGAAGATAAAGTTTTTATGTTTAAACATGTATTGAAATAAAAGTGCTATTACTTATAATGAAAAACGTTTCAAAACTTAGACTCCGCACCAGCTATACTTCACATCAGTTGAAATGTTTCGAAGAACTGTACGAAAAAACTAACAGGGAAAATAGAAGACCAAACAAAAAAGAGTTTTTTCAACTTGTCGAAAAAATTGGCCTGCCTGAAAATAAATGCAGAGTAAATAGTTTGTTTTTATATAAAAGAACTTGATTTAAATTTTTTTAATTGTTATGTTGTTTTTAGATAGAGAGAAGGTGCTTTTAGGACACTTGGAAGATTCAAGTGTATTTTATGTATTTATACTTCAATTAATTTAAAAAATGATAATAACCCTCTTTAGTATTTTATTATAATAATGAAGTTGTATTTTTTCTTCTTCTTTCAAAGAATTAGTTTGATATTTTTACATAAATTACTAACTAACATTTCTTTTTACAGTGTTGGTTCAATAACAAACGACAAGAGGAAAAGAAAAAGAAAAGAAATTAAAAGAAATGAACTTGCATGATGTATACATTATTTGCTGAAACTAATTTTTTATTTGGTTTACTTCTTTACTTAGTTAAAGATTATTGGAAAACTTTATTAAAAGTTGATTAGCTTCTAGTATGATTTTTTTTGTGTTAAAATAAATAATTGTATGGTGAACAAACCTTTAAAATATGTTTAGTTATTTTCTATACGCATATTTTTTTTTTTAATTACATACTTTTTTATCGTTTTGTAAATGATATTAAGATGGACACCATATAAATATTTTTTTCAGTTATAAATATACCTACATAACCTGTTTTCTGCTGTTTTAACTACTTTTATGTTTAGAACTTATGCTCCAAAGAAATAAACTTCATATCTACCTGATTTGTATTTTTGTTTAGATTAACAATACACATTTATACTCTTGTTCGAATCAAAACCTATTCAATTATTTATACCTACGTGAGCAACTCAATCGGAATGATCTATAAATGATGCGTTACTAACTAAATTATGACAACTAAAACTTGAAACTCACTTTAGGACAACTCAAAATCCGAAAATTTATATTCCGACATCAACTCAAATTCGGACAATTTAAACTCTGACAAATTAGTTTTGAAAAACTTAAATTCAAATATTTAAACAAGGAGACTTAAGTTCCGACGATAAAATAAATAATTTTGGCAACTCGAATTTCGATAACTTATATACGAAAATTCTAATATATTTTAGGTTTTCCCAAGTTTTTTTTTATATTAGACTTTTAGTTCAATAGTAAACAAGTTAAAATGTTGTTAAAAACTAAAATTATTTTTAGATGTCGTTCAGATACGAAAAGCTTGCCATATGTAGATTTTATAATAAACTGTTATTAATTCTATTAAATCTTTAAGGTCATTGTATTTCTATTTGTAGTAGTAAACTATTAAAATTTCTGTGCTGTTACTTATAGAATAAAACTACCATGTCGGAAATTTAAACCGTTCCAAATGCAAAAAGTTAATTAAGTCAATGCGCGTTTGATGTTTAACAAGTAGTCTTTTTTTTTGGTTTTAAACTTTACTTGCTGTATAAACTACAGTAAGACTTATTTGGGTTAAATATACTACTTTATCTAATTTGTAGTTACACATTACATATTATAAAAACCTTTTTTATAATTTTATTATTCTGCAACGACTATAATGTTTTTTAAAGCTAATATTAAATTAACTTCTAAAACAGCTAAAATATTAAAAAATTCCCGGACCAGGTTTTTGCAAAAATTGCAAGTCAGTTAACTAAAACAATTGAGAACATAATTTTTACGAGCGTTATCAATGATTCTAATACTTTGTTTGGAACAGAGTAAATAAAAAGCACAGCTGAAATAATTTTTTTTAAGGTAAATAAAAACTTTTGAACTTTAAAAAATTTAACAATACCAGTTTAACAGAATGTAACACTTGATAATAAATCATTCAAAAAAGGTTTCCAGAAAAAATGCTACTTTTAAACTTTTACCTACTATCACGTCACGTCACAATTAAAGTTTTATTTGAAATCTATTTCAGCTGGGCAAAAACGAGCATTTTTTGTTACGGAAACTTATAATTTTTCAGTGTTATATATTCAACATTCATTATTCAAAGTTTATCAAGTAACCAAAACTAATTCAATAAACAACGTTTTTAGTCATATTCTAAGAATCTTTTTTTTAGGGGTTTCACAGGAAACAAGAAAGAGTCAAAACACGCCACTGGAATAAACTTGATATACATTAAAGTAGGAAGTAATTCTAAAAAGTTCTACTTACTGCAACAATAATAAGTCATCAAAATTCAAGTAGTATTCATTAACTATAAATTATTCCTTAATAACATTACAGACATCAACACAGTTATTTAATATGTTTTTTTATATATAGTATTGTAACTTTTAAACAGTTTATCAAAACTAAGAATAAAAGCTTTGCTGGATTATAAGCGTAATAAGTAACGTAACAAACATTTATTTATTGATTTTTTATTTATTTACAAAAAGTATGTAAATTAACTTAGCTTTAAAAACCTTATAAATTTGAACAAGTGTGTTAAACACACTATAAAATCATAATTTATTAACAGATTAAATATCCATATGAAATAAAGTTGATATTTTTCATAAAAAAAAGAAGCATTTTAAGATTAAGTATCTCCTATTAAACTTATAATGTTTGCTTATATACTAAGTCATAAGAACGAGTTGGTCAACAGTCTGGCATCCTTGTACAAATATGCATTTAAACTTTGTATTTTTCTCCTCAGTAGTTATTCATTTTAAGGAAATGAAACAAAAAAAAAATTGGTATTTTAAGCTAACTTTTTATTGGTTCTGATTGAATTCAAACAATTCATTTTTTAAAGTATTTAAGTATGTAAATACTATAAAGTAATGGTTTGTTTGCTTCATCGTATACTTAAAGGTTGTTTAATGATTAAGGAGATTGAAATTAAAAAAGGATTTGTCTGATTAAATTTACTAGTTGTTTTTAGTTTTAAATGAACCAAATAGAGATCCTAGCATTTGTGAAGTTTACGCTGTGTTTGATCAGTTTTGAAAAATTTCTACCTTTGAGTTTATTCCACAACAGAGCTTAAATGTTGTGTTTCTTCTAAATGTACAGATTCGTGAATTTAGTACTACATAATTTTTAATGTTTAAGTTTACTTATAAAGCTTCCTTCATATTTAACACAAGTTACATACTATGTATCGATAAGCTCAAAGATTAAATTAAAGCAATGTTTGAAATTATATATTTAATTCAAATAGCTTCAACACAATCCCCACACCACCAGTGTGGCCTTACTTTAAATGATGAGACTAATCTTAATGAATTTCAATTATACGTTAGAGTAATGATATTGTACTGCAAGGTTTTATATATTTCAACAGTAGCAGTGGCTTATTGAGTAAAGCCGTCGGACCCGAAAACGAAAGGTCCTGGGGCTCGATTACAACCTCAAGAGCATTTTTACGAAGGAGGAATCGAAGAGTTCAAATGTGTTGTAATATAAGCCTGATTAACACTATGAAATCAACAATCACGATGGCTTAACGGCTAGAGCTTTTAGACTAGTAATCACTAGGTCGTGGGTTCAACGCTCATGAAATGTTTTAAAACACACGCATTTCAGTAGGGTTTAAATATAAGGTATGAACAATAATTTAGGGGACGGGGACCGGATTCGAACGGACCTCGGTTTATTCGGTGGTCGCTGCCCTTTAGTGAGGCTCCGCGACCTGATTTCCGCTCAAGCGATTAGGTCCGGGGCCGAACGAAGGGCGCGACCTTTGACCACAACTCAGAACCCACTCCCTAGGAACCTTTAATAGTGACGGTTTTTTTTTGTTGAGCTCGTAAAATATACTTTTTCGAATTCTGCTTAGAAAAATAAACTTTAATACTTGAACTTTAAGAACAAAATTTTATAATTTTCTTTACAAACTTTATTTAATAATCACTTTTACAATATCTACTTTAAAAAACTAACTTTTACACTTAAGTTTTTAAGCAGTAACTTACTTATGTAATCATTAACAAATGATATTAATTTGTATTTAAAAATAATTTATAGCTTCTTAATATGTTTTGAAAGGCTTAGCTTTTACAAATGTATTTTTTAGAATTTGAAAACATTTACGATTTAGATATTTAATTAGAATAAACTTTATATAAATTTAAAGTGTGGTACAATGTTAGTTATCAATTTGTTAAACATATTAAATCGCAAAATATTAAACCTGTTTTTACTTTATTGTTTGCTTATTCCACATGAATTTTAGAAATTTATGCACTAAATACGTACTTAATAAGAGAAACATTTAACTAATTTGAAAGAAACTATTTTTCCAACTATATTATTTAAGTACTTCAATTTCGCTTACTTGTTTATAACGTTTGTAATAAAATATTGTTTATTGAAAATTTAAATGTTTCTTTTAATTGGTGAATACTAACTTGGATAAGATTTTAACAAATGTTAATCAAAACTTTAAATGGTAAATAAAGTACGTTTATAATAGCTTTGATCTGCTTTGAAACAGTACTTGTTTAAAACTATAAATAAACTGAAAAATCAGTTCTAGTACAAAATAAACTAAAAACTAACCTATTCAAAAGGCTTTCGAATCCGAACACTTAAGTTTATCGTACAGCACTTTGCCTAATAAGCCATCATATTTTTTTTAACGTAAATACAAACAAGTAAAACTTGTTTAACAATTCAGACAAGTTTATGCTGAATTGTTACTTAAAAATTTAGTTAAGTAATAGTTGTTCGATTTTGTTCTATTTAAAGTAGGCTTCATATAGATGTTGCTTATTGTTTTAAATATTATTAATATTTGATCAGACAACTCAGTTTATAATTTCAAATGATACGATTTTTAATAATGATCAAAATAACTAATCTAAACAGTAATTTATTAAGTTATGTATGTTTATAACTTATACAACAAAAACTGAATCATAAGCATTTTGTTTACTTTATACATTAATAATTTAAAAAAGTATATGTTTTATTTGGTGTTTTAAAGTATACTGTACTTTATTACTTAAAGTTTGCAGCTTTTAGTTTTATACTGTACTGTATATGTGTTTGTTTAATTAAAACACTACGACAGTAATGTAAATAGATAGATCAAACAACTGTATGCATGTTTTAAGCATATTTAAGTACTTGAAGAAATTAACAAAACACTTGTAGAGAACAATCAAAACAAGTTTATGTCAAGCTAAAAATATTTTAACTGATTCTTCAAGTTAGCTTTTTAAGAAAACTTTCTGATTGGTTCAAGTTTATAATATTCATGATGCTGAAATTTTACTAAAACATATTAGTCATCTAGAAAGGCTCTAATTAAAATAAACACAACGACTGTACAAATAAAAGCTATTGCTAAAATTGTTGGAAAAAACCAAATTTCAAAATAGTTTTTGTAATCCTGCCCGAGTTTGATTTTAAGTACTTATTATATATTAGAATATTTTACTAATTTAAATCCTAGAGATTTAATCTGCTTGTTAAGTAAAAACAAAATACATTTATATATAATAATAACGTATCATATTACAAGTTATTTCGTAAAAAAAAGATGAAAAATAAATTAAGTTGTTAATAATTACATTTTTATTTTAGAATAATTTATTTTAAAAGTAAACAAAAAAACGTATGTCTTGCTGGAAATAAAATTAGGCTACATACAAAAATTTAATTTTTATATTTTGTAGTCCATGCAAGCAACATTAATAATTAAGTTGTACTTTTGTTATACAAAATATATAATTTATAGTGTGTAATAAATGCTTAATGCAGAAATCAAATCACGAAAATGTTAAAATATTTTACGTTTAACTTAACAGTTAGTTCTTATTGTGACTATAAACGAATTAGAACATAAATTTTTGCAATTATTTATATTTACAAAACCAAAAAGGAATTATAAAAACATGGAGCCGTAATAAATTGAAGTATAGTATCAACTGTAGTAAAGGCCCATAAAGTAGTAGAAATTACAATTGT
Source organism: Thalia democratica (assembly GCF_965202585.1). NCBI lineage: Eukaryota > Metazoa > Chordata > Thaliacea > Salpida > Salpidae > Thalia > Thalia democratica. The sequence goes on from NC_139166.1 coordinate 11,343,294, forward strand.
AATAAAAAGTTTTCAATTCCACTTAGGATTACACTTCTACCATAACAAAAAAGAAATATAGATTAATTTTAGTAACTGATTAAAACTATAAAACGGACTACAATAGCAAAAGATGTCTCTGTTATACTACGAAAGGCTTTTCTTGTTTTTTTAAGTTGTGGTAGAGAAATAAAAGTTTTTCGCTGTTATTTAGAAGCAATCGATTGCGCTTTTGCTCGTACAAATTCCCAGCTTCAGCTTTTAATCTTTCAGAATACACAGAAGATAATGGTGCAGCAAGATATTTTCTTGCTAAACTGGCATAATGTGGGAATTTTGTCTTGTTCAAGTTCCACCAGTTTAAGACTTCATCCTCTTCAGTTTCTGCATTCAAATTTTCTGTAGCAAAAATGACCTTTACTTCTGCTTAAACTTTATTAATAAAGACTTCAACTGTTTCTCGTCGTCCTGTGTAGCTGTCTTTGACTATATTTTAAACAAAAATATTAAGTTTAAAACTTTTTCGTGTCAAAATTTACAGAGTGTTGTAGTTTTGGTTATTCTGGTGGCAATATAGGAGAATCAACACCTTGATTAGCCTCGTAACAGATATGTTTTTTTTAATATTTAATTTTAGCTGCTCTTTATCAACATTTTTGAGGTATAATGGAAAGCGGAAAGTCGATATCGTGGATCAACAGCTTCTGTGACTCACAGTAACTTGTTGTCATTCAGGTTTAAGTTATTGTTATTGGTAAAGATCCTTCTTTTGCAAGTCTCTCCTATGTTTTTGGCAAAAGATTTACAAACATTTGATACTTCTTCTAATTTTTCATAAAAGTTAACAAACTTTGTCAGTGATTTTGCATGCGGGAACACGCTTGAGAGCAGTTCATTTTTTACTTGAGAGCAGTTCATATTTTGAACTCTTTTCTTACAAATAAAAAAGGTTCGAGCAGCAGAACGATGTGACTAACCAGTTGCCATTCTTCAGGTGTAATATTCGAATTTTGATCGTTTTTATAGTTAGCTACATAGTAGTAGACAGTTGATTTTAGCTTTTTCAGTCTCTCTAGAATAAGATATGTTAAATTCCACCTTGTATCTACATCTTGACCGAGAAACAAGGTTTTTTGTTTTGTTTGTGCGTGGTCAAAATCTACCTAAATCTTTTTAGTGTTTCGTTCGCTATAGAAGAATGGTTGAAATGGCAAACTACTTTTCGTACCTTTACTAATAGAATCGTAAACTAAAACATTACAACTTTTAAACAATTTTTCACAGTCGTTCCTAAATAATGAACACTAAAATACTAGCTCAAGCGTATAAATAAAACAGGGTACTGACGAGGTTTTTCTTTTTGTCCTTTTAATATTTCTTGCGTTGTTTTGAAAAAAAATTCGTGAAAACGATCTAAGGTAATATTCCAAATACTAAGCATATCCTGAATGTAGTTACAGATGTTTTGGCCAGTGTGCTAACCCACCATTTCCCGGCAATTCAAAATACGATGTTTGAACTCAAAGTTTTCACTTAACTAGTGCGCGGTTAAAAAAATATATGATTTCTTCTCGATTTTTTCCACATATCGCTTGTGAATAACAAAGACAAAGCACGTGACAACTCTTTAGTAATTTTTCTGCTTCAGACTATCGTAAGCCTATGAAAGCATGATTTCATTAAAGTACTTAGTATTTGAATTACGAATCTTTGCTCTAATTAAGCTAAGAGCTCTATGAAGCCTTGATTTTCCACAATTGAAAAACGCTGACTGTCCATAGCAATCATATTTATATTTTTTTATGAACTTTATTTGCTTTAGAATCCGTAATGTCCTAGCTTTTCATAGACTTGTAACCATCAAAGCTAGTTTGCCTGATAGCTTCAAGCTTTCTTTTCTTCGGAGGTTCGGGTGCAGTACAACTTCTATCTTTGTCTAAAGATTAACTCTCACTGTGTGGAGTTTTCAATTGCTTGTGCATGAAGGAGGTAGTATAGGATTTAGACTTTCTACTTACTTTTTTTTTAACTTAGCTCCGCAGATATTGCATACTGCAATAGAATTATCTTACAAACTTGTAGTAAGGTGTTGCCAGACTATTGAAGGCATTATTAATACTGGAAATGAAAAATAACTTTATAATAATAATGTAGTATAATAATAATAGTGTAATAAAATTTTAATGCAGTGAATCTTAGTTCTAAACAGTGATGTAATTTCTCTGCTGTGTAAATCATACTTTGATAAAGCAGTTAATAAAGTCGTAATAGTTTTGTTCTTCAATTACGTTTTTAGTTGAATAAAACATTTTATGGAAACAAAAAAAAATGTTTTTAAACTACTATGCAAAACAAAAAACTAAAAAATACAAACCAATATGTCTTTAAATAGTTATTAAGCTTATGCTCTTAAAATGTTCAAACTTTATTTATACTGACTTAGAGAGTCAAACTTATTTTATTAAATTTAAAATTCGTGCGATTCGTTATTCAGCATTCGAAACGAAATAGGTTCACGAGCAAACGTAAAAATCTTAAAATATGTAAATAAATAAGAGCGGTTATCCAAAAAGTATAGGCTAAACGTATTAACTATGTACTTAATTCTTTTTTGAGAGTCTAAAATAAACAATACACCATAGTTTTGTACTGTGGGCAAAACTCTAAATCAAAATTGATAAGGCTTTTATATAAAATTCAAAAAGTTCAAAGTTTTTTATTAGTTTAAAAAAACCTTTTTTATCCACTCAAGCTTGAAATCATCAACTAGTTTAAGAATTAGCTTTTGACAAGCAATAAAAGAAAATTCAAAAAGTTTAAAGTGCTGTACCAAATCCAAAATTTCGGATTCGGCCAAATCAAAATCTCATTTTGAAATTAGGACTAGGCCGGATTTAAATCCAAGTCCAAAACGACCGGATTCGTCCAAATCCGAGTCCGAATCTTGATTTGGTAGATCATTACTTTTAAAACGTAATGAAATATTGATTAAAATCTTATAAAATTAATACTACAAAAGCTTTAACATAATAACATAATAAAAGCTTTCTGTAAGAAAGTATTTTTCAGATGTAAATTACCTTAGTATTTAAAAACAACCGATCATTATATTCAATTAAAGATTAACTAAAAATTTAATCTTATAATAAACAACGTAAAACTTTATTACTGTGATTTAACTATTTTTATCATTGTTAAAAAAATACTTTAAAAAGCTACAAATATATTTATAAGTTCAATTATACTTATAGATATATATCAATAAATACTAATGTTCAAAAAGTATGTTAATTTTATTATTTGTGATTGAAATGTCTTGTAAACTAATAACGATGTATGTAATATAAAACTTTATTGGAAAGTTTCTTACTACCGTCAAAGATTTTGTGCATAGGAGAAATGTTTTTTTAATTTTGAAAAAAAGTTCTAAAAAACAGATCAAGATATGTGTTGCGAAACCCTTTCCCCAAGACTACGGTGGTTGTAAACATTGAGCATTCACAAAAATCGTTAAAAAATTGAAATTGAATTAAAAGTCTATCGAAGCTACAGATATAAGTTTATAAAAAAACGTTTACGAAAAATAAATAGCTTAGCATCTGTAATTACCAAAAATATTTAATGTTGATATTTGTATTAATTTTGTATTTTTTTTCAAAAAAAAAGGAGGTTGAAGTTTATACCGGTGTTTACTTAATCAATGAAGTTTTTGAGGAAATTAATTTAAACTATATGTTAATAGTTAAGTTATATTAACACCAAAATATACTATATAACTTATTTTCAATATTTATTTAACAATTAAATAGAAAAGTTTACGAATAATAAGATTGATTAAAACCAGTAGAAACAAGCTTATTTAAGTTATAGTTTTTAAAAAAAAGATGAGAAACTTAGTTTTTGACTTTTTCTCAGTCATTTTCAGTTTAGATACCTTACAAAACAAACCTTATATTTTACTATTACGTTACTTTTTTATTGTTTTCTATAAGAGAGACTTGGTATAATTTTCATGTTTAACAAAATGCCTAAAATGTAAAAAATAACATTTAAGTTTTATTACTGTGCATTACTTTTGTGCACAATGGAAAACATTTGCATGTAGTTTATTTACTAAATGGATATTATTTTAAATAACTTACAGAATCCTAGTATTTTTACATAGTTTTTTGAGATTAGTAGTTTCTATTTTAACAAAAAAAATTATTATGAAACTAAGAAATAAACACTTCTTAAATGCTAATCTGTCTTTTTCTCATTTTTAAGGAAAAATAGTAAAGTCTTTTTATTGTTTAAAATACTTAAGCAGGGACTTCAAACGTAACTATTCAAATTAAACCAAGTTACCAAAAAATATTTAACAATTGTTTTTTTGCTAAGCGTGCAACATTTACATAATCGCGGGCCGCAGAATTTCTTTTCTTGGGCCGCACTAAATTTAGAAAAAACTTACTTGCGGGCCGAAGATGATTTCGGCGAAGATTACGCGGAAATATCGTCTGATGGTTGGTATGTTTAGACACACACATGTATATATGAAGTAGTTAGTGTTTTTAAAGGAGAAATATAATAATCTAAAAGTATGAGAAGGAAATTGTTTAAACTAAAATAGTAACAAAATTAAAAATAAAACAAACATATGTTTTTAAACTTCAATTATGTATTGCTATTTAACACGTTTTTTCTTAAAGACTATAGCTTTCGCAGAGTCATCCAATTTTTAAGGTTGTTTGCAAAGTTCCTTTTTCATCAACACAATTGACAATTGTCCAAACTCAACATTGTACCCGCATTTTTCGTAAAACTCCACCACGTCATGTGTGGAGTGCACCACACAGCAATTAAATCCTCTTTTAAATGCCCAATTCTCAGCGGCCAACAGCATTCTCTTACCAAGCTGTTTTCCTCTATAATCTTCTGATACTATCACTGAAAATTAAAAACTGTTATTTATTTAAAGTTAATCAGTTTATAAACAGTTGATCCCTATAAAATTAACAAAAGAATATTTAATAGAGATAATAACCTCTAGCGTTCTAACATTTTGAATTTAAACTAGTTATATATTTTAACTATGCTGCTGTAACTTTAAATTTCATACACAGTAACACATCAAGTTGACTTACCCAAATCGAACTCAACAGTATAGTTATTTTCAATAAACCTTTCCCAGTGTCTTTCTTCCACATCGTTAAAGTATTTCCAATTTTCGACAAGCACATGTCCCATTATTTTATGAGGAATAACGGAAGTATCCATGTATGCAAATGAAGTTGGTAGGTCATCACAAGAATTTGCTAACGACTTCATTCTAAAGTAATAAAAATATAATTGACTATTGTACGGATAGAAGTGTACTGAACAAATAACTGACTAAACAGTATATTAACAACAGTTTCAAATAATAAATAAGAGTTTCTCGTTTTAGAAAAATACATATTTATTTTACATGTTAAAAGTATAACACAAAATTAAATTTTATACACAATTATAATTAGAGTAAATAAATATAAATCTAAACAAAATCGTGAACTTGATAGAAACTCACTTATTCCCAATGTATCCAGGAAACTCCATTTCTATCATTCGAAGGCAATCTTCACGAAATTGAGGTTGTAGTTTATGAATAGGAACAAGCTCGTATTTGCTTGCATCATTTTTCACTTGCATTATTTTTGTATTATTATCGACTTGGGAAACTTTTTGTTTGATATTAAAATTTTCTATTGAAAGTTTTAATATTTATCTTGTTGCTTTTTTTTTCAAGTTATACAATCAATGCAGACTGTTTGCTGTATATTAAAAACATCAAGACACATGATTCAAAAAACTAGAAGTATTTCTTGGTAACACATCTATAAAAAACAATACTAATAGTTAACTTAATTATTTTAAGCTGACGACTACTTATGTAAAAATTTTTTAAGTGTTATAAAATTACTAGAATTTTACTGTAATACCTATTTAAATGTTTTAATTAAATCCTATGTGTTATAATATTTTGTTTTTTATATCAATTTCATATCTCATAAAAATTTTTTGTTTTAAAAACAAACATGTGTTCAGATACTAGGTTTGTCAACTTTTTTGATTGCTTTGGACTAAGTAATTTTACAATTAACCTTAAGTTTGAAAATCTTAATTATTATTTAAGACCAATACAACATTCAACTTCGCTAATTCAAATCTAGGCAATAATATTTGGCAACTAAATTGGCAACTATATCATCATGTGTTTAACATAAAAAAGATTACATTTAAAATATTAACTTATATTTTCAAATCCGTTTTAAGTAGCTTGATTACGTAGAATTTAAAATGTTATTGTTGTTCTTTCTAACAAGCATGTTATGTTAAAAAAAAACTTTCGTATGTTAAATAAGTTAGATTTAAAGATGGTAATGAACTAAATATCGGATATTTAAATTACCATTTTATTAACTAACTTCTCGTTTCGTAGTTATTACTTTAATTAGAGCTTAGTTCTTCTTTAAAAGTTTCTTCGTAGTTTATTATATCAATACTGTATTTTAAAGAATTACATAAGCTTACAATAAAATATGGGTGACATAAAATACATAAAATAAAAATTTTTGGTTATTGATTGTGATTAAATTATAACATAAGTTTTTATATACAAGTAGTTTTAAAACATAATATTTAGTTACATATATATATATATATGTTTAGATATATAACATAAATAAAACTAAAACATTTTCTAAGAGAAAACGTTGGATTTTTTTTAATGAATTTCTAAACGTAGTCATGTGTTAAAATTATTCAAACTAAAACTCTTTTTAAATAAAATATACAATAACAGTTACCTACATACTGCTGTACTGTACTTTAACACATATATAACAATTTTTAGATAAGTTTTATTAACAAACTTTTTACTTAAAGTAAATTAAAGTATTTAAACTATTAAGTCAATTTTTTTTAATGTGCATTTGTTTTAGTTGTGTTTGGGTGTCACTAATTTTTTGTAACGTAATTGTTTACACACTTACTGACTTATCAAAGAGTTTCAAGTTTTGAAAAACAAACTTTTATTTATAAAAAGTTAGCTCGATCTACAACAAGTTTTTGTTCGTCCTGATAAACATTCAACCACTTAAGAGCTTCTAAAATCTAATTGGTACTATCTTAATTAAAATACAGTTTGTAAAAAATAATTTTTTTTAAACATTAAAAAATAACTGCTACTCAACTAAAATGGTTTTTGTAACATTTAAAATTAAGGCAATAATCACATTCTTACAGTTCGTTATAATAATTTATTAACAAGTAAGTTGTCAAATGTTCTAAAACTTGCACTAATTTAAATAATGTTTGGCAGTCTTTCATTTGAAAATATAATTTTTTAACTTGATTTACTAATGTTTGATATAATTACTTATAAAAACGTTGAAAACATTTAGTATGTAAAACAAAAAAATGCACTTTTTTTTGCAATTTAAAATGTTTTTAAAAATGAATATTATAGTTACAGGTTTTAATTTTTGGTATAAAAAACAACATGTCAAGGCTTATGACAGTTGTATTTTTAATAGTTGTTTTCCGCAGTCTTTCTTGTGATGGCAGAATTGTTAAGCCACCTATGCTGAAAAGGCCTCAGAAAATATCTGAAGGCTATGAGGAAAATTTAGATTGTAAAATAAAAATAGATAGATTTTACTCTGGTGAAACCACAGTAAGCTGGTACTATCAACCCGACAAAACAATAGACACCACCAAAGACCCTGGATTTTAAATTGTTGGTGAAAAAGATGAAAATACTTGCGGGAAAAACGTAGAAGCTGTTAAAAATAATATGCAGTCTTGGTGCTTCGAACCAAATACTACAAATTTGAAGCTAAAAAACCCGCATAGAATAGACAGCGGTATTTTTACCTGTGTTGAAACGTACATTGATCATCCAGAAAAGAAAAATTACGCCGGGTATGACCTAGACGTCACGTATTTGGATAAGCCAGTTGTTATTGCAGAAACAATCAGAATACTCGAAGGTTTGGAATACACTCTTAAATGTCAGTCTAAAGGTTTTCCAGCTCCAAACTGCCAATGGTACTTTAACGAGAAAAGCGTAGATTCACTAATAACTTCTGAACTGGATGTCACCACCGATTCAACATCGGGAACATTGACAATCGGCAAGTTTACTAACAAAAACGTCGGAAGTTACGTATGCAGGGTTGATAATGGATTCTTTCAAAACAAAAGCGATGACGTAGTTTTAGAAGAAGCGTCTTTCTGCTTGGTTCACTGACAGGTTTTTTAAAACTTTTTGTTAACTTTTTTTGTTATTGATATCTATTTTATATTGTCACTATCTATAGCGTACTGACAGGTCTATTATTATTTTCTTATAACATTTTTGTAAAATTATCTTTATCTATAATGAGATTAACTAGTCTGTTACAATTTTAATTTAAACAAAAGAATTGACCATACCAAATCGACCATCAGACCTCGGTAGACTGAATTCGGTCTCAGTCTACCGAGACTTGTGGTCTGATGATCGAATTGGCATGATTAGCACTTTTGTTAAACTTGTCTCGAGGCTTGTCTCACAAAAGTTTAGGTTTCTTCAGACTTTAGCCGAAGTTTTTGTTTATTATTTGTACTGTTATATTTTTTTACCTTATCATTACCTATTAAATATTATCAACATTTATCTCCAGTTGACAAGTTTATCATTAATTACTTAATAATTTTTTACATTACTGTTGTTCTTTTTATTATAAGCAATTCATTTATAAATAACTGACAGGTTTTATATCTTAATTTTTGTTTTAACTAACTGACATTACATTTGATTTTTTAAGTTTATTTAGACAAAAAAATTCTAATATTTAGCATTTAAATGTTTATACACTTATAAGTTTTAATGTTTTTTAAGGTCTTGTCAACTACTTAAAAAAACATGTGCCAATGTTGAAACCGACTGCGTTGGTGAAATTAATCTTTGAAAATACTTTTTTTGTTTTGGGCACTTCAAAAATTTTTAATCTGTAGCTTTTAATGCAAATTTTACAATTTTTACAGATGCTCTTTCTTTAAGTTTAATATGTCATCAAATACATCAGTTACGGTTTTTTCTGATATTTTATTTTAACTTACTTTTGATATGAAAAGTTTGATTTAATGTTTAATGTTTCAGTTTTAAATATATAGATTGATAACTAACAGAAGTTAATAGTCTAAAGAAACATTATTGTTGCACTTTTTAATTTTACTGAAACGTTGATATTTATTTGTGTATACTAAGCTTATTAGTTTTTAATCATTAATAAAACTTAGTCGTTTTATATTTTCAAGTAAGTTTTTTTTAGAACATTTTTTTAAAGAAACTTAAATTGTATTTTGTCAAAAATGCTTAACAGTTTGTTTAGTAATCTTTTTGGTTCATGAAACGAATTTTCGTTCTTATAAACTGTTACTATATTTAATACCTGATTATAAATAAATCATTTAAGTGTTTTAAAACTATATTTTAATAAAACATTGATTTATTTTTTTTACAGTATTACAAACTTTGTGTTTTAAAATAACGTGTTGCTATATTTAACAGATAGTTTTCTTAGTAATGTTTAGTACTATGTATATACTTACATACAGAAGTTCATTCGAGCATGTTGGTATACTTTTATATATTAAAGTAGGACGGTCAAAAGAAATATAAAATATTGAAAACACTAACCAAACTTTTAAAGAAAACTTTTCAAGTTTTTATATAACAGTTTAAACATCGTGGTTAAAAAGCATGTGAATGTATAAAAATTTAGACAGTTAATAAATGCTTCAAATGATACTTCAAATAAAAACGTTCCTTAATTATACTTATAAATTGGTATTAAAAGATTTTTAAAATAAAAGTATCAAAGAAACTTTTTATGTTAATGTTTAAAAAAAAATAGTTTTAAAGTGTTTTAAATACTTTTATATTATTTTTTAATCAAAGGCACTTTCGTTGATCATTAATATATATATATATATATATATAATTTATTCAAATGGCGATTTTAAAAATTCTGGAACATATGTTTCACAAAGCTTTAATTTTTCATAAAGCTTTGATCATCAGCCAGTTAAATTCAAAATACAAAGCACTGTACTAAACAAAGATACAAAAGTTATGCACAAAAACAAAAAACAGTATGACGTAATATTGTACATTACAAATATTCAGTACAAAAATCGATCTACCTTCTAACTAATTAAACAACTAAAATTAACGAAAACAACAGTTAATTGACTATAAAATGCTTCAAAATTTGTTGTGTTTTAAAAGAAGCTTTTTTATATGTCTACAAGACGATATAAATTCGCTTCGCTTATTTAAACAATATGTCTACAAGACTTATTTTTATATGTCTACAAGACGTACCAATTAGATTTTAGAAGCTCTTAAGTGGTTGAATGTTTTTCAGGACGAACAAAAACTTGTTGTAGATCGAGCTAACTTTTTATAAATAAAAGTTTGTTTTTCAAAACTTGAAACTCTTTGATAAGTCAGTAAGTGTGTAAACAATTACGTTACAAAAAATTAGTGACACCCAAACACAACTAAAACAAATGCACATTAAAAAAAATTGACGTAATAGTTTAAATACTTTAATTTACTTTAAGTAAAAAGTTTGTTAATAAAACTTATCTAAAAATTGTTATATATGTGTTAAAGTACAGTACAGCAGTATGTAGGTAACTGTTATTGTATATTTTATTTAAAAAGAGTTTTAGTTTGAATAATTTTAACACATGACTACGTTTAGAAATTCATTAAAAAAAATCCAACGTTTTCTCTTAGAAAATGTTTTAGTTTTATTTATGTTATATATCTAAACATATATATATATATATGTAACTAAATATTATGTTTTAAAACTACTTGTATATAAAAACTTATGTTATAATTTAATCACAATCAATAACCAAAAATTTTTATTTTATGTATTTTATGTCACCCATATTTTATTGTAAGCTTATGTAATTCTTTAAAATACAGTATTGATATAATAAACTACGAAGAAACTTTTAAAGAAGAACTAAGCTCTAATTAAAGTAATAACTACGAAACGAGAAGTTAGTTAATAAAATGGTAATTTAAATATCCGATATTTAGTTCATTACCATCTTTAAATCTAACTTATTTAACATACGAAAGTTTTTTTTTAACATAACATGCTTGTTAGAAAGAACAACAATAACATTTTAAATTCTACGTAATCAAGCTACTTAAAACGGATTTGAAAATATAAGTTAATATTTTAAATGTAATCTTTTTTATGTTAAACACATGATGATATAGTTGCCAATTTAGTTGCCAAATATTATTGCCTAGATTTGAATTAGCGAAGTTGAATGTTGTATTGGTCTTAAATAATAATTAAGATTTTCAAACTTAAGGTTAATTGTAAAATTACTTAGTCCAAAGCAATCAAAAAAGTTGACAAACCTAGTATCTGAACACATGTTTGTTTTTAAAACAAAAAATTTTTATGAGATATGAAATTGATATAAAAAACAAAATATTATAACACATAGGATTTAATTAAAACATTTAAAGTGGTATTACAGTAAAATTCTAGTAATTTTATAACACTTAAAAAATTTTTACATAAGTAGTCGTCAGCTTAAAATAATTAAGTTAACTATTAGTATTGTTTTTTATAGATGTGTTACCAAGAAATACTTCTAGTTTTTTGAATCATGTGTCTTGATGTTTTTAATATACAGCAAACAGTCTGCATTGATTGTATAACTTGAAAAAAAAAGCAACAAGATAAATATTAAAACTTTCAATAGAAAATTTTAATATCAAACAAAAAGTTTCCCAAGTCGATAATAATACAAAAATAATGCAAGTGAAAAATGATGCAAGCAAATACGAGCTTGTTCCTATTCATAAATTACAACCTCAATTTCGTGAAGATTGCCTTCGAATGATAGAAATGGAGTTTCCTGGATACATTTGGAATAGGTGAGTTTCTATCAAGTTCACGATTTTGTTTAGATTTATATTTATTTACTCTAATTATAATTGTGTATAAAATTTAATTTAGTGTTATACTTTTAACATGTAAAATAAATTTGTATTTTTCTAAAACGAGAAACTCTTATTTATTATTTGAAACTGTTGTTAATATACTGTTTAGTCAGTTATTTGTTCAGTACACTTCTATCCGTACAATAGTCAATTATATTTTTATTACTATAGAATGAAGTCGTTAGCAAATTCTTGTGATGACCTACCAACTTCATTTGCACACATGGATACTTCCGTTATTCCTCATAAAATAATGGGACATGTGCTTGTCGAAAATTGGAAATACTTTAACGATGTGGAAGAAAGACACTGGGAAAGGTTTATTGAAAATAACTATACTGTTGAGTTCGATTTGGGTAAGTCAACTTGATGTGTTACTGTGAATGAAATTTAAAGTTACAGCAGCATAGTTAAAATATATAACTAGTTTAAACTCAAAATGTTAGAACGCTAGAGGTTATTATCTCTATTAAATAATCTTTTGTTAATTTTATAGGGATCAACTGTTTATAAACTGATTAACTTTAAATAAATAACAGTTTTTAATTTTCAGTGATAGTATCAGAAGATTACAGAGGAAAACAGCTTGGTAAGAGAATGCTGTTGGCCGCTGAGAACTGGGCATTTAAAAGAGGATTTAATTGCTGTGTGGTGCACTCCACACATGACGTGGTGGAGTTTTACGAAAAATGCGGGTACAATGTTGAGTTTGGACAATTGTCAATTGTGTTGATGAAAAAGGAACTTTGCAAACAACCTTAAAAATTGGATGACTTTGAAAAAGCTATAATCTTCAAGAAAAACGTTTTAAATAGCAATACATAATTGAAGTTTAAAAACATATTTTTGTTTTATTTTTAATTTTGTTACTATATTATTTTCAATAAAGTCCTTCTCATAGTTTTCAGTTATTATATTTTAATCTATAAAAAAACTAATTATTCTATATATACATGTGTGTGTCTAAACTTACCAACAATCAGACGATATTTCCGCGTAATCATCGCTGAAACCATCTTCGGCCCGCGAGTAAGTTTTTTAAAAATTGAATGCGGAAAAGAAATTCTGCGGCCTGCGAACATGTAAATGTTGCACGCTTATCAAAAACATAACTTAGGTTAAAATTTTTTAGTAATTTGGTTTGCTTTGATTAATTACGATTTAAGTCCCTGCTTAACATTTTCAAACAATAAATAGACTTTACTATTTTTCCTTAAAAATGAGAAAAAGACAGATTAGCATTTGAGCAGTGTTTATTTCGTAGTTTCATAATAAATTTCTTCTTAAAATAGAAACTACTAATCTCAAAAAACTATGTAAAAACTACTTGGACTATACTAAGTTATTTAAAATAATACCCATTTAGTAAATAAACTACATTCAAATGTTTTCCATTCTGCACAAAAGTGTTAATTTTCACATTTTAGGTATTTTGTTTAATATGAAAACTATACCAAGGTTCTCTTATAGAAATCAATAAAAAAGTAAAGTAATAGTAAAATATAAAGTTTGTTTTGTAAGGTATCTAAACTTGAAAATGACTGAGAAAAAGTCATAAACTAAGTTTTTCATCTTTTTTTAAACAACTATAACTTAAATAAGCTTGTTTCTACTGGTTTTAATCAGTTTTATTAATTTTAAACTTTTTTATTCAATTGTTAAATAAATATTGAAAATAAATTTTATAGTATATAGTGGTGTTACTATAACTTAACTATAAAAATATAATATAAATTAATTTTTTTAAAAACTTCATTGATTAAGTAAACACCGGTATAAACTTCAACCTCCTTTTTTTGAAAAAATAAAATAAAATTAACATCAATATAAACATAATATCTTTTTAGTAATTACAGGTGTTAAGCTATTTTTTCGTAAACGTTTTTTTATAAACTAAACATTTGTAGCTTCGATAGACTTTTAGTTCAATTTCACTTTTATAACGAGTTTTGTGAATGCTCAATATTTCCAACCACCGTAGTTTTTGAGGAAAGGGTTTTGCAACACATATCTTGGCTGATTTTTAAGATTTTTTTCAAAATTAAAAAAAAAATTACTTTGCACAAAATCTTTGACGGTAGTAAGAAACTTTCCAATAAAGTTTTATAGTACATACATCGTTATTAGTTTACAAGATATTTCAATCAGATATATAAAATTAAAATACTTCTTCAACATTAGTATTTGTTTATATATATCTATAAGTGTAACTGAACTTATGAATATATTTGTAGCTTTTTAAAATAAATTTTAACAATGATATAAATAGTTAAATCACAGTAATAAAGTTGTACGTTGTTTATTATTAGATTAAGTTTTTACTTAATCTTTAATTGAATATACTGATCGATTGTTTTTACATACTATTGTAAGTTACATTGGAAAAATTCTTTCTTACAAAAATGCTTTTATTATGTTAAAGCTTTTGCTGTATTAGTTTTATAGAACTTTAATCAATATTTCATTACGAATTAAAAGTACTGATCAACCGAATTAAGATTCGGACTCGGATTTGGACGAATCCGGTCGTTTTGGACTTGGATTTAAATCCGGCCTAATCCTAATTTCAAAATGAGGCTTGGATTCGTATTCGGCCGAATCATAATTTGAAAATACTATTTGAATTCGGCCGAATTCGAAATTTTTGGATTCGGTAGACCACTTTGAACTTTTTGAATAATGCTTTATTGTTTGTCAAAAGCTAAATGTTAAACTAGTTGATGATTCCAAGCTTGAGTGGATTAAAAAAGTCGATATCTTTGAGCGTTTTTTTACACTTATAAAAGCCTTATCAATTTTTAAACTCAAAAAACTTAAAAAAGAATTAAGTACATAGTTAAAGCGTTTAGCCTAAACTTTTTGGATAACCGCTCTTATTTATCTACAAATGTTAAGATTTTTACGGTTATTCGTGAACCTTTTTCAGTCCAAATGCTGAATAAAAATTTACACAAATATTAAATTAAATAAAATAACTTTGACTCTCTAGGTCAGTATAAATAAAGTTTGAGCATTTTAAGAGCATAAGCTTAATAACTGTTTAAAGATACATTGGTTTGTATTTTGTAGTATTATGTTTTGCATAGTAGTTTAAAAACATTTTTTTTGTTTTCATAAAATGTTTTATTCAACTAAAGTTATTTTTCATTTCCAGTATTAATAATGCCTTCAATAGTCTGGCAACATTTTACTACAAGTTTGGAAGATAATTCCATCGCAGTATGCAATATCTGCGGAGCTAAGATAAAAAAAGGAAGTAGAAAGTCTAAATCCTATACTACCTTTCCCATGCACAAACAATTGAAAACTCCACACAGTGAGAGTTAATCATTAGACAAATATAGAAGTTGTACTATACGCGAACCTTCAAAGAAAATAAAGCTTGAAGCTACCCGGCAAACTAGCCTTGATGGTTATAAGTCTATGAAACGCTGGGACATTACGCATTCTAAAGCAGTTAAAGTTCATAAAAAAAATATGAGTATGATTGTTATGGACAATCAGCGTTTTGCAATTTTGGAAGATCAAGGCTTCATAGAGCTCTTAGCTGAATTATAGCCAAGATACGCAATTCCAAATACTAAGTACTTTAATGAAATCAAGCTTCCACAGGCTTGTGATAGTCTGAAACAGAAATATTACTAAAGAGTTATCACATGCTTCGTCTTTGTCATTCACAAGCGATATGTGAAAAAATTCGAAAATAAATCATAAATTTCTTTAACTGCGCACTGGTTGAGTGAAAATTTCGAGTTCAAACATCGTATTTTGAATTGCCGGGAAATGGAGGGTGAGCACATTTTAATTACGTTCAGGAATTGGAATATTACCTTAGATCGATTTCACGTCTTAGTTGCGAGACAACGCTAGAAATATTAAAAAGACAAACAGAAAAAGCTCGTCAGTACCCTGTTTTATCTATACGCTTGAGCTAGTATTTTAGTGGACATTATTTAGGAACGTTTGTATAAAATTGTAAAAAAGATGTAATGTTTTAGGTTACGATTCTATTAGTAAAAGTACGAAAAATAGTTTGCCATTTAAGCCATTCTTCTATGGCGAACGAAACACTAAAAAGATTTAGGTAGCTTTCGACCATGCACAAACAAAACAAAAAACCTTGTTTCTTGGTTAAGATGTAGATACAAGGTGGAACTCAACATATTTTATTCTAGAGAAACTGAAAAAGCTAAAATCAAGTTTCTGCTACTGTGTGGCTAACTATAAAAACGATCAAGGATCGAATATTACACCTGAAGAATGGCACTTGGTTAGTCACATCATTCTGCTGCTCGAACCTTTTTTATCTGTAAGAAAGGAGTGTAGTAAAAAAATAAAATGCTCTTAAGCGTGATCCCGCATGAAAATCACTGACAAAGTTTGTTGACTTTTATGAAAATTTAGAAGAAGTATCAAATGTTTGTAAATCTTTTGCCAGAAACATAGGAGAGGCTTGCGAAAGAAGGATCTTTACCAATAACAATAACTTAAACTCGAATGACAACAAGTTACTGTTAGTCACAACAGCTGTTGATCCACGATATCGACTTTCCGCTTTCCATTTTACCTTTCCTAGTAATAACTTTAAAGAGCAGTTAAAATTAAATATTAAAAAAACATATCTGTTTCGAGGCTAATCAAGGTGGTGATTCTCTTATATTGCCACCAGAATAACCAAAACTACTACACTCTGTAAATTTTGACCCGAAGAAGTTTTAAACTTAATATTTTTGTTTAAAATATAGTCAAAGACAGCTACACACGACGACGAGAAACAGTTGAAGTCTTTATTAATAAAGTTGAAGCAGAAGTAAAGGTCATTTTTGCTACAGAAAATTTGAATGCAGAAACTGAAGAGGATGAAGTCTTAAACTGGTGGAACTTGAACAAGACAAAATTCCCACATTATGCCAGTTTAGCAAGAAAACATCTTGCTGCACAATTATCTTTTTTGTATTCTGAAAGATTAAAAGCTGAAGCTGGGAATTTGTACGAGCAAAAGCGCAATCGATTGCTTCTAAATAACAGCGAAAAACTTTTATTTCTCTACCACAACTTATAAAAACAAGAAAAGCCTTTCGTAGTATAACAGAGACATCTTTTGCTATTGTAGTCCGTTTTATAGTTTTAATCAGTTACTAAAATTAATCTATATTTCTTTTTTGTTATGGTAGAAGTGTAATCCTAAGTGGAATTGAAAACTTTTTATTACAATTGTAATTTCTACTAGTTTATGGGCCTTTACTACAGTTGATACTATACTTCAATTTATTACGGCTCCATGTTCTTATAATTCCTTTTTGGTTTTGTAAATATAAATACTTGCAAAAATTTATGTTCTAATTCGTTTATAGTCACAATAAGAACTAACTGTTAAGTTAAACGTAAAATATTTTAACATTTTTGTGATTTGATTTCTGCATTAAGCATTTATTACAGACTATAAATTATATAGTTCGCATAAAAAAAATACAACTTAATTGTTAATGTCGCTTGCATGGACAACAAAAGAAATAAAATTTGCTTATGTAGCATAATTTTTGTTTACAGCAAGACATACGTTTTTTGTATGCTTTTAAAATAAAATATTCTAAAATAAAAGTGTATTTATTAACACTTTAAAGTATATTTCAACTTTTTTTTACGAAATAAGTTATAATATGATACGTAATTACTATTTATAAATCTATATTGTATTTATTTAACAAGCAGATTAAATCTATAGGATTTAAATTAGTAAAACTTTCTAATATATAATAAGTACTTAAGATCAAACCCGGCCAGGATTACAAATACTATTTTAAAATTTGGTTCTTTCCAAAATTTTTAGCAGTAGCTTTTATTTGTACAGTCGTAGTGTTTTTCAATTTGAGCCGTTCTAGAATGCTAGTATGTTTTGGTAAAAATGCAGCATCATGATATTTTAAAATTGAACCAATCAGACAGTTTTCTTAAAAAGCTAATTTGAAGATCAGTTAAAATATTTTTAGCATAAACTTGTTTTGATTGGTCTCTACAAATCTTTTCTTAATTTCTCCAAGTACTTAAATATGCTTAAAAAATGCATACCGTTTTTGAGCTATCTATTTACATTACTGTCGTAATAAAATAAACACATATACAGTACAGTAAAAAACTAATACAAACAAACTTTAAGTAATAAAGTAAAGTATACTTAAAAAAACCAATTAAAACATACACTTATTTAAATTCTTTTTGTATAAAGAATATAAAATGCTTATGATTCAGTTTTTTGTTGTATAAGTTATAAAAACACATAACTTAATAAAATACTGTTTAGATTAACTATTTTTATCATTATTAATAATCGTATCATTTGAAATTATAAACTGAGTTGTCTGATCAAATATTAATAATATTCAAAACAATAAGCAACACCTATATAAAGCCTACTTTATATAAAACAAAGACGAACAACAAGCTAACTATTAAAAATAAAATTAAGTAATAATTAAGCATAAAGTTGTCTTAACTGTTAAACAAATTTTACTTGTTTGTTTACTTTTTAGAAGTAGTTTGCATAACTAGATTTAAAACTTTAAAGAACTCGTAGTTTATATTTTATAATATAGCAACATTTATTTAAAGTATGTAATAAAAAAAAACTAACCTTGTTTTATTTTTTGTTTTTTGTAAAAGTTCTTCATCTGACGAATCAAGTTTTGCAATTGATGTTTTTTGGTTTGTCTAAAGAAATATAAAAGTTACAAAAATTGTTTTGATGTTTATAAAAAATACTATAATTATGTTTTCCTTACTTGAAACATGTTAAGTTTGCATTTTTTTGTAATAAGGTTTTTTATTTATTTTAGCAAAGTATTCCAAAAATAAGTTGAAGCATAACTATTTTAGTTCTTAACTTCACGAAAAATTGTTTTTAACATAAATTAAGAAATTACACATTGTTAACAGTTTCTTTTAAATCTTTTTATTTGCATTAAATGTATAGTATTAAATATAGAATTAAAATTATAAATTCTCACTTTTGTGGATCTGCTTTTCCTTCTACTCTCTTCTTTTGATACCAGCTCACTAAGTTGTCTCATTAAATATTCTTGAAGTTCAAGAGCCATATCGACTATTTTGTATCCGGGCTGTTTTTTAATATTAGATGTGAATTTTTTTTACATCTTTTTAATATAGAAAATATTAAACTTAATTATAAAACGTATGTTTCAACATCAAAAAATCAAGTAGTATGTATTAAATCTGTAAAAAACAAGAAGCAACACTTAGTTATTATTATATTATTATACATTTGTTTTATTATATGAGCTATAGTATTCCCTTTGAATGAAAAAAAAAACTTAAAACTTACAGAAATGTACTCGTAAGAGTTTTTGAACATCAATTCAAAATCTGCTAAACATTCGTCAGCATTTTTGTACATGTTGTTGTCCAGTTTTTTCTTTATATCTCCGATGCACATTGGCTTTTTGATGACTTTAAAGTAGTCCTGTAAAACATTTATTACTATATAAGGTGATATTTTATATTGTAATTTCCAGCTATTAATTCCTATCTTGAACTATTTGCAGTTCTTAAAATTAAATATACTTAAAAATTTTAAAAAGAATACTTACAAAAAGTAAAATAAAAAACTATAAATAAAAAGTTGGTAAAACTTATGACTATTTTCAAAGTATACTATTTTAAACACGTACACTGTACTGGTTATTTTTTGTTCATTTTTGTTTGTTATCTTGATATAACATCATCAATTATAAATTAGCTTTATAAAGTTTCAATTGAAAATTATTTTGTTATGACAAGTTGTTTAAAATCAACTAAGATGAATAGTGCAAGTTAAATCTAAAACAATAAACACAAACAGGTGCTCTAAGCTGATTTTTAGTAATAAAATGCCAGTTTCAAAATGATTCTAGCAAGTCAAACTAAAAAAATCATCAAATTATCATTAAGTCCATCATTAAAACCTTACATGCAATGATTTTTATTATTATGTAGGCAATTATTTAGATTAGTTTAACAAAATAGTTGTTTTTATAGAGAACTACAATATATTCATAATTAACAAAAAACACAAATAATATATATCGGTACATTTTTTTGTGGTTATTTAAAAACAATAACTAAATACTGTTTGAATACTTCACAAAAAACTTACCTGTATATCTTGCACATTCGGATCAACAGGGTCATGAAATGGCCGGCTCATTGCGTGAAGGAGCATTCTAGGAATTATTTCTTTTTTGATGGATTCAAGTTTGTAATCCATATTTAAGTTTATTATTATGCTTATGTTATTTTTAATTTGGTGTCATTCATATGTAAACTATGGAGTTTAGTTAGCAAAAAAGAAATTAAATAAGACATACTCCTAGTATTTTATATCCACAATGAATACATATTTGTAAGAAATGTCTGTCTAAGCTAATACACACCTATTGTGCTCTTGTTAGTCCTTACCAAGTATTATTGTTGTGTAAACATAAGAAGTGTTTTTAGAATAATAAAACTAAAATATTAATAAAACACAGTTAAGGTATTATGTTGCTTGTGATGAAGTCAAATTTGTGAGATATGTTTAAGCTTATTCTAAGTTATCTAGGAGTTGCTACCTAAGTGCATATCTCCTTTCAGATTATACAAATGTCTCGATAAGAAATCCTTAGGAGGCACTCCTAAGATAATCTTTTTATCAATTACCTTCTTCTAAAAACATAATTGCCTTATTAAAAATTTCCTCTAAAAAAATTTCCTTTCTTTTAATTTTTTTTGAAAAAAAATTCGTCGTCAAAATTTATATATAAAATAAAATTAAGCAAATGTTAAAAAAATTAAAAGTGCTAAAAAGATACTCTAAATTAAATATAAATGCCTCAAATAAAAATTCTAAGTTATATATACATTTTTTGTTCATTTATTTCGTATTTTATACGAAGTTTTTCTTTTCAAAAATAAGAAGTGTTCTAATAACTAGGTTCGAACATTAATCTCATGATTTTGGAACAAAATTAATTGACTCTTAATATTTTATTGTAAACCAACACAACTTTTAACATTGCAACTTCAAATATAACTCTAAACTTATTTTGCTTTTAAAACTACCGTCTTTAAAATAAAATATTTTTTTTCTTTTAAAATTTAACATTAAGCATTTTTTTTTCATTTATTATCAGTTTACCACATGTATCTCTATGTATGTTATGTGACAGTATTTACTATACAAGTATGAAAAACATAATGAAAAGTATAAAAATCACTGCTTATATACTTCAAAATTCGTTGGTATCATAAAAAATTTGAATCAGCAAAAATAAAAGAAATTGTTTTTCCTATCTCTTTTTTTAAAGTTAAATTTTTGATATGTTTCGGTTAGGTTGGTTAGGGAAAAGGCTATAAATAAACTAGCAATAAACAAAAGCTTTAAAAAGGTTGCTTATACATTATTTTTTTCAATGTTTTTTCAGCTTAGACTCACTTTTAAATATAATTTCAAGTTGTTATTACTTTAGCAAATCATTATTCTTATATATAATCTTTAAAATAAATAAATTCGCATAAAAATACTTTAAAACCTAGAATTGGTTCTTAGAAGAATAAAAATTAGGTGTTTTTAAGTTGAGTGTTGTTAGAAGAATAAAAATAAAATATTAATTAAACACATTTAAAGTATTATGTTGTTCTGGATGAACTCAATTTTGTGAGATATGTTTAAGCTTATTATAAGTAATCTAGGAATTGCTACCTAAGTTCATTTCTCCTTTAGGTTATTTAAATATTAAGCTAACAAATTCTTAGGAGGCACTCCTAACATAATCTTTTTATCAATTAGGTTCCTATAAAAAACATTATTGCCTTTTACTTTTTGTTTCCTTTAAAATATTATACTTTTTTTTTTTACTTTTTAAATTTGTTTTCTTTTAAAAACTAAAATTTAAATATAAAATGAGTTAAGCAAATATTAAAAAAATAAAGTGCGAAAAAGATGCTCTAATATTCATAAAAATGTGCTAATAATTCTAAGTTTTATATACATTTTTTTTGATTTATCTCATATTTTATACAAATTTTTCATTTGAAAAATAAAAAAAAATTCTAAATACTAGATTCGTACATTACTTTGAGTGTTTTGGAACATAATTCATTAACTCTTAATGTTTTATTGTAAACCAACATAATTTTTAACATTGCAACTTCAAATCTAACTCTAAAATTGTTTAGTTTTTGAAAGTACCGTCATTAAAATAAAATAACTTCATAAGCATAACATTTTGAACAGTTTTTCTCGTTTTGTATAAGTTTAATAAAAAACAACTTATATCTCTAGGTATGTTATGTGACACAATATATTATACAAGTGTGAAAATGTAATGAAGAGTATGAAAATCATCGCTAGTTTACTTCAAATTCAGTCAGACCTAAAAAAGTTGAATCAGCAAAATGTAATAAATTGTATTTCTTATCCAATTTTTTTAACTTTAATTTTTAATATGTTTCGGTTAGGTTGGATAAGGAGAGGGCTATAAATAAACTACTTATCAACAAAAGCTTTAAAAAGGGCTGCTAAATCATTATTCTTTTCAACGTTTTTTCAGCTTAGACTGACTTGTGAATATAATTTCAAGAAATCATTAGATTAGCAAATCATTGTTTTCATATGTAACCTTTAAATTAAAAAAAATCACAAAAAAAAAACTTGAAAATATGGAATTGGTTCTAAGAAGAATAAAAATTAAATGTTTTAAAGTTAAGTGGTTTTAGGTTAAGTGTCGTTAAGAGAACAAAATTGAAATATTAATAAAAATCAGTTAAGGTATTATGTTTCTCGTGATGTACTCAAGTTTGTAAGATGTGTTTAAGCTTATTCTATGTTATCTAGGAGTTGCTACCTAAGTGCGTTTCTCCTTTAAGATTATAAAAATGTCAAGCTAACAAATTCTTAGGAGGCACTCCTAACATAATCTTTTTATCAATTATCTTCCTATAAACATTATTGCTATTTATTTTAAGTTTCTTATAAAATATTTTACTTTCTTTTCGCCTTTTTTAATTAAGTTTTTTTATTAAATAAAAATATTAAATAAAATAAGCAAATATTAAAAAAAATAAAAGTGGGAAAATGATGCTCTAATTTTTATATAAATGTGTTGATAAGAATTTTAAGTTTTTTATAATTTTTTTTTCATATATTTCGTACTTTTTACAATTTTTTTCGTTTGAAAAATAAAAAGTGTTCTAAATTCTAGGTTTGTACATTATTTTGATGATTATGGAACAAAATTAATTAACTCTTAACGTTTTATTATAAACACACACAACTTTTACCTTGCAACTTCAAATCTAACTCTAAATTTATTTTGTATTTGAAACTACCTTCTTTTACATTAAATAATTTATTAAGTAAAATATTTCGAATTTTTTTTTCGGTTTTATATAATTTTATAAATAACCACTAATATCTCTATGTATGGGAACGGGTCACTTTTGCACGAGCGTCACTTTTGCACGAAGACACTTTTGCACGCAGGGTCACTTTTGCACGAGGGTCACTTTTGCACGAAGGGTCACTTTTGCACGAGGGGACACTTTTGCACGGCGACTCTTTTGCACGAGCGTCTCTTTAGCACGAGGGGACACTTTTGCATGACGTCACTTTTGCACGCAGGGTCACTTTTGCACGGCGACTCTTTTACACGAGGTGACACTTTTGCACGAGGAGACATTTTTGCACGGTAATTAAAAAAAAAAAATTAACTAAATTATATTCGCTTTTAAACGCAAGTTGTTTTAAATAAATAAAATGTGGTAGTTTTTTAATGAAATTTTAATGTACTGTTTTTATTTGAAATTTTACGTATAACTATATAGTAATTAATAACGTACCACAATTTATTAATTTATATTTATTAGTTTTGTTTAAATAAACTAGTTGAATACACATTTTTAATTTTAAATAAAAACAATTTGAATACATTAAATGAGAATAATCTTAATTTTGTTACTTTTTAAACAGAAAGATAAACTTAATTTAGTAAGGCTTTAAAACACGAATTTTGAGTATTGTTTTTACTTATTTACTCTCGATGTTATAATTAGCATTATAAAGCTATTAAAAAATATTTTAAATTTATTTTTATTTCAACCAATTATTATTAAAATAAAGATTTAGCTAGTTTATGAAGTGTAAAGGTATTTAATATTTTACCTGATGTTTATTTTTATTTTTTAGTTTATCGTGAGAATATAAAAAGGCAATAAAATAGCGCATTTTTCATGATTTAAACTTAGATTATTTCATTACAATAATGTTGCATGATAATGATAAGCCAATGAGAGAGTAACATTTCGAAGTTTGAACTTATGTCATCAAAAGTATCAAGAGATGCTTAACCAGCATTCCATGATCATGAAATAAGCCAATGAGAGCACAACGTTAATGTCCTTGGAGCCTTAGGTTTTTGTTTTGGTTGTTAGTCAATGCATTTAAATACTTGATGTTGTACGTTCTACATCAAAGCGTAAATAAATATAAGTTTGTGGTTAAAATTTTTCTTTTTAAGTTAACCTATAAATTTTATATCAAACTATGTTTTTATCTTTGTTATCATAAATAAACTATATGTGTTATTTTATTTTTTCTTTATGTGTCTTCAAGTTTTAATGGTCTAGGTTTTGATGCCTAGGTTAATCATATGAACAATAAACTTGTAACCGTATAGTAAAATATATATAAAAAGGCATAGTTGTTGATTATTATATTAAAATTCAAAATAAACTAGAAACAACTTACTTACACTTAAAGTATTTTTTATCCTAGTTTCTTTATAAATTAACTTTATTGTCCCTGGTAAAAGTCTTTTATAAATAATTTTATTTTATCTTTTCGTTAGTTTGTTTCTAAAATTGATTTAAAATTAATTTTAAAATTAATTAAACAACTAATTGTTTAAGATTTTAGATTTTTTATTTTTTGCCTTTAATATAGGTATATTATAAAATCTTAGTTTTCAGTTTCTTTTTATATTACAGACTTGGTAGTAGCTAAAAACCTTTTAACCAGCCTGCATGCAAAATTTATTTTCCGTGCGAAAAAGTCATCGTGCCAAAATGTCCTGTGCAAAATTTCATCGTAAAAATGTGACGTTGTGCAACAATGCTGCAGTAAAAAACTGTTATCGTTAAAAAATTTCGCCGTGCAAAAGTGTCTCCTCGTGCAAAAGTGACGCCGTGCAAAAGTGACCCTACGTGCAAAAGAGTCGCCGTGCAAAAGTGTCCCCTCGTGCAAAATAGACGCTTGTGCAAAAGAGTCGCCGTGCAAAAGTGTCACCTCGTGCAAAAGTGACCCTGCATGCAAAAGTGACGCCGTGCAAAAGTGTTCCTCGTGCAAAAGTGACGCTCGTGCAAAAGTGACGTTCGTGCAAAAGTGACACCTACCCCTATGTATATTATGTGACAGTATATATATTCAAGTATGAAAAACGTAATGACAAGTATAAAAATCATCGCTAGTTTACGTCAAGTCCAATTCAGTCAGATCTAAAAAAGTTTGAGCGACAAAAAAAAATAAATTGTATTTCTTATATAATTTTTTTAAATTAATTTTTTTATACGTTTAGGTTAGGTTGGTTACGAAAAAGGCTATAATTAAACTACCAATTAACAAAAGCTTTAAAAAAGTTTGCTAAATCAGTTTTAAAAATTAAAAAATCATCGTAAAATATAACTGGAACAACCTTGAATTGGATATATTTTATCAAACATTTCAAATAACGTAATAAAACCTAGAAATTTTATTTAACATGCATCAAAATTAATGAAATAAAAAAATTATAATTTTTGTGAAAACAATAGTAGCTAAATGATAATAATTAAGCTACTACAAACTGTAAATTCATTAAATGATTTTTATAGAACCAAATGTTCAGTAGAGAAACTATTTTAAAACGGCTTATAAGTTATGAAACTTTAGTTAAGTTTAGGCACTACTTAGATTTTAATAAGATTATATTTATAAAGCTCTAAATTTAGTTTATCTATATTTTATTACAAACTAATAAGAGCTAATTCCTCGCAAGAGTTTAACAACTTAATACAATTAAAAGATTTTGTTTTACAAAGATATTAAGACCTTAACAGAAAGAGAAAAACAAACAATTTTATTTTAATATTTAGTAAACATAAATTTACAACAAAATAAGTTTTAAGCATCATAAACCAGAGTAACAAAATTTGATAATATATAATTTTTAAGGTAAAAGACAAAGATAAAAGTCTTTAAAATATTAAGAACATTTTAAACAGTTTTTAAACTACTCATTGCCAACTGTCGTTTTTTAAAGAGAAAGAAAATGATGTAATAGATTTAAGAATTCAACTGATAATGAATTTTATATCAAATGAACTTTATTACAAAATATCATACTAATGTGTGAAATAACAGTTAATAATATTCTTGCACGCTTTTCAAAGCTATTTAAAAACTTATGATGATTACGTTATAAACTGTATTATTTTATTAAAAAGTATAATCAAATTAAGTTAAAAGATTAAGTTATAATATTTTAACATTTCTTTATAAAACGCGTTAGTTATTTAAATTATCAAATTTTAAGACTGTAAATTTAGTACTCTTTTCTAAATTAAAATGAACTTTAATCTCAATCTAATATCTTGTAATTAATTTATTATATCTAATAACTAGTTGTTTAATTTTTTTGAAAAACCTAATAATTAACGAAATATTTGATTTTAGTAAAACTCTTATTTCATTTCTCTGTTGTTAAAACTAAAAATTATATCTTTATTTGCAACTATATCATGATGTTTTTAAGATAAAACAGATTACATTTAATATATCAAAATATACTTTTAATTCTGTTTTAAGTAACTTGATTCCGTAAAATTTAAAGTGTTTTTGTTGTTCTTTCTAATAAGCATGTTATGTTAAAAATATATACTTTCGTATATTTAATTAGATTTATAGATATTAATCAACTAAGTGTTTAATAGTTTAATTATCATTTTATTAACAAACTTCTCGTTTTGTAGTAATAATTTTGAATAGAGTTTAGTTCTTCTTTAAAAGTAGAACCTACAAAGAATGTTTTCTTAATAATTTTACCCAGCCAGTGGTTTTTTTAAATGATGAAATGATATCTAGTTGATACTAGTTTGACTGGTTTTAAATAGAGAGGTTAGCTATATTGAGTAAGTTTTTGCTTAATCTAATTACTTAATTACTTAATTTAATTATTGACACTTAAGTACTTTAAGTCTTAAGTACTTAAATAATAAGTATAAATAAAATTATTCTACAATAAAAGGAAACTCGATGGTTAAAGAACCATACTTTTTCTCAAATTTAATATAGTTTTTTACAATTTTGTTTCTTTATAACAGATAGGCTAACTGATTCTAGTTTGAAATATTTTAAAAACTCAGAATAACTCAGTCTAGTTTGTGATGTGTAAATATTCAGGATAATTTAAGCAAGCTTATATGTATAAAATTTTATTAAAAACTAGTTTACTAATTAGTTAAAATAAATTTATTTATATACTTTTGAAGTTAATGAAATTTTCTAAAATTGAATTAAAAAAAATATAAGGTTTATATATGACTTTATATGGTTTAAAACTCAGAATATCTTTTTTCTCAAAGAGTGGCAACCCTGACTCTTTATTTTTACCATTAATAAAGTACCACAACATTTTTACTAAAGTTTGTTAATTAAAAGGTACAAGAGTTTATTCATCACAGTTGTAAAGATAGATGATATCTTCAAAATCTAGATAATTCATTACTATTTTCAGTTGTAATAAAAAAAAAAAGTGTTGAAATAGTTCAAATGCTTACTCACATACTCAGTATGCTTAAAAAATTATATAACAGTTATCCATTTCATTTAAAAAATCTAAAACCAATTGTTTTAATGCTTTCTCACGATTTTTGCTCAATTTTTTATTTATTTTCTGTGAGGTGTTTCCATAGTTTGTAGGGTATGGATTGTGGTACACTTAATTTATTGACCCTCCTCGTTTTTATTAAACCCTACATTATCAAAATACTTAAAAATACTATGTAATAATAATAAGATTTTAATATTATTATAATATAAAATATTAGTTAATTATATTAATATTATAATAAATATATGAAATAAGATTGTTTAATATAAATCAGATGAGACAACTTTAGTAGTTTATCTTTAAAAAGAAAAAACCACAGAAAATTTTTAACAAAATATAAGTTAATTTGTTGAATAACTTAGAATAAAAAAAACTTTATAACATTTCAAGTTTAAAAATAAAATACTGTATAACTTTAATTAATGTGAACTATAAAACATTGAAAGAACTTTTAAACATTTCAGTATGGCCGAATAAAAAAATTTAATACTTGAATAAGAAAACATACAACATCAAATAACATACAGTTCTAAAAAGTGTCTAATAGTAACTTTAAGCAGTACCTCAATACAAGCTCTAGGTCTTATCAACTACTATACCAAAACAATTATAACACTGTATTTTATACTTGTGTTCTGGTTGAATAATTTTGTTACATTCAACATTAAGAAATCAACGATCTACAACACTAAAACAATGGAAGATGAGTGTCATTATAAGTTAATTAGAAAATATTTAATTTGTAATTTTTTCCAGGGATTCAAACGAGATTATATACATAATAAATATTAACTTAGAGCACACTAGTAATATTCTAGACTGAAAATAATATATAACTATTTAAAACTTTATTTTAAACACTATTAAGTTCTTAAAAACTTCTTTATTAAAAAAACACACTTAAAAAATCAAAAATAGATCATAGTTAAATACTCAAGTTTAGGTAAAAAAAAAAAGTTTTGTAGAATACTTCTATGAAACTAAAACTTTAAAAGCCGTTAAAGACTTGTTTTACTGCGCCTCATTTGTAACTAAAAAGGAGGCAGTAAAAAAAATTATAAAACATTTAAAATGATTTTTTAAAATTAATGTTAAATACAAAAAGTAGTTATTCATTGTTTTATGTGGTTTTGAGATTACGGTAATGTTAATTTTTAAATAGAATTCACAAACTTATATTTTTTCATGAATCAGTTCAACAAATTTATATTTATTAAATATTATATATTCAAATTTATTCAGAAAAATTATGTAAAAAGACTCTAAAATAACAAGATCACTTAAGTATTAAAACAAATTTCAACTGTATCATTTTAAATTTGTTAATAAAACTTTAAACATAAGATTGGTTAAAAATTTTAAGTATTTTAGTATATTAATTTAATTCAACTTGATTACAATAGATTTTAAAGATATAATTCTAACTGAAAAAATTAAAACACTGTGGGTAACATATTTTTCTAAAACAAAAGCAGGCATAATGAATTTTATAAAATATTTTCTGTAATCAATTTAAAATATCTGTAATTAAAGCAATTTAATTCAGTACAATTTAAATATCTAAGAATTTCAACAAAGTTAATAAACATATTTTAAACAGTTTGTAAATAATCCAAGTTAAATAGTACACTGTTGTCAATAAAATATTTAGAATAAAGCAAAAAAAACACAACTTAGTGTTAACTACTACATTTTTTCAAGTAAAGGATATTCTTACTATTAATTATTTATGTAAATTAACATTAAACTACAGCTTATCAGATTTTTATAAAGTAAATTTGCAACAGCGTAAATTATTTGTATAAAGTTATAAACTATATTAATATTCACCTAAAATAAAAAAAAAATATTTTAACTTTTTTTTATTGAAGTTCTTAATTTTTTTAATATTTTCAATTTTCTGCAAAGAAATTTTTTCTAGAAAATAGTTTACTAATACCTTTTATTATTGTATAAACTCAGACTGCCTTCTTCAAAATTAAAAATTTAGTTAAAACATTATAGATGTTTATGCTAATATATGTTTTATTTTATATTTTTATTAATAAAGTACTAATGCCTATATATGTATGAATAAACATCTTAAATAAAAAAAAAATATACCAGACTGTGTTAAATTTTTTTTAAGTAGCTTAAAATAAAAATAAACTTTCCATAGTTTTTAATCTTTTACAGAACAACTTAAAAATCTTAAGGAAAAAGAGAATTTTATAAATAGGAAATACTGTCTGTAACAGTTATGCTTACTTGATTATCTTTATACTAAAATTAACTATGCAAGTTCTTTTTTAAATAAAATGTTTAAAGATTTAATTTTCAAATTTTTAAACAGTACTTATTTATTTAAACTTTTAACCTTCTTTATAAGCTCTTTTTTGACCAAAAAGTGACCGAAAGTTAAATGACATTTTATAAGTTCAAAAAAAATTAGATTTTAAATGACCTCTTAAAGTTCAAAAATTAAGCTATTTTAATAATGTTTGAAAATTTTTTAAAACTTTTCATTTTTTAAATTATGTTCAAAAATTCCAAAAATCATTTAAACAAGCTTTTACAATTTTCTAACATAAACCATTTTTTAAAACATCTAATTTTAACAAAGAGATGAATAACACATAACCATTAACTTTTAGTCACCTAGCAATTTGATAAAGTTTCTCGACTAGTATATGTTTTATAATCAGATATCTTTCTTATATACTATTAAAATTTAAAGTATTTCAACAAAAATTTAATTGCAAAATTTGTCTAAATTATTTGTGAGTAAGAAGTGTAGCTAGTCTAATTACTTTTATGATAGTTTTATATTTTACCGTTATGTTTATGTATAATCCTAAATAAAAACTATTTGTCATTCGGTGAGATAACTTATCTATATAAATCAAACTTAATTTTAATTAAATTATTTTTTAAACGAAATGATTTTTTGAATTAATTTTATTCTTAATTTTATGTATCATTTTGTTTAAGTGGGCTAGGTATTGATGCCTGGGTCCATCGTATTGACAATAAATTTGCAATTAAAGTAAACGAGGAAACAAAACATTTTATTACAAATTTTAGTCCTTACTATCATCTATAGATGCAATTTATAAGCTTTTAGTTTCTTCTGATAAAAGATGAAAGTAGGACTAATTTTTGTAAAAAATATTTTCTTTGCTCGATTACTATAATTGCAATTTTATTGTCAATACGATGGACCCAGGCATCAAAACTTAGGCCACTTAAACTGAAAGATGTATAAAATGAAGAATAAAAATTACTCGAATAGTTCATTTTGTTTAAAATGTAATTTAATTAAACTTCGATTTGATTTAATTAGAAAAGTTATCTCGCCGAAAGACACTAGTTTTTATTTTTGGATTATACATAAATAAAACGGTAAATATAGAACTGTTATTAATAGTAATTAGAATATTTACACTTCTTATCAAAAATTAATTTAGATTAACTCTACATTTAAATTTTTATCAAAGTATTTCAAATTTCAAATGTATTAGAGAAAGATATCTGATTATAAAACATAAGTTATTCAAGATATTTTTAACAAAGTTCTAGGTGACTGAAAGTTAATGGTTATGTGTTAATTATCCCTTGGTTAAAACTAGACGTTTTAAAAAATGGTATAGGTTAGAAATTTGATAAAGCTTGTTTAAATTATTTTTGAATTTTTGAAATTAATTCAAAAAAATAAGAAGGGTTGAAAAATTTACAAACATTTAATTAAAATAGCTTAAGTTTTGAACTTTAAAAGGTCATTTTATTTTAAATTTACTTTTGAACTTATTAAAAGTCATTTTACTTTCGGTCACTTTTCGGTCAAAAAAGAGCTTATAAAGAAGGTCAAAAGTTTAAATAGATAATTGTATAAAAATTAAAAAAATACATACTTAAAAAATTTTATCTTAAAAAGTCTTTGGCACGGTTTAACTCAAGTATTAACATGTTCAAGTAAAAATAAAAAAATGTACATATTAATTATAAAGTTAAAAGACTGGCGATTAATACTCAGAAAACATTTTTTTGCCCTTCACCATCAACTCTGATTTTCTAGTACAAGTTTTAATATTACATTTAAATATTTTTTTAGCGGTTTACTGTAAACTTCAGAATGTCAAATGAACGATTTGAATTATGATGGTCCCGTTGAGACTTCTTTACTTCCCAGGATCCCCTTTGCGGCCTATAGCCACAAAAATTTCTGAAACAGCTAACTATGGGAAAGCCTGGTACATTATTAGCTTAAAAATAACCTTAATTTTAATAGTTTTCACTAAAAACTTTCTCAAGCGTATTGGTTTAGAACTGCAAGTATATGAAGTTATTCTACTATTTTAAATCAACCTACACAACAACTATAAATGTAAGTAATCAGCATTTAATTTATTTAAATCTTTTGTTTTGTTTAAGCAAATTATTACCTGTGGACAGGTTTTAGACAAACTTTAATAAAAATCTTGAATATTTTCATTACACATACCATAGTTGTGAATTTATTAATGAAAAGTTATTATACAATCAATCAAGCATGGCATTTTAAATTGAAACAGACAAACTGTTTGTACATTGTACTGTATTGTTGCAGTGTACAGTAAAGTTTTTCAGTTTATAAGTTCCATATAAAACAGTTTAAAACAGTTTATTATTTTTTTAAAAAAAATATGTAAAATGTGGTCAAAGCATTCTAGTACAATTAATCGTTTAATTTTAAACTAATTAATTTAGACCTCCTATAACTCTGATAAATTAAATTGTATAAATTTATACTTCTTTTATAAGGTGTTATTTTTGTTTCTTATATTTTGTATTCAAAAATATGTGACTTCTTAGATTTTATTTAGTGTTATAACAAAACGCAAGTAAATTGTTGATTTTTTTTAATGAAGAAGTTTTTAAGAACTTAATAGTGTTTAAAATAAAGTTTTAAATACTAATAGACTATTTTTAGTCTAGAATATTACTAGTTTACTCTAAATTAATATTCATTATTCGTATAGCCTCGTCTGAATCCCTGGAAAAAATTATAAATTAAATATTTTCGAGTTAAATTGTAATGGCACCCGTTTATCATTTAATCTTCCCCTGTTCTAAAGTTGTTGAAAGTCGTAATATTGAATGTAACAAAATTATTCAACCGGAACACAAGTATTTAAGACATGTTATAACTATTTTGGGACTATTCTTGGTAAGACCTAGAGCTTGTATTAAGGTATTGCTAAAAGCTACTATTAGACACTTTTTAGAACTGCATGTTGTTTGTTTTTGTATGCTTATTATTTAAGTATTAAAAGTTTTTATTTGGCCATACTAAATTGTTTTAAAATTTCTTTCAATATTTTATAGTTAACATTATTTAAAGTTTTACAGTATTTTACTTTTAAACATAAACTATTATAAAGTTTTTTTTATTCTAATTTATTCAAAAAATTAACTTATATTTTGTTAACAAAACATTGAAATTCCATGGTTCTTTTTATTAAAGATAAATCACTAAAATAGTATTCTCTGATTTATATGAAGTAGCTAAACTATCATCTAGTATTTCTAAGTATTTTGATAACGTAGGGTTAATTAATACCAGGAGGGTCAATAATGTAAGTGTACCACAATCCATACCCTACAAACTTTGGAAACACCTTACAAAAAATAAATAAAAAATTGAGAAAAAATCTTGATAAAGCACTAAAACAGTTGGTTTTAGACTTTTTAAATGAAATCGGTAATTATTATATGAATTTTAAAAGCAAATAGAATAAATATATGACAATTTGAATTGTTAAAATGTCTTTTTAATTTTTTTATTACAACTGAAAATAATATTAAAATATCTGTATTTAGAAAAGTACCATATTTCTTTACAACTGTGATGAATAAACTTTTGTACTTTTTAACTAACTAACTTCTGGAAAGATGATGTGAAACTAAGTCATCTTAAATTTTTTTTAATTAATTTTTAAAATATTTGATTAACTTTAAAAGTATCTAAATAAGTTTTTTCAAATCAATAGAAATCTTTTTTTTTTTAATTAAATTATCAACAGATAAGCTTGCTTAAGTTATCCTATATATTTAAACATCACAAACTAGACTGAATTATTCTGAGTTTTCAAAATACTTCAAACTAGAATGAGTTAGCCTATATGTTATAATGAAACAAAATTACAAAAAAACTATAACAACTTTGAAAAACAGTATGTTTCTGTAATCATTTTGTTTCCTATTATTATAGAATAATTTTATTTATATTTAAAAAATAAAATATATTGTTGATAAAATTGCTTATATAAAAGCTAAACTATTATTTATATAGAATGAATCAGGTAGCATGGTTTTTAAAAGTTATTTAATTTTAGTTTATAGCTTTAAAATATTAATTCCAAAATAATTACGCCTTTCACTTATTCTCCTAAGAAAACTCATTATTTAAGTACCTAAGTCTTTAAGTACTTAAGTGTTATTAATTAAATTAAGTAACTAAGTAATCAAATTAAGAAAAACTTAATCTATTTAACTAACCTCTCTATTTAAAATCAGTTCAAACTAGTATAAACTAGATATCATTTTATAATTTAAAAATTACTGGATGGGTAAAATAATTAATAAAACATTCTTCGTAGGTTCTACTTTTAAAGAAGAACTAAACTCTATTCAAAATTATTACTAAAAAACGAGAAGTTTGTTTATAAAGTGGTAATTAAACGATCAAAAACTTAGTTGATTATTATCTACAATTCTAAATAAACCTACGAAAATGTATTTTTATAACATAACATGCTTATCAGAAAGAACAACAACAACATTTTAAATTTTACGGAATCAAGTCATTAAAACAGATTTGAAAGTATATTTTGATATTTTATATGTAATCTTTATTATGTTAAAAACATCATGATAGAGTTG
Source organism: Thalia democratica (assembly GCF_965202585.1). Classification (NCBI taxonomy): domain Eukaryota; kingdom Metazoa; phylum Chordata; class Thaliacea; order Salpida; family Salpidae; genus Thalia; species Thalia democratica. The sequence goes on from NC_139166.1 coordinate 11,378,121, forward strand.
CCAATAGAGATTTAACTGAAAATTTTAACTACCTAAAAATAAAAATGTACCTTTACTAAAACTAAATATTTCAATTTTTACTACGTTTTTCAAAGAAATTAAACAACTAGTAATTAAATATAATAGTTAAAATACAAAAACTTAGGTTAAATTTAAAATTCATTTTAATTTAGAAAAGGGTACTAAATTTACAGTCTTAAAATTTGTTAATTTAATTAACTAACGCGATTAACAAAGAAATTAACAAAGTATTATAACTTAATCTTTTAACTTACTTTGATTATATTTTTCATAAAATTATACAGTTTATAACATACTTATAATAAATCTTTAAATAGCTTTGAAAAGCGTGCAAGTATATTGTTAACTGTTATTTCACACATAGGTATGATATGTTATAATAAAGTTAATTTGATACAAAATTCAGTTAAATTAATCAATCTATTATATAATTTTCTTTCTTTAAAAAAAACGACAGTTGGCAATAAGCAGTTTAAAAACTGTTTAATATGTTCCTTATATTTAAAAAACTTTTATCTTTGACTTTTACGTTGACCTAATAGTTTGTATTAAAAAATGATACATTATAAAATTTTGTTACTCTGGTTTATGATGCTTAAAAATTATTTTGTTGTAAATTTATGTTTACTAATTATAAAAATAAAATTGTTTGCTTTATCTTTCCTGTTAAGATCTCAATATTTTTGTAAAACTAAATCTTTTAATTATGTTTAGTTGTTTGAACTCATGGGAGGAATTAGCTTTTATTAGTTTGTAATAAAATATAGATTAACTAAAATTAGAGCTTGATAAATATAATCTTATTTAAATCTAAGTAGTGCTATGCCGTAACTAAAGTTTCATAACTTAAAAGCCGTTTTAAAATATTTTTTCTACTGAACATTTGGTTTTATAAAAACCATTTAAAGAATTTACAGTTTGTAGTAGCTTAATTATTATCAATAGGCTACTATTGTTTTCACCACAATTACAATTTTTTTAATTTCACTAATTTTGATGCATGTTAAATAAAATTTCTAGGTTTTATTATATTAATTAAAAATTTTTGATAAAACATATCCAATTCAAGGTTGTTCCAGTTAAATTTTACGATGATTTTTTAATTTTTGAAAATGATTTAGCAAATTTTTTCAAAGCTTTTGTTAATTGGTAGTTTAATTATAGCCTTTTTCGTAACCAACCTAACCTAAACTTATAAAAAATTTAATTTTAAAAAATTTGATAAGAAATACAATTTATTATTTTTTTCTGATTCAACTTTTTTAGATCTAACTGAGTTTGACGTAAACTAGCGATGATTTTTATACTTGTCATTACGTTTTTCATACTTGAATATATACACTGTCACATAACATACATAGAGATATTAGTGGTTATTTATAAAATTATATAAAACCGAGAAAAAAATTCGAAATATTTTACTTAATAAATTATTTAATTTTAAGAACGTTAGTTTTAAATACAAATAAAATTAACAAAAGGGTTGATCATGCCAATTCGATCATCAGACCACAAGTTTCGGTAGACTGAGACCGGTTTCGTCCTTATTAGGACTCATCAGTCAGTCACAACCAAAAAACTTGTAGTCGTCAATCTACAAACAGTTTATGATGCTTTCGCATAAAGCAACCATTTGCTGGCAATGATTAGTGACGTCAGTATTGTCTTTGCCGTGCAACGTTTAAAGCATTGTCCACTAGGCAAGACATCTGGTACGCTCGTTCTGCAGACTTTCGCCGTTCTGCATCGTTCTGGTAAGCTCGTTCTGCATCGGATCTGGTAAGCTCGTTCTGCATCGATCTGGTAAGCTCGTTCTGCATCGATCTGGTAAGCTCGTTCTGCATCGATCTGGTAAGCTCGTTCTGCATCGAGCTGGTAAGCTCGTTCTGCATCGATCTGGTAAGCTCGTTCTGCATCGAGCTGGTAAGCTCGTTCTGCATCGGACTTGTTCTGCAGACTTTCGCCGATTTTGTTGATTGACAAATAAAATTAGAGTTAAATTTGAAGTTGCAAGGTAAAAGTTGTGTTGGTTTACAATAAAACATTAAGAGTTAATTGATTTTGTTCCAAAATCATAAAAATAATGTACGAACCTAGAATTTAGAACAATTTTTATTTTTCAAAGAAAAAATTGTAAAAAGTACGAAATATATGAAAAAAAAATTATAAAAAACTTAAAATTTTTATCAACACATTTATATAAAAATTAGAGCATCATTTTCGCACTTTTAATTTTTTTAATATTTGCTTAATTTTATTTGAAATTTAAATTATAAAAAAAAACTTAATTAAAAAGGCGAAAAGAAAGTAAAATATTTTATAAAAAACTAAAAATAAATAGCATTAATGTGTTTTAAAGGAAGATAATTGATAAAAAGATTATGTTAGGAGTGCCTCCTCAGAATTTGTTAGCTAGACATTTTTATAACCTTAAAGGAGAAATGCATTTAAGTAGCAACTCCTAGATAACTTATAATAAGCTTAAACACATCTTACAAACTTAGGTACATCACGAGCAACATAGTACCTTAATTGTGTTTTATTAATTATTTAGTTTTATTCATTTATCGACACTTAACCTAAGACCAACTAACTTTAGAAGATTTAATTTTTGTTCTTCTAAGAACCAATTCCAGGTTTTCGAGTTATTTTTTTGTGATTTTTTTAAATTTAAAGGTTATATATAAAAAAAATGAATTGCTTATCTAATGATTTCTTAAAATTATATTCACAAGTCAGTCTTAGCTGAAAAAACGTTGAAAAAAATAATGATTTAGCAGCCTTTTTAAAGCTTTTGTTGATAAGTAGTTTATTGATAGCCTTCTCCCTATCCAACCTAACCGAAACATATCAAAAATTAAAGTTATAAAAATAAGATAAGAAATACAATTTAATACATTTTGCTGATTCAACTTTTTTAGGTCTGACTGAATTTGAAGTAAACTAGCGATGATTTTTATACTCTTCATTACGTTTTAAACATTTGTATAATATATTGTGTCACATAACATACATACAAATATTAGTTGTTTTTTTATTAAACTTATACGAAACGAGAAAAACTATTCAAAATGTTATGCTTTTGAAGTTATTTTATTTTAAAGACGGTAGTTTTATAAACAAAATAAATTAAGAGTTAGATTTGAAGTTTCAATGTTAAAAGTTGTGTTGATTTATAATAAAACATTAAGAGTTAATAAATTTTGTTCCAACATCATGAGAATAATGTACGAACCTAGTATTTAGAACATTTTTTATTTTTTAAACGAAAAAATTTGTATAAAAAACGTAATAAATAAACTAGAAAATATATACAAAACTTATAATTTTTATTAATACATTTATAATAAACATAGAATTAATTTTTATTAGAAAAATAATAGATAAAAAGATTATGTTAGGAGTGCCTCCTAAGAATTTGTTAGCTAGACATTTGTATAATCTGAAAGGAGAAATACACTTAGGTAGCAATTCCTAGATAACTTAGAATAAGCTTAAACATATCTCACAAATTTGACTTCATCACGAGCAAAATAATACCTTAACTGTGTTTTATTAATATTTTAGTTTTATTATTCTAAAAACACTTCTTATGTTTACACAACAATAATACTTGGTAAGGACTAACAAGAGCACAATAGGTGTGTATTTGCTTAGACATTTCTTACAAATATGTATTCATTGTGGATATAAAATCATAGGAGTATATCTTATTTAATTTATTTTTTGCTAACTAAACTCAATAGTTTACGTATAAATGACATCAAATTAAAAATAACAGAAGCATAATAGTAAACTTAAATATGGATTACAAACTTGAATCCATCAAAAAAGAAATAATGCCTAGAATGCTCCTTCACGCAATGAGCAAGCCACTTCATGACCCTGTTGATCCGATTGTGCAAGATATACAGGTAAGTTTTTGTGAAGTATTCAAACAGTATTTAGTTATTGTTTGTGAATATTCATAAAAAGTTCTCCCAATATATAAAATTTGTGTTTTTTGTTAATTTTAAGTATATTGTAGTTCTCAAAAAAAGCAACTATTTTGTTAAACTAATCTAAATAAGTGCCTACACAATAATAAGAATCATTGCATGTAAGGTTTTAATGATGGACTTTATGATAATTTGATGAATTTTTTAGTTTGACTTGCTAGAATCATTTTGAAACTGGCATTATATTACTAAAAATCAGCTTAGAGCACCTGTTTGTGTTTTATTTTTTACAGATTTAACTTGCACTATTTATCTTAGTTGATTTTAAACAAGTTGTGATAACAAAATAATTTTAAATTGAAACTTTATAAAGCTTAATTATAATTGATGATGTTATATCAAGATAACAAAACAAAAATGAACAAATAATAACCATTACAGTGTACATGTTTAAAATAATATACTTTGAAAATATTCATAAGTTTTATCGACTTTTTAGTTATAGTTTTGGCTTTTACTTTTTGTAAGTGATCTTTTTAAAGTTTGTAAGTATCTATTATTTTAACATTTACAAATAGTTCAAGATAGGTATTAATAACTGGATATTACACTATAAAATAATAACTAATATAGAAATAAATATTTTACAGGACTACTTTAAAGTCATCAAAAAGCCAATGTGCATCGGAGATATCAAAAAAAAACTGGACAACAACATGTACAAAAATGCTGACGAATGTTTAGCAGATTTTAAATTGATGTTCAAAAACTCTTACGAGTACATATCTGTAAGTTTTAAGTTTTTTTTTTCATTCAAAGGGAATACTATAGCTCACTAATAAAACAAATGTATAATAATATAATAATAACTAAGTGTTGCTTCTTGTTTTTTACAGATTTAATACATACTACTTGATTTTTTGATGATGAAACATACGTTTTATAATTAAGTTTAATATTTTCTATATTAAAAAGATGTAAAAAAAATTCACATCTAATATTAAAAAACAGCCCGGATACAAAATAGTCGATATGGCTCTTAAACTTCAAGAATATTTAATGAGACAACTTAGTGAGCTGGTATCAAAAGAAGAGAGTAGAAGGAAAAGCAGATCCACAAAAGTGAGAATTTATAATTTTAATTCTATATTTAATACTATACATTTAATGCAAATAAAAAGATTTAAAAGAAACTGTTAACAATGTGTAATTTCTTAATTTATGTTAAAAACAATTTTTCGTGAAGTTAAGAACTAAAATAGTTATGCTTCAACTTATTTTTGGAATACTTTGCTAAAATAAATAAAAAACCTTATTACAAAAAAATGCAAACCTAACATGTTTCAAGTAAGGAAAACATAATTATAGTATTTTTTATAAACATCAAAACAATTTTTGTAACTTTTATATTTCTTTAGACAAACCAAAAAACATCAATTGCAAAACTTGATTCGTCAGATGAAGAACTTTTACAAAAAACAAAAAATAAAACAAGGTTAGTTTTTTTATATTAAATACTTTAAATAAATGTTGCTATATTATAAAATATAAACTACGAGTTCTTTAAAGTTTTAAATCTAGTTATGCAAACTACTTCTAAAAAGTAACGTTTATGTTCGCACAAATGTAAAACTTATAGACTAAAGCCTTTTTTTTGATAAATATAATTTGTTTTTATTTTTACAGTTAAACATTTTTACGTCTGTAATATGTTAAAATTTTATATCTAGAAAGTTTTAATATTTTATTTATTTTAAACTTATATTCCTGAAAAATTGTTACAGCAACTTTAGAGTACAACCAAAAAGGTCTATCGCTGCTACAAAAAGTTATTTTGAAGAAGATATCGAATCTGATGAAAGTAATTGTGATAAAGGTCACCAGAAAGTACCGCCATTGAAAATCAGAAAGAAAAACAAAAATGTTTTACACGTTGGCAAGGTAAGTTTTTTATCAAAAGCTATATTGATGAATATAATGTTTACTGATTTAGTAGTAAATCTATATTAAATGTAGTAAGACATATTATTTACGTAAAACTACAAAAATTGTATTTCTTAAAAAACGGATGTACAATGATGTAAATACATGTTCCTAATATCAAAAGTCGTGTTTTAAAATTAGATATAATTTAATTCATTTAACTTAAGTTTTAAAATTATAAAAGAAATTAATAGCCAATACAAAAAACATTTTTTTGACTAAAACAATCATAAATTTGTTAAAGAATAAAAAACATTAAACAAGTGTATCTTTCATCTTTTGTTCTAGGTTGAATACAATCAAAAAATAAAATAACATATAAATAATCTATCTAAGTTATATATAGAAATAATATGTTTGTTACTTTTTATTAAAAATTTGTATAGATTAATTAAAAAACTTTTGCACAAAATGACTTGTTAGTTCGAAAGCAAAATTAAATCACAAAAAAAATAACAGAGTCGTAAAGTAGATTTAAAGGCTTCAAGTAGTCAAACTCTTCATTCTCAAATCAAAACAACCAGACCAATCAAAAAAGAAACTAAAAAGTATCATAACGTCGTCAACAAAAAATCTGCAAACTGTAAGTTTTGTTCCAGTTATCAATAATTTAAAGAAATAACAATTTATTATTGAGAGGAACAAACATCAAAATTTAAATTTAATTGTTAGTCAACAAGAAATGTCAGTAAAATTATTTAAACATACTGTTTTTTATTTTAGACTCTTCAGCTCAAAAGCAAGCAAGAAAAAGTTTGTACAACAAGAACCATAGAAAACTTGAACAATTTAAGAAGAACTACATGAGATCGAAAAATATATCGCACAGTTCAAAAAGGTAAGGATTTTTAACAGACTAACCAATTATTCTACTTTATTTATAAATTTAAACTATAAATCTAACTTTTTTCTTAAGTTTTATAAGCTCCGTTTATAAGTCAAACAAATATAAACTCATCTGTACGTTTAGTAAGTTCACACTTTTGTCATGTTTGTATGTAAAACCATAGTTGATTTATATAGTTTGTATTCGTAGACGGTTTAATTCTAGTTAATATGGTTTTATAATGGTTTTAGATGAGCATATATGATTTTTTAATGATTTAAATATTCTAACAAGCGAGTTTATTTATTGGACCCTGTTTGTTTTTTGATAACATTGTATATAAGTTTTTTAGAAATTATAAATACTAGATTTTTTTATTTAACTTGTTAACTAATTTGTTATCAGTGTAAATACAAGCAATCAATTGACTTATTACTGATTTAGTAGTAAATCTATTTTAAATGTAGTAAGACATATTATTTATGTAAAACTAAAAAAATTATATTTCATTAACAACGGATGTTCAATGATGTAGACACATGTTAATAAAATCAAAAGTCATGTTTCACAATTATGTATAATTTAATTATCAAAACACTTAAGATTTAAAATAATAAAATAAATTTATAGCCAATACAAAAATCATATTTTTTTACTAGAATAATCATAAATTTATTAAAGAAAAAAAAGCTACTTTAACAGTTAGAGAACGTTAAGGTTTTTACTAGGTGCATAGACATGAAAACGTAACTCATATACAACGAACTTTGTTAAACTCACAAAAATATGTAATATTTATTTTTTAATTTAATATTAATTGAACACAACTTTAAGTTACCACAATTTAAAAAAATAACCAGCTTAGTTTTAATAAATACACTCATTAGACATTATTTACATGTATCTTCTAACTTAGCTATGTTCTAAGTGAAATGTTTTTTATATATTTTTTTGTTGATTTAAAACAAAACAGAACTTCAGACAAAATGATCAACAGAAAAAATTCAAGCGAGAATGCTTTAATAAAAAAAAAGAGTACAATAATTGGAAATAAGAGAGTAAGTCCTCATTACTTACAGCACAAACCGCATAACAGAATAAATAAAGTGGACACGGATAGAAATGTGCAAAATATTAATCGACTTCAAAAGTGAGTTTAAGCTTGTAAAAATAATATTTTTGGAAACTCTGTAAAGCTTTTAAACTACTTTAGGTCATTTTTATTTATTTACTAATTTTTCTACTTATTAAACAAACTAGCTCTTTACAGTTGATAGAGTTTGATAGAGTAGAATTGTATTTTTGATAAAAAAAATTATCTGCCTGTTAAAAGCAAGGTTTATTTTTTCACTCTTTTCATCGAAATAAAGCTATTTTGATCCGTTTAAAGCTGTTCTATGGCAATTTAAATCATTTCGATTCAAATTTAAAAAATGTTTAGGATAATTTATAAAAAGTTACTGATTTTTTATTACGCTAGCTTTCTTTATTATTCTTCAGTAGTTTAAGTTTAAGAACTCGACCTTTTTGACGCTTTTTGCTTTGCAATTAACCTAATAAAACTCACAAAAGTTTATAGTAATTAGCTTTAAAATTAACGGTAAATAAACACAACTTAAAGTTGCCACATTCCTAACAAAAAATAACCAGCTTGGTTTTAGTAAAGATACTCATTAGACACTATTCGAATGTATCTACTAACTTAGCTATGAGCTAAGTGACAAGCTTTTTCCATATTTCTGATTAATTATAACAAAACAGAACGTCTAATCTTCCAAAAGTGCCTAATAGCAATGAAAAAACCACTTTGGGATTTGCACTTGCTGTTTTACCAGAAAACTGGACTGATGGAAATGAAGCAAATAAGGAAACGCTTTTAAAAGAGTTACCCCGCAACGATGAAGAGACTGAAAAGGTAGATAAAGTTATTTTTGTAAATTTAGTTTAGATTTAAAAAATGAATGCAAATAATTTTACTAGATAGTTTAAGCATTAAATAAAGAGTACACTTAATATATATATATAGAATTCACCAAATACTAAAAAACTATACAGTATTTAATACAGTGAAGTTATTCTTTGCATTGTTACAACATTAGAGCTTAGTTTTTAAAGTATTGTACTATAAAATAAAAGTGTTTATTGTCAACTTTAAAAACTTTATTCTAATATCATATTAAAAAATTTAAGAAACAATTGTTCTATATACTTGATAAAATTTAGGTTACTTAAATAATAATAATTTAATTTTTGTTATTTTAGCATCATTAGAAAAAAACCTTGATAAAATCAGATCTCGAAATTTATTATTTACACTTTTAAAACTCACTTTTTTTATTTCTATAAAACTTCATATAATTGTAATAAACAACCATATAAAATATTACGTATAACAAAACATATTTATGCATTTTAAATCCGTAAAATTTCTAAACAGGTGTGCGATAAACATGTGAAAGATATCAAAGAAGTAAAAGCGAGCAAAATCAATGCAACAAATTTTAAACGTATGTTTCAATTATTCAAATAACTTAACAAAGTCAATTCCATTTTTAACAAAGTAGATAGCACACCTTAATCCAAAAATGAATGATAAATTAATAATTTTATTATAAGTACATTACGTCTATAAAAAATAAATAAACTCAGCAAAAACGTAACCTTAAATACATTTTAGAACAAACGACCTCCATCTTTGATCAGGTCTTAGAAAGTCAAAAGAAAACCTTCGGAGATTGTACCAAGGGACAAAACACTAACAAAAGTGAAGAGCAAATCGTCAAGCAGAGCTTGGAGGGAAACGTTGCCAATGTACAATCTAATGATCACCTTTCAAAGTGAGTTAAAGATAAAACAAAGATTTGTTGTAGAACTTTATATAATTTTAAAATTGCTTTGAGCCTTTTTTTATCAGACTAATTTAGTAAACTAGTATTAATCAGTAAACTTTATTGGAAAAAAATTGTTAGATTTTATTTTTAAGGCAAAAATAGTATGCTTTTTAAAAGCAAGGCTTATTATTTTATTATCTTTAACAAAATAAAGCTATTTGGGACCGTATAAGCTGTTCCATAGCAACTTAGCTCATTTTAAATTAAGTTAAGTAAAGATTAATGATAATCTTTGAAAGTTACTGATCATTCATCATCCTAATTTTCCTTATACTCTTTAGTAGTGTTAGTTTTATAACTCGACCTTTTAGACCTTTTTCTTATTATTTATCATTTCCGAATAAACTAATTAAAACTATTAGTTAATTTTTTATATTTATACTTTTCATAGTGCAACACCACCAAGAATACCAGCAGAAAAGCAACGGTTGAAAGAAGAAGCCCATCGTAGAAGACTTGCGCAACCAACATTCGATTTGCTGGAGCAAGCTAGATTAATGACTGATTTTGAAACGGAAAATTCATGTTTTTTTTTTAGTCTTTAATTTTCTTTTAGAGTTTGTTTACAATTTCGTCTGCAAATAAATAGTACAACATTAGCATGACTTCTTATTTATTTCGTTTTCTTAATTTAAGGATAAAAACTTAACGTCAAAACTTTAACTATATACTTCTTCTAAAAGTTTGAATAACAAATTCTTTTTATAATTATTTAAGTAATGATTTTTAAACTGAAAAAAAATATGGGCTTTTAAAATCGTATTTCAAAAAAACTAACTTATTTTTACTGATAAGCTTTAACTACAAAAAAAAGTTTAGGACATTAGAAAAGTTTGCGGTTTTCGTTTATCTTACTTTGATATTTTATTGAATGCTAAAAATAATAACTCGAAAACTAATTCTTTTAAATTGAAAAAAATAGTTGTCTACCGGATCAAAAATCTTAGGATCTTGCCCGATTAGGATCCTAAATACTTGTCAAAATTTCTTTTTGGTTTCTAGTCTAAGATATTACAGTATTGTCAGATAGAGTACTTCTCACAAGTATGCTACTCAAAGCAACCCGTAAAGATCACTGCCCTGGTTAGAAAGTCAAGTTGTTTTAGTTATCTATCGATTCCGTTTCAAAAGGATGCGGCTGAATCTAAAATCGTTTTTAAAAAAAGGAACTAAAAAGGTCTGGCCCGACCCTCCGACATGTAAACTAGTCAATTTTTAATATATTGTATTATTATTGAAGTTTTAGAAGATGAAAACAATTTTCTCATTATAAAGTTAAATGTAAAAAATAGTAAAAAAGACAGATTCGGTTCGCAAGCAAAGCAACTTTTTTATTAACAAATTCAAAAATACCGAGAATTAAAAAAAAAAAACTGATAGTTTGTTTTTTTATTAACAGATTATAGTTTTACCTGAGTAAAGTGTGGATAAATATAATTAAAATTCCTAAAAAAGGAAAATGTAGTAACATTTTTAGGTCGTTTAGTTTATGCTACTAGATACAAACCTGTATGATATGTTTTTAACTAGGAAATTAAAATACCATGTAAAAAGATAAAACTATTTAGACAAGGGGTCGGTAGCCTTATGTAACTCACAGGCCAACTTTCCTAGGAACAATTGCTTGCGGGCCACACTATTTAGAAAAAAAACCTTTGAGGGCCGCATTAATAAAAAAGGTTCTAGTATTAACAAGCAAAATAATATTAAGATCAAAACTATGGTATATTAAGCAATATAAGAGCACTAGCACTAATAAAGAGTAGTAATTTATCTAAGAGTCTAACTGTAAATTTTTATTACAAGTCTCAAACTGTTTATGAAATGTATATTTCTGACTGAAAAAGAGTTCGCAGGCCGCAGATTTTAACTTTAAGGGCTGCATTTAGCCCGCGGGCCGAAGTTTGCCTACCCCTAATTTAGCCGTTTGTAAACTTGTGGATTTGGATAAAATTCCTTGAACTGATACAGTAACTGTTTTTTGAAACTTAATTGAAATCATCTTAAACATTTTTAAAAAATAGTAGCAAAATTAAAACCTAAGTAACATTAACTAAAAAATCATAAATTTACAACAAAAATAAACCTTAAAGTATTACTATGATTAGGATGGTTTTAAAAGTTAAGCCCTTTTACCTTTCAGCTGTAAGGCAATTTATAAGTAGGAAATATCATGAAAACAATCTGTGGAAATTTTAAGATGTTTTAAACAAGAGTCAATTGAGACGTCATCAGTTTTAACCTATATAACAATCCCTATGTAAGCTGAATGGGACCTTTAAATTTTGACCTTGTTCGATTAAGATTTTTTAGAGTTTTAAGAATTACGACAAAAAACCTTCTAACTATAATAAATACTTTAAAGATACTACAAAATAGTTTTTTAACCAAAATAGTTATGTCTTTTAACCTTCAAACATAAGTTAATGAGTGTTTGCAGTCACCGTAAAGTATCTATTTGTCATTTAAATGTCTAGTTTTGTGACTTATTTTGCATAGCATTAAAATCAATAATATGTTTTATTCGTATAGTGAACTATAGAAAATCATTGATTGTAAATTATACTGAAAAAGTTATGTAAAAAATAAATGACAGGTTTTATAAATAAAAATTATTATAAATTGTTTACTAAACAATAGAAAGGTGCTCAGCAAGTTTTTTCAAGGACATGGTTTAAAATAAAATTTTATTTATTTTATTATAAATCCACGTTATTGCAATCTGTTATAAGCTAACAATTATTTATACGATTATTTAAAAAGTATAGGATAAAATGTTAGACGTAAAATATAAGAGTCTATACTAGATTATCGAATTTAGTCGTCTAAATTTGAATTGTCAAGATGTGAATTGTCGTAATTTTAGTTGTAAAAATATGAATAGTTGTCCACCCAATTTATTTTAACAATTTTAAAGTTTAAAAACAAATATCGATCCATAATGTTTTTACTTTACGCTAGTTTACTCTCAATTTATATAATTCTGGTACACTTATATATCATAGAAAATACATGGTTAAGTTTTAATCTTTTTTATTAGTTTAATCGAAATATCTGTTTGCATATTTTGTGTAGTTTATAATTTCTTTACTATAATTTTAAAAAAATGTAATTTTCTGTTTTGTAATTAATTAACCAACTGTAGTTAAAAACTTATAACTAATAGTTGCCAAAGGGTCCTAACAATAAACTAAAAAATAAAAATAGCCAAACGAAAATGTTATACACAAGAAATATTTAGCTTATTCTAAACAAATTGTTTTTCCTACTAAATCACTTAAGTACTTCAATTTCACATACTAGTAAAACATGTGGAAATAAAGTGTAGCATTTTTTGAAGCAAAAAAAATTGTTCGTCAAAAAGGTTTCTTTTACTTTGGTCAAAACTAACTTGGATAAGTTTTTAACTAATTTTAATTAAAAATTTAAAGGATAAATAAAGTACGTTTATAATAACTTTAATCTGCTCTAAAACAGTGGTTTTTAAAACTATAGATAAACAGAAAAATCAATTCAAGTTAAAAATAAAATAAAATAATAACTTATTCAAAAGTCTTTCGAATCCGCCTACTTGAATTTATCATACAGCGCTTTGTCTAATAAGCCATCATAAATTTGTTTTAATGTGAATACAAACAAGTAAAATTTGTTTAACAATTGAGACAACTTTATGCTTAATTATTACTTAATTTTATTTTAATAGTTAGCTTGTTGTTCGTCTTTGTTTTATACAAAGTAGGCTTTATATAGGTGTTGCTTATTGTTTTAAAATTTATTAATATTTGGTCAGACAACTCAGTTTGTGATTTCAAATAATACGATTTTTGATAATGATCAAAATAATTAATCTAAACAGTAGTTTATAAAGTTATGTGTTTTTATAACTTATACAACAAAAACTGTATCATAAGCATTTTATTTTCTTTATACATTAAGAGTTAAAATAAATATATGCTTAAATCGGTCTTTTTAAGTATACTATACTTTATTACTTAAAGTTTGTTTATTTTTGTTTTATACTGTACTGTATACGTGTTTGTTTAATTTAAACAATACGATAGTAATGTAAATAGATAGCTCAAAAACTGTATGCATTTTTTAAGCATATTTAAGTACTTGAAGAAAATAACAAAACACTTGTAGAGATCAATCAATACAAGTTTATGTCAAGCTAAGAATGTTTTAACTGATTCTTCAAGTTAGCTTTTTAAGAAAACTGTCTGATTAGTTCAATTTTAAAATATTCATGCATTTTTACCAAAACATACTAGCATTCTAGAACGGCTCTAATTAAAAAACACTACGACTGTAAAAATAAAAGCTACTGCTAAAAATGTTGGAAAGAACCGAATTTCAAAATATTTTAAGTAATCCTGGCCCGGTTTGATCTTAAGTACTTATTATATATTTGAGTATTTAACTAATTTAAATCCTATAGATTTAATCTGCTTGTTAAGTAAATACAATATAGATTTATAAATAATAGTTACGTATCATATTATAACTTATTTTTAAAAAAAAGGTTGAAAAATATTTTAAAGTGTTAATAAATGCATATTTATTTTAGAATAATTTATTTTAAAAGCAGACAAAAAAAACGTATGTCTTGCTGGAAACAAAAATTAGGCTACATACACAAATTTAATTTCTATATTTTGTTGTTCCTGCAAGCAACATTAACAATTAAATTGTACTTTTGTTATGCAAAATATATAATTTATAGTGTGTAATAAATTCTTAATGCAGAAATCAAATCACAAAAAAGTTAAAACATTTTACGTTTAACTTAAGAGTTAGTTCTTTTTACGACTATAAACGAATTAGAACATAAACTTTTGCATTTGCTAGTTTTTATAAAACATAAAGCAATTAAAAGAATATGTAGCCACAATAAATTGAAGTATGGTACCAACAGTAGTAAAGGCCCATAAAAAAGTAGGAATTACAATTATAATAAGAAGTTTTTAATTCCACTTAGGATTACACTTATACCATAACAAAAAAGAAATATAGATTATCTATAGCTACTGATTAAAACTATAAAATGGACTACAATAAAGTTGTCTCTGTTATACTCAAAAGACTATTCTTGTTTTTTTAAGTTGTGGAAAAGAAATAAAAGTTTTTCGCCGTTCTCTGAAAGCAATCGGTTGCGCTTTTGCTCGTACAAATTCCCAGCTTCAGCTTTCAATCTTTCAGAATACACAAAAGATGATGGTGCAGCTAAATATTCTCTTGCAAAACTGGCATAACGTGGGTATTTTGTCTTGTTCGAGTTCCACCAGTTTAAGACTTCATCCTCTTCAATTTCTGCATTCAAATTTTCTGTAGCAAAAATGCCCTTTTCTTCTGCTTTAACTTCTTTATCAATAAAATTGTAGCAACTGTTTCTCGTCCTAACTGTCTTTGACTATATTTTAAACAAAAATAGTAAGTTTAAAACTTTTTCGGGTCAAAATTTACAGAGTGTTGTAGTTTTAGTTATTCTGGTGGCAATATAGGAGAATCACCACCTTGATTAGCTTCGTAAGAGATATGTTTTTCTAATATTTAATTTTAGCTGCTCTTAAAACTTAGTTTTTGAGGTATTATGGAAAGCTGGAAGTCGATATCTCTGATCAACAGCTGTTGTGACTAACAGTAACTTGTTGTCATTCAGGTTTAAGTTATTGTTATTGGCAAACATCCTTCTTTCGCAAGTCTCTCCTATGTTTTTGGCAAAAGTTTTACAAACATTTGATACTTCTTCTAAATTTTCATAAAGTTAACAAACTTTGTCAGTGATTTTGCATGCGGGATCACGCTTGAGAGCAGTTCATTTTTTTACTACACTCCTATCTTACAAATAAAAAAGGTTCGAGCAGCAGAATGATGTGACTAACCATGTGCCATTCTTCAGGAAAAATATTCGAATTTTGAACGTTTTTATAGTTAGCCACATAGTACCAGACACTTGGTTTTAGCGTTTTCAGTCTCTCTAGAATAAGACATGTTTCCACCTTGTACCTACATCTTGACCAAGAAGAAAGTTTTTTTGTTTTGTTTGTGCGTGGTCAAAATCTACCTGAATTTTTTTAGTGTTTCGCTCGCTATAGAACAATGGCTGAAATGGCAAACTATTTTTCGTACCTTCGCTAATAGAATCGTAACCTAAAACATTACAACTTTTTAACAATTTTACACAAACGTTCCTAAATAATGAACACTAAAATATTAGCTCAAGCGTATAGATAAAACAGGGTACTGACGAGGTTTTTTTCTGTGTCTTTTTAATATTTCTTGCGTTGTCTCGCAAAAAAAAAAACGTGAAAACGATCTAAGGTTATATTCCAATTACTAAGCATATCCTGAATGTAGTTACATGTAAAATGTTTTGGCCAGTGTGCTCACCCTCCTTATCCCGGCAATTCAAAATACGATGTTTGAATTCAAAATGTTTACTTAACTACTGCACGGTTAAAGAAATTTATGATTTGTTCTCGAATTTTTCCACATATCGCTTGTGAATGACAAAGACGAAACATGTGACAACTCTTTAGTAATATTTCTGCTTCAGACTATCATAAGCCTGTGGAAGCATGATTTCATTAAAGTACTTAGTACTTGGAATTACGTATACTGGCTCTAATTCAGCTAAGAGCTCTATGAAGCCTTGATCTTCCACAATTCAAAAACGCTGATTGTCCATAGCAATCATATTCATATTTTTTTTATGAACTTTAATTGATTTAGAATTTGTAATGTCCCAACGTTTCATAGACTTATAACCATCAAGGCTAGTTTGCCTGATAGCTTCAAGCTTTCTTTTCTTCGGAGGTTCGGGTGTAGTACAACTTTTATCTTTGTCTAAAGATTAACTCTCGCTGTGCGGGGTTTTTAATCGCTTGTGCATGGAAGAGGTAGTATAGGATTTAGACTTTCTACTTACTTTTTTTTTATCTTAGCTCCGCAGATATTGCAAACTGCGATGAAATTTTCTTCCAAACTTGTATTACAAAGATTATTGAAGGCATAATATATACTGGAAATGAAAATAACTTTAGAATATTAATATAGTATTATAATAATTATAGTATTATAAAATTTTAATGCAGTGAATCTTAATTCTAAACAGTAATGTAATTTCTCTGCTGGGTAAATCATACTTTGATAAAGCAGTTAATAAAGTCGTAATAGTTTTGTTCTTAAATTACGTGTTTAGTTGGTTAAAACATTTTATGGAAACAAAAAAAAACTGTTATTTAAACTACTATGCAAAACATGATACTACAAAATACAAACCAATGTATCTTTAAATAGTTATTAAGCTTATGCTCTTAAAATGTTCAAACTTTATTTATACTGACCTAGAGAGTCAAATTAATTATATTAAAATTAAAATTCGTTTACATTGTTATTTAGCTTTTGAACCGAAATAGGTTCACGAGCTAACGTAAAACTCTTAACATATGTAGATAAATAAGAGCGGTTATCCAAAAAGTTTAGACTAAACCTTGGCTAAACGCCTTAACTATGTATTTAATTCTTTTTTAAGAGTCTAAAAAAATAATACACCATAGTTTTGTATTAGGGGCAAAACTCTAAATCAAAATTGATAATTCAAAAAGTTCAAAGTGCTCTATCAAATCCTAAATTTCGGATTCGGCCGAATCCAAAACCAATACTCATTTTGAAATTAGGATTAGGTCGGATTTAAATCCAATTCCATAACGGACGGATTCGTCCAAATCCGAGTCCGAATCTTGATTCGGTAGATTATTACTTTTTACGTAATGAAATATTGATTAAAATCTTATAAAACTAATACTACAAAAGCTTTAACATAATAACATAATAAAAGCTTTTTGTAAGAAAGAATTTTTCCAATGTAATTTTCATTAGTATGTAAGAAAAATCGATCAATATATTCAATTAAAGATTAAGTAAAAATTTAATCTAATAATAAACAACGTAAAACTTTATTACTGTGATTTAACTATTTTTATCATTGTTAAAAAATTACTTTAAAAAGCTACAAATATATTTATAAGTTCAATTATACTTATAGATATATATCAATAAATACTAATGTCCAAAAAGTATGTTAATTTTAATATTTGTGATTGAAATATCTTGTAAACTAATAACGATGTATGTACTTTAAAACTTTATTGGAAAGTTTCTTACTACCGTCAAAGATTTTGTGCATAGGAAAAATGTTTTTTTAATTTTGAAAAAAATTCTACAAAACAGCTCAAGATATGTGTTGCAAAACCCTTTCCCCAAGACTACGGTGGTTGTAAACATTGAGCATTCACAAAGTTCGTTAAAAAAAATGAAATTGAATTAAAAGTCTATCGAAGCTACAGATATAAAGTTTATAAAAAACGTTTACGAAAAATAAATAGCTAAGCATCTGTAATTACCAAAAATATTTAATGTTGATATTTATATTAACTTTGTTTTATTTTTTCAATAAAAAGGAGGTTTAAGTTTATACCGGTGTTTACTTAATCAATGAAGTTTCTGAGGAAATTAAGTTAAACTATATGTTAATAGTTAAGTTATAGTAACACCAATATATACTATAAAACTTATTTTCAATATTTAATTAACAATTGAATAAAAAAGTTTACAAATAATAAGACTAATTAAAACCAGTAGAAACAAGCTTATTTAAGTTATAGTTTTTTAAAAAAAGATGAAAAACTAAGTTTATGACTTTTTCTCAGTCATTTTCAGTTTAGATACCTTACAAAACAAACCTTATATTTTACTATTACGTTACTATTTTATTGTTTTCCATAAGAGAAACTTGGTATAATTTTTATGTTTAACAAAATGCCTGAAATGTAAAAAATAACATTTAAGTTTTATTAAATATATAATAAATTGTTATAGTTTATAACGTATCTATCATTAGACCTTTTAAATAGCTTAAAAAAGCGTGCTAGTAAATCATTTATTTTTATTCTAAACAAAGTTATGTATTATTAAATAAAGTTCTTTTCATATAAAATTTATTATCGGTTGAACGGATAAATTTATCACAGCAATTATTTTCTTAATTTATTGAGAAACAATAGTAATGTGTTAGTAGCTTAAAAGCTTTTTTAAATGTTCTTATTTTTTTTATTTTGACTTTTATGTTACACTGATTTCTGATACTTGCTTTTTTTTGTTTTAAGTTTATGTAAATTAACTACTGAAAAAATTGTCATTTTATATAGTAAAATTAAGTATAACAACTTCTACTAAATTAAACAGAACCAAAAATCAAAATAAAAATAACTGTTAATTATGTTAGTAAGTAATAAACGATTTGATGTTAAAGATGACAGTTTAAAAAAAAAAATCAAATTTAGAATTAGATTTGAAGTTGCGAAGTTGAAAGTTGTATTGGTCTTAAATAATAATTAAGATTTTCAAACTTAAGGTTAATTGTAAAATTACATAGTCAAAAGCAATCAAAAAAGTTGACAAACATAGTATCTGAACACATTTTTGTTTTTAAAACAAAAAAAATTTATGAGGTATGAAATTGATATCAAAAACAAAATCATATAACACATAGGATTTAATTGAAACATTTAAAATGGTATTACAATATAATTCTAGTAATTCTATAACACTATAAAAATTTTAATATAAGTATTTGTTAGCTTAAAATAATTTAATTAACTGGTAGTATTGTTTTTTATAGATGTGTTACCAAGAAATACTTCTAGTTTTTTAAATCATGTGTCTTGATTTTTTAATATACAGCAAACAGTCTGTATTGATTGTATAACTTGAGAAAAAAGCAACAAAACAAAAACTAAAACTTATAATAGAAAATTTTGATATCAAACAAAAAATGTCCAAAGTCGATAATAATACAAAAATAATGCAAGTGAAAAATGATGCAAGCAAATACGAGCTTGTTCCTATTCATAAATTACAACCTCAATTTCGTGAAGATTGCCTTCGAATGATAGAAATGGAGTTTCCTGGTTACATTGGTAGTAAGTGAGTTTCTATCAAATTCACAACTCTAATTCTAATTTTGTATTATACTTTTAAAATCTAAAATGTTTTTTTTTTCTAGAGCGAGAAACTCTTATTTATAACTTGAAACTGTTGTTAATATACTGTTTAGTCAGTTATTCGTTCAGAACAGTTATATCCGTTCAATAGTCAATTATATTTTATTACTTTAGAATGAAGTCGTTAGCAAATTCTCGTGATGAACTACCAACTTCATTTGCTTACATGGATACTTCCGTTATTCCTCATAAAATAATTATGTTATTATGTTAAAGCTATTGTAGTATTAGTTTTATAAGATTTTAATCAATATTTCATGACGTATTAAAAGTAATGATCTACCGAATCCAGATTCGGACTCGTATTCGGACGAATCCGGCCTTTTTTGACTTGGATTTGAATCCGGCCTATTCCTAACTAATAAATAAGATTTGGATTCGGATTCGATCAAATTCTAAATTCAAAAAGAAGACTCGGATTGTATTCGGCCAAATCATAATTTAAAAGTAAAAATCGGATTTGGATTCGGCCGACCACTTTGAACTTTTTGATTTTTACTTTATTGTTTGTCAAAAGCTAAATGTTGACCTAGTTGACGATTTAACGCTTGAGTGGATAAAAAAATGTTTTTTTACACTTATAAAAGCCATATCAATTTTGATTTAGAGTTTTGCACACAGTACAAAACTATGATATATTATTTTTTTGTATACTCTCAAAAAAATTAAGTATATGGTCAAGGCGTTTAGTCTAAGCTTTTCGGATAATCCCTCTTATTTATCTACACACGTTAAGATTTTTACGTTTGCTCGTGAACCTATTTCGGTTGCTAAATAACAATGTATATAAATTTTAAATTTGATAAAACATGTTTTACTCTCTAGCCTAGTATAAATAAAGTTTGAGCTTTTTAATAGCATAAGCTTATTAATTATTTAAAGATGCATTGGTTTGTATTTTGTAGTATCATGTTTTGCATAGTAGTTTAGAAATCATTTCATTTTTGTCCCCATAAAATGTTTTATTCAACTAAAAACGTAATTTAAGAAAACAAAACTATTACGATTTTTTTTAACAGCTTTATCAAAGTATGATTTGCACAACAGAGAAATTACATTACTATTTAGAATTAAGTCTTACTGCTTTTAAATTTTATGATACTATTATTATTATTTTTATTATTATTCTAAAGTTATTTTTCATCTACAGTATTAATAATGCATTCAATAGTCTGGCAACATTTTACTACAAGTTCGAAAGATAATTCCATCGCAGTTTGCAATATCTGCGGAGCTAAGATAAAAAAAGGAAGTAGAAAGTCTAAATCCTATACTACCTCTTCAATGCACAAGCAGTTGGAAACTCTGCACAGCGAGAGTTAATCTTCAGACAAAGATAGAAGTTGTACTACACCCGAACCTCTGAAGAAATGAAAGCTTGAAGCTATCATACAAACTAGCCTTGATGGTTATAAGTCTATGAAACGCTGGGACATTAAGGATTCTAAAGCAATTAAAGTTCACAAAAAAAATATGAATATGATTGCTTTGGACAATCAGCGTTTTGCAATTGTGGAAGATCAAGGCTTCATAAAGCTCTTAGCTGAATTAGAGCCAAGATACGTAATTCCAAGTACTAAGTACTTTAATGAAATCATGCTTCCACAGGCTTATGATAGTCTGAAACAGAAATATTACTAAAGAGTTGTCACATGCTTCGTCTTTGTCATTCACAAGCGATAAGTGGAAAAGTTCGAGAAGAAATCATAAATTTATTTAACCGCGCACTAGTTAAGTGAAAATTTTGAGTTCAAGCATCGTATTTTGAATTGCCGGGAAATGGAGGGTGAGCACACTGGCCAAAACATCTGTAACTACATTCAGGATATGCTTAGTAGTTGGAATAATACCTTAGATTTTTTCTCGTTTTTTTTTTTTTGCGAGACGACGCAAGAAATATTAAAAAGACAAAGAGAAAAACCTCGTCAGTACCATGTTTTATCTATACGCTTGAGCTAGTATTTTAGTGTTCATTATTTAGGAACGTTTGTGTAAAATTGTTAAAAAGTTGTAATGTTTTCGGTTACGATTCTATTAGCAAAGATACGAAAGTTAGTTTGCCATTTCAGGCATTTTTCTATAGCGAGCGAAACACTAAAAAGATTTAGGTAGCTTTTGACCACGCACAAACAATACAAAAAACTTTGTTTCTTGGTCAAGATGTAGATACAAGGTGGAACTCAGCATATCTTATTCTAGAGAGACTGAAAAAGCTAAAATCAAGTTTCTGCTACTATATGGCTAACTATAAAAACGATCAAGATTCGAATATTAAACCTGAAGAATGGCAACTGGTTAGTCACATCATTCTACTGCTCGAACCTTTTTTATTTGTAAGAAAAGAGTGTAGTAAAAAATGAGCTGCTCTCAAGCGTGGTCCCGCATGCAAAATCACTGACAAAGTTTGTTAACTTTTATGAAAATTTAGAAGAAGTATCAAATGTTTGTAAAACTTTTGCCAAAAACATAGGAGAGACTTGCGAAATAAGGATCTTTACCAATAACAATAACTTAAATCTGAATGACAACAAGTTACTGTTAGTCACAGAAGCTGTTGATCCACGATATCGACTTTCCGCTTTCCATTATACCTCAAAAATAATGTTAAAGAGCAGTTAAAATTATATATTAAAAAAACATATCTGTTGCGAGGCTAATCAAGGTGGCGATTCTCTTATATTGCCACCAGAATAACCAAAACTACAACACTCTGTAAATTTTGACCCGAAAAAGTTTTAAACTTAATATTTTTGTTTAAAATTTAGTCAAAGACAGCTACACAGGACGACGAGAAACAGTTGAAGTCTTTATTAATAAAGTTGAAGCAGAAGTAAAGGCCATTTTTGCTACAGAAAATTTGAATGCAGAAACTGAAGAGGATGAAGTCTTAAACTGGTGGAACTTGAACATAACAAAATTCCCACATTATGCCAGTTTAGCAAGAAAATATCTTGCTGCACCATTATCTTCTGTGTATTCTGAAAGATTAAAAGCTGAAGCTGGGAATTTGTACGAGCAAAAGCGCAATCGATTGCTTCTAAATAACAGCGAAAAACTTTTATTTCTCTACCACAACTTAAAAAAATAAGAAAAGCCTTTCGTAGTATAACAGAGACATGTTTTGCTATTGTAGTCCGTTTTATAGTTTTAATCAGTTACTAAAATTAATCTATATTTCTTTTTTGTTATGGTAGAAGTGTAATCCTAAGTGGAATTGAAAACTTTTTATTACAATTGTAATTTCTACTACTTTATGAACCTTTACTACAGTTGATACTATACTTCAATTTATTACGGCTCCATGTTCTTATAATTCCTTTTTGGTTTTGTAAACATAAATACTTGCAAAAATTTATGTTCTAATTCGTTTATAGTCACTATAAGAACTAACTGTTAAGTTAAACGTAAAATATTTTAACATTTTCGTGATTTGATTTCTGCATTAAGCATTTATTACAGACTATAAATTATATAGTTCGCATAAAAAAAATACAACTTAATTGTTAATGTTGCTTGCATGGACAACAAAAGAAATAAAATTTGTTTATGTAGCATAATTTTTGTTTACAGCAAGACATACGTTTTTTGTATGCTTTTAAAATAAAATATTCTAAAATAAAAGTGTATTTATTAACACTTTAAAGTGTATTTCAACTTTTTTTTACGAAAAAAGTTATAATATGATACGTAATTACTATTTATAAATCTATATTGTATTTATTTAACAAGCAGATTAAATCTATAGGATTTAAATTAGTAAAACTTTCTAATATATAATAAGTACTTAAGATGAAACCCGGCCAGGATTACAAAAACAATTTTAAAATTTGGTTCTTTCCAACATTTTTAGCAGTAGCTTTTATTTGTACAGTCGTAGTGTTTTTTAATTAGAGCCGTTCTAGTATGCTAGTATGTTTTGGTAAAAATGCAGCATCATGAATATTTTAAAATTGAACCAATCAGACAGTTTTCTTAAAAAGCTAACTTGAAGATCAGTTAAAATATTTTTAGCATAAACTTGTTTTGATTGGTCTCTACAAATCTTTTCTTAATTTCTCCAAGTACTTAAATATGCTTAAAAAATGCATACCGTTTTTGAGCTATCTATTTACATTACTGTCGTAATAAAATAAACACATATACAGTACAGTAAAAAACTAATACAAACAAACTTTAAGTAATAAAGTAAAGTATACTTAAAAAAACCAATTAAAACATACACTTATTTAAATTCTTTTTGTATAAAGAATATAAAATGCTTATGATTCAGTTTTTTGTTGTATAAGTTATAAAAACACATAACTTAATAAAATACTGTTTAGATTAACTATTTTTATCATTATTAATAATCGTATCATTTGAAATTATAAACTGAGTTGTCTGATCAAATATTAATAATATTCAAAACAATAAGCAACACCTATATAAAGCCTACTTTATATAAAACAAAGACGAACAACAAGCTAACTATTGAAAATAAAATTAAGTAATAATTAAGCATAAAGTTGTCTTAATTGTTAAACAAATTTTACTTGTTTGTATTCACATTAAAACAAATTTATTATGGCTTATTAGGCAAAGCGCTGTATGATAAATTGCAGTATGCGGATTCGAAAGCCTTTTGAATAAGTTATTATTTTAGTTTATTTTGAACTTGAATTGATTTTTCTGTTTACCTATAGCTTTAAAAAGTACTGTTTTAGAGCAGATTAAAGTTATTATAAACGTACTTTATTTACCCCTTAAATTTTTTATTAAAATTAGTAAAAAACTTATTCAACTTAGTTTTGACCAAAATAAAAGAAACATTTTGATGAACAATATGTTTGCATCAAAAAATGCTACACTTTATTTCCACATTTTTTTACTAGTATGCGAAATTAAAGAACTTTAGCGATATAGTAGGAAAAATAATGTGTTTAAAATTAGCTAAACATTTCTTGTGTATAACATTTTCGTTTGGCTATTTTTATTTTTTAGTTTATTGTTAGGACCCTTTGGCAACTATTAGTTATAAGTTTTTAACTACAGTTGGTAGATTAATTACAAAACATAAAATTACATTTTTTAAAAATTATAGTAAAGAAATTATAAATTACACAAAATATGCAAACAGATATTTCGATTAAACTAATAAAACAGATTAAAACTTAACCATGTATTTTCTATGATATATAAGTGTACCAGAATTATATAAACTTGAGAGTAAACTAGCGTAAAGTAAAAACATTATGGATCGATATTTGTTTTTAAACTTTAAAATTGTTAAAATAAATTGGGTGGACAACTATTCATATTTTTACAACTAAAATTACGACAATTCACATCTTGACAATTCAAATTTAGACGACTAAATTCGATAATCTAGTATAGACTCTTATATTTTACGTCTAACATTTTATCCTATACTTTTTAAATAATCGTATAAATAATTGTTAGCTTATAACAGATTGCAATAACGTGGATTTATAATAAAATAAATAAAATTTTATTTTAAACCATGTCCTTGAAAAAATTTGCTGAGCACCTTTCTATTGTTTAGTAAACAAATTATAATAGTTTTTATTTATAAAACCTGTCATTTATTTTTTACATAACTTTTTCAGTATAATTTACAATCAATGATTTTTTATAGTTCACTATACGAATAAAACATATTATTGATTTTAATGCTATGCAAAATAAGTCACAAAACTTGACATTTAAATGACAAATAGATACTTTACGGTGACTGCAAACACTCATTAACTTATGTTTTAAGGTTAAAAAACATATAAACTATTTTGGTTAAAAAACTATTTTGTAGTATCTTTAAAGTATTTATTATAGTTAGAAGGTTTTTTGTCGTAATTCTTAAAATTCTAAAAAATCTTAATCGAACAAGGTCAAAATTTTAAGGTCCCATTCAGCTTACATAGGGATTGTTATATAGGTTAAAACTGATGACGTCTCAATTGACTCTTGTTTAAAACATCTTAAAATTTCCACAGATTGTTTTCATGATATTTCCTACTTATAAATTGCCTTACAGCTGAAAGGTAAAAGGGCTTAACTTTTAAAACCATCCTAATCATAGTAATACTTTAAGGTTTATTTTTGTTGTAAATTTATGATTTTTTAGTTAATGTTACTTAGGTTTTAATTTTGCTACTATTTTTTAAAAATGTTTAAGATGACCTCAATTAAGTTTCAAAAAACAGTTACTGTATCAGTTCAAGGAATTTTATTGAAATCCACAAGTTTACAAACGGCTAAATTAGGGGTAGGCAAACTTCGGCCCGCGGGCTAAATGCAGCCCTTAAAGTTAAAATCTGCGGCCTGCGAACTCTTTTTCAGTCAGAAATATACATTTCATAAATAAATAAACAGTTTGAGACTTGTAATAAAAATTTACAGTTAGACTCTTAGATAAATTACTACTCTTTATTAGTGCTAGTGCTCTTATATTGCTTAATATACCATAGTTTTGATCTTAATATTATTTTGCTTGTTAATACTAGACTTTTTTTTATTAGTGCGGCCCTCAAAGGTTTTTTTTCTAAATAGTGTGGCCCGCAAGCAATTGTTCCTAGGAAAGTTGGCCTGTGAGTTACATAAGGCTACCGACCCCTTGTCTAAACAGTTTTATCTTTTTACATGGTATTTTAATTTCCTAGTTAAAAACATATCATACAGGTTAGTATCTAGTAGCATAAACTAAACGACCTAAAAATGTTACTACATTTTACTTTTTTAGGAATTTTAATTATATTTATTCACACTTTACTCAGGTAAAACTATAATCTGTTAATAAAAAAACAAACTATCAGTTTTTTTTTTTAATTCTCGGTATTTTTGAATTTGATAATAAAAAAGTCGCTTTGCTTGCGAACCGAATCTGCCTTTTTAACTATTTTTTACATTTAACTTTATAATGAGAAAATTGTTTTCATCTTCTAAAACTTCAATTATAATGCAATATATTAAAAATTGACTAGTTTACATGTCGGAGGGTCGGGCCAGACCTTTTTAGTTCCTTTTTTTAAAAACGATTTTAGATTCAGCCGCATCCTTTTGAAACGGAATCGATAGATAACTAAAACAACTTGACTTTCTAACCAGGGCAGTGATCTTTACGGGTTGCTTTGAGTAGCATACTTGTGAGAAGTACTCTATCTGACAATACTGTAATATCTTAGACTAGAAACCAAAAAGAAATTTTGACAAGTATTTAGGATCCTAATCGGGCAAGATCCTAAGATTTTTGAGCCGGTAGACAACTATTTTTTTTAATTTAAAAGAATTAGTTTTCGAGTTATTATTTTTAGCATTCAATAAAATATCAAAGTAAGATAAACGAAAACCGCAAACTTTTCTAATGTCCTAAACTTTTTTTTGTAGTTAAAGCTTATCAGTAAAAATAAGTTAGTTTTTTTGAGATACGATTTTAAAAGCCCATATTTTTTTCAGTTTAAAAATCATCACTTAAAAAATTATAAAAAGAATTTGTTATTCAAACTTTTGGAAGAAGTATATAGTTAAAGTTTTGACGTTAAGTTTTTATCCTTAAATTAAGAAAACGAAATAAATAAGAAGTCATGCTAATGTTGTACTATTTATTTGCAGACGAAATTGTAAACAAACTCTAAAAGAAAATTAAAGACTAAAAAAAAAACATGAATTTTCCGTTTCAAAATCAGTCATTAATCTAGCTTGCTCCAGCAAATCGAATGTTGGTTGCGCAAGTCTTCTACGATGGGCTTCTTCTTTCAACCGTTGCTTTTCTGCTGGTATTCTTGGTGGTGTTGCACTATTAAAAGTATAAATATAAAAAATTAACTAATAGTTTTAATTAGTTTATTTGGAAATGATAAATAATAAGAAAAAGGTCTAAAAGGTCGAGTTATAAAACTAACACTACTAAAGAGTATAAGGAAAATTAGGATGATGAATGATCAGTAACTTTCAAAGATTATCATTAATCTTTACTTAACTTAATTTAAAATGAGCTAAGTTGCTATGGAACAGCTTATACGGTCCCAAATAGCTTTATTTTGTTAAAGATAATAAAATAATAAGCCTTGCTTTTAAAAAGCATACTATTTTTGCCTTAAAAATAAAATCTAACAATTTTTTTCCAATAAAGTTTACTGATTAATACTAGTTTACTAAATTAGTCTGATAAAAAAAGTCTCAAAACAATTTTAAAATTATATAAAGTTCTACAACAAATCTTTGTTTTATCTTTAACTCACTTTGAAAGGTGATCATTAGATTGTACATTGGCAACGTTTCCCTCCAAGCTCTGCTTGACGATTTGCTCTTCACTTTTGTTAGTGTTTTGTCCCTTGGTACAATCTCCGAAGGTTTTCTTTTGACTTTCTAAGACCTGATCAAAGATTGAGGTCGTTTGTTCTAAAATATATTTAAGGTTACGTTTTTGCTGAGTTTATTTATTTTTTATAGACGTAATCTACTTATAATAAAATTATTAATTTATCATTCATTTTTGGATTAAGGTGTGCTATCTACTTTGTTAAAAATGGAATTGATTTTGTTAAGTTATTTGAATAATTAAAACAAACGTTTAAAGTTTGTTGCATTGATTTTGCTCGCTTTTACTTCTTTGATATCTTTAACATGTTTATCGCACACCTGTTTAGAAATTTTACGGATTTAAAATGTAAAAATATATTTTGATATACTAAATATTTTATATGGTTGTTTATTACAATCCTACAAAGTTATAGAGAAATAAATAAAGTAAGTTTTAAAAGTGAAAATAATAATTTTTCGAGATCTGAATTATTCAATTTTTTTCAATGATGCTAAAATAAAAAAAATTAAATTATAATTTCTAAAAGAATCTAAATTTTTTCAAGTAAATAAAACAATTGTTTCTTAAATTTCTAATGTTGTAACAATGCACAGAATAACTTCACTGTATTAAATACTGTATAGTTTTTTAGTTTGTGATGCTTTATATATGTATATATATATTAACTATATATATTAAATATTTCGATTAACTGTATTCTTTATTTTATGCTTAAACTATCTAGTAAAATTATTCGCATCCATTTTTTAAATCTAAACTAAATTTACAAAAGTAACTTTATCTACCTTTTTAGTCTCTCATCGTTGCTGGGTAACTCTTTTAAAAGCGTTTCCTTATTTGCTTCATTTCTATCAATCAATTTTTCTTGTGAAACAGCAAGTGTAAATCTCAAAGTGGTTATTTCATTGCTACTAGGCCCTTTTTGAAGATTAGACGTACTGTTTTGTTATAATTAATCAGAAATAAGGAAAAAGCTTGTCTATTAGATTATAGCTAAGTTAGTAGATACATTCGAATAGTGTCTAATGAGTATCTTTAGTAAAACCAAGCTGGTTATTTTTTGCTAAGTATGTGGCAACTTAAGTTGTGTTTAATTACCGTTAATTTAAAAGCTAATTACAATAAAGTTTTGTGAGTTTTATTAGGTTAATTAAAAAGCAAAAAGTGTCAAAAAGGTCGAGCTCTTAAACGTAAACTACTGAAGAATAATAAAGAAAGCAAGCATAATAAACAATCTGTAACTTTTTATAAATTATCCTAAACATTTTTTAAATTTGAATCGAAATGATCTAAATTGCCATAGAACAGCTTAAAACGGACCAAAATAGCTTTATTTCGATGAAAAGAGTGAAAAAATAAAACCTTGCTTTTAACAGGCAGTTAATGCTTTTAAATCTACTTCACGGCTCTGTTTTTTTTGTGATTTAATTTTGCTTTCGAACTAACTAAGTCATTTTGTGCCTAAGTTTTTTTGATTAATCTATACAAACTTTTAATAAAAAGCAATAAGTATATTATTTTTTTATTTAACTTAGATAGAACATTTATATAATATTTTATATTGTTTATTGAATTAAACCTAGAACAAAAGATGAAAAATACACTTGTTTAATGTTTGATTTTACAAACAGCAACAACTTTATGTTCATCAATAAAGCTTTTGATAAAAAACTTACCTTGCCAACGTGTAAAACATTTTTGTTTTTCTTTCTGATTTTCAATGGTGGTACTTTCTGTTGACCTTTATCACACTTACTTTCATCAGATTCGATATCTTCTTCAAAATAACTTTTTGTAGCAGCGATAGACCTTTTTGGTCGTATTCTAAAGTGGCTGTAAACATTTTTCGAGAAAATAATTTTAAAAAATAAATATAAAAATATTAAAACTTGCTAGCAATAAAAGTTAAACATATTATAGACGTAAAAATGTTCAACTGTATTTTTTGTTTTCGGTAAAAATCCTTCATCTGACGAATCAAGTTTTGCAATTGATGTTTTTTGGTTTGTCTAAAGAAGTATAAAAGTTACAAAAATTGTTTTGATGTTTATAAAATATAGTATAATTATGTTTTTCTTACTTGAAACATGTTAAGTTTTCATTTTACTGTTACAAGTTTTTTTTTTATTTAAGCAATTTATTCAAAAAATAAGTTTAAGCATAACTATTTTAGTTCTTAATTTCAAAAAAAAATGTTTTATGACATAAATTATGAAATAATACATTATTTATCGTTCCTTTTAAATTTTATTATTGGCATTAAATATATAATATTAACTATAGAATTAAGATAATAAATCCTCACTTTTGTGGAGCTATTTTTATTTCTACTCTTTTCTTTTGTTTCCAGCTGACTAAGTTGTCTCGTGAAATTTTCTTGAAGTTCAAGAGCAATATCGACTATGTTGTGTCTGGGCTGTTTTTTTATATTAGGTGTGAAATTTTTTAACATCTTTTTCATATAGAAAGTATTAAATTTAATTGAAGAAAGTATATTTCAACATAAAAAAATCAAGTTATATATATTAAGTCTGTAGAAAACAAGAATCAACACTTAGTTACTATTATATAATTATACATTTGTTTTATTAGTGAGCTAAAGAATTCCCTTTGAATGAAAAAAAAACTTATAACTTACAGAAATAAACTCGTAGGAGTTTTTGAACATCAATTCAAAATCTGCTAAACATTCGTCAGAATTTTTGTACATGTTGTTGTCCAGTTTTTTCTTTATATCTCCTAAGCACATTGGCTTTTTGATGACTTTAAAGTAGTCCTGTAAAACATTTAATACTATATTAGATGATATTTTATAGTGTAATTTCCAGTTATTAATACATATCTTGAACTATTTACAGTTCTTAAAATTAAATATACTTAAAAATTTTAAAAAGAAAACTTACAAAAAGTAAATGCCAAAAATAAAAATAAAAGGTCGGTAAAACTTATGACCATTTTTCAAAGTAAACTATTTTAACCATGTACACTGTAACAGTTATTATTTGTTCATTATAGTTTTGTTATCTTGATATAACATCATCAGTTATTTATTAGCCTTATAAATTTTTAATTAAAAATTATTTTGTTATCACAAGTCGTTTACAATCAACTATGATAAATAGTGCAAGTTAAATCTAAAACAATAAACACAAACAGGTGCTCTAAGCGGATTTTTAGTAATATAATGCCAGTTTCTAAATGATTATAACGAGTCAAACTTAAAAACTCACCAAATTATCATTAAGTCCATCATTAAAACTTTACATGCAATGATTCTTATTATTATGTAGGCAATTATTTAGATTAGTTTTACAAAATAGTTGTTTTTATAGAGAACTAAAGTATACTTAAAATTAACAAAAAACACAAATATTATATACCAGGACAACTTTTTATGAATATTCACAAACAATAACTAAATACTGTTTGAATACTTCACAAAAACTTACCTGTATATCTTGCACATTCGGATCAACAGGGTCATTAAATGGCCGGCTTATTGCGTGAAGGAGCATTCTAGGCATTATTTCTTTTTTGATGGATTCAAGTTTGTGGTCCATATTTAAGTTTATTATTATGCTTCTGTTAGTTATAATTTTGTCTAATTAATATGTAAACTATGGAGTTTAGTTAGCAAAAAAGAAGTTAAATAAGACATGCTCCTATTAATTTTTATCCACAATGAATACATATTTGTAAGAAATGTCTAAGCTTACTATTTTGCTTTGTTAGTCGTTACCAAGTATTATTTTTGTGTAAACATAAGAAGTGTTCTTAGAACAAAAAACTAAAATATTAATAAAATACAGTTAAGGTATTATGTTGCTCGTGATGAACTCGAATTTGTGAGATATGTTTAACCTTATTATAAGTTATCTAGGAGTTGCTACCTAAGTGCATTTCTCCTTTCAGATTATACAAATGTTAAGCTAACAAATTCTTAGGAGGCACTCCTAACATAATCTTTTAATTAATTATTTTCTTATTAGAAATTTACTCTACGTTTATTATAAATGTATTAATAAAAACATTTACGTTTTATATATATTTTATTGTTTTCTATTTCGTATTTTTTAAAAAATGTTTCGTTTGAAAAATAAAAAGTGTCTTAAATACTAGGTTCGTACATTATTTTAATAATATTGGAAAAAAAAATTATTAACTCTTAATGTTTTATTGTAAACCAACACAACTTTTAACATTGCAACTTCAAACCTAACTCTAAATTTATTTTGTTTTTAAAACTACCGTCTTTAAAATAAAATAACTTCTTAAGCATAACATTTTAAATAGTTTTTCTCGTTTTGTATAAGTTTAATAAAAAACAACTAATATCTCTATGTATGTTATGTGACACAATATACTATACAAGTGTGAAAAACGTTATGAAGAGTATAAAAATCATCGCTAGTTCACTTCAAAATCAGTCAGACCTAAAAAAATTGAATCAGCAAGGTGTAATAAATTGTATTTCTTTATTTTATTTCTTTTATTTAACTTTAATATTTGATATGTTTCGGTTAGGTTGGATAGGGAGAAGGCTATCAATAAACTACTTATCAACAAAAGCTTTAAAAAGGCTGCTAAATCATTATTTTTTCAACGTTTTTTCAGCTTAGACTAACTTGAGAATATAGTTTCAAGAAATCATTATATTAGCAAATCATTTGTATTATATATAACCTTTAAATTAAAAAAAATCACAAAAAATAACTAAAAAACCTGGAATTGGTTCTTAGAAGAATAAAAATTAAATGTCTTAAAGTTAAATGGTCTTAGGTTTAGTGTCGCTAAAAGAATAAAACTAAATAAATAATAAAACACAGTTAAGGTATTATGTTGCTCGTGATAAACTAAATCTTTTGAGATATGTTTAAGCTTATTCTAAGTTATCTAGGAGTTGCTACCTAAGTGCATTTCTCCTATAAGATTATAAAAATGTCTAGCTTACAAATTCTTCGGAGGCACTCCTAACATAATCTTTTTATCAATTATCTTCCTTTAAAAAACATTATTGCTATTTATTTTTAGTTTCTTATAAAATATTTTACTTTCTTTCCGCCTTTTTTAATTGAGTTTTTTTTAAATTAAAATATTAAATAAAATAAAGCAAACATTAAAAAATTAAAAGTGCGAAAAAATATGCTCTAATTTTTATATAAATGTCTTGATAAAAATTTTAG
This sequence comes from Thalia democratica, assembly GCF_965202585.1. Lineage (NCBI taxonomy): Eukaryota > Metazoa > Chordata > Thaliacea > Salpida > Salpidae > Thalia > Thalia democratica. The sequence continues at coordinate 11,411,344 of NC_139166.1, forward strand.
TTTTTTTATGATTATTTTTAATATATTTCGTACTTTTTATAATTTTTTTGGTTTGAAAATAAAAAGTGTTCTAAATTCTAGGTTCGTACATTATTTTAATTTAAGAACAAAATTAATTAACTCTTAATGTTTTATTGTAAACCAACACTACTTTTACCTTGCAACTTCAAATTTAACTCATATTTTTTTGTATTTGAAACTACCGTCTATAACATTAAATAATTAATTAAGTAAAATATTTCGAACTTTTTTTTCGGTTTTATATAATTTTATTAATAACTACTAATATATGTATGTATGTTATGTGACAGTATATATATTCAAGTATGAAAAACGTAATGACAAGTATAAAAATCATCGCTAGTTTACGTCAAATTCAGTCAGATCTAAAAAAAGTTGAATCAGCAAAAAATAAGAAATTGTATTTCTTATCTAATTTTTTAAAATTAAATTTTTTATACGTTTAGGTTAGGTTGGTTACGAAAAGGGCTATAATTAAACTACCAATTAACAAAAGCTTTAAAGAAGTTTGCTAAATCATTTTGAAAAGTTAAAAATCATCGTAAAATATAAACTGGAACAACCTGGAATTGGATATGTTTTAACAAAAAGTTTTAATTAACAAAATAAAACCTAGAAATGTTATCTAACATGCATCAAAATTAGTAAAATTTAAAAAAGTTGTAATTGTGGTGAAAACAATAGTAGCCAAATGAAAATAATTAAGCTACTACAAACTGTAAATTCTTTAAATGTTTTTTATAAAACCAAATATTCAGTTTAAAAACTATTTTAAAACGGCTTATAAGTTATAAAACTTTGTTACGTTTAGGCACTACTTAAATTTTGATAAGATTATATTTAAAAAGCTCTAAATTTATTTTATCTATATTTTATTACAAACTAATGAGAGCTAATCCCTCGCAAGAGTTAAACACTTTAATATAATTAAAAGGTTTTTGTTTTACAAAGATATTGAGATCTTAACAGGAAAGAAAAAGCAAACAATTTTATTTTAATATTTAGTAAACATAAAGTTACAACAAAGTAAATTTTAAGCATCAGAAATCAGATTAACAAAATTTCGATATTGTAACATTTTTTATAAAAACTATATGTTCAACGTAAAAGTCAAAGGTAAAAGTTTTTGAAATATTAAGTACATTTTAAACAGTTTTTAAACTACTTATTGCCAACTGTCGTTTTTTCAAAAGAAAGAAAACGATGTAATAGATTTAATAATTCAACTGATAATGAATTTTATATCAAATGAATTTTAGTACAACATATCATACCTAAGTGTGAAATAACAGTTAATAATACACTTGCACGCTTTTCAAATTTATTTAAAGATTAATGTGAGTATGTTAAAAACAGCATGATTTTATTTAAATTATAATTAAATTAAGTTAAAATATTAAGTTATAATACTTTAACATTTCTATCTTAATCGCGTTAATTAATCAAGCTATCAAATTTTAAGACTGTAAATATAGTACCCTTTTCTAAATTAAAATTAATTTTAAGTTTAATCTAATTTTTTTGTAATTAAATTATTGTATCTAATTACTAGTTGTTTAATTTATTTGAAAAACGTAGTAACAATTGAAATTCTTAGTTTTAGTAAAAGTATTTTTTTATTTCTAAGTGGCTAAAACTATCAGTTAAATCTTTATTGGCAACTATATCATGATGTTTTTAACATAAAAAAGATTACATATTAACTATCAAAATATACTTTCAAATCTTTTTTAAGTAACTTGATTCCGTAAATTTTAAAATGTTGTTGTTGTTCTTTCTAATAAGCATTTTATGTTATAAAAATACATTTTCGTATGTTTAATAAGGTTTATAGATATTAATCATTTAAGTTTTTGATCGTTTAATTACAACTTTATTAACAAACTTCTCGTTTTGTAGTAATAATTTTAAATAGAGTTTAGTTTAAAAGTAGAACCTACAAAGAATGTTTTCTTAATGAAGCTATCCAGCCAGTAATTCTAAAATTATGAAATGATAACTAGTTGATACTAGTTTGAACTGGTTTCAAATAGAGAGGTTAGCTAAATAGATTAAGTTTTGCTTAATTTGATTACTTAATTTAATTTTTAACACTTAAGTACTTAAAGACTTAGGTACTTAAATAATGAGATTTCTTAGGAGAAATAACTAAAAGGCGTAATTATTTTAGAATTAGTATTTTAAAGCTATAAACTAAAACTGTAATGACTTTTAAAAAATATGCTACCTGGTTCATTATATTTAAATAAAAATTTTGCTTTTTTATAAGCATTTTTATCAACAATATATTTTATTTTTTAATCATAAATGAAACAAAATTAAAAAAAAACTATAACAACTATGAAAAACAGTATGATTCTGTAATCATTAATTAATTACAGAATCGTACTGTTTTTCAAAGTTGTTATAGTTTTTGTTTAATTTTGTTTCATTATAACAGATAGACTAACTCATTCTAGTTTGAAATATTTTGAAAACTCAGAATAACTAAGTCTAGTTTGTGATGTTTAAATATTTAGGATAATTTAAGCAAGCTTATCTGATCAACATTTCATCAAAAAACTATATTTCTTTTGATTTGAAACAACTTATTCATATACTTTTAAAGTTAATCAAATATTTTATAAACTAATTTAAAAGAATTTAAAAGGACTTAGTACGGTCTAAAACTCAGAGTATATTTTTATTCAAAGAGTGGCAACCCTGGCTCTTTATTTTTTGTGTTAATAAAGTACTACAACATTTTTACCAAAATTTTGTTAGTTAAAAAATACAAGAGTTTATTCATCACAGTTGTAAAGAAAGATGGTAAATTTCTAAATATAGATAATTAAATATTATTTTCAGTATTAATAAAAGAATACAAAAAGGTATTTGAGAATTCAAATTTTTATACAGATACTCAATTTGCTTTAAAAAATCTTAAAGTAGTTACCCATTTCATTTGAAATAGTCTAAACCAACTGTTTTAATGCTTTCTCATGATTTTGCACAGTTTTTTATTTATTTTTTGTAAGGTGTTTCCATAGTTTGTAGGGTATGGATTGTGGTACACTTAATTTATTGACCCTCCTCGTTTTAATTAAACCCTACTTTATCAAAATACTTACAAAATACTAGATGTTATTTTATTCTACTTTATATAAATCAGAAAAGACTACTTTAGTCAATTATCTTTAATAAAAAGAACCAAAGAAAATTATTAACAAAATATAAGTTAATATTTTGAATGCATTAGAATAAATAAAACTTTATATTAGTTCATGTTTAAAATAGAATACTGTAAAACTTTAAATATCTTGAACTATAAAATATTGAAAGAACTTTTAAAAAATTAAGTATGGCCATAAAAAAACTTTTAATACTTGAATAATAAACATACAAAAACAAACAACATGCAGTTCTAAAAAGTGTCTAATAGTAACTTTTAGCAGTACCTTAATACAAGCTCTAGGTCTTACTAAGAATTATCCCAAAACAGTTATAACATTGTCTTAAATACTTGTGTTCTGGTTGAATAATTTTGTTACATTCAATATTACGACACTCAACAACTTTAAAACAGGGAAGATTAAATGATAAACGCGTGACATTACAATTTAATTCGAAAATATTTAATTTGTAATTTTTGCAGAGATTTAGACGAGGCTATACAATAATGAATATTAACTTAGAACACTATAGTAATAATCTAGACTAAAAATAGTTAATTAGTATTTAAAACTTTATTTTAAACACTATTAAGTTCATAAAAACTTCTTCATTAAAAAAAAAACATACTTAAAAAAACTAACAATTTACTTGTGTTTTGTTATAACATTAAATAAAATCTAAGGAGTCACATAATTTTAAATACAAAATATAAGATACAAAAATAACACCTTGTAAAAGAAGTATAAATTTATATAATTTAATTTATCAGCGTTATAGGAGGTCTGAATTAATTAGTTTAGAATTAAACGATCAATTGTACTAGAATGCTTTGACCACATTTTACATATTTAAAAAAATATAATAATAATCTGTTTTAAACTGTTTTATATGGAACTTATCAACTAACAATTTTACTGTACACTGCAACAATACAGTACAATGTACAAACAGTTTGTCTGTTTCAATTTAAAATGTCATGCTTGATTGATTGTATAATAACTTTTCAGTAATAAATTCACAACTATGGTATGTGAATGGAAATATTGAAGATTTAAATAAAAATTTGTCTAAAACCTGTCAACAGGTAATAATTTGCTCAAACAAAACAAAAGATTTAAATATATTAAATGCTGATTACTTACATTTATATTGTTTGTGTAGGTTGATTTGAAATATTAGAACAACTTCATACACTTGCAGTTCTAAACCAATACGCTTGAGAAAGTTTTTGGTGAAAACTATTAAAATAGGTTGTGTTTAAGCTAATAATGTACCAGGCTTTCCCATAGTTAGCTGTTTCAGAATTTTTGAGGCTATAGGCTGCAAAGGGGTAAAAAGGGGGTCGTGAGTAGTTATTCAAGAAATTCTCGGGGTAGTAGGTCGCAAAGGGAATCGTGGGTAGTAAAGAAGTCTCAACGGGGCCATCATAATTCAAAGCGTTCATTTGACATTCTGAAGTTTACGGTAAACTGCTAAAAAAATCTCTAAAAGTAAAATTAAAACTTGTACTAGAAAATCAGAGTTGATGGTAAAGGGCAAAAAAACGTTTTTTGAGTATTAATAGGCAGTCTTTTAACTTTAAGTAAATTTGTATATTTTTTTATTTATACTTATTTATTTATTTATATAATTATGTTTTTATATATGTTATAAATCTAAAAAAGGCGTTTAATTGGTCTTCATGCAAAATTGATGTTCCGTGCGAAAAATTCATAGTGCCAAAATGTCGCTGTGTAAAAATTGATCTTAAAAAAGTGACGTTGTGCAAAAGTGTCGTTGTGCAACAAAGCTGCCGTAAAAGATTGTCATTTTGAAAAATTGTGGCCTAGAGAAAGTGTCTCCTTTTAGAAAAATTACTGCGTGCATAAGTTTCTCCTCGTGCAAAAAAGACGCCGTGCAAAAGAGTCCCCCCGTGCAAAACGTCCCCTCGTGCAATAGTGACTCTCCGTGCAAAAGTGTCGTTGTGCAACAAAGCTGCAATAAAAGTTGTCATCGTGAAAAAATGTCGCCGTGCAAAAGTGTCTCCTCGTGCAAAAATAACTTGCATGCAGAAAAGTCTCCTAGTGCAAGAATGACGCCGTGCAAAAGAGTCACCTCGTGCAAATGTGACTCTCAGTGCAAAATGTCGTTGTGCAACAAAGCTGCCGTAAAAAAATTGTCATCGTGAAAAAATTTCGCCGTGCAAAAATGTCTCCTCGTGCAAAAGTGACGCCGTGCAAAATTGTCTCCTCGTGCAAAAGTGACCCTCCGTGCAAAAGAGTCGCCGTGCAAAAGTGTCCCCTCGTGCAAAAGTGACCCTCCGTGCAAAAGAGTCGCCGTGCAAAAGTGTCCCTGCGTGCAAAAGTGACCCTCCGTGCAAAAGAGTCGCCGTGCAAAAGTGTCCCCTCGTGCAAAAGTGACGACCGTGCAAAAGTGACGCCGTGCAAATGTGTCCCCTCGTGCAAAAGTGACCCTGCGTGCAAAAGTGACGCCGTGCAAAAGTGTCCCCCCGTGCAAAAGTGACGCTCGTGCAAAGGTGTCGCCGTGCAAAAGTGTCCCTTCGTGCAAAAGTGACCCCTCGTGCAAAAGTGACGCTCGTGCAAAAGTGACGCTCGTGCAAAAGTGACGCTCGTGCAAAAGTGACACCCACCCAAATTTAGTACCCTTTTCTAAATGAAAATGAATTTTAAATTCAATCTAATATCTTTTAATTAATTCATTATATCTAATAACTAGTTGTTTATTTTTTTTGAAAAACCTAATAATTAATGAAATATTTGATTTTAGTAAAACTCTTATTTCATTTCTATGTTGTTAAAACTAAAAATTATATCTTTATTTGCAACTATATCATGATGTTTTTAAGATAAAAAAGATTACATTTAATATAACAAGATATACTTTTAATTCTGTTTTAAGTAACTTGATTCCGTAAAAATTTAAGTGTTGTTGATGTTCTTTCTAATAAGCATGTTATGTTAAAAAAATATATTTTCGTATGTTTAATTAGATTGATAGATATTAATCAACTAAGTGTTTAATAGTTTAATTATCATTTTATTAATAAACTTCTCGTTTTGTAGTATTAATTTTGAATAGAGTTTAGTTCTTCTTTAAAAGTAGAACCTACAAAGAATGTTTTCTTAATAATGCTACTCAGACAGTAATTTTTTAAAATGATGAAACAATATCTAGTTGATACTATTTTGAACTGGTTTTAAAAAGAGAGGATAGCTATATTGAGTAAGTTTTTGCTTAATTTAATTACTTAATTACTTAATTTAAATATTGGCACTTAAGTACTTTAAGTCTTAAGTACTTAAATAATGAGTATAAATAAAATTATTCTACAATAAAAGAAAACTCAATGGTTTTAAAACCATACTGTTTCTCAAAGTTAATATAGTTTTTTTTTACAAATTTAATTTATTTATAACAGATAGGCTAACTGACTCTAGTTTGAAATATTTTGAAAACTCAGAATAACTCAGTCTAGTTTGTGATGTGTAAATATTCAGGATAATTTAAGCAAGCTTATATGTTTAAAATTTCATTAAAAACTAGTTTACTAATTATTTAAAATAAATTTATTTATATAATTTTAAAGTTAATGAAATTTTCTAAAAATGAATTTAACAAAATATATAAGATGACTTTATATGGTTCAAAACTCAGAATATCTTTTTACTCAAAGAGTGGCAACCCTGACTCTTTATTTTTATTATTAATAAAGTACCACAACATTTTTACTAAAGTTTGTTAATTAAAAGGTACAAGAGTTTATTTATCATAGTTGTAAAGATAGATGGTATTTTCCAAAATTTAGATAATTCTTTGCTATTTTCAGTTGTAATAAAAGAAAAAAAAAGTGTTGAAACAGTTTAAATGGTTACTCACATACTCAGTTTGCTTAGAAAATTATATAGTAGCTATCCATTTCATTTAGAAAAATCTAAAACTAATTGTTTTAATGCTTTCTCATGATTTTTGCTCATATTTTTATTTATTTTTTGTGAGATGTTTCCATAGTTTGTAGTGTATGGATTGTGGTACACTTAATTTATTGACCCTCATCGTTTTTATTAAACCCTACATTATCAAAATACTTAAAAATACTATGTGATAATAATAACATTTTAATATTGTTATAATATAAAATATTAATTTTTTATATTAATATTATAATAAATATATGAAATATGTTTATTTTATATAAATCAGATAAGACAACTTTAGTAGTTTATATTTAAAAAGAAAGAACCACAGAAAATTATTAACAAAATATAAGTTAATTTTTTGAATAACTTGGAATAAAAAAACTTTATAACATTTTAAGTTTTAAAATAAAATACTGTAAAACTCTAATTAATGTGAACTATAAAATATTTAAAGAACTTTTAAACAATTCAATATGGCCGAATAAAAAATTTTAATACTTGAATAAGAAAACATACAAAATCAAATAACATGCAGTTTTAAAAAGTGTCTAATAGTAACTTTAAGCAGTATCTCAATACAAGATCTAGGTCTTATCAACTACTATTCCAAAATAATTATAACATAGTGTTTTATACTTGTGTTCTGGTTAAATAATTTTGTTACGTTCAACATTAAGAAATCAACGATCTACAACACTAAAACAATGGAAGATGCGTGTCATTATAAGTTACTTAGAAAATATTTAATTTGTATTTTTCAGGGATTCAAACGAGATTATATACATAATAAATATTAACTTAGAGCACACTAGTAATATTCTAGACTACAAATAGTATATAAGTATTTAAAACTTTATTTTAAACACTATTAAGTTCTTAAAAACTTCTTTATTAAAAAAGACAAACTTAAAAAATCAAAAATAGATCATAGTTGAATACTCAAGTTTAGGTAAAAACAAATAATAGTTTTGTAGAATACTTCTTTGAAACTAAAACTTTAAAAGCCATTAAAGTCTTGTTTAACAGCGCCTAATTTGTAACTAAAAAGGAGGCAGTAAAAAATTTATAAAACATTTAAAATGATTTTTTAAGGTAAATGTTAAATACAAAAAGTAGTTATTCATTGTTTTATGTGGTTTTGAGATAACGGAGAATGGTAATGTTAGTTTTTAAATAGAATTTACAAACTTATTTTTTTTATGAATCAGTTCAACAGCATTTATATGTTATTTGCATTTAATAATAAGATTAAATAAAATCAAGGGAATTATCATATTTTTGAAGACAAAATATAAGATACAAAAATTATACGTTGTAAAAGAAGTATAAATTTATAGAATCTAATGTTTCAGCGTTATAAGAGGCCTGAAATAATAAGTTGAAAATTAAACGATCGATTGTACTAGAATGCTTTGACCACAATTTGCATATTTTTTTCTGAAAATCAAATAATAAACTGTTAAAAACAATTTTTTTTGGAATTTATCAACTAGTAATTTTACTGTACACTGTTACAATACCGTACAATAAACAAACAATTTGTCTGTTTCAATTAAAAATTTCATGCTAGATTGATTGTATAATAATTTTCCAGTAATAAATCCACAACTATTGTGAGTGTAATGAAAATATTCAAGATTTTTATTTAAAAATATTCTAACCCAGGCCACAGGTAATAATTTACTTAAAAAAAATAAAAAATTAATGAATTAAATGCTGATTACTTAAAATTTATATTGTTTGTGTAGGTTGATTTAAACTAGTAGAACAACTTCATATACTTGCAGTTCTAAACCAATACGCTCGAGAAAGTTTTTGGTGAAAACTATTGAAACTAAGGTTAGGTTTAAGCTAATATTATACCAGGCTTTCCTAAAGTCAGCTATTTCAGAAGTTTTTGTGGCTATAGGCTGCAAAGGGGTAAAAAGGGGGTCGTTGGTAGTAAAGAAGCCTCAATGGGGCCATCAGACAATAATCTAAAGCTTGCACTTGACATTCTTAAATTTACAGTAAATTGATAAAAAATCTTTAAGAGTATTATTAAAACTTGTATTAAAAAATCGGAGTTGATGGTAAAGGGCAAAAAAAAGCGTTTCCCGAGTATTTAAAGGCAGTTTTATAACTTTTAAAAAATTGTACTTTCCTACATGCGCTGGTTTAGAAATTTAGGGGACCAAAAGCTGCAAAAAGAGATGGGGCCATAAGTCCATTAATTAAAACTTACACCAGATTTTCTTTAGTTGAAATGAAGAGCATAAAATTGAGGTCTTAGGCGTATTTGATATTTGTATTTAAGAGAGGCCATAGCTTATTTTGTTTCGTTTGCTTTTGAAAAAAAATTATACAATAGGTTTTAAGGATAAACTAAGTTCTAAAAAAAGTGTATAATAAGGTTAAAAACCACGACTAAACTAAAATAATCACTCAAACTTTTTATATGAAGTATCCTTAGAAATTAAGCCAACCATTTTGTAATTTTAGTTTATAGTTGTCTCTATCATTTATGTGTAACTTATAACAAGAAAACAAACAAAATAATTGTATAATAGTCATACAACTGATATGTAGAAACAACTTTAACAGAAATCGTTTAACACACTATTATAAAATTAAAATGTTTTTTTATTAAAAAAAAGCCTTTAAAACATTGCAAACTTAAATTTCACAAAGAAAAATAAATAATAAATATTCATATATAATTTTTTTTATTTTTTAACTCAGATTAATTTAATATGTGAAATAAACAGTATTTGAAATTTTGCAAAGTTTAATGATATTCAAGCCTAACTGCTAGTAAAAAACTTTTAAAATTTTGAATGTTGTGGTTTATTTCTAAAAAAATTATAAACTTTACTTATTTAGCTTTAATATCTAAGTAAATGGACATATATATATATTAATTTATTTTTAAATTTCAAATTTATTAAGAAAAATTATGTAAAAAGACTCTAATATAACAAGATCACTTAAGTATTAAAACAAATTTCAACTGTATCATTTTAAATTTGTTAATAGAACTTTAAACCTAAGATTGGTTAAAATTTTTAAGAAAAAGTATATTAATTTAATTCAATTTGATTACAATAGATTCTAAAAATATAATTCTAACTGAAATAATTAAAACACTGTGGGTAACATATTTTTCTAAAACAAAAGCAGTAATAATAAATTTAATAAAATACTTTCTGTAATCAATTTAAAATATCTGTAATTGAAGCAATTTAACCCAGTACAATTTATATATCTAACAATTCCAACAAAGTTAATAAACATATTTTAAACAGTTTGTAATTAATCTTAGTTAAATAGTACATTGTTGTCAATTAAATATTTAGAATAAAGCAAAAAAAACACAACTTCGTGATAACTACTACATTTTTTCAAGTAAAGGATATTCTTACTATTAATTATTTATGTAAATTAACATTAAACTACAGCTTATCAGAATTTTATAAAATAAATTTGCAACAGCGTAAATTATTTATATAAAGTTATAAACTATATTAATATTTACCTAAAATAAAATAAAAATAAATATTTTAACTTTTTTTATTGAAGTTCTTCAATTTTTTGATATTTTCAATTTACTGCAAAGAAATTTTTTTTCTAGAAAATAGTTTACTAATAATTTTTATTTTTGTATAAACTCAGACTGTCTTCTTTAAAATTAAAAAATAGTTAAAACATTATAGATATTTATGCTAATATATGTTTTATTTTATATTTTTTTTAATAAAGTACCAATGCCTATATATGTATGAATAAACATCTAAAATAAAAAAAATATACCAGACTGTGTTAAATTTTTTTTTAAGTAGCTTAAAATAAAAATAAACTTCCCATAGTTTTTAATCTTTTAAAGAACAACTTAAAAATCTTAAGGAAAAAGAGAATTTTATAAATAGGAAATCCTGTCTGTAACAGTTATGCTTACTTGATTATCTTTATACTAAAATTAACTATGCAAGTTCTTTTTTAGATAAAATGTTTAAAGATTTAATTTTCAGATTTTTAAACAGTACTTATTTATTTAAACTTTTAACCTTCTTTATAAGCTATTTTTTGACCAAAAAGTGACCGAAAGTAAAATGACATTTTATAAGTTCAAAAAAAATTAAGATTTAAAATGACCTTTTAAAAGTTTAAAAATTAAGCTATTTTAATAAATGTTTGAAATTTTTTTTTAATTTTTCATTTTTTAAATTATGTTCAAAAATTCCGAAAATCATTTAAACAAGCTTTTACAATTTTCTAACATGAACCATTTTTTTAAAACATCTAATTTTAACCAAGGGATGAATAACACATAACCATTAACTTTTAGTCACCTAGCACTTTGTTAAAAGTATCTCGACTAGTATATATTTTATAATCAGATATCTTTCTTATATACTATTAAAATTTAAAGTGTTTTAACAAAAATTTAATTGCAAAATTTGTCTAAATTATTTGTGAGTAAGAAGTGAAGCTAGTCTAATTACTTTTATGATAGTTTTATATTCTACCGTTATGTTTATGTATAATCCTAAATAAAAACTATTTGTCATTCGGTGAGATAACTTATCTAAATAAATCAAACTTAATTTTAATTAAATTATTTTTTAAACGAAATAATATTTTGAATTAATTGTGTTCTTCATTTTATGTATCTTTTTGTTTAAGTGGGCTAGGTCTTGATGCCTGGGTCCATCGTATAGACAATAAATTTGCAATTAAAGTAAACGAGTAAACAAAACATTTTATTTCAAATTTTAGTCCTTACTATCATCTATAGATGCAATTTATAAGCTATAGTTTCTTCTGATAAAAGATGAAAGTGGGACTAATTTTTGTAAAAATTATTTTGTTTTGTCGATTACTATAATTGCAAGTTTATTGTCAATACGATGGACCCAGGCATCAAAACCTAGGTCACTTAAACTGAAAGATGTATAAAATGAAGAATAAAAATTACTCAAATAGTTCATTTTGTTTAAAATGTAATTTAACTAAACTTCGATTTGATTTAATTAGAAAAGTTATCTCGCCGAAAGACACTAGTTTTTATTTTTGGATTATACATAAACATAACGGCAAATATAGAACTGTTATTAATAGTAATTAGAATATTTACACTTCTTACTAAAAAATAATTTAGATAAACTCTACATTTAAATTTTTATCAAAGTATTTCAAGTTTCAAATGTATTAAAGAAAGAGATCTGATTATAAAACATAAACTATTCCAGATATTTTTAACAAAGTGCTAGGTGACTAAAAGTTAATGGTTATGTGTTAATTATCCCTTGGTTAAAACTAGACGTTTTAAAAAAATGTTATAGGTTAGATAATTGATAAAGCTTGTTTAAATTATTTTTGAAATTTTTGAAATTAATTCGAAAAAAAATAAGAAAGGTTAAAAATTTTACTAACATTTTTTTAAAATAGCTTAATTTTTGAACTTTAAAAGGTCATTTTAAATCTTAATTTACTTTTGAACTTATTAATATTCATTTTACTTTCGGTCACTTTTCGGTCAAAAAAAAGCTTATAAATAAGGTCAAAAGTTTAAATAAATAGTTGTATAAAAATTTAAAAAGTAAATAAATAAAAAATTTTATCTTAAAAAGTCTTTGGCACGGTTTAACTCAAGTATTAATATATTCAAGTAAAAATAAAAAAATATACAAATTTATTAAAAGTTAAAAGACTGCCTATTAATACTCAAAAAACGTTTTTTTGCCCTTCACTATCAACTCTGATTTTCTAGTACAAGTTTCAATATTACTTAAAAAATTTTTTTTTAGCAGTTTACTGTAAACTTAAGGATGTCAAATGAACGCTTTGAATTATGATGGCCCCGTTGAGACTTCTTTACTTCCCAGGATCCCCTTTTTACCCTTTTGCAGCCTATAGCCTCAAAAATTCTGAAACAGCTAACTATGGGAAAGCCTGGTACATTATTAGCTTAAACACAACCTTATTTTAATAGTTTTCACCAAAAACTTTCTCAAGCGTATTGGTTTAGAACTGCAAGTGTATGAAGTTGTTCTAATATTTCAAATCAACCTACACAAACAATATAAATGTAAGTAATCAGCATTTAATTTATTTAAATCTTTTGTTTTGTTTGAGCAAATTATTACCTGTTGACAGGTTTTAGACAAATTTTTATTTAAATCTTCAATATTTCCATTCACATACCATAGTTGTGAATTTATTACTGAAAAGTTATTATACAATCAATCAAGCATGACATTTTAAATTGAAACAGACAAACTGTTTGTACATTGTACTGTATTGTTGCAGTGTACAGTAAAATTGTTAGTTGATAAGTTCCATATAAAACAGTTTAAAACAGTTTATTATTATATTTTTTTAAATATGTAAAATGTGGTCAAAGCATTCTAGTACAATTGATCGTTTAATTCTAAACTAATTCATTCAGACCTCCTATAACGCTGATAAATTAAATTGTATAAATTTATACTTCTTTTACAAGGTGTTATTTTTGTATCTTATATTTTGTATTCAAATTTATGTGACTCCTTAGATTTTATTTAATGTTATAACAAAACGCAAGTAAATTGTTAATCTTTTTTTAAGTATGTTTTTTTTTTAATGAAGAAGTTTTTAAGAACTTAATAGTGTATAAATAAAGTTTTAAATACTAAAAGACTATTTTTAGTCTAGAACATTACTAGTTTACTCTAAGTTAATATTCATTATTTGTATAGCTTTGTCTGAATCCCTGGAAAAAATTACAAGTTAAATATTTTCGAATTAAATTGTAATGGTACGCGTTTATCATTTAATCTTTCCCTGTTTTAAAGTTGTTGAGTGTCTTATTATTGAATGTAACAAAATTATTCAACCAGAACACAAGTATTTAATACAATGTTATAACTATTTTGGGATTATTCTTGGTAAGACCTGAGCTTGTATTAAGGTACTGCTAAAAGCTGCTATTAGACACTTTTTAGAACTGCAAGTTATTTGTTTTTGTATGCTTATTATTCAAGTATTATAAGTTTTTATTTGGCCATACTAAATTGTTTAAAAGTTCTTTCAATATTTTATAGTTCACATTATTTAAAGTTTTACACTATTTTATTTTTAAACATAAACTATTATAAAGTTTTATTTATTCTAATTTATTCAAAAAATTAAATTATACTTTGTTAATAATTTTCCGTGGTTCTTTTTATTAAAGATAAATTACTAAAATAGTCTTTTCTGATTTATTTAAAGTAGCTAAAATAACATCTAGTATTTCTATAAATTTTGATAACGTAGGGTTTAATTAAAACGGGAAGGGTCAATAAATTAAGTGTACCACAGTTCATACCCTACAAAATTTGGAAACACCTTACAAAAAATAAATAAAAAATTGAGCAAAAATCATGAGAAAGCATTAAAACAATTGGTTTCAGACTTTTTCAAATGAAATGGGTAACTATTATATGATTTTTTAAAGCAAATTGAATATATATGAGAATTTGAATTGTTAAAATTTTATTTTGATTTCTTTTATTACAACTGAAAATAATATTGAAATATCTATATTTAGAAAAATACCATCTTTCTTTACAACTGTGATTAATAAACTCTTGTACTTTTTAACTAACAAACTTTTTGAAAAATGATGTGAAACTGTACTAATGTTAAAAATAAAGGGCCAGGGTTGCCAATCTTTAAGTAAAAAGATATTCAGAGTTTTAGACCATACGAAGTCATCGTAAATTTTTTTAAATTATTTTTTAAAATATTTGATTAACTTTAAAAGTATATGAATAAGTTTTTTCAAATCAATAGAAATCTTTTTTTTTGATGAAATTTTCAACAGATAAGCTAGCTTAAATTATCCTATATATTCAAACATCACAAACTAGACTGAGTTATTCTGGGTTTTCAAAATATTTCAAAATAGAATGAGTTAGCCTATCTGTTATAATGAAACAAAATTACAAAAAACTATATCAACTTTGAAAAACAGTATGGTTCTGTAATCATTTTGTTTCCTATTAATATAGAATAATTCCTTTTATATTTAAAAAATAAAATATATTGTTGATAAAATTGCTTATATAAAAGCAAAATTGTTATTTAGATAGAATGAATCAAGTAGCATGATTTTTAAAAGTTATTACAACTTTAGTTTATTGCTTTAAAATATTGATTCTAAAATAAATACGCCTTTCAGTTATTTCTCCTAAGAAAACTCATTATTTAAGTACTTGAGTCTTTAAGTACTTAAGTGTTAATAATTAGATTAAGTAATGAAGTAATCAAATTAAGCAAAAACTTAATCTATTTAGCTAACCTCTCTATTTAAAACCAGTTAAAACTAGTATCAACTATATATTGTTTTATAATTTAAAAAAATACTGACTGGGTAGCATTATTAAGAAAACATTCTTTGTAGGTTCTACTTTTAAAGAAGAACTAAAATCTACTCAAAATTAATACTACAAAACGAGAAGTTTGTTTATAAAATAGTAATACAACTATCAAACACTTAGCGGATTAATATCTTTAAATCTAGTTAAACATTCAAAAATATTTCTATAATATAACATGCTTATTAGAAAGACAACAACAACATTTTAAACTTTACGGAATCAAGTTACTTAAAACAGAATTGAAAGTTTATTTTGATAGTTTAAATGTAATCTTTTTTATGTTAAATACATCATGATATAGTTGCTAATGAAAATATAACTGTTAGTTTTAACTACATAAAAATAAAATAAGACTTTTACTATAATTAAATATTTCAACTATTAGTACGTTTTTCTAAAAAATTAAACAACTTGTAAGTAGATATAGTAAATTAATTACAAAAAGTCAATTTCAATTCATAGTTTATTTTAATTTAGAAAAGAGTACTAAATTTACAGTCTTAAAATTTGATAATTTAATTAACTAACGAGATTAACAAAGAAATTAAAGAGTATTATAACTTAATCTTTTAACTTAATTTGATTATATTTTTAATAAAATCATACATTTTATAACATACTTATCATAAGTTTTTAAGTAGCTTTGAAAAGCTTGCAAGTATATTATTAACTGTTATTTCACACATAAATATAATATGTTATAATAAAGTTCATTTGATATAAAAATAATTATCAGTTGAATTATTAAATCTATCACACCTTTTTCTTTCTTTTAATAAAACGACAGTTGGCATTAAGTTGTTTAAAAACTGTTGAAAATTTTCTTAATATTTTAAAAACTTTTACCTTTGACTTTAACGTTGAACAAATAGTTTTTATAAAAAAATGATACATTATCAAATTTTATAACTCTGGTTTATGATGATTAAAATTTATTTCGTTGTAAATTTATGTTTACTAAATATTAAAATAAAATTGTTTGTTTTTTCTTTCCTGTTAAGATCTCAATATTTTTGTAAAACAAAATTTTTTAATTATGTTAAGTTGTTAAACTCTTGCGAGGGATTAGCTCTTAATAGTTTGTAATAAAATCTAGGTGAACTAAATTTAAAGCTAAATAATTATAAACTAATTAAATACTAAGTAGTGCCGAAACGTAACTAAAGTTTCATAACTTATAAGCCGTTTTAAAATTCTTATTCTAATGAACATTTGGATCTATAAAAACCATTTAAAGAATTTACAGGTTGTAGTAGCTTAATTATTATCATTTGGCTACTATTGTTTTCACCACAATTACAATTTTTTTTTAATTTTACTAATTTTGATGCATGTTAGATAACATTTCTAGGTTTTTTTTTTTTAATTAAAAACTTTTGATAAAACATATCCAATTCCAGGTTGTTCCAGTTATATTTTGCGATAATTTTTTATTTAAAGGTTTTATATAAGAATAATTATTTGCTAATCCAATGTTTTCTTGAATTTTTATTAAAAAGTCAGTCTAACTGAAAAAACTTTGAAAAGATAATGACTTAGCAAATTTTCTTAAAGCTTTTGTTGATTATTGGTAGTTAAATTATAGCCTTTTCCCAACAAACCTAACATAAACATATCAAAAAATTAAGTTAAAAAAAATAAGAAATAAAATTTCTTTTCTCTTGCTGGTGCAACTTTTTTAGGTCAGACTAAATTTGAAGTAAACTAGCGATGATTTTTATACTCTTAATATGTTTTCATACTTGTATAGTATATTGTATCACATGACATACATAGAGATATTAATGGTTTTTTTATTAAACTTATACAAAACCAAAAAGAAAAGTTCAAATATTTTACTTAATAAATTATTCTATGTTAGAGGCGGTAGTTTTAAAGACAAAAAAATAATAGAGTTAAATTTGAAATTGCAAGGCAAAGGTTGTGTCTGTTTACAATAAAACATCAAAATTTAATTAATTTTGTTTCAAAACTATCAAAATAATGTACGAACCTAGAATTTAGAATACTTTTAATTTTTAAAACAAAAAAAATCGTATAAAATACGAGATAAATCAAAAAATATACATATAAAACTTAGAATATTTAATAATACATTTATATGAAAATTAAAGCATCTTTTTCGCACTTTATTTTGTTTAATATTTACTTAACTCATGTTATATTTAAATTTTTTTAAAGAAATTAAATTTAAAAAGGTAAAAAGAAAGTAAAAAATTTTAATAGAAAATAAAAATAAAAGACAGTAATGTTTTTTCTATGAAAATAACTGATACAAAGATTATGTTAGGAGTACCTCCTAAGAATTTGTTAGCTAGACATTTTTATAATCTTAAAGGAGAAATGCACTTAGGTAGCAACTCCTAGTTAACTTAAAATAAGCTTAAACACATCTTACAAACTTGAGTACATCACGAGCAACATAATACCTTAACTATGTTTTATAAATATTTAGTTTTATTCTTTTAACGACACTTAACCTAAGACCACTTAACTTTAGAACATTTAATTTTTATTCCTCTAAGAACCAATTCAAGGTTTTCCAGTTATTTTTTTGTGATTTTTTTAAGTTTAAAGGTTAAATATAAAAACAATGATTTGCTAATCTAATGATTTTTTGAAATTATATTCACAAGTCAGTCTAAGCTGAAAAAACGTTGAAAAGAATAATGAGTAAGCAGCCCTTTTTAAATCTTTTGTAGATTAGTAGTTTATTGATTGGCTTCTCCTTATCCAACCTAACCGAAACATATCGAAAATTAAAGTTAAAAAAATAGGATAAGTAATACAATTTATTACATTTTGCTGATTCAACTTTTTTAGGTTGACTGAATTTGAAGTAAACTAGCGATGATTTTCATACTCTTCATTACGTTTTTCACACGTGTATAGTATATTGTGTCAGATAACATACATAGAGATATTAGTTGTTTTTTATAAAACTTATACAAAACGAGAAAAACTGTTCAAAATGTTATGCTTATGAAGTTATTTTATTTTAATGACGGTAGTTTCAAAAACAAAATAATTTTAAAGTTAGATTTGAAGTTGCAATGTTAAAAGTTATGTTGGTTTACAATAAAACATTAAGAGTTAATAAATTTTGTTCCAAAACACTCAAAGTAATGTGCGAACCTAGTATTTAGAACACTTTTTATTTTTCAAATGAAAAAATTGTATAAAATATGAGATAAATCAAAAAGTATATATATAAAACTTAGAATTTTTATTAACACATTTTTATGAATATTAAAGCATCTTTTTCGTTCTTTATTTTTTTTTAATATTTGCTTAACTCATTTTATATTTAAATTTTAGTTTATAAAAGAAAACAAATTTAAAACGTAAAAACAAAGTAAAATATTTTAAAGGAAACGAAAAATAAAAGGCAATAATGTTTTTTATAGGAACATAATTGATAAAAAGATTATGTTAGGAGTGCTTCCTAAGAATTTGTTAGCTTAATACTTATATAACCTAAAGGAGAAATGAACTTAGGTAGCAATTCCTAGATTACTTATAATAAGCTTAAACATATCTCACAAACTTGAGTTCATCCAGAACAACATAATACTTTAAATGTGTTTCATTAATATTTTATTTTTATTCTTCTAACAACACTCAACTTAAAAACACCTAATTTTTATTCTTCTAAGAACCAATTCTAGGTTTTAAAGTTTTTTTATGCGAATTTATTTATTTTAAAGGTTATATATAAGAATAATGATTTGCTAAAGTAATGACAACTTGAAATTATATTTAAAAGTAAGTCTAAGCTGAAAAAAAAACATTGAAAAAAATAATGATCTAGCAACCTTTTTAAAGCTTTTGTTTATTGGTAGTTTATTTATAGCCTTTTCCCTAACCAACCTAACCGAAACATATCAAAAATTAAACTTTAAAAAAAGAGATAAGAAAAACAATTTCTTTTATTTTTTCTGATTCAATTTTTTTTTTGAGTCCAACGAACTTCGAAGTATACTAGCAGTGATTTTTATACTTTTCATTATGTTTTTCATACTTCTATAGTAGATACTGTCACATAACATACATAGAGATATATGTGGTAAACTGATACAAAATGAAAAAAAAAAAAATGCTTAATGTTAAATTTTAAAAGAAAAATAAATATTTTAAAGACGGTAGTTTTAAAAGCATCATAAATTTAAAGTTAGATAAGAAGTTGCAATGTTAAAAGTTGTGTTGGTTTACAATAAAACATTAAGAGTCTATTAATTTTGTTCCAAAATGATGAGAGTAATGTTCGAACCTAGTATTTAGAACACTTCTTATTTTTGAAAAGAAAAACTTCGTATAAAATACGAAATAAATGAACAAAAAATGTATATAAAACTTAGAATTTTTATTCGAGGCATTTATATTTAATTTAGAGTATCTTTTTAGCACTTTTAATTTTTTTAACATTTGCTTAATTTTATTTTATATATAAATTTTGACGACGAATTTTTTTTCAAAAAAATTAAAAGAAAGGAAAATTTTTTAGAGGAATTTTTTAATAAGGCAATTATGTTTTTTATAAGAAGGTAATTGATAAAAAGATTATCTTAGGAGTGCCTCCTAAGGATTTCTTATCTAGACATTTGTATAATCTGAAAGGAGATATGCACTTAAGTAGCAACTCCTAGATAACTTAGAATAAGCTTAAACATATCTCACAAATTTGACTTCATCACGAGCAACATAATATCTTAAGTGTGTTTAATTAATATTTTAGTTTTATTATTCTAAAAACACTTCTTATGTTTACACAACAATAATACTTGGTAAGGACTAACAAGAGCACAATAGGTGTGTATTAGCTTAGACATACATTTCTTACAAATATGTATTCATTGTGGATATAAAATACTAGGAGTATGTCTTATTTAATTTCTTTTTTGCTAACTAAACTCCATAGTTTACATATGAAAGACACTAAATTAAAAATAACAGAAGCATAATAATAAAATTAAATATGGATTACAAACTTGAATCCATCAAAAATGAAATAATTCCTAGAATGCTCCTTCACGCAATGAGCAAGCCACTTCATGACCCTGTTGATCCGAATGTGCAAGATATACAGGTAAGTTTTTTTTGAAGTATTCAAACAGTATTTAGTTATTGTTTTTAAATAACAACAAAAAAATGTACCGATATATATTATTTGTGTTTTTTGTTAATTATGAATATATTGTAGTTCTCTATAAAAACAACTATTTTGTTAAACTAATCTAAATAATTGCCTACATAATAATAAAAATCATTGCATGTAAGGTTTTAATGATGGACTTAATGATAATTTGATGATTTTTTTAGTTTGACTCGCTAAAATCATTTTGAAACTGGCATTTTATTACTAAAAATCAGCTTAGAGCACCTGTTTGTGTTTATTGTTTTAGATTTAACTTGCACTATTCATCTTAGTTGATTTTAAACAACTTGTCATAACAAAATAATTTTCAATTGAAACTTTATAAAGCTAATTTATAATTGATGATGTTATATCAAGATAACAAACAAAATGAACAAAAAATAACCAGTACAGTGTACGTGTTTAAAATAGTATACTTTGAAAATAGTCATAAGTTTTACCAACTTTTTATTTATAGTTTTTTATTTTACTTTTTGTAAGTATTCTTTTTAAAATTTTTAAGTATATTTAATTTTAAGAACTGCAAATAGTTCAAGATAGGAATTTATAACTGGAAATTACAATATAAAATGTCACCTTATATAGTAATAAATGTTTTACAGGACTACTTTAAAGTCATCAAAAAGCCAATGTGCATCGGAGATATAAAGAAAAAACTGGACAACAACATGTACAAAAATGCTGACGAATGTTTAGCAGATTTTGAATTGATGTTCAAAAACTCTTACGAGTACATTTCTGTAAGTTTTAAGTTTTTTTTTATCATTCAAAGGGAATACTATAGCTCACTTATAAAACAAATGTATAATAATATAATAATAACTAAGTGTTGCTTCTTGTTTTTTACAGATTTAATACATACTACTTGATTTTTTGATGTTGAAACATACGTTTTATAATTAAGTTTAATATTTTCTATATTAAAAAGATGTAAAAAAAATTCACATCTAATATTAAAAAACAGCCCGGATACAAAATAGTCGATATGGCTCTTGAACTTCAAGAATATTTAATGAGACAACTTAGTGAGCTGGTATCAAAAGAAGAGAGTAGAAGGAAAAGCAGATCCACAAAAGTGAGAATTTATAATTTTAATTCTATATTTAATACTATACATTTAATGCGAATAATAAGATTTAAAAGAAACTGTTAACAATGTGTAATTTCTTAATTTATGTTAAAAACAATTTTTCGTGAAGTTAAGAACTAAAATAGTTATGCTTCAACTTATTTTTGGAAAACTTTGCTAAAATAAATAAAAAACCTTATTACAAAAAAATGCAAACTTAACATGTTTCAAGTAAGGAAAACATAATTATAGTATTTTTTATAAACATCAAAACAATTTTTGTAACTTTTATATTTCTTTAGACAAACCAAAAAACATCAATTGCAAAACTTGATTCGTCAGATGAAGAACTTTTACAAAAAACAAAAAATAAAACAAAGTTAGTTTTTTTTATATTACATACTTTAAATAAATGTTGCTATATTATAAAATATAAACTACGAGTTCTTTTAAGTTTTAAATCTAGCTATGCAAACTACTTCTAAAAAGTAACGTTTATGTTCGCACAAATGTAAAACTTATAGACTAAAGCCTTTTTTTTGATAAATATAATTTGTGTTTATTTTTACAGTTAAACATTTTTATGTCTGTAATATGTTAAAATTTTATATCTAGAAAGTTTTAATATTTTATTTATTTTAAACTTATATTCCTGAAAAATTGTTACAGCAACTTTAGAGTACAACCAAAAAGGTCTATCGCTGCTACAAAAAGTTATTTTGAAGAAGATATCGAATCTGATGAAAGTAATTGTGATAAAGGTCAACAGAAAGTACCGCCATTGAAAATCAGAAAGAAAAACAAAAATGTTTTACACGTTGGCAAGGTAAGTTTTTTATCAAAAGCTATATTGATGAATATAATGTTTACTGATTTAGTAGTAAATCTGTATTAAATGTAGTAAGACATATTATTTACGTAAAACTACAAAAATTGTATTTCTTAAAAAACGGATGTACAATGATGTAAATACATGTTCCTAATATCAAAAGTCGTGTTTTAAAATTAGATATAATTTATTCCATTTAACTTAAGTTTTAAAATTATAAAAGAAATTAATAGCCAATACAAAAAACATTTTTTTGACTAAAACAATCATAAATTTGTTAAAGAATAAAAAACATTAAACAAGTGTATCTTTCATCTTTTGTTCTAGGTTGAATACAATCAAAAAATAAAATAACATATAAATAATCTATCTAAGTTATATATAGAAATAATATGTTTGTTACTTTTTATTAAAAATTTGTATAGATTAATTAAAAAATTTTTGCACAAAATGACTTGTTAGTTCGAAAGCAAAATTAAATCACAAAAAAAATAACAGAGTCGTAAAGTAGATTTAAAGGCTTCAATAAGTCAAACTCTTCATTCTCAAATCAAAACAACCAGACCAATCAAAAAAGAAACTAAAAAGTATCATAACGTCGTCAACAAAAAATCTGCAAACTGTAAGTTTTGTTCAAGTTATCAATAATTTAAAGAAATAACAATTTATTATTAAGAGGAACAAACATCAAAATTTAAATTTAATTGTTAGTCAACAAGAAATGTCAGTAAAATTATTTAAACATACTGTTTTTTATTTTAGACTCTTCAGCTCAAAAGCAAGCAAGAAAAACTTTGTACAACAAGAACCATAGAAAACTTGAAAGATTTAAGAAGAACTACATGAGATCGAAAAATATATCGCACAGTTCAAAAAGGTAAGGATTTTTAACAGACTAACCAATTATTCTACTTTATTTATAAATTTAAACTATAAATCTAACTTTTTTCTTAAGTTTTATAAGCTCCGTTTATAAGTCAAACAAATATAAACTCATCTGTACGTTTAGTAAGTTCACACTTTTGTCATGTTTGTATGTAAAACCATAGTTGATTTATATAGTTTGTATTCGTAGACGGTTTAATTCTAGTTAATATGGTTTTATAATGGTTTTAGATGAGCATATATGATTTTTAAATGATTTAAATATTCTAACAAGCGAGTTTATTTATTGGACCCTGTTTGTTTTTTGATAACATTGTATATAAGTTTTTTAGAAATTATAAATACTAGATTTTTTTATTTAACTTGTTAACTAATTTGTTATCAGTGTAAATACAAGCAATCAATTGACTTATTACTGATTTAGTAGTAAATCTATTTTAAATGTAGTAAGACATATTATTTATGTAAAACTAAAAAAAATATATTTCATTAACAACGGATGTTCAATGATGTAGACACATGTTAATAAAATCAAAAGTCATGTTTCACAATTATGTATAATTTAATTATCAAAATACTTAAGATTTAAAATAATAAAATAAATTTATAGCCAATACAAAAATCATATTTTTTGACTAGAATAATCATAAATTTATTAAAGAAAAAAAAGCTACTTTAACAGTTAGAGAACGTTAAGGTTTTTACTAGGTGCATAGACATAAAAACGTAACTCATATACAACGAACTTTGTTAAACTCACAAAAATATGTAATATTTATTTTTTAGTTTAATATTAATTGAACACAACTTTAAGTTACCACAATTTAAAAAATAACCAGCTTAGTTTTAATAAATACACTCATTAGACATTATTTACATGTATCTTCTAACGTAGCTATGTTCTAAGTGAAATGTTTTTTATATATTTTTTGTTGATTTAAAACAAAACAGAACTTCAGACAAAATGATCAACAGAAAAAATTCAAGCGAGAATGCTTTAATAAAAAAAAAGAGTACAATAATTATAAATAAGAGAGTAAGTCCTCATTACTTACAGCACAAACCGCATAACAGAATAAATAAAGTGGACACGGATAGAAATGTGCAAAATATTAATCAACTTCAAAAGTGAGTTTAAGCTTGTAAAAATAATATTTTTGGAAACTCTGTAAAGCTTTTAAACTACTTTAGGTCATTTTTATTTATTTACTAATTTTTCTACTTATTAAACAAACTAGCTCTTTACAGTTGATAGAGTTTGATAGAGTAGAATTGTATTTTTGATAAAAAAAATTATCTGCCTGTTAAAAGCAAGGTTTATTTTTTCACTCTTTTTATCGAAATAAAGCTATTTTGATCCGTTTAAAGCTGTTCTATGGCAATTTAAATCATTTCGATTCAAATTTAAAAAATGTTTAGGATAATTTATAAAAAGTTACTGATTATTTATTATGCTAGCTTTCTTTATTATTCTTCAGTAGTTTAAGTTTAAGAACTCGACCTTTTTGACGCTTTTTGCTTTGCAATTAACCTAATAAAACTCACAAAAGTTTATAGTAATTAGCTTTTAAACTAATGGTAATTAAACACAATTTAAAGTTGCCACATACTTAACAAAAAATAACCAGCTTGGTTTTAGTAAAGATACTCATTAGACACTATTCGAATGTATCTACTAACTTAGCTATGTTCTAAGTGACAAGCTTTTTCCATATTTCTGATTAATTATAACAAAACAGAACGTCTAATCTTCCAAAAGTGCCTAATAGCAATGAAAAAACCACTTTGGGATTTGCACTTGCTGTTTTACCAGAAAACTGGACTGATGGAAATGAAGCAAATAAGGAAACGCTTTTAAAAGAGTTACCCCGCAACGATGAAGAGACTGAAAAGGTAGATAAAGTTATTTTTGTAAATTTAGTTTAGATTTAAAAAATGAATGCGAATAATTTTACTAGATAGTTTAAGCATTAAATAAAGAGTACACTTAATATATATATATATATAGAATTCACCAAATACTAAAAAACTATACAGTATTTAATACAGTGAAGTTGTTCTTTGCATTGTTACAACATTAGAGCTTAGTTTTTAAAGTATTGTACTATAAAAGAAAAGTATTTATTGTCAACTTTAAAAATTTTATTCTAATATCATATTAAACAATTTAAGAAACAATTGTTCTATATACTTGATAAAATTTAGGTTCCTTAAATAATAATAATTTAATTTTTGTTATTTTAGCATCATTAAAAAAAAACCTTGATAAAATCAGATCTCGAAATTTATTGTTTTCACTTTTAAAACTCACTTTTTTATTTCTATAAAACTTCATATAATTGTAATAAACAACCATATAAAATATTACGTATAACAAAACATATTTATGCATTTTAAATCCGTAAAATTTCTAAACAGGTGTGCGATAAACATGTGAAAGATATCAAAGAAGTAAAAGCGAGCAAAATCAATGCAACAAATTTTAAACGTATGTTTCAATTATTCAAATAACTTAACAAAGTCAATTCCATTTTTAACAAAGTAGATAGCACACCTTAATCCAAAAATGAATGATAAATTAATAATTTTATTATAAGTACATTACGTCTATAAAAAATAAATAAACTCAGCAAAAATGTAACCTTAAATATATTTTAGAACAAACGACCTCCATCTTTGATCAGGTCTTAGAAAGTCAAAAGAAAACCTTCGGAGATTGTACCAAGGGACAAAACACTAACAAAAGTGAAGAGCAAATCGTCAAGCAGAGCTTGGAGGGAAACGTTGCCAATGTACAATCTAATGATCACCTTTCAAAGTGAGTTAAAGATAAAACAAAGATTTGTTGTAGAACTTTATATAATTTTAAAATTGTTTTGAGCCTTTTTTTATCAGACTAATTTAGTAAACTAGTATTAATCAGTAAACTTTATTGGAAAAAAATTGTTAGATTTTATTTTTAAGGCAAAAATAGTATGCTTTTTAAGAGCAAAGCTTATTATTTTATTATCTTTAACGAAATAAAGCTATTTGGGACCGTATAAGCTGTTCCATAGCAACTTAGCTCATTTTAAATTAAGTTAAGTAAAGATTAATGATAATCTTTGAAAGTTACTGATCATTCATCATCCTAATTTTCCTTATACTCTTTAGTAGTGTTAGTTTTATAACTCGACCTTTTAGACCTTTTTCTTATTATTTATCATTTCCAAATAAACTAATTAAAACTATTAGTTAATTTTTTATATTTATACTTTTCATAGTGCAACACCACCAAGAATACCAGCAGAAAAGCAACGGTTGAAAGAAGAAGCCCATCGTAGAAGACTTGCGCAACCAACATTCGATTTGCTGGAGCAAGCTAGATTAATGACTGATTTTGAAACGGAAAATTCATGTTTTTTTTTTAGTCTTTAATTTTCTTTTAGAGTTTGTTTACAATTTCGTCTGCAAATAAATAGTACAACATTAGCATGACTCATTATTTATTTCGTTTTCTTAATTTAAGGATAAAAACTTAACGTCAAAACTTTAACTATATACTTCTTCCAAAAGTTTGAATAACAAATTCTTTTTATAATTTTTTAAGTAATGATTTTTAAACTGAAAAAAAATATGGGCTTTTAAAATCGTATTTCAAAAAAACTAACTTATTTTTACTGATAAGCTTTAACTACAAAAAAAAGTTTAGGACATTAGAAAAGTTTGCGGTTTTCGTTTATCTTACTTTGATATTTTATTGAATGCTAAAAATAATAACTCGAAAACTAATTCTTTTAAATTAAAAAAAATAGTTGTCTACCGGCTCAAAAATCTTAGGATCTTGCCCGATTAGGATCCTAAATACTTGTCAAAATTTCTTTTTGGTTTCTAGTCTAAGATATTACAGTATTGTCAGATAGAGTACTTCTCACAAGTATGCTACTCAAAGCAACCCGTAAAGATCACTGCCCTGGTTAGAAAGTCAAGTTGTTTTAGTTATCTATCGATTCCGTTTCAAAAGGATGCGGCTGAATCTAAAATCGTTTTTAAAAAAAGGAACTAAAAAGGTCTGGCCCGACCCTCCGACATGTAAACTAGTCAATTTTTAATATATTGCATTATAATTGAAGTTTTAGAAGATGAAAACAATTTTCTCATTATAAAGTTAAATGTAAAAAATAGTAAAAAAGGCAGATTCGGTTCGCAAGCATAGCAACTTTTTTATTATCAAATTCAAAAATACCGAAAATTAAAAAAAAAAACTGATAGTTTGTTTTTTTATTAACAGATTATAGTTTTACCTGAGTAAAGTGTGAATAAATATAATTAAAATTCCTAAAAAAGTAAAATGAAGTAACATTTTTAGGTCGTTTAGTTTATGCTACTAGATACCAACCTGTATGATATGTTTTTAACTAGGAAATTAAAATACCATGTAAAAAGATAAAAATATTTAGACAAGGGGTCGGTAGCCTTATGTAACTCACAGGCCAACTTTCCTAGGAACAATTGCTTGCGGGCCACACTATTTAGAAAAAAAACCTTTGAGGGCCGCATTAATAAAAAAAGTTCTAGTATTTACAAGCAAAATAATATTAAGATCAAAACTATGGTATATTAAGCAATATAAGAGCACTAGCACTAATAAAGAGTAGTAATTTATCTAAGAGTCTAACTGTAAATTTTTATTACAAGTCTCAAACTGTTTATTTATTTATGAAATGTATATTTCTGACTGAAAAAGAGTTCGCAGGCCGCAGATTTTAACTTTAAGGGCTGCATTTAGCCCGCGGGCCGAAGTTTGCCTACCCCTAATTTAGCCGTTTGTAAACTTGTGGATTTCAATAAAATTCCTTGAACTGATACAGTAACTGTTTTTTGAAACTTAATTAAAATCATCTTAAACATTTTTAAAAAATAGTAGCAAAATTAAAACCTAAGTAACATTAACTAAAAAATCATAAATTTACAACAAAAATAAACCTTAAAGTATTACTATGATTAGGATGGTTTTAAAAGTTAAGCCCTTTTACCTTTCAGCTGTAAGGCAATTTATAAGTAGGAAATATCATGAAAACAATCTGTGGAAATTTTAAGATGTTTTAAACAAGAGTCAATTGAGACGTCATCAGTTTTAACCTATATAACAATCCCTATGTAAGCTGAATGGGACCTTAAAATTTTGACCTTGTTCGATTAAGATTTTTTAGAATTTTAAGAATTACGACAAAAAACCTTCTAACTATAATAAATACTTTGAAGATACTACAAAATAGTTTTTTAACCAAAATAGTTTATATGTTTTTTAACCTTAAAACATAAGTTAATGAGTGTTTGCAGTCACCGTAAAGTATCTATTTGTCATTTAAATGTCAAGTTTTGTAACTTATTTTGCATAGCATTAAAATCAATAATATGTTTTATTCGTATAGTGAACTATAAAAAATCATTGATTGTAAATTATACTGAAAAAGTTATGTAAAAAATAAATGACAGGTTTTATAAATAAAAATTATTATAAATTGTTTACTAAACAATAGAAAGGTGCTCAGCAAATTTTTTTAAGGACATGGTTTAAAATAAAATTTTGTTTATTTTATTATAAATCCACGTTATTGCAATCTGTTATAAGCTAACAATTATTTATACGATTATTTAAAAAGTATAGGATAAAATGTTAGACGTAAAATATAAGAGTCTATACTAGATTATCGAATTTAGTCGTCTAAATTTGAATTGTCAAGATGTGAATTGTCGTAATTTTAGTTGTAAAAATATGAATAGTTGTCCACCCAATTTATTTTAACAATTTTAAAGTTTAAAAACAAATATCGATCCATAATATTTTTACTTTACGCTAGTTTACTCTCAATTTATATAATTCTGGTACACTTATATATCATAGAAAATACATGGTTAAGTTTTAATCTTTTTTATTAGTTTAATCGAAATATCTGTTTGCATATTTTGTGTAATTTATAATTTCATTACTATAATTTTAAAAAATGTAATTTTCTGTTTTGTAATTAATTTACCAACTGTAGTTAAAAACTTATAACTAATAGTTGCCAAAGGGTCCTAACAATAAACTAAAAAATAAAAATAGCCAAACGAAAATGTTATACACAAGAAATGTTTAGCTAATTTTAAACACATTGTTTTTCCTACCATATCGCTAAAGTACTTTAATTTCGCATACTAGTAAAAAAATGTGGAAATAAAGTGTAGCATTTTTTAATGCAAACATATTGTTCATCAAAATGTTTCTTTTATTTTGGTCAAAACTAAGTTGAATAAGTTTTTTACTAATTTTAATAAAAAATTTAAGGGGTAAATAAAGTACGTTTATAATAACTTTAATCTGCTCTAAAACAGTACTTTTTAAAGCTATAGGTAAACAGAAAAATCAATTCAAGTTCAAAATAAACTAAAATAATAACTTATTCAAAAGGCTTTCGAATCCGCATACTGCAATTTATCATACAGCGCTTTGCCTAATAAGCCATAATAAATTTGTTTTAATGTGAATACAAACAAGTAAAATTTGTTTAACAATTAAGACAACTTTATGCTTAATTATTACTTAATTTTATTTTTAATAGTTAGCTTGTTGTTCGTCTTTGTTTTATATAAAGTAGGCTTTATATAGGTGTTGCTTATTGTTTTGAATATTATTAATATTTGATCAGACAACTCAGTTTATAATTTCAAATGATACGATTATTAATAATGATAAAAATAGTTAATCTAAACAGTATTTTATTAAGTTATGTGTTTTTATAACTTATACAACTAAAAACTGAATCATAAGCATGTTATATTCTTTATACAAAAAGAATTTAAATAAGTGTATGTTTTAATTGGTTTTTTTAAGTATACTTTACTTTATTACTTAAAGTTTGTTTGTATTAGTTTTTTACTGTACTGTATATGTGTTTATTTTATTACGACAGTAATGTAAATAGATAGCTCAAAAACGGTATGCATTTTTTAAGCATGTTTAAGTACTTGGAGAAATTAAGAAAAGATTTGTAGAGACCAATCAAAACAAGTTTATGCTAAAAATATTTTAACTGATCTTCAAGTTAGCTTTTTAAGAAAACTGTCTGATTGGTTCAATTTTAAAATATTCATGATGCTGCATTTTTACCAAAACATACTAGCATTCTAGAACGGCTCTAATTAAAAAACACTACGACTGTACAAATAAAAGCTACTGCTAAAAATGTTGGAAAGAACCAAATTTTAAAATAGTTTTTGTAATCCTGGCCGGGTTTGATCTTAAGTACTTATTATATATTAGAAAGTTTTACTAATTTAAATCCTATAGATTTAATCTGCTTGTTAAATAAATACAATATAGATTTATAAATAGTAATTACGTATCATATTATAACTTATTTCGTAAAAAAAAGTTGAAATATACTTTAAAGTGTTAATAAATACACTTTTATTTTAGAATATTTTATTTTAAAAGCATACAAAAAACGTATGTCTTGCTGTAAACAAAAATTATGCTACATAAACAAATTTTATTTCTTTTGTTGTCCATGCAAGCAACATTAACAATTAAGTTGTATTTTTTTATGCGAACTATATAATTTATAGTCTGTAATAAATGCTTAATGCAGAAATCAAATCACGAAAATGTTAAAATATTTTACGTTTAACTTAACAGTTAGTTCTTATTGTGACTATAAACGAATTAGAACATAAATTTTTGCAAGTATTTATATTTACAAAACAAAAAAGGAATTATAAGAACATGGAGCCGTAATAAATTGAAGTATAGTATCAACTGTAGTAAAGGCCCATAAAGTAGTAGAAATTACAATTGTAATAAAAAGTTTTCAATTCCACTTAGGATTACACTTCTACCATAACAAAAAAGAAATATAGATTAATTTTAGTAACTGATTAAAACTATAAAACGGACTACAATAGCAAAAGATGTCTCTGTTATACTACGAAAGGCTTTTCTTGTTTTTTTAAGTTGTGGTAGAGAAATAAAAGTTTTTCGCTGTTATTTAGAAGCAGAACATGTAACCTTCTTTCACTAAAACCTTATATTTAACATGCTGATTGCTGAAGTAATACCAACACGATTTAGTACATTTTTGTACAAGGCACTTGTAATAAACTAATGATTTTTTTTTTTTTAACGCACAAGTCTTTAAAAAAATATATTAGTTAAAGTTAAAGTATAATTTAATTATCAAAAGTTTAAAAAATATATATTATTATTTTCTGAATCCTGATAATTTAATACTACTTACAATGGTAATATAAAAAAGTTTAGTAATTAAACACAATAAATGTTTACACACATACTTAATTTGCTTTAAAACATTATATAATAGTTACCCTTCTCAACTTATAAAGTTGAAAACTAACTGTTTCAAGATTTTCCTTTGATTTTTGCTAAAAACAATAAGCTTTTTTTATTTTTTGTATGGTGTTTCCCAAGATTTTAGGATATGAAATGTATACTTAATTTATTGGTAGAACTCATTAAAATTAAACCCTAGCTTATTAAAATATTTATAAATATTACATTTTACTTCTAATTTTAATAAATCAGACAACAAAATTATAGTAATGTATCTTTTATAAAAATGAGCAACAGAACATTGTTGTAACGCTATTTCTAAAATATAAGTTACTTTTTTAAATAACTTGGATCCAAAACAATTTAAAAATAATTTAAGTTCAAAAGTAAAATACTTTGAAATTTTAAACAATGTGTACTATAAATTGTTCTAAGAATACCTAAACATTTAAGTATTAATTGATGAATAAAAACTCGTGATATTCAAATACAAAAAACAAATAATATGCAGTTTTAAAAGAGGTCTAAAGATAACTTTTAGAAATATCTCAATACAAGCTCTAGGTCTTATCAGCAACAATAACAATTAAAAGATTGGCTGATATACATGCGTTCTGGTTGAATAACTTGTGACACTCAACATTTAAACACTAAAAAAATTGAAGAGTAAATAAAAGATGCAAGTTCCATTACAAGTTAATTTTCTTATTTATTTAAGTTGTATTACCAGAGATTCAGTCCAGGTTTGATTTATTAGCAAAGGGTATACTAGTAATATTCTTTTCTAAAAAAAGTATTTTAGTATTAAAATCTTTATTTTAAGACTATGAACTACTATAAAGTTCTGCATATAAAATAATACATTTTATAAAAAAAAACTTCTAAAATCTTATTTTATTCCAATTCTCATATTTTAGTGAATGATAAAAAATAGAGTACAGTAGAATACTTCTTTGAAACCCAAGCTTTTAAGCCGTAAAGACTTGTTTTACATGGCATTATTTATAAAGAGCATTGTAAAACTTAAAATACATCTAAATACTTTTTAAGGTGAATGTAAAAAACAAAAGTTAGTTATTTATTTGTTTCATGTTGTTTTGAGATTTGAGAGAATGTTAATAGTTATTTCCAATGTGTTCAATACTTAAAATTCTGCTGATTGCTGAAGTATAGCAAACACTTTTTGGTATATTTTATTACTTATTTTTTGGATAGTACTTCAACAGCATAAAAACTTACACACATACTTAATTTGCTTTTAAAAAATCCTATATTAGTTACTCTTATCATTTAAAAAGAACTCCCATTTATATCTGTTGAATAGCAAAATGTTTTAAGTAAAGATAACCAAGAAATTGACTTAAACTATACTCACTTACCTAAACAATTAAAAATAGAAAAATTTAATCGACCCATAAATGCTCTAGTTGATGAAAAAATTAAAACTTATTGTAGTATAACTACAAATAAAATAAGAAACTTAGAAGTACAAGTTAAAGAACAATACATTAAAAGAAACAATTTAAATATTAAACTTAAAATAGCACTAACTGAATTAAATGAACAAGTAAGAAACAGCTTGTAACCACTTCTAACCACTGCAACAACTAAAATAAGTTTAAAGGTACTAAAATACTCACTCGTACGTTTAGTTTGTTCGAAATTGACGAGTACCTATTATATAGTTGTTGTTTTCACTTCGATTATACAAATCAAAACAGAAAACATAGACTGTATAAAAAGTATGGTTGTAAAACATATATATATCAAAATAAGAAATAATAATATAAGAAAAATGTTACTAAAAAATATTTAATGTATTAAACAATAATTTAAACAAATACTTCTTTTTAATGATTTTAATAATATTTATTAAAAATTTACTATTTTCATTTTTGCTTATAATATTATAAGCAAACTAAACTGTTTTAAATTAATTACTGCTGTAATGTATTATATGTGCCTGCGTGTTTGAGTTTTAAAGGAAAGTATTATCATTACTAGTTTTTAATTGCTGCTTTAACTCAAATCTGATAAGGTTAGGATTTTTTTATATTTATTAATATTGAAACATTTGAACAATAGTCTGCAAAATATAGCCAACGATGCAATTTTTAGCAAAAAAGGACTAAAAAGAGAATGAAAATAGCTTATCTTTTAAAAACTTAAACTGGTCTTCAAAATTAGCAGGTAGTAGTCACTTTCGCTTTCTTATTTCTGAACTTGTCAAAATTTGGTTTAAAACAACATTTTTTACTGATTAACTGAACAGCTGCTATCTTCGGAGTACTTTTTACTACATAATGCAGCCAGAGAGCATCTTTTTTCGGAAAAAATGGCATGTTTCTTTTGAAAGGCTACCAATTTTTTTTTTACAGTAAAACATATAAAATATAACTTTTAAATAAAAATATTATTCATCACTCTTCAAGAATATATGTCCTTTTAAAAATTTTAAGCATTATCTGATGTTTTCTCGAAATCATTAATCGTTCATACAAAACTATAAACAAAAAGTACTAATCCTAAAAGCACTACATTCTTTAGTTCTTGGACTACTTCAAACCTACACTTGTTTGAATTATGCTATCTTTTATTTGAACGCTTTAAGTCGACCAGAGGCTGCAACTCTATACTTTTGTTTGTTAAATTTGTTTTTATGACAATGTTTTTTAATTCAAATAGGAGATAGCAAAAAATGCCACGCAATTTGAAGCTCTAAACAAGATTAACGATTATGTTCTACGAAACAGTAGTATTGTATTAGTATAAGTATTAGTATTGTATTAGTATTAACTACAATTCGTTGTATAGAGCATTTCTTTCTAAAGTGAATATAAAAATATGTACAGACTCAGTAACAAGTTATAAACTTTTGCCTTTAACAACCGTTTAATCGTCTAAACGCTTCTTTATCCAGGTTTTCTATTTTATAAGTAAAATCAAATTTATATAATAATTGTATATTACGTAGGATAGCATGAGTAGTACATTTTAAACAATATACTGCAACATTACCAACACAGTTTTTTAATTAGTTGTTTTCCACAATGCAAACAACCTCTTTGTAATTTATTCCTTTTGTGTAAATATTCCTTTTTTTTGTTTAGAATTTCAATTTTTTCCGCTGTTTCATTGTTTACAACCATTTTTGAGACTGTAGTTTTTTTCGTTCTTGTTAATATTTCTTAATAAACCTTAGAGTTAGTTTTATTTTTTTAAGTTTCTGTGTGTTCTGTAATAAATAAGTAATAACTCTATTGTAGTTATTCTTAAAAAGCAATGCGAAGTTTTTTTGTTCAGTTATTATTTATAAACTTTTAAAATTTTTACCCAAATTGTGTTTATCAAATTTACGTAAATCCCTACTACAAAGTTATGATAAGATTATCCTACAAAAAATAAATGGGTCAATACTCGGTTTCTAGTAATAAACACTTTCTAGTTTTAAACATTACAAAAGATATTTTTTTAATGTTTAATCTAAAAACTGCGTAAGCTTAAATAAAAAGTTATAAACATTTTTAAAAATAATATGTAACTTATATGAATTATGATTACTTTAAGTTTACTATTAAAAAAAAACTGTTATAATTTAAAGTCGAAGAATTTTTACACAAAATTTATTATTTGCTAGCATTTGGTATTTATACTAAATGATTTCAAAATACAAATTTAGGTCTGTTTTACATTATTAATCACGGGTTATGTTGGTAAAGTCGAAAGAATTTTAACCAAACTTGTGCAAAAGAGTACAGGATTAAAGTGTTTGTTTTATATATCAATTATCATGTGCCTTATATATCTTAGATGCTAGTTTATATTCACTAAGTATATAAAAAAAGGTATTAGTAATTTAAAATAAATCATCGTTTTAAAAATGTTTAAAAATGTTTGTTTTACAACTAATATTTGGAAAACAAAATTAAAGTAAATTTTACCTGGATTTTTAAATCTGATTCAATTTTCTGAAAAAAAAAACATGTTCATGATAATATGCTAATTTTTCAAAATACTACTTAGTTTATTCAAAACAATATTTCTTATATACTAAAATGAATAATATTTTTTATAATTTTATCACAATTAACTGTATACACAAATATATCACAAAACTAATACACTAATGTACTAAATAAACGTGAGCAACCACTTGTAAATTATATAAAACTATGTTACTTAAAATTTTAGCTTACTTCTTGTAGGCTATAAATGCCCTTAATAGAAAGCATTAAACACGTTTTTTAGGTATGTGTTTTTATTAACGCCTCCTGAATTTTCGCTTTTTGTAGTTTAAAGTCTTATTGCAACCTATCGGTTAAATAAAGCTAACTTGCTGATAGTTGCTACAAAATAGTTATACTTCTTTTACTGCTTACTATGCCTCTAGTTTTTAAAATAATTCTACATCATGTTTTATTACAATTTTGAAATACATAAACTTATATTGAGAAATTAAGAAAAGCTTCAGAAGTAAATTTTGTAATAATTTTTTCTAATATATTTTAGATTTTGATAAGTTTTTTTTTATGTTAGACTTTTTGTTCAATAGTAAACAAGTTAGAATGTTGTTAAAAAGCTAAAATTACTTTTAGATGTCTTTCAGATACGAAGAGCTTGCTATATGTAAATTTTAAAAGAAACTGTTATTAATTTTTTTAAATCTATAAGGTAATTGTATTTTTATTTGTAGTAATAAACTATTAAAATTTCAGTGCTGTTATTTATTAGAATAAAACTATCATGTCGGAAATTAAAACCGTTCCAAATGCAAAAAGTTAATCAAACCAATGCGCGTTTGATGTTTAACAAGTAGTCTTTTTTTGTTTTAAATTTTACTTGCTGTTTAAACTACAGTAAGACTAATTTGGATTAAATATACTACTTTATCTAACTTGTAGTTACACATTAAGAATTATTTAAAACTGCTTTATACTTTTACTATTCTGCAACTACTATGATGTTTTTTCGAAGGTCAAAGTAAATTAACTTCTAAAACAGCTAAAATATCACAAAAATTCCCGGACCCGGTTTTTGCAAAAATTGCAAGTCAGTTAACTAAAACGATTGAGAACATAATTTTTACGAGCATTATCAATAATTTTCATATTTTGTTTGGAACAGAGTTAATAAAAAGCACAGCTGAAATAAATGTTTTTAAGGTAAATAACAACTTTTGAACTTTAAACAATTGAAAAATACCAGTATAACAGAATGTAACACTTGATAATAAACCATTCAAAAAATGTTTCCAGAAAAAAATGCTACTTTAAAACTTTTACCTACTATCAAGTCACAATTAAAGTTTTATTTGAAATCTATTTCAGCTGGGAACAAACGAGCATTTTTTGTTACAGAAACTTATAATTTTTCAGTGTTATACATTCAACATTCATTATTCAAAGTTTATCAAAAAACGAAAACTAGTTCAATAAACAACGTTTTTAGTCATATTCTAAGAATCTCTTTTTTTTTAGGGGTTTCACAAGAAATAAGAAAGAGTCAAAACACGCCCTTGGAATAAACTTGATATACATTAAAGTAGGAAGTAATGCTAAAAAGTTCTACTTACTGCAACAATAATAAGTCATCAAAATTCAAGTAGTACTCATTAACTATAAATTATTCCTTAATTACATTACAGACATCAACACAGTTATTTAATATGTTTATTTATATACAGTATTCTAATTTTTAAACAGTTTATCAAAACTAAGAATAAAAGCTTTGTTGGATTATAAGCGTAATAAATAACGTAACAAACATAAATTTATTGATTTTTTATTTATTTACAAAAGTATGGAAATTAACTTAGTTTAAAAAACCTTATAAACTTGAACAAAATGTGTTAAACTCAGTATAAAATCATAATTTAATAACAGAATAAATATCCATTTGAAATAAAGTTAATATTTTTCATTAAAAAAAGAAGCATTTCAAGATTTAGCATCTCTTAATAAATTATAATGTTTGCTTATATACTAAGTCAAAAATACGAGTTGGTCAACAGTCTGGCATCCTTGTACAAATATACATTTAAACTTTGTATTTTTCTCCTCAGTAGTTCTTCATTTTAAGGAAATGAAACAAAAAAAATTTGTATTTTGAGCTAATTTTTTATTGGTCCCGATTTAATTCAAACAGTTCATTTTTTAAAGTATTTAAGTATGTAAATGCTTTAAAGTAATGGTTTGTTTGCTTCAGCGTATACTTAAAGTTTGTTTAATGATTAAGGAGATTAGAATTAAAAAATTACTTGTCTGACTAAATTTTACTAGTTGTTTTTAGTTTTATATGAACCAAGTAGAGATCCTAGCATTTGTGAAGTTTACGCTGTGTTTGATCAGTTTTAAGAAATTTCTACCTTTGAGTTAATTCCCCAACAGAGCTTAAATGATGTGTTTCTTCTAAATGCACAGATTCGTGAATTCTGTACTACATAATTTTTAATGTGTAAGTTTACTTATAAAGCTTCCTTCATATTTAACACAAGTTACATACTATGTATCGATAAGCTCAAAGAATAAATTTAAGCAATGTTTGAATTGTCACATTAAGCCTCATTTATTGATAAAATGCAAGGTGATGTTTTATTTTTATTTAAATTTGTTTGTACATTGTTTATTAACTGCCACGTGTTTTAGTTTGACAAGATATTGCCTTATAAATTTGCTGTTACTATTTATGTGCACTTATAAATGTTCAGATTGTTTTGTTTATTTCAAAAGAAATAAATTTTGTAAAAATAATTACTTTATATAGTAATTTTGAAGTAACGAATGCTGATATATTGATGACAACTATAATGTTAAAAACCTGCAAGGTATTTTTATTTGTTTAAGCTGTGTCACGAAATAAAAAAAATACTCAGATGTGTTGTTAGATATTACAAACAGTTAGCGGCATACTTAAAATACCAATACGTTTGTCAAAAAATCAAAAAAATCTGTCTAAAAAGTACGAAAACTCGTTAAAGCATAAAATGCTTTCATTCGGTGTTAAAGGGTATTCTGTGTAGTTCATACAGTATGAAGTTTGTTAATTTTTTTTTGTTTCTAAAATTATTCAGGAAGAAAAGTAAATTAAAGAAAACTAATTTTTCATTGTGTTACTAAGGCCGCATTTTCCATAAACAAATTTTACTAAGGAATGCTGTTCAATCGAGCCAATTTTTTTTTGTGATTTTATTTAAAAATTTATAGCTTAAAACTATTGTTAAATAATATAAAAAAGAAAATTAAAAAGAAATTTAAAACAATTCTTTCAGGGAGCATGTTACTAACCTATGATAAACTAGAAGGTAAGCGACTGAGAAAATATAATTTTACAACTTAATAATAATTTCGCATGATTAGAAAAAACATTAATTCATTAAATAAAAACATTAAGTTTGAAGATAATAAAATAAACAATGAAGTAACGTTTGGTTTTTAAACCAACTAGTTTTAAAATTATTTTTCAAAATACGTAGATGTGAGTCCATCTGGTTGAAGAATTGTAGTAAATAAAATTTTTTGTTGTAGGTTTGGCAACATTGTTAACAAGCTTGCATATGTATTTAACTTCGATTGTACTTGTGGCATTAGATTCAATAAACACGTATGCAGAAAAGTCCTAAAATTAAAAATTAGTTGTAATTTCTCATTCGAAGTTGACATGACGCGTAAATTCGAGCAGTCGAAAGATACCTGTACGTTGTTATGAAATTTATAAAAAGTCAAGTTTATACTAGCCATAAAAGATTTGTTTTTGCAATTTTAAACCATTTGTTTCATTTTTTAATTTTTCGATATAAAGTAAGGCTGTTTTGAGTTTAGAAGCTTAAAGCAAACAATTTTAATACTGAATTTTCCAAGATTATAAATCTAAGTTTAGCAAAACATAGTGGTTGCAGCGACTAAACTATTTTATTGTACACTTATTAAATAAGGGTCGGAATTTTTTAATAAAGAACAGACTTAGTTAAGTAATTTTCGCTCAAGATTCCAATTAAAAGTGATTAAAAAACACACATGAGTAAACTTGTATTTAAAAGATGATTAATTAGGCAATAAAGTTATCGCTAGCGGGGTGTTCTGCTAGTGTTAGGGGTCTAGTTTAACTGACTCTACGTGCGCTTTAACTTTTATAAGAGATGTCCCCAAGCTAACGCTTAAAATATATTTGATAAATAGACTAATATGACAAACGGACTATTTATTAAAAGTATAATAAATAAGTGGCTTAAACTACTGATAAATGTAATTCGAGTCTGTGGGATCAAATGAATTTACAGTGAAAATGCATAAAAAAAAAGATGATAAAATACTTTACAACAAAAAAATATTAATTTATCGAGTTATTGATTCTTTTAAGATGCTAAAATACATGAACTAAAGAAGCTGAACACTAAGTGTTCGTTTAAACTAAACTAACGAAACTAATAAAAGCGAACTAATCGTTTGCTTAAACAAAATCATTTACAAACTGCACACAGCAAAAAGCCACCAACAAAAGCAATGGCTTATAGTTAACTGTAAAATAGTAAAAACTAAAATCTTTAATAGATACAAAATACGCTTTTTCAAAAAAGGATAAAATTCAAATAGCATTACGTAGTTTACTTACAAGTAAAAAAAAGACCTTCGTTTATATATATGCTACAACTTTAACCTACTTCTTTATTATTTTTGGATAAATTTACGTCACAAGCCAGTATTTTTTGATTAGTAATATTTTAGTAAATTTAAGGGCTATTTTCAACAAATCAACATATGATACTTAAATCTAAAAAGTAAACAAGAATAAACATTGTATACTAATTGTGGAAGCTATAACATAAGTAACACAAAAAAAAAAACGACAACATATAAACCTCTCAAAATATTTTATCTTAGGACCTAGTGAACAAAAAAAAAATTACAATTAACTTAATAAAAGTTTAACGTCTTGTCCTGGACCACAAGTTTCTTCAAAAAATTAGTCTAATATTTCTTTCAACTATAAGAAGAAGTTTTTGATTTTTATTGAAGAAAATTTATAATGTTTTTAACATATAAATGATAGCTTTTTATCTTAAACTTTTTAAACGTTTTTAAACTCATTATGTTAAAATAAAACTTCTTTTCTATTCAAAACGTTGTGTTATAAAATACTATTTTTTCATTACTCACTGCAAGAAAAATTTTGTACGAATCTCTTTATAAAACTTAGTTTCTATATGAATTGTAATTTCATTTATAAAGGCCACATTTACTTATACTAAGTAAGTATTTTATAAGCTAAAAGAGTGTGTTTAAATTTTTTTATTTTGAGAAATAAAACTATTTGTAAGAATTTAATTTAAATACTTTAATAATATAAAGCAGTGGCGTGGCAGTTTTCTGAGGTTGTGCAAAAATTTAAAAAAATAACCTTATTTTAATTTATTTATATTGCTCTATGAAGACTTTTTCCAATACAACTACATTAAATTACTGATGTAACCTAGAAAGCTTTCTTTTAAAGTCAAAACTAAATTCTTTCGTAAAAAAAATTTTTGATAAAAACAAATTTTAAAAAGAATGAGTGAAAACTGAAAATTAAATAAAATAGAGCAATTATTATTTTTTTACTAAGTTAAAAGACATTATAAAATGTTAGCCTACTTATGAAGAATTATTTTTACAAAGAGTCTAAGTTTAAAACAAAATTTAGAATAAACTTTAAATAAAACAAATGTTATAATACTTATAAATACAACTAATATAATATTTCTTTTAGCTTTATCGTGTTTAAAAAGTTATTGAATTCGACATAAGACTAAGAATTTTTTTTACTTATATATAACTTATGAAAAAGTGCCTAATTAGACTTGTAAGTAAATGAAAAAGTCCACAACGAAGAGTTTTTGTGTACGAATTGCAACTTAACTTAAAAAAAAACTTACTTCACTCAATACAGAAAAAAAATATTAATTACTCCTTAATATTGAA
Organism: Thalia democratica; assembly: GCF_965202585.1. Lineage (NCBI taxonomy): Eukaryota > Metazoa > Chordata > Thaliacea > Salpida > Salpidae > Thalia > Thalia democratica. Next base: position 11,453,018 of record NC_139166.1, read on the forward strand.
AAAAATATTTAAAAAAATACAGTAACTATATCAGTATTTACTTTATCTCAAACGTTCCTTAAAAGTATGGACTTAGACACAAAACTAAGAATGTTCTTTTTACTTATATATAAGTAAACAAAGAACAAAGGATTGTCTAATGAGGCTTGAAAAGTAATTGAAAAGTCTACAAACAAAGAAACTTTTATGTGCAAACTACGATTTAAAAAAAAATATTTTACTGTCAAATATATAGGTAAAAAAATAAATGTAAAATTTATGGCAGAAACATAAATACTTAGAATTTTCACCCTTGTAAAAAATTAACTCTTCTCTTCTTTCAGTTTAAGTTTTTTTCTATCATTTCCTCCTAGAATATAGTACATTTTTAAATTTAGTCCCTACCAATAGAAATTATATTTTAATAATTTAGTCTTGGCTGATTCATGGTGTTTCTTTGAAATGCTTTTTGTTCTTTTTAAAGTTAAACATGTTCTTTAAGTTTCATTACTGCACATGGATATTGTTTTAAAATGCTAGTAAGCTTTGAAGTTTCGTTAAATGTTTTAACCAGGTTGTGTTCTTTAAGTAATTACACTATTTTCACTAAACCATTCTGATTCATTTCTTTACGTGTATAAAATGTCTTTAGTTCTCTTTCAAAATTTTTAAGTTCAGCTAAAGTATAACACCTCTTCATTTTTTTATAAGTTAAAAAGGAAAAAAAAAAGATTTATAAACAGTAAAATGTTTACGAAAAATATTTGTGAAGTTTTTAAATGCACTGAAAACTTAAACCTTTTAGTAATATTATAGCTGACACTATCACAGACGTCGTTTGCTAAAGAAGTAAGTCTTGTATAATCAAGGGTCATCTTGAGATCTTTTTATTTTTTCTGAGTCATCCTGAGTATGTTGCAAGGCAACAAATTTTAATATACTTATCTAAAACTTTTGCTTTGTTTATGAGAAAATTAAACTAAGAGTCATAAAGAATTTACAGGTTTTGCTAAAATGTTAACCTACTCTAAGTAATTATGTATTGTTCTTTGATTTATCTCATTAAAATGTAATTTAAAATAAAAATTATATTTTCACTTATTTAAATTTAAAAGTTAAAAAGAGTAAACTGTTTTTCGGACCAAGCCGTAATTTTTTGATATTAAATTTTTTTTCAGAAGTTGTTATGCCCATATATCAATAAAATTTGCAGAATATTAAGTACTGTTTATTTCTAATATTAAACTTATCTGAGTTAAAAGATAATATATTTTATGTATAAATATTTGTTTTCAATAATTTTTTATGAAACTTGAATTTCTAATGTTTAAAATATTTATTTATATAGATTAAAAAAGTTTAAGTATTCAGGTATTCTTTGAATATAATTTATATCATTTGTTTCTTTTGTTGTTGGATAAACTGTAATTGCAAATAGTTATAAAAAAGAAACGATAGAGACAACTACAAATTAAAATTAAATTTTGAACGCGGACATATTTTGATCGCGGGTGGATTTTGAACGTGTCCCAGTTTATAATAAAATTTTTAATGCCAAAATACTGTTTTTTTTAAGTACAACTAGTTAACCTTATGGTAATATGCACAATGTGCACATGAAGAACTGAATCCTTAAAAAATTATAACTTAAATATTTAGGAAAATAAATAGGTAATGTATTGTTTCTTTTATTTGCTCATCCATAGTTTTAGTGTCAAGTATTTAAATTTTTAGCGTCACAAAATCATTAAACTAGAACGCAGGTACTTTAGCAATGTTATAACTATTTTTGGATTTTGTTGACAAGACTTAGAGCTTTTATTGAGATATTGTTAAAAATTTTTATTAGACATTTTTTAGGTATGCATGTTAGTTAATTTTATTTGTTTTTTTAAGTTGTAAGTTATTTTATTTAGCACTACTCAACTGTTTAAGAGTTCTTGAAATATTTTATAGTTTACATTGTTTGAATTTTTAAAGTATTCTACATTTAGACTTAAATTGTTACTAAGGTCTATTCCAAGTTATTAAAAAAAATAACATATATTTATAAAAAAGTGTTAATATAATAAAGTTATGTGGTTATTTTATAAAAAAGATACATTACTCTTAATGTCTGGTTTAAATAAAGTAAACTAAAATAGCATCTAGTATTTACGAGTATTTTAAATAGGTAGGATTTAGTTATAATGAGTTATATCAGTAAATTTAGTTGTACCACAATCTATATTAGGGGTCGGCAAACTGCGGCCCGCGAAGGATAGATCTGCGGCCCACGAACACGTTAATTTTTTGACAAGAAACGCAGCCCGCGAAACCTGGAATTTTAAACAATTTTTACATGTAAAGTAATGAAATTTCGATTTTACACAAAAAATCTAACAGTTAAATATATTTATTTTTCGTTTTCAGCATTTTTTATTAAAAACATTTAAAGTAGCTCAACAGTGTCTTTTCAATTTTGCTGTACTATTCTAGACAGTTTTTATTTGGAACTTAACTTATACTAAAAATAGTATCCAAAAACGTGTACTTTCAAAAACCTAGGCAACCATGAAACTGTTTACATTTTTTAAGGGTTAAAAATAGCGTTTATTTTTTTGTTTGTAGTTCACAGGTAAAACAGTTTTTTAAATACAGTAAACTCTCGCATCTTTACGCACTCGTGACGTTACGCTCTCTCGTTTAGTTACGCATTTTAAAATTCTAAAAAAATCAAAATATAAAGATTTTAATTTTAATTCGTCAAAGTTCTTATAGCATAAAGTTTGATTCCTACTCAAAAAAACCGTAAATATTTTTTTAAATACAATGCAAGACAAGCTTATTCTTATGAGGGCAAAAGTCAAAAAAAAAAAATTTGTAGTAACATAAACAATTTTTATTAAACATTTTTCTTATATTTTATATTTTTTATTTAATAGAAGAAATCCATTACAGCACCAAATCACCAAATGCATAATTTTGTAAAAGGCTATAGAAAAACAAATAACATAGACACCACACCAGTTACTAATGTAAACAAATGCTTAAATATAAATTAAATTTGCAAAGTAGAACAAAATATAAATGCTAAGTATCAATAGGTCACATATAAATAAAGACAAAGATAAAGTCTACTTATTTTTAAAAATATTATATTTTTCTACAAGTATTATTATTTTATATAAATTTAAATCTTTTTTTCGATATATGTACAGTTTGATCTTTTGTTTTCATACTTATAAATAAAGTAAAAAAATATGTTAATACTAAGAAAGTACCCAGTCTGCTTTTAACTAGAAGGAATATCAAAAAACAGCCATTTTATTAAATATATTTGGTACCTCTCGTATCTTTACGATCTCTCGTATCTTTACGCATTTTTTCTGTGGACACAATGTGCGTAAATAATCGAGAGATTACTGTAGATAATAATGGTATATTTAAGTATGATGAATAACTGTTTTAGTCTTCTTGTCTTTAACATCCCTTGTAGGTAGTCAGATTTGTATGGTTTAGCAGTATAACCTTCTGCTATTGTATGTAAAACCTTATACAGAAATTATCATGAGATTTACTGTAATGCACAGTAAGTACATTTGGTACTTTAAAAATTTTCTTAAAATTTTTTTCTTATCAATCTGTAGTAACTAAACGTAATCATGTGCTTTTTTCAAACTAATTTAAGCCTTTTTTTTTTTCGTTTCTTCGAATAACTTCTAGCTAAAGATTTTAAGTTTACATTTACTCTTTATAAACTTTATATTTTAATCGCAGATAAAAAATTGCTATACTGCTCAATAAGAATAAGTTTTTAAAGCTCATTTATGGCTTAATAATTTTTTATTATGCCGTTTTAAGTATTTAGGAAACTTAGTTAACCATTCAAGCTGAATTATAATATTTTATTTTATATTACTTGTTTATTGTTAATAAACTTCGTTATTTCCTTATTTCGTGAATTTTATTTTGATAAGGTAGTCAAACAAACAGGCTATTTTAAAAAATCAGACCTATCATAGACATTTTCATAAGCTCAGGTGTGTGAAAACTTCATTTCAAACACTTTTAGTAAATCTTCGAATTCTCAGAATAGTTTTTATGACTGTAGTGTAGTTTATTAATTGTATTTTTTTCTACTTTACTTAAGCATAATGTACCTTTTTATAACAATTATATTTAAATTAGGTATTTAAGCTTGATTAGCAGCAAGCTTTCTGCTATTTCAACTTTTAATAAACTTAGGCTGGTTTGATATAACTTAGATATTTTTGCTTTTAAAGCGGCAACCATTTAAAATATAAATAAATTACTAACAAGCTATTGTTTTAAAATATTTGAGCATTAATTATGTTACAAAATACTTTTTACTTTTTTTACGATAGAAATGAGTATTAATTTCATTCAGTTAACTAATAACTCATTTTTTTTATAAACTTAAAATTATTTAGAACGCAAAAACTTTTTTTAAAAGTTAATGTTTTTAAAGTAGGAAAAGGTGGTTCATAATATAAAAAATGAATTAGGTGATTCATAAATGTTTTCAAGCTCGGTTTTTATAGAGAGTTAATTTGTAAGTTAAGTAATCAAAAAATTTAGTTAACTTGATTAAATGATTAAAATAGTACAAATATTTTTAAAACTTAAGTATGTTAGTCAATGTAAATTTTATTCCAATAAATATATATAATTAAATAGGCATTTTTTGTGTAGCTAAATGTCATTAACAATAATAACTTCTGAATAAAATAAATATTTACTTCAGTGTGACTAAAACTAAAACCAAAATATGTTTTAAATGCAACTAAAACTGCACTCCGCTAAAATTTCGGATACTTGAAATTAAGCCCGCGAGCAGCAACTGGCTTCCGACTCCTGATCTATTTCCTAAAAATTTGGGAAAAACCATATAATAATGAATTTATATACTTTTTTGAGCAGAACCCTGGGAAAACCTTGCAACAGTTGGTTTTCTCCTTTTTAGAGTGAGAAGGTTGACTAACATATGATTTTTTTAAAGCAGGTTAGTATGTGTGTAAGGATTTATGTTGTTTATTAAAACTTTTATTTTTATTAAAACTGAAAATAGTATACCGTCTAGATACAATCTGTTTTTACACCTGTGATGAATAAACTATATCATCATTAACTTATTGTTTTTACAAAGGTTTCTGAATACTAAAACAATTTTTAATTAGTTTTTTACGAGTGCCTTTTACAACAATATACCAAATGGTGTTTGTATTATTTCAGCAATCAGCATGTTAAAAATAAAAATTCAATTAAATTAGATTAAATATTCTGTTATATAGTAAGTATGTTTTATTTCATGTTATATAAAATAAAATTTCATGTGTTGTTTAAAAAACGCAGACTTTTCTATTATTAATTAAGCTTTAAATTTAAAAATTCATTTTTATCTTAAAAGTTTATGTGTTAATAATATGATTGTTAGATCACTTGCATTAAAATTACCTTTTTACTAATAAATATGACGTGGTACTGCATTAATGTTATAAGGAAAAGTTACGGTTTCTACTCTTTAAGTTGCCACTCTTTTTGGCCATTTTGCATTTTATGGATAGCTAACGTTATGAAACCCTAATGTAGTAATAGCTTAAATCTTATTTAAATTTAATAATATTAACTATAAACTTTCTCAAGCGTATTGGTTTAAAACTGTGTGTGTCTATGAAATTGTCCTACTAAGACCTTAGTCAACCTACATAAACAATATATATTTTAATTAATCATCGAATGATCTTTTTTTTTTATGATTCAGTAAACTATTAACTATGGACTGGGTTTGGAATATCTTTAATGAGGTCAAAATCTTAAACGTTTTCATTACACATATCATATTTTTAACTTGTAATGTTAAATCTTTACTGAAAAATTCTTTAACGATCAATCAAGCATGTCAATTTAATTTTGTTCATTTCTCAGAAATAGTTATTCTTGTGGTTTAAGTGGTAAAACAGCACAGTGTACAGTTATATTATAAGTTCATCAATTCAATAAAAAAATATTTAATTTTTTTATTTTATTTAGTACATAGTATAGTATTTAAAAATTTTGCAAGAAGCGTTTTAATACTCTTGATGCTTAATTTATAAAATTAGTAAATTCAGACTAATGAAATAATTCAAACGCTGAAAAATTAAATTTTATAACCTATTACTTTATTTACAAGGCATAATTTGTTTAACTTATATTTTGGCATTCAAATTTTAATGCTCGCCTTATTAAAAATCATTTATGCTGCTTGATAAAATATATGTTTGTAAAGAATTTTTTAACTTGGAAACTAATATCAACGTTTTTCCTTTTATCAAAACCACATAAGAAAAATATATGTTTTTAAGATTTGAGGAAAAAACTATATTAGATGTTTATCACTTTTTTAGTGCCCCCCTTCTAGAAATAATGCCCTGTAAAACAAATCTGAAATGGCTTTTAAAGTTTTGATTTCAAGAAAACTTTCTATTAAAGGTTTATTTTTACTAAAAATTATTTATCTAAATGCAATTTATTAAAAAAAGTTCCTTTATTCTTTTAAAATTTGTTTTTTTTTTACATTAAGATGTTTTTAAAATGATTATAATGTTAAAAATTTTTGTTGTTACACTATATTTCTATTTTTTTATTAATAATATTACTAGTGTACTGTAAGCTAATATGTACAAGGTACATATCCTGGACTGAAACCCTGAAAAAATTTAAATTTAAGTATCTATTAAAATTATCATGTTAAAAACTATCCAAAAATTGAAAAAATAATTTAAAGCAAAAGTAGTTAAAAGTTTTTTTTTGAAACTTTAGTAAATAGTTTATGAAATAACTCCAATGCACATCAAAAATTAAATATTGTTTTGAGTATTATTCACTCTATTATACATTTAAATTACTATTAAAGTATTTATTTTTTAATATCTTTATTTTTAGAAAACATTTTTCTTTCAATTTCCCGTAAATTTTATTGTATAAAGAGACAACATAGTTTGTATTTAAAAATGTTATAAATATAAATCAAACAGTAGGTTTTCTTCTTTTTAAATGATAAGGGTAACTAATATATGATTTTATAAAAGCAAATTAAGCGAGTGTAAGCTTTTATGCTGGTGAAGTAATATTCCAAATATAAGTAACAAAATATACCAAAAAGTGTTTGTTAAACTTCAGCAATCAGCTGATTTTTAATATTTTTACACCTTGGAAATAATTATTAACATATTCTCTAATCTCAAAACCACATAAAACACATAAATAACTAATTTTTGTTTATAACATTAACTTTAAAAATGTAATTAGATGAATTTTAAGTTTAACAATGCCCTTTATACACAAAGCCCTGTAAAACAAGTCTTTATGGCTTTAGAGTTTGGGTTTCCAAGAAGTATTCTACCGAACTCTATTTCTTATTATTCACTAAAATTTGAGTATTTGAATAAAATAAGTTTTTAGTAGTTTTTTAAATGCAGAACTTTGAAGAAGTTTATAGTTTTTAAAATAAAGTTTTTATAACTAAAATACTTTTTTTAGAATAGAATATTACTAGTATAATATTTGCTAATTTTTCAAACCTGGACTGTATCTGTGGAGATACAACTTAAATAATTATGAAAATTAACTTGTAATGGAACACATCTTTCATTTACTCTTCCATTTTTTTAGTGTTTAAATGTTGAGTGTCACAAGTTATTAAACCAGAATGCAGGTATATCAGGCAATCTTACAATTATTATTGTTGCTGATAAGACCTAGAGCTTGTATTGAGATATTTCTAAAAGTTATTTTTAGACCTTTTTTAGAACTGCATTTTATTTGTTTTTTGTTTCTTTATTATTTAACTATCACAACTTTTTATTCAACAATACTTAAATGTTTAAAAAATATTTTAAAAATTTATAGTACACTTTGTTTAAAGTTATAAAGTATTTACTTATGAAATTAAATTGTTATTAAGTTGTATTTATTCCAAATTATTTTATTAATTAATTTAAAAAGAAAGAGTCAGGGTTGTCCATCTTTAAGTAAAAAAAAGTAGTAACAAACTGTCTAAAACCGTCCTAAATCAGCTTAAGTTTTTTTAAATTTCTTTTTAAACATTAGATTTATTTAAAAAAAAAGTTTCAGAAAACCTTTAAATTAAAAGAAATCTAGTTTTTGATAAAATATTGAACAGGTACAATTAAATATCATTTAAAATTTAAAAAAACTAGATTAAGATTTTCGAGGAATATTAAGAGTATCAGGAAATAAAATAAAAGTTACCTGAGTTTTCCTAAGTTTTTCAAATATTTCATACTAGCCTGAGTTAACCTATTTTGGGTGATAAAAAAAGATAAAATTTGAATCAATTATCATTTAAGCTATTTAACTTTTTGAAATAGTTAATTAAACTAGTACATAAGGAGTGGGTATAGAATATCTTTAAACTATCTCAAAATCTTATACATTTTATCTACACATATTGTAGCTGTTAATTCTTTACTAGAGAACTCTTTTAGAATCAATCAAGCATGTCATTTTAAATAAAAAAACAGTTAGTTCATTTCTTAAAAGCAGTTATTTTTGTGTTATTAATGGCAAAACTGAAATGTGTACAGTAATATTATTAGTTCATAAATTTCATAAAAACTTGTTTTTAATAACTTATTTTTTATTTTTCAAAGTATTCAGTTTTAAATTTATGGTCAAATCATTTATTCAAGTACAATTAATGCTTCAATTTTAAATTTTATTTTAAGATTCTAAACGGATAAAAATTAGATTTAAAAAATTTATACTTCTTTAACAAGACAATTTATTGTAATTAATATTTTGTCATTAAATGTATAATATTTGTCTTGCTTTTATTTATTATTGCAAATGCGAGTAACTTTTTCAGGCTGCTGAATTGAAACAAATTAAACAAAAGTTTGCAAAGACTTTTCACCTTGAAAACTAATATCATCTTTTTCTTTAACTACAAAACCACATAAAAAAACTACTTTTTGTTTTTTATAATTACCTAAAAAAGTGTTTTAAAAATTTGAACTTTTTTACTGTCTCCTTATCTTTCAAAAACTATGCCCTGAGTAACTACTATTTTATGGCTTTTGAAGTTTTGGTTCTAAGGGAACTTTTTACTTAATTTATTTTGTACTAAAAATTAAGTTTTAAATTACTATTAATGTTCAACTGTTTTTTTTTTAAAGTGTTTTTTTTAATGGGGATATTTAAAAGGTGTTTAAATTGCTTAAAATAATATTTGAAACACTAAGATACTGTTTTTTAGTTTAGAATATTACTAGTATACTCTAAGCAATATGTATAATGTACAATGACTGGAATAGATTCCCTGGAATAAATATAAACTTTAATATTTGGTAAAGTTAAATTAGGAAAAACCATAAAAATAAGGAAAATATATAGTTTTGATCAAAAATTATGGAAAATTAAAATTTTATTGTCATTCGAAAAGAAAAAAAAGTACAAAGCACATAAAAATTATATATTAATCAGAGTACTATTACCTTTACAGTAAATTTGAATAACTAAGTTTTATAAGATATCGGTTTTTTTTATCATAAAATATTTTTTTTAATTTCCTCTAATTTTTCTGATATACAGAGACGAAAAAGCTTGTAGAAGTAAATGTTAAAGATATTAAATAAACAGTAGGTTTCTCCGTTTTTAAGTGATAAGGGTGACTATTAAATTATTTTTTAAAAGCAAATTATGTATGTGTGCAACCGTTTATGCTGTTGAAACATAATCATATATCTTATTTCACAACTGAAAATAGTATTAACTTGTACACACTCAAGAAAATACCATTTTTTACACCAGTAGTAAATAAATTATAGCCTATCTTTCACTAACTTTTTTTTTCATAAAGGTAAGTGCACCTTAAAAAACTTTTTCGTTAGTTTTATACAAGTGACTGGTACAAAAATATACGAGATAGTGTTTGTGTTACAAATTAAGGCTTAGTTAAAACAGATTCCATATTCTGTTATATAATAAGTATATTTCATAATGTGTTTTATTATATATAAAATTTCATATGTTGTTATGTAAAAGCAGATTCTTCCAAAAAGAATCAAGCATTTAGTTTGAAATTTTATATTTATCTAAAACTTCTAAACTCTTTTACTTTTTCACTAATAATAATTTGGTATTAATGATGTGAATATTTATTAATGATAAAAAGAAAGAGTCAGGGTTGCCACTTTTTCATTTAAAAGACATTCTGCGACAGTACTAAGTCATCTTAAGTTTTGCTTAATTAATTTTGAAAGTATTTGATTAACTTAAAAGATATTTAATTAATTTTACTAACCATTAGAAACCCAGTTTTAATGAAGTTTTTAACAGATAAACTTGTTAAAGTTATCCTTAATTTTTAAACATTACAAATTAGACTGAGTTATTGTCATACTTAATCAATTTAGCTAACCTCTCTAATTGAAACCAGCTCAAACTACTAACAGCTCGATATTGTTTCATATTTTAAAAAAGTTACTCGTAGGTAGCATTACTTAGAAAAAAACTCTTAGTAAGTTCTACTTTTAAAGAAGAACTAAGCTCTATTTAAAGTAATAACAACAAAACGAGAAGATAGTTAATTAAATGGTAATTAAACTATCAGATATTTAGTTGATTACCATCTTTAAATCTAAATTATTTAACATAGGAAAATATTATTTTAACATAACATGCTGTTAGAAAGAACAACAACAACATTTTAAATTCTACGTGATCAGGTTACTTAAAACGGATTTGAAAGTATAAGTTAATATTTTAAATGTGATCTTTTTTATGTTAAACACATGATGATATAGTTGCCAATTTAGTTGCCAAATATTATTGCCTAGATTTGAAGTTGCGAAGTTGAAAGTTGTATTGGTCTTAATTAATAATAAAGATTTTCAAACTTAAGGTTAATTGTAAAATTACTTAGTCCAAAGCAATCAAAAAAGTTGACAAACCTAGTATCTGAACACATTTTTGTTTTTAAAACAAAAGAAATTCATAAAATATGAAATTGATTTAAAAAACAAAATAATATAACACATAGGATTTAATTAAAACATTTAAAATGGTATTACAGTATTATTCTAGTAATATTATACCACATAAAAAATTTTAATACAAGTAGTTGTTAGCTTAAAATAATTTAGTTAACTATTAATATCGTTTTTCATAGATGTGTTACCAAGAAATACTTCTAGTTTTTTGAATCATATGTCTTAATTTTTTTAATATACAGCAAACAGTCAGCATTTATTGTATAACTTTAAAAAAAAGCAACAAAATAAATACTAAAACTTATAATAGAAAATTTTAATATCAAACAAAAAATGTCCCAAGTCGGTAATAATACAAAAATAATGCAAGTGAAAAATGATGCAAGCAAATACGAGCTTGTTCCTATTCATAAATTACAACCTCAATTTCGTGAAGATTGCCTTCGAATGATAGAAATGGAGTTTTCTGGATACATTGGTAATAAGTGAGTTTCTATCAAGTTCACAATTTTGTTTAGATTTTTTTTTTTTACTCTAATTATAATTGTGTATAAAATTTAAGCTTTTGTATTATACTTTCAACATATAAAATGAATATCTATTTTTCTAAAACGAGAAACTCTTATTTATAACTTAAAACTGTTTTTAATAAACTGTTTAGTCAGTTGTTTGTTAAGAACAGTTCTATCCGTTCAATAGTCAATAATATTTTTATTACTTTAGAATGAAGTCATTAGCAAATTCTCGTGATGAACTACCAATTTCATTTGCATACATGGATAGTTCCGTTATTCCTCATAAAATAATGGGACATGTGCTTGTCGAAAAATGGAAATACTTCAATGATGTTGAAGAAAGAAATTGGGAAAGATGTATTGAAACAAACTATACTGTTGAATTTGATTTGGGTAAGTTAACTTGATGTGTTACTGAGAATAAAATTTAAAGTCACAACAGCATAGTCAAAATATATAACTAGTTTCAATTCAAAATGTTAGAACGCTAAAGGTTATTACCTCTATTAAATATTCTTTTGTTAATTTTATAGGGATCAACTGTTTATAAACTGATTAACTTTAAATAAATAACAGTTTTTAATTTTCAGTGATAGTATCAGAAGATTATAGAGGAAAAAAGATTGGTAAAAGGATGCTGTTGGCCGCTGAGAATTGGGCATTTAAAAGAGGATTTAATTGTTGCGTTGTGCACTCCACACATGACGTGGTGGAGTTTTACGAAAAATGCGGGTACAATGTTGAGTTTAGACAATTGACAATTGTGTTGATGAAAAAGGATCTTTGCAAACAACCTTAAAAACTGGATGACTTTGAAAAAGCTATAATCTTTAAGAAAAACGTGTTAAACAGCAATACATAATTGAAGTTTAAAAACATATGTATGTTTAATTTTTAATTTTGTTACTATTTTAGTTTAAATAAATTTCTTCTCATAGTTTTCGGTTATTATATTTCAATCTATAAAAAACTTAATTATTCTATATATACATGTGTGTGTCTAAACATACCAACCATCAGACGATATTTCCGCGTAATCTTCGCCGAAATCATCTTTGGCCCGCAAGTAAGTTTTTTTTTCAATTAAATGTGGCCCAAGAAAAAAAAAATTCTGCGGACCGCGATCATGTAAATGTTGCACGCTTAGCAAAAATATAATTGTTAAATTTTTTTGGTAACTTGGTTAAATTTTAATAATTACGTTTGAAGTCCCTGCTTAAGTACTTTAAACAATAAAAATACTTTACTATATTTCCTTAAAAATGAGAAAAAAAAACATATTAGCATTTGAGCAGTATTTATTTCTTAGTTTCATAATAAAATTTCTTGTTAAAATAGAAACTACTAATCTCAAAAAACTATGTAAAAAATGCTTGGACTCAGTAAGTTATTTAAAATAATACCCATTTAGTAAACAACCTACATGCAAATGTTTTCCATTGTGTACAAAAGTAATGCACAGTAATAAAACTTAAATGTTATTTTTATATTTTAGGCATTTTGTTTAACATAAAAACCAAACCAAATTTCTCTTATAGAAAACAATAAAAAAGTAACGTAATAGTAAAATATAAGGTTTGTTTTGTAAGGTATCTAAACTTGAAAATGACTGAGAAAAAGTCATAAACTAATTATTTTATCTTTAAAAAAAAAAACTACAATTTAAATAAGCTTGTTTCTACTGGTTTTAATCAGTCTTATTACTTGTAAACTTTTTTATTCAATTATTAAATAAATATTGAAAATAAGTTTTATAGTATTTATTGTTGTTACTATAACTTAACTATTAAAATATAGTTTAAATTAATTTTCTCAAAAACTTTATTGAATAAGTAAACACCGGTATAAACTTTAGCCAACATTTTTTTAAAAAAATAAAACAAAATTAATTCATTCAAATATATTAAATAAGAAAGGTTATATTTAAGTAAATTAATATGTCTGAATTGGAAATAAAAAGTATCATTGAAAACTGCAAAGTTAGTAAAGCAACAAAGGAAAGTTTGCTACAACTAGGAAGAAAGAATGATGCAAAATTTCAGTCAATGGAAAAAGAAATCCATAACTTGAAAAGTCAGTATGAAACAAAAATCAAGGAACTTGAAATCAGTATCCAAAATACACAAAAAGCTCATGAGGAGGTCAACAAGAAACAAACTACAGAAAAGTCTCTTGATCACAAAATCAGTTCACTAAATGAAATTTTTATGAAATTTAAAACAGAGTTCTGCAAAAAGTTTGATAATTTTGAAAAGAAACTTTCAATGTATGCAGAAGCATCAACAAACTCCTTTCAAAAACAACCAGACTTTATTAGTAACATTGACAGTAAATTGTCACTAGTAACACATCAAATAAATGCTGAAACTGAGAGGAAATTGAAAGAAAAAAAATCTTTAAATGTAATAGTGTTTAATATTCCAGAAAACATTAGCAATACATCAGTTTATACGGTAGAAAATGCAAAAAATTACCTGAATAAAATACAAAGTTCTTTAGGTTCCAACAAGATAGCTGAAACTGAATTAGATACAATATACCGTATCGGTAAATACAACGGCAATAAAACGAGACCAATAATTTTGAAGCTACTGACACAATCTAGCAGAAAACGACTGTTGAGTCTAAAAAACCTTAAAATACAGCATCTGGGAAAATAAATTAGTATCTACATTAATATTGATCGAACAAAATCAGAGATGGAACATTTTAGAAAATTGAGATTTGAACTAAAACAAAAACAAGCAGAAGCTGAAAGTAAAAATTTGAACATAAGATACGTTATAAAACAAAACAAAATAGTTGAAAGTACTCAACTGCCCTTTCGGTTTAACGCCCAGGATCTCTGGGCCTAATAAGTCTAGCTTAAACACTGACATGCATCTTAAGTCATCTAGTTTAATCTTTAAATGTTCTAATACTAAGGCCTCAGGCACTGTTTTTTCTAATAGTTTAACCTCTAGTAGAGATTTATTTTTAAATGTTTCATATACTAATATAAGATCTATTTTAAACAAAATAAGCTTCATTGAGTGTTATATGTGTACACAAAATTTAGATTTATTTTTTTTTACTGAAACATGGTTAAATTCAAATGTTATTGATTCAAATTTTTGTCCTCTAGGGTATAATATAATCCGTAATGACAGAATAGGCAGGGGAGGAGGCGTTGCTGTTATATTTAAAAACTTTTTAAAATTAATTGAAGTAAAAACTAATTTTGTTTCATCTGATGGTTTTGAATTTTTGTGTTTTGATTTGATTCTTAAAGGACTCAGATTGAGATTTTTATGTGTCTACATCCCTCCAAATTTCTCTAAATCTCTAGCTGTTGTTTCAAACATGATCGACTTAATCAGAAACCTTATTCCAAAACAGTCTCCTTTTTACATTTTAGGTGACTTTAATTTGCCAAATATAGACTGGAATATTCCAAGCACAACCTACAATGACTGTCACAAATGTTTTATTAAATTTTGTTCAGATAATCTCCTTACACAACTTATTGACTCACCTACCCATAAGAACGGTAATATCCTCGATTTACTGCTTTGTAATTATATGGCATTAGATAGAGTTAAGTTTCATTTGGTTGATTCACCTTTAAGAAATGTAAATGATCATAATGTTATTTTGTTTGGGATAAGTGTTCAAAAAAGTAAAAAACCATCTCCTAAATCACTCTATCCAGATTTTCGTAGAGCAAATTTTGAGAATATTAATAAATTTTTATCAGACATAAATTGGAAAGTTCTTTTTAACAACTCAAAAAATCTACAAATGTTTTATGACAAATTTATCAAAACAATAAACTTTTCAATCAAACAATTTGTGCCTTTGATTAAACAAGACTGAAAAATAAAAACATATCCTTCTGATATAAAAAAGTTGTTAAGAGAAAAACTAAAACTCTACAAACAATGTAAGTTAGATAAGCAGATGATAGAAAAATACAAAACTGTATCAAAAAAATATGAAAAAGCAGTGAAAGTGTTCAACATAGAACATGAAAAACGTTTTTGCCAAAACACAAACTCAAAAAAATTCTACAGCTATGTAAAATCAAAGCTCAAGTTAACACCTTCTTTACCTGTATTAATTAATGAAAATAATATTCCAATAGTATCAGAACTTGATAAAGCCTCTTTTTTTAACAGGTCCTTTCAAAAGGTATTTATTAAAGATTGTGATGACAAAAATTTTACACTTGTTAGTAAAAAGTGTTTGGAAATGAAAAACTTCTTCATAAGCAATGATGAAATAATTAAGTCTGTTAATCATTTAAAGTATAAAATAATCAGAACGCCTGAAAAAATTCCTTCATATTTTATTAAACGTACTATTCATTCCCTAATTCTTCCAATTTCACTAATTTTTAATTGTTCACTAGCTACATCCTCTGTACCAAACCAGTGGAAAGTCTCATATGTCATACCAGTGCACAAAAAGGGTAGTAAGTACAACCCTTTAAACTACAGACCCATTTCTTTAACAAGCAGTTTTTGTAGAATTTTCGAACACATAATTTCTCTAAAAATACTTAATCACCTTTTTTTAAATAAGCTAATTTCACATAAACAGTTTGGTTTTCTACCTAATCGATCATCTAGTTATCAACTGTTGAATTGCTTACACTCATGGTTGGTTTCATTTCTAAGCAATAAGTCAACTAAATTTATTTACACAGACATTCAAAAGGCTTTTGACTCTGTATCCCATTTTAAACTAATAAAGACTTTAACTCAATACAAAATTCATAAAAGTTTAGTTAGCTGGTTCAAAGAGTTTCTTGAAAACAGAACCCAAAAAGTAGTTATTGGTAACACTTTTTCAGAGTCTTTACCTGTTTTCAGTGGAGTGCCTCAAGGAGGGGTTATTGGCCCACTTTTATTTATAATTTATATCAATAATATAGCTTTAGAAGTAGATGTCGATAGCAACATAAATCTCTTTGCAGACGATACAAAAATTTTTAGCCATTCTAACACAATTCTACAAAAATCTTTGGATAAAATTTATCATTGGCTAAAAGAAAGAAAACTAGTTTTAAATCCTAGTAAATGTCAGGTTCTAAACATTCAAAAAAATACATCTAGTATCACCTCTGAATTTAGAATAAACAACATAAGCTTACCTTCAACTAAAGTGTTTAAAGATCTGGGAATTTTTATTGCTGAAAACCTAAAATGGAACCACCATATCAATTACGTTTATCAAATTGCATCAATTATTTCTTTTCAAGTTTTAAAGAGTTTTAAATCTACAGATATAAACATTCTCAAAAAAATTTATCTCGTTTACATTCGTCCTAAGTTAGAATACAACACACCAATTTGGTCTCCATACCTGAAGAAAGATATTAACCATCTTGAATCTATTCAAAGAAAATATACAAGAATAGTCTTCAACCGTTGTAACATCTCATACACATCTTATTTTGATAGACTCTCAAAACTTGGTATTAAGTCTTTAGAGTTTAGAAGGATTGAGTTTGACTTAATTACTTTTTTCAAACTGATTAATAGTGAAACTGCAATTAATTTACAGTCTATTTTTGAACCTCATAAATGTACTTATTTACTGAGAGGTAACAGCAGAAAATTTACATGCAGACATAATTTCAATAATAATGTTTGGCATAATTCTTTTTTTATCGTTCAGTTGAATTATGGAACAAGCTTCCAAACGAATTAGTTTCTTGTAAAAAAGTTGAGCATTTTCGGTTAAGGTTAAAAAAGTTTGATTTAAATAAATATTTTGTTAGCAAAATTAATAAGTGATTTTTTTTGTTGTTATTTCTTCATTAACCACTGGTTGTATTTGTCTAATTTGGTTTAACCTATAGCTTTATTTTATTAGCGGCGCCTTTCCTCTGTGTATAACAAAACCTGTTCCTTAATACATAGTTTATTGGGCTGTTAAAGTGCTAGAGGCCTTGGGTTCAAGTTTTGTTTATAGTCAGTGTTCTCAACATTTATCAGTTACTACGAAAGTCCAACAAACGCTGAGTTATCTGAGTATTAAAGATTTGAAAGTAAATATGAAGCAGGCTCTCCTAAGAAAAATGAAAAACGATGTTCATAAAAAAGCGGTTCTAGTTATACGAATAAAAGTGAAACAAGTTGTACGGATAAAAGTTAAGCCGGTTACTCAAATGAAAGCTGAACCAATTGTTCAAATAATGTGAAGCCAGTCGTTCGAATGAAAGTGAAACCAGTTTTGGAGTGAAGCCATCTGTTCGGGTGAAGTTGAAGTAGGATATTGTTGTTCTCTTTTCGGAAGCACCAGAATTTTAAATTTTGTGTTAAAATTTTTGGTGTTTTTATGTTAATTTTTAAACTTTAATTAGTTAAACTCAGTTTTTTTTTCATTTTTAATGTACAATCTTGGTTTATTTTTGTCTTTTTGTTGTATGTCTTTCTGTATAAGTGGCCTAGGTTTTGATGCCTGGGTCCTTCATATGACAATAAACTTACAATAATAAAATTAACATAAACATCAACATTAAATATTTTTTGTAATTATAGATGCTAAGCTATTTATTTTTCGTAAACGTTTTTTTATAAACTTTATGTCTGTAGCTTCGATAGACTTTTAATTCAACTTCAATTTTTTAACGAATTTCGTGAATGCTCAATGTTTTTAACCACCGTAGTTTTTGGGGAAAGGTTTTTAAACACATATCTTGAGCTGTTTCTTAGATTTTTTTTCAACATAAAAAAAACATTTTTTCTATGCACAAAATCTTAGACGGTAGTAAGAAACTTTCCAATAAAGTTTTGTAGTACATACATTGTTAATAGTTTACAAGATATTTCAATCCATATATTAAAACTAACATACTTTTTGAACATTAGTATTTATTTATATATATATCTATAAGTATAATTGAACTTATAAATATATATGCAGCTTTTTAAAGTATTTTTTTAACAATGGCATAAATAGTTAAATCACAGTAATAAAGTTTTACGTTGTTTATTATAAGATTAAATTATTACTTAATCTTTATTTGAATATAATGATCGATTGTTTTTAAATACTAAGGTAAATTACATCGGAAAAATACTTTCTTACAAAAAGCTTTTATTATCTTATTATGTTAAACTTTTGTAGTATTAGTTTTATAAAGTTTTAATCAATAATTCATTTTGTATTAAAAGTAATGATCTACAGAATCAAGATTCGTACTCGGATTTGGAAGAATCCGGCCGTTTTGGACTTATTTAGTTCCGGCCTAATCTTAATTTCAAAATTAGATTTAAATTCGGATTCAGTCAAATTATAAATTTCAAAATAAGACTCGAATTCGTATTCGGCCGAATCATAAGTCAAAATAATATACGGATTTGGATTCGGCCGAATCCGAAACTTTGGATTCGGTTAACCACTTTGAACTTTTTAAATTTTACTTTATTGATTGTGAAAAGCTATATGTTAAACTAGTTGATGATTTCACGCTTGAGTGGATAAAAAAAGTTTTTTTTAACCTTATAAAAGCCTTATAAATTTTGATTTAGAGTTTCACAGTACAAAACTATGATATATTATTTTTTTAGACTCTCAAAAAAGAACTAAGTACATAGTTAAGGCGTTTAGCCTAAACTTTTTGGATAAGAGTTCTCATTTATCTACATATTAAGATTTTTACGTTTGCTCGTGAAGCTATTTCGGTTCAAATTCTGAATAACGATGTGCACGAATTAAAAAATTAATAAAATAAGTGTGACTCTCTAAGTCAGTATAAATAAAACTTGAGCTTTTTAAGAGCATAAGCTTAATAACTATTTAAAAATATATTTGTTGTATTTTGTTGTATCATGTTTCGCATAGCAGTTTAAAAAAGTTTATTTTTTTGTATCCATAAAATGTTTTATTCAACTGAAAATGTAATTTAAGAACAAAACTGCTACGACTTATATTAACAGTTTTATCAAAGTATGATTTACACAACAGAGATATTACAATACTATTTAGAAATAAAATTTACTGCATTTAATTTTTATAATACTATATTATTATTCTAAAGTTATTTCTCATTTACAATATTAATAATGCCTTCAATAGTCTGGCAACATTTTACTACAAGTTTGAAAGATAATTCTATCGCAGTATGCAATATCTGCGGAGCTAAGATAAAAAAAGTAAGTAGAAAGTCTAAATCCTATACTACCTCTTCCATGCACAAGCAATTGAAAACTCCACACAGTGAGAGTAAATCTTTATACAAAGATAGAAGTTGTACTGCACCCGAAGCTCCGAAGAAAAGAAAGCTTGAAGCCATCAGGCAAACTAGCCTTGATGGTTATAAGTCTATGAAACGCTGGGACATTACGGATTCTAAAGCAATTAAAGTTCATAAAAAATATGAATATGATGGCTATGGGCAATCAGCGTTTTGCAATTGTGGAAGACCAAGGCTTCATAGAGCTCTTAGCTGAATTAGAGC
Source organism: Thalia democratica (assembly GCF_965202585.1). Lineage (NCBI taxonomy): Eukaryota > Metazoa > Chordata > Thaliacea > Salpida > Salpidae > Thalia > Thalia democratica. Next base: position 11,472,958 of record NC_139166.1, read on the forward strand.
CAAGATACGTAATTCCAAGTACTGAGTACTTTAAAGAAATTATGCTTCCACAGGCTTATGATAGTCTGAAGCAGAAATATTACTAAAGAGTTGTCACATGCTTCGTCTTTGTTATTCACAAGCGATATGTGGAAAAATTCGTGAACAAATCATAAATTTCTTTAACCGCGCACTAATTAAGTTAAAATTTTAAGTTCAACCAACGTATTTTGAATTGCCGGGAAATGGAGGGTGAGCACACTAGCCAAAACATTTGTAACTACATTCAGGATATGCTTAGTAATTGGAATATTACCTTAGATCGTTTTAATGTTTTTTTTGCGAGACAACGCAAGAAATATTAAAAAGACCAAAGAGAAAAACTTTGTCAGTACCATGTTTTATCTATACGCTTGAGCTAGTATTTAAGTGTTCATTATTTAGGAACGTTTGTGTAAAATTGTTAAAAAGTTGTAATGTTTTAGGTTACGATTCTATTAGTAAAGGTACGAAAAATAGTTTGCCATTTCAGCCATTCTTTTATAGCGAACGAAACACTAAAAAGATTTAGGTGGCTTTTGACCACGCACAAACAATACAAAAAACCTTGTTTCTTGGTCAAGATGTAGATACAAGGTGGAATTCAACATATCTTATTCTAGAGAGACTGAAAAAGCTAAAATCAAGTTTCTGCTACTATGTGACTAACTATAAGACGATCAAGATTCGAATATTACACATGAAGAATGGCAACTGGTTAGTCACATCGTTCTGCTGCTCGGACCTTTTTTATTTGTAAGAAAAGAGTGTAGTAAAAAATGAGCTGCTCTCAAGCGTGATCTTGCATGCAAAATCACTGACAAAGTTTGTTAACTTTTATGAAAATTTAGAAGAAGTATCAAATGTTTGTAAAACTTTTTCCAAAAACATTGGATAGACTTGCGAAAAAAGGATCTTTACCAATAACAATAACTTGAACCTGAATGACAACAAGTTGCTGTTAGTCACAACAGCTGTTGATCCACGATATCGACTTTCCGCTTTCCATTTTACCTCAAAAATAATGTTAAAGAGCAGTTAAATATAAATAATAAAAAACATATGTGTTTCGAGGCTAATCAAGGTGGTGATTTACCTACATTGCCACCAGAATAACCAAAACTACAACACTCTGTAAATTTTGACACGAAAAAGTTTTAAACTTAATATTTTTGTTTAAAATAAAGTCAAAGACAGCTACACAGGAGGACGAGAAACAGTTGCTTCAATTTTATTAATTTATTATAAAAACACATAACTTAATAAACTACTGTTTAGATTAACTATTTTGATCATTATTAAAAATCGTATCATTTGAAATTATAAACTGAGTTGTCTGATTAAACAATAATAATATTCAAAACAATAAGCAACACCTATATAAAGCCTACTTTATATAAAACAAAGACGAACAACAAGCTTACTATTAAAAATAAAATAAAGTAATAATTAAGCATAAAGTTGTCTCAATTGTTAAACAAATTTTACTTGTTTGTATTCACATTAAAACAAATTTATGATGGCTCATTAGGTAAAGCGCTGTATGACAAATTCAAGTATGCGGATTCGAAAGCCTTTTGAATAAGTTATTATTTTAGTTTATTTTGAATTTGAATTGATTTTTCTGTTTATCTATAGTTTTAAAAAGTACTGTTTTAGAACAGATTAAAGTTATTATAAACGTACTTTATTTACCCTTTAAATTTTTTATTAAAATTAGTTTAAAACTTGTCCAAGTTAGTTTTGACCAAAATAAAAGAAACATTTTTGAAGAACATTATTTTTGCACCAAAAAATGCTACACTTTATTTCCACATTTTTTTACTAGTATGCGAAATTGAAGTACTTAAGTGATATAGTAGGAAAAACAATTTGTTTAAAATTAGCTAAACATTTCTTGTGTATAACATTTTCGTTTGGCTATTTTTATTTTTTAGTTTATTGTTAGGACCCTTTGGCAACTATTAGTTATAAGTTTTTAACTACAGTTGGTAAATTAATTACAAAACAGAAAATTACATTTTTTTTTTAAATTATAGTAAAGAAATTATAAATTACACAAAATATGCAAACAGATATTTCGATTAAACTAATAAAAAAGATTAAAACTTAACCATGTATTTTCTATGATATATAAGTGTACCAGAATTATATAAATTTGAGAGTAAACTAGCGTAAAGTAAAAACATTATGGATCGATATTTGTTTTTAAACTTTAAAATTGTTAAAATAAATTGGGTGGACAACTATTCATATTTTTACAACTAAAATTACGACAATTCAGATCTTGACAATTCAAATTTAGACGACTAAATTCGATAATCTAGTATAGACTCTTATATTTTACGTCTAACATTTTATCCTATACTTTTTAAATAATCGTATAAATAATTGTTAGCTTATAACAGATTGCAATAACGTGGATTTATAATAAAATAAATAAAATTTTATTTTAAACCATGTCCTTGAAAAAACTTGCTGAGCACCTTTCTATTGTTTAGTAAACAATTTATAATAATTTTTATTTATAAAACCTGTCATTTATTTTTTACATAACTTTTTCAGTATAATTTACAATCAATGATTTTTTATAGTTCACTATACGAATAAAACATATTATTGATTTTAATGCTATGCAAAATAAGTCACAAAACTTGACATTTAAATGACAAATAGATACTTTACGGTGACTGCAAACACTCATTAACTTATGTTTGAAGGTTAAAAGACAAAACTATTTTTGTTAAAAAACTATTTTGTAGTATCTTTAAAGTATTTATAATAGTTAGAAGGTTTTTTGTCGTAATTCTTAAAATTCTAAAAAATCTTAATCGAACAAGGTCAAAATTTTAAGGTCCCATTCAGCTTACATAGGGATTGTTATATAGGTTAAAACTGATGACGTCTTAATTGACTCTTGTTTAAAACATCTTAAAATTTCCACAGATTGTTTTCATGATATTTCCTACTTATAAATTGCCTTACAGCTGAAAGGTAAAAGGGCTTAATTTTTAAAACCATCCTAATCATAGTAATACTTTAAGGTTTATTTTTGTTGTAAATTTATGATTTTTTAGTTAATGTTACTTAGGTTTTAATTTTGCTACTATTTTTTAAAAATGTTTAAGATGATTTCAATTAAGTTTCAAAAAACAGTTACTGTATCAGTTCAAGGAATTTTATTGAAATCCACAAGTTTACAAACGGCTAAATAAGGGGTAGGCAAACTTCGGCCCGCGGGCTAAATGCAGCCCTTAAAGTTAAAATCTGCGGCCTGCGAACTCTTTTTCAGTCAGAAATATACATTTCATAAATAAATAAACAGTTTGAGACTTGTAATAAAAATTTACAGTTAGACTCTTAGATAAATTACTACTCTTTATTAGTGCTAGTGCTCTTATATTGCTTAATATACCATAGTTTTGATCTTAATATTATTTTGCTTGTTAATACTAGAACTTTTTTTATTAATGCGGCCCTCAAAGGTTTTTTTTCTAAATAGTGTGGCCCGCAAGCAATTGTTCCTAGGAAAGTTGGCCTGTGAGTTACATAAGGCTACCGACCCCTTGTCTAAATAGTTTTATCTTTTTACATGGTATTTTAATTTCCTAGTTAAAAACATATCATACAGGTTAGTATCTAGTAGCATAAACTAAACGACCTAAAAATGTTACTACATTTTACTTTTTTAGGAATTTTAATTATATTTATTCACACTTTACTCAGGTAAAACTATAATCTGTTAATAAAAAAACAAACTATCAGTTTTTTTTTTAATTCTCGGTATTTTTGAATTTGATAATAAAAAAGTTGCTTTGCTTGCGAACCGAATCTGCCTTTTTTACTATTTTTTACATTTGACTTTATAATGAGAAAATTGTTTTCATCTTCTAAAACTTCAATTATAATGCAATATATTAAAAATTGACTAGTTTACATGTCGGAGGGTCGGGCCAGACCTTTTTAGTTCCTTTTTTTAAAAACGATTTTAGATTCAGCCGCATCCTTTTGAAACGGAATCGATAGATAACTAAAACAACTTGACTTTCTAACCAGGTCAGTGATCTTTACGGGTTGCTTTGAGTAGCATACTTGTGAGAAGTACTCTATCTGACAATACTGTAATATCTTAGACTAGAAACCAAAAAGAAATTTTGACAAGTATTTAGGATCCTAATCGGGCAAGATCCTAAGATTTTTGAGCCGGTAGACAACTATTTTTTTTAATTTAAAAGAATTAGTTTTCGAGTTATTATTTTTAGCATTCAATAAAATATCAAAGTAAGATAAACGAAAACCGCAAACTTTTCTAATGTCCTAAACTTTTTTTTTGTAGTTAAAGCTTATAAGTAAAAATAAGTTAGTTTTTTAGAAATACGATTTTAAAAGCCCATATTTTTTTTCAGTTTAAAAATCATTACTTAAAAAATTATAAAAAGAATTTGTTATTCAAACTTTTGGAAGAAGTATATAGTTAAAGTTTTGACGTTAAGTTTTTATCCTTAAATTAAGAAAACGAAATAAATAAGAAGTCATGCTAATGTTGTACTATTTATTTGCAGACGAAATTGTAAACAAACTCTAAAAGAAAATTAAAGACTAAAAAAAAAACATGAATTTTCCGTTTCAAAATCAGTCATTAATCTAGCTTGCTCCAGCAAATCGAATGTTGGTTGCGCAAGTCTTCTACGATGGGCTTCTTCTTTCAACCGTTGCTTTTCTGCTGGTATTCTTGGTGGTTTGCACTATGAAAAGTATAAATATAAAAAATTAACTAATAGTTTTAATTAGTTTATTTGGAAATGATAAATGTTAAGAAAAAGGTCTAAAAGGTCGAGTTATAAAACTAACACTACTAAAGAGTATAAGGAAAATTAGGATGATGAATGATCAGTAACTTTCAAAGATTATCATTAATCTTTATTTAACTTAATTTAAAATGAGCTAAGTTGCTATGGAACAGCTTATACGGTCCCAAATAGCTTTATTTCGTTAAAGATAATAAAATAATAAGCCTTGCTTTTAAAAAGCATACTATTTTTGCCTTAAAAATAAAATCTAACAATTTTTTTCCAATAAAGTTTACTGATTAATACTAGTTTACTAAATTAGTCTGATAAAAAAAGGCTCAAAACAATTTTAAAATTACATAAAGTTCTACAACAAATCTTTGTTTTATCTTTAACTCACTTTGAAAGGTGATCATTAGATTGTACATTGGCAACGTTTCCCTCCAAGCTCTGCTTGACGATTTGCTCTTCACTTTTGTTAGTGTTTTGTCCCTTGGTACAATCTCCGAAGGTTTCTTTTTGACTTTTTAAAATCTCATCAAAGATTGAGGTCGTTTGTTCTGAAATACATTAGGGTTACGTTGTTGCTGAGTTTATTTTTTTTTTATAGACGTAATGTACTTATAATAAAGTTATTAATTTATCATTCATTTTTGGATTAAGGTGTGCTAACTACTTTGTTAAAAATGGAATTGACTTTGTTAAGTTTTTTGAATAATTGAAACATACGTTTAAAATTTGTTGTATTGATTTTGCTCGCTTTTACTTCTTTGATATCTTTCACATGTTTATCGCACACCTGTTTAGAAATTTTACGGATTTAAAATGCATAAATATGTTTGTTATACGTAATATTTTATATGGTTGTTTATTACAATTATATGAAGTTTTATAGAAATAAAAAAAGTGAGTTTTAAAAGTGAAAATAATAAATTTCGAGATCTGATTTTATCAAGGTTTTTTTTTAATGATGCTAAAATAACAAAAATTAAGTTATTATTATTTAAGGAACCTAAATTTTATCAAGTATATAGAACAATTGTTTCTTAAATTGTTTAATATGATATTAGAATAAAATTTTTAAAGTTGACAATAAACACTTTTCTTTTATAGTACAATACTTTAAAAACTAAGCTCTAATGTTGTAACAATGCAAAGAATAATAATACTGTATAGTTTTTTAGTATTTGGTGAATTCTATATATATATATTAAGTGTACTCTTTATTTAATGCTTAAACTATCTAGTAAAATTATTCGCATTCATTTTTTAAATCTAAACTAAATTTACAAAAATAACTTTATCTACCTTTTCAGTCTCTTCATCGTTGCGGGGTAACTCTTTTAAAAGCGTTTCCTTATTTACTTCATTTCCATCAGTCCAGTTTTCTGGTAAAACAGCAAGTGCAAATCCCAAAGTGGTTTTGTCATTGCTATTAGGCACTTTTGGAAGATTAGACGTTCTGTTTTGTTATAATTAATCAGAAATATGGAAAAAGCTTGTCACTTAGAACATAGCTAAGTTAGTAGATACATTCGAATAGTGTCTAATGAGTATCTTTACTAAAACCAAGCTGGTTATTTTTTGTTAGGAATGTGGCAACTTTAAGTTGTGTTTAATTACCGTTAATTTAAAAGCTAATTACTATAAACTTTTGTGAGTTTTATTAGGTTAATTGCAAAGCAAAAAGCGTCAAAAAGGTCGAGTTCTTAAACTTAAACTACTGAAGAATAATAAAGAAAGCTAGCATAATAAATAATCAGTAACTTTTTATAAATTATCCTAAACATTTTTTAAATTTGAATCGAAATGATTTAAATTGCCATAGAACAGCTTTAAACGGATCAAAATAGCTTTATTTCGATGAAAAGAGTGGAAAAATAAACCTTGCTTTTAACAGGCAGATAATTTTTTTTATAAAAAATACAATTCTACTCTATCAAACTCTATCAACTGTAAAGAGCTAGTTTGTTTAATAAGTAGAAAAATTAGTAAATAAATAAAAATGACCTAAAGTAGTTTAAAAGCTTTACAGAGTTTCCAAAAATATTATTTTTACAAGCTTAAACTCACTTTTGAAGTTGATTAATATTTTGCACATTTCTATCCGTGTCCACTTTATTTATTCTGTTATGCGGTTTGTGCTGTAAGTAATGAGGACTTACTCTCTTATTTCCAATTATTGTACTCTTTTTTTTTATTAAAGCATTCACGCTTGAATTTTTTCTGTTGATCATTTTGTCTAAAGTTCTGTTTTGTTTTAAATCAACAAAAAATATATAAAAAACATTTGACTTAGAACATAGCTACGTTAGAAGATACATGTAAATAATGTCTAATGAGTGTATTTATTAAAACTAAGCTGATTTTTTTTTAAATTGTGGTAACTTAAAGTTGTGTTCAATTAATATTAAATTAAAAAATAAATATTACATACTTTTGTGAGTTTAACAAAGTTCGTTGTATATGAGTTACGTTTTCATGTCTATGCACCTAGTAAAAACCTTAACGTTCTCTAACTGTTAAAGTAGCTTTTTTTTCTTTAATAAATTTATGATTATTCTAGTCAAAAAATATGGTTTTTGTATTGGCTATAAATTTATTTTATTATTTTAAATCTTAAGTATTTTGATAATTAAATTATACATAATTGTGAAACATGACTTTTGATTTTATTAACATGTGTGTACATCATTGAACATCCGTTGTTAATGAAATATAATTTTTTTAGTTTTACATAAATAATATGTCTTACTACATTTAAAATAGATTTACTACTAAATCAGTAATAAGTCAACTGATTGCTTGTATTTACACTGATAACAAATTAGTTAAGAAGTTAAATAAAAAAATCTAGTATTTATAATTTCTAAAAAACTTATATACAATGTTATCAAAAAACAAACAGGGTCCAATAAATAAACTCGCTTGTTAGAATATTTAAATCATTAAAAAATCATATATGCTCATCTAAAACCATTATAAAACCATATTAACTAGAATTAAACCGTCTACGAATACAAACTATATAAAACAACTATGGTTTTACATACAAACATGACAAAAGTGTGAACTTACTTAACGTACAGATGAGTTTATATTTTTTTGACTTATAAACGGAGCTTATAAAACTTAACAAAAAAGTTAGATTCATAGTTTAAATTTATAAATAAAGTAGAATAATTGGTTAGTCTGTTAAAAATCCTTACCTTTTTGAACTGTGCGATATATTTTTCGATCTCATGTAGTTCTTCTTAAATCTTTCAAGTTTTCTATGGTTCTTGTTGTACAAACTTTTTCTTGCTTGCTTTTGAGCTGAAGAGTCTAAAATAAAAAACAGTATGTTTAAATAATTTTACTGACATTTCTTGTTGACTAACAATTAAATTTAATTTTGATGTTTGTTCCTCTTAATAATAAATTGTTATTTCTTTAAATTATTGATAACTGGAACAAAACTTACAGTTTGCAGATTTTTTATTGACGACGTTATGATACTTTTTAGTTTCTTTTTTGATTGGTCTGGTTGTTTTGACTTGAGAATGAAGAGTTTGACTACTTGAAGCCTTTAAATATACCTCACGACTCTGTTTTTGTTTTTGTGATTTAATTTTGTATCCGAACTAACTAAGTCATTTTGTGCAAAAGTTTTTTAATTAATCTATACAAATTTTTAATAAAAAGTAACAAACATATTATTTCTATATATAACTTAGATAGATTATTTATATGTTATTTATTTTTTGATTGTATTCAACCTAGAACAAAAGATGAAAGATACACTTGTTTAATGTTTTTTATTCTTTAACAAATTTATGATTGATTTAGTCAAAAAAATGTTTTTTGTATTGGCTATTAATTTCTTTTATAATTTTAAAACTTAAGTTAAATGAATTAAATTATATCTAATTTTAAAACACGACTTTTGATATTAGGAACATGAATTTACATCATTGTACATCCGTTTTTTAAGAAATACAATTTTTGTAGTTTTACGTAAATAATATGTCTTACTACATTTAATATAGATTTACTACTAAATCAGTAAACATTATATTCATCAATATAGCTTTTGATAAAAAACTTACCTTGCCAACGTGTAAAACATTTTTGTTTTTCTTTCTGATTTTCAATGGCGGTACTTTCTGTTGACCTTTATCACAATTACTTTCATCAGATTCGATATCTTCTTCAAAATAACTTTTTGTAGCAGCGATAGACCTTTTTGGTTGTACTCTAAAGTTGCTGTAACAATTTTTCAGGAATATAAGTTTAAAATAAATAAAATATTAAAACTTTCTAGATATAAAATTTTAACATATTACAGACGTAAAAATGTTTAACTGTAAAATTAAACACAAATTATATTTATCAAAAAAAAAAGGCTTTAGTCTATAAGTTTTACATTTGTGCGAACATAAACGTTACTTTTTAGAAGTAGTTTGCATAACTAGATTTAAAACTTTAAAGAACTCGTAGTTTATATTTTATAATATAGCAACATTTATTTAAAGTATGTAATATAAAAAAAACTAACCTTGTTTTATTTTTTGTTTTTTGTAAAAGTTCTTCATCTGACGAATCAAGTTTTGCAATTGATGTTTTTTGGTTTGTCTAAAGAAATATAAAAGTTACAAAAATTGTTTTGATGTTTATAAAAAATACTATAATTATGTTTTCCTTACTTGAAACATGTTAAGTTTGCATTTTTTTGTAATAAGGTTTTTTATTTATTTAAGCAAAGTATTCCAAAAATAAGTTGAAGCATAACTATTTTAGTTCTTAACTTCACGAAAAATTGTTTTTAACATAAATTAAGAAATTACACATTGTTAACAGTTTCTTTTAAATCTTATTATTTGCATTAAATGTATAGTATTAAACATAGAATTAAAATTATAAATTCTCACTTTTGTGGATCTGCTTTTCCTTCTACTCTCTTCTTTTGATACCAGCTCACTAAGTTGTCTCATTAAATATTCTTGAAGTTCAAGAGCCATATCGACTATTTTGTATCCGGGCTGTTTTTTAATATTAGATGTGAATTTTTTTACATCTTTTTAATATAGAAAATATTAAATTTAATTAAAAAACGTATGTTTCAACATCAAAAAATCAAGTAGTATGTATTAAATCTGTAAAAAACAAGAAGCAACACTTAGTTATTATTATATTATTATACATTTGTTTTATTAGTGAGCTATAGTATTCCCTTTGAATGAAAAAAAAAACTTAAAACTTACAGAAATGTACTCGTAAGAGTTTTTGAACATCAATTCAAAATCTGCTAAACATTCGTCAGCATTTTTGTACATGTTGTTGTCCAGTTTTTTCTTTATATCTCCGATGCACATTGGCTTTTTGATGACTTTAAAGTAGTCCTGTAAAACATTTATTACTATATAAGGTGATATTTTATATTGTAATTTCCAGTTATTAATGCCTATCTTGAACTATTTGCAGTTCTTAAAATTAAAAATACTTAAAAATTTTAAAAAGAATACTTACAAAAAGTAAAATAAAAAACTATAAATAAAAAGTTGGTAAAACTTATGACTATTTTCAAAGAATACTATTTTAAACATGTACACTGTACTGGTTATTTTTTGTTCATTTTTGTTTGTTATCTTAATATAACATCATCAATTATAAATTAGCTTTATAAAGTTTCAATTGAAAATTATTTTGTTATCACAAGTTGTTTAAAATCAACTAAGATGAATAGTGCAAGTTAAATCTGAAACAATAAACACAAACAGGTGCTCTAAGCTGATTTTTAGTAATAAAGTGCCAGTTTCAAAATGATTTTAGCGAGTCAAACTAAAAAAATCATCAAATTATCATTAAGTCCATCATTAAAACCTTACATGCAATGATTTTTATTATTATGTAGGCAATTATTTAGATTAGTTTAACAAAATAGTTGTTTTTATAGAGAACTACAATATATTCATAATTAACAAAAAACACAAATAATATATATCGGTACAATTTTTTTGGGGTTATTTAAAAACAATAACTAAATACTGTTTGAATACTTCAAAAAAAACTTACCTGTATATCTTGCACATTCGGATCAACAGGGTCATTAAATGGCCGGCTCATTGCGTGAAGGAGCATTCTAGGAATTATTTCTTTTTTGATGGATTCAAGTTTGTAATCCATATTTAAGTTTATTATTATGCTTCTGATATTTATAATTTGGTGTCAGTTATATGTAAACTAAGGAGTTTAGTTAGCAAAAAAGAAATTAAATAAGACTTACTCCTAGTATTTTATATCCACAATGAATACATATTTGTAAGAAATGTATGTCTAAGCTAATACTTACCTATTGTGCTCTTGTTAGTCCTTACCAAGTATTATTGTTGTGTAAACATAAGAAGTGTTTTTAGAATAATAAAACTAAAATATTAATAAAACACAGTTAAGGTATTATGTTGCTTGTGATGTACTCAAGTTTGTAAGATATGTTTAAGTTTTTTATAAGTTATCTAGGAATTGCTACCTAAGTGCATTTCTCCTTTCAGAATATACAAATGTCTAGCTAACAAATTCTTAGAAGGCACTCCTAACATAATCTTTTTATCTATTATTTTTCTAATAAAAATTAATTCTAAGTTTATTATAAATGTATTAATAAAAATTATAAGTTTTATATATATTTTCTAGTTTATTTATTTCGTTTTTTATACAAATTTTTTCGTTTAAAAAATAAAAAATGTTCTAAATACTAGGTTCGTACATTATTCTCATGATGTTGGAACAAAATTTATTAACTCTTAATGTTTTATTATAAATCAACACAACTTTTAACATTGCAACTTCAAATCTAACTCTTAATTTATTTTGTTTATAAAACTACCGTCTTTAAAATAAAATAACTTCAAAAGCATAACATTTTGAATAGTTTTTCTCGTTTCGTATAAGTTTAATAAAAAAACAACTAATATTTGTATGTATGTTATGTGACACAATATATTATACAAATGTTTAAAACGTAATGAAGAGTATAAAAATCATCGCTAGTTTACTTCAAATTGAGTCAGACCTAAAAAAGTTGAATCAGCAAAATGTAATAAATTGTATTTCTTATCTTATTTTTATAACTTTAATTTTTGATATGTTTCGGTTAGGTTGGATAGGGAGAAGGCTATCAATAAACTACTTATCAACAAAAGCTTTAAAAAGGCTTCTAAATCATTATTTTTTTTCAACGTTTTTTCAGCTAAGACTGACTTGTGAATATAATTTTAAGAAATCATTAGATAAGCAATTCATTTTTTTTATATATAACCTTTAAATTTAAAAAAATCACAAAAAAATAACTCGAAAACCTGGAATTGGTTCTTAGAAGAATAAAAATTAAATGTTCTAAAGTTAGTTGGTCTTAGGTTAAGTGTCGATAAATGAATAAAACTAAATAATTAATAAAACACAATTAAGGTACTATGTTGCTCGTGATGTACTTAAGTTTGTAAGATGTGTTTAAGCTTATTATAAGTTATCTAGGAGTTGCTACTTAAATGCATTTCTCCTTTAAGGTTATAAAAATGTCTAGCTAACAAATTCTGAGGAGGCACTCCTAACATAATCTTTTTATCAATTATCTTCCTATAAAACACATTATTGCTATTTATTTTTAGTTTTTTATAAAATATTTTACTTTCTTTTCGCCTTTTTAATTAAGTTTTTTTTTTTAATTTAAATTTCAAATAAAATTAAGCAAATATTAAAAAAATTAAAAGTGCGAAAATGATGCTCTAATTTTTATATAAATGTGTTGATAAAAATTTTAAGTTTTTTATAGTTTTTTTTTCATATATTTCGTACTTTTTACAATTTTTTCTTTGAAAAATAAAAATTGTTCTAAATTCTATCTTCGTACATTATTTTGATGATTTTGGAACAAAATCAATTAACTCTTAATGTTTTATTGTAAACCAACACAACTTTTACCTTGCAACTTCAAATTTAACTCTAATTTTATTTGTCAATCAACAAAATCGGCGAAAGTCTGCAGAACAAGTCCGATGCAGAACGAGCTTACCAGATCGATGCAGAACGAGCTTACCAGATCGATGCAGAACGAGCTTACCAGATCGATGCAGAACGAGCTTACCAGATCGATGCAGAACGAGCTTACCAGAACGATGCATAACGAGCTTACCAGATCCGATGCAGAACGAGCTTACCAGAACGATGCAGAACGAGCTTACCAGATTCGATGCAGAACGAGCTTACCAGAACGATGCAGAACGGCGAAAGTCTGCAGAACGAGCGTACCAGATGTCTTGCCTAGTGGACAATGCTTTAAACGTTGCACGGCAAAGACAATACTGACGTCACTAATCATTGCCAGCAAATGGTTGCTTTATGCGAAAGCATCATAAACCGTTTGTAGATTGACGACTACAACTTTTTCGGTTGTGACTGACTGATGAGTCCTAATAAGGACGAAACCGGTCTCAGTCTACCGAAACTTGTGGTCTGATGATCGAATTGGCATGATCAACCCTTTTGTTAATTTTATTTGTATTTAAAACTAACGTTCTTAAAATTAAATAATTTATTAAGTAAAATATTTCGAATTTTTTTCTCGGTTTTATATAATTTTATAAATAACCACTAATATCTATATATATGTTATGTGACAGTGTATATATTCAAGTATGAAAAACGTAATGACAAGTATAAAAATCATCGCTAGTTTACGTCAAACTCAGTTAGATCTAAAAAAGTTGAATCAGCAAAAAATAATAAATTGTATTTCTTATCAAATTTTTTAAAATTAAATTTTTTATAAATTTAGGTTAGGTTGGTTACTAAAAAGGCTATAATTAAACTACCAATTAACAAAAGCTTTGAAAAGATTTGCTAAATCATTTTCAAAAATTAAAAAATCATCGTAAAATATAACTGGAACAACCTTGAATTGGATATGTTTTATCAAAAATTTTTAATTAATATAATAAAACCTAGAAATTTTATTTAACATGCATCAAAATTAGTGAAATTAAAAAAATTGTAATTGTGGTGAAAACAATAGTAGCCTATTGATAATAATTAAGCTACTACAAACTGTAATTTCTTTAAATGGTTTTTATAAAACCAAATGTTCAGTAGAAAAACTATTTTAAAACGGCTAATAAGTTATGAAACTTTAGTTACGGCATAGCACTACTTAGATTTAAATAAGATTATATTTATCAAGCTCTAATTTTAGTTAATCTATATTTTATTACAAACTAATAAAAGCTAATTCCTCGCATGAGTTCAAACAACTAAACATAATTAAAAGATTTAGTTTTACAAAAATATTGAGATCTTAACAGGAAAGATAAAGCAAACAATTTTATTTTTATAATTAGTAAACATAAATTTACAACAAAATAATTTTTAAGCATCATAAACCAGAGTAACAAAATTTTATAATGTATCATTTTTTAATACAAACTATTAGGTCAACGTAAAAGTCAAAGATAAAAGTTTTTTAAATATAAGGAACATTTTAAACAGTTTTTAAACTGCTTATTGCCAACTGTCGTTTTTTTTTAAAGAGAGAAAATTATATAATAGATTGATTAATTTAACTGAATTTTGTATCAAATTAACTTTATTATAACATATCATACCTATGTGTGAAATAACAGTTAACAATATACTTGCACGCTTTTCAAAGCTATTTAAAGATTTATTATAAGTATGTTATAAACTGTATAATTTTATGAAAAATATAATCAAAGTAAGTTAAAAGATTAAGTTATAATACTTTGTTAATTTCTTTGTTAATCGCGTTAGTTAATTAAATTAACAAATTTTAAGACTGTAAATTTAGTACCCTTTTCTAAATTAAAATGAATTTTAAATTTAACCTAAGTTTTTGTATTTTAACTATTATATTTAATTACTAGTTGTTTAATTTCTTTGAAAAACGTAGTAAAAATTGAAATTTTTAGTTTTAGTAAAGGTACATTTTTATTTTTAGGTAGTTAAAATTTTCAGTTAAATCTTCATTGGCAACTCTATCATGATGTTTTTAACATAATAAAGATTACATATAAAATATCAAAATATACTTTCAAATCTGTTTTAATAACTTGATTTCGTAAAATTTAAAATGTTGTTGTTGTTCTTTCTAATAAGCATGTTATGTTATAAAAATACATTTTCGTATGTTTATTTAGAATTGTAGATAATAATCAATTAAGTTTTTGATCGTTTATTTACAACTTTATAAGAAAACTTCTCGTTTTTTAGTAATAATTTTGAATAGAGATTAGTTCTTCTTTAAAAGTAGAACCTACGAAGAATGTTTTTTAATAATTTTACCCAGCCAGTAATTTTAAAATTATAAAATGATATCTAGTTTATACTAGTTTGAACTGATTTTAAATAGAGAGGTTAGCTAAATAGATTAAGTTTTTCTTAATTTGATTACTTAGTTACTTAATTAAATTAATAACACTTAAGTACTTAAAGACTTAGGTACTTAAATAATGAGTTTTCTTAGGAGAAATAACTGAAAGGCGTAAATATTTTGGAATTAATATTTTAAAGCTATAAACTAAAATTAAATAACTTTTAAAAACCATGCTACCTGATTCATTCTATATAAATAATAGTTTAGCTTTTATATAAGCAATTTTATCAACAATATATTTTATTTTTTAAATATAAATAAAATTATTCTATAATAATAGGAAACAAAATGATTACAGAAACATACTGTTTTTCAAAGTTGATATAGTTTATTGTAATTTTGTTTCATTATAACAGATAGGCTAACTCATTCTAGTTTGAAGTATTTTGAAAACTCAGAATAATTCAGTCTAGTTTGTGATGTTTAAATATATAGGATAACTTAAGCAAGCTTATCTGTTGATAATTTAATTAAAAAATAGATTTCTGTTGATTTGAAAAAACTTATTTAGATACTTTTAAAGTTAATCAAATATTTTAAAAATTAATTAAAAAAATTTAAGATGACTTAGTTTCACATCATCTTTCCAGATGTTAGTTAGTTAAAAAGTACAAGAGTTTATTCATCACAGTTGTAAAGAAATATGGTATTTTTCTAAATACAGATATTTTAATATTATTTTCAGTTGTAATAAAAAAATTAAAAAGACATTTTAACAATTCAAATTGTCATATATTTATTCTATTTGCTTTTAAAATTCATATAATAATTACCGATATCATTTAAAAAGTCTAAAACCAACTGTTTTAGTGCTTTATCAAGATTTTTTCTCAATTTTTTATTTATTTTTTGTAAGGTGTTTCCAAAGTTTGTAGGTTATGGATTGTGGTACACTTACATTATTGACCCTCCTGGTTTTAATTAACCCTACGTTATCAAAATACTTAGAAATACTAGATGATAGTTTAGCTACTTTATATAAATCAGAGAATACTATTTTTGTGATTTATCTTTAATAAAAAGAACCATGGAATTTCAATCTTTTGTTAACAAAATATAAGTTAATTGAATAAATTAAAATAAAAAAAACTTTATAATAGTTTATGTTTAAAAGTAAAATACTGTAAAACTTTAAATAGTGTTAACTATAAAATATTGAAAGAAATTTTAAACAATTTAGTATGGCCAAATAAAAACTTTTAATACTTAAATAATAAGCATACAAAAACAAACAACATGCAGTTCTAAAAAGTGTCTAATAGTAGCTTTTAGCAATACCTTAATACAAGCTCTAGGTCTTACCAAGAATAGTCCCAAAATAGTTATAACATGTCTTAAATACTTGTGTTCCGGTTGTATAATTTTGTGACATTCAATATTACGACTTTCAACAACTTTAGAACAGGGGAAGATTAAATGATAAACGCGTGCCATTACAATTTAACTCGAAAATATTTAATTTGTAATTTTTTCCAGGGATTCAGACGAGGCTATTTAAATAATGAACATTAACTTAGAGTAAACTAGTAATATTCTAGACTAAAAATAGTTTATTAGTATTTAAAACTTTATTTCAAACACTATTAAGTTCTTAAAAACTTCTTCATTAAAAAAATCAACAATTTACTTACGTTTTGTTATAACACTAAATAAAATCTAAGAAGTCACATAATTTTGAATACAAAATATAAGAAACAAAAATAACACCTTATAAAAGAAGTAAAAATTTATACAATTTTATTTATCAGAGTTATAGGAGGTCTAAACTAATTAGTTTAAAATTAAACGATTAATTGTACTAGAATGCTTTGACCACATTTTACATATTTTTTTTTTATAAATAATAAACTGTTTTAAACTGTTTTATATGGAACTTATAAACTGAAAAACTTTACTGTACACTGCAACAATACAGTACAATGTACAAACAGTTTGTCTGTTTCAATTTAAAATGCCATGCTTGATTGATTGTATTATAACTTTTCATTAATAAATTCACAACTGTGGTATGTGTAATGAAAATATTCAAGATTTTTATTAAAATTTGTCTAAAACCTGTCCACAGGTAATAATTTGCTTAAACAAAACAAAAGATTTAAATAAATTAAATGCTGATTACTTACATTTATAGTTGTTGTGTAGGTTGATTTAAAATAGTAGAATAACTTCATATACTTGCAGTTCTAAACCAATACGCTTGAGAAAGTTTTTAGTGAAAACTATTAAAATTAAGGTTATTTTTAAGCTAATAATGTACCAGGCTTTCCCATAGTTAGCTGTTTCAGAAATTTTTGTGGCTATAGGCCGCAAAGGGGATCCTGGGAAGTAAAGGAGTCTCAACGGGGCCATCATAACTCAAAGTATTCATTTGACATTCTGAAGTTTACAGTAAACCGCTAAAAAAATATTTAAATGTAATATTAAAACTTGTACTAAAAAATCACAGTTAATGGTGAAGGGCAAAAAAATGTTTTCTGAGTATTAATCGCCAGTCTTTTAACTTTATAATAAATTTGTATATTTTTTTATTTTTACTTGAACATGTTAATACTTGAGTTAAACCGTGCCAAAGACTTTTTAAGATAAAATTTTTTAAGTATGTATTTTTTTAATTTTTATACAATTATCTATTTAAACTTATGACCTTCTTTATAAGCTCTTTTTTGACCGAAAAGTGACCGAAAGTAAAATGACTTTTAATAAGTTCAAAAGTAAATTTAAATTAAAAATGACCTTTTAAAGTTCAAAACTTAAGCTATTTCAAATAAATGTTTGTAAATTTTTTAACCCTTCTTATTTTTTTAAATTAATTTCAAAAATTTCAAAAATAATTTAAACAAGCTTTATCAAATTTCTAACCTATACCATTTTTTTAAAACGTCTAGTTTTAACCAAGGGATAATTAACACATAACCATTAACTTTCAGTCACCTAGAACTTTGTTAAAAATATCTGGAATAATTTATGTTTTATAATCAGATATCTTTCTCTAATACATTTAAAATTTGAAATACTTTGATAAAAATTTAAATGTAGAGTTAATCTAAATTAATTTTTGATAAGAAGTGTAAATATTCTAATTACTATTAATAACAGTTCTATATTTGCCGTTATATTTATGTATAATCCAAAAATAAAAACTAGTGTCTTTCGGCGAGATAACTTTTCTAATTAAATCAAATCGAAGTTTAATTAAATTACATTTTAAACAAAATGAACTATTGGAGTAATTTTTATTCTTCATTTTATACATCTTTCAGTTTAAGTGGCCTAGGTTTTGATGCCTGGGTCCATCGTATTGACAATAAAATTGCAATTATAGAAATCGAGCAAAGAAAATATTTTTTACAAAAATTAGTCCTACTTTCATCTTTTATCAGAAGAAACTAAAAGCTTATAAATTGCATCTATAGATGATAGTAAGGACTAAAATTTGTAATACAATGTTTTGTTTCCTCGTTTACTTTAATTGCAAATTTATTGTCAATACGATGGACCCAGGCATCAATACCTAGCCCACTTAAACAAAATGATACATAAAATTAAGAATAAAATTAATTCAAAAAATCATTTCGTTTAAAAAATAATTTAATTAAAATTAAGTTTGATTTATATAGATAAGTTATCTCACCGAATGACAAATAGTTTTTATTTAGGATTATACATAAACATAACGGTAAAATATAAAACTATCATAAAAGTAATTAGACTAGCTACACTTCTTACTCACAAATAATTAAGACAAATTTTGCAATTAAATTTTTGTTGAAATACTTTAAATTTTAATAGTATATAAGAAAGATATCTGATTATAAAACAAATACTAGTCGAGATACTTTTAACAAAGTGCTAGGTGACTAAAAGTTAATGGTTATGTGTTATTCATCCCTTGGTTAAAATTAGATGTTTTAAAAAAATGGTTTATGTTAGAAAATTGTAAAAGCTTGTTTAAATGATTTTTGGAATTTTTGAACATAATTTAAAAAATGAAAAGTTTTAAAAAATTTTCAAACATTTATTAAAATAACTTAATTTTTGAACTTTAAAAGGTCATTTTAAATCTTAATTTTTTTTGAACTTATAAAATGTCATTTTACTTTCGGTCACTTTTTGGTCAAAAAACAGCTTATAAAGAAGCCTTCTTTAAGAAGGTTAAAAGTTTAAATAGATAAGTACTGTTTAAAAATTTGAAAATTAAATCTTTAAACATTTTATCTAAAAAAGAACTTGCATAGTTAATTTTAGTATAAAAATAATCAAGTAAGCATAACTGTTACAGACAGCATTTCCTATTTATAAAATTCTCTTTTTCCTTAAGATTTTTAAGTTGTTCTTTAAAAGATTAAAAACTATGGGAAGTTTATTTTTATTTTAAGCTACTTAAAAAAAAATTTAACACAGTCTGGTATATTTTTTTTATTGTAGATGTTTATTCATACATATATAGGCATTAGTACTTCATTAATAAAAATATAAAATAAAACATATACTAGCATAAATATCTATAATGTTTTCACTTAATTTTTAATTTTAAAGAAGACAGTCTGAGTTTATACAAAAATAAAAAGTATTATGAACTATTTTCTAGAAAAAATTTCTTTGCAGAAAATTGAAAATGTTAAAAAAATAAAGAACTCCAATAAAAAAAGTTAAAAATTTCTTTATAAACTTCTGATAAGCTGTAGTTTAATGTTAATTTACATAAATAATTAATAGTAAGAATAGTTTTTACTTGAAAAAATGTAGTAGTTAACAATAAGTTGTGTTTTTTTTTTGCTTTATTCTAAATATTTAATTGACAACAGTGTACTATTTAACTAAGATTAATTACAAACTGTTTAAAATATGTTTATTAACTTTGTTGGAATTGTTAGATATTTAAATTATACTGGGTTAAGTTGCTTCAATTACAGATATTTTAAATTGATTACAGAAAGTATTTTATTAAATTTAATATTACTGCTTTTGTTTTAGAAAAATATGTTACCCACAGTGTTTTAATTATTTCAGTTAGAATTATATTTTTAAAATCTATTGTAATCAAATTGAATTAAATTAATATACTTTAATACTTAAAAATTTTTACTAATCTTAGGTTTAAAGTTCTATTAACAAATTTAAAATGATACAGTTGAAATTTGTTTTAATACTTAAATGATCTTGTTATTTTAGAGTCTTTTTACATAATTTTTCTCAATAAATTTGAAATTTAAAAATAAATTAATATATATATATGTCCATTTACTTAGATATTAAAGCTAAATAAGTAAAGTTTAAAATGTTTTTAGAAATAAACCACAAAATTCAAAATTTTAAAAGTTTTTTACTAGCAGTTAGGCTTGAATATCATTAAACTTTTCAAAATTTCAAATACTGTTTATTTCACATATTAAATTAATCTGAGTTAAAAAATAAAAAAAAATTATATATGAATATTTATTATTTATTTTTCTTTGTGAAATTTAAGTTTGCAATGTTTTAAAGGCTTTTTTTTAATAAAAAAAACATTTTAATTTTATAATAGTGTGTTAAACGATTTCTGTTAAAGTTGTTTCTACATATCAGTTGTATGACTATTATACAATTATTTTGTTTGTTTTCTTGTTATAAGTTATACATAAATGATAGAGACAACTATAAACTAAAATTACAAAATGGTTGGCTTAATTTTTAAGGATACTTCATATAAAAAGTTTGAGTAATTATTTTTAGTTTAGTCGTGGTTTTTAACCATATTATACACTTTTTTAGAACTTAGTTTATCCTTAAAACCTATTGTATAAATTTTTTTCAAAAGCAAACGAAACAAAATAAGCTATGGCCTCTCTTAAATACAAATATCAAATACGCCTAAGACCTCAATTTTATGCTCTTCATTTCAACTAAAGAAAATCTGGTGTAAGTTTTAATTAATGGACTTATGGCCCCATCTCTTTTTGCAGCTTTTGGTCCCCTAAATTTCTAAACCAGCGCATGTAGGAAAGTACAATTTTTTAAAAGTTATAAAACTGCCTTTAAATACTCGGGAAACGTTTTTTTTTGCCCTTTACCATCAACTCCGATTTTTTAATACAAGTTTTAATAATACTCTTAAAGATTTTTTATCAGTTTACTGTAAATTTAAGAATGTCAAGTACAAGCTTTAGATTATTGTCTGATGGCCCTGTTGGGGCTTCTTTACTACCAACGACCCCCTTTTTGTCCCTTTGCATCCTATAGTTACAAAAACTGCTCAAAGAGCTAGCTTTGGGAAAGCCTGGTATAGTATTAGCTGAAACTTAACCTTAGTTTCAATAGTTTTCACCAAAAAATTTCTCAAGCGTATTGGTTTAGAACTGCAAGTATATGAAGTTGTTCTACTAGTTCAAATCAACCTACACAAACACTATAAATTTAAAGTAATCAGCATTTAATTCATTAAATTTTTTTTTGTTTTTTTAAGTAAATTATTACCTCTTGACCGGGTTAGAATATTTTTAAATAAAAATCTTGAATATTTTCATTACACACACAATAGTTGTGGATTTATTACTGGAAAATTATTATACAATCAATCTAGCATGAAATTTTTAATTGAAACAGACAAATTGTTTTTTCATTGTACGGTATTGTGGCGGTGTACAGTAAAATTGTTAGTTGATAAGTTCCATAAAAATGTGTTTTAAATAGTTTATTATTTGATTTTCAGATAAAAATATGCAAATTGTGGTCAAATCATTCTTGTACAATCGATTGAATAATTTTAAGCTTATTATTTCAGGCCTCTTATAACGCTGAACCATTAAATTCTATAAATTTATACTTCTTTTACAATGTATAATTTTAGTATCTTATATTTTGTCTTCAAAATTATGATAACTCCCTTAATTTCATTTAATCTCATTATTAAATGCAAATAACATATAAATGCTGTTGAACTGATTCATAAAAAAATATAAGTTTGTGAATTCTATTTAAAAATTAACATTACCATTCTCTGTAATCTCAAAACCGCATAAAACAATGAATAACTACTTTTTGTATTTAACATTTACCTGAAAAACTATTTTAAATGTTTTATAAATTTTTACTGCCTCCTTTTTAGTTACAAATGAGGCGCTGTAAAACAAGTCTTTAATGGCTTTTAAAGTTTTAGTTTCAAAGAAGTATTCTACGAAACTATTTTTTTTTACCTAAACTTGAGTATTTAAGTATGATCTATTTTTGATTTTTTAAGTGTGTTTTTTTTTATAAAGAAGTTTTTAAGAACTTAATAGTGTTTAAAATAAAGTTTTAAATACTTATATACTATTCGTAGTCTAGAATATTTCTAGTGTGCTCTAATTTAATATTCATTATATATATAATCGTTTGAATCCCTGGAAAAAATACAAATTAAATATGTTCTAATTAACTTATAATGACACGCATCTTCCATTGTTTTAGTGTTGTAGATCGTTGATTTCTTAATGTTGAATGTAACAAAATTATTCAACCACAACACAAGTATAAAACACAATGTTATAATTATTTTGGAATAGTAGTTGACAAGACCTAGAGCTTGTATTGAGGTACTGCTTAAAGTTACTATTAGACACTTTTTAGAACTGCATGTTATTTGATTTTGTATGTTTTCTTATTCAAGTATTAAAATTTTTTATACGGCCATACTGAATTGTTTAAAAGTTCTTTCAATATTTTATAGTTCACATTAGTTAAAGTTATACAGTATTTTATTTTTAAACTCGAAATGTTATAAAGTTTTTTTTATTCTAAGTTATTCAAAAAATTAACTTATATTTTGTTAATAGTTTTCTGTGGTTCTTTCTTTTTAAAGATAAACTACTAAAGTTATCTTATCTGATTTATATAAAATAAACTTATTTCATATTAATATTATAATATTAATATAATTAATTAATATTTTATATTATAATAATGTTAAAATGTTATTATTATCACATAGTATTTTTAAGCATTTTGATAATGTAGGGTTTGAAAAAAACGAGGAGGGTCAATAAATTAAGTGTACCACAATCCATACCCTACAAACTATGAAAACACCTCACAAAAAATAAAAAAAAATGAGCAAAAATCATGAGAAAGCATTAAAACAATTGGTTTTAGATTTTTTAAATGAAATGGATAACTATTATATAATTTTTTAAGCAAACTGAGTGTGTAAATAAGCATTTGAACTGTTTCAACACTTTTTTTTTTTTTATTACAACTGAAAATAGTAATGAATTATCTAGATTTTGAAAAATACCATCTATCTTTACAACTGTGATAAATAAACTCTTGTACCTTTTAATTAACAAACTTTTGTAAAAATGTTGTGGTACTTTATTAATGATAAAAATAAAGAATCAGGGTTGCCACTTTTTGAGTAAAATGATATTCTGAGTGAACCATATAAAGTCATCTTATTTTTTTTTAATTTAATTTTAGAAAATCTCATTAACTTCAAAAGTATATAAATAAATTTATTTTACATAATTAGTAAACTAGTTTTTAATAAAATTTTATACATATAAGCTTGCTTAAATTTTCCTGAATATTTACACATCACAAACTAGACTGAGTTATTCTGAGTTTTCAAAATAATTCAAACTAGAATCAGTTAGCCTATCTGTTATAATGAAACAAAATTAAAAATAACTTTATCAACTTTAAAAACAGTATGGTTCTGTAATCATTTTGTTACTTTTTATTATAGAATTATTTTATTTATACTTGAAAAATATAAATAGAATGAATCAGGTAGCATGATTTTTAAAAGTTATTACAATTTTAGTTTATAGCTTTATAAAATTAATTCTTAAATATTTACGCCTTTTAGTTATTTCTCCTAAGAAAACTCATTATTTAAGTACCTAAGTCTTTAAGTACTTAAGTGTTAATAATTAAATTAAGTAATCAAATTAAGCAAAAACTTAATCTATTTAGCTAACCTCTTTATTTGAAACAAGTTCAAACTAGTATCAACTAGATATCATTTCATAATTTAAAAAATTACTGGCTGGGTTAAATTATTAAGAAAACATTCTTTGTAGGTTCTACTTTTAAAGAAGAACTAAACTCTATTCAAAATTATTACTACAAAACGAGAAAATTGTTAATAAAGTTGTAATTAAACGATCAAAAACTTAGTTGATTAATATCTATAAATCTAATTGAACATACGAAAATGTATTTTTATAACAAAACATTCTTATTAGAAAGAACAACAACAACATTTTAAATTTTACGGAATCAAGTTACTTAAAAAAGATTTGAAAGTATATTTTGATATGTTAAATATAATCTTTTTAATGTTAAAAACATCATGAAATAGTTGCCAATAAAGATATAACTGTTAGTTTTAACCTCTTAGAAGTAAAATAATACTTTTACAAAAACTAAAAATTTAAATTATTACTACGTTTTTCAAATAAATTAAACAACTAGTAGTTAGATACAATAATTTAATTACAAAAAAATTAGATTAAATTTAAAATTCATTTTTATTAAGAAAAGGGTACTAAATTTACAGTCTTAAAATTTGATAATTTGATTAACTAACGCGATTAAGATAGAAATTTTAAAGTATTATAACTTAACATTTTAACTTAATTTAATTATAATTTAAATAAAATAATGCTGTTTACAACATACTCACATTAATCTTTAAATAGCTTTGAAAAGCGTGCAAGTGTATTATTAACTGTTATTTCACACATTGGTATGATATGTTGTAAAAAATTTCATTTGATATAAAAATCATTATCAGTTGAATTATCAAATCTATTACATCGTTTTCTTTCTTTTGAAAAAATAAAAGAAAGTTGGCAATAAGTAGTTTAAATATTGTTTAAAATCTTCTTAATATTTAAAAAACTTTTACCTTTGTCTTTTACGTTGAACATATAATTTTTAAAAAAAATGTTACATTATCAATTTTCGTTACTCTGATTTCTGATGCTTAAATTTTTTTTTGTTTTAAGTATATGTTTACTAATTATTAAAACAAAATTGTTTGCTTTATCTCTCCTGTTAATATCTCAATATTATCATAAAACAAAAACCTTTTAATTATATTGAAGTGTTTAATTATATTGCGAGGGATTAGCTCTTATTAGTTCGTAATAAAATCAAGGTAAACTAAATTTAGAGCTAAATAATTATAAACTTATCAAATACTAAGTAGTGCCTAAACTAGGGGTGGGCAACGTACGGCCCGCGGGCCGGATCCGGCCCGCAGAGTGAATATGACCGGCCCCCAAACCTTTTTTAATTTTAAATGGAATCCGGCCCGCGGACAACATTGATCCGGCCCGCAAGTGGATGATCCGGCCCGCTAAGCATTTTTAAAATTTATATTAAGTCCGACCAGCCAATTTAATTATTACAAAACTTGTACAAAACCGTTTTTGAACTATTTCATTAAACAAAACTGTAAGACTTTGACCCTGAAAACGTTTGTTAAAATGGCTTATTATTTTGTGGTGATAAAACACTCTTTTGTTATAGTATCTTATTCTGTTTGAAGTCAGTTGAAGTAATCCTTTCTCAAATTATTGAAAAGCAATTGTTTGCTTAACTAATTTTGATGATCTTACCTACCATAATGTTTTCTTAAAAAAAGAAGTGTCAAAAATTGCTGTCTTTTCCAGATAAGTGTTGAGTTGTTTTTTAAATGCTTAAAAAAGTAGAAAAAAATATCTTTTTAAACAACGACAAATTTTTTAGGTCAAACTGCTCAAATTTAAACTTTTGTCAACTGTTTTAAGTTTAGACTACCATTTGCACTTTTTCTGCTATTGTTTTTTCATAAAGGACTTTATGATTAACTTTATGGTTAAGTTTATTGATGACCAATTGATGACAATAGTTCCACTTGATAATAAGTTTGGTCGTCGTTTTGCAGACTTTTAACAATTAAGTGAAGAATTAGACATTATTTCGTCACCGTCGACGTTTGACACCGAAAATGTACTTAGTAATATTGTTAGAACTGTTGAACTTCAATGTGGCAGTACACAAAAAATAAAAGTTCAAAACTGAAAAATTGTCAGATTTTAAGACTTAGTTAACTAGTAAAAGTTTGTTAATTTAAAAAAGATGACAATGAAGTTATTTGTTCTGTTTGAGTCTACATATTTTTGCAAACAAACATTCTTAACCATGTATATAAACAAAAGTGTGCTGTGTTCAAATCTTACTTATACCAATTTGCAGTCATTACTGAGAATATCTACTTCAAATAAACTTCCAGATTTTAAACAACTTGTTAAAAACTTTTATGATCCAAATTTTTTGTTTCAATATTTCGCTATTTTTTGTTAGTACTCTTATTAAAGTATTTTAGGTGAACTGTTTGATTATTATTTTTAAAGTACAGAATTTAGTTAAATTTCGTAAGTTAGTTATAACTTTTTGATATTTTGAAAGTAAAAGTGTTAAAATTTCAAGCCAAAGTAATTTGATATCTAGGCTTTACTGTTTTTTAAATAAGTTAATAAGAAAATTTGAAATCAAACATATAATTTTTGTTGCTTTTATAAGATTTTTAGATAGATTTTATGTATTATTTATCGAGTCAAAGTTTGTAAACTTCTAAAGACGACCATGGAACTAGTTGTGTTGTTCGATACTTCATACATTTAAAAACAAACATTTCCGACCATAAACATTAACAAGGATAAGCTATCTTCAAACCTAATCGGTTTTTCAGTGCACTTGCAGATTTTCTAAAACTTTCATGCAATTAGATTTAAACAACTCTAATACATGATCAATTTTAAGTGTTTCATCGAGATCTTTTTTTTTTTTTGCTTTTTATGGTAAAACTGTTTAATATATCAGAATTATTTTTTGTTTTGTTTCTTTTATACATGCAAAAAAATGTAATGAATCTTCTTTAGCTTAATTAAATGAAATAAAAGTAGTTTAATATTGAATTGTTTGTTAATTTTTGAAAAAATATTATCACTATAAACTCTAGGTAAGGATTTCCAAAATTAATTAATTTCGAATAGTTAGCAATTTTTTTTATGTTTTAGCATGAAATGTTAGGCTTGAGTAACTTTTAGTAACAAAATTATAATTTTTCTAGGACTAACTAGTATTAATTGGGTCCTAGAAGTTATAAGAGTTATAATATATAAAGAATTATCAATACTTAACTAAATTTAACATAAAATTTAATACTTAAGAACCTTGGTAATTAATGTATTGATTCAAAATTCTGAAACACCCGATCAATAAGCATCTAACCGGATCCAAATTTTTTCGAAATAAGCTTCCATTCGGATCCAGATATTTGTCTAAAATTAGTATTTAGCCGGATCCGGATAATATGTTTTAAATAGGATCCGGATCTAAAAAAGGATCCAGCTGAATCAAAAAGATCACTAAGTTGAAATGATCCGGCCCGCTGAGGACTATATTTTCTGGATCCGGCCCGTCAACTATTTACGTTGCCCACCCCTAGCCTAAACGTAACTAAAGTTTCATAACTTATCAGCCGTTATAAAATAGTTTTTCTACTGAATATTTTGTTCTATGAAAAACATTTAAAGAATTTACAGTTTGTAGTAGCTTAATTATTTTCATTTGGCTACTATTGTTTTCACCATAATTACAATTTTTTTTAATTTCACTAATTTTGATGCATGTTAGATAAAATTTCTAGGTTTTATTTTGTTAATTTAAATTTTTTGACAAAACATATCCAATTCAAGGTTGTTCCAGTTATATTTTACGATGATTTTTTAATCTAAAGGTTATATATAAGAAAAACCATTTGCTTATCTGATGATTTCTTGAAATTTTATTTAAAAGTCAGTGTAAGCTGAAAAAATGTTGAAAAAATAATGATTTAGCAAACTTTATTAAAGCTTTTGTTGATTAGTAGTTAATAAATAGCCATTTCCTTAGCCGACCCAACCGAAACACATCAAAAATTTAAATTAAAAAAAATATAAAATAAGAAATACAATTTATTTTCTTTTACTGGTTCAACGTTTTTAGGTCTGACTAAATTTGAAATAAACTATCGATGATTTATTTACTCTTCATTACGTTTTTCATACTTAAATAGTATTATGTTTCACATAACATAGGTAGAGGTATTAGTGGTTTCTTATTAAACTTATACCATACCAAAAAAAAAGTTCGAAATATTTTACTTAATAAATTATTTAATGTTAAAGACGGTAGTTTTGAAAACATAATAAATTTAGAGTTGGATTTGAAGTCGCAATGTTAAAAGTTGTCTTGGTTTATAATAAAACATTAAGAGTTAATTAATTTTGTTCAAAAACTTTCAAAATAATGTACGAACTTAGAATTAAGAACACATTTCATTTTTCAAACAAAAAAAAAATTGTATATGATACATGGTAAATAAAAAAGAATGTATATAAAACAAAGAATTTTTATCAACACATTTATATAAAAATTAGAGCATTTTTTTCGCACTTTTAATTTTTTTAATATTTGCTTAATTTTATTTCATATTTAAATATTAAAAAAGAAATTTAATTGAAAAAGTTAAAAAAAAAGTTAAATATTTTAAAGGAAACTTAAAATTAAAGGAAAACATATTTTTTATAGGAACCTAATAGATAAAAAGATTATGTTAGGAGTGCCTCCTAAGAATTTGTTAGCATAAAATTTATATAATCTTTAAGGAGAAATGCACTTAGGTAGCAACTCCTAGATAACTTAGAATAAGCTTAAACGTATCTCACAAATTTGAATTCATCACGAGCAACATAATACCCTAACTGTGTTTTATTAATATTTTATTTTTATTCTTTTAACATAACTTGAACTAAGAACACTTAATTTTAGAACATCAAATTTTTATTTCACTAAGAACCAATTTAAGATTTTCTAGTTAATTTTTGTGATTTTTTTAAATTTAAAGGTTATATATAAGAATAATGATTTGCTTATCTAATGATTTTTTGAAATTTTATTCAAAAGTCCGTCTAAGCTGAAAAAACGTTGAATAAAATAATGATTTAGCAAACTTTTTAAAGCTTTTGTTGATAAGTAGTTTATTAGTAACCTTTTCATTAATCAACCTAACCGAAACATATCAAAAATTCAAAATTAAAAAAATAAAATAATAAATACAATTTATTTTCTTTTGCTGATTCAACTTTTTTAGGTCTGACTGAATTTGAAGTAAACTAGCTATAATTTTTATACTTTTAATTACGTTTTTCATACTTGTATAGTATATTGTTTCACATAACATACATAGAGGTATTTGTGGTTTTTAATTAAATTCAAACAAAACCAAACAAAAAATTTGAAATATTTAGCTTAATAATTTATTTTACGTTAAAGACAGTAGTTTTAAAATCAAATAAATTTAGAGTTAGATTTGAAGTTGCAAGGTAAAAAGTTGTGTTGGTTTACAAAAATACATTAAGAGTTGATTAATTTTGTACTAAAACCATCAAAAACATGTAGGAACCTAGAAGTTAGAACACTTTTTATTTTTAAAACGAAAAAATTTGTATAAAATAAGAAATAAATGATATAAAAATTATAAAATTATGAGTTTTTATTAACACATTTATATTAAAATTAGAATATCATTTTAGCACTTTTATTTTTTTTAACATTTTCCTCATTTCATTTTAAAGCTTTAAAAAAAAAATAATAAATTAATAGTAAAAAAAAAGAAATTTTGATTACAAAAATTTAAAGAAAGTAAATTATTTTAAAGATTGATATAAAAAAGGCAATAATGTTTTTTATAGGAAAATAATTGATAAAAATATTATATTAAGAAAGCCTCCTAAGAATTTGTTAGCTTAATATTTATATAATCTAAAAGGAGAAATGCACTTAGGTAGCAACTCCTAACTTTTGACTTAAAATAATCTTAAACATATCTCACAAATTTGAGTTCATAAAGAACAACATAATATTTCAAATGTGTTTTATTAATTTTTTTTTTCTTTTAAGAACACTTAAATAAATACACACAAAAACACATAATTTTTATTTTTCTAAGAACCATTACAGATTTTTCAGTTATTTATTGCGATTTTTTTTAATTTGAAGGTTATATATAAAAATTGTGATTTTCTAATCTAATGATTTCTTGAAACTATATTTAAAAGTAAGTCAGTCTAAGTTGAAATAACGTTTGAAAATTTATGACTAATACTAGTTAATATATTAATATTGTAATCAATTTTTTGTATTTATCAATCAGCTATAATAACTATTGACTTTGTATTCAATGGTACTTATCAATTTTTTTAGTAAATATTTTTTAATTATTTGATGTAAAACGTGTTTTGGTAAAAGAAATATTGGTTTTTGATTTAATCTGTGGAATTAAGTAACTCGGTAAAATAGAGTAGAAGGCCCGCAGAATTGTAAATGACCAACCGAGTAGCTTTTTATAATTTTAGTTGAATCCAATACGCGAAAGATAAAGCTGCACAACCGCTTAATCAATTTTATAGCTTTTACTTTATATTATAGAATTTTTGATTGAAATTCAAAACAAGGTTTGAGGTAGATATTACGGGTCATTTTAAAATTGCATTATTAATTTAAAATCTGAAAAACTAATTAGAATCCATATTTCTACGGGACAAAATAAACAACTGAGTATTTTTTTTTTGTGTCATTGTTTCACTTTTTGTGTTATTAAATACAACATTTATAGAAAAGTTATTCTTTCAGATTAATTGCTAAAATATAAAATAACTAAATATAACAATGTCGGAAAAACACAACGATTTGTCCCAAAACAGTAGTGATGACGTTCTACTATTTCTACATAATGATGAGCATATGCTTTCATTGGAAGACCAAGAAAAAATTCTTTCAAAAATGTGTGATGACGACTTTATTAGACACGAAATAGAAAGCAGTGGTTCTTTTGCGCTAATGCAAGATGAGCAAAACAGAATAAATACAATCGAGCAACAAAATTGTAAGCCCGCTGTGTTTTCTTCAACAAATCAATCTTGTAACTACGCAGCACAACATCAATATAAAAATAATCCAAGTTGTGCAAGAGGTCAGCCTTTGTATCAAAACGTTCAGAATTGTACATTTCAAGCGCAACAAGGTGGCATACCTAATTACTCAAACTATCATACATTAACTTATTCTTCTGACTATAGTCTACAACAAAATTGTCAATCAAATACGAACAGCTGTTACCAGCCACACAGATGTTTTGACAACTACCAGCAGTTGAGTACTTGTTTGCAAGGTGGTATCCAGCTTAAACCTTCTTGTGCAAATAATTTCAATGTAACAACGGTTAATCCTGCTCAAGCAGACAATTTTGCTCAACTGCCACGTGCATACCCCTCTATGAAAGGTAAACTTTAATTCAAATTTTTAACTAAAAAATTTTTTTTTTTCTTAGCAGGCAATTATTATTTATCATCCATAGATGCCAACCTTGGAAAGTGGTGTTTGCAGCAAAAAGTTTCAGAACCTTCATCAGATGCAGCGATTTTAAATGATGATTTAAAACTTGATTCTGATAATTCCAACGAAAAATTTAAAGAGCAGCAATCTAAACTGAAAAAACGAAAGTTAGTTTAACTATTATTTTTTTTAAATATCAAACAAAACAATAAAAAAGCACTTTTAAAACTTTAAACTAATAGAAAGTTTAACTAGTTTACAAGTTTAATTTATTTGAATTTTTTAAAATAAATTTAAATAACGTTATGTGTTAGAATTCGGAATGTTTAAGTATGATTTACATACAGACAAAGGATACATTTAACATTCTCTCAATCATCAATGTTAGAATATTTTTATGAAAGAATTAAACACCCACTGCCAGATCAAAAGGACAAACTCGGAAAATTAACTGGTCTTAGTAAAAGAGAACTAACAGTAAGTTTGTTTTTTTATCAAGTTCATGTAATAAAAGGAATAATAAAAGTTTACTTTGTTTTACGAAAAATTAATAAATTATGATGTTTGAATATAAATATTAAATGTTTATACAGATTAATTTAATTAAGTTCTAATATATTTACTATTTTTTAGTCCTGGTTTCAAAATAGAATACATAAAGATAAAAGTCAAGGTATTGCAGTTGAGAAGATTAAGGGAGGTAATCATGAGGAAATATTTAAACACCTACTTGCAACTTATTCAAATGAAATTAAACTCATTAGAAATAAGAGTTAGTTTGTTTGTTATACCTATTAACTAGAAAAAAAATAAGTTGAAAAAATATGACTAAAAAACAATAATGTTTCTGAAACATATTTTTTACCTAAATTTTAAAAAATCATTAACTTTGTATTTAAGTAAGTTCAATAAATTACATATACAAAAAATTACCTAATAATATATTTTAGCAAGGAAGTCCTGTGTCATAGACCAGAAAACGAAAAAAAATAAGAAAAGGTAAGATTTTCATTTAAAAATTTCAAAGTTATAAAAACACGTAAAAATACTTTTTTGACAATCAAAACTAGTTTTCAACACACAATGAAGATTAAGTTTGTATGTTTAAACATATATTGAAATAAAAGTGCTATTACTTATAATGAGAACGTTTAAAAACTTAGACTCCGCACCAGCTATACTTCTTATCAGTTGAAATGTTTTGAAGAACTGTACAAAACAACTAACATGGAAAACAGAAGACCAAACAAAAAAGAGTTTTTTCAACTCCTAGAAAATGTTGGCCTGCCTGAAAATAAATGCAGAGTAAGAAATCAGTTTGTTTTTATATAATATAACTTGATTTAAAATTTTTTAATTGTTATGTTGTTTTGAGATAGAGATAAGTTGTTTTTAGCACTCTCAGAACATTTAAGTGTATTTTATCAATTTTTACTTCAATTAGTTTAAAAAAAATAATAATCCTCTTTAGTGTTTTAATATAATGATGAATTTGTTTTTTTTTTCTCTTTTCAAAGAATTACTTTAATATTTTTACATAAATGACTAACGAACATTTTTTTACAGTGTTGGTTCAATAACAAACGACAAGAGGAAAAGAAAAAGAAAAGAAATTAAAAGAAATAAACTTGCATGATATATACAGTATTTACTGAAACTAATTTTTTATTTTGTTTACTACTTTACTTAGTTAAAGATTATTCGAACACTTTATTTAAAGTTGATTAGCTTCTAGTATGATTTTTTTTTGTGTTAAAATAAATAATTGTATGGTGAACAAACCTTTGAAATATGTTTAGTTATTTTCTATACGCATATTTTTTTTAATTACATACTTTTTTATCGTTTTGTAATTTATATTAAGATGGACACCATATAAATATTTTTTCAGTTATAAATATACCTACATAACCTGTTTTCTGCTGTTGTAACTAATTTTATGTTTAGAACTTGTGCTCTAAAGAAATTAACTTCATATATACCTAATTTGTATACTTTTTTAGGTTAACAATATATATTTATACTCTTGTTCGAATCAAAACCAATTCAGTTATTTATACCTAAGTGAGCAACTCAATTGAAATGATCTATCAAGGATATGTTACTAACTTAATTCTTAAAACTAAAACTCGAAACACACTTTAGGACAACTAAAACTCCGAAAATTTATATTTCGACATCAACTCTAATTCGGACAATTTAAATTCTGACAAATAAATTTGGAAAATTTAAATTCTAATATTTAAAGTAGGAAACTTAAATTCTGACAATAAAATTAATAACTTTTGCATTTCGAATTTCGATAATTTAAATACGATAATTAAAGTTTCGATAACTCAAATTCTGACAATTTAAATTCGAAAGTTAAAATACAATAAATCAAATTTCGAATTTCTGAGGATTTTAATTTCGAAAATTTAAAATCTGACAATTTTAATTCTACCAAATAATATATAAAAATAGACATTGATAAGTTTCAAAACTTACAAATTAGACATAAAATGTTAGTTTTAATATTTGTTATATGAAAGTTTTGACCGATCTTTTTTCAAATTTTCTCAATGAAATAAGTTTTATAAAAAATGAAACTGTTTGTTAGAAGTAAAATCATGTTTTAAAAATAAATTCTTATTTAGAATGTTTAACAATTTTTTCTTAATTATTTTGAAAAAAAAAAAAAAATTTATAACAGTTTGTCAGTTCATTTATATTCAGTTTAACAAGGTTTAATTTAAAGTTAACATTCTTTATCCTTTACTAACACCAATAACAAGCATTTTCCAGTGTTTTTAATAAATTTATTTTTTATCCTTTAAACTGAAAAAATCAATTAATAAATTCGAACCCTATATATTTTATGGTTTTTCTATACTCTTTATTGTTTTATACTTTTGTTTTACTTAATAGATTTTGTTTTAAATGTTAAGCTTGGAATCTTATTTAAACTTGTATGTTGTTGCTATTACTCCTTGATATCACCCATTTTAAACGTTAATTATCTAAAACTTACTTCAAGGTGTAGTGTTGAAAACCAAGAAAAAATTATTTAAATACAAATTAAAAATAAAAACCTTACACTTGCGAAAAAATAACTAAATTAGTCCCTTTCGCCCCTCTACGCTAATGCAACTATACTAAAATCGCCATATAAGAGAGCAATATCGCTTCCCCTGCGTAATACCCTGATCTATAATAACTAACCAATCATACTTGCTATACCCGAATAAAATAGGGTTGCTCTAAGGTGGCATTATCACTTACAATTTACATTAAGCTTTGAAATACAATTTTAAGTATAGTCAGTTTCAATTCTGTTCCACTAAGTTGAATATCAAATAACACAAAATCAGTCAACCATTACGCAAGTTAATTTGATGCAATCTTATATTTTTATTACAAAGCCATAAAAACTAGTATCAGTGAGTGTGTGAGGAGATTTAAGTCAAGACTTTTCATTTGCAATTCCAGAATTGAATTTAGTTATTATTCATTTTGTTTATTGTAAACTTCTTTTTTTAAACAATGCTACTTATTATAAGTAATTTTTGATTTAAAGTTTTTTTTTATTGAATTCTAATTTTAAATTAGACACTTTTTTTATTTAGTAAAAGGTACTAAACTATAGTTCACTAGTAAAAGTTTTGGATATCAATAAAACTAATTTCTAAAGTATGATATTCTTTCTATTAATGCTAGATTGTGTGTTTATGTTTTGACAGAACAACTAACAACTATCATACCTAGTTAACATAAAGTAGCACAGGGACGTAGCTAGCTTAAAAAGTTACGAATCTGTAAAAAAAAAACAAGAATACTGTGTGATGACGTCATAACAGGAATAGAGTAGTTTTAATTTCCTTTAGTTTTATATGAAAGTGTGCAGTTCTGTTAAAAGTTTAAAAATAAATTGAATTTGAAGTATAATGAATAACTGAATACAAGGCAATTTGTACTGCTCTTGACCCCTACAATTCTTTATGTGTTGAAACTTTTATAAACCTATAAAACATTTTATTTAAAATAAAATACTAATTAACAATTTAATTTTAGTAGTAATACTGAAAGGCCTAAAACTTATAAGTTTGAAAACAGTTTACCCAATTCAGAAAACATTAGCAAAAATTGTTGCTTTTATTAGATAAAAATCATAAATTTTAGGAGTTTTATAAAAAACAAAAGAGATATAACATAAAAAAGTTCACAACATTAGATAAAATTCAGATATACAATTACTTTATTTTGTCAAAAATAATTAATAAAGAAAGGAAGAATACGTGTCTTTGTAAATGTTATTACTAGCTTTGGTAACATAAAGATTTAAGCTGTAAAAAAGAATAAAACATTTGCTTACTAAAAAATGTTAAACAAAAGCTGTAAAAAAGAATCAAACTTTTTCTTACAAAACAAACTTGTTAAATAAAACAACTTAGTTAAATAACCACAAACTTTGAATATTAAACATTAATAGTTTTTAGATACAATATAAAACATATAAATAAATTCAAACATTAAGATTTTTAAACATTATATTAAAAAAAAGTTCTAAACATTTTATGAATTAATAATACAACTATACACTTGTTAAAACAAAAAGTATCAACTTGATCTTTTTAGTCTTAGATGAAAAAGGTTATATTAAACTTATTTTATAACAACAGATACAATACATATTCTTGGTACGTTTAAAGTTAAAATAAAACTTACAGTAATATTTGAAAACAAGTTGAAACAAACTTTATGTTTTACATAGTTGTCTTAAAACATCATTCACAGAGCTTTTTCTTGAAGTACTTATCTTGAACCCTTTGTAACAAACTGAACTTCAGATTGATTGACTATAATAATAGCTTTGATTGTCAATGATACCAAGTGGTGGTTTTACTTTCAAATGATATTTGCATAATTTTAACCTTAAAAAACTTAACTTTTAAACTTTGTTTTAAAAATCTGTAAAACAACTAATATGTTAAAATCCACACATAGTGTACCAAGTTTACAGTAGTAATACAAATAAAACATTAAAACAATTTTTAAAATGTAAAACTAACTGGAAAATACAAATGTACTAATTTAATTTTTTGTAACTTTGTAAACTACTTAAAACTTGTTAATATAAAAATGAAAAAAACAGAGATAATGAGAACCTTTGAAAGTTAGAAATAAAACCAAAAACTTTGAAAAAATCTTCATATAATAAAACACTATGCATAGAAACAAACTCATTGTAAACAAATAATATCAAAATACAATTAATATAGGTATTAACAACAGTTCTACCCTATGACCAACACCAATTCCAGGATTTTTTTTCTTGAATTTTCTTAACATAAAAACTAGCACTTAGATGAGAAGAATAAAAACAAATAAAATCATAAAAATAAACTACAAGACAGTATTTTTTCCTCTGTAAAAATGTTTATTTTCCTTTTTTTATGCCTAATAAAATGTTCTAAACCTTTTTCCTGAAAACTTTCCTTTCCTGCTAGAACCTTTTCATTAACCTAAGACTTTTCAAAAGTAAGTACTCATAAAACATTTAACAATGTTCAATTTAAATCTAAAAACTTTGCTAAAAAATGGAATAAAAACTTTAACTTAGTTAAACATTTATAAAATCTTTAAAACAAGTTTTAATAAAAAAATAAAGTTCTAAAATACAATAAAAAAGCTATAATTTGTTTATATTAATCTTGAGAAAATAAGAACTTTAGTTAACCTACGCATTTATAAAATATTTAAAACTAGTTTTAATTAAAAAAAAATATCTCTAAAATATAAAAAAAAACTCTAATTTGTTTATATTATTCTTGAAAAAATGTTTATATCATTGAGTTTTTCAGTTTGTCTTCTTATTGCAAGCTATTTGTCTTATTGTATTATTTTTTCTGATATAATAGATTCTAATCTTCTAATATATTTTCTAAATAGATTTTTAAAATCTTTAAAACAAGTTTTAATAAAAAAATAATTCTTTATGTTACTTTACTTTGTGGTTCATCTACTCTAAAATTTATCTTTTTATATATCTTCTATCTGTATTTGCTCTTTTGTAAGACAAAAAAATGTAAATTTCAAAAAATGTAAAGTTCTTTTTGACCCACTCAATAGTACAAGATCCTCTCTAACATTTACTTTTTTTTTCTCTTTCATCATTTAAACCAAATCTACAGCCTCGAAATGGATTTTTTTACCATAGTTTACATTTGATAATAGATTTTTACACCAAGCTATTTGTATACAGTTTAGATGTATTCAATTTGTTTAATATTTACGACACTAAAGTGCTAGAGAACTCGTAAATAAATAGAAATTATCTATCAGGAGTGAAAAACTAAGTATAAATAAATACTGAAAGCTAAAGAATCAAGGTCTTAAAAGCTCAATAATCGAAACAAAAGCGAGTTTTTTCGCACAAGTATTTACGTTTCTGTAGATTTGCAGAAACGGTACTAAGTATTATACAAGTTTAAATTTTTTAAATTGAGTTTTTTTAAATTTAGTTCATTTGTATATCATAATGTGTTTAACTTGTGTTTTCATTTAAATTATAATTTTGTATATATATATAATTTATCTTAAAGTGTCGAATATAAGTTTATTTTCTTTTTCTTTTTGTACGTCCTGTTTAAGTGGCTCAGGTTTTGATGCCTAATCCAACATTACACAATAAACAATATAATAATAACAATAATATTAATGGATAAAAATAAGACGTGTTTCTTTTTTTGTTTTCTTTATGGGTTTACTGCAACAAGTGAGCTTAGTTTGTTTTTGTAAACAAGACTATTCGTTCAATATGATAAAATAAATCCTTTTTTATTAAAGTTTTTCTTTTTATCTTTTTTATTAAAATGTATATTCTAGACCATACTAAAAATATTCTAACCACTACAACAACTAAAAGGAGTTCACAGGTATTAAAATACTGACTAGTACGTTTAGTTTGCTCGAAATTGACAAGTACCTATTATATAGTTCTTGTTTTCACTTCGATTATACAAATCAAAACGGAAAACATAGACTGTATAAAAAGTATGGCTGTTAAACATATACATATATCAAAATAAAAAAGTAATATAAGAAAAACTTAACTAAAAAATTATTTAATGTATTAAAAAATAATTCAAACAA
The DNA here is from genome assembly GCF_965202585.1 of Thalia democratica. Classification (NCBI taxonomy): domain Eukaryota; kingdom Metazoa; phylum Chordata; class Thaliacea; order Salpida; family Salpidae; genus Thalia; species Thalia democratica. The sequence continues at coordinate 11,511,703 of NC_139166.1, forward strand.
ATACTTTTATTTAATGATTTAATTATATTTCTTAAATATTTACTATTTTTATTTTTGCTTATGATATTATAAGCACACTAAACTGTTTTAAATTAATTACTGCTGTAATGTATAATTTGTGTCAGCGTGTTAGAGTTTAAAATTAAAAGTTTTATCATTACTAGTTTTTAATTGCTGCTTTAACTCAGAGCTGAAAAAGTTAGGATTTTTCTATATTTATTACTATTGAAACATTTCAACAATAGTCTGCAAAATGTAGCCAACGATGCAATTTTTAGCTAAAAAGGACTAAAAAAAGAATGAAAACAGCCTATCTTTTAAAAACTTAAACTGGTCTTCAAAATTAGCAAGTAGTAGTAACTTTCGCTTTCTTACTTCTGAACTTGTCATTATTTGGTTTAAAACAATATTTTTTACTGATTAACTGAACAGCTGCGATCTGCGGAGTACTTTTAACTACATAATGCAGTCGAGAGCCAACTTTTTTCGGAAAAAATGGCATGTTTTTTTTGAAAAGCTATCAACTCCTTTTTTTAACTGTAAAACACATAAAATATGACTTTTAAATAGTAATGTTGTACATCAATTTTGAAAAATATATGTCCTTTTAAAAATTTTAAGCATTATCTGATATTTTCTCTTAATCATTAATTGTTTATACAAAACTATAAAAAAAAAGTACTAATCCTATAAACACTACATTCTTCAGTTTTTGAACTACTTCAAGCCTATACTTGTTTGAGTTTTGCTATCTTGTATATAAACGTTTAGAGCAAGGTTTCCCAAACTCATTTACTAAATCGCCCCCTTTTCAGAAATTTGAAAAATAATCGCCCCCCAACCCCACGATTTTACAAAGTAGTTTTTCTCTTGAGTACAAACTTTTGAGCCAAAAAAGTTGTGTTTGAAATGTAATTTAGTCTAGTATTTCTTATGCAAGCATTTTTGTGGCTGTTTTCAAAGTAGTTTACAGGGCTTGAGAAAATAAGTTACAGTTGTTTTCTTATACGCCCAGTAAAGTGTATTAAAATACTTGATTATTGAAAAGCCTTGTGTTATCTGTAATTAATCCTAATTAAGTATGAATTGTTTTGAAACTAATTTAACTTTTAGGGTAGTGGTGGACAACTTTTGTAACCAGCAATTCATATTTACTTAAAAATCTTTTCTAGTTTCAACTCGTTAAAAAATGTTATTGCGGGCTGAATAATTTAATAAAATGACATATAAGAAAATCAAAAAATTCGATCAAAATTATAATAAAATAATTTAGTTTTATTGTGATCTAGGAAATACTATAATGATCTAAAAACCAAGTTGAAAGTGTATTTCAAAATATTAAGTATCAAAAAAATTATTTTTTGCACAAGTAGTTTTCAAGTTATTTAGCGGTACGAAATTTGACTTAATCTTAACCGTACGTTACCGATCTGAAATCTTAACTGAAACCTGAAATTTTCATAATCTCTCATATAAAGAATTTCGGACATTTAAAAGTTAATACTAAGTAACTTAATTAAGCCGTTAGTTATTAGCCTATAACAGTTTACCAGAAGTAGTGAAAAACCAAAAGCTAGTGTTGAACTATTAAAATAAACAACACATTCTAATTGTTAATATATTAAAAATTAAGATAAAACAAAAAAAAGTTTTATTAACAGTTTAAAATTTCTTAATATATTTATTTTTTAACAATAATAAATCAAGTTAGAAAATAAAATTGAGTTTAAGAATCTTTTAAATGAAAAATTTGAAGTCATTTCAAATAGATATTTCAAATCTATACTCTTTCAAACTAAAAAAAAAATTTGAAATAAAAATTTAATGATTATGAAGATTTTTTTATTTGTACAGATTAAACAAGTGATAACAAAAATATGTCAAATAAATTTCTTTCAAACAAATACTTTTATCACTACGCTATAAAACCTTTTAGTGTAATATAAAACGACAAATATAAGCTACAAAATTAACCAGGTCAAAATAAAACTATTAACAGATTTAAAACATATGCCGTTTAATAAATACAGTAGACTTCCGCTTGAAATCGAACTTTGAAAAAAATAAAAAAGTGCAAACTCAAAAATTATTAATATTTTTATTTACAAAATGATAAAATTAAATATGTTATATGCAAAAGCTTTATGAATAAACATGAAATCAACTAAAACCTAAAAAGAACATTCATTAAAAAAAAAATCTATATAAGATATCAAATATTATGTATTTTTTGTTTTATCAATACTTAGTTAGTAAAAGACTTTATTTAAATTAAATTTAAGAAAATATAAATTTGCAATTTTATTTTTGGGTAAAAAGTGCGAACTCAAGAGGAAGTCTACCGTAATTAACATTTATTAGGCATTATTCAAACCTGTTGTAGAATACTTAACTTGATAATTTTTTTATTATAAAAAGACTTTTAAAATACATTACAAACCAGGTTAAATAAGAAGTATTTTAAAAGATCAAATAAAATAAATAAAGTTTTATAAAATAATGTCTGCTACTTAAGTCTAATATAATGTAAAGGATGAGCTTCATGACTGCATGCAAGTTTTTTTAATCTAGTTTTTAATCAGTAAAATAAAGCCTCCTTTACAAATATCTAGATTAGATTTTTTGCTTAAGATGTTGATAATGAACTAAAAGTTTTTTCAACAAAATAGCTAGAAGGAAAAACTATAAACAACAATCTAAATTCCTCTCAAGTGATTGGATACTTTTGCCTTATTTTTTGTTTATTGTAAAGGCTTTCATATCGTTCTTTGGAAAAATTTACTTTAAGTTCAAGGTTAGTTTGTAAGTCTGAGAAGGTTTCCTGTAAGTCGTTTACTTCAAAAAGATCTGCCTCAAAGGGATCGATATTTTTGTCTATATGATAGCTTTTTGTGTCAAATCAGAATTTTACTATATAATATGTTGAAATTAATAATAATTCCAGATTATTTACGTTTTTTTTTTGCCTAAATTGTCAAATTCTAGGTTTTACCAGGTTTCTAGGTAAATTGGTAACCCTGTATAGTTTTATTTCTCAGTCTAACTTAGTGACTTTTCAAAAAACAATTGAAAATATCATGAGGTGATAGTTGATAATAGATAACATAGATTTTTACAAACCATTTATGATCTCAAATAACATATATGTCAGGTTATAAAATGGTGAGAGGGATTACGATTGTCTATGACTTATGTAATTGTTGAATAAGAAAATATTTAAATGAAAATATGTAATTTACTTGAAAGTAGGAGTCATAAGTACTTGGTTTTTTTTCTCTATATTTTACATAAAAAAATAAACTTTTTTGTTTAAGTTTTATCTCAGGGTCAAATATTTGATAGCAAGCTAAAACTAGTAACATAGCAAGAAAAAAAGTAAAAATTTTATGACAGCCCAAAATTTTAAAATCGCCCCCTTTTCGCCCCCTTACTAGTTATCGCCCACCCTTTCGCCCCCTTACTAATTATCGCCCCCCGACTTACTAAAATCGCCCCCAGGGGGCGATACCGACCACTTTGGGAAACCCTGGTTTAGAGCCGACCAGAGGCTTCAACTTAATAGTTTTGTTTATGAAACTTTGTTTTTATGACAATGTTTTTTAATTCGGAAAGAGATAGCAAAAAATTCCACGCAATTTGAAGCTCTAAACAAGATTCACGATTATGTTCCACGAAACTGTAGTGTTGTGTTAGTATAAACTACAATTCGTTGCATTTCTTTCAAAAGTGAATAAACAAATATGTATAGACTTAGTAACAAGTAATAAACTTTTGCCTTGAACAACCGTTTCAGCGTCTAAACGCTTCTTTATCCAGGTGTTTTATTTATAAGTAAAATCAAATTCATACAATGATTGTATATTACGTAGGATAGCATGAGTATACATTTTAAACAATATACTACAACGATACCAACACAGTTTTTTAATTAGTTGTTTTCCACAATGCAAACATCCTCTTTGTAATTAATTCCTTCTGTGTAAATATTCCGTTTTTTTGCGTTTAAAATTTTTAATTTTTTCCGTGTTGCATTATTATATAATTTCTGATTACTTTAAGTATACTATTAAAAAAAAATGTTGTAATTTAAACTAAAAGAATTTTTATACAACAATTATTATTTGCTAGCATTTTGTATTTATACTAAATGATTCTAAAATACAACATTAGTCCATTTTACATTATTAATCACGGATTATATTTGTAAAGTATCAAGAATTTCAACCAAACTTGTACAAAAGAGTACAGGATTAAAGTGTTTGTTTCATATGTCAATTATCATGTACCTTATATATCTAAGATTTTAGTTTATATTCACTAAGTTTATATAGAAAGGTTGTAGTTAATTAAAATAAATAGTTTTTTTTTTCAATGTTTAAAATCGTTTGTTTTACAACTGATATTTGGAAAATAAAGTTAAAGTAAATTTTACCTAGATTTTTAAATTCTATTTAATTTTCGGAAAAAAAAAACTTGTTCATGATAATATGCTAGTTTTTTATAATACTACTTAGTTTATTCAAAACAATATTTTTTATATACTAAAAGATTTATAAATAATTTCCAAATCGGTCCAGGACACAAGTCAACTGTTTTTACTGGTGATTTTTTTCCCTGCATCAGTAGTTACAAAAAATAAATAAACGATGGTTTAAAAATCTATTAGTTTATTGCAACATTTTGTTCAAATTAATTTCGGACATTAGTCCTTTATCAGTGAACTTTAAAATAAGTAGAACTAAACACATTCATGCACCAAAATAAATAAAAGTTAAAAAATATATTATGACGTAGTACTTCAAAACTGTGTATAAAACTAAAATTTTAAAAGCTAGACGATTTTTTACATTGTAATGATATTTTTGTATGTAAAAGTAAATTAAAATGAAATGCGTATAAAAACAAACACTTTACCGATATAAACTTTAAATTAAAACCTATCTTAGTAAAGAAATGTTTGATGTAAATTATTGTTAATAAATAATTACTGCTATCGGCGAAATAAAAATAAAAACTTTTCCCAAACAATACTTAAAGTAATTACAAAAACCTATATTAATAAGAAGCTGTATCTTACGAGCTGCAGTCAAACTTCACTACGCCAACATAATGAGTTAATTTATTACAAGCAAGTAAAACATAAATAAAACAGTACTGCCTTTTTAAAGATAATAGCAAACTTATAAAATCAATAGTTTTACAGTAATTGGTTTTTAATAGGATAGTTTCAATGTGAATAATTTTCATTTCACAATAGTTTTTAACCATTTGTTTATTTGATAAAATGTTTACCTTAAAAAACAATATATTACAATAAATAATTTACTACTGAAACAAATTAATTTAATTCTTTATATAATTTTTTGTATTATTATCTTACTTATATTTAAGTTTTGTTTCAAAATAGTTATTTTTATTCATGGATAAAACTATTTCTTTAAGATAAGAAGTTTGTAAGATACAGCTTCTTATTAATAAAGATTTTTGTAACAACTTTAAGTATTGTTTGGGAAAAGTTTTTATTATTATTTCGCCGATAGCAGTAATTATTTATTAACAATATCTTACATCAAACATTTCTTTACCAAGATAGGTTTTGATTTAAAGTTTATATCGGTAAAGTGTTTGTTTTTATACGCATTTCATTTTAATTTACTTTTACATACAAAAACACCATTACAATGTAAAAAATCATCTAGCTTTTAAAATTTTAGTTTTATACACAGTTTTGAAGTACTACGTCATAATATATTTTTAACTTTTATTTATTTTGTTGCATGAATGTGCTTAGTTCTACTTATTTTAAAGTTCACTGATGAAGGACTGTTGTCTGAAATTAATTTGAACAAAATGTTGCGATAAACTGGTAGATTTTTAAACCATCGTATATTTATTTTTTATATACTAAAATAAATTATATTTTCTATAATTTTATCACAATGAACTGTATACTAAACTAATACGCTAATGTACTAAAAAAACGTGAGCAATCACTTGTAAATTATATGAAACTATATTACTTAAAATTTTAGCTTACTTCTTGTAATCGATAACTGCACTTAATAGAAAGCATTGATTAAGTTTTTTTAGGTATGTGTTTTCATTAACGCCTCTCGAATTTTCGCTACTTTAAGTTTAAAGTCTTATTGCCACCTATTGGTTAAATAAAGCTAACGTGCAGATAGTTGCTACAAAGTAGTTATACTTCTTTTACTGCTTACTATGCCTCTAATTTTAAAAATAACTCTACATCATGTTTTAATACACTTTTAAAATACATAATCTTATATTGAGAAATTAAGAAAAGCTTCAGAAGTAAATTTTTTAATAAATTTTTCTAATATATTTTAGATTTTGCTAGGTATTTTTAAAATTAGACTTTTAGTTCAATAGTAAACAACTTAGAATGTTGTTAAAAGCTAAAATTACTTTTAGATGTCTTTCACATACGAAAAGCTTGCCATATGTAAATTTTATAATAAACTGTTATTAATTCTATTAAGTCTTTAAGGTCATTGTATTTTTATTTGTAGTAATAAACTATTAAAATTTCTGTGCTGTTACTTATTAGAATAAAACTACCATGTCGGAAATTAAAACCGTTCCAAATGCAAAAAGTTAATTAAGTCAATGCGCGTTTGATGTTTAACAAGTAGTCTTTTTTTTGTTTTAAACTTTACTTGCTGTATAAACTACAGTAAGACTTATTGGGATTAAATATACTACTTTATCTAACTTGTAGTTACACATTACAAATTATGAAAAACTGTTTTATACTTTTACTATTCTGCAAAAACTATAATGTTTTTTTGAAGCTCAAAGTAAATTAATTTCTAAAACAGCTTAAATATCACAAAAATTCCCGGACCCGGACGGACTGCGGTTTATTCGGTGGTCGCTGTCCTTTGGTGAGGCCCGGCCATCTGATTTCCCCTCAGGCGATCAGGTCCGGGGCCGACCGAAGGGCGCGACCTATGACCAGGACTCTGAACCCACTCCCTAGAAACCTTTAGTAGTGACGGTTTTTTTAGCTGAGCTCGTAAAATATCTTCTTTTTTCCTCAGCTGTTTTGAACCAAAAAATAAATCGTGACTTGAACTTAAAGAACAAAGTTATTTGCATTTATATGTTATTTTGTAAACTTATAAAATTTTTACATTAACGGTCTATTAATACTTACTTACTTAAGTAATCATTAATAAACAATTTAATTTGTATTTGAAAATAAATTATTGCTACTTAGCATGTTTTGAAAGGCTTTTACAATTTTATTAGTTTTGAGAAACTGTAAATATTTACGACTTACAAATAATTTAGTTAGAATAATCCAGGGGCGTGTCAAGACATTTTTCAAAGGGGTTCACAATTTTTGTTTGTTCTTAATTTTCCGCTTAAGTACGCATTTCTTAGGTATTTACTGCCAGTTAAGTACGCAATATTTATCAGAAATACTCTATGTTTAAAAAGATTTTTTCTGCTTAGAAATAAAAGAAAAACATATAAGTATTAATAGAAAAATATTAAATTTTTTTATTCATTATATTGTATTAAATTTAGACAGATTAAAACCAGAAAAAAAGTTATAAACTTACAAATTGTATATCAAAATTCAAGTCCGTTATTTAAAAAAAAATATTTTATACATTTTTTTTAATTAACGAACATTGTATTCTGACTAATATAAGTAATTAAAGATCAAAAGTTACAGGTAGTCTTAGTATATTATAGTCATTAGTTTAAACTTTGAAAAAAAAAAACTTAATAAATCGGTTGTATAATACAAAATTCAGTAAATAAACCTTTAGAAGTTGTCGAAAATAAAATTGCAAGTCAGTTAACTAAAACAACTGAGAACATAATTTTTACGAGCATTATCATTAATTTTCATATTTTGTTTGGAATAGAGTTAATAAAAAGCACACATGAAATAAATTTATTTAAGATTAATAAAATTTTTTGAACTTTAAACAATCTAAAAATACCAGTAAGAGAGAATGTAAATCTTGATAATAAATCATTCAAAAAAGGTTTTCAGAAAAAAATGCTACTTTAAAACTTTTACCTACTATCACGTCACAGTTAAAGTTTTATTTGAAATCTATTTCAGCTGGGTAAAAACTAGCATTTTTTGTTACGAAAACTTATAATTTTTCAGTGTTAAGAATTCAACATTCATTATTCAAAGCTTATCAAATAACCAAAACTAATTCAATAAACAACGTTTTTAGTCATATTCTAAGAATCTTTTTTTTTTTAGGGGTTTGACTGGAAACAAGAAAGAGTCAAAACACGCCCCTGGAATAAACTTGATATACATTAAAGTAGGAAGTAATGCTAAAAAGTTCTACTTACTGCAACAATAATAAGTCATCAAAATTCAAGTGGTGTTCATTAACTATAAATTATTCCTTAATTACATTACAGACATCAACACAGTTATTTAATATGTTTATTTAAGTATAGTATTCTAACTTTTAAACAGTTTATCAAAACTAAGAATAATAGCTTTGTTCGATTATAAGCGTAATAAATAATGTAACAAACATATATTTATTGATTTTTTATTTATTTACAAAAAGTGTGTAAATTAACTTAGCTTAAAAAACCTTATAAATTTTGAACAAATGTGTTAATCTCAGTTTAAAATCATAATTTAATAACAGATAAATATCCATATGAAATGAAGTTGTTATTTTTAATTAAAAAAAAACATTTTAAGATTTAGCATCTCTTGATAAAGTTATAATGTTTGCTTATATACTAAGTCGTAAGAACGTGTTTGTCAACAGTCTGGCATCGTTGTACAAATATAAATTTAAACTTTGTATTTTTCTCCTCAGTAGTTCTTACAAAAAATATTTGGTATTTTAAGCTAACTTTTTATTGGTTCTGATTGAATTCAAACAGTTCATTTTTTAAAGAATTTAAGTATGTAAATAAAATAAAGTAATGGATTGTTTGCTTCAGCGTATACTTAAAGTTTGTATAATGATCAAGGATATTAAAATTAAAAAAGGACTTGTCTGATAAAATTATACTAGTTGTTTTTAGTTTTAAATCAGGGGTCGGCAGGCAGTTGGTGCTCGCGGGCCAAAATTTAAGTTTTCAAAATCTTCGCGGGCCACAGTTTTTGTGATATTTGAGTAATCTTTTGGTTTTAGTTTTGGTCACACCAGAGATACTTTTACTTTTATTCACTTTATTACTTTAAATGACTTTTAGCTACACATAGAATGCCTATTTAAAATACAAATATCTATTAGAATAAAATTTAAATTGTTTATTATACTTAAGTCTTAATAAAATATGTACCTCTTAAACACTAAGTAAGTTAAACTTAATACAATATTTTTATTATTTTACTTACAACCTAACTCTCTATAAATCCGAGCTTGAAAAACATTTGAGGGTCACTTTTACATATTTTTCATATTATGAATCATCTTTTCATATTTAAAAAAAATTTTAACTTTTGAAAATAGTTTTTGCGTCTTAAATAGTTTGCATTCTTTAGAAAATTCAGTAATTAGTTAAAAAAATAAAATTAATACCTATTTATACTGTAGATAAGCTAAATAATGTTTTTTAATGCTGGAATACTTAAATAAAACACATTATTATTAATTAATTAATCTTTTACACGGTTGCCTTTTTAAAAGAAAAAATGTTTGAATTATAATTTAAGTTTGTTGAAAGTTAAAGTAGTTAAAAATTTTCTGTTAATCAAGCTTAAATACATAACTAAAATATCATTATTATGAAAAAGCACAATATGTAAATAGACAAAAAATTACAATTAGTAAACTTTATTACAGTCATAAAAACTATTCTGAGAATACGCAGATTTATTAAAATTTTTTGAAATAAAAGTTTCAGATACACCTGAGTTTTATAAATAGTTTTCAAACAGCTTTAACCTAGTCTGAATTAAATAAAAGAGTTAACTGGCCTGTTTGTTTGGTAACCCTGCTTAAAATAAAGTTCTACCGAAGTTTATAAACAGCTAACTAATTATATAACTTAAAAAATTACTATAATTCATTTTGAATGGACAATTAACCTTTTAAACATTCTTAACAAATGTATAGAAATTTATTAAGCTGTTAATGAATTAGAAAAACCTATTTTCTGTTGAGCGTTATAGCAATTCTTTATCTGCAATAAAAATATTGCAATAAAATAGAGCAAATGTGAATTATAAGAGGATCTATAAGAACTATGATACGTTAGTTTGGAGTTATTGAGAGAAAAAAAACAAATCGCTTGAGTCAGTTTCAACAACGCACATGATTATTTTCAGTAACTACAGAGTGGTCAGAAAATACTTTTAAGGCAAGTTATAAAGTAGCAAAAGTAATTACTAAAATAAGATACCGTTTAGAGTTGAAAACTTATTCAAATAATTTGTGTTTGGGTTATTAAAATTTTTTTATTTGTTTCTTCAATATCAACAAGAAGTCGTGTTTAAGAAATGTCTGAAGATTATAAAGCCGGCTAAACCAAATTAGGACTTTAATCAATATGTTAAGATGTGAAAACAGATACGACAGATATTGTTCATTATAGAATATTTATTACATGTGGTATTACTAATTTTGAAATTTTAAAAATTAGGTTTAAGGACCTGGTGTACAAAGGAACCTTTCGGTTATCGAGTCGTACACCATCAATACAAAGCATAACAATAGGTAAATACATTTTAAAAGCAAAACTGCAATGCATCAACATAAAGTTTTTAAAAGTACAAATTTTTGCTTCTTTTTTCAGTATATAATTAACTGAAAGGTAAAAAAAATTAATAAATAATATAAAAAAAATCAAAAGATATTGTTAAGTATCTTTGAATGTGTTTTTTAATTAAGAATATTTATATGGTAGATTTTTAGTGTTAAATCGAAATTTCATCACTTTACATATAAAAATTAATTAAAATTCCAGGTTTTTTCAATAATTTTCAATTTCCAAGCTTTTACAGATTTTTTAAGTATAAATTGTCAAATTCAAAGATTTACAGTATTTTTTGGAAACTTTAATTGTTCAGACTTATATGTATACATTTACTATAAATAATAATCAAAATTGTATCAGGTGCAAGACTTGAAATTAAAAATATATTTTAATTCAAACCAACACTGTGCATTGAACAAAACATTCATCATAAATTTAATTTACCACTTATTAAAGCAAAAAAATCTGACCAAAACTAGTCTGATATTTTAGCATACAAAAATCAATTTAAGCCAAAAACTAAAAAAATAACTAAATTGGTCTAAGATTTGAGGTCTTTAAATAGTCTTAGTCTAAGTATGGGAATTTTTATTTGTTTATTTGGTTGAATTTGAGCTATTTTGATTAAAAATGTACAAACTTAATAACTTACCAATTTTCCATCTAGTTTGTTTTAAATAGGTAGTTAAAAAAACAACAACTGTTAATATTAGTATGCAACGCATAAAGATTATATTATTTTGCCTAAAAACACTGTTTGAAAAATCAAAAAATATACCTAACAAAAACTTTTTTTAATTTATGTCATATATAATGTTTTAAATGTGTGTGTGTACACTTAGATATTACATGTAGAAACAATAATGTTAAAAAATTATGCATAAACTAAATTTTATCTCGTTCAGTATTAAATAAAGAGTGGTTTAAATTAGGCATCTTTGTTCATTGGTGTGCATAGGAATTAATTTAAAATGCAAAGAAAACTTCTAAAAATCAAAAGAGTCAAAACCAAAATAAAATCAATCTTGTTTCTTTTTCTTATTATTATAATTATTACTGTTATTATTTCTTTTATTATTATTATTATTATTATTTATTATTATAATTAATATTATGTTATGTTAAATTATTTTTTGCACACTAGAACATAACATTTAGTAATAGACACCTGTAATAGAAACTTAGATATAAAAAACGTGTAAAAAAAAAACTTAACTGTAAAGAAATGACATTATAGTTAATTACTGTGCGTTACTTTTGTAAAAAATGGAAAACATTTGCATTTAGTTTTTCTCAAATAGGTATTATATAATTATCTTACTAATTCAAAGCACTTTTTTACTCTTTTTTTCAGAATATAATTTGCTGTTGTATGAAGAAAGCTATTATGAAACTGAGAAACTAAACTTGGTGGAATGCAAATCTGTATTTTTCTCATTTTTAAGCTAAATCAGTAAAGTCTTTTAGTTGTTTAAAAATGTTATACAGGAACTTAAAATTAAATTAATAAAACAAATTTAACTTAAAAGATACTTTTGCTCAGCGGGCCAAATTTACATGCTCGCGGGCCGCAAAATTTTCTTTCGCGGGCCGCATTCCATTCAAAAAAATAACGTGCTCGCGGGCCGCAGATTTTACCTTCGCGGGCCGCATTTGGCCCGCGGGCCGCATTTTGCCGACCCCTGTTTTAAATGAACCAAATAGAGATCCTAGCATTTGTGAAGTTTACGCTGTGTTTGATCAGTTTTAAAAAATTTCTTTCTTTGAGTTTATTCCACAATCCCCTTTTTACAAAGGAGGAGTCGAAGAGTTCAAATGTGTTGTAATAAAAGCCTGATTAACACTATGAAATCATAAATCACGATGGCTTAACGGTTAGAGCTGCTAGACAAGTGATCATTAGGTCGTGGGTTCAACGCTCACGAAATGTTTTAAAACACACGTATCTCAGTAGGGTTTTAATATAAGGTATGAACGATAGTTTTAGGGGACGGGGACCGGATTCGAACGGACCTCGGTTTATTCGGTGGTCGCTGCCCTTTGGTGAGCCTGTGCGATGTGATTTCCCCTCAAGCGATCAGGTCCGGGGCCGACCGAAAGGCGCGACTTTTGACCAGAACTCTGAACCCACTCCCTAGGAACCTTTAGTTGTGACGGTTTTTTTTTTTGTTAAGCTCGTAAAATATACTTTTTCGAATTCTGCTTAGAAAAATAAACTTTAATACTTGATTTTTAAGAACAAAATTTAAGATTTTTTTTACAAACTTTATTTCATAATCACTTTTACAATATCTACTTTTAAAAAAAATAACTTTTACACTTAAGTTTTTAAGCAGTAACTTACTTATGTAATCATTAATAAATGATATTAATTTATATTTAAAAGTAGTTTATAGCTTCTTAATATGTTTTGAAAGGCTTAGCTTTTACAAATGTATTTTTTAGAATTTGAAAACATTTACGATTTAGATAGTTTAATTAGAATAAACTTGATATAAATTTAAAGTGGGGTACAATGTTAGTAATCAATTTGTTAAACATATTAAATCGCAAAATATTAAACCTGGTTTTACTTTATTGTTTGCTTTTTCCACATGAATTTTAGAAATTTATGCACTTAATACGTACTTAATAAGAAAAACATTTAACATAAGAAACTGTTTTTCCTACTATATTACTTAAGTACTTCAATTTCGCTTACTTGTTTATAACGCTTGTAATAAAATATTGTTTATTGAAAATTGAAATGTTTCTTTTAATTGGTCAATACTAACTTGGATAAGTTTTTAACAAATGTTAATCAAAACTTTAAATAGTAAATAAAGAACGTTTATAATAGCTTTGATCTGCTTCGAAACAGTACTTGTTTAAAACTATAATTTAACCGAAAAATCAATTCTAGTACAAAATAAACTAAAAAATAACCTATTTAAAAGGCTTTCGAATCCGAGTACTTGAATTTATCATACAGCGCTTTGCCTAATAAGCCATCATAATTTTTTTTTAAACGTGAATACAAACAAATAAAATTTGTTTAACAAATCAGACAAGTTTATGCTAAATTGTTACTTAAAAATTTAGGTAAGTAATAGTTGTTCGATTTTGTTCTATATAAAGTAGGCTTCATATAGATGTTGCTTATTGTTTTAAATATTATTAATATTTGGTCAGACCACTCAGTTTATAATTTCAAATGATACGATTTCTAATAATGATCAAAATAACTAATCTAAACAGTAATTTATTAAATTATGTGTTTTTATAACTTATACAACAAAAACTGAATCATAAGCATTTTGTTTTCTTTATACATAAAGAATTTAAATAAATATATGTTTTAATTAGTTATTTTATGTATACTTTACTTTATTACTTTAAGTTTATTTGTTTTAGTTTTATTATGTACTGTATATGTGTTTGTTTAATTAAAACAGTACGACAGTAATGTAAATAGATAGATCAAACAACTATTAGATGTTTTGGGCATATTTAAGTACTTGAAGAAATTAACAAAACACTTGTAGAGATCAATCAAAACAAAATTAAGTCAAGCTAAAAATATTTTAACTGATTCTTCAAGTTAGCTTTTTAAGAAAACTGTCTGATTATTTCAATTTAAAAATATTCATAACGCTGCATTTTTACCAAAACATACTATCATTCTAGAACGGCTCTAATTAAAAAACACTACGACTGTAAAAATAAAATCTACTGCTAAAAATGTTGGAAAGAACCAAATTTGTAAATAGTTTAAGTAATCCTGGCCCGGTTTGATCTTAAGTATTTATTATATATTTGAATATTTTACTAATTTAAATCCTATAGATCTAATCTGCTTGTTAATTAAATACAATTTAGATTTATAAATAATAATTACGTATCATATTATAACTTATTTCGTAAAAACAAGTTGAACAATACTTTGAAGTGTCAATAAAAAGATTTTTATTTTAGAATAATTTATTTTAAAAGCAAACAAAAAGACCTATGTCTTGCTTGAAATAAAATTAAGCTACATACACAAATTTAATTTCTATATATAGTTGTCCATGAAAGCAACATTAATATTAAGCTGTACTTTTGTTATGCAAAATATATAATTTTTAGTCTGTAATAAATGCTTAACGCAGAAATCAAATCACAACAAAGTTAAAACATTTTACGGTTAACTTAAGAGTAATTTCTTATTGTAACTATAAACGAACTAGAACATAAACTTTTGCAAGTATTTATGTTTATAAAGCAAAAAGCAATTAAAAAACATGGAGCCGTAATAATTTGAAGTATAGTACCAATTGTAGTAAAGGCCATAAAATAGTAAGAATTACAATTGTAATAAGAAGTTTTTAATTCCACTTAGGATTACACTTCTACCATAACAAAAAAGAAATATAGATTAACTTTAGCAACTGTTTAAAACTACAAAACGAACTACAATAGCAAAAGATGTCTCTGTTATACTATGAAAGGCTATCCTTGTTTTTTGTTGTGGTAGAGAAATAAAAGTTTTTCGCTGTTCTTTGGAAGCAATCGATTGCGCATTTGCTCGTACGAATTCCAAGCTTCAGCTTTCAATATTTCAGAATACACAGAAGATGATGGTGCAGCAAGATATTTCTTTGCAAAACTGGCATAATGTGGGTGTTTTGTCTTGTTCAAGTTCCACCAGTTTAGACTTCATCCTCTCCAGAATCTACTTTCAAATTTTCTGTAGCAAAAATGACCTTAGCTTCTGCTTCAAATTCTTAAAAATAAAATTGAAGCAACTGTTTCTCGTCCTCCTGTGTAGCTGTCTTTGACTTTATTTTAAACAAAAAATAGTAAGTTTAAAACTTCTTCGGGTCAAAATTTACAGAGTTTTGTAGTTTTGGTTATTCTGGTGGCAATGTAGGTGAATCACCACCTTGATTAGCCTCAAAACAGATATGTTTTTTAGTATTTAATTTTAGCTGCTCTTTAACATTATTTTTGAGGTAAAATGGAAAGCGAAAAGTCGATATCGTGGATCAACAGCTTCTGTGACTAACAGTAACTTGTTGTCATTCAGGTTTAAATTATTGTTATTGGTAAATACCCTTCTTTCGCAAGTCTCTCCTATGCTTTTGGCAAAAGTTTTACAACATTTAATATATTAGCATGCGGGATCACGCTTGAGTGCATTTCATTTTTTTACTACACTCCTTTCTTACAAATAAAAAAGGTTCGAGCAGCAGAATGGTGTGACTAACCAGTTGCCATTCTACTGGTGAAATATTCGAATTTTGGATCGTTTTTATAGTTAGCCACATAGTAGCAGACACTTTATTTTAGCTTTTTCAGTCTCTCTAGAATATGATATGTTGAGTTCCACCTTGTATCTACATCTTGACCAAGAAACAAGGTTTTTTGTTTTGTTTGTGCGTGGTCAAAAGCTACCTAAATCTTTTTAGTGTTTCGTTCGCTATAGAAGAATGGCTGAAATGGCAAACTATTTTTCGTACCTTTACTAATTGAATCGTAACCTAAAACATTACAACTTTTTAATGACTTTACACAAACGCTCCTAAATAATGAACACTAAAATACTAGCTCAAGCGTATAGATAAAAAATGGTACTGACGAGTTTTACTCTTTGTCTTTTTAATATATCTTGCGTTGTCTCGCAAAACAAATGTGAAAACGATCTAAGGTAATATTCCAATTACTAAGCATATCCTGAATGTAGTTACAGATGTTTTGGCCAGTGTGCTCACTCTCCATTTCCCGGCAATTCAAAATACGATGTTTGAGCTCAAAATTTTCACTTAACTAGTGCGCGGTTAAAGAAATTTATGATTTGTTCTTGAATTTTTCCACATATCGCTTGTGAATGACAAAGACGAAGCATGTGACAACTCTTTAGTAATATTTCTGCTTCAGACTATCATAAGCCTGTGGAAGCATGATTTCGATAAAGTACTAAGTACTTTGAATTACGTATCTTGGCTCTAATTCTGCTAAGAGCTCTATGAAGCCTTGGTCTTCCACAATTGTAAAACGCTGATTGTCCATAGCAATTATATTCATATTTTTTTTATGAACTTTAATTGCTTTAGAATCCGTAATGTCCCAGCGTTTCATAGACTTATAACCATCAAGGCTAGTTTGCCTGATAGCTTCAAGCTTTCTTTTTTTCGGAGGTTTGGGTGTAGTACAACTTTTATCTTTGTCTAAAGATTAACTCTCACTGTGTGGAGTTTTCAATTGCTTGTGCATGAAGGAGGTAGTATAGGATTTAGACTTTCTTCTTACTTTTTTTTATCTTAGCTCCGCAGATATTGCTTACTGCGATAGAATTATCTTACAAACTTGTAGTAAAGTGTTGCCAGACTATTGAAGGCATAATTAATACTGGAAATGAAAAATAACTTTAGAATAATAAATAGTTTTTTAATAATAATAGTATTATAAAATTTAAATGCAGTGAATCTTAATTCTAAATAGTAGTGTAATTTCTCTGCTGTGTGAATCATACTTTGATAAAGCAGTTAATAAAAGTCGTAAAAGTTTTGTTCTTAAATTACGCTTTCAGTTAAATAAAACAATTTATGGATACAAAAAAAAAAACTGTTATTTAAACTACTATGCAAAACATGATACTACAAAATACAAACCAATATGTCTTTAAATAGTTATTAAGCTTATACTCTTAGAATGTTCAAACTTTATTTCTACCGACCTAGAAAGTCACACTTATTTTATTAAATTTAAAATTCGTGTACATTGTTATTTAGCATTTGAACCGAAATAGGTTCACGAGCAAACGTAAAAATCTTAACATATGTAGATAAATAAGAGCGGTTATCCACAAAGCTTAGACTAAACGTATTAACTATGTATTTAATTTTTTTTTAAGAGTCTTAAAAAAATAATACACCATAGTTTTGTACTGTGGGCAAAACTCTAAATCAAAATTGATAAGGCTTTTATAAGTGTAAAAAAAAACATTATCCACTCAAGCTTAAAATTATCAACTAGTTTAACATTTAGCTTTTGACAAACAATAAAGCATAATTCGAAAAGTTCATAGTGCTCTACCAAATCCAAAATTTCGGATTCGGCCGAATCCAAATCTTATTTTGAAATTATGATTCGGCCGAATACAAATCCAAGCCTCATTTTGAAATTAGGATTAGGCCGGATTTAAATCCAAGTTCAACACGGCCGGATTCGTCTAAATCCGAGTCCGAATCTTGATTCGGTAGATCATTACTTTTAACACGTAATGAAATATTTATTAAAATGTTATAAAACTAATACTTCAAAAGCTTAAACATAATAATATAATTAAAGCTTTTTGTAAGTAAGAATTTTTCTAATGTAATTTACAATAGTATGTAAAAACAATCGATCAGTTTATTCAATTAAAGATTAAGTAAAAATTTAATCTAATAATAAACAACATACAACTTTATTATTGTGATTGAACTATTTATATCATTGTTAAAAATTACTTTAAAAAGCTACAAATATATTCATAATTTCAGTTACACTTATAGATATATATATATATAAACGAGTACTAATGTTGAAAAAGTATGTTGATTTCAATATATCTGATTGAAATATCTTGTAAACTAATAATGATGTATGTACTACAAACCTTTATCGGAAAATTTCTTACTACCGTCGAAGATTTTGTGCAAAGTAAAAATGTTTTTTTAATTTTGAAAAAAATCTTTAAAAAAAGCCAAGACATATGTTGCAAAACCCTTTCTCCAAAACCTACAGTGATTGGAAATATTGATCATTCACAAAATTCGTTATAAAAGTGAAATTGAACTAAAAGTCTTACTAAGCTACAAATGTTTAGTTTATAAAAAAAAGATTACGAAAAAATAGCTTAGCACCTGTAATTACCAAAAAGATTTATTGTTTATATTTATGTTAATTTTATTTTGTTTTTTCAAAAAAAATTTGGTTGAAGTTTATACCGGTGTTTACTTAATCAATGAAGTTTTTGAGAAAATTAATTTAAATTATATTTTAATAGTTAAGTTATAGTAACATCAATATATACTATAAAATTTATTTTCAATATTTATTTAACAATTGAATAAAAAGTTTACAAATAATAAAATTGATTAAAATCAGTAGAAACAAGCTTACTTAAATTATAGTTTTTAAAAAGGAGATGAAAAACTTAGTTTATGACTTTTTCTCAGTCAATTTCAAGCTTAGATACCTTACAGAACAAACCTTATATTTTATTATTACGTTACTTTTTTATTGTTTTCCATAAGAGAAACTTGATACAATTTTCATGTTAAACAAAATACCTAAAATGTAAAGAATATTGTTTAAGTTTTATTACTGTGCATTACTTTTGTGCACAATGGAAAACATTTGCATGTAGTTTATTTACTAAATGGGTATTATTTTAAATAATTACGAGTCCAAGCATTTTTTACACAGTTTTTTGAGATAAGTAGTTTCATTTGTAACAAGAAAATTATTATGAAACTAAGAGATAAACACTGCTTAAATGCTAATATGTCTTTTTCTCATGTTTAAGTAAAAATAGTAAAGTCTTTTTATTGTTTGAAATTGTTAAACAGGTACTTAAAACGTAATAAATCAAATTAAACCAAGTTACCGAAAAAAAATTTACTTAAATTATATTCTTGCTAAGCGTGCAACATTTACTTACATGTTCACGGGCCGCAGAATTTCTTTTCCTGGGCCGCATTCAATTTTACTCGCGGGCCGAAGAAGATTTCGGCGAAGATACGCGGAAATATCGTCTAATGTAGGGGTGGGCAACGTAAATAATTGACGGGCCGGATCCAAAAAAAATTAGTCCTCAGCGGGCCGAAGCATTTCGAGTAAGTGATCTACCAGATTCAGTTGGATCCTTTTTTTAGATCCGGATCTTTATTCAAAAATGTTATCCAGATCCGGCTAAATACTAGTTTTAGACAAGGTTTCTTATACGAATAGAACTAATTTCAAAAGACTTCGATCCGGCTGGACGCTAATTGATCTGGTGTTTAATAATTTGAATAATTTATTAGTTACCAAGGTAATCAAGTATAAAATGTTAAGTTTTTTTTATAAAGTACTCATAATTCTGTATTTGTTACAACTCTGGACCGATTTAATACTAGTTGGTTTTATAAAAACAAATATTTACTTACTAAAAGTTACTCGAGCCTAAAATTTCAAACTAAAACATTGAAATTTTTTAACAATTTGAAATTATCTAATCCTTGGCTCGAGGCTACATTATTAATATTATTCAGAAGTTCAATAACATCACTATATTAAACTAATATCTTTTTATTTTTTTTTATGAAGATTCATTTAAAATTTTGTTAGATGGTAAACTGTTATTACAAACATACATAAATAAATTTCCTAATCAAATCATACTTAAAGTTCATGAGATATTGTTTTGAAATATTGTCATCAGTTGGTCATAATTAAACAATTTAATTGATCAAAATTCCTTAATTAAAATATCAAAAGCAGAAAAGTGTGCAAACTGTAGTCTCAACTTGGAATATTCTACTAAAATGTGAAGTTGAGCAGTTTTACTAAAAGTAGGTGTCAATGTTAAAAAAAAATAATTTTCTTAACATTTATAAGAACAACTCACTACACATCTTGGATATACATCATTTTTACATGTAATTTTAAAGAAAATTATTATGATAGGTAAGATCATCAAAGCTAGTTCAGCAAACAATTTTTTTTTGATAATTTAAGAAAAAGTTAATTTAACTGACTTTAAAAAGGCGAGGTACTATAACAAAAGAGTATTTTTTTTACTACAAAAATTAAAAGCCACTTTAAAAAATGTTTTCAGGTTAAAATCTTACAGTTTTTTTTTTAGGAAAATAATTTAGAAAAGGTTTTTCAAGAAATTTTGTAATATTAAGATTTGCTTGTAGGATTTCATATAAATTTTTTAAATGCCTAGCTGGCCGGATTATAGACTCGCGGGCCGGATGAATTTTGTTCGCGGGCCGGATTCCATTTAAATTTTAAAAAGGTTTAGGGGCCGTACGTTGCCCTACCCTAGTCTAATGGTTGGTAAGTTTTGACACACACATATGTATATATAGAATAATTAGTTTTTTATAGATAAAAGTATAATAACCGAAAAATATGAGAAAGACTTTATTTAAACTAAAATAGTAACAAAATAAAAAAAACAAAAATATGTTTTTAAACTTCAATTATGTATTGCTATTTAAAAAGTTTTCATTAAATATTGTAGCTTTTGCAAAATCATCCAATTTTTAAGGTTGCTTGCGGAGTTCTTTTTTCATCAGCACTATCGGGTCAGTTCTCAATTGTCCAAACTCAACATTGTACCCGCATTTTTTGTAAAATTCCACCACATCGTGTGAGGAGCTCACCACGCAGCAATTAAATCCTCTTTTCAATACCCAATCCTCAGCGGCCAACAGCATTCTCTTACCAAGCTTTTTTCCTCTATAATCTTCTGATACTGTCACTAAAAACAATAAGTTATTTATTATAAAGTACATAGTTTATGAACAGTTAATCCCTATAGATTTATAAAATTAAATTTTACTCCAGTAGATAAGCTTTAGAATTTGAAACTTTTTTAATTAAATTAATTATATGTCTTGACTAGTTATTGTTTTGACTTTCTTTAAATATAACACATCAAGTTGACTTACCTAAATCAAACTTAACAGTAGTGTTTATTTCAATAAATTTTTCCCAATATATTTTTTCAACATTATTAAAGTCTTTTATTTTTTCGACAAGAACATGTCCCATTATTTTATGAGGATTAACGGAAGTATCCACGTATGCAAATGAAGTTGGTAGGTCATCACAAGAACTTGCTAATGACTCCATCCTATTTTTTATTTGTTTGTAAACTTATTTAATTATAAATCTACAAATTCTCTTATTTTAAGTCATCAAGTTGGTAGTTTATCACAAGACTGTGCTAGTATATCTGTCTTGAGTAATAAGAATATTATTTGGTATATACACAAATAGAGCAACTTTCAACTACCAACTAACTTAACAGTACATAAAAACATCAATTTCAAACTTCAAGTAAGAGTTTCTCATACTAAAAAGAAAACTAATCTATTTTAGTTTAGATGTTAAAGTTTTACACAAAAGCTTTAGCTTGATACATAATAAGCAATCTATAAACTAAGTAATACAAACGGAGAATTCCATACAAACTCACTTAATATCAAAGTAGAAAGGAAATTCCTTTTCTATCAGTTGATAGCAATCTTCTCGGAATTGAGGTTGTAGTTTATTAACAGGCATGAGCTCGAATTTCCTCGAACCATTTTTCATTTGCATTATTTTTGTATTTTCACCTATTCCGCTCATTTTTTGTTAGTTATTATAGTTTTCTATTAAGAATTTAAGTAAATAATTATTAAATTATTCAAACATTACAGACTTTGACTTATTTAGAAGAAAAACAGAAAAGAAAATTTAAATAACTCATACATATTTAGAGCTATTTTTATCAGTAGAATACAAAGATTACAATTACTTAAATTATTTAAATCTAACAACTACAAAATAATAATTCAAACTTATCAAATTTACTAACATATAACAAACTCCAGTAAAACAGTAAAACTACAATCCAATAAATTAGAAATAAACGCTTAAAGAAATGTCACGTATTAGCAAAAAACCGGTGTAGTCTAAATAAAATTGCTTAAATTGAATTGGGAACAAAAAATAAAATTAATTGTACGTACATGTTACTTCTTCAGCTGCTAAATGCAAATGACAGATTTATTTGCTGTCTTGGCATGTTTACAATAAAATTCTGAAAGCATATGATGTAAAATTATAATAAAATACTCTTGAATGTAGAATATTTATACATTTCTTGTTTTTTAATTAGCAGTTATAAAGTTACACTAGTTGTTCATCTAAGAGTTGCTCTCTTAGTGAATTTCTTCTTTGTGCTTAAGTAAATGTAAAGTAAAATATTACTTAGAAAGCACTTCTAACATACATTTTTTGTCTAATTGGTTTCCATTTAAAAATAGTATACCATTAAATTTTTATAATTTGCTTTGAAACTTTTTAACTTCTCTAACGTTTTTAATAAAAAGTTTCTTGTCTAAATTTAATAATAAGTTAAGTTAAATAAAAAGGATACTATAAATGAATAAAAATGATTTTTAAAGTAACGTATTTGTATACATTGCTTAACATTGTTAATAAAAATGCTAATAAACAATTTAAGATTCTTTACTATATTTAGATAGAAACTATAAATATACTTTTAAATACCATGTTATTTGTTTTTATATTATCTTATATATTTAAATTTTAGAGTGAAAATTTTATGATTTAACCTTAGTTCTTTTATAACTTTGTTATTTACTAATTTCAGAGTTACTAATTTACCTGGAAACCTGGTAAAATCTGGAAAAACCTGGAACTTGACAATTTAGGCTAAAATTACCTGGAAAAACCAAGAATTTGAGAAATTTTGAAAAAACCTGGAAAAACCAGGAATTTTTAACAATTTAAACATTTTCAGTTGTAAAATTTGATTTGACACAAAAAATCTATCATATAATCAAGGTTTGTTGTCATAAAAAATTTTTTGTTAAAAAACACATTTACAGTAACTTGACAGTATCTTCTCAATATTTTTATACTGTTTAACACAGTTTCTTAAATAGAAATTAACTTAAAACTAAAAGTAGACCCAAAAATGTGTACTTTTAAAAACTTTGAAGAAATTTGGAAAGCCTGGAAAAAGATTTGAAAAAACGACTGGCAACCCTGTAATTTATTTGTTTAATTACCATTATGTTTTAAAACTCTAGGTAATTTTTGAAAGTTCCAGGATAAACTTAAAAATTGCTTATTAATTAGTGATTATCAATGTCATAAGTGGTCATAAGTACTTGTTTCTTACTTTTGTTTACAGAGTAAATAATAATTGTCATCCAATACACAAAAACTTTGGATCGAAATGTTTTTTTATGTTACAATAACAGTGATTCAGTCTAAAAGCAGCATTTTCTAACCTGCTATTCTTTAGATTATTTATCAAAATTACTATTTTGATTTATCTTTAGAATTTTTACAAACTTTTTTATATGAATTTATTTATTCCTTTAGTATGCTCATATAAATATAAAAGTGGTATATATGCTTTTCGTATAAAGTTGCTGAGTTTACTATCTCAATTTAATTTATAATAGATTAATCTAGTTTTCTAAGTGTGCCTAGAAGGTTTTTCTTTTTTTAATTTTGTAAATATTAATTGCTTCTTTATTGTTACATTTTTAGGCTTAGAAGAGTGGGTAGCAGTCATGTTATAATCAAGATGCCAGTTAATTACAGCTGTTAATATCAGCTGTTTACTATAGCAACTAAAATGCTAAAGTAACAATTTGTAGCTAACTTTTTCACATTTTTTACCTTATATTAAAATTTCATTAGTTATTTTTATTTTTTACTTTTGTTTTAATAAAATTAGTAAAAAGTTAACTTTTAAAATTTTTAATTTACATTGTACTTTATTATTATAACATTTTGTTTGTAAAATTAAAACAGTATATCATATTAATTTTATACATAAGCTCTTTCTTTTAAAACAAAAATAAAGTTCTTTAGCTTAATGCTTTAAAAAAAAAAAACTTGTAAAGTACAAAAAAAAATTTTCTGTGATTTTAAGTTTTAATTAACATTTTTGTTTATTGACTATAATTTTTTGTATCATGTGTTTAAAAAAAATACATAATTTCTTTAAGGTACCACAAATTTAAATGTTTCAACATCTTAATATATTTATAAAAGTTTTTAAATTTTAAATTTTAAAAATTTTCAGGAAAAGTTCTTTGAAATATTAATGATATGGTTATACTTAATAAAAAAAACAAATTAATATCAAAATGTTAAAAAATATATTCATCCTCCTATGATCTTAAAAATCAATTTTTTTTTCTTTTATTTCTCATTAACAACAATTTTTAATGGGCCATAATAATTTTGGTTAAATTCAATCTATAAAAATAGAACAATTAAACCAACGCCAGGCTTTAAAAACAAGTTTATTGTTAATGAAAAATTGTTTTTAGATTTTTAAATGTAGTTAAAATTTAATAATATATATTATTTTTATAAATAAAATTTTCAATACAATGGTGAAACTATTTTTCATCCTTGTTATTAGTGCAACATAAACCTTGGCAAATTATTAATTTTTAATTTAAATTAATTTATTTTTAAACTACATTTTAAAATCTAGAACAGTTCTATTTATTAGAGAAAAGATTAAACATTGCATGTAACATATTGAGGTGAATATTTTACCCTTATTTATGTAAAAATATTAAAAGACAGCTATTCTACAATATACTATAAATAATTAACCTTAACTATGAAATTCACCTCTTTTATATTTTTTTTTTAAATATAAACAATTTTGAAAAAATTATAAACAGGTAAATTATACACATAAACTTATTACCCAAAACACTAAACCTAGTGTTAAATTAAAATGAAATAATTCATTCACCTAAAAAAAACAATTAAATTTTAAAATATGCTAGATAAACTTATGTGTATTATCATTGTTTTACTAAGAAATGCTACAGATTATCAAACTGCATACAAAAACTGCTTGTTCAAGTAGGGTAGTTTTAGAATATTTTAATAGAAACATTTAGCAGTTTTATAAAGGATATTTATTTTATTTTACAAGATAAAGGCATTGATAATTAAGTAATTTTGTAAAATTCTTGGAAATTTTTTCAATTTTAATCACACTTTAAAGAATTTTAATTAACCTTTTACCATTCAAAGACTTGTTTTTGAATATAAGGAACTCAGTAAATTTAAACTGACAAAATCTGGTATTTTTTAATATTTAGTTAAACTTCCTGACTGTTAAAAAAAAACCTTACTATTCTTGTTATTTGTCTTTTTTTTCTGCTTTTCCTGAGTTTTCTGACTTTTCCTGACCTTGTTTCAACTCTGCTTAATTTACAAAACTAGTTGTAAAAACCTTGAGTTGTACACTAAAACTTTCAGGTATAATTTTTTTTTAGATAAATTACCTAATTATAATAAAAAAAGACTCAATAAATTTGCCACATTAAAAATTAAAAATTTTAAATAGATTTCTACTTAGCAAATAGTAGTTTCAAGTTTGTAAACAAAAATAATAAATTATATTCAAATTACTTTTAAGTGAAATCTATGTCTTAATAAAATAATTTATAATGAATCTTAAAAAATTATAATAATCAAACTTTATTTTCAAGTTTAAAAATTCAAATAATTTGATAAATGTAGGATATAAGACAAAAAATTGTCTATTTCATCTAATTTTTGGAAAAAAAAATCAAATAATAAATTAACTTAACATCAATTAGTTCCAAAGCTACAATGTTTTTAGTTTATTAACCATTTAAATAAGTGGAAGATACTTTTCTTTAATTTTTCTAACCAAACATTACCTACAACTATAAGGTTAAAAGGTAGTTATGATTAAATTAACAATAAAGTGACTAAAATTAACCTTATGAAAATAAAAAACATAAACTTACATTTAAGGCATTCATATTTATAAAAACAATATGGTTTTAAATATGTTGGTGTAATTGAATATATGAAACTTTTATGTTCTCAACTTGTAAAATACAGCTTTTTCTTTCATAAGAAATTTTAATTCTATTGCCGGGGATTTTATTTTTTTATTCTACTGCGGGGATTTTGTGCTCTGCGATTTAACATCTCTGGTGGGTAGGTTTCAAGTTTGCACGATCGTACAAAGTTGAACGAGGGGACAAAATTACACAAAGATAAAATTGCATTAAAAATATTTTGTATAAAGGGTATAAATCCTATATATTTTAAATCTTTTTAAATCTTATAATCAAAAACATTAAGACCACTGTACAACCATAAACTTTAATGTATTTGCAGGTTATATAAAAAGCAAAACTAAATAAAAATGGGTCTCACATTCAGCAAGATATTCGACTTTTTTATCAGCAAACACATAAATTTGAAAATCATAACTAAATCTTTAGTTTTAACTAAGCTGTTCAACCAAAAAATTGATATATTTGCAGGTTATATAAAAAAGCAAAACTAAACAAAAACGGGTCTCACGTTTAGCAAAATATTCGACCCCTGTTGTGCAAGAACCAATATTAGAAAATAATAACTGATTTTTTTTGTAACTATACTATACAACCATAAACTTAAATATATTTGCAGGTTATATACAAAAATAAAACTAAACAAAAATGGGGCTCACGTTCAGCAAGATGTTCGACTTCCTTATCAGCAAACACATATATTTGAAAATCATAAATAAATTTTAATTTTTAACTAAACTGTACAACCAAAAATTGATATATTTGCAGCTTATATATAGAAGTCAAACTAAACAATAATGGGGCTCACATTCAGCAAAATGTTCGACTTTCTTATCAGCAAACACATATATTTGAAAATCATGACTAAATTTGTATTTTTAACTAAACTGTACAACCATAAACTTTAATATATTTTCAGGTTATAACAAAAATAAAACTAAACAAAAATGGGTGTCACATTCAGCAAAATATTCGACTCGCTGTTCGGAAAGAAGCAGATGAGCATGCTTATGGTGGGCTTGGACGCGGCGGGGAAAACGACCATTTTGTACAAGCTGAAGCTGGGTGACGTGGTCAACACCATACCCACCATCGGGTTCAACGTTGAAACTGTCGAGTACAAGAACATATCTTTCACTGTGTGGGATGTTAGTTTGTTTATTACTAGATTTAGTTTATAAATGTTTTTTTTTTGTGGAGTACAAGAACATATCTTTCACTGTGTGGGATGTTAGTTTGTTTATTAGTAGATTACCTTTATTGTTTTAAATATATATGTTCAGTACAAGAACATATCTTTCATTGTGTGGAATGTGGGTTTTTTATCCAAGTAAATGAACACAATGTTTCAAAATCAATGTAAACATAAGTGGCGCGTGACTTATTTTAAAGTAAATTAGAAATCAAGTAAAATCATTTACAGTTTAAGTCAAATATTTTTTTATGCTAAATAAACTTTCTTAGATTTTGAGTATTAGTTATTTTCTATTTTTCAAAATTGAATATGTAACATTTATTGTATATATAAATCAAAAGCAAATAAGAAATAAAAATCTCCTTCTAACTAGCTAATGAAGCACACTAAAAGTTAGACACAAATGTTTACTAATTTGAAAACTTTATGATAGTAGTTTTCGTTGTTGATAAATAAATTTTGAAATATATTAACTCGAGATACAGTTTCTTAATTAATTTTAACGGCGTCTTAAACAGAAAAAAACTTGCTGTTAAGAATTAATATATTTCTAAATTAACAAAGTTCTAAACTTACAATCTAAATTCTGGCTAACATTTGCAACCCTGATTACTCCAAATTACTTTTTGTAAACTTTTACTTTTTACAAATTTTGTATGTCTATTTTATTTTTTTACAATGTTGCTCTAATCAATTCAGAAAATATAGTAAAATAAAATATTGAATTAATAAGCCATTTTAGATTGGTGGCCAAGAAAAAATACGTAGTCTGTGGAAATACTACTATCAAAACGCAAAAGGTAAATATTTTAAATAACAGTATTGAATTAATTACAAATATACCTTGTTAATAATTTTTTAGATTTATTAAGAAAAACTATAATAGACTATAGTTAAACTAACAGTTTTAGATAACATTTAACCAATCTAGCCCTAACTTAAAATTACGTTGATCAATTTTAAAGGAGACCTAAAACTTTAGCTTGCTTTTTATGATATTAAGTGTAATCAAATAAGTTGTTAAAAAAATAGAAGGTAAAGTAAATAAAATTTGATTTTTAAATAACAGAAGTAAAAAAAACTTATCAAAATAATTATTAACATTAACATAACTAGTAATATTATCTAAGCCAGGAGTATTTTTTATTGATTACACATATGCAGATAAGTTTTATCTTTGTTTTACACATTACTGTATTTAAGACTTCAAAGTTTAATTTACAAATATTTATAATCTTTTAAGATTGTTATTTATACACACTCATATAAGTAAACTATCACTAAAGCTACAAAAGAATATTTGAAAGAAATCTGAAATATTTGTAAAATTTATGTTTTATTCTATATTTATAACAATACTTTTAATGTGAACTAGGGATCATCTTTGTTGTGGATTCAAACGATCCGGAACGTGTCAACGAAGCGAGAGCGGAACTTGAAAAGCTCCTTACTGAAGATGAATTGAGGGATGCTGTGTTGCTCGTACTTGCTAACAAACAGGTATGAAATTGTTTTTGTTATCCTACAGATAGTAAGTATAATTTAACATCTTGGTTAACTATCACATGTTCACAAAAAAAGCAGCTGAACTCAAAAATAGGAACTTTTTAAGTTAATTTTTAATACTTTTTCGAATTATCAAAGTTCAACTATAACAATAAATGATTTATTTGTTTGTAATAAAAACGAAAGTTATTGAGAGGACATAAAAGGTATCCAAGTGGTTAACGATTCCACAACTAAATTTTTTTTAGTTCACCATGGCCTAGCACAAAATATCCTGAGCGCTTTTTCTTTATTTTATATAAACAATAAACATAGTGCAAGCGGTATAACTGAAATTTTTTGTAGCAACCTTAAACTTTTATTTTAATTTGTTATACAGGACCTGCCAAACGCAGTTGAGATAACAGACTTGATGCAGCAACTGGGCCTACCCAACCTGATAAACAGAGAATGGTACATACAGGCAACTTGTGCCATCAGTGGTGACGGCTTGCACGAAGGACTTGATTGGCTCTGTACTGCATTGAACAATACCAAATAGATAAAAAAAAGTTCATGTAGATTTACACTTGAACAGAACTAATAAATAAAAAAACATTACATTCTGAGATTTTATAGTTCTCTACAGACAATAATAGTACCAATATTTATAAAAAAGTATTCTTAGTTTTTTTTTAGTTCATGTGTAGTTCTTGCAAAATAAATTATATAAATATTTAAATATCTAAAATTGTTATACATAGTTTCTAAATACGTACGAGTTTAAGCTATATGTCTATTGTTTTATGATTTTATTAAACATTGTTCTTTACATAACGAAAAATCAGATGGGATTTTCCGCGTACTTTATTGAACAAAAATAATAAAAAAATTGGACAAGACCAATAAAAAAAAAATTTGAACATTTTTTTGTTGTTTCTTAGTTCTTAACTATATAGTTAATATAAAAAACTGTTTGTAGTTTTTTTTTGTTTAGTGCATTCGTAGTTCTTAATAATAAAGTTAAGAGTAACAAAGTTAAAAACTCATACATACAGTTTCTTATTACATAGCTATTCAAATTTTGTGTCGATATTGGTTATTATTACATAACTAAATTACATGTACTTCTCAGTATCATTATTGAGTAGTAAATGAACAAACAAAACATAAGTTTTGTATAAAAAAACCTTGTCATTATTGTATAAAATTCAAAACATAATTTAATGTATGTAATTTCATTTAAGGATTGATGATAATCCGTAATGCGTAAAAGGAAAATATAAGTTTAATATACGCATTTTAAAAACATCTTCATTTTCTAACTTTTAACGAACACTTTTAGTACAAAAAGTTAGCGGTAGTAAACTCCAAATGTTTTTTGTCGTAATTGATAAGATTTAACAGTTGCAGTAACTTTTAAGAAACTTAGTTGCTTTATATACAAAAAATTGTCTTTATTTAATTTAAACCAAAATTATCGTATCTACAAAGCAAGAAAAATCCTTTAAGATGATCTGTGTCTACTTAAAATAATAATTGTAAGCTTCATTATTTTTTTATGAAAACGTGTTTAAGCAAATACGTGACTTTGAAAACTTGTGAAACATCAACCCTATCCAGTTTTAGAAGAGCTATGTGACACATCACGTAAATATATAAAAACATTGATAAAAAAATTTAAAAAGAGAGTTGTTTGCTTCTCTCAAAGTACGAGCAAATTGTTCATTTTCTAATGTAATATACGCCTTTATGCCCTGGTATAGAAAGTAATTTGAATATAAAACTAAAACATTCTAGATCTTCATGAAAAACTATATAAAGACTTGGTAAACTTGTGAACACCTAGTTCTTTCTTAAGTACTGATTACTAAGGATACTTAGCGGGTTTTAAATTATAAAACTATAAAACGGTTAACTCAGAAAAGTTTATAAAGAATTTGAAATCGTTTTTTAAAAGTTTTAAACATTTTTATTGTAGTTTTTTATTACATTTTCATATTCAAATATTGTTTGTTTTTGAGATCTTACAATTTTCTCATCAACATTGACACAGTTACATGACAATTTAAATTCTTTCTTAAAAAAATATCAAACAGACTATATCTCAAAATGTGCTATATGTATCAATAAAAAAAGTTGGTCTTATTAATAACTACAAGCCTTTTCTTTCTATTTGTAAAATTTCATTTTTAATTTTAATATATAAGAAAAATAATCAAAATAAGTATACTTTAAAACTTATTTTAATCATATCTTTTTAAAATTTTACAAAAAGAAAAAATGGCTTGTAGATATAAATAAGAAAAATATAAGTATTCTTTTTTTTTCAAATGTATACTACTTTTTAAGTTGTGGCCCTTTAATTTTTTTAGAATTTGAGTTTTCGTGCACCCCATTGACACACAGTTGCCAAACACTCTGACTACCTCAGAATTGTATAAAAAAATACTCCGGCTGATTTGAACTTTTTTAATTAAACAATAATCTGAGGCATACTCAAGTTAATTGATTTTATTTTAAAACTCTGACTAGTTTGAGTATTTTTCACAATCTAAAAATAGTTTTATGACTTTAAGTCTTATATTATGTCTTGAAAGTTCTGTTCGTTTGTTCCTAAACCTTTTGTAATTATCAAGAACTCCCTTAGTATTTAAATTGATCATCATAAAAGTTATCAGTGTATGTTTTTTACTACTTTTGATTTAAATTTATAAAAGTCAAGCTAGTTTTTAAATGCTTTTAACCACACACAAACTACAGACATTTTGAAAAACTCAGACTAGTTCAGTTACTGAACACCCAAGCTAATTGTTTTGTTTCATAAAATAAGTTTATGTTGATTTAGCTTCAAATGTTTTGCTATTGTATATCTGCCTTGTTGGTTGCTCTACTTTAACAAAGGTGTTTTTCAAAGTCTTGTGCAAACAAAAAGTCTGTAAGCATATATTTTCAGTCACACCTTCAAAATTTAAGTATTAAAATTGTGAATAATCTTGAAGAAGTATATTTCACTATGAAAAGGGTTGACACAAACTAAGGTTCCTTATTGTACTAAGGACAATTTAGGACATCTTAAAAATATTTCTTAAAACTCAGGATGACTCAGGCTAGCTGGTTTTTTATATATTAATAATATCCTCAGGATGTTTTAAAGTTTGTTTGAAAATTTCAGTCTAGTTTTTTACTAGATCTTGAATTAGACTTGGTTGCTCCAGTTAATAGCTTGATTTTTACTGATTTTGAAAAGTCTGTTATTAAAAAAAATATTTAAGATTTTAAAAGAATTTAAAAATAATAAGAATGACTTAGGACAATTAGTATTTACTCAGGACTCAGTTATTTTTCTAATTTTTTTAAATTTTAGTACAATTACTTAAAATATTGTTTTTGTCTATTTTTGAACTTTCTCTTAACTTAGCTTAAAATAAAATGATTTAAAATATCTTTTGTATTTAATTGAATTAGTTAGTGCATTTTTGTTTTTTGCAGGTATGTCTAAGGCAAATTTTTGTCACTTTAAAATTCACTTATTTAAAAATAATGTTTTTTTTCTAGATTTTTTCAAATTAAACTAAAATTTTCTATTCTAATAAGAACTGACAATGTTTAAAATTTAAATAAACGAAAGCTCTTTTTAAAGTGTTTGTAATAAACTGTAGAAAGTAATTTTTTGATGGTTGTAACCATCTTTTATTTCTCTGTAAATAAAGGATTTTATTATATAACAAAAATTTAATACTACAAAATTAATCATAGAAGTGTTTTTAAGTTGAACAGTTTAATTCTGAAAGTTTAATTTTTAATTTTTTTGTACAGCATTTACACGCTTTATTTGTGTAAAGAATGTCAGTTCAAGAAGAAAACCATCAAACACTAAAAAGTTTGTTTTTTTTTTGTCTTTTTCTAATCAACTAATATGGTAAAAGGCTGTTATTTCATCCTATAAACTAATTTACACTTACTAGCTTGAAATATATAGCTAAATAAACTTTGTAATTGATTTGTTTGTGCAGATTTTACAAGCCAGAAGCAAATTATTCAAAATCATAAGGAAGAAATTAGGCAGCTTGAAAATTGCAAAAAAAAGTTGATAAAAGATAACTCTAGTGGGTTATGTTTGAAGGATTGTTTTTTATTACTTCAGTCACACTTATTAATTTTTTTTTAATTTTTATCAAGTTATTTTTGTCTAATGAGAATTGTAATTTCCTAATGCTTGGGCTATTGTTATAATACTTTTTGGAGATGAACTTATAAATATTTTTTTTTAATTAATTTCTTTTATCATCATAATTCTAAACCAAGTTTTAATAATATTTTTGTATTATTTAGTTACAATTTTCTTATTTCAAAATATTGAATTTTATTTAGTTAATATTCACACTATTTTATTTAAATAAGCAAATAATTTTAAAATTACAAAGTATCTTGCTTTTTGAATTAGTCTTCGAAATGTTCATTGGTATAAATTTGGTTCTTAGCAACATTAAGTTTACATGTTTCTGTAAAAAACTAAACACTGTACAGGTTATAAAAAAATACATGAAGAGAATTTGATGCTACAAGAAGAAAAAGACACTTCAGAAAAAATTGTTGTACAGTTAAATAAACTAATTTCTATTGCTTGCAGAGTTTTAGATTCTTTAAAATTTGATCTTAAAAAGTTAGTTTATCCAATAAAATAAGGATATATATATAAATCAAAAAAAAAAAAAAGAAACTTTTACAAAGCTATATCATATAATGCTAACTATATAAACTCAGACAGTTCAAATGTAAAAATTAATTTTTTTTTAAATTGAAGGGTCACAATTCAAAAAGTAATGAATTTTTGCAAAAATTAAGATACTTATGTAACTCTAATTTTTAGCCATTTTTCTTTTGTATTTGTTTAACTTTAAATAACTTTAGGATATGGCTAAAATAAGTTTTAAAAAATAGTTATTTTTAGTTGTATTTGTATGTTTCAAAAAGTTATAAAGATTTGCAAAAATAAATATTGCTAAAAGATATTAATACAACATACATATGAATTCTTTAAAGGTATGGTCTCTTAAATTTACAGGGTTGCCACTTTACCTGGAAAAACCTTGAAAAACCTGGAATTAAACAATTTAGGCAAAAACAACCTGGAAAAATCTGGAATTTAAGAAATTTTGAAAAAAACCTGGAAGAACCTGGAATTTTGATTAAAAAACCTGGAATATTTATTAATTTTAACATTTTCAGTAGTAAAATTTCGATTTGACACAAAAAATCTATCATATAAATAAGATTTTTTGTCATCATCAAAAAAAAATTTTATTAAAAAACACATTTAAAGTAACTTTACAATATCTTTTCAATATTTTTATACTATTTAACACAGTTTCTTATACAGAAACTAACTTAAAACTAAAAATAGACCCAAAAATGTGTACTTTTAAAAACCTGGAAAAAATTTCGAAAACCTGGAAAAAATTTCAAAAAAAGGAGTGGCAACCCTGAATATATTTCTAAGGATTTTCCAAATTTTCATGTAACCGTTTTTTAATTATTTGAAAGTTTTGCATAATATTTTGAAATAAACCTTTTATTTCTAAATCTATTGAACCTTTTTAGAAGATTGTTTTAGAGTACACTTTGCTAATTAAATATCCTTATTTAACTTCTATTTCATTTGATTGAACTTTTTCAACATAAACTGTGTATGAAGTAATTTTTCAGTTGTTTATAGTTTTAGGTTGGAAAATCAAAGAAGTTATAAAAACCAGTGTTCTCAGATTGATAATGATATTCATATCAGTTTTACACAACAAATAAGAAAAGACAATGGTTTGAACTGTTTATATTCTACTTGTTAAACTAGTTGTGCTGACAGCAAAATTATTGTTTAATTTACTGGATAAAAGATTTCAAATGTTAATTACAGTTTTATAATTGTTTGAAACAGGTCATGTTAAAATATTTGATTGAAGTTAGTAAAAATAAAGTGTAATAAGTACTTTGAATTATCTGTATGTTATTAAATAGCTGTAATTTGAATTTTATTTAGAAGTTACCATGAAATCTAAGACAAAAAACATGAAAGTTTCATTAAAAAATGGTTTTCTTAATGCTATGTTAGACCCAAGCACTGTTAACGCATTGAAACAAATTGATAAAAAGTCTAGTAAAAATACCACAAGTTTATTTTTTTAAATTTTACTACTTATGTGAACTTCCTTACTACTTTTTATGTAAAACTGTTTGAATTTTGAACACCTTTATATTTCACTTCTAAAATCAAAAATAGTTGATTATTTAAGGCCATAGGAGGGGGTCCACTTTGTTTTTTACAACTTGATCTTATTTTGTAGAATTTAATCTGAGCTATCAGACACTTTTAACCGCTTAAAAAAACTCAAAGTAACTTTTTAGATATAAGCGATCAAAGAAAGGGCGTTCAATAGGTTCCTTATAGAAGGCAAAAACTAAAAATGCGAAAAAAGACTATTTCACTAAAAATCTATCTCCTCCTTCATTTTTTGAGTAATCTTTCTCAAATTTTTACAGAATGTGTATCATTAAACTTTAAAAGAGATTTATTGTAGGAATTTTTTTAATTTGAGTAAAAAAAAAATTATTGTCAAAAAACTACCCTTTTTTTTAGTTTTTTGTGGATCAAATTTTTATTTTTCAAAATTTCAAAAATTCCAACATTGGGATTCTTCAAAATATTAAAAGGAACAATTCCTGAAAATTTGAAGTCTTTAGGTCAAAAAATGAAGGAGGAGATAGATTTTTAGTGAGTTTTAAAATTTCCGAGAAAATTGACCCTGAAAAATTTGTGGTCCATACTTTTGTATTGGAAACTTTTTACAAAAAATTAAATATCTCAAAAGTTAAATGATATTTTTTAATTCTATAAAAACAGGCTTGTAGTTTGTATTTAAAGCTTTCATATAAAAGCCAAAGTTATTTTTTGTAAAAAAAAAAGTCGGACCCCCCCCCCCCCCCCTATGGCCTTAATATGTTTGTCCACAAACATCTAATCAGAAGGAAAAACTAAAACACTTAAACAACATATTGTGGCCACACAGTTATTGTTGATTACTTAAAACTGATAATTTTAGCTCAGGCACTCTTACCAACTACCAGAAATGTAGCTTGATATGCGCTATCAACGATGCTACCTATAATAGTTGAACTGAACCAATAAAATTTAAATGTTTTACAAAACTCTGCTGTACAGTATTGAGCTAATACTTGTATTCAACAATAAAGCAAAGTTTTTGGATCTTTAAAATGTGGAAATCAATCATTTAAATCGTATACAGGGTTTCACTTTACTTGAAATCCTGGAAAAACCTGGAATTTGACAATTTAGGCAAAACTAACCTGGAAAAACATGGAATTTAATAAATTTTGAACAGAAAACCTGGAATTTTTAAGAATTTTAACATGTTTAGTAGTAAAATTTTGGTTTGACTCAAAAAATTTATCAAATAGATAAAACTTTTTTGTCAGCAGCAAAAATTTTAAAAAAAAACACATACAGTATCTTTTTAATCTTTTTATACTGTTTCTTACCTTAAATTTAACTTTAAACTAGAAATAAACCCAAAAATGTGTACTTTTAAAAACCTGGAAGAAATTTGAAAAACCTGGAAAAGTTTTTGAAAAAACGAGTGGCAACCCTGTGTATATCATAGATTTAAACTTATATTCTAAGTAAATGTTGAAGTAACTGTTTAAAATAAATACAGTAATTTTTCACTACTTTCACAGGTACAATCAGTTATAAAGAAGTAATTCAAAAGCAAAACAACACAATATTTTATCTTAAAAGAGAAATTATAAAGCTTAAGTTTGAGAACAAAAGTAAGTTGTAATTACTTGTATTTACAAACTTACTTAGTTAAAGTGGTTACATAGTTTACTTATGTTTAAAAATGAAACATGGTGTTTGTACCACATTTTAAGATAAGGTCCAAAAAAGCAATTAGTTTTAATCTCATTAAATGTGTAGTGTTATAATAAACTATATTTTTAACAGACTTGATCAGAAATATCAAGAAAATTCCGCAATTGAAAGAAGATATCTACTATTTGGAAGTACAAAAAAGAACTCTAATTAGTTCTTGCCATACTTTGGTAGAAGAAATAGACCTTGTAGAAAAAAAATTAGAAAAGTCAGTCAGTTTTTATTAAGTCAATTAGTTTAGAATTTAGCTTTTCAACGTAATTTGTATATTTGTTTAGGTATCCAAGACGTCCTAAATTAAATCATAGCTGCTCTCAAACTGATGATTTAATTACTAATGTTAATCAGAATGAAAGGGATATTGCAGTTACCCAGAGTGGTTAGTTTTTTTACTATTATTTATTGTAGATTGTATACTTACCAAAAAAATGAAGTTTTTTCTGAGTCTTTTATAACAGCTTTAATTCGTCACCAAACAATGATCTTATAAAGATTTGAGAAAATCATTTGATGTAGATTTATTAGATCAACCACATTAGCTGCATCATATAGCTATGTACAGTTTATATACAAAATATTGACATTACTACTACTTATTACTCATTACACATACTTATTATTAATAACTACTTATCAACAACTTGTTACTATTAATATAAATTTGATTTTAACTTTTTTTTATTATTTAAGTTGGTTGTGTTTGTCAAAATACAACATAGTTATAAATAGAAAAGTATTTAACATTACACATTATTTTTTTATAAAATTTAGTATTGGTTAATAGGAAATACAAGTGAAATAGATCCTGATTTAAATATTGAAGATGAATTGAATGCTGATTTAAATGTTGAGTGTGCAAAACATTCTGACTTTTTTATTGAAGATGCAAAAGAAAATAATTTAAATGTTAAAGATGCAGAAGAAATTGATTCTAATATTGAAGAGGCAAAAGAAATTGATTTAAATGTTAAAGATGCAGAAGAAATTGATTCTAATATTGAAGAGGCAAAAGAAAATAATTTAAATGTTAAAGATGCAGAAGAAATTGATTCTAATATTGAAGAGGCAAAAGAAAATAATTTAAATGTTAAAGATGCAGAAGAAATTGATTCTAATATTGAAGAGGCAAAAGAAAATAATTTAAATGTTAAAGATGCAGAAGAAATTGATTCTAATATTGAAGAGGCAAAAGAAAATAATTTAAATGTTAAAGATGCAGAAGAAATTGATTCTAATATTGAAGAGGCAAAAGAAAATAATTTAAATGTTAAAGATGCAGAAGAAATTGATTCTAATATTGAAGAGGTAAAAGAAAATAATTTAAATGTTAAAGATGCAGAAGAAATTGATTCTAATATTGAAGATGCAAAAGAAAATAATTTAAATGTTAAAGATGCAGAAGAAATTGATTCTAATATTGAAGAGGCAAAAGAAAATAATTTAAATGTTAAAGATGCAGAAGAAATTGATTCTAATATTGAAGAGGCAAAAGAAAATAATTTAAATGTTAAAGATGCAGAAGAAATTGATTCTAATATTGAAGAGGCAAAAGAAAATAATTTAAATGTTAAAGATGCAGAAGAAATTGATTCTAATATTGAAGAGGTAAAAGAAAATAATTTAAATGTTAAAGATGCAGAAGAAATTGATTCTAATATTGAAGATGCAAAAGAAAATAATTTAAATGTTAAAGATGCAGAAGAAATTGATTCTAATATTGAAGAGGCAAAAGAAAATAATTTAAATGTTAAAGATGCAGAAGAAATTGATTCTAATATTGAAGAGGCAAAAGAAAATAATTTAAATGTTAAAGATGCAGAAGAAATTGATTCTAATATTGAAGAGGCAAAAGAAAATAATTTAAATGTTAAAGATGCAGAAGAAATTGATTCTAATATTGAAGAGGCAAAAGAAAATAATTTAAATGTTAAAGATGCAGAAGAAATTGATTCTAATATTGAAGAGGCAAAAGAAATTGATTTAAATGTTGGAGATGTAAATTTTCAAAAAAGTCAGAAAAATGAGCTTTCTAAATCTTATGTTCTAAGTAAGTTAATAGTTTGTTATAAGTAAAGTTGATAGTCTCACTTTTTTTATACGTGTCTTTACCAAATGAGCATGTATATATTCACAAAAGTAACTTTTACAAATTTGTATTAAAATAATTTGTTTAAGTTAGTGTTTTTAATTTATATATTTTTTAAAATGGTGTTAGTAATAATTTTTGAGGACTTTTGCTTCAAATCTAAACTAAAAATAAACTACTTAATCATGTTCTACTGATTTATGCACACCACATCAGTATTTATAATTTGTTTGATATTTTTCTGCTATTTGCACTTATATTTAATATCATTATATGTTTTTTTTCCCAAAACCTATTTGATAGATTTTGCTAAAATAATCAGTAAGTTAAAAAATTGATTATGCTTTAATTTTTTGTTTGTTACTTACTTTGATACTTAATGTGGTCAGGTATAATTATTAAAATATTGACATTATTATACATAATTAAAATTATTAGAGCATAATGATTATAATTGATTATCAAACAGGGAAGCGAAGTAGTAGAAAAGATTATGGTATCATACATCATGGAACCATACATTATTGCAAAAGAAAACATAATTCACAACAAACTTCTGAAAATGACAAAAATATTACTACAGGTAGTATAATTTATTATTCAACGCTTGGCTTGTGTTAAGGTAAAATCTTTTAGCTTAAGAGTTTAAATTATTACCTTCTTTAGCTACTATTGTTTATTTTGATCTTGCAATGTATTTCATTTTAGTTAACTTGATTTAAATTTAATTTAAAATTTGTTATTAAAAAATATATTTCTGAAAGACATATAAATTAATAGAATATTATGTACGTTTGAAAGGAATGATTTTTCTACAAAGTAGTCTTAATTTTTCTTTTAAAATAGGATTAATTTATTTTATTTTTTGTAAAAGTTCTTAACTAATTACAAAATATTTTTGATCTCTATACAAATTGCAAATAATTTTTATCAAAATTTTAAGGTACTACAAAAAAACAAAATAAACGTAAAGCTTTACTGCAAAACTTACCAGATGATGCAAACATAAATAACAAAAGTAAGTGATTTGTACGTTTTTTCATGTTTAATTGTTGCTAGTTACTAAAAGTTTGTAGTAAGTTTTAAGTAAGATTTTTTTGTATAAAGTTATATACACTTTAAATAAAATATTTTTACTTAGTTTTTCTATAAATTACAGATTCTTTTTACTTAAAATTAAATTATATTTAAATATTTTAAAATTAACTCAATAATCAAACTTGGTATATATCAACAATAAAAAATTACAAAATTTGTTATAATATTGTATCATGTTATAATATATCAACTTTAATGGTCACTACTTGATCAAAAAAGCCATGCTAAATAAAGCTAAGAAAATTATATCATATAAACACAGTTTATATTAAATTTTACTTTAGTAAAACTTAGACTTGTGATTACTTTAATTTTACTTGCATTAAGTTTTTTATTTGATATCTCTAACACTATTTGAATTCTTCAAAAAATTTTAACTCTTTGAATTAGTTTTTGTTCTTGCTGATCTAAGTAGCTCTTTTTTTTTAAATTCTAAATTATAGCTACACTATTCAACTATGTAGTTTAATTTTAACGTTTATGTTTTAATTTTTATATTATAAGCTATAGCTAGTGTTCATCAGCAAAGTATTTAATAAAAAAACAAATGTTTTAGGTAAATTTTGAAACATGATATATTAATGATAATTTTTTAAATTTCTTAATTAGAGTACATTGTAGTAAAAAAAGTTATAAAAAA
The DNA here is from genome assembly GCF_965202585.1 of Thalia democratica. Lineage (NCBI taxonomy): Eukaryota > Metazoa > Chordata > Thaliacea > Salpida > Salpidae > Thalia > Thalia democratica. Next base: position 11,552,497 of record NC_139166.1, read on the forward strand.
CAGTTATTTAGTAAGGTAGCTTTTTTAGTAGATACTAATTTGTGTTTAAAAAAGTCATATAGTGTTATTGTTGTTTGGTACAATATTTCAATATTCATGGATATGGTTATAAAATTTAAGAACAACTTATTGCAGGGTTGCCATTCAGTCAGGAAAAGTCAGGAAAATTTTTTTAAAATGACAAAAGTCAAGAAAAGTCAGGAAATAATGGGGGGTTTTGAAAAAAAGTCAGAAAATTTAAAAAAATTAAAAAAAGTCAGATTTTGTCATTTAAAATTTACAAAATTCCTTGTTTTCCAAAGCCTTCAAATGGTAAAAATTAATTAAAAGTCCTTTAAAGTCAGGAAAAAATTTCAAAATTTTCCTAGAAATTTACAAAAATATTAAGTTTATTTCCAATGCCTTCATCTGGTATAAATTAGTAAAATATCTTTTATAAAATTGCAAAAATGTTCTATTAAAATATTGAGCAAGCAGATTTTGTAAGCTTTTCAGTATTGATGATCTGTAGCAAGGACACTTCCATAGTGAAATTGTGATATATAAACAAAAGTTTATCTAGCATAATTTTAGAATCAAAGTGTTTTTTGTTTAAATAAATAATTGAGTTCTTTATAACTAAGCAGATAGTTTATTTTATGTAACAAGTTAATGTGTATACTGAAGCGGAATGCAGACCAGATGAAGAAAACCATATCTTCATTAGATGAAGAGGTTTAAGTGCTAATAAAAAACAGAGAAAATAAATTTTAGTACATACATATAAAAGAACAGTATTTGATTTAGTTCTTAATTGTTTAAATGGTTTAACTGTAAAAGTTCGTTATTGTTTTAAGGTTTGGGTTGTGAAAGTTCCTTGTTTATTTAAGGTTTTAATTGTAAAGTTCTTTACATGTCATTTGTTTATCTAAATACATTTATGCTAGTAAATGCTAAAAAATTGTGTCTTTTTTCAGACAAGCTGTGTTTATAAGGTGATAATACAAGTATTTTGATGATAGAGCTGTTTATTTCAAACATCAATCATACACAGATGGTTTAAGTGATGTACTGGAAGTTTGATGATGGAATTCCGCAAAAAACTGTTGTTTTTAACCTGGATTAAAATTAGATTGAAAGCTTTATATAGTTTATAGTGTTAGGTTATGTAATTTAGAATAAGTTTAATTTAACAGTTTGATTAAGAAAAGTCATAAAAATTTTTGTAAACAGTCAGGAAAAGTCAGGAAATTTTTCTCAGCTTGATCAGTGGCAACCATGGTATTGTTATATACGCAACATTTTGTTGGACTTAACCAGTATATCTGAGTTAACTCAGCCTTTTTTCCTCAAAAAATAGCAATTAGCTTTATAATAGGTTTAAGATGTATGAATTTTACTTCCATTAGTTGTTTTAAACTACATAAAAATAATGAGTTAAATAATATCATTTTTTAATGTAACATCAATAGAGTATTTAATTTTTTGATCAATATTGTACTATTTCTTTAAATGCGAATTAGATAAATGACTAATTGATGAAAAAACTCTGTAAGCTGTGAAAGTTATATTGAATAGAAAATAAAAAAAAGTCGTTTGTTTCAAAAAATAGTTCAAATATATTTGAATAACTAACATTTAATTTAACCTTATAATACTTATGTTATCAGATGAACAATTTTTATATTTTACTTAAATCTGTTTGTTATATAGATATTTAAGTTAATAAAGCTTTGAAATATTAAGTAAAAAACCATTTATAAAAATGATAGGTTTTGTTGAGATATAATTTTATAAAATCATTTACAGAAAGGAGAACTGATAAATCTACACAGAAACCAGCAGAAGGTTTGAAGCAATCTGCACAAAATCAAGCTATTAGTTTTGACAGCCAAGGTTAGTAAAATTTTGTTTGGTATTTTAAAATAAATTAAAATACTAAACAAATAAGTTTGGTATTTTACATATAAGTAACTTATATATACTATACTTATAAACTTCTTTTACTGAACGACAACCACAAACACATAATTGTATCACATAAAGCAGAGTTGCCCGTATCCGACTAATTAAAAGTTTTATACCAAGTCTGGCCTGTTGGTACTGCATTTAATTTTATGGTTTTATATCTGTAATTTTAAGAACAATTTGTACTTTGTATGTCATCAAGGCAATTATGAAAAAAAAATGTTTATACATTATTTATGTTAAACTGCCCTAAATTAATTTAAAAGTACTAGTAACATTTTGACCAGTTGCAGTTCTGAATTTTAAATTTTATAAGTTTTTAGTGGATGACTATTGTTAAGTGTTTCTACAGGGTTTTCACTCGGTAAAATAAATTTATAAATTTGCTTTTTATTAACTTATAAATTTAAAAAAACTTAGGACTCAGTCTAATTCAGTCTAGTATGAACCTAGTAAAAATCAGGCTAAGTTATAAATACCAACCAGGGGCGTCGCGTGGGTATTGCACTAAAAACTTAAAATTTTGTAAGAAAAAATTAAGTATTCATAATGTTTTATTTTTATTTTATATAAAATCTCGTAAAAAGATCTAATTTAGACAACGACCATTTTGCTCACTCTTAGCTGACTGCCGCAAATGAACTCAAAAAAGCAATATTTTTTCAAAAATTACCGCAAAATCAGTATCTTAAGCTAAGTTAAAAATCCCCTAAAACAGTACAGGCTTAAGTATCATTCCACAAGCGATAATAAACAAAAATGAAAACAAAGCTAAGCAGAAGCGATTCGAGCAGAGGCAACTCGAGCAGAAGCAATTCGAGTAGAAGCAACTCGACCAGGGACAACTCGACCAGGGACAACTCGACCAGGGACAACTCGAGCAGGAACAACTCGACCAGGGACAACTCGACCAGGGACAACTCGACCAGGGACAACTCGAGCAGGGGCAACTCGAGCAGGGGCAACTCGAGCAGGGGCATTTCGAGCAGGGACAACTCGAGTAGGGGCAACTCGAATAGGGGCAACTCGAATAGGGGCAACTTGAATAGGGGCAACTCAAGTAGAGGTAATTGAGCAGGGACAACTCGAGCAGGAACAACTCGAGCAGGGACAACTCGAGCAGGGAAAATTCGAATAGGGGCAACTCGATTACTGGCAATTAAAGCAGCGGCAACCCGGAAGTGTTTTTATTCTGCACCATGGTGCACCACCCAAGGAAAATACTACGCAAAGCCACTGAATAAAACTTTGTTTTTTGAAACTCAGGTCAGTTTGGATATTTTCTTAAATTTCAGGATATATTTTATTACTTTATATATTATTACAAATTATTTTATCAAGTCCTTTTGTTATTTTAAGTATTACATAAGGTATATCAATTATAATTTTCAGTTAATTGCTAAAATTGATTATTATCATTATTAAACTCAAATCGACTTATACTAGGTTTTTTGACTCAATTTATTCTAAACCCTGACTTGGGCAGACTTTGTTTTGACAAAAGTGGAAAGTCTGCATTATTTAATTATTCTTAGCTACAAATTATATTATATTTATTTTCATAGAGGAATTTAAATTCTGACTATTAATTTAATAAAAAAAAAGTTTTAGCTGAAAATCATAAAAACGTTTAAAGTTAAACTTTCATTGTTTTTAGTCAACACACTAAAAAAATACCTAAAATACTAAGGAAGTTTCAATTTAATGTCGTTCTTTTTTAGAACGTGATAAGTAGTTTTGAAAAACTAAATTAGTTTTTTAATCATATGAATGATATTAATTTTCAGAACAAGAAACTACGCAATTAACACAACATGTTGTTAAGTACAATTGCCCATTTTGCAAACAAGTGTTCAAAAGTAGAAATACAAGAAACTGGCATATAACTGATAACCACAAAAACTCCAAATTGTACGAATGCAACGAATGCCTCAAAGTGTTCAGGTTTCGCTCAAAAATGTTTTTATGTATTTCAAATGTCCTGTCACAGGAATTTTCATTCAATTTTGTTGTTTGTTTAATAAAAAAACCATAATGAGACTGTGTATTTTTTCAGGTTCAATTCGAAATTAAAGAGCCACCTTTTAACACACAGTGATGCTAAACTATTCAAGTGTGACCGTTGTAATTGTAGTTTTAAGCGCATGCACGACTTGGAAAAGCACCTTTTAATACATTATGATGCAAAACCATTCAAGTGTGACCGATGCGGTAAAAGTTTCAAGCGCAGAGACCACTTAAAAACACACCTTGTAACACATTATGATGCAAGACCATTCAAGTGTGACCATTGTAGCTATAGTTGTAAGCGTAGAGACCACTTGAACGAGCATCAGGCTGCTCATTCAGATGTAAAACCGTTCAAGTGTGAAAAGTGCGCGAAGGCGTTCAAGCATTATAAGTCTCTCAGGGAACATTTGGAAAAGAAACACTAAAATATGAAGAACTTAAATATAAGAGGATTCAAGTACAACAGATTTTTTTGTAATTGTTTTAATTATTAATTTGATATAATTTGTTAAACGATTGTTTTATAAGTTGTTGTGTACTTTATTGCTTAAAATGATTGCAAGCAAAAAAGAGAAAAACAGTATTTTAATGTTTTCTAAGATATTGTAAAATATATAACAAAGATCATGATAATTTTCTTGAAATAAAATGTTGATCAGGGCTTCTTAAAAATCATTTTAAAAGTATTTTATTTTAGTTTGTTGGAGTTAAATTAACACAAATTACTTTAGATTGGGCTTATAGAAGTTTTTGTTAGTTTTGTAAAAGCGTTGTACATATTTTTCTATAGATTATTTACTTAAGAAACAAGTTGAATTTTGTTTTAACTCAAGGTTATGCCAAATTTTATTATAAAATGCAATATGATGGTTATCTTTGTTTGATTTTACTTTTACAACTAACCATTAAATGCACCATGTTTTACTTTGACAGTACATTGCTCTCCTTTATAAATTTGCTGTAACTATTTATGTGCAGTTATAAATGTATAGATGTTTTTTTTTCAGTAGAAACAAAGTTGTGTAAAAATATCTGTATTACAGTAATTTTGAAATACCAAGTCTTAATTTCTTGATAATAAACTTAATGCTAAAAATTTACAAAGTAATTTTTGTGTTTTAGCTGTTTTTTCGAAATTAAAAAAACTTAAACTCAGATGTGTTGTTAATGATAATCGAAATAATTAAATGACCTGTAAGTTTAGTCGGTCTAAAAATACGAAATCTCTTTGAAGCATAAAGTATTTTCATTTGGTGTTAAAGGGCTTTTTGCGTAGTACATACAATTTAAGATTTGTTATTTTTTTTGTTTGTAATATTTATTATAAAGACAATTAACATTGAAATAAATAAACTTTTTAAAGTAATTATTCCAGCCAATTTTTCACGTGGTGTTGTTCAAAAAATTAAAGCAAAGTTATTTCCTTAAACTAATATTTCCTTAAATTACTTGGAAAAGATTTAAAATCAAATTTAAAACTATTAGTTCTGTAAGTAGCCTACTTCTGCTATAATAAACAATAAGCTAAGCGACTGTTGTGACATATATTTACTCTTAAAAATAATGATGGTTTATTGAAATAATTTAAATTCATTAAATAAAACATAAATTTTGAAGATGATAGAACTAACAATGAGGTGTTGTTTAACTTTTAAACTAACTTGTTTTAGTATAATGTTTCAAAATACAGCGTTGTAACTATATGCTAGTTGAAGAACTTAAGTGAATTTTTTTTTTATTGTAGGTTTGTTTCAATTGCTAACATTCTAGCGTATGTATGAAATTTCCATTGTTAATGAAGCAGCTATATATTCGATAAAGAAATTAAGAACAAAACAATTGCATGACATAAATCTTTTAGATTATCTAAAGACGTAGTTTGATTTACATCTTTGAATGAGATAAAAACAATTTTATTATCACGAGCTTCGACAATCGTATAACTTAGTCTAGCTCTTGAAAATTAAGTTAAGCATTTTATTGTTCATAGTCAAGTTTTCGCCTATCTTGGTTTTTTTACAACTTGGATGTATGCGCCTGTCGTATTTAGTTGTACTTCTCACCTTAAATTTAATAAACGCGTATACAGAAAAGTGCTTAATATAAAAATTTGTTATTAGTTCTTTTTTATAAGCTTAACGTACAAATTCCAGCACTCGGAAAATACTTGCTCGGCGTTTAAACTTATTAAAAGTTAAGTTTTTTGATGTGCATGATTTGCTTTAGCAAGTCTTAATCAGTTGTTTCATTTTAAAATTATGAAAATATAAGATAAGGCTGTTTTGAGTCTAGCAGCTAAAAGCTGACATTTTTAATGCTGAATTTTCTAAGATTAAGAACCTATGTTTTGCTAAACATAGTAGCTGCAGCGACTATTTTATTGTATTGTTGTTAAACCAGGATCGGTATCTTTTTATGAAGACATGATTTAGTAGACTAATTTTCTAACTTAAAATGATTTAAAAAATTGTATACATTAGTAAACTTGTATTTAAAATATAATCAATTTGGCACAACAGTTTACTTACAATCACAAAAAAAGTATGACCTTTTATTTATATAGATGCTCAAATATAGATTTTCATTTTGTTTTTGGCTAAAGTTACGTCACAAGTCAGTATTTTTATAGATCAGTTATTCCAAATCCTGATATTAAACAGTTTTTAAGTAATTTAAAAGTACATTTAAGGGATATTTTTCATTGTAAATTGACACATGATCCTTAAGTCCAAAAAGTGAACAAAAATAATATTGTGTACAAACTGTAAAAGCTATAAGTAACACAATGAAAAAAGATAACAAAATAAAAAGCTCTTAAAATATTTGGTCGTAGGACCTGGTGCACAAAAAAACATTTGGGTTATCGAGTCATAAACAACTTGGTAACAGTTTAACGTCTTGTCAAGGACCAATAATTTCTTATAAAATAAATTAACTTAAAATTAACGCATTATAAGTAGAAGATTTCTATTTATATTGAAGTGAATTAATAAGGTATTTAACAAAATAATTGTAGTCTTTTATTTTGAAATATTTAACTTTTTAGATTCCTTCATGTTAGTTTTTAAAATAAAGTTCCTTTTCTATAAAAATAATCGTTAGAAGACAAAATATTTGTTTTTTTTTTCATTACTCACTGCAAAAAAAAGTATGTAGGAGTTTCTATATAAATCTTTAATCCTATAGAATTTGTAGTTTTATTTATAAAATAACATTTACTAATACTAAATAGATATTTTATAAGTCATTAGATAGTTTAATTAATCAACATTTATTGTAAAAATACAAAGCTTGAAACAAACGATTAGTAAAAATCAAAGTTTGCATACTTATATTTTCTTTATACAACTAAACATACTAACATATGCGTCTAAGGTTTAGCACACTAATATTTTTATGTAATTTTTTCTCACGTTTTTGTAATTAAGTTGGGTTATTTTTAGCAAGTTAGTTTATATTTAAGAAAATTCTAGCAAAGTTTTACCATGATATATTGTCCTTAATAATGTTTTTGTGAACTGAAAGTATTATTTTAACTGTTCATGTTTATTATACACCTTATTGCGATAATGATATTTTATTAATTTCAATAGTCATACTACTATTTTGACAACAATTAAGAAATTTAACTGACTTTATTTTCAAAAGTTTTATATTAGGAGATTTAAATTTATTAAGTATTCTTTAACTATGGCTAAATAAAATTTCAAAGTATACTATTTTTTATTAATCTCTAAATATACAAAATACCTGTTTGTAAGAATTAGTTAGACAGACATACACATTTTTTACATTTTTAAAATATAATTAGTTTCTAATTGTGGTCCCTTTTTTTTATAGAATTTGTAATGTCATGTAAACGTACAACTTTTATAAAACATAATTGTACTAACCAAACGAAATATAAAATATTTACTAATTGCAGAGCTTTGTGACGCATCAAGTTAAAAAATAAAAAAATACAAAAAAAGAGAGCTGTTTTCTTATCTGTCCTGGACAAGACGTTAAAAAGTATACAAGTGGTGTACAATTCGATAAACACAAGGTTTTTTCGTGTACCAGGTCCTAGTGCGAAATATTTTAAGCGTTTTTTGTCGTTCAATAAACAATATGACTCAACACTAAATTTTGTTCTTTAAAAGTACGCCTTTATTCCTAGTACAAATAATAAAATGAATATAAAGTCTTCATGAAACGTATTTTAATATCCGATAAAGCTGCAAACAACCTGGCCATTTCTTAACTGTTGATCACTAAGATACTCAGACAAATTTCAAAAAATAAGCTAGGCTTAGTAAGAAAAATTTATAAAAAATTCGGGATCGTTTTAATAAATTTGAAACGTCTTTGTTGTAGTTTGGTTTTTAAATTATTTTATTGAGATACAAAGTTTTTCTTCTTTAATCTAATACAGAAAGAAAGAAAAATGTGAACGCTCACATCCAAGGTCAATGGATTGGTGTGGAAAAAGACCTTTCGGTCATGGGACTGCACTTCATTTACTTGTAACTAAAACTTTGAGCTAAATTAAAAACAATGCTGAAAAAATAAAAACAGAAAAACATAAAGCTTAAAAAGTAATAATTTTCCCTTTTTTTTTCAAGGTAAAAAATGATAAGCACCCTTTTTTAATCCATTACTGTTATAATTACCATTGAAACCCTAGTCTATTCCTATAGGTTTGGACTTTTATAATCGTTTACATTCACATTTTTCTTGTTGCCCTCTCTGAGCAAGCACAAAAATGCAAGAAATATCTCAAAATAAAATATGAGGGGAGAATTAGTAATTACGGTATACATAAAATATTCACTATAGTCTTAAAACTGTAAGAGTTTATCTGTATTTTTAATGTATTTATAAATAGTGTCTATACATTTCTAGTGTACATGGTTGACACACACTTTTGGCTGCATCAACAGTGTATGAAATTTTATGAAAAAACTCAAGCTGATTAAAGTTTTTTAATTTAATAAAAAAATGAGTTTTACTTAGGTTTGTTGTAAGTTTGTAGCAAACCTCTGGATAGTATGATTATTTTTCACATTCTCAAAGCTGTTTTATGTCTCTAAAACAGGGTTTCCCAAACTCATTTACTAAATCGCCCCCTTTTCAGAAATTTGAAAAATAATCGCCCCCCACGATTTTCAAAGTAGTTTTTCTCTTGAGTACAAACTTTTGAGCCAAAAATGTTGTGTTTAAAATGTAATTTAGTCTGGTATTTCTTATGCACGCACTTTTTGGCTGTGTTCAAAGTAGTTTACAGGACTTGAGAAAATAAGTTACAGTTGTTTTCTTATAAGCCCAGTAAAGTGTATTAAAATACTTAATTATTAAAATGCCTTGTTTAATCTGTAATCAATCCTGTTTAAATATGTATTGTTTTGAAACTAATGAAAAATTTAGGGTAGTGGTGAACAACTTTTGTAATCAGCAATTCATATGTACTAAAAAATCTTTTCTAGTTTGAACTCGTTAAAAAAACTAAATTGCGGGATGAATAATTTAATAAAATAAAATATAAGAAAATTAAAAAACTCGAGAAAAATTGTAATAAAATGATTTTGTATTATTGTGATTTAGGAAATACTATTGTGAACTGAAAACATAATTGAAAGTGTATTTTAAAAGATTAAGTTTCAAAAACTAAATTTTGTTTATTTTGCACAAGTAGTTTTCAAGTTATTTAATGGGTCGAAATTTGACTGGGTCTTAACCGTACGTTATCCATCTGAAATGTTAACTAAAACCTGACATTTTAATAATTTCTTATATAACAAATTTCGGACATTTAGAAGTTTATACTAAGTAACTTAAATAAGCCGTTAGTTATTAGCCTATAATAATTTACCAGAAGTAGTGAAAAACTAAAAGCTAGTGTTCAACTATTTAAAATAAACAACACATTCTAATTGCTAATATATTAAAAATTAAAGTAAAACAAAAAACAGTTTTAATAATAGTTTAAAATTCATTAATGTATAGATTTTTAACAGTAATAAACCAAGTTAAAAAAAAATTGAGTTTAAGAATCTTTTAAATGAAAAATTTAAAGTCATTTCAAATAGAGACTTCAAATCTATACTCTATAAAAACCAAAAAAAAGATGAAATAAAACCTAAAATGGTTATTAAGATTTTTTTATTTATACAGATTAAACAAGTAATAAAAAAAATATGTCAAATAAATTTCTTTCAAAAAAGACTTTAATCACTACGCTATAAAAACTTTTAGTGTAATGTAAAACGACAAATACAAACTACAAAAATAACCAGGTCAAAATAAAACTCTTAACAGATTTAAAACATAAACCATTTAATAAATACAGTAGACTTCCGCTTGAAATCGCACCTTGAACAAAATCAAAAAGTGCAAACTCAAAAATTATTACCATTTTTTTTTACAAAGTGATAAATTTAAATATGTTATATGCAATAACGTTATGAATAAACATGAAATCAACTAAAACATAAAACAAACATTCATTGAAAAAAAAGATCTATATAAGATATTAAATATTATGTATATTTTTTTTAATTTTCTGAATAAATTAATTTTATTAATACGTCATAGAGCAAGAGCGCTATTCTAGAAGTAAATTCATTTTACTAATTTCATTTAATAGTTGTTAGTTTAGAATTAACTTTTCAGTAAAGCTTTCTTAGAGTTTTACACCTGTGAATTTTAATTATCTATTCTTTAAATATTATATTTTACTAATTGGCCATTAAGTGTTTAAAACACTTAATGAGCTAGCAACTATTTATATTAATTTACTTAGATAAAAATTAGTATCTTCAGCAGGTTTTTTACTAGCTGTTAAAAACAGGCTCTATTTAGTTTAAATATTTATAATGTAATCGTTTATTAAACTTAGTTGTGTAGAAAATGGTGCTTAAAGATTTAACATATGTAAATTGTAAAATTCACAGCAATTACTGTATGTTAAACCATTTAAGAAAACTTGGTTTTAGCTCTAGTGAAACAAATTTTTATATATCAGCAAAAGTATTCAATGCATCAACTTTATTTCTATTCATTCCTTTTTTGAACCTAAATAGTATACCTCTTCAATCTACTTTTTTTATTTATGTTGTAAGCATGCAAACTTTTTTTGTTTTTGTTTTTATATATATCTTTTTACAATTTAAAACTAAACATTGTTTAAATTTTTAAAATCTTAACTCAAACCTTTATTATTTTGAAAAATCCTAGCTACTAATAGTTTTTAAAATAAAACTTAACTTAAGTTTAACTTAGAACAGCTGATGTTTTCTACCTTATAAAAAACAGATAAGACTTGTTCGAATATAGTTTGCTATGTTTTACAAATTCCAAGTATTTTATTTTTGATAATATAGTAAACTATCATAAAAATTAAAATAAAAATTATTAAATAATGTAACCAATGATTTTATAATCAGATTATTAATAAATAATTTTAGCATATAATGATAGGGGTGCGAAATCAAATTAAGAGATTTTAGGGGTGCGGGGCATCAAAAAGTTTGGGAACCACTGGTCTATGATCTATGTAATTAAATAAGAAAACATATAAATGAAAATATGTAATTTACTTGAAAGTAGGAGTCATAAGTACTTGATTTTTTTCTTTATATTTTACATAAACAAGATAAATTTTTTTGTTTAAGTTTTATCTCAGGGTCTAATATTTAATAGAAAACTAAAATTAGTAACATAGCAAGATAAAAAGTAAACATTTTATGACAGCCCAAAATTTTTAAATTGTCCCCTTTCCCCCCCCCCTTACTAGTTATCGCCAACCCTTTCGCCCCCTTCTAATTATTGCCCCCCAACTTACTAATATCGCCCCCAGGGTGGCGGTATCGCCCACTTTGGGAAACCCTGCTCTAAAACTTATTTTTTGTCACGAAATTTCTGTTTATCTAGTCCTCAACCTTTTGTTATTATTAAGATTTCCTTATTATTTAAACTTGATTATAAAATAATTTTTTGTCTCATACTACTTTTTTTTAATTGTATAAAAACTTAGGTTTATTCAGGCTAGTTTTAAATATCTTATAATCATAGGTCAACTAAGGCTAGTTTTGATTTTTTGATAACTTCTAAAAAACTCAGGCTATTTCAGTCAGTCTTTGGAAAACCCAAGCTAATTTTTAGATTTTTTGAAAAACTTCGCTAATTAATTTATTATTATTAAAAGAAGTTTAATCTGACTCAGCTTTATATATTTTATTTTCTGTATTTATTTATTTTTTTTTGTTTTGTTTATTTTATAGTTTTTATACTAATAATGAAGTTAATTTTTGCCAGATTGATTGCTCTACTTAAAAAAAAGAATTTTTTAAACCTTTCTGTAAGCAAAAAGTCTGAAAGCATATGCTCAAACTTTTAACTTAGTGGTTCAATATATATTATAAATATAAAAATCTGAAAGTTTTTTGCAGGATGGTCACACATTCAGGATACTCAGTATACTTGGGACAATTCATGTCAGTTAAAATTATTCTAAACTCTGCATAATTCAGATTGCTTTGTTTTTAAATAAAAAAGTTCGGATAGTTTTACATTTAAAAAAAGGAGTATAGGTGTCCACCTTGATTTTTCAAGAAAGATTTGCAGTCTTTTAATTTGTATCATAAAGTTTATAAAAATTACCATATCTCAAAATTAAACATGATATTTTATTCTTTAAAAAGTTGCTTTTAGTTTGCATTATGTGCTTTCATATAAGATCCCAATTTATTTTAAGTGAAAAAGAATGTCGGACTTCTCTATGCCCTTAACTTCATTAACAATTGTTACATTTTATAGATCTTAAGTTTTGTTATAGAACGTTATACGTGGTTACCACACACTTTGACTACTTTAGAATTATATGAAACATAAAAAATACCCAAGAATTTATAACTTTATACTTTAATTTGTAAAGCTTCAAAGTAAAGCTAAAGTAAAAAGTATGTTTAAGTTATTTTTTATTTGTCATAGCTAGTCAGAAACAAATACAGAGTTCACACAAGCTAATACTTATTAAGCATGTTTGATACTTTTGAAATGCATTTTTATTTTTCTCATAATTTCCAAGTGACTTAGGTTATTTTCATGTAACAGGGTTTCCACACACTCAGGCTACCTAGGTGAATTAAGTATTTTGAAAATTCCAGACTAGTTTTTATGACTTGATTTTTTTTAAACTATGGTTTATTTAGGCCTTTTTGTAATTTTGTTTAAGTTGCAGCCCTGTAAATTAAAGTAAAGTTTCTCTAACTAACACTAAAGACCTTTATTATGATAAACAAATAATAATTAGTTTGAATATAACATTTGTTTCAAATACTTGTTATTACTAACTTACAATTTTTATCTAAATTTATAAAGCTTTAAAGTAAATTTTAAGTTAAAAATGCATTTCATTTGCCATAGCTAGGAAGAAAAAAAACAGGGTTGACACAAACTAATAACTATTGAGTATGATTGAGATCTTTTAAAAAACTGTGGCTTAACTGAAGCTATTTTTTACAAAATTTTGGATATAAACAATGTTTTTCTATACTCAGGCTAGCTTTAAGGACTTTTAATTGCATCATTGTTTTTAAGTTTTTTGCTTTGATATAAACTTAACATTTGTTGCACTTTTTAAATACTAGAATGTAAATGATTATAATGATTTTAGTTAAAATCAGTCATGTTATGCTATGAAATAAAATATCTCTTAATAAAACCCAGCATTTATACTGACTCAAGGTAGTTTTTATTGTCTCAAAAACTGGCAACCCTGTAAATAGAAGAATATTTTCATAACTTAAAAATTAATACTACAAAATCATATAAGTTCTTTTAAAGTGAACAGTTTAAAGTTAGAGTTAACCATCGTGTTTTATTACTAATTTTGATTTTATAATTTTTTGTAGAGTACTTATAAGTGTAAAGAATATCTTCAGTTCAAGAAGAAAATTATTATACGCAAAAAAGTATAATTTTTTTTCCTTTTTTCTAATAAATATTGTGGTAAAACTTTGTTATTTTATCTAATAAATTTTATTTACACCTAATTATTCAAAAAATAACAAAAAAATAAAATAATTTAATGACTAATTAAACTTTTTTATTGATTTGTTGATGCAGATTTTACAAGCATGGAGCAAATCATCCAAAATCAAAAAGAGGAAATTATGCAGCTGGAAAAACACAAAAAAATATATGAAATAAAACATTTTTGTGAGTTAAATCTAAAGTATTGAATTTTACTGATGTCAGTCTAACTTATTAAACTGAAGATAAACTTTTTGTGTTGTCTGAAGAGATATAGTAGCTTCTTTAAGCTTAGGCTAATAATTTTTGAAATGAATTTTATAAATCTTATTTTTAAAACAATGTTTGGTTTTCAAATAGTTAGATTTCTAAAAACAAGTTTCGTACTATTTTCATATTATTTAATAATAAGTTTTAATCTTCAACTCTTTCATTTAAACTTCTTTCTAAAAACATAAGTGTCATGCTTTTTGATAAGGTTTTTAAAACTTTATTTCTATCAATTTAGTTACTAGTAGTATTGAATATACATGTTTCTATAAGAACTAAATAATTTTACAGGTTACAGAAAAAAACATAAAAAGAATTTAAAGCTACAAGAAAAAATTGATACTGCAAAAAAAACTATTGATCAGTTAAATATAACAATTTTGAATACTAGCAAATGTTTAGACGTTTTGAAGTACAGACTTAAAAAGTTAGTTATACCAGCGAAGTAAGGATATGTATAAGTTGAAAATTATAAAAAGCTATTAAATAGCTTTATCATAATTTCATGGGTGCTCTGATACTCTAATTAAAACAATTCAAATCTGACAATTTAGCTCCTTAAAAAAAATTTAAGGGTCACAATTCGAAATGTAATGAATTATTTAAAAGTAGATGCTTTTGTAGGTCTTATAAATATCTACAAGCAATTATTTTTTTGCAAAATTTTAAATATTTTTAAAATATTAGTAAAATCGATTTCAAAACATAGTTATTTTAAGTAATTTTTGTATATATTTCAAACAAAAAAAAATTTGCAGAAAATAAAGATTGCTTTTAGATGTTGATAAAATCTCAAATTTTCTTTAAGTATATATTCCTTTTTGAAAAAAGGACTCATAATTTTTTTTTAAGTTTGGATTGTCATATTTCCATATTTTATGTACTTAAAAAATTGCTTAACATTTTTTTATATGTATTTTTTTAAAAGTATAACCTGTTTATCAACTATTTTATTAATTTTATTTCATTTGGTGGAAAACTTTCTCATATTACTTTTTTTCATAGATACAGTAAGCTTTTTGGCTAATACCATATGTAGAAACTAAGTTTTCAATTGTTTATAATTTTAGGTTGGAAAATCCCAGTAATTATGTAGACCAGTGTACTCAAGTTGATAATGATATTCTTATCAGTTTTACAAAACAAATAAGAAAAGACAATGGTTTGAGCTGTTTTATATGCTACTTGTTAAACAATTTTTTATTGACAACAAAGTGATGCTTACTTAGCTGGATATATTAGTTAAAAGTATTAATTACTGTTTTATTATTGTTTGGAAAGGTCATGATCAACAACTTGGACCTATACTAAGAAAAATATTAAATTATTACTTTGAATTATCTGTATGTTATAAATTAACTGTAATTTGTTTTTTATTCAGAAGTTACCATGGAACCTCAGTCAACATATATGGAAGTTTCATTAATCAATGATTTTCTTAATGTTGTGTTAGATTCAAACAATGTTAGTGAACACAATGTTAACCCATTGAAACAAAGTGAAGTTGTAATAAACAGTTCTGAGTTTTCACAAAATGTTGAAAAGTCTAGTAGAAATACCAGAAGTTAGTTTTATAAAGTTTCTACTAGTTGTGTAAACTTTATTTCTGCTTGAAAATTTAAAACTGTTTATATTTTGAACACCTCAATGTTTTTACTGCTAAAAAAAGTTGACTTTTCATTTTTCATATGTTTGTCCTAAAACGCCTATATAGAAGAAAAAATTAAATACTTAAACAATGCAGGTATTGTTGATTACTAACAACTGACATTTTGATTCATTAACTCTTTTAACTTATAAACTACCAAAAATGTAGCTTGGTATGCGCTATCAACCCTGTTAACTATAACAGTTAAACTGTACTAATTGAGTTTTAACTATTTTTTACAAAGCCTGCTGTAAAAATTAAGCAAATATTTGTATTTAACAAAAAAAAGTATTTAGGTCTTCAAAATATGTAAATTGTTCATCAAATTTTTTATTGAAAAGGTTAACTTATATTGAAAGTAACTGGAAATTCTGACTTGCAAAATAGTAATAAATATTTTTAAAAGAAAAGAAAATAGTTATAAACTAAATTCACAGGTTCACCTAGTTATAAAGAAGTAATTCGAACTCAAGACAACATGATATTTTGTCTTAGAAAAGATATCATTAAGCTGAAATTTGAGAATAAAAGTAAGCTGTAATTACTTGTATATTTTGAACTTACTTAGTTGAAGTGGTTTTTTGTATGGCAGTATAAAATAAAATTGAAAAGTAATTGGTTTTATTTCATTAAATAAATACTTTTATTTTAAACTATTTTTTCATCAGACTTGTCCGAAAATATCAAAAAAATTCCAAAACTGAAAGAAGATCTCTTCTACTTGGAAGTGCAAAAAAGAGCTCTAATTAGTTGTTGGCGTACTTTTTCAAATGAAATAGACATTGTAGTAAAAAAAATTAAAAAGTCAGTCGACTAATAAAATTTATAAGTATAGAAATTAGTTTCTGTAACTTAAATTTAATTTATAATTAGGTATCCAAGACGTCCTAAATTAAATCATAGCTGCTCTCAAACTGATGATTTAATTACTAAAGTTAATCAGAATAAAAGAGATGTTGTAGTTGCCCAGAGTGGTTAGTTATTTTACTAACATATAATATGAAATGTATTTTTACCCTTAGACCTAAAAAAGTTTTTTCTGAGTCTTTTATAACAGCATTAATTCTTCAGTAAACAATGATCTTATAAAGGTTTAAGAAGATTTTCTTAAGGTAGACTTATTAGAAAGCCACATTAGCTACATTGAATAGCTTTTTATAACTTCTTTAATAATAATAAAAATGTAAAAATAAAATGTTGTTTTGTTTAATAGGAATTACAAATGATATAGATCCTGATTCAAATATTGAAGATGAATTAAATGCTGATTTAAATAATGAATATGCCAAAGCTACCGACTTAAATATTAAAGATGTAGAAGAATCTTACTTTAATGTTGAAGATGCGAAAGACCCTGATTTTAATATTGTAGATGCAAAAGAAATGGATTTAAATATTAAAGATTCAAAAGAAATTGATTTAAATATTAAAGAGGCAAAAGAAATTAGTCTAAATACCAAAAATGCAAAATATCACGATTCAAATGTTAAAGATGCAAGAAATCACGATTTGAATGTTGGAGAAGTAAATTTGCATAAAAGTCAGAAAAATGAAGCATCCAAATCTTATGGTCTCAGTAAGTTATTTCTTTGACATAGTTTATTATAAGTATGTTTGATACTTTAACTTTTTTTTGTTAGTGTTTTTACTAGATGAGTATGCAGTTTTGAAATATATTTTGTGTTTAAAAAGCTTTATTAAGTTCGAGTTATATGACAAATTCATTTTTTGAAGCAGAATATATTCAAAAAAGTGACTTTTACAAATATGTATTAAAACAATCTTTTTAAGGTAGTTTAATATAATTTATTTTAATTAGAATTATAATTAATTTATTTATTAGAATTATAATTTAAAAAAAAGAATGTTGACAATAATTTTTGAAGACTTGTTGCTTTAAATCTAAATTACAAATAAAATATTTTAATAAATTTTTTCAACTGATTTATACACACCACATGTATTTTTTAAACTTGTTATATAATTTTTTTGATTGCACTTATATTTAATATCATTATATATACGTATTTCAAAGACATACTAAATACTTTTTGCTAAAATATTTCAGTAGATTAAAAACTTAGTTGTGCTTAAACTTTTATTTTTGTTACTTACTTCGATACTTATGTGGTCAATTATAATAAATATAATATTGACATTATTATACATAGCTTTAATTTTTATAATATAATAATTATAATTGATTATCAAACAGGAGAGCGAAATAATAGAAAAGATTATGGTATCATACATCATGGAACCATGCATTATTGCAGAAGAAAGCATAACTCACACCAAATTCCTAAAACTGACAAAAACAATACTCCAAGTGAGTATAAACTTTAATATTTAATGCTTGACTTTGGGTCGGGTAAAATGTTTCAAAATAAATATTTAATTTAATAGTTTCTTCAGTTATTACTGTTAATTAAATGCTAAACATGTAATTCATTTTAGTTAACTTGATTTGCAAATAAAAGCTTTATGTAATTTTTTAGTTCTTATTGACTTATACATTAATGATCTTTATATATATTTAAAAGTGATACTTTTACTACATGATAGTCTTTTTTAACCTGATTTTTAAAATAATTTTCTTATTTCGTGAATAATCTAGATACCATACTGTCTAGAATCTACATAATAACTTTGATTTTGTTTTTAAAAAATTGTACAAGTTAAAACTTAAACATGTTAATTAAATTGTAAAACTAAATATATATGTATAACTTTTGTAAAAGTTCTTGACTAATGACAAAATTTCATTGATCAATATATAAATTATAAATATTTTCACAATAACTTCAGATACTACAAATAAACAAAATAAACGTAAAGCTTTACTATCAATCGTACCAGATGATGCAAACATAAATAATAAAAGTAAGTAATTTGTATTTTTAGTGGTTTTTTTCTTGTTTATAATTAATACCTAAAGATTGTTTTATACAGGGTTGTCAAAAAACCTTAAACAACCTAGAAAACTGGAGTTTTTGAAATTTTGAAAAAAAAAGAAGAAAAACTTGATTTAAAAAAAAATTTAAATGTTCTGTACTTAAATAACGTATTGACACATAAGATCTGTTATATAAATAATAATTTTTGTCATCATCAAATATTGTTTTTATTAAAAAACCAATTAAAGTAGCTTTACAGTATCTTTTCAATGTTTTTATACTATTAAACACAGTTTTATGACTTAAACCTATCTTTAAGCTAATTAAAGACCTAAAAATATGTACTTTTAAAAACCTGGAAAAAAATTTGTCAAAAACATATGTCAACCCTGTAGATAGGTATTTCTACAAATTTACACATTGATATTTCCTTAATTAAATGATATTTAGTCTTTTGAGATCTTTTATTTTTTACACCTGTTGATTTAAAAAATATAGTTCAATAATTTTTTAAATAAAATTGGTATATATCAATCGTACAAAGAATAAAGTTTATAATACTAATTTTAATGATTGTTACTTGCTTAAGTAACTCTTGCTAAATAAAGCTAAGAAAATATGAAGTTTTTACATCAGGGTTGCCACTCGTTTTATCAAAAGTTTTTCCTGGTTTTCCAAATTTCTTCCAGGTTTTTAAAAGTACACATTTTTGGGTCTATTTTTAGTTTTAAGTTAATTTCTTTATAAGAAAATGTGTTAAATAGTATAAAAACATTGAAAAGATATTGTAAAGTTACTTTAAATGTGTTTTTTAATAAAACATTTTTTGATGATGACAAAAAACCTTATTTATATGATAGATTTTTCGTATAAAATCGAAATTTCACTACTGTATATGTAAAAATTATTTAGAATTCCAGGTTTTTCCAGGTTTTTTGATCAAAATTCCAGGTTTTTCCAGGTTTCTTTAAAAATTTCTCAAATTCCAGGTTTTTCAAGGTTTTTCCAGGTTTCCAGGTAAATTGGCAACCCTGTTACATGTAAACACAGTCTAATTTAATTATGTTTGTTAAAACAACTAGCTTAATATCTAATAATTAATACAAATTAATTATGTTACATTAAGGTTTTATTTTTAAAGTTCGAAGACATCTTATTAAAGTATTTAGAAACATCAGTTATTTAGTAAAATAGATGCTTTAATAGATACTAATTTGTATCTAAAAGTTATACTGTTAATGTTACACTTGTTACAGTAATCTTAGAGATGGTTATAAAACTTTAGTTCAACTGTGTAGCAGTGTCATATATTCAGAAATTTATTAGACTTTAACTGTATATTTAAGTCATCTCAGCTTTTTTTTCTCTCAAAATCTAGCAATTAGTTTTTACAAGATTTAGGATGTATGATCTTTACTTGCATTATTTGTTTTAAACCGCATAACGTAATAAATTAAACAATTTCATTTAGTAATTTAACTTTAATAGAGAATTTAGTTTTTCTATTAATGTTGTACTTATTCTTTAAATGCTAGTTAAACAAATGACTAATAAATGAAAAACAAAGTTTTAAGCTTTGAAAGTTCAATTGAGAATTAAGTAGAAAAAGGCCATTTGTTTTAAAAATTTGACTACAATTTTATTCAACCTTATAATATTTAAAGTTAACTATGTTTTTATTGTACAACTTTAATGTTTTACTTTAGTTTGCTTTGTTAAAAAGATGTCTAAGTGGAAAAAGAAGTAGAATTGTTTTTATTGATTGTTTAATTTAAAACATTAATAAAAAAATATATAACTTGCTTGAGATTTAATTTATTAGGATAATTAACAGAAAGGAAGTTTGATAAATCTACACAGAAAAAAGCAAAAAATTTGAAACAATCTTCACAAAATCAAGCTGCTAGTTTCAACAGCCAAGGTTAACAAAACTTGGTTTTAGTATTTTTCACTATTTTTAAGATATTTATATTAATAAAAATGCGATCTTATTTATAATTTTTTTTTCCGAGTATCAACTACACTTCATAATATAAATAGACAAAAGTAGTTTTTATTTTATAACAATAAAATCAATATTCAGAACATGTAATAACGCAATCAACAGAACATGTTGATGAGTACAATTGTCCATTTTGCCATCAAGTGTTCACAAGTAGAAATACTAGAAATAGGCATATAACTGAAGACCACGAAAACTCCAAGTTACACGAATGCCACAAATGCTTCAAAGTGTTCAGGTTTCGCTCAAAATGTTTTTATGTACTTAAATAAACTGCCATAAGAATTTACCCGCCATTTATTTTTGTCTAACAATAAAAAAGGAATTGAAATTGTATTTTTTTCAGCTTCGATTCGAGTTTATCAAGGCACCTTAAAACCCATAAAGATGCAAAACCATTCAAGTGTGACCGATGCGGTAAAGGATTCAAGCGCAGGGACAACTTGAATCAGCATCAGATTAAACATTCAGATGTAAAACCATTCAAGTGTGAAAAGTGCCCGAAGGCGTTTAAGTACATTCAGAGTCTCAGGAGACATTTGAAAATAGAGCACTAAAACAAGAAGAAATTAAAAATTTGGGAACTGTAATAAAACTGTTTTCTTTTATTTGTTTTAATTATGTATAATTTAAACTAGTATGTTTAACGATTGTTTTATAATGTCCCTTCAGTGGTTATATATTTTATTGTTTAAAATGATAGAAAGCAAAAAACAGAAATAAATGTGTTTGAATGTTAACTATAAAACCGTGAAAAATAAAAATATCTAGTAAACATCTTGATAGTTTCTTTGAAATTAATTTTGAAATTCTTTTGCTTTAATTTGTTCAACTTCTATAAACAGAAATTACTTTGAAATGGGCTTATATGAGTTTCTTTTATTAATTTCGTTTAAGCGTTTTACATATTTTTTTATAAATATATTGCTTAACAAACAAGTTAAATTTTTATTTAACACAAGTTTATGCCACATCTCTTTATAAAATGCAACATATTTCTATAAAATGACTCATCGCTTTATAAAATGCCTTATTTATTTATAAAATTCAAAATATCTTTATAAAATGCCTCATCTCTTTATAAGATGCCACATTTATTTATAAAATTCCTTTTTTTTTTTATAAAATGCCTCAATTATCTGTAAAGGCAATATGATGTTTTACTTTTTTTTAAATTTGTGTTTACTACTATTTATTAAATGCAACATGTTTTAGTTTGAAAAGATATTGCTCTGCTTTATAAATTTGCTGTTACTATTTATGTGAAGTTATAAATGTTTAGACTGTTTCGTTTATTTCAAAATAAAGAATATTCATTAAAATAACTACTTTCTTGTAATTTTTAAGCAACGAATCTTTTTTCTTGATAATAAATAATATTAAAACCTTGCAAGTCATAATTGAATGACCAGCACGTTAAAAAAAATTTGGTTTACAACGTACAAAAGCTCGTTAAAGCATAAAATACTTACAATTGGTATTAAAGGGTTTATTGTAAAGTACATACAATTTAGGGTTTGTTATTTTTTTGTAAAAAACTTTTGAAGAAAGATAAGAAACTTAAGATTTTTTAATTTAATTGTTAAAAATTTTGAAATAAGACAATGAAATTGAAGTAAATTAAATTTCTACTGTGTTATTGAGGTCATAATTGCTGTAAACTAATTTCAAAAATTAGATTTTCAAACGCGCCTTTTTTATAATGATGTTATTCAAAAAGGCTTAGTTATTTCCTTAAATAACTAAGGACAAAGATTGAAAAGGAATTTAAAACAGTTTGTATTGTTTTGGGACCATCTGACATTTGCCATAATCAACTAGAAGCTAATCAATAAAGAAATATGTAATTTTACTACTCAAAGATAATGTTTTATAATAAGAATAACTTAAATTCATTAAAAGAAAAATTGATTTTTAAGATGACAAAATAAACAATGAAGTATTGTTTAATTTTCAAACTAACTTGTTTTTAAGTTATGTTTCAAATCATGTAGTTGTAAATCCATCTAGTTGAAGAATTTTAGTAAACTTTTTTATTTTAGTTTTGTTCACATTGTTAACAAGCTTGCATATATAATTTATAATGTTAATGAATCAACTATATATTCAATGCAGTAATTATAAGTAAATAATATTTGAGAGAGATCTTATGTGTTATCCAAAAAGGTAGTTTAGTCAACAGTCTTGAACAATTAAATAACTTTTTTTTATCATTCGACACCCGTATTAATTAGTCTAGCACTTGAAAAATAATTTTAGCATTTTGTTGTTCATAGTTAACTTTCGCTTATCCTAGTGTTTCCCATCTATTTCGAATATTTGCAACTGCCGTATTTAATTCTACTTATCACCTTAAATTTAATAAACGCATGTACAGAAAATTGTAAAGACTAAAATTAGTTATAAGTTCTCACTTTAAGTTGATATGACGTGTAAATTTGAACACTTGGAAAATACTTGTTCGGTGTTTTAAAACTTATAAAAAATTAAGTTTATTCTTCTTATACAATATTGGAATTTGAAAGTCTAAATCAGTTGTTTCGTATTAAAACTACGGCAATCGAATCTGGCAGCTAAAAACTCACAATTTTAATGCTGAATATTTTAAGATTGAAATTTCAGCTTAGGAAGACAAAGTAGTTGCAACCGCTAGATTTACTTATTCAAATGTACGGTTATTAAACTAGGGTCGGTATCTGTTGTCAAAGAAAAGATTTAGCAGAGTAATTTACGCGCAGGATTTCAATTTAAAGTGATTAAAAAAAAACGTACCAAAGTAAACTTGTATTTAAAAAAATGAGTAACTCCGAAACATAGTATACAAAAACCACAGATACCTTTAACGTCCAGGACATAATGAAAAACCATACGAAAAAAAAACCAAAAAAACATATTAAAAACCAATTTAATAGCAGACATTAAAAATCTGCTTTAGCCAATTTAATTAGTTAATAAAAGTGAATGGTTAAATTGACTATTAATCTGAATTTTTGTGTAAAAAACTATGAATTTACTTGGGTTTAAAACAACTTTATTTTATTCTATTTGTTCTATCAGCGAAAAATAAATGCACAAAATTATGTTAACTTTCAGAAACAACATAAAAACTTAATCAATTTGTATGATTTTTTTTAAAGACCAGTTAAAAAAAAATATTAAAAATAAGAGTAAAATGTCATCAAAGTATCTAAAAATTATTATATAAAATCAAATTTAATCTCAGATTAAAATAAGCAGGTACCGGCATAAGTTTCAACATTATATTCCATTATATTTTGTATAGTGTATTAATTTTTAGCCTGTACAACTTCAGTTTATATTTTTTAAATGTATAAAAACTATGCCATTTCAATGTATTAGTAATTTAACGACAATTACAATTTAAAACAGTAATTTGAATGAAACTTAATATGAGTTGGCCTTTTTAAGGTTTTATAAGACTAGCATAGTCAAATCTGCTATTTATAAACAGAAAATTTTCTGAATGAAAAAAAATAACCTGAGTTACCCTGAGGTTTTAAAATCCTTTTTGTGTTTTAAATATTTTTTTAATTTGTTTGCTATCGTTATATGCTTATATTTTGATATTTCAGACTTAAAAGTTACAAAAACTTATAAAAAGTTATAATAATACTTGACTGGTTTTAAGAAAATTACACATCCTATGTTACTATAAAATTTATTGAATAACTTAACTATAATTTTAAAACTCATGTTTATAAATTTAAACTACAATTTTAGTTTAAGAATAAGTTCCAAGTACTTAAACAAAAAATGTCAGTTAAATAAATGTTGTTTTTTATTTTGATTATTTTCAAACATGGGTCAGAGACATATAAAAGTTTTCATCGGAGTGGTCATAATAAAAAAGTTATGTTTTTAGAAGGCAGTTTAGATTTTGTTCACGTTCATCAACATCTCAATTTAAAAGCGGTACATAAAATATATGAAATTAAAATTTTTCATTAATAAATAGGATCCAATTTTTAGGATGGTATGTTAGGAAATTTTATGATCAGTAAACTTTAATTTTTTTTATAAGGAAAGAAACTTAGAATTGTGATACGTTACAACAATTATTATATAAAACATTAAGTTATAGTATAAGTTTTTATTGATATAGAAAATATTATTCTTTTAACAGGTAGTATTTTTTGAATAATTTCGTCTATAAGCTTTAAAAATTAGTTTAAGTTCTTCTTTTAGGAAAAAATGACCACCATTAATAGAGTATATTTAGTTTAAAGAAATTCACTTTAAGTTTTTTTTTGTTTACAAAAAAGGTGGCTTTATACTTTTCATGCCAAAATTTGTAAAAAAAATTGGCTGACTGAGGATCGTTTGAACTCTAGCAAAAGTGAAACTCATTCCTGAGAAATAGCCTAAGTTTTTTAAAATAATTGAAATAATTTTTCTTCTCACAATAATGCATTTTTTATTATAGTTAAATAAGTTAGTTTTAACCTAGATACTGTGAAATAAAGTTTTTGGCTTGCATCGTATTAATAATTCTCATACAAATTTAGGCATAACTTTTTAAATTATACTCTCTACTGTGGTTGCTATGTTCCTTACAACCCCCTTTTGGCCCTTTTGCAGCCCATGGGTAGCTAACTTTAGGAAACCCAATGTAGTATTAGCTTGAACTATACCTTAATTTTAAATAGTTTTCACCAAAAACTTTCTCAAGCGTATTGGTTTAGAACTGCAAGTATATATGTCCTAATAATTCAAGTGAACCTACAAAAACAATATAATATTTAAGCAATCATCATTAAAGCTACATAATTTTCTTTATGTTTAAGTAAACTATTACCTGCTAACTGGGTTTTGAATATCTTTAAATGAGCTCAAAATCTTGAACATTTTCATTACACATATAATAGTTGTTAATTTTATACTATTGAAATATTTCAAAACCAATCAAGCGATCTAATTTATATTAAAACAAAAACGTTTTTTGTTTATATCTCAGAAACAGTTACTTCTGTGTTATTTATGTAAAAATTGCACAGTGTTCAGTAACATTTCTACAAATTAATTTGTATTAAGTAGCTTATTATTTAATTTTTAAAGTATAATGTTTCAAAAATTTGGTCAAAGCATTCTTGTACAATTGGAAAACAAATATTAATACAATAAATTCTTAATTCAGACCTCTTCATATGCTAATAATGAAATTCTCTAATTAATTTACAAAGAAATATTTTTGTAATTAATATTTTGTCAATAAATTTATAATACTTAAATTGATTTTATTTAATATCGTATAAAATGCAAGTAACTTATTCGTGCTGCTGAAGGATAACTAATAATTATAAGTTTGTAAAGCCTTTTACACCTTGGAAATAATATTAAAATTATTTCTAATATCAATACCTCAGAAAAAAAAAAACGTTTTTCTTTTAATAATTACCTAAAAAATCATTTTAGATGTTTTTTAATTTATTTTAATGCCTTCCTTTTTCTTTACAAATAATGCGCTGTAAAACAAATTTTCAATGGCTTTTAAAGTTTAGTTTCAAAGAAGCTTTCTACAAAATATTTTTTACCATATATTTAGTATTTAACCAAAATTTACTTTTCGTGTTTTTAGTTGTTTTTTAAAATGTATTTTTTATATGAAGAAGTTTTAAAGAAGTTTTTTAATTTAAAATAATATTTTTGATGCTAAATAACTCTTTTTACAACAATACTAGTTTACCTTACGGTAACGTGTACAGTGTACATAGTAAGGACTGAATTTTTAAAAATATTATAATTTAAATATTTAGGAAAGTAAATAGGTAATGGATTGCATCGTTTATATGCTTATCCGTTGTTTAGTGTTAAGTGTTTAAATGTTGGATGTCACAAAATTATTCAACCAGAACAAAAGTATTTAATAAAATGTTATAACTATTATAGGATTATTGTTGATAAGACCTAGAGCTTGTATTTTGTTTCTGCTAAAAATTACTATTAGACACTTTTTAGAACTGCACTTTATTAACTTTTGATTTTTATTGCATTTATTAAGAGTTTTTATTTAGCACTACTTAATCGTTAAGGAGTTCTATAAATACCTTATAGTTTACATTGTTTTAAGGTTAAAAAATGTTATTCTTTTAGACCTAAATTGTTATTAAGGTCTATTTATTCAAATTTATTTAAATAAATAACTTTAATTATTAAAAAATGTTCTCATAATAAAGTTCTGTGATTCTTTTATATGATAGATACATTACTTATTCTGCCTGATTTGTATAAAGCAGACTAAAATAGCATTTAGTATTTACAACTATTTACAAGTATTTTAAACAGATAGGATTTAATTATAACGAGTATTATAAATAAATTTAGTTTTACCACAATCTATATCCTAAGACTTGGGAAATCATATAGTAATGAATTTATATACTATTTTGAGCATAACCATGGGAAAACCTTGAAAAAGCTGGTTTTCTACTTTTTAAAGTGAAAATGGTGACTAACATACAATTTTTAAACGCAAATTAGTATGTTTTTAAGGATTTATGTTGTTTATTAAGACTATATTTTAGTTCAAACTGAAAATAGTATACCGTCTAGATACAACCTATTTTTTACACCTGTGATGAATAAACTATACCATAACTTTAACTTATTATTTCTTATTAAGGTTTAGGCATCTTTAAAAACTTTTTAATTAGCTTTTTACGAGTGCCTTTTGTAAGAATTTACAAAATGGTGTTTGTATTACTTCAGCAATCAGCATGTTAAAAAATAAGGGTTCAATTAGATCAGTTGTATTATTCTGTTATATAATTAGCATATTTCTTATATTGTTTTATAAAATAAAATTTCATATGTTGTTTAAAAAAACAGACTTATCTGTTGTGAATTAAGCTTAGAATTTAAAAATTCATTTTTATTTTAAAAGTTTAAGTGTTAGTATCATGATTGATATATCACTTGCAATAAAACTATTTTACTTTTTTATTAATAAACTTGATGTGCTACTGCATTAATATTAAAAATAAAAAGTCACGGTTGCCACTCTTTAAGTTGCCGCTCCTTTTGGCTCTTTTGAATCCTATGAATAGCTAGCCTTATGTAACACTAATGTAGTAACAGCCTAAACTTTATTCAATTTAAAATAAACTCACCCAAAAGTTTTCTAAACCTTAATGGTTTAAAACTGCGTGACTATGAAATTGTCCTACTAATTCTAGTCAACCTACATAAACAATATATATTTCAATTAATCATCAAATGATTTTTTTGATTGAGTAAACTATAAACTGTGAACTGGGTTTGAATATCTTTCAAGAGCTCAAAATCTTAAACATTTTCATTGCACGTATCATATTTTTAACTTGTAATGTTCAATATTTACTGGAAAATTCTTTTACAAGCTTTCATTTTAAACAAACACAAATAACATTTTTTTCATTTCTCAGAAATAGTTATTTTTGGTTTTACGTGGAAAAACAGCATAGTGTACAGTTATATTAAAAAAATTTAAATTCAATAAAAAAATATTTAAAGTATTATTTTATTTAGTATATAATACTGTTTTTTAAAATTGTGCTAGAAGTATTTTAATTTACTTGATGCTTAGTTTATAAAATTAATTAATTTAGACCTCCTAAAACGCTGAAAAAAAGAAATTTTATAACTCACTTTATTTACAAGGCATAACTTTTTAAACTAATCTTTTGTCATTTTGAGTATTATCCTTGTCTTTACTTTTTTTTTTTGATAATATAATAATTGTAAGTAACTTGTTTATGCTGCTTAATAAAGTATAAATTTGGGAAGAAATTGTTAACTTGGAAACTAATATCAACGTTCTTTCTTTTCTCAAAACCACTTAAGAAAAATATATGTTTACAACAATTAAGAAAAAAGTATAATAGATGTTTTTTACTTTTTTAGTGACCTCCTTCTAAAAACAATGCCCTGTAAAACAAATCTAAAATAGCTTTTAAAGTTTTGGTTTCAAAGGAATTTTCTATTAAAGGTCATTTTCTCACTACATTTAATTATCTAACTATAATCTAATTTATAAAGTTATTTTATTCTTAATTGTTTTTTTCATTGATATGGTTTTAAAATGTTTATAATATTGGTTATTGTATTTGTAATACTAAATTTCTATTTTTTAGTGTAGAATATTACTAGTGTACTGCAAGTTAATATGTACATTGTAAATAGTCTGTACTGAAACTCTGGAAAATATTTAAATTTAAGTATGTAGTAAAGTTATCATGTTTAAACAATAGAAAAAATTGATAAAAAAAAACTATTTTAAGCAAAAATAGTTGTTAAATAATATTTTTTAACTTAAGTAAAAAAGATAAAATAACTACAATGCCAATCAAAAATTATGTATTATTCTCAGTATTATTCACTCAATAATACATTTAAATTTCCAATAAACTATTTATTTTTTAAATTTTTAATTTATCGAAAGCATTTTTTTTTTCAATTTCCCATAAACTTTATTGTATAAAGAGACACAAAGTTTGTATTTAAAAATGTTATAAATAAAAAACAAAAAGTAGGTTTTCTTCTTTTTAAATGATAAGGGTAACTAAAATATGATTAAAAAAAAAAAATTAAGTATGTCTGTAAGCTTTTATGCTGTTGAAGTACTATCCCAAATATAAGTTAGAAAATAAACCAAAAAGTGTTTGTTAAACATCAGGAATCAGCTGATTTTTAAGATCTTTACACCTTGGAAATAATTATTAACATTTTATCTAATCTCAAAATCACATAAAACACATAAATAACTAATTTTTGCTTATAACATTGACTTTAAAAAAGTATTTAGATGTATTTTAAGTTTTACAATGCTCTTTATAGATAATGCCCTGTAAAACAAGTGTTTATGGCTTTAGAGTTTGGGTTTCCAAAAAGTATTCTACTGTACTCTGTTTTTTATTCTTCACTAAAATTTGAGTATTTGAATAAAAAAAGGTTTTTAGTAGTTTTTTTATTTGCAGAACTTTGAAGAAGTTTATAGTTTTTAAAGTAAAGTTTTTATTACTAAAATACTTTTTTTAGAATAGAATATTACTAGTATATTGTTTGCTAATCTTTCAAACCTGGACTGTATATTTGGAGATACAACTTAAATAAATAGGAAAACTAACTTTATATGGAATGCATCTTTTATTTAGTCTTCCATTTTTTAGTATTTAAATGTTGAATATAATAAGTTATTCAACCAGAACGAAAGTATTTCAGGCAATCTTACATTTAATGTTGTTGCTGATAAGACCTAGAACTTGTATTGAGATATTTCTAAAAGTTATTTTTAGACCGTTTTTAGAACTGCATTTTATTTGTTTTTTGTATGTTTATTATTTAACTATCACAACTTTTTATTCAACAATACTTAAATGTCTAAGAATTCTTTGAACAATTTGTTTAAAGTTATAAAGTATTCACTTTTGAACTTAAAATGGTATTAAGTTGTATTGATTCCAAATTATTTTATTAATTAATTTTAAAAGAAAGAGTCAGGGTTGTCCATCTTTAAATAAAAAAAAAGTGGTAACAAACTGTCTAAAACCGTCTTAAATCAGCTTAAGTTTTTCTCAATCTCTATTTAAACATTAGATTTATTTAAAAAAAAAGTTTCAGAAAACCTTTAAATTAAAAGCAATCTAGTTTTTGATAAAATATTGAACAGGTACAATTAAATATCATCTAAAATTTAAAAAAACTAGATTAAGATTTTCGAGAAATATTAAGAGTATCAGGAAATAAAAAAAAAAACTTGCCTGAGTTTTCCTAAGTTTTTTTAATATTTCATACTAGCCTGAGTTAATCTATTTTGGGTGATAAAAAAAGATAAAATTTTAAGCAATCATCATTCAAGCTATTTAATTTTTTGAAATAGTTGATTAAACTATTACATAAGGAGTGGGTACAGAATATCTTTAAACTAGCTCAAAATCTTATACAAATTATGTACACATATTATAGCTGTTAATTCTTTACTAGAAAACTCTTTTACAATAAATCAAGCATGTCATTTTAAATAAAAAACAGTTTGTTAATTTTTTAGAAGCAGTTATTTCTGTGTTATTAATGGCAAAACTAAACAGTGTATAGTAATATTATTAGCTCATAAATTCCATAAAAACTTGTTTTTAATAGCTTATTATTTATTTTTCAAAGTATAAAATTTTAAATTTGTGGTCAAAGCATTTATTCAAGTACAATTAATGTTTTAATTTTAAATTTTATTTTAAACATTCTAAACGGATAAAAATTAAATTTAATAAATTTCTACTTCTTTAACGAGACAATTTATTGTAATTAATATTTTGTCATTAAATGTATAACATTTGTCTTGGTTTTATTTATTATTGCAAATGCAAGTAACTTTTTCAGGCTGCTGAATGGTAACAAAATAAAACTAAAGTTTGCAAAGACTTTTCATCTTGAAAATAAATATCATCTTTTTCTTTAACTACAAAACCACATAAAAAAACTACTTTTTGTTTTTTACAATTACTTAAAAAAGCGTTTTAGAAATTTGAACTTTTTTACTGTCTCCTTTTCTTTCAAAAACTATGCCCTGTGTAACTACTAGTTTATGGCTTTTGAAGTTTTGGTTCCAAAGGAACGTTTTACTTAATTTATTTTGTACTAAAAACTAAGTTTTAAACTACTATTAATGTTCAACTGTTTTTTTAAAGTGTTTTTTTTAATGGGGATATTTAAAAGGTGTTTAAAGTGCTTAAAATAATATTTGAAACACTAAGATAATGTTTTTTAGTTTAGAATATTACTAGTATACTCTAAGCAATATGTACAATGTACAATGACTGGATAGATTCCCTGGAAAAAGTTTAAACTTTAATATTTAGTAAAGTTAAATTAGGAAAAACCATAAAAATAAGGAAAAATATATAGTTTTGAGCAAAAATTATGGAAAAATAAAATTGTATTGTGATTCAAAAAGAAAAAAAAATACAAAGCACATAAAAAGTTATATATTAATCAGAGTATTATTACCTTTATAGTAAATTTGAATAACTAATTTTTATAATATATCGGTATTTTTTAAATTTATCATAAAATATTTTTTTTAACTTCCTCTAATTTTTCTGATATACAGAGACGAAAGAGCTTGTAGAAGTAAATTTTAAAAATATTAAATATACAGTAGGTTTCTCCTTTTTTAAGTGATAAGGGGTGACTCAAAAATTAATTTTTTAAAGCAAATTATGTATGTGTGTAACCGTTTATGCTGTTGCAACATAATCATATATCTCTTTTCACAACTGAAAATAGTATCTATTTGTATAGACTCCAGAAAATACCATTTTTTACACCAGTAGTAAATAAATTATAGCCTATCTTTTACTAACTTTTTTTTCATAAAGGTAAGTGCACCTTAAAAAACTTTTTTGTTAGTTTTATACAAGTGACTGGTACAAACATATACGAGATAGTGTTTGTGTTACTTCAGCAATCAGGTTGTTATAAATAAGGCTTAGTGAAAGCAGATACCATATTCTGTTATATGATAAGTATAATTCATAATGTGTTTTATGATATAAAATTTCATATAATGTTTTGTAAAAGCAGGTTCTTCCATAAAGAATTAAGCATTTAGTTTGAAATTTTATGTTTATCTAAAACTTCTAAACTCTTTTACTTTTTAACTAACAAACTTGTGGTATTAATGATGTGGTTATTTATTAATGATAAATTGAAAAAGTCAGGGTTGCCACTTTTTCATTAAAAAGATATTCTGAGTCTTGGACAGTACTAAGTCATCTTAAGTCTTTCTGAATTCATTTTGAAAGTATTTGATTAACTTAAAAGATATTTAATTAATTTTACTAACCATCAGAAATCTAGTTTTAATGCAGTTTTTAACAAATAAACTTGTTCAAGTTATCCTTAATTTTCAAACATTACAAATTAGACTGAGTTATTCTCATACTTATCATTTTAGCTAACCTCTCTATTTAAAACCAATTTAAACTACTAACAGCTCGATATTGTTTAATAATTTATAAAAGTTACTCGCAGGTAGCATTATTTAGAAAACACTCTTAGTAAGTTCTACTTTTAAAGAATAAATAAGCTCTATTACACGTAATAACTACAAAATGAGAAGTTAGTTAATAAAATGGTAATTTAACTATCAGATATTTAGTTGATTACCATCTATAAATCTAATTTATTTGACTTACGAAAGTTTTTTTTAACATAACATGCTTGTTAGAAAGAACAACAATAAAATTTTAAATTCTACGTAATCAAGCTACTTAAAACGGATTTGAAAGTATAAGTTAATATTTTAAATGTAATCTTTTTTTATGTTAAACACATGATGATATAGTTGCCAATTTAGTTGCCAAATATTATTGCCTAGATTTGAAGTTGCGAAGTTGAAAGTTGTATTGGTCTTAAATCATAATTAAGATTTCAAACTTAAGGTTAATTGTAAAATTACTTAGTCCAAAGCAATCAAAAAAATTGACATGCCTAGTATCTGAACACATTTTTGTTTTTAAAACAAAAAAAAATTATGAGATACGAAATTGATATAAAAAACAAAATAATATAACACGTAGGATTTAACTCAAACATTTAAAATGGTATTACAGTATAGTTCTAGTAATTTTATAACACTTTAAAAATTTTAACATAAGTAGTTGTAAACTTAAAATAATTTAGTTAACTATTAAAACTTCTTTTTATAGATGTGTTACCAAGAAATACTTCTAGTTTTTTGAATCATGTGTCTTGATTTTGTTAATATACAGCAAACAGTTAGCATTGATTGTATAACCTGCAAAAAAGCAATAAAATAAATACTAAAACTTTTAATAGAAAATTTTAATATCAAACAAAAAATGTCCCAAGTCGATAATAATACAAAAATAATGCAAGTGAAAAATGATGCAAGCAAATACGAGCTTGTTCCTATTAATAAATTACAACCTCAACTTCGTGAAGATTGCCTTAGAATGATAGAAATGGAGTTTCCTGGATACATTGGTAATAAGTGAGTTTCTATCAAGTTCAGAAGTTTTTTTTGGTTTTTTTTTTTACTCTAATTATAATTGTGTATAAAATTTAAGCTTTTGTGTTATAGTTTTAACATG
Organism: Thalia democratica; assembly: GCF_965202585.1. NCBI lineage: Eukaryota > Metazoa > Chordata > Thaliacea > Salpida > Salpidae > Thalia > Thalia democratica. The sequence continues at coordinate 11,586,391 of NC_139166.1, forward strand.
TAAAATAAATATCTTTTTTTCTAAAACGAGAAACTATTATTTATAATTTGAAACTGTTATTAAAACACTGTTTAGTCAGTTATTTGTTCAGAACAGTTCCATCCGTTCAATAGTCAATTATATTTTTATTACTTTAGAATGAAGTCATTAGCAAATTCTTGTGATGAACTACCAACTTCATTTGCATACATGGATACTTCCGTTAATCCTCATAAACTAATGGGACATGTGCTTGTCGAAAAATGGAAATACTTTAACGATGTTGAAGAAATAAATTGGGAAAGAAGTATTGAAACAAACTATACTGTTGAGTTTGATTTGGGTAAGTTAACTTGATGTTACTGTAAATATCATTTAAAGTCACAACAGCATAGTCAAAATATATAACTAGTTTAAATTCAAAATGTTAGAACGCTAAAGGTTATTATCTCTATTAAATATTCTTGTTAATTTTATAGGGATCAACTGTTTAAAAACTGATTAACTTTAAATAAATAACAGTTTTTAATTTTCAGTGATAGTATCAGAAGATTATAGAGGAAAAAAGCTTGGTAAGAGAATGCTGTTGGCTGCTGAGAATTGGGCATTTAAAAGAGGATTTAATTGTTCCGTTGTGCACTCCACACATGACGTGGTGGAGTTTTACGAAAAATGCGGGTACAATGTTGAGTTTAGACAATCCAAAATTGTGTTGATGAAAAAGGATCTTTGCAAACAACCTTAAAAATTGGATGACTTTGCAAAAGCTATAATCTTTAAGAAAAACGTGTTAAATAGCAATAAATAATTGAAGTTTAAAAACCTATGTTTGTTTTATTATTTATATTGTTACTACTTTATTTTCAATAAAATCCTTCTCATAGTTTTCGGTTTTTATATTTCAATCTATAAAAAATATAATTATTCTATGTATGCATGTGTGTGTCTAAACATACCAACCATCAGACGATATTTCCGCGTAATCTTCGCCATAATCCCCAAGTAAGTTTTTTTTAATTAAATGCGGCCTTTGGAAAAGAAATTCTGCGGCCCGCGATCATGTATATGTTGCACGCTTAGCAAAAATATAATTGTTAAATATTTTTTGGTAACTTGGTTTAATTTGAATAATTACGTTTTAAGTCCCTGCTTAAGTATTTTAAACAATCAAAAGACTTTACAATTTTTTCTTAAAAATGAGAAAAAGATAGATTAGCATTTGAGTAGTGATTATTTCTTAGTTTCATAATAAATTTCTTGTTAAAATAGAAACTACTAATCTCAAAAAACTATGTAAAATATGCTTGAACTCAGTAAGTTATTTAAAATAATACGCATTTAGTAAATAAACTACATGCAAATGTTTTCCATTGTGCACAAAATTAATGCACAGCAATAAAACTTAAATGTTATTTTTTACATTTTAGGCATTTTGTTTAACATGAAAACTATACCAAGTTTCTCTTATAGAAAACAATAAAAAAGTAACGTATTAGTAAAATATAAGGTTTGTTTTGTAAGATATCTAAACTTGAAAATGTTTATACTTATTGTTGCTTCGAGTTTATTGATCTATTTACTTTCTAAAAAATCTAAGTTTGAATAATTTTTAGTGGTGTCTACAAAGATAGTTGCAAAAGCTTTTTTTTAATCTTTTTTTGATGTTTTTAAAAGTTTAGTAATATATATATTTAAAATATAGTATTTAAGTTTTTTTTCAGTTTTATTGTTTTTCTGTTATTTAACTTTACTAAGCTTGTTTTTTTTTACCATTGTATCTTTGCAAAGCAAACATTTACCACAAGGGGATGAAATTCTTTCTTCATTATTAACTTCATGAGCTAATTTCTTGTAGTTAGTTAGTAAAGTTGCAATAGTCTGCGGTCGTTTGTTTGTTATCATCACGTTTTGATTCAATTTTTTTTCTCTTTCTGTTAATTTAAGCAAGTTTGGAAAGATTGTCGTTAAATTCCTTATGTTTTTGTTACTTTCCTTCATTCTTTTTGTTGGTGGTCTGAACCGATCTTTCCATTTTTCTGTTTTTCCAGCATCTCTACAACTAAACCCTCGCAAAAGTATGATTTTATGTACTCATCTTTTAATAGTTTCAAAGCTTCCAAATAATCACAATCCCGTTCACATAACCTTCTTAATTTTATAGATTCGCTAAATATAATAGATTTGTAAATTGAGCGAGGATGATAAGATCTTCCATTGATGTAAACCCTATTGATAGCGGTAGGCTTTATGTAATTTCTTATACAAAACCAACCTTTTTCTTCTTCATCTATGATGTGATTGACATCTAAAAACTCCAACTCTTTGTTTTTACTTTGGTGAGAAATTTCTCTAAAAATAAGTTTTAAATCATACTCTGAAACACAAATTTAAGTTTGTCTTTGATATTATCTGTGGCTGTTCTTGCTTGGATAAAAAAGATCGTGTCATCGATATAACGCTTGAAAAGTATTGATGTTTTTAAAGTTGTTTTAACTTGTAATATTATATGATGTAGTGCAATATTGGCAATTGAAACAGAATTGTTATCGTTGGTATCAATTCCGTTTACTTGCTAATAGAATGATTTAAATTCTTTAACATAATTAGTTCTCGAATTTTTTTTAAAAATATCTTGTTAATAATTAGTATTTTACATGGTTGCCACTTAAAAAGCAAAAATGTCTGAGTTGTATAAAACCAGCCTTAGTTTATTAAAAGTTGAAAAAGCTAATAAATAGTTGTTAATTAAGCTTAAATACCTACTAAAACTATTATCATTATCAAAAAGTACACAAAATGTAAGAAAACAAGAAAAAATTACAATTAGTAAACTACACTACAGTCCAGGGGCGTCGCGTGGGGTGTTGCACTGCCGCAACTGCACCACCTTAAAATTTTGTAAGAAAAAAAATAAGTATCTATAACGTTTTCGTTATTTTTAGAACAAAATCTCTTTTAAAACTCCAATTTTAAAAACGACCATTTTGCCCACTTCACTGCCGCAAACTCTTAGCTGACTGCCGCAAATGAACTCAAAAAAGCAAAATTTCTTCAAGAATTACCGCAAAATCAATATCTTGCGGTAAGTAAACTAAGTTGAAAATTCCCTAAAATAGGACATGCTGAAGTATCATCTACAAGCTATTGTAAACATAAAAAAAAACAGAGCTAAGCTACTGCAAAGGATTAAACTTAAGTTTATGTACTCACATGATTTTTTAATTTTAACAGATCTCTTCTATTAAAACTGGACAATAAAAGAACAAAACTTGTCATAAATTAAATATTTTGAAAAAAAAAAGATAAAATCCCTAAATCATTAAAGTCTAAGAAATTTGATTTTTTAATTTAAATCTGCATACATAAACTTAACTATAACTGATTTTTTTTATCATAAAGTTAATAAAATATTTAAATAAATTATATTTTAATGTAAAGTTCTGAAAAAAAAATTATGAAGTTTATTATAAACTTCTAGATCACTCTTACAGAAAAGTAGTTTAGATTTATATTAAAAGAAAATTAGTATTATTGAAACAGTTACATATTTAAAAAAGTAAATAGCCTTAACTTAGAAACTTTGATTACTTAGAGTAGTTTAACATTTTATGAAAATTTAGTCTACTTTATATGATTTTTGGTTTAATTTTTTCATAAACAATGCAAAAATTTTAGATAAAATTTTTGAAACATGGTTGCCTTGCCTTATAATCAGGATAACTTAGAAATGTTAAAAACTCAAGATGATCCAAGATAAATTAAAGCAGACTAAAATTTAAAAATATTCATAAAAATGTTCAGGCTGACTAAAGCAATTTTAGTTTATTACTTTGAAAATAACAAGCTTATTTAAAATTAAAAAATAAGTGTTTTACCCCTATGGCCACATGAAAACTAACTAACCAGTTTTTTACTTCTATAATGGTTACATAATTATAAATTATCTTTTAAATTCTTGCAAAGTTAAACAGCCTAACCACTAAACTTAAAAAAGTTAAGCTCTGGTGAAAAATACTGTCATCGAAATGAAAAACATATTAAAATTTAATAAAGAAAAGTTACCCTTAAAAAACTATTGAATTTAAAACCTCTAATAAAAAAACATTAACAGTTGAAAAAAAGTTAATAAAAATCTTAATGTTTGTAAAAAAAAATTGTGCAAAATAGTAAGGGGTAAGAGGGGGGGCGGGTGTATAGGCACTTTTTTACATGTTGTTCTTATTTTAACTTTATCAGAAAGCTCTACAGAAAGAAAATAGTTACTCTTTAATAAACTTGAAATTTCCAATTGAACTTTTAGTTACAACCGGTCAAAGCCAGAGAGTACAATTACTTATTATACAAGGAGCAAACCAAAACATCAAAAAAATACAATTTTACTGAAAACCTATATTCTCCATCATTCTTAAAGCAATTTTTATCAAACTTTTTCATCCTAAGTTTTATAAAAATTTATACTTTTGTTAAAGAGAAGTTTTAAATTTTTAAGTATCAATATATATTTTTATATATACAAAAAAAGTACTTTTGTTATAACTTTTTTTTTTTTTCTTAGTGTTTTAAGTATCTGTTTTAGCAAATAGTTTTGTTTTATAAAAGAAACATCTAAAGATTTTGAGGCCAACTTATAAAAAATCTTAAAAGACCAAAGGGTATAATTAAAAATTAATTTATGAGAAAGGTATGTATATTTCTTTGTTTACTCAGTAAGTTTTAAATTGTTGTTGTCACAATAACTTTTTTGATTTTAAATATTCAGATGTACCTATATCCTAGAGAAAAAAAAATATTAGAAAGAAAAGTTTGTATAGTCAGATTTCTTATCTTTAAATCTAATTAAAACAATATCTCTTATATATTTTTTTATATATAACAAGTTGGATCTTTTAAAATTGTTAAGCTGATTTAATAATGTTTAAACTTTTGTTATAGGTACAACAGTTAAGAGGAAGTTCAACAAAAGTTATTACTCCAAACACCAATGGCTGTCCGGATGCTCGGAAACAAAAGCTCTATTTTGTTTCCCATGCTTGCTCTTTGGGAAGGAAGCAGCATGGAATGGACTAAAACTAGCTTCAAAAATATTTCTAACATCTCTGCATTGTTCATCAGCCATGAATGTTCACTTGGCCATATAAACAGCATGATCTCTTTTAATTTATTTCAAGTTTTCAGGCCATTTAAGAATTTTGCAGTTATTTTTCGCAAAATATTTTACTGTTTATAAATTTTGTATTCCTTAAGAACTTATAGAAACAGTGAAGAAGTGCTATACTGTAGTTGAATGTAAACAGTTAGAAAGAGAACTGAAAACATTTTATTCACGTAAAGAAATGCATCAGGATGGTTTAGTGAAAATACTGTTATATCTTGAAGAACATAACCTGACTAAAATATTTAACGAAACTGCAAGGCTTCTTAGAATTTTGATAACTATTCCCATGACTAGTGTAGAAGCTGAAAGAACATTTTCATCTTTGAAAAGAATAAAAACATTTTTTAGAAACACTATGGGTCAGTCAAGATTAGATTCTTTAAGTGTAATTTCGATTGGTAGGGACTTACTTAAAAACTGCACTAGTTTTAAGGAAGAGGTGATGGAGAAATTTATCAACCAAAAGGAGAGAAGAAAGAATTTTAGTTACAAAGGTGAAAAGCAAGAGTCTAAGTATTTATGTTTGCAAAATTAGATATTTAGATTTATTTTTTAGGCAGGCATTTAGTAGTAACTATTTTCTGTACTAAGCAAGTTTAGTTTATCTTTAAAAAGTTGTAGTTTGTACATAAAATTTTCTTTTTTTGTAGACTTTTTAATTTACTTGCCAAGCTTCATTATGTATTCCTTTATTTGTTTAGTTAAAAACAAGTAAAAATATTATTTTCAGTTTGGTATTTAATCCAATATTTTTCAAGTAAAGTTGAAGCTAAAATGAAGTATCATTATAGTTGCTGTGTTTTTTATTAAAATATAAGTTTGTAATATCTAAACTGTTAGCTACTTTTAGTTTTAACTTTAGAGCCTTTGTAAAACTTAATATTATTTAGTCTGCTTGTTTTACTTTTGAGTTTTTTACTTAGTCAAACTTTTTTTTAATCTTAATTTTATTTTAAAATTCTTTAAAATTTCTCTTCTCAGTAATGTAAGTTATTCTTTGAAAAATATTTAATTTATACACAACATTTTATTTGTTTGTAGACTTTTTAATTAATGGCCAAGTATGATTAGATTTTTTTAAATTAAATATTAGTAAAATAGTTTGATTTTTAATTAATCCAATATTTTTTAACTAAAGTTGAGGCTAGAATAAATATTATTGCATTCGCTGGATTTCTTATTATAATATAAGTCTGTTTAATCTAAATTGTAAGTTAGAGATTTCATAAAATTTGATATTTATGAGCTTGCTTATTTTACTTTTGTGATTTTAACTTAGTAGCCAAGCTGTTTTTTTCAAACATCAAAAGTTTTAATTAATTATAAGTTGATACTCGTTTATTGTTTTCAATATTCAGCAGTAAATAAACAATTATTTTCTACTAAGTATAATAAATTTTACTTAAAATAAACTTGCAGTTTGTACATAAAATTTTTTTTTGTTTGTAGACTTTTTAATTTCCTTGCCAAGTCTAATAAGATATTTAATTTTTGTTAAGTTAAATACTAGTAAAATAACCATTCTTAGTATGATGCTTAATCAAATATTTTTGTTATAAAATTGAGGCAAAATAAAGAACTATTAAAGTTGCTGTATTTTCAATATAATAATAATTAGTTTTGTCTAAATTTTTTTTACTGTTAATTTAAACTTTAAAGCCTTCTTAAAAAATAATACTCATAAGTGAGCTAACATTTTTTGAGTCTTTTAAAATACTTAAATTTTTTTTATATTCCTATATTTGCTTTAATTTTTAAAGTAATTACTTTTTTTTTAAAGTTATTTTCTTAAATAATTTTGTTTTGAAAATATAAATGTTTTATTTTTAAACAAAATTTCCCAAGTTACATTAGCAATTAAATGTAGTTTTTATAGCAAAAAGTCTTTATTAAAAATAAAAAAAGAGTTTTAAATTAGGGGATTTCTTTAAAAAATTCTGCACCACCTAAGAAAAATACCACGCGACGCCACTGCTACAGTCATAAAAATTATTCTGAGAATTGAAAGATTTCTTTAAAGTGATTGAAATAAAAGTTTCACACACACCTGAGTTTTCAAGCTTTTAAGATAGCCTGTTTGTGTAGCAACCCAGCTAAAATAAAGTTCACAACATAAAGAAATAACGAAGTTTATTAATAGTGAATAAATTACATGTCAAAAAAATATAAGTCAGCTGGAATAGACAATTAAGATTCTTAAACAAACTTAACAAAAGTATAAAATTCTATTCAGTCATTAGCGAAGTAGAAAAACTTATTTTTTATTAAGCATTTTAGCAATGCTTTATCTGAAATAAGAATGTTGTATTTAAGAATAGTAATTGTAAAATATAAGACGAGCTACAAGAATAAAAAATACGTTAGTTAGGAGTTATTGCGAGAAACGATAAAAAAGCAAATCACCAAAGTCAGTTTTCCAACAAAGCACATGATTATCTTCAGTAACTACAGAATGATCAGAAAAAATCGTTAAGGCAAGTTATAAAGTAGCAAAATTTATTAATTAAAATGAGATACCGTTTATAGTTGAAAACTTTTTTAAAGAATATATGTTGGCGGTAATGAAAAGCTTTTGTTTATTTCTTTAATGACAACTAGACGTCGTGTTTAGGGAATGCACGAAGGTTATAGTCGCATAAATCAAATTAGGACTTTAATCAATCTCTTAGCATGAGAGCACTGATAAAAAAACTATTGCTTATCTGAGAATTTTTATTAGAAATGTTTTTACTATCTTTGACATTTTAGTAGAATTTCTTGGTTTAGTTTCAAAGCGAAGCACAACAATCGGTGAAATTTTACAAGTAAAGGTACAATGCACCAAAACAAAGTTTTTGGAAGTACAATTCCTTCTTTTTTTTTAGTAGAAAGTTTAATTAAAGTTGAAAAAATGTCTTAACAAATATATCAATATTAAAAAATACTGTTAAGCTGTTTTAATATATTTTCTTATTGAAAAATATTTATTCGGTAATTTTTTTGTGTCAAATAGAAATTTAATTACTTCACATGTAAAATGTTTTTGAAATTCCAGGTTTTTGCAATATTCTCAAATTCAAGTTTTTTTCCAGAATTTTTAAGCACAAATTTTCAAATTCAAAGCTTTTCCTGAATTCAAGCTTTTTGGCAACACTGGTTCTTCACACAAAAATGTAAACAATAATATGAATAACATTTTAACTATATTAGCTGCAAGACTTAAAATTTAACATATATTAGTGCTCAAACTAACACTGTTGATTGAGCAAAACATACATCATAAGTTTAATTTGCCAATCTTTCAAGCAAAAAAGCCAGCCTGATTCAACAAAAACATTCCTGATATTATTATATTAAAAAAGCGATTCTAGCCAAAGACTTAAAAAATGACTTAGTTGGCCTGAGAATTAAAGTCTTCAAATAGTGATAGTCTGATTGTGTGGTAATGTACGAGCGTGAACTTGGCTTGAATGGTTTTTTTTTGTAATTTAATTTTTTAACCAAACTTTAAAAACAATTATTTTTAACTTCTTTAATGCTAACTTGAAATTTTTTTTAGTTCTAAAGAACGTTCTTTTGTTCAGATTTTCACAACAAATTTTATCGAATTGGGATTTTTTTTTTGTAGTGGGGCCCCTTTATAATTTTAATGTTTTTTAGAATTTTTTACTTTGCATTGTTTTTCTCCAAAACTTTTTTTTTGCAAATTTTTTTATTAAAATTTATAATTATATATATTAAATTATTTTATTATATTATAAGAAATGTATTTTTTTTTAATTTATTTTATTATATATTTATTACTAATTATATATTATTTTATTTATTTATACTTAACTTAACTAATTATATATTATATTTAACTTTGTTATATATTATATAATATTTAAATTTTTAATTGGTTTTAAAATTTGGTTAACAAATTAAGTTACAAAAAAAGACATTCAAGCCAAGTTCACGCTCGTTGGCAATGTTTAGTTGTCTATTTGCTTGAATTTGAACTATCTTGAGTTACAATGTACAAACTTAATAAACTTACCATCTCTAAATCTAGTTTATATAAAATAGGTAGCTCCAAAAAACAGCAATCGTGTGTATTGATATGCAAGGTATAAAAATTAACTAAGTTTGACAAAAAAAATGTTTGATAAATGAAAATGTACACCTAACAAAAACTATATTAATTTATGTCATATATATTGTTTTAAATGTGTGTGTACAGTTTAAATATTACATCTAGAAACAACAATGTTAAAAATTTACGCATAATCTAAACTTAAAGTAACTAAAGTATTAAATAAAAATTGGTTTAAAATATGAGCATCTTTTTAAGTTGTTGTGCATAGAAATTAATTTAAAGTGCGAAGAAAACTTAAAAAAAAACTAAATGTATCAAAACAAAAATCAAATAAACCCTATTTCTTATTACTGTGTTATGTTAAATGTTTTTACACTAACATGTAACATTTACAATTAAAAAATCTATAAAGGAAACTTAGGCATAAAAAATATTAAAAAATAATATCTAAGCTATAAAGAAATGACACTTTAGTTAATTACTGTGCATTAATTTTGTACAAAATGGAAAACATTTGCATTTAGTTTATTTAATAAATAGGTATTATATATCTAACTTATTAAATACAAGCACTTTTACACTCTTTTTTCAGATAGTTACTTGCTGTTGTAAAAAAGAAGTTATTATGAAACTGAGAAAAACATCCTGTTAGAATGCTAATCTGTCTTTTTCACATTTTTAAACTAAAGCAGTAATTTCTTCTAATTACTTTTAAATATATACAGAGACTTAAAACCAAACTAATCAAGTTAAATCGAATTACCGAAAAAGTTTAATTTGAAATATTTTTTTGCTCAGCGGGCCACATTTACATACTCGCGGGCCACAAAATTTTCTTTCGCGGGCCGCATTCCATTCAAAAAAATATCGTACTCGCGAGCCGCAAATGGCCCGCGGGCCGCAGTTTGCCGACCCCTGATCTATATGAAGCCTACTTTATATAGAACAAAATCGAACAACTATTACTTAACGAAATTTTTAAGTAATAACTTATCATAAACTTGTCTGAATTGTTAAACAATTTTTTTTTTGTTTGTATTCACGTTAAAAAAAAGTTATGATGGCTTATTAGGCAAAGCGGTGTACGATAAACTTAAGTGTTCGGATTCGAAAGCCTTTTGTTGAGGCTATTTTTTAGTTTATTTTGTACTAGAACTGATTTTTCAGTTTATTTATAGTTTTAAACAAGTACTGTTTCAAAGTAGATCAAAGCTATTATAAACGTACTTTATTTACCATTTAAAGTTTTGATTAAAATTTGTTAAAAACTTATCAAAGTTAGTATTGACCAATTAAAAGAAACATTTCAATTTTCAATAAACACTATTTTGTTACAAACGTTATAAACAAGTAAGCGAAATTTAAGTACTTAAGTAATATAGTAGGAAAACCAGTTTCTTTCAAATTAGTTAAATGTTTCTTTTATTAAGTACGTATTTATTGCATAGTTTTCTAAAATTCATGTAGAATAAGCGAGCAACATAGTAAAAACAAGTTTTATATTTTGAAATTTTGCGATTTAATATGTTTAACAAATTGATAACTAACATTGTACCCCACTTTAAATTTATATCAAGTTTATTCTAGTTAAACTATCTAAATCGTAAATATTTTCAAATTCTAAAAAATACATTTGTAAAAGCTAAGCCTTTCAAAACATATTAAGAAGCTATAAATTATTTTTTAATACAAATTAATATCATTTATTAATGATTACATAAATAATTTACTGCTTAAAAACTTAAGTGTAAAAGTTAGTTTTTTAAAAGTAGATATTGGAAAAATTATTATGAAACAAAGTTTGTAAAGTAATTAAAGTATATATTAACAAATTATTAAATTTTGTTGTTAAAGTTCAAGTATTAAAGTTTATTTTTCTTAGCAGAATTTAAAGAAAATTTTACGAGCTCAAAAAAAGAAAAAACGTAACTACTGAAGGTTCCTAGGGAGTGGGTTCAGAGTTCTGGTTAAAGGTCGCGCCCTTCGGTCGGCCCCGGACCTGATCGCTTGAGGGGAAACCAGGTCGCGGAGCCTCACCAAAGGGCAGCGACCACCGAATAAACCGAGGTCCGTTCGAATCCGGTCCCCGTCCCCTAAATTATTGTTCAGACCTTATATTTTAACCCAACTGAGATACGTGTATTTTAAAACACTTCGTGAACGTTTAACCCACGACCTAGTGATTACTAGTCTAGCAGCTCTAACCGTTAAGCCATCGTGATTGATAATTTCATAATGTTAATCAGGCTTATATTACAACATATTTGAACTCTTCGATTCCTCCTTTGTAAAAATTTTCTTGCGGTTGTAATCGAACCCCTGGACCTTTCGTTTTCGAGTCCGACGGCTTTACTCAATAAGCCACTGCTACTGTTGAAATATATAAATCCTTGCAGAATAATATCATCATTCTAACGTATAATTGAAATTCATTAAGATTAGTCTCATCATTTAAAGTAAGGCCACACTGGTGGTGTGGGGATTGTGTTTAAAAGTTATTTGAATTAAATGTATAATTTTAAACATTGCTTAAATTTAATCTTTGAGCTTATCGATACATAGTATGTAACTTGTGTTAAATATCAAGGAAGCTTTATAAGTAAACTTAAATATTAAAAATTATGTAGTACTAAATTCACGAATCTGTACATTTAGAAGAAACACAACATTTAAACTCTTTAGTGGAATTAACTCAAAGGTAGAAATTTCTTTAAACTGATCAAACACAGCGTAAACTTCACAAATGATAGGATCTCTATTTGGTTCATTTAAAACTAAATACAACTAGTAAATTTAATCAGACAAGTCTTGTTTAATTTTAATCTCCTTAATCATTAAACAAACATTAAGTATACGCTGAAGCAAATAAACCATTACTTTATAGTATTTACATACTTAAATACTTGAAAAAATGAACTGTTTGAAATCAATCAGAACCAGTGGCGTCGCGTGGTATTTTTCTTAGGTGGTGCAGAATTTTTTAAAGAAATCCCCTAATTTAAAACTCTTTTTTTATTTTTAATAAAGACTTTTTTCTATAAAAACTACATTTAATTGCTAATGTAACTTGGGAAATTTTGTTTAAAAATAAAACATTTATATTTTCAAAACAAAATTATTTAAGAAAATAACTTTAAAAAAAAAGTAATTACTTTAAAAATTAAAGCAAATATAGGAATATAAAAAAAATTTAAGTATTTTAAAAGACTCAAAAAATGTTAGCTCACTTATGAGTATTATTTTTTAAGAAGGCTTTAAAGTTTAAATTAACAGTAAAAAAAATTTAGACAAAACTAATTATTATTATATTGAAAATACAGCAACTTTAATAGTTCTTTATTTTGCCTCAATTTTATAACAAAAATATTTGATTAAACATCATACTAAGAATGGTTATTTTACTAGTATTTAACTTAACAAAAATTAAATATCTTATTAGACTTGGCAAGGAAATTAAAAAGTCTACAAACAAAAAAAAATGTTATGTACAAACTGCAAGTTTATTTTAAGTAAAATTTATTTTACTTAGTAGAAAATAATTGTTTATTTACTGCTGAATATTGAAAACAATAAACGAGTATCAACTTATAATTAATTAAAACTTTTGATGTTTGAAAAAAACAGCTTGGCTACTAAGTTAAAATCACAAAAGTAAAATAAGCAAGCTCATAAATATCAAATTTTATGAAGTCTCTAACTTACAATTTAGATTAAACAGACTTATATTATAATAAGAAATCCAGCGAATGCAATAATATTTATTCTAGCCTCAACTTTAGTTAAAAAATATTGGATTAATTAAAAATCAAACTATTTTACTAATATTTAATTTAAAAAAATCTAATCATACTTGGCCATTAATTAAAAAGTCTACAAACAAATAAAATGTTGTGTATAAATTAAATATTTTTCAAAGAATAACTTACATTACTGAGAAGAGAAATTTTAAAGAATTTTAAAATAAAATTAAGATTAAAAAAAAGTTTGACTAAGTAAAAAACTCAAAAGTAAAACAAGCAGACTAAATAATATTAAGTTTTACAAAGGCTCTAAAGTTAAAACTAAAAGTAGCTAACAGTTTAGATATTACAAACTTATATTTTAATAAAAAACACAGCAACTATAATGATACTTCATTTTAGCTTCAACTTTACTTGAAAAATATTGGATTAAATACCAAACTGAAAATAATATTTTTACTTGTTTTTAACTAAACAAATAAAGGAATACATAATGAAGCTTGGCAAGTAAATTAAAAAGTCTACAAAAAAAGAAAATTTTATGTACAAACTACAACTTTTTAAAGATAAACTAAACTTGCTTAGTACAGAAAATAGTTACTACTAAATGCCTGCCTAAAAAATAAATCTAAATATCTAATTTTGCAAACATAAATACTTAGACTCTTGCTTTTCACCTTTGTAACTAAAATTCTTTCTTCTCTCCTTTTGGTTGATAAATTTCTCCATCACCTCTTCCTTAAAACTAGTGCAGTTTTTAAGTAAGTCCCTACCAATCGAAATTACACTTAAAGAATCTAATCTTGACTGACCCATAGTGTTTCTAAAAAATGTTTTTATTCTTTTCAAAGATGAAAATGTTCTTTCAGCTTCTACACTAGTCATGGGAATAGTTATCAAAATTCTAAGAAGCCTTGCAGTTTCGTTAAATATTTTAGTCAGGTTATGTTCTTCAAGATATAACAGTATTTTCACTAAACCATCCTGATGCATTTCTTTACGTGAATAAAATGTTTTCAGTTCTCTTTCTAACTGTTTACATTCAACTACAGTATAGCACTTCTTCACTGTTTCTATAAGTTCTTAAGGAATACAAAATTTATAAACAGTAAAATATTTTGCGAAAAATAACTGCAAAATTCTTAAATGGCCTGAAAACTTGAAATAAATTAAAAGAGATCATGCTGTTTATATGGCCAAGTGAACATTCATGGCTGATGAACAATGCAGAGATGTTAGAAATATTTTTGAAGCTAGTTTTAGTCCATTCCATGCTGCTTCCTTCCCAAAGAGCAAGCATGGGAAACAAAATAGAGCTTTTGTTTCCGAGCATCCGGACAGCCATTGGTGTTTGGAGTAATAACTTTTGTTGAACTTCCTCTTAACTGTTGTACCTATAACAAAAGTTTAAACATTATTAAATCAGCTTAACAATTTTAAAAGACTCAACTTGTTATATATAAAAAAATATATAAGAGATATTGTTTTAATTAGATTTAAAGATAAGAAATCTGACTATACAAACTTTTCTTTCTAATATTTTTTTTTCTCTAGGATATAGGTACATCTGAATATTTAAAATCAAAAAAGTTATTGTGACAACAACAATTTAAAACTTACTGAGTAAACAAAGAAATATACATACCTTTCTCATAAATTAATTTTTAATTATACCCTTTGGTCTTTTAAGATTTTTTATAAGTTGGCCTCAAAATCTTTAGATGTTTCTTTTATAAAACAAAACTATTTGCTAAAACAGATACTTAAAACACTAAGAAAAAAAAAAAAAGTTATAACAAAAGTACTTTTTTTGTATATATAAAAATATATATTGATACTTAAAAATTTAAAACTTCTCTTTAACAAAAGTATAAATTTTTATAAAACTTAGGATGAAAAAGTTTGATAAAAATTGCTTTAAGAATGATGGAGAATATAGGTTTTCAGTAAAATTGTATTTTTTTGATGTTTTGGTTTGCTCCTTGTATAATAAGTAATTGTACTCTCTGGCTTTGACCGGTTGTAACTAAAAGTTCAATTGGAAATTTCAAGTTTATTAAAGAGTAACTATTTTCTTTCTGTAGAGCTTTCTGATAAAGTTAAAATAAGAACAACATGTAAAAAAGTGCCTATACACCCGCCCCCCCTCTTACCCCTTACTATTTTGCACAATTTTTTTTTACAAACATTAAGATTTTTATTAACTTTTTTTCAACTGTTAATGTTTTTTTATTAGAGGTTTTAAATTCAATAGTTTTTTAAGGGTAACTTTTCTTTATTAAATTTTAATATGTTTTTCATTTCGATGACAGTATTTTTCACCAGAGCTTAACTTTTTTAAGTTTAGTGGTTAGGCTGTTTAACTTTTCAAGAATTTAAAAGATAATTTATAATTATGTAACCATTATAGAAGTAAAAAACTGGTTAGTTAGTTTTCATGTGGCCATAGGGGTAAAACACTTATTTTTTAATTTTAAATAAGCTTGTTATTTTCAAAGTAATAAACTAAAATTGCTTTAGTCAGCCTGAACATTTTTATGAATATTTTTAAATTTTAGTCTGCTTTAATTTATCTTGGATCATCTTGAGTTTTTAACATTTCTAAGTTATCCTGATTATAAGGCAAGGCAACCATGTTTCAAAAATTTTATCTAAAATTTTTGCATTGTTTATGAAAAAATTAAACCAAAAATCATATAAAGTAGACTAAATTTTCATAAAATGTTAAACTACTCTAAGTAATCAAAGTTTCTAAGTTAAGGCTATTTACTTTTTTAAATATGTAACTGTTTCAATAATACTAATTTTCTTTTAATATAAATCTAAACTACTTTTCTGTAAGAGTGATCTAGAAGTTTATAATAAACTTCATAATTTTTTTTTCAGAACTTTACATTAAAATATAATTTATTTAAATATTTTATTAACTTTATGATAAAAAAAATCAGTTATAGTTAAGTTTATGTATGCAGATTTAAATTAAAAAATCAAATTTCTTAGACTTTAATGATTTAGGGATTTTATCTTTTTTTTTTCAAAATATTTAATTTATGACAAGTTTTGTTCTTTTATTGTCCAGTTTTAATAGAAGAGATCTGTTAAAATTAAAAAATCATGTGAGTACATAAACTTAAGTTTAATCCTTTGCAGTAGCTTAGCTCTGTTTTTTTTTATGTTTACAATAGCTTGTAGATGATACTTCAGCATGTCCTATTTTAGGGAATTTTCAACTTAGTTTACTTACCGCAAGATATTGATTTTGCGGTAATTCTTGAAGAAATTTTGCTTTTTTGAGTTCATTTGCGGCAGTCAGCTAAGAGTTTGCGGCAGTGAAGTGGGCAAAATGGTCGTTTTTAAAATTGGAGTTTTAAAAGAGATTTTGTTCTAAAAATAACGAAAACGTTATAGATACTTATTTTTTTTCTTACAAAATTTTAAGGTGGTGCAGTTGCGGCAGTGCAACACCCCACGCGACGCCCCTGATTCAGAACCAATAAAAAGTTAGCTTAAAATGCCAAATTTTTTTTGTTTCATTTCATTGAAATAAAGAACTACTGATGAGAAAAATACAAAGTTTAAAAGTATATTTGTACAAGGATATCATACTGTTGACCAACTCGTTCTTATGACTTAGTATATAAGCAAACATTATAACTTTATTAAGAGATGCTAAATCTTAGAATGCTTCTTTTTTTAAAATAAAATATCAACTTTATTTCATATGGATATTTAATCTGTTATTAAATTATGATTTTCTACTGAGTTTAACACATTTGTTCAAATTTATAAAGTTTTTTAAGCTAAGTTAATTTACATACTTTTTATAAATAAAAAAAAATAAATAAATAAATGTTTGTTACGTTATTTATTACGCTTATAATCCAACAAAGCTTTTATTCCTAGTTTTTATAAACTGTTTAAAAGTAATAATACTATATATAAATAAACATATTAAATAACTGTGTTGATGTCTGTAATGTAATTAAGGAAGAATTTATAGTTAATGAATACTACTTGAATTTTGATGACTTATTACTGTTGCAGTAAGTAGAACTTTTTAGCATTACTTCCTACTTTAATGTATATCAAGTTTATTCCAGGGGCGTGTTTTGACTCTTTCTTGTTTCCTGTGAACCCCCTAAAAAAAAAGATTCTTAAAATATCACTAAAAACGTTGTTTATTGAATTAGTTTTGGTTATTTGATAAACTTTCAATAATGAATGTGAATATATAACACTGAAAAATTATAAGTTTCCGTAACAAAAAATGCTCGTTTTTGCCCAGCTGAAATAGATTTCAAATAAAACTTTAATTGTGACGTGATAGTAGGTAAAAGTATTAAAGTAGCATTTTTTTCTGGAAACTTTTTTTGAATGATTTATTATCAAGTGTTACATTCTGTTATACTGGTATTTTTAAATTGTTTAAAGTTCAAAAGTTTTTATTTACCTTAAAAAAAATTTATTTCAGCAGTGCTTTTTATTAAATCTGTTCCAAACAAAATATGAATACTAATGATAAGATTGCTCGTAAGAATTATGTTCTCAATTGTTTTATTTAACTGACTTGCAATTTTATGTTTGACAACTTCTAAAGGTTTATTTCTTGCATTATGTATTATACAACCAATTTATTAAGTTTTTTTTTTCAAAGTTTAAACCAATGACTATAATATTATAAGACTACTTGTAACTTTTAATCTTTAATTACTTATATTAGTCAGAATACAATGTTCTTTAATTAAAAAAACTGTATCTAATATATTTTTTCTTAAATAACGGATTTGAATTTTGATATACCATTTGTAAGCTTATAACTTTTTTCTGGTTTTAATCTATCTAAATTTAATACACTATAATGAATAAAAAAGTATAATAATTTTCTACTACTTCTTGTTTGTTTTTGTTTTATTTCTAACAGAAAAAATCATTTTAAACATAGAGTTTTTCGGCTAAATATTGCGTACTTAACTGGCAGTACATACCTAAGAAATGCGTACTTAAGCGGAAAATTAAGAACAAATAGAAATTGTGAATCCCCTTTGAAAAACGTCTTGACACGCCTTTGGTTTATTTATATTAAGTTATTTGTAAGTCGTAAATATTTAAAGTTTATAAAAAAGAATAAAATTGTAAAAGCCTTTCAAAACATGTTAAGTAGCAATAATTTATTTTCAAATACAAATTAATATTGTTTATTAATGATTACTTAAGTAAGTAAGTATTAATAGAATATTAATGTAAAAATTTATAAGTTTACAAAATAACATCTAAATACAAATAACTTTGTTCTTTAAGTTCAAGTCATGATTTATTCTTCAATTCAAAACAGCTTAGGAAAAAAAGAAGATATTTTACGAGCTCAGCTAAAAAAGACCCGTCACTACTAAAGGTTCCTGAGTCCTGGTCACCCTTCGGTCGGCCCCAGACCTGATCGACTCGAGGGAAAATCAGGTCGCGGGGCCTCACCAAAGGGCAGCGACTACCGAACAAACCGCAGTCGGTCCGGGTCCGGGAATTGTTGTGATATTTTAGCTGTTTTAGAAGTTAATTTACTTTGAGCTTCAAAAAACATAATAGTTGTTGCAGAATAGTAAAAGTATAAAACAGTTTTTAATAATTCGTAATGTGTAACTATAAGTTAGATAAAGTAGTATATTTAACTCCAATAAGTCTTACTGTAGTTTATACAGCAAGTAAAGTTTAAAACAAAAAAAAACTACTTGTAAACATCAAACGCGCATTGGTTTAATTAACTTTTTGCATTTGGAACGGTTTTAATTTCCGACATGATAGTTTTATTCTAATAAATAATAGCACTGAAATTTTAAGAGTTAATTGCTAAAAATAAAAATACAATGACCTTAAAGATTTAATAGAATCAATAACAGTTTATTATAAAAGTTACATATGGCAAGCTTTTCGTATCTGAAAGACATCTAAAAATAATTTTGCTTTTAACAACATTCTAACTTGTTTACTATTGAACTGTAAGTCTAATATAAAAAAAACCTAGCAAAATCTAAAATATATAAGAAAAATTTACTACAAAATTTACTTCTGAAGCTATTCTTAATTTCTCAAATTAAGTTTATGTATTTTAAAACTGTATGAAAACATGATGTAGAGTTATTTTAAAAAGTAGAGGCATAGTAAGCAGTAAAAGAAGTATAACTATTTTGTAGCAACTATCTGCACGTTAGCTTTATTTAGCCGATAGGTGGAAATAAGAATTTAAACTACAAGGAGCGAAAATTCGAGAGGCGTTGATAAAAACACATACCTAAAAAACGTGATCAATGCTTTCTATCAATACAGTTATAGCTTACAAGAAGTAAGCTAAAATTTTCAGTAACATAGTTTTATATAATTTACAAGTGATTGCTCAAGTTTATTTAATACATTAGCGTACTAGTTTTGTATACAGTTCATTGTGATAAAATCATAGAAAATATAATTTGTTTTAGTATATAAGAAATGTTGTTTTGAAAAAATTAAGTAGTATTGAAAAATATTAGCATATTTTCATGAACAAGTTTTTTCTTAAAAAAGTGAATAACATTTTAAAACTCAGGTAAAATTTACTTTAATTTTGTTTTCAAAATATCAATTGTAAAACAAACGTTTTTAAATATTTTAAAAACAATTATTTATTTTAATTTACTATAACCTTCTTATATAAACTTAATGAATATAAACTAACAATTAAAATAATAAGGCACATGATAATTGACATATGAAACTATCACTTCAATTCTGTAGTCTTTTGTACAAGTTTGGTTAAAATTCTTTATACTTTACAAACATAATCCGTGATTAATAATGTAAAATGGCCTAATTTTGTGTTTTGAAATCATTTGGTATTGATACCAAATGCTAGCAAGTAATAAATGTTGTGTAAAAATTCTTTGACTTTAAATTATAACCATTTTTTCTTAATAGTTAACTTAAAGTAGTCAGAAATTATATAAGTTACATATTATTTTTTAAAATGTTTATAATTTTTTATTTATGCTTACGCAGTTTTTAAAGTAAACATTAAAAAAAACTTTTGTAATGTTTAAAACTAAAAAGTGTTTATTAGAAGAAACCGAGTATTGACCCGTTTATTTTTTGTAGGAGAATCTTATTAAAATTTTGTAGTAGAGATTTATGTGAATTTAATAAACACAATTTGGGTAAAAATATTAAAAGTTTATAAATAATGACTGAACAAAAAAACTTTGCATTGCTTTTTAAGTATAACTACAATAGAGTTATTACTTATTTATTACAGAACATACAAAAACTTAAAAAAATAAAACTAACTTTAAAGTTTATTTAGAAGTATTAACAAGAACGAAAAACATCTACGGTTTGAAAAATGGTTGTAAATAATGCAACACGGAAAAAAAATTAAATTTTTAACGCAAAAAAACGGAATATTTACACATAAATAATTGTTGCATTTTGGAAAACAATTAGTCTAAAAACTGTGTTGGTAATGTTGCAGTATATCGTTTAAAATGTACTACTTATGCTATCATGCGTAATATACAATCCTTGTATAAATTTGATCTTACTTATAAAATAAAACACCTGGATAAAGAAGTTTTTAGACGCTAAAACGGTTGTTCAAGGCAAAAGTTTATCACTAGTTACAAAGTCTGTACATATTTGTTTATTCACTTTTGAAAGAAATGCTCTATACAACGAATTGAGTTTATACTAATACAACACTGGGAGCCGATCATTTCTAACCCGCTATCATTTCTAACCCGTTCACTTCTAACCCGATCATTTCTAACCCGATCATTTCTAACCCGATCACTTCAAACCCGATCACTTCTAACCCGATAACTTCTAACCCGATCATTTCTAACCCGATCACTTCTAACCCGATCATTTCTAACCCGATCACTTCTAACCCGATCATTTCTAACCCGATCACTTCTAACCCGATCATTTCTAACCCGATAACTTCTAACCCAATCGTTTCTAACCCGATCACTTCTAACCCGATCGTTTCTTACCCGATCACTTCTAACCCGATCATATCTAACCCGATCATATCTAACCTGATCACTTCTAACCCGATCATTTCTAACCCAATCATTTCTAACCCGATCATTTCTAACCCGATCACTTCTAACCCAATCACTTCTAACCTAATCATTTCTAACCCATTCTACTTGTTTATTTTATTTCTAATTAGTTTTAATCTGGATTTCTTTAAAAACTAACTAGTCTTTATAAAATTATTAAAGTATTTTTTTTTAGTTTCTTTAAAACATTATGATTTTAATGTGTTTCGTAAAAACATTGTTAGTATAATCCTAACTTTAGTATTAACTAAACATGAGTTTAATTTATTTTTATCATCTTATCTTTTTTTATTTCATTCTACACATAAATTCAATTTTTTCATTATTTCATATATTTTTGTTCATTCAATCTACTTTAACAGATGCTTTTCGTAAATAATATACAATTCACTAAATTGTTTACTTTACAATATTTTGTACTAACCGTTGTAGGACTTTAAAGTAAGCAGTTATAACTATATTTAAGATGGATCTTATAATAATTCCCGTGACTATAATAATTCTATAATATGCAAATTTTAAAAAGCAAACCTTTAAAATTGTAATATTCAGAAACAAAAACCGTTATATTACGGTCTAAAAACTTCAATGTAAGTGTGTTGTAAATGTTGTATTATTTCTGACTAATGTATTAGCGCTTTATAGTAGGTTATTTTTAAGTTTCATTTTAATAACTTTTACAAACTGTTATACAACTTGGATAGGCCTATTTAGTTAATGGAATTCAAACAAACACCTACAAAAATTAAATACTTTTGTTATACCATGTGAAAAATCTTGATTTTTAGGTATAACCTAGATATTAAAACAGTTATGTCGTATAACAAACTGCAAAAGTATGTTATGTCGATTAACCGTCTTGATTTCACATCATTAATAAATTCCTACTAAGTCCTAAAGCAAAAAAAGTCACTAACAATTAAACAGACATGTTTGTTTGTATAACAAGTCAGAGGTTAATCAAATCTCGCCCAGGTAATCTTCTTTAAATCTTTCACATAAATCTATATAATATACAAAATGTTTTAATTACGACTTAAATTAGTACTTTAGTAGACAATAATTTCTTTAAAATTTACTTTATTATGAATAGTTGAAATAACGTAAGTGTAAACGAAATAAGTACTAAAAAACATTTTGAAATAGAGCTATAAATTAATTATAGTTAAATTAAGTATAACTAGGAGCAGAAGTTTATAAAAACTACATCAAGTTTTTCGTCTCCTTTAATCAACTATTTTCTTAGACGATTATTACAAGCAACATATTTACTTTTTGTTCAATACAGTAAAGCCAGCTTGAAGTCTATTGACTTTATTCTAGGTGTTTTTTTGTACATCTAAATTTCTAAATGCGATTTTTGCACCTCTAATTTTCTAGAAACCTATGTTAGAGTTTCACAATACAAACAAATGTTATTATTTTATTATAAATTTTAGAAATATATAAATTAATTAAGTAACTTATACTCATATTTCATATCTAATTATCGCTGAATAATCTTAAGTTCTTGTGTTTTTGGAAACATGTGAAACAATAACTTTTAAGAGATATCAAGAAATTTTTTAAAGAAGTTTTTATTATTAATTGTGTAAAACTGTTTTTGCAAGTTTAAATTTTGAAAACTTTTAAATATTTATGATAAATGTAAATTTGTTTTTCTTTATATACATCATATTTTGAATGAAAAGAAAGCAAAATAATAAGTTTTCGACACTTAAGTTTTATAGTTAAGTTTGTTATATAAAATATCTTATTTAATCTTTAAATATAATTTACCATTGGCTAAAAGAAAATAGAATTTAAGTTCTAGTAAATGACGGGTTCTAAATATTCAAAAACGTCTACCTCTACTTTTGACTTTTTAAACAGTATACACAATCGTTTTAAGAACTTAGATTTTAATAATGATAACTTTAATTGATACCACCATACTTAAAACGATTACTAAATTTTATTAACTGTATTATTTCTAGTTTCATATATACTGATATTAATATTCTTAAAAAGTTGTATTTTATATAAATTCGCCTTAAATTTGAATGCAACTTGCCAATCTGGTCTCCATATTAAAGAAAATTTATATTAACCATATAGAATCTCTTAAAAGAAAAAGTACGGAGTAGTCTTTAAAGGCTGCAAAACTCGTTATATTTCTTACATTGACGACTATCAAAACTTAATACTTAATCTTTAGAATACAGAAGACTTATAATTTTCCTTATGCTTTTTAAAACTAGTTAACTAAGTTAATTAATAATCCACTTTTAACTTAGTTTAAATAATTAATCTCCACGAAAATAAACCATTTACTTATAAACCTAACGATAATAAACCATTATAAACCATTGATATAATATGTAGAACTTAGGTAACTCTATAGTTTGATTTTATTAGCAGCGCCTTTCCTCTGTAAATAATATAAGGTTAGTAAATATTTTCGATAGATATTTATTTTAACCTGTATTCCTAATGTGCTTTGGAATTTAAATTTAGTGGTTAGCCAATGCACTTAATTTTTTTATTTTTTTTACAGTTGTCTGTGCCTTTGTTTCAATAATTTTTTTTTATTTGTATCGATTATGGTTTGGCAAAGCGACAAAAATAATTTATAAAAAACAATCAAATACCATTTTTGGTATTTGGTTTTATTGGAACTCACTGATCGATGAAACAATTGATGTTAAACTTGCTTATCATGGAGTCAAAACCAAATTTGTTAAAAACTTTCTCCTTCAAATCATAAATTAGTCGATTAGTATTATACTTAAGTGTTAGATTCTTTTGCTGAATATCTATAAATATTAGATAAAACTACAGTTTATGATTTTAGAGTATATAAATTTTCCTCTCTTTGTTAAGTGTCATTCAGCTTAAGTGGCCCAGACTTTGATGCCGGGTCTAGCGTAGGATAACAAACTTCCAATAGCAATGAATATCAAAAACTAAATTTTAGCAAAAGCTATCTAAATTTTAAGTTTTATTTTAAACAAAACTAACTAAATTTAATAAAAAAAACAACTTTGTTGAGATTAATTAGTTTTTATAACCAATCGTTATCTTGAAAGAATAATAAACAAATATATTAATACAGATCGGGTTAGATCGGGTTAGAAAAGATCGGGTTAGAAATGATCGGGTTAGATATGATCGGGTTAGAAATGATCAGATTAGAAATGATTGGGTTAAATCGGGTTAGAAACGATCGGGTTAGAAATGATCTTGTTAGAAATGATCGGGTTAGAAGTGACCGGGTTAGAAATGATCGGGTTAGAAGTGATCGGGTTAGAAGTGATCGGGTTAGAAATGATCGGGTTAGAAGTGATCGGGTTAGAAATGATCGGGTTAAAAGTGATCGGGTTAGAAATGATCGGGTTAGAAGTGATCGGGTTAGATATGATCGGGTTAGAAATGATCGGGTTAGAAGTGATCGGGTTAGAAGTGATCGGGTTAGAAATAATCGGGTTAGAAATAATCGGGTTAGAAGTGATCGGGTTAGAAGTGATCGGGTTAGAAGTGATCGGGTTAGAAATGATCAGGTTAGAAATGATCGGGTTAGAAATGATCGGGTTAGAAATGATAGCGAGTTAGAAATGATAGTAAACCTACAACACTATAGTTTCGTGGAATATATTCGTGAATCTTAAATAGAGCTTCAAATTGCGTGGCATTTTTTGCTATCTCATTTCTAAATTAAAAAACATTGTCATAAAAACAAAGTTTCATAAACAATAGTATAAAGTTGCAGCCTCTGGTCGGCTCTAAGCGTTTAAGTACAAGATAGCAAAACTCAAACAAGTATAAGCTTGAAGTAGTCCAAGAACTGAAGAATGCAGTGTTTTTAGGATTAGTACTTTTTGTTTATAGTTTTGTATTGACGATTAATGATTAAGAGAAAACATCAGATAATGCTTAAAATTTTTCAGGAAAAAGGTTTAGAACATTTTATTAGGCATAAAAAAAGGAAAATAAACATTTTTACAGAGGAAAAAATACTGTATTTTAGTTTATTTTTATGATTTTATTTATTTTTATTCTTCTCATCTAAGTGCTAGTTTTTATGTTAAGAAAATTCAAGAAAAAAAATCCTGGAATTGGTGTTGGTCATAGGGTAGAACTGTTGTTAATACCTATATTACTTGTATTTTAATATTATTTGTTTACAATGAGTTTGTTTTCTATGCATAGTGTTTTATTATATGAAGAATATGGTTTTATTTCTAACTTTCAAAGGTTCTCATTATCTCTGTTTTTTTCATTTTTATATTAACAAGTTTTAAGTAGTTTACAAAGTTACAAAAAATTAAATTAGTTCATTTGTATTTTCTAGTTAGTTTTACATTTTTAAAATTGTTTTAATGTTTTATTTGTATTACTACTGTAAACTTGGTACACTATGTGTGGATTTTAACATATTAGTTGTTTTACAGATTTTTAAAACTAAGTTTAAAAGTTAAGTTTTCTAAGGTTAAAATTATGCAAATATCATTTGAAAGTAAAACCACCACTTGGTATCATTGACAATCAAAGCTATTATTAAAGTCAATCAATCTGAAGTTCGGTTTGTTACAAAGGGTTCAAGATAAGTACTTCAAGAAAAAGCTCTGTGAATGATGTTTTCAGACAACTATGTAAAACATAAAGTTTGTTTCAACTTGTTTTCAAATATTACTGTAAGTTTTATTTTAACTTTAAACGTACCAAGAATATGTATTGTATCTGTTGTTATAAAAAAAGTTTAATATAACCTTTTTAATCTAAGACTAAAAAGATCAAGTTGATACTTTTTGTTTTAACAAGTGTATAGTTGTATTATTAATTCATAAAATGTTTAGAACTTTTTATTAACATAATGTTTAAAAATCTTAATGTTTGAATTTATTTATATGTTTTATATTGTATCTAAAAACTATTAATGTTTAATATTCAAAGTTTGTAGTTATTTAACTAAGTTGTTTTATTTAACAAGTTTGTTTTGTAAGAAAAAGTTTGATTCTTTTTTACAGCTTTTGTTTAACATTTTTTTTTAGTAAGCAAATGTTTTATTCTTTTTTACAGCTTAAATCTTTATGTTACCAAAGCTAGTAATAACATTTAGAAAGACATGTATTCTTCCTTTCTTTATTAATTATTTTTGACAAAATAAAGTAATTGTATATCTGAATTTTATCTAATGTTGTGAACTTTTTTATGTTATATCTCTTTTGTTTTTTATAAAACTCCTAAAATTTATGATTTTTATCTAATAAAAGCAACAATTTTTGCAAATGTTTTCTGAATTGGGTAAACTGTTTTCAAACTTATAAGTTTTAGGCCTATAGTAATACTGATAAATTTAAATTCTTGATTAATATTTTTATTTTATATAAAATGTATTATAGGTTTATAAAAGTTTCAACACATAAAGAATTATAGGGGTCAAGAGCAGTACAAATTGCCTTGTATTCAGTTATTCATTATACTTCAACATTCAATTTATTTTAAAACTTTTAACAAAACTGCACACTTTCATACAAAATTAAAGGTAATTAAAACTACTCTATTCCTGTTATGACGTCATCACACGTTATTCTTGTTTTTTTTTACAGATTCGTAACTTTTTAAGCTAGCTACGTCCCTGTGCTACTTTATGTTAACTAGGTATGATAGTTGTTAGTTGTTCTGTCAAAACATAAACACACAATCTAGCATTAATAGAAAGAATATCATACTTTAGAAATTAGTTTTATTGATATCCAAAACTTTTACTAGTGAACTATAGTTTAGTACCTTTTACTAAATATAAAAAGTGTCTAATTTAAAATTAGAATTCAATAAAAAAAAAACTTTAAATCACAAAATACTTATAATAAGTAGCATTGTTTAAAAAAAGAAGTTTACAATAAACAAAATGAATAATAACTAAATTCAATTCTGGAATTGCAAATGAAAAGTCTTGACTTAAATCTCCTCACACACTCACTGTTACTAGTTTTTATGGCTTTGTAATAAAAATGTAAGATTGCATCAAATTAACTTGCGTAATGGTTGACTGATTTTGTGTTATTTGATATTCAACTTAGTGGAACAGAATTGAAACTGACTATACTTAAATTTGTATTTCAAAGCTTTATGTAAATTGTAAGTGATAATGCCACCTTAGAGTAACCCTGTTTTATTCGGATATAGCAAGTATGATTTGTTAGTTATTATAGATCAGGGTATTACGCAGGGGAAGCGCAATTGCTCTCTTATATGGCGATTTTAGTATAGTTGCATTAGCGTAGAGGGGCGAAAGGGACTAATTTAGTTATTTTTTCGTAAGTGTAAGGTTTTTATTTTAAATTTGTATTTAAATAATATTTTCTTGGTTTTCAACACTTTACCTTGTAGTAAGTTTTAGATAATTAACGTTTAAAATGGGTGATATCAAGGAGTAATAGCAACAAAAAACAAGTTTAAATAAGATTCCAAGCTTAACATTCAAAACAAAATCTATTAAGTAAAACAAAAGTATAAAACAATAAAGAGTATAGAAAAACCATAAAATATATAGGGTTAGAATTTATTAATTGATTTTTTCAGTTTAAGGGATAAAAATAAATTTATTAAAAACACTGAAAAATGCTTGTTATTGGTGTTACTAAAGGATAAAGAATGTTAGCTTTAAATTAAACCTTGTTAAACTGAACATAAATGAACTGACAAACTGTTATAAAATTCTTTTTTTTTTTCAAAATAATTAATAATAAAAATTTAATAATTTAAAAAATAATAAAAAATTGTTAATACATTCTAAATAAGAATTTATTTTTAAAACATGATTTTACTTCTAACAAACAGTTTCATTTTTTATAAAACTTATTTCATTGAGAAAATTTAAAAAAAGATCGGTCAAAACTTTCGTATAACAAATATTAAAACTAACATTTTATGTCTAATTTGTAAGTTTTGAAACTTATCAATGTCTATTTTTATATATTATTTGGTAGAATTAAAGTTGTCAGATTTTAAATTTTCGAAATTTAAATCCTCAGATTTCGAAATTTGATTTATTGTATTTTACCTTTCGAATTTAAATTGTCAGAATTTGAGTTGTCGAAACTTTAATTATTGTATTTAATTTATCGAAATTCGAAATGCAAAAGTTATTAATTTTATTGTCAGAATTTAAGTTTCCTACTTTAAATATTAGAATTTAAGTTTTCCAAATTTATTTGTCAGAATTTAATATATCCGAATTTGAGTTGATGTCGAAATATAAATTTTCGGAGTTTTAGTTGTCCTAAAGTGAGTTTCGAGTTTTAGTTTTAAGAATTAAGTTAGTAATATATCCTTGATAGATCATTCCAATTGAGTTGCTCACTTAGGTATAAATAACTGAATTGGTTTTGATTCGAACAAGAGTATAAATATATATTGTTAACCTAAAAAAGTATACAAATCAGGTATATATGAAGTTTATTTCTTTAGAGCACAAGTTCTAAACATAAAATTAGTTACAAAAGCAGAAAACAAGTTATGTAGGTATATTTATAACTGAAAAAATATTTATATGGTGTCCATCTTAATATGACTTACAAAAAGATAAAAAAAGTATGTAATTAAAAAAAATATGCGTAAAGAAAATAACTAAACATATTTTAAAGGTTTGTTCACCATACAATTATTTATTTTAACACAAAAAAAAATCATACTAGAAGCTAATCAACTTTTAATAAAGTGTTCGAATAATCTTTAACTAAGTAAAGTAGTAAACAAAATAAAAAATTAGTTTCAGTAAATACTGTATATATTATGCAAGTTCATTTCTTTTAACTTATTTTCTTTTTCTTTTCCTCTTGTCGTTTGTTATTGAACCAACACTGTAAAAAAATGTTCGTTAGTCATTTATGTAAAAATATCAAAGTAATTCTTTGAAAAGAGAAAAAAAACAAATTCATCATTATATTAAAACACTAAAGAGGATTATTATTTTTTTTAAACTAATTGAAGTAAAAATAGATTAAATACACTTAAATGTTCTAAGTATCCTAAAAACAACTTCTCTCTATCTAAAAACAATATAACAATTAAAAAATTTAAATCAAGTTATTTTATATAAAAACAAACTGATTTCTTACTCTACATTTCTTTTCAGGCAGGCCAATTTTTTCGACGAGTTGAAAAAACTCATTTTTGTTTGGTCTTCTATTTTCCTTGTTAGTCTTTTCGTACAATTCTTCAAAACACTTCAACTGATGTGAAGTATAGCTGGTGCGGGGTCTAAGTTTTTAAACGTTCTCATTATAAGTAATAGCACTTTTATTTCAATATATGTTAAAACATACAAACTTAATCTTCATTGTGTGTTGAAAACTAGTTTTGATTGTCAAAAAAGTATTTTTACGTATTTTTATAACTTTGAAATTTTTAAATGAAAATCTTACCTTTTCTTATTTTTTTTCGTTTTCTGGTCTATGACACAGGACTTCCTTGCTAAAATATATTATTAGGTAATTTTTTGTATATGTAATTTATTGAACTTACTTAAATACAAAATTAATGATTTTTTAAAATTTAGGTAAAAAATATGCTTTAGAAACATTATTGTTTTTTAGTCATATTTTTTCAACTTATTTTTTTTCTAGTTAATAGGTATAACAAACAAACTAACTCTTATTTCTAATGAGTTTAATTTCATTTGAATAAGTTGCAAGAAGGTGTTTAA
Organism: Thalia democratica; assembly: GCF_965202585.1. Taxonomy (NCBI): domain Eukaryota; kingdom Metazoa; phylum Chordata; class Thaliacea; order Salpida; family Salpidae; genus Thalia; species Thalia democratica. Next base: position 11,616,095 of record NC_139166.1, read on the forward strand.
ATATTTCCTCATGATTACCTCCCTTAATCTTCTCAACTGCAATACCTTGACTTTTATCTTTATGTATTCTATTTTGAAACCAGGACTGAAAAATATTAAATATATTAGAACTTAACATATTAATCTGTATAAATATTTATTATTTATATTCAAAAATCATAATTTATTAATTTTTTAGTAAATCAAAGTAAACTTTTATTATTCCTTTTATTAAATGAACTTGATAAAAAAAATAAACTTACTACTAGTTCACTTTTACTAAGACCAGTTAATTTTCCAAGTTTGTCTTTTTGATCAGGCAGTGGGTGTTTAATTCTTTCGTAAAAATATTCTAACATTGATGACTGAGAGAATGTTAAATGTATCCTTTGTCTGTATGTAAAATCATACTTAAACTTTCCAAATTTCCACACATTACATTATTTAAGTTAATTTAAAAAACTTAAAATAAAATAAAATTGTAAACTAGTTAAACTTTCTATTAATTTAAAGTTTTGAAATTGTTTTATTTATTGTTTTGTTTGATATTTTAAAAAAATAATAGTTTAACTAACTTTTGTTTTTTTAGTTTAGGTTCCTGCTCTTTACATTGTTCGTTGAAATTATCAGATTCAAATTTTAAATCATCATTTAAAATCGATGCATCGGATGAAGCTTCTGAAACGTTTTGCTGCAAACACCACTTTCCAAGGTTGGCATCTATGGATGATAAATAATAATTGACTGCAAAAAAAATAATATTTTTCAGTTAAAAAATTGAATTAAAGTTTACTTTTCATAGAGGGGTATGCAAGTGGCAGTTGAGCAAAATTGTCTGCTTGAGCAGGATTAACCGTTGTTACATTGAAATTATTTGCACAAGAAGGTTTAAGTTGGATACCATCTTGCAAACAATTACTCAACTGCTGGTAGTTGTCAAAACATCTGTTTGGAAGGTAGCAGTTGTTCGTATTTGATTGAGAATTTTGTTGTAGACTATAGTCAGAAGAAGAAGTTAATGTATGATAGTTTGAGTAATTAGGTATGCCACCTCTTTGCGCTTGAAATGTACAATTCTGAACATTTTGATACAAAGGCTGACCACTTGCACAACTTGGATAACTTTCATATTGATGTTGCACTGCGTAGCTAGGAGCTTGATTTGTCGAAGAAAACACAGCGGGCTGACATCTTTCTTGCTCGTTTATATTTATTCTGTTTTGCTCATCTTGCATTAAACTGTTTGTTGCAGTTAGCGCGAAAGAACCAATGCTTTCTATTTCGCGTCTAATAAAGTCGTCATTAGACATTATTGAAAGTATTTATTTCTTGGTCTTCCAATGAAAGCATATGTTCATCATTATGTAGAAATGGTAGAACGTCATCACTACTGTTTTGGGAAAAATCGTTGTATTTTTCCGACATTGTTGTATTTAGTTTTTTTATAGCTTAGAAATTAATCTGAAAGAGTAACTTTTCATTAAATGTTGTATATAATAATACAAAAAGTAAAACAATGACACAAAAAAAATTACTCAATTGTTTATTTTGTCCCGTAGATTATAGATTCTAATTAGTTTTTCAAATTTTGAATGAATAATGCAATTTTAAAATGACCCGTAATATTTACCTACAAACTTATTTTGAATTTCAATCAAAAATTTCAGAATATAAAGTAAAAGCTATAAAATTGATTTAACGGTGGTGCAGCTTTATCTTTCGCGTTCTGGACTCAACTACAATTTTTAAAAAGCTACTCGGTTGGTCATTTACAATTCTGAGGGCCTCCCACTCTACTTTACCGAGTTACTTAATTCCACAGACTAAATCAAAAACCATTATTACTTTTACCACAACAATTTTTAGATAAAATAATTAAAAAAATATTTACTAAAAAAACTGATAAGTACCATTGAATACAGAGTCAATAGTTATTATAGCTGATTGATAAATACAAAAAATTGATTACAGTATTTGAATATTAACTAGTATTAATCAATATTTTTTTAAACGTTATTTAAACTTAGACTGACTTTTAAATATAAATTTAAAGTGTCATTAGATTAGCAAATCACCATTCTAATATATAACCTTCAAATAATAAAAACTCGCAATAAAAAAACTGAAAAACACGGAATTCGTTCTTAGAAGAATAAAACATAAGTGTTCTTAAGTTAAGTGTTCTTGAAAGAATAAAATAAAATCTTAATAAAACAGATTTAAAATAATATGTTCCTTTGTTAAATTAAAACTTGTGAGATACGTTTAAGCTTATTATAAGTTATCTAGGAGTTGCTACCTCAGTGCATTTCTCCTTTCAGATTATATAAAAATTAAGCTAACAAATTCTTTGGAGGCACTCCTAACACAATCTTTTTATCCATTATTTTCCTATACTAAACATTGTTGCCTTTTTTAAAACTTTCTTTAAAATAATTTACTTAAATTTAAATTTTTTAAATTAAAATCAAAATTAAAATAAAACTAAATTAACAAATGTTAAAAAATTACAATTTCTAAAAAGATATTCTAGTTTTGATATAATTTGTTAATAAAAGTTCTAAATTTTATTTAATTTTTTTCATTTATTTTATATTTTATACAAATTTTTTCGTTTGAAAATTAAAAATTGTTCTGAATTCTAGGTTCGTACATTATTTTGATGGTTTTGGAACAAAGTTTATTAACTCTTAATGTTTTATTGTAAACCAACACAACTTTTTACCTTGCAACTTCAAATCTAATTCTAAATTCATTTTGTGTTTAAAACTACCGTCTTAAACATGAAATAATTTATTAAGTAAAATATTTCGAACTTTTTTTTTTGATTTTGTATAAGTTTAATAAAAAACCACTAATATCTCTATCTATGTTATGTGATACAATATACTATACAAGTATGAATAACGTAATGAAAAATATAAAAATTATCGCAAGTTTACTACTAATTCAGTCAGGCCTAATACAGTCAGTACAGCGAATGATAACAAATTGTATTTCTCATCTTATGATTTTAATTTTAGTTTTTGATATGTTTCGGTTAGGTTGGTTAGGAAAAAGGCTATTAATAAACTAATAATTTAAAAGTTTAAAAAGGTTGCTAAATTATTATTTTTTTCAACGTTTTTCAGCTTAGGCTAACTTTTAAATTCAATACAAGAAATCATTAGATTAGCAAATCATTATTTTTATATTTAACCTTTAAACTAAAAATTTATCGCAAGTATAACTGTAACAATCTGGAATTGGATATGTTTTATCAAAACATTTTAATTATTATAATATAACCTAGAAATTTTAACTAACATGCAACAAAATTAGTGAAATTAAAAAAAATTAATTGTGGTGAAAAAAATAGTAGCCTAATGATAATTATTAAGCTACTGCAAACTGTAAATTCTTTAAATGTTTTTTATGAAACCAAATGTTCATTAGAAAAACTATTATAAAACGGCTTATAGGTTATGAAATTTTAGTTACGGCTTGTTACAAACTAAAAAGAGTTAATTCTTCGCGAGAGTTTAACAACTTAACATAATTAAAGGATTTTGTTTTGCAAAAATATTGAGATCTTAGCAGGAAAGAAAAAGCAAACAATTTTATTTTAATAATTAGTAAACATAAACTTAAAACAAAATAAATTTTAAGTAACAGAAATCAGATAACAATAATTGATGACGTTTTTTATAAAAAATATATATGTTCAACGTAAAAGTCAGAAGTAAAAGTATTCTAAATATTAAGAACATTTAACCAGTTCTAAACTACTCATTGCCAACTGTCGTTTTTAAAAAGAAAGAAAATGATGTGATAGATTTAATAATTCAACTAATAATGAACTTTATATCAAATGAACTTTATTATAACATATCATACTTATGTGTGAAATAAAAGTTAATAATATACTTGCACGCTTTTCAAAGCTATTTAAAAACTTATGATAATTATGTTATAAACTGTATTATTTTATTAAAAAGTATAATCAAATTAAGTTTAAAGATTAAGTTATAATATTTTAACATTTCTTTATAAATCGCGTTAGTTAGTTAAATTATCAAATATTAAGACTGTAAATTCAGTACTCTTTTCTAAATTAAAACAAACTTTAAATTCAATCTAATATCTTGTAAATAATTTATTATATCTAATAACTAGTTGTTTAATTTTTTTGAAAAACCTAATAGTTAATGAAATATTTGATTTTAGTTAAACTCTTATTTCATTTCTATGTTGTTAAAAGTAAAAACTATATCTTTATTTGCAACTATATCATGATGTTTTTAAGATAAAAAAGATTACATTTAATATATCAAAATATACTTTTAATTCTGTTTTAAGTAACTTGATTCCGTAAAATTTAAAGTGTTGTTGTTGTTCTTTCTAATAAGCATGTTATGTTAAAAAAATATTTTTTCATATGTTTAATTAGATTTATAGATATTAATCAACTAAGTGTTTAGTAGTTTAATTATTATTTTATTAACAAACTTCTCGTTTTGTAGTATTAATTTTGAATAGAGTTTAGTTTTTTCTAAGAGTAAAACCTACAAAAAATGTTTTCTTAATAATGCTACCCAGCCAGTGATTTTTTTAAATGATGAAACAATATCTAGTTGATACTAGTTTGGACTGGTTTTAAAAAGAGAGGATAGCTATATTGAGTAAGTTTTTGCTTAATTTAATTACTTAATTACTTAATTTAATTATTGGCAGTTAAGTACTTTAAGTCTTAAGTACTTAAATAATGAGTATAAATAAAATTACTCTACGATAAAAGGAAACTCAATGGTTAAAGAACCATACTGTTTCTCAAAGTTAATATAGTTTTTTACAAATTTGTTTCTTTATAACAGATAGGCTAACTGATTCTAGTTTGAAATATTTTGAAAACTCAGAATAACTCAGTCTAGTTTGTGATGTGTAAATATTCAGGATAATTTAAGCAAGCTTAAATATATAAAATTTAATTAAAAACTAGTTTACTAATTATTTAAAATAAATATATTTATATACTTTTGAAGTTAATGAAATTTTCTAAAATTGAATTTAAAAAAATATATAAGATGACTTTATATGGTTCAAAACTCAGAATATCTTTTTACTCAAAGAGTGGCAACCCTGACTCTTTATTTTATCATTAATAAAGTACTACAACATTTTTACTAAAGTTTGTTTATTAAAAGGAGTTTATTCATCACAGTCGTAAAGTTAGATGGTATTTTTCAAAATCTAGATAATTCATTACTATTTTCAGTTGTAATAAAAGAAAAAAAAAGTGCTGAAACAGTTCAAATGATTACTCACATACTCAGTTTGCTTTAAAAATTATATAATAGTTATCCATTTCATTTAAAAAATCTAAAACCAATTGTTTTAATGCTTTCTCATAATTTTTGCTCATATTTTCATTTATTTTTTGTGAGGTGTTTCCATAGTTTGTAGGGTATGGATTGTGGTACACTTAGTTTATTGACCCTCCTCGTTTTTATTAAACCCTTCATTATCAAAATACTTAAAAATAATATGTGATATTAAAAATATTTTAATATTATTACAATATAAAATATTAATTAATTAAATTAATATTATAATAAATATATGAAATAAGTTTATTTTATATGAATCAGATAAGACAACTTTAGTAGTTTATATTTAAAAAGAAAGAACCACAGAAAATTATTAAAAAAATATAAGTTAATTTTTTGAATAACTTGGAATAATAAAAACTTCATAACATTTTAAGTTTAAAAATAATATACTGTAAAACTTTAATTAATGTGAACTATAAAATATTGAAAGAACTTTAAAACAATTCAGTATTGCCGAATAAAAAATTTTAATACTTAAATATGAAAACATACAAAATCAAATAACATGCAGTTCTAAAAGTGTCTAATAGTAACTTTAAGCAGTACCTCAATACAAGCTCTAGGTCTTATCAACTACTATTCCAAAATAATTATAACAGTGTGTTATATACTTGTGTTCTGGTTGAATAATTTTGTTACATTCAACATTAAGAAATCAACGATCTACAACACTAAAACAATGGAAGATGCGTGTCATTGTAAGTTAATTAGAAAATATTTAATTTGTATTTTTTCCAGGGATTCAAACGAGATTATATACATAATGAATATTAACTTAGAGCACACGAGTAATATTCTAGACTACAAACAGTATATAAGTATTTAAAACTTTATTTTAAACACTATTAAGTTCTTAAAAACTTCTTTATTAAAAAAACACACTTAAAAATCAAAAATAGATCATAGTTAAATACTCAAGTTTAAGTAAAAAAAAAAATAATAGTTTCGTAGAATACTTCTTTGAAACTAAAACTTTAAAAGCAATTTAAGACTTGTTTTACAGCGCCTCATTTGTAACTAAAAAGGAGGCAGTAAAAAATTTATAAAAAATTTTAAATGATTTTTTAAGGTAAATGTTAAATACAAAAAGTAGTTATTCATTTGTTTTATGTGGTTTTGAGATTACAAAGAATGGTAATGTTAATATTTAAATAGAATTCACGAACTTATATTTTTTCATGAATCAGTTCAACAGCATTTATATGTTATTTGCATTTTATAATGAGATTAAATGAAATCAAGGGAGTTATCATAATTTTGAAGACAAAATGTAAGATACAAAAATTATACCTTATAAAAGAAATATAAATTTATAGAATTTAATGTTTCAGCGTTATAAGAGGCCTGAAATAATTAGTTTAAAATTAAACGATCGATTGTACTAGAATGCTTTGACCACAATTTGCATATTTTTTTTCTGAAAATCAAATAATAAACTATTTAAAACAAATTTTTATGGAGTTTATCAACTAACAATTTTACTGTACACTGCTACAATACCGAACAATAACAAACAGTTTGTCTATTCAATTTAAAATTTCATGCTAGATTGATTGTATAATAATTTTTCAGTAACAAATCCACAACTATTGTGTGTGTAATGAAAATATTCAAGATTTTTATTTAAAAATATTCTAACCCAGTCCACAGGTAATAATTTACTTAAAAAACAAAAAAATTTAATGAATTAAATGGTGATTACTTACATTTATAGTGTTTTAGTAAATTGATTTGAACTAGTCGAACAATTTCATATACTTGCAGTTCTAAACCAGTACGCTTGAGAAAGTTTTTGGTGAAAACTATTGAAACTAAGGTTAGGTTTCAGCTAATACTATACCACGCTTTCCCAAAGTTAGCTCTTTGAGCAGTTTTTGTAATTATAGGCTGCGAAGGGGTAAAAAGGGGGTCGTTGGTAGTAAAGAAGCCTCAATGGGGCCATCAGACAATAATTTAAAGCTTGCACTTGACATTCTGAAATATACAGTTAACTGATTAAAAAATCTTTAAAAGTTATATTGAAACGAGTATTAGAAAATCAGAGTTGATGATGAAGGGCAAAAAACGTTTTCTGAAAATTTAAAGCGATTTGTAACTTTAATAAATTTGTTCTTTCCTAAATGCGCTGGTTTAGAAATTTAGGGGACCAAAAGCTGCAAAAAGAGATGGGGCCATAAGTCCATAATTTGAAACTTACACCAGATTTTCTAGAGATAAAAATTAAAAGCATAAAGTTTAGGTCTTTGGCGTATTTGATATTTGTATTTTAGAGAGGCCATAGCTTATTTTGTTTCGTTTGCTTTTGAAAAAATTTTTGTACAATAGGTTTTAAGGATAAGCTAAGTTATAAAAAATGTTTATAATAAAGTTAAAAACCACTATTAAACTAAAAATAATTACTTAAACTTTTTATATGAAGTATCCTTAAAAATTAAGCCAACCATTATGTAATTTTAATTTATAGTTGTCTCTATCATTTATGTATAACTTATAACAAGAAAACAAACAAAATAATTGTATAATAGTCATACAACTGATATGTAGAAACAACTTTAACAGAAATCGTTTAACACACTATTATAAAATTAAAATGTTTTTTTATTAAAAAAAAGCATTTAAAACATTGCAAACTTAAATTTCATTAAGAAAAATAAATGATAAATATTCATTTATAAATTTTAATATCTTTTAACTCAGATTAATTTAATATGTGAAATAAACAGTACTTGAAATTTTGCAAAGTTTAATGATATTCAAGCCTAACTACTAGTTAAAAACTTTTAAAATTTTGAATGTTGTGGTTTATTTCTAAAAACATTTTAAACTTTACTTATTTAGCTTTAATATCTAAGTAAATGGACATATATATATATATATATATATATATATATATATATATTTTTTAATTTCAAATTTATTGATAAAAATTATGTAGAAAGACTCTAAAATAACAAGATCACTTAAGTATTAAAACAAATTTCGACTGTATCATTTTAGATTTGTTAATAGAACCTTAAACCTAAGATTGGTTAAAAATTTCAAGTATTAAAGTATATTAGTTTAATTCAATTTGATTACAATAGATTTCAAAGATATAATTCTAACTTAAAAATTAAAGCACTGTGGGTAGCATATTTTTCTAAAACAAAAGCAGGCATAATGAATTTAATAAAATACTTTCTGAAATCAATTTAAAATATCTGTAATTGAAGCAATTTAACTCAGTACAATTTAAATATCTAAAAATTCCAACAAAGTTAATAAACATATTTTAAACAGTTTGTAATTAATCTTAGTTAAATAGTACACTGTTGTCAATTAAATATTTAGAATAAAGCAAAAAAAAAAGACAACTTAGTGTTAACTACTACATTTTTTCGAATAAAGGATATTCTTACTATTAATTATTTATGTAAATTAACATTAAACTACAGCTTATCAGAATTTTATAAAGTAAATTTGCAAGAGCGTAAATTTTTTATATATAGTTATAAGTTATATCAATATTCACCTAAAATAAAAAAAAAATAAATATTTTAACTTTTTTTATTGAAGTTCTTCATTTTTTTAATATTTTCAATTTTCTGCAAAGAAATTTTTCTAGAAAATAGTTTACTAATACTTTTTATTTTTGTATAAACTCAGACTGTCTTCTTAAAAATAAAAAATTTAGTTAAAACATTATAGATATTTATGCTAATATATGTTTTATTTTATATTTTTATTAATAAAGTACTAATGCCTATATATGTATGAATAAACATCTAAAATAAAAAAAAATATACCAAACTGTGTTAAATTTTTTTTTAAGTAGCTTAAAATAAAAATAAACTTCCCATAGTTTTTAATCTTTTAAAGAACAACTTAAAAATCTTAAGAAAAAAGAGAATTTTATAAATAGGAAATGCTGTCTGTAACAGTTATACTTACTTGATTACCTTTATACTAAAATTAATTATGCAAGTCCTTTTTAGGTAAAATGTTTAAAGATTTAATTTTCAAATTTTTAAACAGTACTTATTTATTTAAACTTTTAACCTTCTTTATAAGCTCTATTTTGACCAAAAAGTGACCGAAAGTAAAATGACATTTTATAAGTTCAAAAAAATTAAGATTTAAAATGACCTTTTAAAGTTCAAAAATAAAGCTATTTTAATAAATGTTTAAAAAATTTTTAAAACTTTTCATTTTTTAAATTATGTTCAAAATTTCCAAAAATTATTTAAACAAGCTTTTACAATTTTCTAACATAAACCATTTTTTAAAACATCTAATTTTAACCAAGGGGTGAATAACACATAACCATAATTCACCTAGCACTTTGTTAAAAGTATCTCGACTCGTATATGTTTTATTATCAGATATCTTTCTTATATTTCAACAAAAATTTAATTGCAAAGTTTGTCTAAATTATTTGTGAGTAAGAATTGTAGCTAGTCTAATTACTTTTATGATAGTTTTATATTTTACCGTTATGTTTATGTATAATCCTAAATAAAAACTATTTGTCATTCGGTGAGATAACTTATCTAAATAACGAACTTAATTTTAATTAAATTATTATTTAAACGAAATGATTTTTTGAATTAATTTTATTCTTCATTTTATGTATCTTTTTGTTTAAGTAGGCTAGGTCTTGATGCCTTGGTCCATCGTTTTGACAATAAATTTGCAATTAAAGTAAACGAGGAAACCAAACATTTTATTACAAATTTTAGTCCTTACTATCATCTATATATGCAATTTATAAGCTTTTAGTTTCTTCTGATAAAAGATGAAAGTAGGACTAATTTTTGTAAAAATTATTTTCTCTGCTCGATTACTATAATTGTAATTTTATTGTCAATACGATTGACCCAGGCATCAAAACCTAGGCCACTTAAACTGAAAGATATATAAAATGAAGGATAAAAATTACTCAAATAGTTCATTTTGTTTGAAGTATAACTTAATTAAACTTCGATTTGATTTAATTAAAAAAATTATCTCGCCGAAAGACACTAGTTTTTATTTTTGGATTATACATAAATATAACGGCAAATATAAAACTGTTATTAATAGTAATTAGAATATTTACACTTCTTACTAAAAAATAATTTAGATAAATTCTACGTTTAAATTTTTACCAAAGTATTTCAAATCTCAAATGTATTAAAGAAAGATATCTGATTATAAAACATTAATTTTTCCTGAAATTTTTAACAAAGCGCTAGATGACTGAAAGTTAATGTTTATGTGTTAATTATTCCTTGGTTAAAACTAGACAATTTAAAAAAATGGTTTATGTTAGAAAATTGATAAAGCTTGTTTAAATTATTTTTGAAATTTTTAAAATTAATTCAAAAAATAAGAAGGGTTTAAAAATTTACAAACATTTATTTAAAATAGCTTAAGTTTTGAACTTTAAAAGGTCATTTTAAATCTTAATTTTCTTTTGAACTTATAGAAGTCATTTTACTTTCGGTCACTTTTTGGTCAAAAAAGAGATTATAAAGAAGGTCAAAAGTTTAATTAAACAGTTGTATAAAAATTAAAAAAAAATACTTAAAAAAATTTATCTTAAAAAGTCTTTTCATGGTTTAACTCAAGTATTAATATAATTAAGTAAAAATAAAAATATATAAAAATTTATTAAAAGTTAAAAAACTGCCTATTAATACTCAGAAACTGTTTTTTGCCCTTCACCATCAACTCTGATTTTCTAGTACAGGTTTTAATATTACTTTTAAAGATTTTTTTAGCAGTTTACTGTAAACTTCAGAATGTCAAATGAACGCTTTGAATTATGATAGCCCCGTTGAGACTTCTTCACTACCCACGATCCCCTTTGCGGCCTACTATCCCGAGAATTTCTTGAAAAACTACTCACGACCCCCTTTTTACCCCTTTGCAGCCTATAGCCACAAAAATTTCTGGAACAGCTAACTATGGGAAAGCCTGATACATTATTAGCTTAAACATAACCTTAATTTTATTAGTTTTCACCAAAATCTTTCTCAAGCGTATTGGTTTTGAACTGCAAGTATATGAAGTTGTTTTACTATTTCAAATCAACCTACACAAACAAAATAAATGCAAGTAATCAGCATTTAATTTATTTAAATCTTTTGTTTTGTTGAAGCAAATTATTACCTGTGGATAGGTTTTAGACAAATTTTAATAAAAATCTTGAATATTTTCATTACACATACCATAGTTGAGAATTTATTACTGGAAAGTTATTATACAATCAATCAAGCATGAAATTTTAAATTGAAACATACAAACTGTTTGTACATTGTACTGTATTGTTGCAGTGTACAGTAAAATTTTTAGTTGATAAGTTCCATATAAAACAGTTTATTATTTATTTTAAAAAAAAATATGTAAAATGTGGTCAAAGCATTCTAGTACAATTGATCGTTTAATTCTAAACTAATTAATTCAGATCTCCTATAACTCTGATACATTAAATTGTATAAATTTATACTTCTGTATTTCTATATACTATTAAAATTTAAAGTATTTCAACAAAAATTTAATTGCAAAATTTGTCTAAATTATTTGTGAGTAAGAAGTGTAGCTAGTCTAATTACTTTTATGATAGTTTTATATTTTACCGTTATGTTTATGTATAATCGTAAATAAAAACTATTTGTCATTCGGTGAGATAACTTATCTATATAAATCAAACTTAATTTTAATTAAATTATTTTTTAAACGAAATGACTTTTTGAATTAATTTTATTCTTAATTTTATGTATCATTTTGTTTAAGTGGGCTAGGTATTGATGCCTGGGTCCATGGTATTGACAATAAATTTGCAATTAAAGTAAACGAGAAAACAAAACATTTTATTACAAATTTTAGTGTTTACTATCATCTATAGATGCAATTTATAAGCTTTTAGTTTCTTCTGATAAAAGATGAAAGTAGGACTAATTTTTGTAAAAAATATTTTCTTTGCTCGATTACTATAATTGCAATTTTATTGTCATCAAAACCTAGGCCACTTAAACTGAAAGATGTATAAAATGAAGAATAAAAATTACTCGAATAGTTTATTTTGTTTAAAATGTAATTTAATTAAACTTCGATTTGATTTAATTAGAAAAGTTATCTCGCCGAAAGACACTAGTTTTTTTTTTTTTGATTATACATAAATATAACGGCAAATATAGAACTGTTATTAATAGTAATTAGAATATTTACACTTCCTATCAAAAATTAATTTAGATTAACTCTACATTTAAATTTTTATCAAAGTATTTCAAATTTCAAATGTATTAGAGAAAGATATCTGATTATAAAACATAAATTATTCCAGATATTTTTAACAAAGTTCTAGGTGACTGAAAGTTAATGGTTATGTGTTAATTATCCCTTGGTTAAAACTAGACGTTTTAAAAAAAATGGTATAGGTTAGAAATTTGATAAAGCTTGGTTTAATTATTTTTGAAATTTTTGAAATTAATTCAAAAAAATAAGAAGGGTTAAAAAATTTACAAACATTTATTTAAAATAGGTTAAGTTTTGAACTTTAAAAGGTCATTTTTAATTTAAATTTACTTTTGAACTTATTAAAATAAAAGTCGTTTTACTTTCGGTCACTTTTCGGTCAAAAAAAAGATTATAAAGAAGGTCAAAAGTTTAAATAGATAATTGTATAAAAATTAAAAAAATACATACTTAAAAAATTTTATCTTAAAAAGTCTTTAGCACGGTTTAACTCATGTATTAACATGTTCAAGTAAAAATAAAAAAATATACAAATTTATTATAAAGTTAAAAGACTGGCGATTAATACTCAGAAAACATTTTTTTGCCCTTCACCATCAACTCTGATTTTCTAGTACAAGTTTTAATATTACATTTAAATATTTTTTTAGCGGTTTACTGTAAACTTCAGAATTTCAAATGAATACTTTGAGTTATGATGGCCCCGTTGAGACTCCTTTACTTCCCAGGATCCCCTTTGCGGCCTATAGCCACAAAAATTTCTGAAACAGCTAACTATGGGAAAGCCTGGTACATTATTAGCTTAAACATAACCTTAATTTTAATAGTTTTCACCACAAACTTTCTCAAGCGTATTGGTTTAGAACTGCAAGTATATGAAGTTGTTCTACTATTTTAAATCAACCTACACAACAACTATAAATGTAAGTAATCAGCATTTAATTTGTTTATATCTTTTGTTTTGTTTAAGCAAATTATTACCTGTGGACAGGTTTTAGACAAATTTTAATAAAAATCTTGAATGTTTTCATTACACATACCATAGTTGTGAATTTACATTGTTCATGAATTGTACATTGTACTGTATTGTTGCCGTGTACAGTTAAGTTTTTCAGTTTATAAGTTCCATGTAAAACAGTTTAAAACAGTTTATTATTTATTAAAAAAAAATATGTAAAATGTGGTCAAAGCATTTTAGTACAATTAATCGTTTAATTTTAAACTAATTAATTTAGACCTCCTATAACTCTGATAAATTAAATTGCATGAACTTATACTTCTTTTATAAGGTGTTATTTTTGTTTCTTATATTTTGTATTCAAAATTATGTGACTTCTTAGATTTTATTTAGTGTTATAACAAAACGCAAGTAAATTGTTGATTTTTTTTAATGAAGAAGTTTTTAAGAACTTAATAGTGTTTAAAATAAAGTTTTAAATACTAATAAACTATTTTTAGTCTAGAATATTACTAGTATACTCTAAATTAATATTCATTATTCGTATAGCCTCGTCTGAATCCCTGAAAAAAATTATAAATTAAATATTTTCGAGTTAAATTGTAATGGCACGCGTTTATCATTTAATCTTCCCCTGTTCTAAAGTTGTTGAAAGTCGTAATATTGAATGTAACAAAATTATTCAACCGGAAACAAGTATTTAAGACATGTTATAACTATTTTGGGACTATTCTAAGTAGGACCTAGAGCTTGTATTAAGGTATTGCTAAAAGCTACTATTAGACACTTTTTAGAACTGCATGTTGTTTGTTTTTGTATGCTTATTATTTAAGTATTAAAAGTTTTTATTTGGCCATAGTAAATTGTTTTAAAATTTCTTTCAATATTTTATAGTTAACATTATTTAAAGTTTTACAGTATTTTACTTTTAAACATAAACTATTATAAAGTTTTTTTTATTCTAATTTATTCAAAAAATTAACTTATATTTTGTTAACAAAACATTGAAATTCAATGGTTCTTTTTATTAAAGATAAATCACTAAAATAGTATTCTCTGATTTATATAAAGTAGCTAAACTATCATCTAGTATTTCTAAGTATTTTGATAACGTAGGGTTAATTAATACCAGGAGGGTCAATAATGTAAGTGTACCACAATCCATACCCTACAAACTTTGGAAACACCTTACAAAAAATAAATAAAAAATTTAGAAAAAATCTTGATAAAGCACTAAAACAGTTGGTTTTAGACTTTTTAAATGAAATCGGTAATTATTATATGAATTTTAAAAGCAAATAGAATAAATATATGACAATTTGAATTGTTAAAATGTCTTTTTAATTTTTTTATTACAACTGAAAATAATATTAAAATATCTGTATTTAGAAAAGTACCATATTTCTTTACAACTGTGATGAATAAACTTTTGTACTTTTTAACTAACTAACTTCTGGAAAGATGATGTGAAACTAAGTCATCTTAAATTTTTTTTAATTAATTTTTAAAATATTTGATTAACTTTAAAAGTATCTAAATAAGTTTTTTCAAATCAATAGAAATCTTTTTTTTTTGATTAAATTATCAACAGATAAGCTTGCTTAAGTTATCCTATATATTTAAACATCACAAACTAGACTGAATTATTCTGAGTTTTCAAAATACTTCAAACTAGAATGAGTTAGCCTATCTGTTATAATGAAACAAAATTACAAAAAAACTATAACAACTTTGAAAAACAGTATGTTTCTGTAATCATTTTGTTTCCTATTATTATAGAATAATTTTATTTATATTTAAAAAATAAAATATATTGTTGATAAAATTGCTTATATAAAAGCTAAACTATTAATTTTAAATTTAAAATATTTATATAGAATGAATCAGGTAGCATGGTTTTTAAAAGTTATTTAATTTTAGTTTATAGCTTTAAAATATTAATTCCAAAATAATTACGCCTTTCAGTTATTCTCCTAAGAAAACTCATTATTTAAGTACCTAAGTCTTTAAGTACTTAAGTGTTATTAATTAAATTAAGTATCAAGTAATCAAATTAAGAAAAACTTAATCTATTTAGCTAACCTCTCTATTTAAAATCAGTTCAAACTAGTATAAACTAGATATCATTTTATAATTTAAAAATTACTGGCTGGGTAAAATTATTAAAAAAACATTCTTCGTAGGTTCTACTTTTAAAGAAGAACTAAACTCTATTCAAAATTATTACTAAAAAACGAGAAGTTTGTTTATAAAGTTGTAATTAAACGATCAAAAACTTAGTTGATTATTATCTACAATTCTAAATAAACCTACGAAAATGTATTTTTATAACATAACATGCTTATTAGAAAGAACAACAACAACATTTTAAATTTTACGGAATCAAGTCATTAAAACAGATTTGAAAGTATATTTTGACATTTTATATGTAATCTTTATTATGTTAAAAACATCATGATAGAGTTGCCAATAGAGATTTAACTGAAAATTTTAACTACCTAAAAATAAAAATGTACCTTTACTAAAACTAAAAATTTCAATTTTTACTACGTTTTTCAAAGAAATTAAACAACTAGTAATTAAATATAATAGTTAAAATACAAAAACTTAGGTTAAATTTAAAATTCATTTTAATTAAGAAAAGGGTACTAAATTTACAGTCTTAAAATTTGTTAATTTAATTAACTAACGCGATTAACAAAGAAATTAACAAAGTATTATAACTTAATCTTTTAACTTACTTTGATTATATTTTTCATAAAATTATACAGTTTATAACATACTTATAATAAATCTTTAAATAGCTTTGAAAAGCGTGCAAGTATATTGTTAACTGTTATTTCACACATAGGTATGATATGTTATAATAAAGTTAATTTGATACAAAATTTAGTTAAATTAATCAATCTATTATATAATTTTCTTTCTTTAAAAAAAACGACAGTTGGCAATAAGCAGTTTAAAAACTGTTTAAAATGTTCCTTATATTTAAAAAACTTTTATCTTTGACTTTTACGTTGACCTAATAGTTTGTATTAAAAAATGATACATTATAAAATTTTGTTACTCTGGTTTATGATGCTTAAAAATTATTTTGTTGTAAATTTATGTTTACTAATTATAAAAATGAAATTGTTTGCTTTATCTTTCCTGTTAAGATCTCAATATTTTTGTAAAACTAAATCTTTTAATTATGTTTAGTTGTTTGAAATCATGCGAGGAATTAGCTTTTATTAGTTTGTAATAAAATATAGATTAACTAAAATTAGAGCTTGATAAATATAATCTTATTTAAATCTAAGTAGTGCTATGCCGTAACTAAAGTTTCATAACTTGAAAGCCGTTTTAAAATTTTTTTTCTACTGAACATTTAGTTTTATAAAAACCATTTAAAGAATTTACAGTTTGTAGTAGCTTAATTATTATCAATAGGCTACTATTGTTTTCACCACAATTACAATTTTTTTAATTTCACTAATTTTGATGCATGTTAAATAAAATTTCTAGGTTTTATTATATTAATTAAAAATTTTTGATAAAACATATCCAATTCAAGGTTGTTCCAGTTAAATTTTACGATGATTTTTTAATTTTTGAAAATGATTTAGCAAATTTTTTCAAAGCTTTTGTTAATTGATAGTTTAATTATAGCCTTTTTCGTAACCAACCTAACCTAAACTTATAAAAAATTTAATTTTAAAAAATTAGATAAGAAATACAATTTATTATTTTTTGCTGATTCAACTTTTTTAGATCTAACTGAGTTTGACGTAAACTAGCGATGATTTTTATACTTGTCATTACGTTTTTCATACTTGAATATATACACTGTCACATAACATACATAGAGATATTAGTGGTTATTTATAAAATTATATAAAACCGAGAAAAAAATTCGAAATATTTTACTTAATAAATTATTTAATTTTAAGAACGTTAGTTTTAAAAACAAATAAAATTAACAAAAGGGTTGATCATGCCAATTCGATCATCAGACCACAAGTTTCGGTAGACTGAGACCGGTTTCGTCCTTATTAAGACTCATCAGTCAGTCACAACCGAAAAACTTGTAGTCGTCAATCTACAAACAGTTTATGATGCTTTCACATAAAGCAACCATTTGCTGGCAATGATTAGTGACGTCAGTATTGTCTTTGCCGTGCAACGTTTAAAGCATTGTCCACTAGGCAAGACATCTGGTACGCTCGTTCTGCAGACTTTCGCCGTTCTGCATCGTTCTGGTAAGCTCGTTCTGCATCGATCTGGTAAGCTCGTTCTGCATCGATCTGGTAAGCTCGTTCTGCATCGATCTGGTAAGCTCGTTCTGCATCGATCTGGTAAGCTCGTTCTGCATCGATCTGGTAAGCTCGTTCTGCATCGGATCTGGTAAGCTCGTTCTGCATCGATCTGGTAAGCTCGTTCTGCATCGATCTGGTAAGCTCGTTCTGCATCGATCTGGTAAGCTCGTTCTGCATCGATCTGGTAAGCTCGTTCTGCATCGATCTGGTAAGCTCGTTCTGCATCGGATCTAGTAAGCTCGTTCTGCATCGATCTGGTAAGCTCGTTCTGCATCGATCTGGTAAGCTCGTTCTGCATCGATCTGGTAAGCTCGTTCTGCATCGATCTGGTAAGCTCGTTCTGCATCGGATCTGGTAAGCTCGTTCTGCATCGGATCTGGTAAGCTCGTTCTGCATCGGACTTGTTCTGCAGACTTTCGCCGATTTTGTTGATTGAGAAATAAAATTAGAGTTAAATTTGAAGTTGCAAGGTAAAAGTTGTGTTGGTTTACAATAAAACATTAAGAGTTAATTGATTTTGTTCCAAAATCATAAAAATAATGTACGAACCTAGAATTTAGAACAATTTTTATTTTTCAAAGAAAAAATTGTAAAAAGTACGAAATATATGAAAAAAAAATTATAAAAAACTTAAAATTTTTATCAACACATTTATATAAAAATTAGAGCATCATTTTCGCACTTTTAATTTTTTTAATATTTGCTTAATTTTATTTGAAATTTAAATTATAAAAAAAAACTTAATTAAAAAGGCGAAAAGAAAGTAAAATATTTTATAAAAAACTAAAAATAAATAGCATTAATGTGTTTTAAAGGAAGATAATTGATAAAAAGATTATGTTAGGAGTGCCTCCTCAGAATTTGTTAGCTAGACATTTTTATATCCTTAAAGGAGAAATGCATTTAAGTAGCAACTCCTAGATAACTTATAATAAGCTTAAACACATCTTACAAACTTAAGTACATCACGAGCAACATAGTACCTTAATTGTGTTTTATTAATTATTTAGTTTTATTCATTTATCGACACTTAACCTAAGACCAACTAACTTTAAAAAATTTAAT
Source organism: Thalia democratica (assembly GCF_965202585.1). Classification (NCBI taxonomy): domain Eukaryota; kingdom Metazoa; phylum Chordata; class Thaliacea; order Salpida; family Salpidae; genus Thalia; species Thalia democratica. Next base: position 11,634,982 of record NC_139166.1, read on the forward strand.
TTTTATTCTTCTAAGAACCAATTCCAGGTTTTCGAGTTATTTTTTTGTGATTTTTTTAAATTTAAAGGTTATATATAAAAAAAATGAATTGCTTATCTAATGATTTCTTAAAATTATATTCACAAGTCAGTCTTAGCTGAAAAAACGTTGAAAAAAATAATGATTTAGCAGCCTTTTTAAAGCTTTTGTTGATAAGTAGTTTATTGATAGCCTTCTCCCTATCCAACCTAACCGAAACATATCAAAAATTAAAGTTATAAAAATAAGATAAGAAATACAATTTATTACATTTTGCTGATTCAACTTTTTTAGGTCTGACTGAATTTGAAGTAAACTAGCGATGATTTTTATACTCTTCATTACGTTTTAAACATTTGTATAATATATTGTGTCACATAACATACATACAAATATTAGTTGTTTTTTTATTAAACTTATACGAAACGAGAAAAACTATTCAAAATGTTATGCTTTTGAAGTTATTTTATTTTAAAGACGGTAGTTTTATAAACAAAATAAATTAAGAGTTAGATTTGAAGTTGCAATGTTAAAAGTTGTGTTGATTTATAATAAAACATTAAGAGTTAATAAATTTTGTTCCAACATCATGAGAATAATGTACGAACCTAGTATTTAGAACATTTTTTATTTTTTAAACGAAAAAATTTATATAAAAAACGAAATAAATAAACTAGAAAATATATATAAAACTTATAATTTTTATTAATACATTTATAATAAACTTAGAATTAATTTTTATTAGAAAAATAATAGATAAAAAGATTATGTTAGGAGTGCCTACTAAGAATTTGTTAGCTAGACATTTGTATAATCTGAAAGGAGAAATGCACTTAGGTAGCAATTCCTAGATAACTTATAAAAAACTTAAACATATCTTACAAACTTGAGTACATCACAAGCAACATAATACCTTAACTGTGTTTTATTAATATTTTAGTTTTATTATTCTAAAAACACTTCTTATGTTTACACAACAATAATACTTGGTAAGGACTAACAAGAGCACAATAGGTGTGTATTAGCTCAGACATTTCTTACAAATATGTATTCATTGTGGATATAAAATCATAGGAGTATATCTTATTTAATTTATTTTTTGCTAACTAAACTCAATAGTTTACGTATAATTGACATCAAATTAAAAATAACAGAAGCATAATAATAAACTTAAATATGGATTACAAACTTGAATCCATCAAAAAAGAAATAATGCCTAGAATGCTCCTTCACGCAATGAGCCGGCCACTTCATGACCCTGTTGATCCGATTGTGCAAGATATACAGGTAAGTTTTTGTGAAGTATTCAAACAGTATTTAGTTATTGTTTGTGAATATTCATAAAAAGTTCTCCCAATATATAAAATTTGTGTTTTTTGTTAATTTTAAGTATATTGTAGTTCTCAAAAAAAGCAACTATTTTGTTAAACTAATCTAAATAAGTGCCTACACAATAATAAGAATCATTGCATGTAAGGTTTTAATGATGGACTTTATGATATTTTGATGAATTTTTTAGTTTGACTTGCTAGAATCATTTTGAAACTGGCATTATATTACTAAAAATCAGCTTAGAGCACCTGTTTGTGTTTTATTTTTTACAGATTTAACTTGCACTATTTATCTTAGTTGATTTTAAACAAGTTGTGATAACAAAATAATTTTAAATTGAAACTTTATATAGCTTATTAATAATTGATGATGTTATATCAAGATAACAAAACAAAAATGAACAAATAATAACCATTACAGTGTACATGTTTAAAATAATATACTTTGAAAATATTCATAACTTTTATCGACTTTTTAGTTATAGTTTTGGCTTTAACTTTTTGTAAGTGATCTTTTTAAAGTTTGTAAGTATCTATTATTTTAACATTTACAAATAGTTCAAGATAGGTATTAATAACTGGATATTACACTATAAAATAATAACTAATATAGAAATAAATATTTTACAGGACTACTTTAAAGTCATCAAAAAGCCAATGTGCATCGGAGATATCAAAAAAAAACTGGACAACAACATGTACAAAAATGCTGACGAATGTTTAGCAGATTTTAAATTGATGTTCAAAAACTCTTACGAGTACATATCTGTAAGTTTTAAGTTTTTTTTTTCATTCAAAGGGAATACTATAGCTCACTAATAAAACAAATGTATAATAATATAATAATAACTAAGTGTTGCTTCTTGATTTTTACAGATTTAATACATACTACTTGATTTTTTGATGTTGAAACATACGTTTTATAATTAAGTTTAATATTTTCTATATTAAAAAGATGTAAAATAAATTCACATCTAATATTAAAAAACAGCCCGGATACAAAATAGTCGATATGGCTCTTGAACTTCAAGAATATTTAATGAGACAACTTAGTGAGCTGGTATCAAAAGAAGAGAGTAGAAGGAAAAGCAGATCCACAAAAGTAAGAATTTATAATTTTAATTCTATATTTAATACTATACATTTAATGCAAATAAAAAATTTAAAAGAAACTGTTAACAATGTGTAATTTCTTTATTTATGTTAAAAACAATTTTTCGTGAAGTTAAGAACTAAAATAGTTATGCTTCAACTTATTTTTGGAATACTTTGCTAAAATAAATAAAAAACCTTATTACAAAAAAATGCAAACCTAACATGTTTCAAGTGAGGAAAACATAATTATAGTATTTTTTATAAACATCAAAACAATTTTTGTAACTTTTATATTTGTTTAGACAAACCAAAAAACATCAATTGCAAAACTTGATTCGTCAGATGAAGAACTTTTACAAAAAACAAAAAATAAAACAAGGTTAGTTTTTTTATATTACATACTTTAAATAAATGTTGCTATATTATAAAATATAAACTACGAGTTCTTTAAAGTTTTAAATCTAGTTATGCAAACTACTTCTGAAAAGTAACGTTTATGTTCGCACAAATGTAAAACTTATAGACTAAAGCCTTTTTTTTGATAAATATAATTTGTTTTTATTTTTACAGTTAAACATTTTTACGTCTGTAATATGTTAAAATTTTATATCTAGAAAGTTTTAATATTTTATTTATTTTAAACTTATATTCCTGAAAAATTTTTACAGCAACTTTAGAGTACAACCAAAAAGGTCTATCGCTGCTACAAAAAGTTATTTTGAAGAAGATATCGAATCTGATGAAAGTAATTGTGATAAAGGTCAACAGAAAGTACCGCCATTGAAAATCAGAAAGAAAAACAAAAATGTTTTACACGTTGGCAAGGTAAGTTTTTTATCAAAAGCTATATTGATGAATATAATGTTTACTGATTTAGTAGTAAATCTATATTAAATGTAGTAAGACATATTCTTTACGTAAAACTACAAAAATTGTATTTCTTAAAAAACGGATGTACAATGATGTAAATACATGTTCCTAATATCAAAAGTCGTGTTTTAAAATTAGATATAATTTAATTCATTTAACTTAAGTTTTAAAATTATAAAAGAAATTAATAGCCAATACAAAAAACATTTTTTTGACTAAAACAATCATAAATTTGTTAAAGAATAAAAAACATTAAACAAGTGTATCTTTCATCTTTTGTTCTAGGTTGAATACAATCAAAAAATAAAATAACATATAAATAATCTATCTAAGTTATATATAGAAATAATATGTTTGTTACTTTTTATTAAAAATTTGTATAGATTAATTAAAAAACTTTTGCACAAAATGACTTGTTAGTTTGAAAGCAAAATTAAATCACAAAAAAAATAACAGAGTCGTAAAGTGGATTTAAAGGCTTCAATAAGTCAAACTCTTCATTCTCAAATCAAAACAACCAGACCAATCAAAAAAGAAACTAAAAAGTATCATAATGTCGTCAACAAAAAATCTGCAAACTGTAAGTTTTGTTCCAGTTATCAATAATTTAAAGAAATAACAATTTATTATTAAGAGGAACAAACATCAAAATTTAAATTTAATTGTTAGTCAACAAGAAATGTCAGTAAAATTATTTAAACATACAGTTTTTTATTTTAGACTCTTCAGCTCAAAAGCAAGCAAGAAAAAGTTTGTACAACAAGAACCATAGAAAACTTGAAAGATTTAAGAAGAACTACATGAGATCGAAAAATATATCGCACAGTTCAAAAAGGTAAGGATTTTTAACAGACTAACCAATTATTCTACTTTATTTATAAATTTAAACTATAAATCTTACTTTTTTGTTAAGTTTTATAAGCTCCGTTTATAAGTCAAACAAATATAAACTCATCTGTACGTTTAGTAAGTTCACACTTTTGTCATGTTTGTATGTAAAACCATAGTTGATTTATATAGTTTGTATTCGTAGACGGTTTAATTCTAGTTAATATGGTTTTATAATGGTTTTAGATGAGCATATATGATTTTTTAATGATTTAAATATTCTAACAAGCGAGTTTATTTATTGGACCCTGTTTGTTTTTTGATAACATTGTATATAAGTTTTTTAGAAATTATAAATACTAGATTTTTTTATTTAACTTGTTAACTAATTTGTTATCAGTGTAAATACAAGCAATCAATTGACTTATTACTGATTTAGTAGTAAATCTATTTTAAATGTAGTAAGACATATTATTTATGTTAAACTAAAAAAATTATATTTCATTAACAACGGATGTTCAATGATGTAGACACATGTTAATAAAATCAAAAGTCATGTTTCACAATTATGTATAATTTAATTATTAAAATACTTAAGATTTAAAATAATAAAATAAATTTATAGCCAATACATAAATCATACTTTTTGACTAGAATAATCATAAATTTATTAAAGAAAAAAAAGCTACTTTAACAGTTAGAGAACGTTAAGGTTTTTACTAGGTGCATAGACATGAAAACGTAACTCATATACAACGAAATTTGTTAAACTCACAAAAATATGTAATATTTATTTTTTAATTTAATATTAATTGAACACAACTTTAAGTTACCACAATTTAAAAAAATAACCAGCTTAGTTTTAATAAATACACTCATTAGACATTATTTACATGTATCTTCCAACTTAGCTATGTTCTAAATGAAATGTTTTTTTATATATTTTTTGTTGATTTAAAACAAAACAGAACTTCAGACAAAATGATCAACAGAAAAAATTCAAGCGAGAATGCTTTAATAAAAAAAAAGAGTACAATAATTGGAAATAAGAGAGTAAGTCCTCATTACTTACAGCACAAACCGCATAACAGAATAAATAAAGTGGACACGGATAGAAATGTGCAAAATATTAATCGACTTCAAAAGTGAGTTTAAGCTTGTAAAAATAATATTTTTGGAAACTCTGTAAAGCTTTTAAACTACTTTAGGTCATTTTTATTTATTTACTAATTTTTCTACTTATTAAACAAACTAGCTCTTTACAGTTGATAGAGTTTGATAGAGTAGAATTATATTTTTGATAAAAAAAAATATCTGCCTGTTAAAAGCTAGGTTTATTTTCCACTCTTTTCATCGAAATAAAGCTATTTTGATCCGTTTGAAGCTGTTCTATGGCAATTTAAATCATTTCGATTCAAATTTAAAAAATGTTTAGGATAATTTATAAAAAGTTACTGATTTTTTATTATGCTAGCTTTCTTTATTATTCTTCAGTAGTTTAAGTTTAAGAACTCGACCTTTTTGACGCTTTTTGCTTTGCAATTAACCTAATAAAACTCACAAAAGTTTATAGTAATTAGCTTTTAAATTAACGGTAAATAAACACAACTTAAAGTTGCCACATTCCTAACAAAAAATAACCAGCTTGGTTTTAGTAAAGATACTCATTAGACACTATTGGAATGTATCTACTAACTTAGCTATGTTCTAAGTGACAAGCATTTTCCATATTTCTGATTAATTATAACAAAACAGAACGTCTAATCTTCCAAAAGTGCCTAATAGCAATGAAAAAACCACTTTGGGATTTGCACTTGCTGTTTTACCAGAAAACTGGACTGATGGAAATGAAGCAAATAAGGAAACGCTTTTAAAAGAGTTACCCCGCAACGATGAAGAGACTGAAAAGGTAGATAAAGTTATTTTTGTAAATTTAGTTTAGATTTAAAAAATGAATGCGAATATTTTTACTAGATAGTTTAAGCATTAAATAAAGAGTACAATTAATATATATATATAGAAAATTCACCAAATACTAAAAAACTATACAGTATTTAATACAGTGAAGTTATTCTTTGCATTGTTACAACATTAGAGCTTAGTTTTTAAAGTATTGTACTATAAAAGAAAAGTGTTTATTGTCAACTTTAAAAATTTCATTCTAATATCATATTAAACAATTTAAGAAACAATTGTTCTATATACTTGATAAAATTTAGGTTCCTTAAATAATAATAATTTAATTTTTGTTATTTTAGCATCATTAAAAAAAAACCTTGATAAAATCAGATCTCGAAATTTATTATTTTCACTTTTAAAACTCACTTTTTTTATTTCTATAAAACTTCATATAATTGTAATAAACAACCATATAAAATTTTACGTATAACAAAACATATTTATGCATTTTAAATCCGTAAAATTTCTAAACAGGTGTGCGATAAACATGTGAAAGATATCAAAGAAGTAAAAGCGAGCAAAATCAATGCAACAAATTTTAAACGTATGTTTCAATTATTCAAATAACTTAACAAAGTCAATTCCATTTTTAACAAAGTAGATAGCACACCTTAATCCAAAAATGAATGATAAATTAATAATTTTATTATAAGTACATTACGTCTATAAAAAATAAATAAACTCAGCAAAAACGTAACCTTAAATATATTTTAGAACAAACGACCTCCATCTTTGATCAGGTCTTAGAAAGTCAAAAGAAAACCTTCGGAGATTGTACCAAGGGACAAAACACTAACAAAAGTGAAGAGCAAATCGTCAAGCAGAGCTTGGAGGGAAACGTTGCCAATGTACAATCTAATGATCACCTTTCAAAGTGAGTTAAAGATAAAACAAAGATTTGTTGTAGAACTTTATATAATTTTAAAATTGTTTTGAGCCTTTTTTTATCAGACTAATTTAGTAAACTAGTATTAATCAGTAAACTTTATTGGAAAAAAATTGTTAGATTTTATTTTTAAGGCAAAAATAGTATGCTTTTTAAAAACAAGGCTTATTATTTTATTATTTTTAACGAAATAAAGCTATTTGGGACCGTATAAGCTGTTCCATAGCAACTTAGCTCATTTTAAATTAAGTTAAGTAAAGATTAATGATAATCTTTGAAAGTTACTGATCATTCATCATCCTAATTTTCCTTATACTCTTTAGTAGTGTTAGTTTTATAACTCGACCTTTTAGACCTTTTTCTTACTATTTATCATTTCCAAATAAACTAATTAAAACTATTAGTTAATTTTTTATATTTATACTTTTCATAGTGCAACACCACCAAGAATACCAGCAGAAAAGCAACGGTTGAAAGAAGAAGCCCATCGTAGAAGACTTGCGCAACCAACATTTGATTTGCTTGAGCAAGCTAGATTAATGACTGATTTTGAAACGGAAAATTCATGTTTTTTTTTTAGTCTTTAATTTTCTTTTAGAGTTTGTTTACAATTTCGTCTGCAAATAAATAGTACAACATTAGCATGACTTCTTATTTATTTCGTTTTCTTAATTTAAGGATAAAAACTTAACGGCAAAACTTTAACTATATACTTCTTCCAAAAGTTTGAATAACAAGTTCTTTTTATAATTTTTTAAGTAATGATTTTTAAACTGAAAAAAAATATGGGCTTTTAAAATCGTATTTCAAAAAAACTAACTTATATTTACTGATAAGCTTTAACTACAAAAAAAAGTTTAGGACATTAGAAAAGTTTGCGGTTTTCGTTTATCTTACTTTGATATTTTATTGAATGCTAAAAAAAATAACTCGAAAACTAATTCTTTTAAATTAAAAAAAAATAGTTGTCTACCGGCTCAAAAATCTTAGGATCTTGCCCGATTAGGATCCTAAATACTTGTCAAAATTTCTTTTTGGTTTCTAGTCTAAGATATTACAGTATTGTCAGATAGAGTACTTCTCACAAGTATGCTACTCAAAGCAACCCGTAAAGATCACTGCCCTGGTTAGAAAGTCAAGTTGTTTTAGTTATCTATCGATTCCGTTTCAAAAGGATGCGGCTGAATCTAAAATCGTTTTTAAAAAAAGGAACTAAAAAGGTCTGGCCCGACCCTCCGACATGTAAACTAGTCAATTTTTAATATATTGCATTATAATTGAAGTTTAAGAAGATGAAAACAATTTTCTCATAATAAAGTCAAATGTAAAAAATAGTAAAAAAGGCAGATTCGGTTCGCAAGCAAAGCAACTTTTTTATTATCAAATTCAAAAATACCGAGAATTAAAAAAAAAAACTGATAGTTTGTTTTTTTATTAACAGATTATAGTTTTACCTGAGTAAAGTGTGAATAAATATAATTAAAATTCCTAAAAAAGTAAAATGTAGTAACATTTTTAGGTCGTTTAGTTTATGCTACTAGATACTAACCTGTATGATATGTTTTTAACTAGGAAATTAAAATACCATGTAAAAAGATAAAACTATTTAGACAAGGGGTCGGTAGCCTTATGTAACTCACAAGGCCAACTTTCCTAGGAACAATTGCTTGCGGGCCACACTATTTAGAAAAAAAAACCTTTGAGGGCCGCATTAATAAAAAAAGTTCTAGTATTAACAAGCAAAATAATATTAAGATCAAAACTATGGTATATTAAGCAATATAAGAGCACTAGCACTAATAAAGAGTAGTAATTTATCTAAGAGTCTAAATGTAAATTTTTATTACAAGTCTCAAACTGTTTATTTATTTATGAAATGTATATTTCTGACTGAAAAAGAGTTCGCAGGCCGCAGATTTTAACTTTAAGGGCTGCATTTAGCCCGCGGGCCGAAGTTTGCCTACCCCTAATTTAGCCGTTTGTAAACTTGTGGATTTCAATAAAATTCCTTGAACTGATACAGTAACTGTTTTTTGAAACTTAATTGAAATCATCTTAAACATTTTTAAAAAATAGTAGCAAAATTAAAACCTAAGTAACATTAACTAAAAAATCATAAATTTACAACAAAAATAAACCTTAAAGTATTACTATGATTAGGATGGTTTTAAAAGTTAAGCCCTTTTACCTTTCAGCTGTAAGGCAATTTATAAGTAGGAAATATCATGAAAACAATCTGTGGAAATTTTAAGATGTTTTAAACAAGAGTCAATTGAGACGTCATCAGTTTTAACCTATATAACAATCCCTATGTAAGCTGAATGGGACCTTAAAATTTTGACCTTGTTCGATTAAGATTTTTTAGAATTTTAAGAATTACGACAAAAAACCTTCTAACTATAATAAATACTTTAAAGATACTACAAAATAGTTTTTTAACCAAAATAGTTTATATGTTTTTTAACCTTAAAACATAAGTTAATGAGTGTTTGCAGTCACCGTAAAGTATCTATTTGTCATTTAAATGTCAAGTTTTGTGACTTATTTTGCATAGCATTAAAATCAATAATATGTTTTATTCGTATAGTGAACTATAAAAAATCATTGATTGTAAATTATACTGAAAAAGTTATGTAAAAAATAAATGACAGGTTTTATAAATAAAAATTATTATAAATTGTTTACTAAACAATAGAAAGGTGCTCAGAAAATTTATTCAAGGACATGGTTTAAAATAAGTTTTAATTTATATAACTATAAATATACGTTATTGCAATCTGTCATAAGCTAACAATTATTTATACGATTATTTAAAAAGTATAGGATAAAATGTTAGACGTAAAATATAAGAGCTTATACTAGATTATCGAATTTTAGTTGTCTAAATTTAAATTGTCAAGATGTGAATTGTTGTAATTTTAGTTGTAAAAATATGAATAGTTGTCCATCCATTTTATTTTAACAATTTTAAAGTTTAAAAACAAATATCGACCTCAAAATGTTTTTACTTTACGCTAGTTTATTCTCAAATTTATATAATTCTGGTACACTTGTATATCATAGAAAATACATGGTTAAGTTTTAATCTTTTTTATTAGTTTAATCGAAATATCTGTTTGCATATTTTGTGTAATTTATAACTTCTTTACTATAATTTAAAAAAATGTAATTTTCTGTTTTGTAATTAATTTACCAACTGTAGTTAAAAACTTATAACTAATAGTTGCTAAAGGGTCCTAATCATGAATTAAAAAATAAAAATAGCCGAACGAAATTGTTATAAACAAGAAATATTTAGCTAATTTTAAACAAACTGTTTTTCCTACTATATCACTAAAGTACTTCAATTTCGCATACTAGTAAAAAAATGTGGAAATAAAGTGTAGCATTTTTTGATGCAAAAATATTGTTCATCAAAAATGTTTCTTTTATTTTGGTCAAAACTAACTTGGATAAGTTTTTAACTAATTTTAATAAAAAATTGAAAGAGTAAATAAAGTACGTTTATAATAACTTTAATCTGCTCTAAAACAGTACTTTTTAAAACTATAGATAAACAGAAAAATCAATTCAAGTTCAAAATAAACTAAAATAATAACTTGTTCAAAAGGCTTTCGAATCCGCATACTTGAATTTATCATACAGCGCTTTGCCTAAAAAGCCATCAAAAATTTGTTTTAATGTGAATACAAACAAGTAAAATTTGTTTAACAATTGAGACAACTTTATGCTTAATTATTACTTAATTTTTTTTAAATAGTTAGCTTGTTGTTCGTCTTCGTTTTATATAAAGTAGGCTTTAAATAGGTGTTGCTTATTGTTTTGAATATTATTAATATTTGATCAGACGACTCAGTTTATAATTTCAAATGATACGATTTTTGATAATGATCAAAATAATTAATCTAAACAGTAGTTTATTAAGTTATGTGGTTTTATAACTTATACAACAAAAACTGAATCATAAGCATTTTATATTCTTTATACATTAAGAATTTAAGTAAATATATGTTTAAATTGGTTTTTTTAAGTATACTATACTTTATTACTTAAAGTTTGTTTGTTTTAGTTTTATACTGTACTGCATATGTGTTTGTTTAATTAAAACAGTTCGATAGTAATGTAAATAGATATATAGCTCAAAAACTGTATGTATTTTTTAAGCATATTTAAGTACTTGAAAAAATTAACAAAACAATTGTAGAGATCAATTAAAACAAGTTTATGTCAAGCTAAAAATATTTTAACTGATTCTTCTACTGTCTGATTGGTTGAATTTTATAATATTCATGATGCTTAAATATTTACCAAAACATACTAGTATTCTAGAACGGCTCTTATTAAAAGATCTCTTAGACTGTACAAAAAAAGGCTATTGCTAAAATTGTTGGAAAGAACCAAATTTCAAAATAGTTTATGTAATCCTGGCCGGGTTTGATATTAAGTACTTATTATATATAAGAAAATTTTACTAACTTAAATCCTATAGATTTAATCTGCTTGTTAAGTAAAAACAAAATAGATTTATAGATAATAATAACGTATCATATTATAACTTATTTCGTAAAAAAAAGTTGAACAATACTTTAAAGTGTTTATAAATAGATTTTTATTTTAGAATAATTTATTTTAAAAGCGAACAGAAAAACGTATGTCTTGCTAGAAATAAAATTAAGCTACATACACAAATTTAATTTCTATATTAGTTGTCCATGCAAGCAACATTAACAACTAAGTTGTACTTTTGTTACGCAAAAAATATAATTTATAGTCTGTAATAAACGCTTAATGTAGAAATCAAATCACAACAAAGTTAAAAAATTTTACGGTTAAAATAAAATTTGTTTCTTAATGTAACTATAAACGAATTAGAACATAAACTTTTGCAAGTATCTATGTTTATAAAGCAAAAAGCAATTAGAAAACATGGAGCCGTAATAAATTGAAGTATAGTACTAATTGTAGTAAAGGCCCATAAAATAGTAGGAATTACAATGGTAATAAGAAGTTTTTAATTCCACTTAGGATTACAATTCTACCATAACAAAAAAGAAATATAAATTAACTTTAGCAACTGTTTAAAACTACAAAACGAACTGCAATAGCAAAAGATGTCTCTGTTATACTATGAAAGGCTATTCTTGTTTTTTGTTGTGGTAGAGAAATAAAAGTTTTTCGCTGTTCTTTGGAAGCAATCGGTTGCGCTTTTGCTCGTACAAATTCCGAGCTTCAGCTTCCAATCTCTCAGAACACACAGAAGATGATGTTGCAGCAAGATATTTCTTTGCAAAACTCGCATAATTTGGGTATTTTGTCTTGAATCTACTTTCAAATTTTCTGTAGCAAAAATGACCTATACTTCTGCTTCAACTTCTTTAAAATAAAATTGAAGCAACTGTTTCTCGTCCTCCTGTGTAGCTGTCTTTGACTATATTTTAAACAAAAAATAGTAAGTTTAGAACTTCTTCGGGTCAAAATTTACAGAGTGTTGTAGTTTTGGTTATTCTGGTGGCAATGTAGGTGAATCACCACCTTGATTAGCCTCGAAACAGATATGTTTTTTAATATTTAATTTTAACTGTTCTTTACCATTATTTTTGAGGTATAATGGAAAGCGGAAAGTCGATATCGTGGATCAACAGCTTCTGTGACTAACAGTAACTTGTTGTCATTCAGGTTTAAGTTATTGTTATTGGTAAAGTTATGTAGTTACATATGTTTTGGCCAGTGTGCTCACCCTCCATTTCCCGGCAATTCAAAAGACGATGTTTGAACTCAAAATTTTCACTTAACTAGTGCGCGGTTAAAGAAATTTATGATTTGTTCTCGAATTTTTCCACATATCGCTTGTGAATGACAAAGACGAAGCATTTGACAACTCTTTAGTAATAGTTCTGCTTCAGACTATCATAAGCCTGTGGAAGCATGATTTCATTAAAGAACTTAGTACTTGGAATTTCGTATCTTGGTTCTAATTCAGCTAAACCTCTATGAAGCCTTGGTCTTCCACAATTGCAAAACGCTGATTGTCCATAGCAATCATTTTCATATTTTTTTTATGAACTTTAATTGCTTTAGAATCCGTAATGTCCCAGCGTTTCATAGACTTATAACCATCAAGGCTAGTTTGCCTGATAGCTTCAAGCTTTCTTTTCTTCGGAGGTTCGGGTGTAGTACAACTTTTATCTTTTTCTAAAGATTAACTCTTACTGTGTGGATTTTTTAATTGCTTGTGCATGAAGGAGGTAGTATAGGTTTTAGACTTTCTACTTACTTTTTTTTATCTTAGCTCCGCAGATATTGCATACTGCGATGGAATTATCTTCCAAACTTGTAGTAAAGTGTTGCCAGACTATTGAAGGCATTATTAATACTGGAAATGAAAAATAACTTTAGAATAATAATATAGTATTATAATAATAATAGTATTATAAAATTTTAATGCAGTGAATATTACTTCAAATAGTAGTCTAATTTCTTTGCTGTGTAAATCATACTTTGATAAAGCAGTTAATAAAGTCGTAATAGTTTTGTTTTTAAACTACGTTTTCAGTTGAATAAAACATTTTATGGATACAAAAAAAAAGATGTTTTTTAAACTACTATGCAAAACATGATACTAAAAAATACAAGCCAATGTATCTTTAAATAGTTATTAAGCTTATGCTTATAAATGTTCAAACATTATTTATACTGACCTAGAGAGTCAAACTTATTTTACTAAATTTAAAATTCGTGTACATTGTTATTTAGCATTTGAACCGAAATAAGTTCACGAGCAAACGTAAAAATCTTAACATATGTAGATAAATAAGAACGGTTATCCAAACAGTTTTGGCTAAAAGCCTTAACTATGTATTTAATTCTTTTTAGAGAGTCTAAAAAATGTTATCATCGTTCAAATATTGAATAAGGTTTTGTAATATAAAAAAGTAAATGTCTGTTGAAGCTGAAATTAAAGCATTAGTTGAGTCCTCCAAAATTGGGAAACAGCTGAAAGAAAAACTGATTGCCATTGGAAGCAAGAAGGACAATGAATTTAGTTGTTTTCAAGCTGAGATGCTTAAGTTGAAGAAAGATTATAATGAAAAAAGTAGAATTATTGAAAATAACATTGATCAGATTCAAAAAGATGAATTCAGCAGTAAGAGAATAGACAATATAGAAAATAGAATTACAGAATTACAAAAAAGTTTCTCAGAATTTAAGTCTGATTTTTCTTCTAAATTTAACAAGTTTGAAGCTAAATTCTCCAAATATGCTGATGCTATGCAGAAAAGTGAACCAACAGAAATTATCACAAACATAAGTACCAAATTAAATTTAGTAGCAGAAAAAATAGATGCTGAAAATGAACAAAAACTGAAAGAAAAGAAGGCTTTAAATGTAATAATATTTAACATTCCAGAAAGTAAAAATCCAACTCATAATGCACTAGAAAGTTGCAAAAATGATCTAAAAATAATTCAACAAGTATTAGGAGAAAATAAAATGAAAAAAGAAGAATTTAAGTCACTTTATCGAGTTGGTAAAATTGCAGCTAACAAAATCAGACCAATTATAGTCAAATTAAATAATTTAGCATCCAAACACAGACTGTTAAGACTGAGAGATTTGAAAATGTTTAATGGTGAAATTTAATCAAAAGTCTACATCAACCCTGACAGAACTCTCTTGGAAATTGAAGCTTTCAGAAAATTGAGAAAAGAAGTTAAAATAAAGCAAGCCATCGCTGATGAGAATAAGTTGGACATAAAATATGTTATAAGGAACAACAAGATAGTTGAACTGACAAAACAGCCCTTTCGTTACCGCTCCCAGGACATCTTGGATTAGTGGAGGAAATCGTGAGTCAACGGGTATAAACTTATTAAGTGATAGGATTAATTTTAACACTAACAAGTTTTCCTATATAAATTGTAACAACAACTATTTAAAAGTTTGTTACACTAATATAAGATCTGTTTTAAATAAATTTTATATTTTAGAGAACTATATAAATTTGAATAACATTGATTTATTTTTTTTGACTGAAACATGGTTGACTAATAAGGTCAACGATGCCACAGTGTGTCCTTTTAACTATAACATTTACCGAAGTGATAGGTCTAGTAGGGGTGGAGGTGTTGCTATCCTTTTCAAAAATTCGCTTAAAGTTATTAAAGTTAAAAACGATTCTATCTCTACTAGCAACATCAATTTTGAATACCTATGTGTAGATGTAATTTAAAAAAAGATGAAATTAAGATTTTGTTGTGTCTACCTTCCTCCACTGTCTGCTAGATGCGCACTGACTGTTCAAAATGTAATTAAAATGATTAAAATGGTTTTTCCAAAAGAGTGTTCTTTTTATGTTCTTGGTGATTTTAATATGACAAATATAGATTGGAGGATTCCTAGCACAGATTTCAAAAAACCCCATGAGTGTTTTCTTAATTTTTGTACAGACAATTTTTTAACCCAAGTAATTGAAAATCCAACCCATAAGAATGGTAACATTCTTGATCTCATAATTTGCAATCATTTTGGTCTAGATAGAATCATATCACACTCAACTAATTTTCCATTAACAAACACTTGTGACCATAACTTGCTTTCACTAAAAATTAAAATTGAAAATAAAATAGTACCTTTTGCTAAAGAAGTCTCATATGACTATAAAAAAGCAGATTTTGAAAGCATCAATGATTTCCTGTCAAAAATTAATTGGACCTCTTTATTTAAAAATTCAGAAAATCTCCAGCATTTCTACGATCAATTCATCAGCTCAATCCAAATCTCAATCAAACGTTTTGTTCCAATTTTTTCTAAAAATAACAAAAGTAAAAAATATCCATCTCATATTAAAAAGTTATTAAAAGAAAAAGCGAATCTATACAAAAAAAGTAAGACAAATAAATCACTTTTGATAAAATACAAAAACAAGTCTAAAGAATATCAATTAGCTGTTAAAAAATACAACTTTGAATATGAAAACAAATTCTGCAAAAACCCAAATTTAAAAAAGTTTTATAGCTACGTGAAATCTAAACTTAAGTTAAATAATTCCATACATCTCTTATATGATAATGATAAAAACAAAACAGTAACCTCAGATTTTGAAATAGCAACACTTTTTAACATAAATTTTCAAAAAGTTTTTAAAAAAGACGAGAGTTACCAGTCTTTTAAGCTACCCCAAAAGAATTGTAGTAAAATGCAAAATTTTTTCATAACCTATGAAGACATTATAAGTTCAATTAACCACTTAAAAGATAAAATCATAAGAACGCCAGAAAACATTCCACCCTATTATATCAAGCATGTTATCCAATCAATAATATTTCCACTTTCATTAATATTTAATTGCTCTCTAGAACTTTCTGATGTTCCTAAACAATGGAAAACATCTTTTATTATTCCTGTGCACAAGAAAGGTAATATACACGATGCATTAAATTACAGACCAATATCTCTAACAAGTGGCTTTTCAAGAATTTATGAACATATTGTATCTGTAAAAATTCTCAATCACCTCTTTGATAACAAATTATTAACTAACAAACAGTTTGGTTTTGTTCCAAACCGCTCATCAACCATTCAACTGTTAACATGCTTACATTCTTGGTTAGTTCCTTATCTCAAAAATGAATTTACTAAAGTAGTTTATACGGATATTCAAAAAGCCTTTGATTCAGTATCACACGAAAGATTATTAAAAATTTTAAATCAGTATGGGCTACATGAAAGCTTAATTGATTGGTTTGATAACTTTTTAAATAATAGATCACAAAGAGTACTCATCAATAATACGCTTTCTGACTCTTTAACAATCTACAGTGGAGTACCACAAGGTGGTGTAGTTGGTCCCCTTCTCTTTTTAATTTATATTAATGATATTTGTTCAAACATTGATATTAAAAGTGAGTTAAGCTTATTTGCAGATGATGCCAAAATCTTTAGTCAGTCAAATACTTCATTACAACTATCTTTAGATAATATTTACATATGGTTAAAAACAAGAAAACTAAACTTAAATCCTAGCAAATGTAAAATTCTAACCATTAACAAAAAAGAATCTTCTCCAACTGACCTCTTAATCAATAACATCAAGTTACCAGAAATTAAAGTTTTTAAAGATTTAGGAATTTATATTTCCAAAGATTTGAAATGGAATCAACATATCAACTATTTATATAAGATTGAAAAAACTACATGTTATCAAATATTGAAAAGTTTTAAAACTAATTCTGCTTCAATTCTGACAAAACTATTTAAAACATACGTTCGCCCTAAACTTGAGTTTAGTACCCAAATTTGGTCACCCCATTTAAAAAAGGATATTAACAAAATTGAATCTGTGCAAAGGAGTTTTACCCGTCATATTTGTAATCGTTGCAACATATCTTACACGTCATATAATGATAGAATGATTAAATTTGGATTGAAATCACTGGAATATAGAAGATGGGAATTTGATTTATTAATTCTTTACAAAATTATCAATGGCAAATATAAAAGTTTTTTTAACCAGTTTTTTAATTTTTCCCAAAATAAATATCAACTAAGAGGAAATAATTTGAAAATAAAATGTAAACATGATTTTCAAAACAGTCAGTGGCAAGGCGCATTTTTTCACAGAGCAAAAGCTATGTGGAACAGACTACCTCAGGATATAGTATCTTGTGAGAGGGTAGAACAATTTCGTTTAAAGCTAAAAAGATTTGACTTAAGTACGATAAATACCAGTAAAATTAACTAATTTTCCACTGTAACAAAAGGAAAAATATTCGTTTCCCTACGCCTCCCCCCTACAAACTATTAGTTACTTATATATTTTGTAGTTATGAATATTGTTTTATAAGCCATGATTTTAGACAAACTTTTTTACTGTGTGTACTAAGTAATATATAAAATTGAATTTTTTGAACTGAATTTTCAATTTAGTTCATTTGTTTATCATATTGTGTTTAACTTTGTGTTTCCATTTAAATTATGTTTGTATATATATATATGTATAATTTATCTTAAAGTTTTGAATATAAGTTTATTTTCTTTTTCTCTTTTTGTGTGTCCTGTTTAAGTGGCTCAGGTTTTGATGCCTGAGTCCAACATTGCACAACAAACAATATAATAATAATAGTTTTGTACTGTGGGCAAAACTCTAAATCAAAATTGATAAGGCTTTTATAAGTGTAAAAAACTATTTTTTGTACACTCAAGCGTGAAATCATCAACTAGTTATCATTTAGCTTTTGACAAACAATAAAGTAAAATTCAAAAAGTTCAAAGTGGTCTACCAAATCCAAAATTTCGGATTCGGCCGAATCCTAATCAGAATCTTACTTTGAATTTATGATTCGGCCGAATACGAATCCGAGTTTTTTTTAAATTTAGGATTTAACTGAATCCGAATCCAAACCTCATTATGAAATTAGGATTAGGCCGGATTCAAACTCAAGTTCAAAAAGGAAGGTTTCGTCCAAATCCGAGTCCGAATCCTGATTCGGTAGATCATTAATTTTAATACGTAATGAAATATTGATTAAAATGTTATAAAACTAATACTACAATCATATAAAACTAATACTACAAAATTAATTTAATAACATAATAAAAACTTTTTGTAAGAAAGCATTTTCCAATGTAATTTACATTAGTATGTAAGAAAAATCGATTAGTATATTCAATTATGCATATAGATATATATAAACAAATACTAATGTTGAAAAAGTATGTTAATTTTAATATTTCTGATTGAAATATCTTGTAAACTAATAATGGGTTTATGTACTACAAAACTTAATTGGAAAGTTTCTTATTATAGTCAAAATTGTGTGCAAGGTATTTTTTTTTTAATTTAGTAAAAAAATTCTATAAAACAGCGCGAAATATGTGTTGCAAAACCCTTCCCCACAAACTACGGTGGTTGGAAACGTTGAGCATTCACAAAATTCGAAAAAAAATTGAGATTGAATTAAAAGTCTATCGAAGCTACAGATATAAAGTTTATAAAAAAACGTTTACGAAAAAATATATACTATAAAATATGTTTAAAAATTATTTTTTACAATTGAATAGTAAAATTAACAAATAATATAACTGATTAAAACCAGTAGAAATAAGCTTATTTAAATTATTTTTTTTTAAGAGAGATGAAAAACTTAGTTTATGACTTTTTCTCAGTCATTTTCAAGCGTAGATACCTTACAAAACAAACCTTATATTTGTTATTCCGTTATTTTTTTTATTGTTTTCTATAAGAGAAACTTGGTAAAATTTTCATGTTAAACAAAATACCTAAAATAAAGAATAACATTTAAGTTTTATTACTGTGCATAATTTTTGTGCACAATGGAAAACATTTGAGTGTAGTTTATTTACTAAATGGGTAATATTTTAAACAATTTACTGAGTCCAAGTATTTTTTACACAGTTTTTTGAGATTAGTAGTTTCTTTTGTAACAAAAAAATTATTATAAAACTAAGAAATAAACACTGCTCAAATGCTAATCTGTCTTTTTCACATTTTTAAGTAGAAATAGTGAAGTCTTTTTATTGTTTAAAAATGTAAGCAGGCACTGAAAACGTGATTAATCAATTCAAACCAAGTCACCGAAATAAAAATTAGCTTAAATTATATTTTTTCTAAGCGTGCAACATTTACATGTTCGCGGACCGCAGAATTTCATTTTCCTGGGCCGCATTAAATTTTTAAAAAACTTACTTGCGGGCCGAAGATGATTTCGGCGAAGATAACTCGGAAATATCGTCTGATGGTTGGTATGTTTAGACACACACATGTATATATAGAATAATTAGATTTGTATAGATAAAAAAATAATAACCGGAAACTATGAGAAGGACTTTATTTCAACTAATATAGTAACAAAATTAAAAATAAAACAAAAATATGTTTTTAAACTTCAATTATGTATTGCTATTTATAACGTTTTTCTTAAAGATTTTAGCTTTCGCAAAGTCATCCAATTTTTAAGGTTGCTTGCGGATTTCTTTTTTCATCAACACTATCGGTGAAGTTATCAATTGTCCAAACTCAACATTGTACCCGCATTTTTTGTAAAATTCCACCACATCGTGTGAGGAACTCACCACGCAACAATTAAATCCTCTTTGAATACCCACACCTCAGCAGCCAACAGCATCCTCTTACCAAGCTTTTTTCCTCTGTAATCTTCTGATACTGCCACTAAAAACAATAAGTTATTTATTATAAAGTACATAGTTTATGAACAGTTAATCCCTATAGATTTATAAAATGAACTTTTACTTCTGTAGATAAACTTTAGAATTGAAAACATTTTGAACCAAATTAATTATATGTCTTGACTAGTTATTATTTTAAACTTTCTTTAAATATAACACATCAAGCTGACTTACCCAAATCGAGCTCAACAGTAGTGTTTGTTTCAATAAATTTTTCCCAGAGAATTTTTTTAACATCATTAAAGTCTTTTATTTTTTCGACAAGCACATATCCCATTATTTTATGAGGAATAACGGAAGTATCCATGTAAGCAAATGAAGTTTGTAGTTCATCACAAGAATTTGCTAATGACTCCATCCTGTTTTTTATTTGTTATTAAACTTATTTAATTATAAATCTACAAATTTTCTTATTTTAAGTCATCAAGTTAGTAGTTCATCACAAGACTGTGCTAGTATATCTGTCTGGAGTAATAAGAATATTATTTGATATATACACAAATAGAACAACTTTAAACTACCAACTAACTCAACAGTATATCAAAACATCAGTTTCAAACTTTAAGTAAGAGTTTCTCATACTAAAAAAAACTAATTTAGTTTAGTTTAGATGTTAAAAGTATTACACAAAGGCTTAGGCTTTATACATAATTAGCAATCTGTAAACTAAGTAAACT
Source organism: Thalia democratica (assembly GCF_965202585.1). Classification (NCBI taxonomy): domain Eukaryota; kingdom Metazoa; phylum Chordata; class Thaliacea; order Salpida; family Salpidae; genus Thalia; species Thalia democratica. The sequence continues at coordinate 11,655,852 of NC_139166.1, forward strand.
TGAGGTTGTAGTTTATGAACAGGTATGAGCTCGAATTTTCTCGAACCATTTTTCACATGCATTATTTTTGTATTTTCACCTATTTCGCTTATTTTTTGTTGGTTATTATAGTTTTCTATTAAAAGTTTAAGTAAATCATTATAAAATTATTCAAACATTACGGACTTTTTACTTATTTAGACAAGAAAAGAACACAATATTTAAATAACTCATACATATTTAGAGCTATTTTTGTCATTTGAATACAAAACTAACAATTATTTAAATTATTAAAATATAAGAACTACAAAATAACAATTAAAACTTGTTAAATTTATTACATATAATTTACTCCAGTAAAACTACAAATCAATAAAATAGAAATAAACGCCTAAAGAAATATCACGTATTAGCAAAAGAAAAAACAGTGTAGTTTAAATAAAATTGCTTAAATTGAATTGGGAACAATATAAAAATAAATTGTACGTACATTATACTTCTTTAGCTGCTAAATACAAATGACAGATTTATTTGCTGTCTTGGTATATTTACATTAAACTTCTAAAAACATATGGTTTAATACTATAATAAAATACTCTTGAAAATAGAATATCTATACCATAAACTCTAACTTTTATTATTTTTTTAAAATTAGCAGTTATATAGGTACTATAGTTGTTCATCTAAGAGTTGCTCTTTTAGTGAATTTCTTCTTTGTGCTTAAGTAAATGTAAAGTAAAGTTAAGCCTAAATTTAATAATAAGTTAAGTTATATAAATTTTTAATATTTAAATGAAATAAAGATATATTTTAACCTTACTTTAAATGCGTTAGTAAAAAACCTAAGTTTTGTATGATTTTTTTTTCTTTATCATTTTTTTTATCTTACAGAAATTCCTAGTTTGTCAATTTTTTGATGGTTTTGGACCAAAATTAATTAAGAAAAACCATAAGTAAAAAACTCTTGATATATTATTATAAAAAAATGCAGTTTTTAATTTCGCAACTTCAAATGCAATTCTTTTTTTTATATAAAAAACTATCGCCTTTAACTTTAAATTTTTTCTTAACTTTAACTTTTTTAACAGTTATTTCTATTACGTTTATGGTTTGAGCAGGTTAAATAAAAGATCACTAATGTGTCTATCTATATATGTAATGTGACAGTATACGCTAGTATGAAAAACGTAATAAAGAGTATAAAAATTATTCCTAGTATACTTAAAGCAAAAAAACAATTAAATCAACAATTTTTTTTGCGTCTTTTTTAAATTAAATTTGTTAAAATTTAATTTTGGAATAGTTATTGATACTTTTCGATAGGTAGGATAAGGCTAATGATAAAAAGCGCTTTAGAAAAAAAATTGCTGAATTTTTTTTTCAACGTTTTTCAGCTTAATCTGACCTGAGTTTTACTTCCCAAAAAAAATTTAAGTAGCAAATCATTATTCTTATGTATAACGTTTAAATTAAAAATTAATGCAAAAAGTATAAGAAAATACCTGAAATCTGATATGTTTTTTCGAAAACCCTAAAATAACCTTTTATAACCAATAATTTTTACATGTATACTTCAAAAATAATGAAAATTAAAAATATTGTAAATGTGGTGACAAAAAAAAAGTATTAACTTAACAATAAAAAGTAAGCTACTAAAACTTGTGAATTCTTACAATGGTTTTTTAGAACCAAATGATCAGTAGAAAAAATATTTAAAAATGTGCTAAATGTTTAAATGTTTAAATAAAAGTTATAAAGCTTTAGTTACAACTTAGCATTATATAGTTTTATTACGATTATAAGTTATAAGCTCTAAGTTAAAGTTTAGTTATAAATTATTATAAGGGCTAATCCCTAACTAGAGTTAAATGGCTTAACATAATTAAAAGGTTTTTGTTTTTAAAATAGTAAAAGATTTTAACAGAAATGAAGAAAACGTTTTTTTTTTAAATTATTAGAATACATAAAACTCCTACAAAAAAATTGTAACTATCAGAAATAACAAGTCCAGCCTAAGTACATTGTAACTTAAAGTACATAAGTAATATTCTAAACCAAAAAATAGTACTTTAGTATTAAAAATATTAATTTAAAACACTAATAACAATTATAAAACATCCACATATAAAAAAAAACACTAAAAAGAACACTTGAAAACTGATTGTAATTAAACACTTATTTTTTTATAGAAAAAAAGTTAAGTAAAAAGTTTATATGAAACCAAAATTCTAAAAGTCATAAAAGATTTGTTTTACAGGGCAATATTTTTAAAAAAATGGAGTGCATTAAAAAAAGTAAAAATGATCTAAAATGCTTTTTTAGGTAAATGTTAAATACATATTTTTTATGTGGTTTTTATGTTAGAGAGAAAGTTAATATCAATTTATAAATTGAAAATCATTTTCAAAACTTTTAATTATTATGCATCATTTCAGCAGCATGAATAAGATATGCATTTGTGGAATATAAAATGAAATCAAGGCAAATAAAATAAATATATTTATAAATAAAAAATTATAAAAAATATGTCTTGTAAATGAAAAAGAAATTCATAGAATTTATTTTTTCAGCGTTATAGAAGGTTTAAACTAGTTATTTCAAAAAACGTTCATCGATTGTACTAAAATGCTTTAACCACAACTTGAAAAAACTACTTTTCGGAAAACAAATATTAAGCAATTAAGAAAAATTTATTGAATTTATAAACCAATAATATTATTGTACACTGTGCAGTTTTTCCATTGATAACAAAGCAAAATAACTATTTCTGAGAAATTACTAAACATTTTTTCTGTTTTATCTTAAAATGACATGCTCGATTGATTGTAAAAGAGTTTTCTATTAAAGTGTTTACAGATTATGATGCGTGTAAAGATTGTGTAAAAGATTTTGAACTAATTTTATAAATTTTATACCCAATCTACGTGTAATAGTTTAGTCAATTATTACAAAAATTTAGATAGCTTTTAGATGATTGCTTAAAATTTTATCTTTTTTTTGTCACCCTAAATAGGCTAACTCAGGCAAGAATGAAATAACTCAGGATAAATCAGGCAAGTTTTTTTTTTTTATTTCCTGATACTTTTAATATTTCTCGATAATCTGAATCTAATTTTTTCAAAATTTTAACTGATATTTAATTGTACCTGTTCAATTTTTTATCAAAAGCTAAATTTCTATTAATTGAGAGGTTTTCTGAAAACTTTTTTAAAAATAAATCTAATATTTAAAAATAGATTAAGAAAAACTTAAGCTGATTTTGAAAAGTTTAAGATAATTAAAGATAGTTTATTATCACTCAGGATATTGTTTTGTTTTAATTAAACAGTGGCAACCCTGACTCTTTCTTTTTAAAATTAATGCAGTCACACATCAAATTTAGTAATTAAAAAGTACAAGACTTCGAATGTAACTGATATAAGAATAATTATTTAAGAGTATGAATTTTATAAATTACAATAAAATCCAAAATTAAATGCTTAACTAGTGGTGGAGATATTTGCTTTTACAAAACCACACATGAATTTTTATCTTATAAAACACATTGTGAAATTTACGTATCATATAGCAGAACATGTAACCTGCTTTCACTAAAACCTTATTTTTAACATGCTGATTGCTGAAGTAATATAAACATGATTTAGTACTTTTTTGTACAAGGCACTTGTAATAAACTAATGAAAAAAGTTTTTCAAAACGCACAAGTCTTTATAAAAAACATATTAAATAAAGTTAATGTGTAATTTACTAATTAAAAGTTTAAAAAATATATAATTATCTTTTTAATCCTGATAACTCAATACTTTATGCAGTGGTAATATAAATAAGGGTAGTAGTTCAACACAATTAACTTTTATACACATACTTAGTTTGCTTTAAAATATCATATAAAAGTTACCCTTTTCAACTTATAAATTGGAAAACATATGTTTCAAGGTTTTCCTTCGATTTGTGCTAAAAGCAATAAGCATTTTTTATTTTTTGTATGGTGTTTCCCACAATTTTAGGATATGAATTGTACACTTAATTTATTACTAGAACTCATTAAAATTAAAACCTAGCTTATTAAAGTACTTGTAAGTATTAGATTTTACTTCTAACTTTAATAAATCAGACAACAAAATTAGAGTAATATATATTTTAAAAAAAGAGGAACAGATCATTGTTGTAACTTTATTTCAAAAATATAAGTTACCTTTTTTAGTAACTTGGAATCAAAACAATTCAAAAACAATTCAAGTTCAAAAGTAAAATACTTTAAAACTTTAAACAATGTGTACTATAAATTGTTCAAAGAACACCTAAACATTTAAGTATTAATTAATGAAGAAAAACTCGTTATATTTCAATACAAAAAACAAATAATATGCAGTTCTTAAAGGTCTAAAGATAACTTTTGGAAATATCACAATACAAGCTCCAGGTTTTATCAGCAACAATAAGAATTATAAGATTGCCTGATATACTTGCGTTCTTGTTGAATAACTTGTGACACTCAACATTCAAACACAAAAAAAATGGAAGAGTAAATGAAAGATGCAAGTTCCATTACAAGTTAATTTTCCTAATTATTTAAATTCTACTTCAAGAGATTCAGTCCAGGCTTGACATATTAGTAAAGAGTATACTAGTAATAATTTATTCTAAAAAAAGTATTTTAGTATTAAAGGCTTTACTTTAAAAACTATGAACTACTATAGAGTTCTGCATATAAAATAACAAATTTTATAAAAAAAAAATTCTAAAATCTTATTTTAATCCACTTCTAAAATTTTAGTGAATGATAAAAAACAGAGTACAGTAGAATACTTCTTTTAAACCCAAACTACAAAGCCATAAAGACTTGTTTTTCAGGGCATTATTCATAAAGAGCATTGTAAAACTTAAAATACGTCTAAATACTTTTTAAGGTTAATGTTAAAAACAAAAGTTAGTTGTTTATTTGTTTCATGTTGTTTTGAGATTAGAGAGAAGGTTAATAATTATTGTAAAAATCTTAAAAATCTGCACCGTACAAGATTGGCATTTGATTGGCAATCCTTCCCCGCACAGCTGAAACACCATCATAAGTCTGCACCACTACTTTGTATTAACCTCCTTTTAAAAATATTCACAGCTCTGTCTGAATAAAATTTAATACTACTTCAGGATTGACTCTGCCTGGCTGAAATGTGGTCAAAAATTTTTTTTACAATTTTGCAGTATTGTATATATCTGATGAATATAGACAATTGATTTTGGACAGAAACATCTGCAGTTTCATCAGCAACATAGATATGAAGAATGCCTCACTGACTTGAGCTATAACTTTGTTTTTGTAAACTTAAAGAACAAATTTAAGTTTTTCATTCCGTATTGTATTTTAATTTCCTTTAAACATAGTACTGTAATCCATGTGGTCACTTATATCTTTGTCTAGAATGCCTACAAAATTTAGCAAAGATCTGATTCATATCATTTTTTCATCACTCCTTCAAGTGCAATCTCTTGCAACCACAAAAAAGAATAATGTCAATAGTTATCCAAAAACATTTTATGTTGTTCTGGACTTTTATATTCTGCTTATCAATAATGTCCTTACAGCTTTGACTTAAAAAGTGATTAACAGTTTTTTTTTTATTAAAATAAACTAGACTAAGCTGTTTATATGGCTCAGTGAGTTTTTATGATATCTTTTAGGTCTGTTATAAATGTTCTTGAAGCCAGCTTGAGACAAAGCTACTTCCTCCCTAAAGAGCAAGCATAAGAAACAAAATAAAGTTATTGTTTCTCAGCAACCGCAAAGCTATTGGTGCTTTGAATATAACTTTTGTCGAACTCTCTCTTAATTGTTGTACCTTTAAAAAGGTTTAACTAAAACTATATAGGTCAAAAATTTCAAATACTTAAGTTTTTATTTATAAAATCTATATATATGATATAGGTTGTTTTATACTAAAAGATAACATATATTATAAATACATACTTACTTTAATTTTTAATAAATTAGTTTTCTTTTGATTTAGGTATTACTGAATATTTAAAATCACTAAAAGATAAATGTAATAAGAATAACATAAAACTGATTATGCAAAAACAAAGACAAGTTCTGTTAAACAAAGACAAATACATAATTTTGTCATAAATTGACTTTTAATTATACCCTTTAGTCTTTTAAAATGTTAAAGCAATTTGTATTAAAGTTAAAAAAAACTGTAAATATATTTATATTTACCATCTTCAATCTAATTACTGTTTAGTGTAGGAAACTTATTTTAAGACTTATACTAGTTACCTACTGAATCCGAGTCTTGTTTTCAAACTAGGATTCGGCCAAATCAGGATCCAAATTTCAATTATAAAATAAGAATTCGGCCGAATCTGAATTAAAATAGTTTCACGATTTGAGTCCTTAAGATTTAAGCTGCTAATAATGTGAATACAATACAAGCATAAAAATATTAGATACTTTTTATTTTATTATTTAATTAGTAACTTAAGTTTGAACAACATTTTTAACTAGTTAATCGTTAAATACCATTTAATTTTAGAATAATTTATTTTACAAGCAAAAAAAAAAACCGAGCTTTTTGCTGTAAAAATATCAAGCTACATACACAAGAACTTAGTTTCAATATTTTAATATCCATGCAAGCAACATTAACTGTTAACTTGTATTTTTTTTATACAAATAAACAATCATCGACTTTAATAGGTGCTTAAAGCAAAAACAAGTCACGAACAAAGTTAAAATATTTTACTTTTAACTTAAGAGTTAGTTTTTAATGTTACCATATACAAATTAAAACATAAGCTTTTGCAAGTCTTCATATTTATAAAACAAAGTGCAATCGAGAATAAAATTGAGCAGTTATAAATTTAATAGTAAAACCAACTCTAGTAAAAGAATTAAAAAATAGAAATACAATTGGAATAAAAAGTTTTTGAATTCCACTTAGGTTTGCATTTTACCATTACAAAAAAGAAATATAAATCACCTGAGCAACTGTTTAAAAATATAAAACGAACTACAATTAAACAAGATGTCTTTCTTATACTACAAAAGACTATTCTTGCTTTTATAAGTTGCGGTAGAAAATAAAGTTTCGCTGGTCTTTGGAAGCAATCAGTTACGCTTTTCTTACAAATTACGATCTTCAGAAAATAATATTTTAGAATACACAGAAGATGATAGAGCAGCAAGACATTTCTTTGCAAAGCTAGCAGATTCTGATATTTTGTCTTGTTCAAGTTCCACCAGTTTAAGACTTTATCCTCTTCGGCTTTTGCATTCAAATTCTCTGTAGCAAAAAGAACTATTTTTTCTGCCTTGATTTATCAATCAATAGAATCCTTTTTATCGTCCTCCTATGTAGCTGTGTTTGATTCTACTTTAAACAACGAATAGTTAGTTGAAAAACATAGAAATTTACTAAGGGTATTGATTTTGGTTTCTCTGGTGGCAATATAGGAAAGTCACCTCTTTGAACAGCTCGAAAAATAATCTTTTTAACATTAAATTTTAGCTAGTATTTGACATTATTATTGAGGTAAGAAGGGAAAGAGGAAAGACGATGTCGTGCATCAAGAGCTGTTGTGACTACTATAATTTGTTGTCATTCATGTATAGGTTGTTTTTACTGGTATACTTAAAGGTGAGGAATGTACAGCTCCTGACTGTTTTTCGATTTACATTAGAATCCAGCCTGTACATGAAAAGGACCTACCCACAAAGTTCAATTTTACAATTTTTTTATGAAACTTTGTATCATACTTTTGCAAAACAGAACTGTAAGAATTTGAAATAAAACAATGTTTAAAAATGGCTTCTCAAATTAATGTCTACTGATAAATGATTATTTCATCTTTTAATTTTGTATTGTTCTAACTTGTTCGGAAAATCTTTTTGTCAAAGCATAGTGTTTGTTTAATTTTTATATTTTACGTACCAATCGTAGTCAATTACTATGTCAATTCTATATGTAGACATTACAAAAACATCTGACATGTCTCAATCTACACCTAAAATGTCACGTTTGAGAATTTTTTGTTAGTTAGAAGGATATTCAGAAAAGTGATCAACCGTATCTATAAGATTAGATTCCGGTCAAATCCTAAACTTTTATTTAAGTTAGAATCCGACCGGATATGGATGTCGATTTAAAAGAAGTATCCAATCAGACTCCGATAATTTTTTAAAACAAGGATCCAGCCGGATCCAGACTTAAAAAGACATTATTTTGATACTGGATCTCGTTAATCACTAATTCGAAATGCTCGAAATAGTCACCAAATAAGAGACAAGTCGTTTATTTTTTTGTGTTTTTAAATTAAAAACGAATTGTAAGCTTTATTATTATAAGAAACTTAACAATTTTATATAGAAAAAAATGAAAAAAAGTTATTTGAATTTTTAGGTTATAAAAATATGTTTTTGATGTTTTTATTTAATTTAACCCAAAAATTTTTATATTTACAAAGCAAGAAAAACTGTTTTATGTGTTTTTTTTTTGCTAAATTGAAAAAGAATCGTAAGCTTCACTAATTTTTTTTTTCAAAAACGTGTTTTTTACGAAAAAGTGTTAAAAAGTGCAAATATCTGATTTTGTTTGAATATCTGGGAAAATTCAGCTTATTTATTTTCATTAACCTCCAAATACTTGTTTAAAAAGTATTTTTAATAAAAAACACAAAAACGTTTTTGTAAAAGTTAGCGAACTTACATACACTTTTTTATATATTTTCAAATATATATTATACTTCTGAGTTGTTGCCCTTTGTTTTTTTTAGAACTTGAGTTTTTCAAATTTGAGTTGTCATGTAACCGCACAAGTCTTACAAAACATGATTGTATAAACCAAACAAAGTTGAACACTTGTATAAATGGTAGAGTTATGGGACGACGAAAGAATAAAAAACCAAAAAATACGAAAAAAAGAGTTGTATGCTTAATTGTCCTTGTAAAGACTTTAAAAGGTATCCAAGTGATGTGCATTTCGATAGACATAAGGTTTTTTCGTGCACCTGTTCTTAACACTAAATGTTTTATGCATTAATTTTGTCATCCATTTAAACAATATAATTAAAAGCTAAATTACGTTCTTTTAAAATACGCCTTTATGCCCTGGTATTGAAATGAAATAAATATAAGAGTAAAAGATTTCTAAATTTTTATATAAAATTATTTTAATATCTGATAAACTTGCAAACAACCTGATCATTTCTCAATTGCTGATTATTAAGAATACTCAGGCATATTTCAAACTAAAATATTTTAGGCTAGCTCAGGAATGCTTATAAAGAGTTCGGGAATCGGGATAGTTTTATAAAAATTTAAACATATTTGTTGTACTTTTGATTTATTGCCTAACAACCAAGTACTATTTGCTCTTGAGATCTAAAATTTTTATTGTTTAAACTAACACATTGTTGCCACACACTTTGGCTACCTCTAAAATGAATGAAATTATAAAAAAAATGGCTAATTTAATTTTTTTTTCAATTTAAACAAAAAAACCTGAGATTTAATTAAGTTTGTTTTAAAATTTTTGCAAAGCTCTTGCTAGTTTTTTAATTTTACACAATCTTAAAACTGTTTCATGTCTCTGAAGCTTATATTTTGTAATAAAATCTCTGTTTATTTGGTTCTCAAACCTTTTTAATTGTGAAGATTTTCTTATTATTCAAACTTTATTATCAATTTAACTGTCAGTTTTTGTCTCTTAGTACTTTATATATTTTTATAAAAACTAGGGTTATATCAGGCTAATTTTAAATATCTTAATATATCAACAAACCTAGGTTATTTTGAGTTTTTAAAGATTTTTGAAAAAATCATACTACTTTTTAATTCTGTACAAAACCCAAGTAATTTTTTAACTTTTTTGAAGAAATTGGCAAATTGTTTTCTTATATTTAAACAATTTTCAGTAAATTCAGCTTTAAATATTCCTTTTTTGCATACTTAATTATTGTTCTATTATAATACTTAATTATGAATCTAAATATCTAACTTATCTGTTCGTCTACTATACCAAAGGTATTTTTCATAGCCTTCTGCAAACTAATAGTCAGAATGCATATACTTTTAGTTCCATCTTAAGTGATTTCAGTATTATAGATTATCTTAAAGTGTATTTCTCAATGAACAAGGTTGTTACGCAATCACGATTTTTCGATTTATTTTTTTAATTTCAGGATGACTCAGGCCAGCTAGTTTATATATATATATATATATTTTTTTTTAAGCTGTTTTTTTTTCTTAAATATATAAATATTTTTCTTAAATAGATAAAGTCGATAAACGCAAGATTTTTGTGCACCTGGTCTTAAAACCAAATATTTAAAGTTTTTTTTGTCGTTTAATAAACCATAAAACTCAATGCTAAATTTTTATCTTTTTAAATACGTCTTTATGCCCCTCTATAAAAAAATTAATGAAAATAAAATCAAAAGATTACTAAATTTTTATAAAAGTCTGTTTTAATCTATTTAAAATATTCAAAACATAACAATTCTTTTATTCTTTGTTTCTAAAGAATATAGTGATTATAAGATATTAAAGATATAAGAATATTTTTAAATAATTTGGTAGGTTAATAATACAAATAAACTAACTTTGATTTTTTTTCAACGTTTTAGGAAGTTAGGTAGGTGCTCAGCCTCAGCCCATAGAAAAAGTGAGAAATTTTGGCTTTTTTTAGTTCTTGCATTGTATATAAAAAAAAAACTTACATTTTTTTAATATTCCTTAGTGAGTTAACTTTTTTTGTCATTAAAATAATTTTACGGAATAACTCAGACTGATTTAAAAAGTTAAAATTGAAATCAAATTTGAGGTTTAGTTAGGCTTGTTTTAGGTTTGATGCAGTGCTCTGGCTAGTTTTTTTCCACATTCTCAAAACTGTTTTATTGCCTATAAATCTTATTTTTTTTCTCAAAGTTCTGTTTTTTTAGTTCCAAACATTTTGTTATCATAATAGTTTCCTTATTATTTACACTAGATTATCAAAATAACTCTCAGTCTTATCTCTTACTACTTTTTTTTTATCAAAGCTCAGATTAAATCAGACTAGTTTTCAATATCTTTTAATCACAACTAATTTGGGATATCTTAAATTTCAAAAGTTTTTTTTAATTTATGCTTTTAAATATTTTTTATATGGTAGAGCATTTATACTCTTTATTTGTGTAAAGAATGTCGTCAGTTTCGAAAGAAAACTATCATACTGTAACAGTATGTCAAGTTGCACTTGATTACTGTTTAGATTTTGTTGGAAGTTTTGAGCTAAAAGTTCATCCAAGCGTTAAAAGAAAGCTCGCAAGGTCAAGTTTTATACTGATGCAAGTTTAAGTTAGTTGTTTATTTGTTTCATGTTGTTTTGAGATTAGAGAGAAGGTTAATAATTATTTCCAAGGTGTAAAAATCTTAAAAATCTGCACCGTACAAGATTGGCATTTGATTGGCAATCCTTCCTCGCACAGCTGAAACACCATCATAAGTCTGCACCACTACTTTGTTTTAACCTCCTTTTAAAAATATTCACAGCTCTGTCTGAATAAAATTTAATACTCCTTCAGGATTGACTCTGCCTGGCTGAAATGTGGTCAAAAATATTTTTTACAATTTTGCAGTATTGTATATATCTGATGAATATAGACAATTGATTTTGGACAGAAACATCTGCAGTTTCATCAGCAACATAGCTATGAAGAATGCTTCACTGACTTGAGCAATAATTTTGTTTCTATTTTAAGAACAATTTTAATTTTTTCATTCTACTCTGTATTTAAATTTCCTTTTAAACATATTCTGTATTCCAAGTGGTATATTTATAAAGAACGTCTGCAAAATTAAGCAAATATAGATTTACAGTATCTTTTACTTCACTTCCTCTCAGTGAGATCTCTTGCAACCACAAAAAAGTATACTGTCAATTATTTTTTAAAAACATTTTCTGTTTTTTCAGAACTTTTAATTAGTGCTTATCAATAATGTCCTTAAGCTGTGACTCAAAAATTTTTTAATTATATTTTTATTAATGAGATAAACGAGACATGCTGTTTACATAGCTCAGTGAATTTTTATGGCTTTTGCCTCTTGCAGATCCGTAAGAAATGTTCTTAAAGCCAGCTTGAGTCCAAGCTACTTCCTCTCTAAAGAGCAACCATAAAAAAACAAAATAAAGATTTTGTTTCTTAGCAAACGCAGAGCAATTGGTGCTTGAAAATATAACTTTTGTTGAACTCTTTCTTAATTGTTGTACCTTTAATAAATGTTTAACTAAAATTATATCAGCTCTAAAATTTCAAAAGACTCAAGTTTTTATAAATAAAAGTCTGTATATAAGGAATAGCTTGTTTTAGATTTAAAAATACGATGTCTAATAATTACATACATACTTGAATTTTCAATAGATAAGTTTTCTCTTTAATATAAGTATAACTAAATCTTTAAAATCTTTGAAGGATAAATGTAACAAGAATAACATAAAACTGATTCTGCTAGTTAAACAAAGACAAATACAAAATTTTGTCATAAATTGATTCTTTGGTCTTTTTTGATGTTAAAGCAATTTGTATTAAAATTGAAAAGTTGTAAATATAATTTTATTTACCATTTTAAATCTGATTACTATTTAGTGAAGGAAATTTATTTTAAGACTTCTTTCTAGTTATCTACTGTACCCGAGTTTTATTTTCAAATTTGGATTCTTCCAAATCTGGACCCGAATCTCAATTATGAAATTATTATTCGGCCAAATCCGAATTCAAGTATTTTAAATATTGGAGTCATTAAGATTTAAGCTGCTTGTAATGTCAATACAATACAAGCAAATAAATAATAAATACTTTTTATATTATTATTTGCTTAGTAAATTAAGTTTAAAAAACATTTTAACGTTTTAATAATTAAATACTATATAATTTTAGAATAATTTATTTTACAAGTAAACAAATAACACTAATGATTTGCTAATAAAATATCAAGCTACATACACAATAACTTAGTTTCAATATTTTGATATTCATGCAAGCAACATTAACTATTAACTTGTATTTTTGTTATACAAAATAAATAAATCATCGACTTTATTAGATGCTTAAAGCAAAAACAAATCACTTACAAAGTTAAAACATTTTACGTTTAACCTACGAGTTAGTTTTTTATGTGACCACAAACAAATTAGAACATAAACTTTTTCGAGTCGTCAAAAAATTGCACTTTTTCGAGTCGTCGAAAAAGTGCAATTAAGAATAAACTGGAGCCGTAATAAATTTAATAAAAAAACTAATCATAGTAAATGCAAAAAAAAGAATATGAATTACGGTTGTAATAAAAAGTTTTATAATTTAACTTAGGATTACACTTTTACCATTACAAAAAATAAATATAAATCAACCTGAGCAACTGTTTAAAAATATAAAACGAACTACAATTGAACAAGATGTCTTTTTTATACTAAAAAAGAATATTCTTGGTTTTAAAAGTTCTAAAGGAAAAATAAAGTTTTGCCGGTTTTTGGAAGCAATCAGTTACGCTTTTCTTCGTAAAAATTACGATCTTCAGAAAATAATCTTTTAGAATACACAGAAGATGGTAGAGCAGCAAGATATTTCTTTGCAAAGCTGGCAGATAGAGGTATTTTGTTTTGTTCAAGTTCCACCAGTTAAAAACCTCATCCTCTTCACTTTCTGCATTCAAATTTTCAGTAGCAAACTACTCCTTATTTCTGCTTCAATTCATTTGTCAACAGAATCTTTCTGCTCGTTTTCCTATGTAGCTGTGTTTGATTCGATTTCAAACAAGGATTAGTAAATTGAAAACTTCTTCAGATCAAAATTCACAAAGGGTTGCGGTTTTAGTTCCTCTGGTGGCAATATAGGAAAACCACCCTTTTGATCAGCTCGAGAGAGGTATGCTTTTTAATATTAAATTTTAGCTAGTATTTGACATTATTATTGAGGTAAGAAGGGAAAGCGGAAAGTCAATATCGTGCATCAACAGCTGTTATGACTAGTATAAATTGTTGTCATTCATGTTTAAGTTGTTGTTACTGGTATAGTAAAAGATGAGCAATGTACGGCTCCCGACCGTTTTTCGATTTACGATAGAATCCAGCCTGTAGATAAAAATGAACCCACAAAGTTCAATATTACAATTTTTTATGAAACTTTGTATCATACTTTTACAAAACAGAACTGTAAGAATTTGACATAAAACAGTGTTTAAAAATAGCTTCTTAAATTAATATCTACTGATAAACGACCATTTTATCTTAATATTTTGTTCTGTTCTCAATTGTTTAGATTTAGAATATGTTTTTCGCAAAATTCTCAAAGCAAAGTGTTGGTTTAGTTCTGATATTTTACATACCAACCTTAGTCAATTACTATGTCAATTCTATCTGTAGACATTGCATAAACATCTGACACGTCTCAATCTTCACCTATCTTGTCACGTTTGAGAAATTTTTGTTAGTTAGATGGATTCAGAAAAGTGATCAACCGTATCTATAAAATTAGATTCCGGCCAAATCCTAAACTTTTATTTAAGTTAGAATTTGACCGGATCTGGATGTCGATTTAAAATAAGTATCGAATCAGACTCCAATAATCTTTTTAAATAAGGATCCAGCCAGATCCGGATTTAAAACGGCATTATCTGTATACTGGATCTCGTTAATCACTATTTCGAAAGGCTTGAAATAGTTACCAAATAAAACAAGTCGTTTATGTTTTTTGTTTTTTAAATTGAACACGAATTGTTAGCTCTAATATTATTTTCAGAAACTTAGTTATTTTATATAGAAAAAAACCCAAAAAGTTACTTGAATTTTTAGGCTATAAAAATATATTTTTGATGCTTTTATTTAATTTAACCCAAAATTTTTCATTTTACAAAGCAAGAAAAACTGTTTTATGTGTATTTTTTTTGCTAAATTAAAAAAGAATCGTAAGCTTCACTAATTTTTTTTTCAAAAACGTTTTTCAACGAAAAAGTGTTAAAAAGTGCAAATAAGTGAGTTTTCAATACTTCAAAACGATACCTTTTATTTCTTATTTTACTCGGAACTTTTATATGTTTTTAAAAGTATACTAAGTTTATTACATATATTTTTAATAAAATTTTATTTCAATCAGTTGAAGTTTTTCTCAAATTAATTTTTTTTAAATACAATAAATTGTTTGGCTAATACCATTTATGTGAACTACATTTTAAATTGTTTATAATTTTAGAATGGAAAGTCCTAGTAACTATGTAGACCAGTGTTCTCAAGTTGATAATGATATTCATATCAGTTTTACAAAACAAATAAGAAAAGACAATGGTTTGAGCTGTTTTATATGCTACTTGTTAAACTATTTTTATTGACAACAAAGTAATGCTTTTTAGCTGGGTATAATAGTCAAAAAAAATTATTTACTGTTTTATTATTGTTTGGAAAGGTCTTGGTCAACAGCTTGGACCAATTATAAAAAAAAAATATTTTCAATTATATATATGTTAAAAAATTAACTGTAATTTGTTTTTTATTAAGAAGTTACCATGGAGCCTCAGACAACAAACATGGAAGTTTCATCAATCAATAAACTTCTTAATGTTATGGTAGACCCAAACAATGTTAGTGACTACAATGTCAACCCATTGAAACAAAGTGAAGTTGTAATAAAAAATCCTGAGTTTTTAAAAAAATTTGAAAACTCTAGTAGAAATACCAAAAGTTAGTTTTATAAAATTTCTACTAGTTATGTAAACTTTATTTCTGCTTGATATATAAAACTGTTTGAAATTTGAACACATTAATATTTTAATACTAATAATAAGTTGACTTTTCTAATTTAATATTTTTGTTCAAAAACACCTAAATAGAAGGAAAAATTAAATACTTTAACAATGCAGGTATTGTTGATTACTAACAACTGACATTTTGATACATGAACTATTTTAACTTACAAACTATTATAAATGTAGCTTGATATGTGCTATTAACCCTATTAACTACAGCAGTTGAACTTTACTAATCAAGTTTTAACTTTTTTTCACAAACTCTGCTGTAAATATTAATCAAATACTTGTATTCAACAAACAAAAACGTTTTTATGCCTATAAGATGTGTAAATCAATTATTAAAGTTTTCATCAAAAAGCTTATCTTAAATTGAAAGTAGCTGTGGAAGTTCTGAATTGCAAAAATAATACTAAATACTTTTAAAACATTAAATTAAATTAACTTTTTAAATTCACAGGTACACTTAGTTATAAAGAAGTAATTCAAACTCAAGACAACATAATATTTTGTCTTAGAAAAGATATCATTAAGCTGAAAGTTGAGAATAAAAGTAAGCTGTAGTTACTTGTATGTTTTGAACTCACTTAGTTAAAATGGTTTTTGTATGGCAGTTTAAGATAAGGTTGAAAAAGTAATTAGTTATATTCTCATTAAATAAATACTGTTATTTTAAACTATATTTTCATCAGACTTGTCCAGTAATATGGAGAAAATTCCAAAACTGAAAGAAGATCTCTTCTACTTAGAAGTGCAAAAAAGAGCTCTATTTAGTTGTTGTAGTACTTTTTACAATGAATTAGACCTTGTAGAAAAAAAATTTAAAAAGTCAGTTGACTTATAAAATTTAGTAGTATAGAATTAGGTTTTTGTCACTTAAATTAAATGTATGATTAGGTATTCAAGACGTCCCAAATTAAATCATAACTGCTCTCTAACTGTTGATTTAATTCAGGGGTCGGCAAACTGCGGCCCGCGGGCCAAATGCGGCCTGCGAAGGGTAAATCTGCGGCCCGCGAGCACGTTATTTTTTTGAATGGAATGCGGCCCGCGAAAGAAAATTTTGCGGCCCGCGAGCATGTAAATGTGGCCCGCTGAGCAAAAATAAATTTTAAGTTAATTTTCTTTGATTAATTTAGTTTGAAGTCCTTGTATAACATTTTAAAAGAATTAAAAGACTTTACTGGACTAGCTTAGAAATTTAAAAAAGACAGCTTAGCATTCCACCAGGTTTTTTTTTCTCAATTTCATTATAACTTTTTTCATACAACAGTAAATTATTTTATGAAAAAAACAGTGTAAAAAGTGTTTCGAGTTAGTAAGATAGTTATATAATACCTATTTAGTAAATAAACTAAGTGTAAATGTTTTACGTTTCGTACAAAAGTAATGCACAGTAATTTACTAAAATGTATTTCTAAACAGTTTTGATTTTTATACGTTTATTATATTTAAGTTTCTATTACAGATGTTCTATTACTAAATGTTATATTTTAGTGTGCTCAAAAACATTTAAAATAAAATAATAATAAAAAATAAGGTTAAGTTTTTTTTTTACACCTTGATTTTTTAGAGGGTTTCTTTGCATTTTAAATTAATTCCTCTGCAACCAATTAACAAAGATGCTTATATTTTAAACCATTTTTTACTTAATACTTAACGAGATAAAATTTAATTGAAGCACAATTTTCTAACACTATTGTTTCTACGTGTAATATCTAAATGTGTACAGACGAACCTAAAACAATATATATGACATAAATTAAAAAACTTTTATTAGGTATACTTTTTCATTTTTCAAACTATGTTTTTGGCAAAATAAGTTAATTTCTATGCGTTGCATACTAATATAAACAGTTGCTGTTTTTTAGAGTTACCTATTTAGTACAAACTAGATTGAGAAATGGTAACTTATAAGTTTGTACATTTTTAGTCATAATAGTTCAAATTCGACAAAAAAAATTGTCACACACTCAGACTATGACTGTGTGAAGCATTTAAATCTCAGGCCAGTTTAGTCATTTTTCAGTTTTTGACTTGATTTGCTTTTTGTTTGGTAAAACATTGAATAGTTTTGGTCACTCAGACTGGCTTTTTTACTTCAAAGAGTGGTAAACTTAATTTATGATGTATGTTTTGTTCAATGCACAGTGTTGTTTTGAATTAAAGTATATTTTAAATTTTAAGTCTTGCAGCTGATTTAACTTATATTATTATTTATATTAATTATGTTCATATAAGTGTGAACAATTAGTGTTTCGAAAAAATTCCGGAAAAGCTTGGCATTTGACAATTTATACTTATAAAATCTGAAAAAGCCTTGAATATGTTAATTATTGAAAAAACCTGGAATTGTAAACAATTTTACATGTTAAGTAAGAAATTTCGGTTTGACACAAAAATCTACCATATAAATATTTTTTATTAAAAAACACATTTAAAGTAGCTTAACAGTATCTTGTAAATTTTTCTATATTATTTAAGACATTTTTTTTACCTTCAACTTAATTTTATACTAAAAATAGAGGCAAAAAGTTGTATTTTGAAAATCTTTATATTGGTGCATTGCCCCTCTGCTTTTAAAATTTCTTTAATATTCTTGTTTTTTGTATTGGAACTGCACCTAGAAATTTTACTAAAATGTTGAAATTAGGAAAACCACCTGTAATAAAAATTCTAAAATGAGCAATATCTGTTGTATCAGTTCTCTCATCTTAACAGATTGATTTTGTTAATAATAATTAATAATTTGGGTTATGCGGCTTAATAATCTTCAGGCATTTCCTAAACACGACTTCTCGTTGATTTGAAGAAATAAACAAAAATATTTAATTAACGCCAACACAACTTATTTAAATAAATTTTTAACTCTGACCGGTATCTTTTTTTAGTATTTACTTTTCCTACTTTATAATTTGCCTCAACAGTTTTCTTTTTTAGTCAGTCTGTAGTTACTGAAAAAAATCATGTGCGTTGTTGAAGCGATTTATTTTTTGTTTCTCGCAATAACTCCAAACTAACGTATTGTAGTTCTTATAGCTCCTCATATAACTCACATTTGCTCTTTTTAAATGCAATGTTTGCATAGCTGATAAAGAATTTCTATAATGCTCAATAAAAATAGGTTTTTCTCATTCATTAATAGCTTAATAAATTTATATACATTTGTTTAAAATATCTAAAATCTTAGTTGTCCATTTAGGCTGAATTATAATATTTTTTCTAGTTATATAATTAATTCACTGTTAATAAATTCGATATTTTTTTATTTTGTGAACCTTATTGTAAACATGGTTGCCAAACATTCAGGCTAGTTTGAAAATCTTAAAAACTAAGACTAGGTTAAAGATATTTAAGAATTTTTTTTAAAGCTCAAGTGTATCTGAAACTTTTATTTCAAACACTTTCAATAAATCTTTGAATTCTCAGAATAGTTTTTATGACAGTAGTGTAGTTTATTAATTGTAATTTTTTTTTGTCTATTTACATATTGTGCTTTTTTATCATAATGATATTTTAGTTATGATTTAAGCTTGATTAACAGAAAGTTTTAAGCTATTTTAAATTATAATAATCTTTTATATAATTCAGACATTTTTGCTTATAAAGTGGCAACCGTGTAAAAGACTAATTAATTACTAATAAAGTATTTTATTAAAGTACTTGAGCATTAATTATGTTAAAAAACTTGAATTAGCTTAACCACGGTATAAATAGGTATTAAATTTATTAAATTAACTAATTACTGAATTTTCAAAAGAGTGCAAACTATTTAAGACGCAAAAACTATTTTCAAAAGCTAACATTTTTTAAAATATGAAAAGATGGTTCATAATTTAAAAAATGTATAAAAGTGACCCATAAATGTTTTTCAAGCTCGGTTTTTATAGAGAGTTAGGTTGCAAGAATAATAATAAAAATAACTTATTAAGTTTAACTCATTAAGTTTTTAAGAAAGTACATACTTTATTAAATCTTAAGTGCATTAAACAATGTAAATTCTATTCCAATAGATATTTATATATTAAATAGGCATTCTATGTGTAGCTAAAAGTTATTTAAAGTAATAAATTGAATAAATATAAAACTATCTCTGGTGTGACCAAAACTAAAACTAAAAGATTATTCAAATATCACTAAAACTAAAACTGTGGCCCGCGAAGATTTTGAAAACTTGAAATTTGGCCCGCGAGCACCAACTGCCTGCCGACCCCTGATTTAATTACTAATGTTCATCAGAATAAAAGGGATATTGCAGTTACCCAAAGTGGTTAGTTTTTTTGCTATTAAATAATGTAGAATGTATTCTTACCCTTAAACCTAAAAAGTTTTTTGAGTCTTTTATAACAGCACTAATTCTTCAGTAAACAATGATCTTATAAAGGTTTGAGAAGATCTTTTAATGTAGACTTATTAGGACAGCCACATTAGCTAAATTTAGATTTCTATAATTTCTTTAATAATAATAGTAAGAAATGTAAATATAAAATGTTGTATTGCTTAATAAAATTACAAGCGATATAGATCCTGATCCAAACATTGAACATGAATTAAATGCTGATTTAAATGTTAAATATGCAAAAGCTACTGACTTAAATATTAAAGATGTAGAAAAAATTGACTATAATATTGTAGATGCAAAAGAAATTGATTTAAATATTGTAGATGCAAAAGAAATTGATTTAAATAATAAAGATGCAAAAGAAATTGATTTAAATATTGAGGATACTAAAGAAGTTGATTTAAATAATAAAGATGCAGAAGAAATTGATTCTAATATTGAAGAGGCAAGAGATCACAATTTTAATGTTGGAGGTGTAAACTTGCATAAAAGTCAGAAAAATGAAGTTTCCAAATCTTATTAGTAAGTTATTTCTTAGACATAGTTTGTTATAAGTATATCTGATACTTTTACTTCATTTTATAAGTGTCTTTACTAAATGAGTATGCAGTTTCAAATATATTTTGTGTTTAAAATTTTATTATCAAGTTTTAGTTATAAAAAAAAAATCATTTTTTAAAGCAAATGTATTTAAAAATGTGATTTTTACAAATATATATTAAAACAATCTTTTTAAGTTAGTGTTTTTGAGTAATATTAAAAGAAATAATGTTGATAATAATTTTAGAAGACTTATTGCTTTAAGGGCATAGGGGGGGTAAACACCCTTACAAGATGCTTTTTACAGATTTAAAAAGTTCAAAATATTTTTTGAGATATAGCCGGTCAAAGTCGGAGGCAACAATAGGATCCTTATGGGAGGCGCAAACTAAAACGGCAAATAACTAGAAATCACTAAAAATCTATCTCCTCCTACGTTTTTTGAGATAACTACCTTAAATTTTCAGGAAATGTATCTTGCAGTATTTAAAAAAATCTGTCATAACAGAATTTAAAAAAAATTAAAAAATAAAAATTTTATAACAAATAAACAAAAAAAAACTGTTTTTTTGTTTATTTTTTATATAAAATTTTTATTTTATTCAAAATTCCTTCCAACAGAATTTTCTAAATATATCAAGGAACATTTCCTGAAAGTTTGAGGTAGTTATCTCAAAAAACGTAGGAGAACATAGATTTTTAGTAAAATAGTCTACTTTTGCTGTTTTAGTTTGCGCCTCCCATAGAGAACCTATTGTTGGCTCCGACTTTGACCTATATTGTTGGCTGTATCTCAAAAATTATTTTGAATTTAAAATCTGTAAAAAGAATTTTATAGCTTAGTAAAAACTATATAAAACAAGATCAAAAACTAAAATAGGGTGTTTACCCCCTCCCCCCCTCTATGCCCTTAAATCGAAACTACAAATAAAATATTTTGATAAATTTAGATCTACTGATTTATGCACACCACATCAATATTTATAACTTGTTATATATTTTTTAAAATTGCATTTATATTTATTATAGTTATATAAACATTTTTAAAGACATATTTAATACTTTTTGCTAAAATATTTTAGTAGGTTATTAAATTTATTATGCTTAAAGTTTTTTGTTTGTTACTTGCTTCGATACTTACTGTGGTTAATTATAATAATTAAAATATTGACATTATAATTTATAATTTAAATTTTTATAGTATAATTATAACAATTGGTTACTAAACAGGGGAGCGAAACAATAGAAAAGATTATGGTATCATACAGAATGGAATCATGCATTATTGCAGAAAAAAAAGTAGTTCACCACAAACTCCTAAAAATGACAAAAATAATACTCAAGGTGATTATAATTTTATACTATTCAATGCTTGGTATGGGTTGGGTAAAAAATGCTTCAACATTAAAATTATTTAATTAGTTTCTTCAGCTATTATTGTTCATTATACGCTAAACACGTAATTCATAACTGTTATCTTAATTTGCAAATAAGTACTTTGTGTAATTTTTTAGTTCTTTTTCATTTATACATTAACAAAGTATTATATATAATTTAAAAGTGATACTTTATATACATGATAGTCTTTTTTCACATGATTTTTAATATAATTGATCTTATTCCGTGATTATTCTAGGTACCATACTGTCTACAATTTACATAATTACCTTATATTTTTCAATTTGATTTATCAAGTTAGTACAAGTTAAAACTGAAATATGTTATTCAAATTATATATATAATTTTATATATAACTATATATATAACTTTTGTAAAAGGTTAATAATGACAAAACTTGACTAACGACAAAACTTTATTGATGTCTATATGAATTGTAAATGTTTTTATAAAAATTTCAGGTACTACAAATAAACAAATTAAACGTAAAGCTTCACTGCCAAACGTACCAGATGATGCAAACATAAATAATAAAAGTAAGTGATTTGTATTTTTTGTGGTTTTTTCTCTTTTTTTAATCAATTTCATAAGTTTTTATACACAGTGTTGCCAAAAAACCTTAAATAATCTAGAAAACTGGAATTTTCGATATTTTGGAAAAAGATACAGAAAATCTAGAATTCTTAACATCTTTAAATGTTCTGTACTATAATTACTAATAGACACAAATAATCTGTTATATAAATAAGATTTTTTTGTCATCATCAAAAATTGTTTAAAAAAAAAACTTAAAGTAGCTTTACAGTATCTTTTCAATGTTTTTATACTAATAAACACAATTTCATGACTTTTACTTAACTTTAAACTAAATAAAGACCAAAAAAATGTTTTTTACAAACCTAGAAAAAATTTGCCAAAGACATTTTGCTACCCTGTATATAGTTTTTTCTACAAATTTACTCATTAATATATCCTTAAATGATAATTAACATTTGAGATCTTTTAACTTTTACACCTCTCATTTTTTAAAATATTTCATCAACTTTTCAATGAATATTGATATATATTAATCCCAAAAAGGAATAAAGTTTATAAAACTATTTAAGAATATTGTGAATATATCAATTTTAATGGTTGTTACTTGATTAAGTAACTTTTGCTAAATAAAGCTAAGAAAATATCAATTTTTACATGTAAACACAGTCTAATTTAATTATGTTTGTTAATACAACTAGCTTAATATCTAAGTCAAGACAAAAAATGTTTTAGGTAAGTTTTAAAGATAATTATGTTACATTAAGGGTTATTTTTTTTAATTCGAAGATATCTTAGTTAAGTATTTAGAAACATTAGTTATTAAGTAAAGTTAATGTTTTAATAGATATTAATTTTTATTTAAAAGTTATACTTTTAGTTTTGCTTTTTTTACAGTAATCTTAGAGGTGGTTATAAAACTTTAGAAAAACTGTGTAGCAATGTCAAATATTCAGGAGTTTATTGGAGTTTAAAAGTTTATTTAAGTTAACTCAGCATTTTTTTTCGCTCAAAATCTAGCAATTAGTTTTTACTAGGTTTATGATGTATGATCTTTACTTGCATTTTTATTTTTAAATCACATAAAATAATAAATTAAACAATTTCATTTAGTAATGTTCCTTCAATAGATAATTTAGTTTTTCTATTAATGTTGTACTAATTCTTTAAATGCAAGTTAAACGAATGACTAATAAATGAAAAAGAAAGTTTTAAGCTTTGAAAGTTTAATTAAGAATTAAGTAAAAAAAGGCCATTTGTTTTAAAAATTTTACTATAAGTTTATTCAACTTTATAATATTTATAGTTAACTATACTTTTAATTTTACAACATTAATGTTTTACTTTAGTTTGCTTTGTTAAAAAGATGTCTAAGTGGAAAAAGAAGTAGAATCGTTTTTATTGATTGTTTAATTTAAAATATTTAATAAAAAATTATATAACTTGCTTGAGATTTTATTTATTAAGATGATTAACAGAAAGGAGAGTTGATAAATCTACACAGAAAAAAGCAAAATATTTGAAGCGATCTGTACAAAGTCAAGCTGCTAGTTTCAACAGCCAAGGTTAAAAAAATTTGATTTGGTATTTTCCACTATTTTTAAGATATTTATATAATAAAACCTC
Organism: Thalia democratica; assembly: GCF_965202585.1. Classification (NCBI taxonomy): domain Eukaryota; kingdom Metazoa; phylum Chordata; class Thaliacea; order Salpida; family Salpidae; genus Thalia; species Thalia democratica. Next base: position 11,680,040 of record NC_139166.1, read on the forward strand.
ATTTATAACTTTTTTTTCCGACTTTATAATATATATAGATAATAGTAGTCTCTATTTTATAACAATAACATTTATTTTCAGAATATGAAACTAGGCAATCAACAGAACATGTTGATTAGTACAATTGCCCATTTTGCCATCAAGTGTTCACAAGCAGAAATACAAGAAACAGGCATATAACTGAAGACCACAAAAACTCCAAACTATTCGAATGCCACAAATGCTTCAGAGCGTTCAGGTATCGCTCAAAATGTTTTTATGTATTTCAAATAATCTGTCATGAATTTACCCGCCATTTATTTTTGTCTAACAACAAAAAAGGAATTGAATTCTTTTTTTTTCAGTCATGGAACGAGTTTACACAGGATTGTTAGAGCTCATAAAGATGCAAAACCATTCAAGTGTGACCGATGTGGTAAAGGTTTCAAGCGCAGGGACAACTTGAATCAGCATCAGATTAAACATTCAGATGTAAAACCATTCAAGTGTGAAAAGTGCGCGAAGGCGTTCAAGCACAGTAGTTCTCTCATTAAACATTTGGAAAGAAAGCACTAAAACATGGAGAAATTATAGATCTGAGGATTGAAATGGAAGTGTTTTTACATTTGTTTTAATTATGCCTCATTTAATCTAATTTGTTAAACAATTATTTTATAATGTCCCTTCAGTGGTTATATACTTTGTTGTTTAAAATGATAGAAAGCTAAAAACAGAAATAAATGAGTTTGAACGTTTACTATAATACAGTGAAAAATAAAACTTTATAGTAAGGAGCTTGATAGTTTCTTTGAAATTTAGTTTGAAATTCTTTTGTTTTAATTTGTTCAACTTCTGGAAACAAAAATTACTTAGAGTTGGGCTTATAGAATTTGTTTTATTAATTTCGTTTAAGCGTTGTACATGTTTTTTATAAATATATTGCTTAACCAACAACTAAAGTTAAAATTTGTTATAAAGTTTGTGGTTAGGCCACATCTCTTTATAAGATGGCACATTTGTTGATAAAATTCTGATTTCTTTTAATAATCTGCCACATCTTTTAATAAAATGCCTCATCGATTTATAAAATGCAAGATGATGTTTTACTTTTGTTTAAATTTGTGTTTACTACTTTTTATTAAATGCTGCATGTTTTAGTTTGAAAAGATATTATTCTGCTTTATATACTTGCTGTTACTATCTATGTGAAGTTATAAATGTTTAGATTGTTTCGTTTATTTCAAAACAAATAACATTTATTAAAATGAATACTTTCTTGTAATTTCGAAGTAACGAATCTTTTTTCTTGATAATAAATAATGTTAAAAATTTGCAAGATCAGTATTTTGTGTTTAAAAAATAGGTACTTTTCCATATAATAAAAGTTTTAATTTAAGACTTGTTGTTACAAACAATCATTGGCATAATTGAAATACCTGTATATTTAAAATAAAATTCGGTCTAAAATGACAAAAACTCGTTAAAGCATAAGATACTTTTATTCGGTGTTAAAGGGTCTTTTGTGTCGTACATACATTTTAAGGTTTGTTAATTATTTTTTTGTAAAAATGTTGAAGAAAGACAAGTTAAATTGAAGTAAATTAAATTTTTACTGAGTTCCTAGGGCAATAATTGCCATAATAAAACAATTGTTACTAACAAAAATTTAAATCAAGCCATCCATCATATTTAAAAAATAAAGTTTAGCTATATCCTAGAACAGTGCTTCTGAAATGGGGTTCCGCGGAACCCTAGGGTTCCGCGACGCCTCTCAGGGGTTCCGCGAAGCCTTTCGAAATTTAAAAAATAAATTTGAAAAAAAAAAAAAAACATAAATCATAAAACTTCAAAAAAATGGAACACATAAAATTAAAAACATATATAATTATAGCATTCATTGATCTGCTTTGTGTGTATCTAGCGGTAGGACTTTTAATGGGTATTCTTTATTAGTAGGTGTCCTGGTTGCGCAAACTTTTGCAAATTTTTTGAAATTCTATTTTTACTTAAGTCATGAAAATACTGGTATTGTCACTAAAATAAACAATGTAGGAGCAATCAAAACGAATTCGTAATGTTTACACAATAAAACTTTATAAAAAGTATTTATCAGAAACTTATTTCTGGTATATTATATTGTTTCGAATAAGGTAAAATGTTTAAAAAAATGTCTACTAGCTTAATTTAAAATTTACTATGTATAAAAGCTTATCTTTTACTTAAAAAATGCTACTATATTTTAAAAAAAATCTGGCCAGGTCTATAAAATTTTAACAGAAATTGAATTTGATATATGATACTCTAATTTTAAAAAGTTGTGGCCAGGTCTTTAAAATTTTAACAGAAATTGGGTTTGAAATATTTTTTTTTATAAATTACATGATAAAAATGTTTAAATGTCTATGTGTTAGCCAAGTTTTAAAGTTTGTACTTAAGTATTAAATTCTTTTTCTCTCAGCGTCGATTAAAACTGCTAATTTTATAAAGAAAAGTGACACAAAGGCCAGATGTTTCAAAGACCTATGTGAAAGTTTAGATGCTGACCATCTGCGACTTCTTTATCACAACAAAGTTCGCTGGTCGTCGAAGGGGCAGACACTGGTTCGTCTCGTTGAATTTAAGAAGCAGGTGTTCACCTTTCTTAAAGATTAAGGTTTAGAATTAGTGAAGTTCTTTGAAGATGATGTTTTTTGGCCAGGCTAGCTTATCTCACCGATATTTTCGAAAAATTGAACGCTTTGAACTTAAGCATGCAAGGGTAGCAAAGTTCCATTTTTGTCATGACAGACAAGATTGAGGCGTTTAAAAAGAGAATTAACAATTGGAAGAAAAAGGTTAGCAATGGTAATTTTGCGATGTTTCACCGGTTTGATGAGGCCCATGAAAAATGCATAGAATTCAAATTCTCTGACGAAATATACAACCACCTTGATCTTTTGTCTATAAAATTTCAACATAATTTTTCTGAAGATGTTCGCATCGGAAATTTATGGATTTTGAATCCTTTTATGTGTGATATTGCTTCAGAAGATGTGAATCTTCCTACTAGTACCAAAAACGAATTGCTGCAACTATCTGAAGATAGCAATTGAAAATTGAGTTTCAAAGGGAAGGAGCTTTTAGATTTTTGGATATGTGCAATTTTAGAGTACCCCGTCTTAGCAAAGCGTGCAGTAAAATTTCATTTACCATTCACCACCACATATCTTTGCGAGTCCGGCTTTTCGCATGTAAAAAACATTAAAACGAAGCAAAGGAACTGTATGCTGACTCCAACCTTATCTGCCTGTCTCCGTCTCAGTCTATCTAAAATATACAGCCGCGCATTGATATGCTTGTTGCTAAGAGACAAGTTCAAGTTTTGCACTAAATGTGTTTTATTTATTTTTCGATGGGCATCTAACCCGTTTATTACAGTAATCTGTGAATTGGATTAGATTCATGTTCATTTCGTTATTGTTTGTAGCTCTCGTTTTGTTTTTATTATTCAAGGAAAGATTTTTATGACGTTGCGATTAATCATGTTTGTTTTCGTTTATTTATTATAGAATCATAAAATACCTATTGCCTCTGGCGCACTTTGAGTTTGACTCGACTTAATACTATTAAAATTGGTAATATTTCTAAAAATTATATAATTTTGCTAAAAAATTTGTTTTTCACAGAAGTTCTTTTGTTTTTTGCAGGAAATATTATATTAAAATTTTTTTTGTAAAATTAAATTAGGGTTCCACGGAAAAGTTGAACTTTGGAAAAGGGTTCCGCCACTAAAAAAAGGTTCAGAAGCACTGTCCTAGAATAACTTAAAAGAAAATTTTAAAACGAGTTAGAAACAATTTATTCTGAGAGCATCTTACTAAACCGTAAACTAAAAGCTAAACGACTGAAAAAATATAACTTTATTACGAACTAAAAATATTGTTAGATAATTAGAATAATTTAATTTTATTAAATAACAACTCAAATTTTGAAAAAGACGGAATAAAAAATAAGGTATTGTTTGGTTTTTAAACTAACCAGTTTAAAAATTATATACGAAACAAGTAGTCTATCTTTTTTAAGAATTTTGTTGAATAAATGTTTTTATTATAGGTCGGGTAGCGTTGTTATAAGCTTGCATATGTATTTAATTTCTAATGTTAATGAAGCAGCTATTTATTTAATCCAGTAAATGAAACAAAAACATTTGTATGACAATAATTTTTTGACTGTCTCAAAAGGTGAGACACTTTCAAAATCCACCTGCGTTCTAAATCTTCCTCATCAAAATTCACCCAGTCGAGAACCGCTTACCGATCTATAGTAAGGGTTAGGGGTAACATTGATAGCAAAAAAAATCAAAAAATATACAAGATTAATTAATAAATATTAAAAAAAATCGGGTGGATTTTGATAATAAACCAAAAGATAGTTTAACCTACAACTTTGAATAAAAAGAAATATTGTCACGAGTTTTGATATCTGTATAAGTTAGTCTAGCGTTTGAAAAATAATTTTAGCGTTTTAATGTTCACAATTAAATTTTTTACAATCTTAGATTTTTACAACTTGGATCTCCACACCGGTCGTATTTAGTTCTACTCATAACCTTAAATTTAATAAACACATACACAGAAAAGTGCTAAAGACTAAAATTAGTTATAAGTTTTCACTTGAAGTTGACATGACGTGTAAATACGAACACTCGGAAAATACGAGTGTGAACTTAGATTCAGAACGTTTTTTAGAAATTTTATAAAAATGTCAAAATTAAGACCAAATTATGTCCATATGTTAATCACTAGTTAACATTTTTTTATTCTAATAACGGTCCTTTGTCTTTAATTAAAAAAAATCCATTGAATTGGGGTTTGACTTTTTGAATGGGGCCCCTTTGAAAGTTTAGTGTTTTTTTTCTAGTTTTTCATTTATACAACCTTTTCTTAAAAAATAACATTTTTCTTTAAAATACTTATTAAAATGAGTTTAATGGTGTTGTAATTTTTTTTTTCAATTTTTTTTAATTTATTTTTATACCATAAGCCCGAATAAACTTTTTTGAGAAAATCAAATTTTGCACGATTTTTGTTTTTCAAATATACAACCTTTGATACAAAAATAAAATATATTTTTAGCAATTTTTATTCTAAACCGACTTGTATAGTTATGTTTTATGATGTTGTGATATTTTTTCCCAGTTTATTATTGCTTTTAAAATATATGACACATACAAGTTTTACCTAAATTCTTAGTACTTGAGCAGGAAATCCCTTTAATAGCGTTGCTAATAATTTAGATAAAACTTGTTAGGGAAATATTTAGGAAAGTAAATAGGTAATGGATTGCTTCTTTTATATGCTCATCCATTGTTTAACTGTTAATTATAAAAATGTTAAATGTCACAAAATCATTCAACTAGAACAGGGGTCGGCAGGCAGTTGGTGCTCGAGGGCCAAATTTCAAGTTTTCGAAAACTTCGCGGGCAACAGTTTTAGTTTTAGTGATATTTGAATAATTTTCGGCTTTCGTTTTGGTCACACCAGATATAATTTTACTTTTATTCACTTTATTACTTTAAATAACTTTTAGCTACACATAGAATGCTTTTTTAATATATAAATATATACTAAAATAGAATTTACATTGTTTATTATATTTAAGACTCATTAAATTATGTTTTTCTCTTAAACACTTAATAAGTTAATTTTATTATCTTACTTTCAACTTAACTCTCTATAAAAACCGAGCTTGAAAAACATTTATGGGTCACTTTTATACATTTTTTATATTATGAACCACCTTACATAGTTTCAAAAATTCTAATTTTTGAAAATAGTTTTTGCGTCTTAAATAGTTTGCACTCTTTTGAAAATTCAGTAATTAGTTAATAAAATAAAATTAATACCTAAGTAGATAAGCTAAATCACTTTTTCAACATAATTAATGTTCGAATACTTTTAAAAAATACTTTGTTAGTACACAGTTGCGACTTTAAAATCTAAAATATCTGAATAATATTAAAAAATAAAATAGCCAAAAAACTTTCTGTTAATCAAGCTTAAATACATAACTATATTATTATTATTATAAAAAAGCACAATATGTAATTAGACATAAAAAATATAATTAGTAAACTACACTACAGTCATAAAAACTATTCTGAGAATTCGAAGATTTATTTAAAGTGTTTGAAATAAAAGTTTTAGATACACCTGAGTTTTATAGAAGTTTCTTGAACTGCTTTAGCGTAGTCTGAGTTTTTAATTTTTTTTAACTAGCCTGTTTGACAACCCTGTTTAAAATAAAGTTCACAAAATAAAGAAATATCGAAGTTTATTTACAGTGAATCAATTTAATAACTAAAAAAATAACATTAAACAGCTTGAATGGACAATTAAAATTTTAAACACTTTTAACAACTGTATAAAAAGTTATTAAGCTCTTAATGAATTATAAAAACCTTTTTTTTTTGAGCATTCTAGCAATTCTTTATCTGCAATAAAAACATTGCAATTAAAAAGAGTTAATTTGAGTTATAAGACGAGCTATAAGAACAATAATACGTTAGTTTAGAGTTATTGCAAGAAACAAAAAAAAATTGCTTAAGTCAGTTTTAACATCGCACATGATTATTTTCAGTAACTACATACTGATCAGAAAAAACTGTTAAGGCAAGTTATAAAGTAGCAAAAGTAATTACTAAAAAAATATTCCGTTTTGAGTTGAAAACTCATTTAGATAATTTGTGTTGGAGTTAATAGAAAAATATTTTTTGAATTTTTCAATATCAACAAGAAGTCGTGTTTAGGAAATGTCTGAAGATTATTAAGTTGCATAAACTAAATTAGGACTTAAATCAATCTGTTAATATTAGAGAACTGATACAACAGGTATTGCTTATTTAAGTACTTTTATTACAGGTGGTTTTACTGATTTTGACATTTAAAAATGTTTCTAAGTTAAATTCCAATACAAAGCATAACAATTGGTAAAGACATTTTACAAGCAAAGGTGCAATGCACCAATATAAAGATTTTAAAAGTACAACTTTTTGCTTCTAATTTCAGTATAAAATTAAGTTAAAGGTAAAAAAAGCTGTCTTAAATATTATAGAAAAATTTAAAAGAAACTGTTAAGCTACTTTAAATGTGTTTTTTAATAAAAAATATTTATATGGTAGATTTTTTGTGTCAAATCGAAATTCCATTACTTTACATGTAAAAGTTGTTTAAAATTCTAGGCTTTTTTAATAATTCGCAAGTTCAAGGCTTTTTCAGATATTTAGATTAATTAATAAATTCCAAGCTTTTCCGTAATTTTTTGGCAACACTTATTTTTCACACTTATATGTATACAATTAATATAAATAATAATTCAAATTGTATCACCTGCAAGACTTAAAATTTAAAATATATTTTAAATAAAACCAACAATGTGCATTTAACAAAACATACATCATATATTTGAATTACCATTCTTTAAAGCAAAAAAGTCAGTCCCAGTGATCAAAACTATCTTGATATTTTAGAATACAAAAAACAATTATAGCAAAAAACTGAAAAATGACCAAATTGGCCTGAGATTTGAAGTCTTCAAATAGCTTTAATGTGAGTGGTTGGCCATTTTTATTTACTTATTTGATCGAATTTGAACTATTATGATTAAAAATGTATAAACATAATAAATTACCATTTCTAAATCTAATTTGTATTAAATAGATAGTTCCAAAAAACAGCAACCAAAAATTGTTTTTTTAATTAACTTATTTTGCCAAAAAAACTGTTTTAAAAATTAAAAAGTATACTTAACAAAAACTTTTTTAATTTATATCATATGTATTGTTTTAAATGTTTTAAATATAAAAACTTATATAATACATGTATAAACAACAATTTTAGAAAATTATGCATAAACTAAATTTTATCTTTTTAAGTATAATATAAAAGAGTTTTTTAAATTATGATTATCTTTGTTCATTGGTTTGAATAAGAATTTATTCGAAATGCAAAAAAAAAACTTCTAAAGATCAAAAGTGTCAGAACCAAAATGAAATTAACCTTGTTTCTTATTATCATATTATTTCAAATGTTTTTGTGCACACTAAAATATAGTATTTAGTAATAAAACATCTGTAATAGAAACTTAGGTATATAAAGCGTGTAAAAAAAAAATTTAAAGAAATGACGATTTAGTTAATTACTTTTGTACAAAACGGAAAACATTTGCATTTAGTTTATTTGTTTAATAGGTATTAAATAATTTTCTTACTAATTCAAAGCACTTTTTACACTCTTTTTTCAGAAAATAATTTGCTGTTGTAAAAAGGAAGTAATTATTAGATTGAGAAAAAAAATACCTGGTTGAATGCTAACCTGTCTTTTTCGCATTTCTAAGCTAAACCAGTAAAGTCTTGTAAATCTTTTAAAATTTTTTACAGGGACTTAAAAATAGATTAATCAAACAAACTTAACTTAAAATATATTTTTGCTCAGCGGGCCACATATACATGCTCGCGGGCCACAAAATTTTTCTTCGCGGGCCACATTCCATTCAAAAATATAACGTGCTCGCGGGCCGCAGATTTATCCTTCGCGGGCCGCATTTGGCCCGCTGGCCGCAGTTTGCCGACCCCTGAACTAGATCGAAGGTACTTTAGGCAATGATATAACTATTTTAGGGTTGTTGTTAACAAGACCTTGTGCTTTTATTAACATATTGCTAAAAGTTATTATTAGACATTTATAAAACTGCATGTTAATCATTTTGTTTGTTTTTTTAAGTTATTAGGTCTTTCTATTTAGCACTACTTAATTGTGTAAGAGTTTTTAAAATATTTTATAGTACATTACTTGAAGTTTTAAAGTATTTAGACTTAAATTGTTATTAAGGTCTATTTATTCTAAGTTATTAAAAAAAAGTATATCTTTGAAAAAGTGTTGTTATAATAAAGTTATTTTGTTCTTTTATAAATGAGATACATTACTCATGTTGTCTGAATTAAATAGAGTAGACTAAAATAGCATTTAGTATTTACGAGTATTTTAAATAGGTAGGATTTAATTATAATGATTAGTATCAGTAAATTTAGTTGTACCACGATCTATATCCTAAAACTTGGAAAAAACTATATAATAATGGATTTATATACTATTTTGAGCATAACCATGGAAAAACCCTGAAACAGTTGTTTTTCTACTTTCAAGTTAGAAGGGTGACTAACATATGATTTTTTAAAAGCAGAATAGTATGTGTGTAAGAATTTGTGTTATTTTTTAAAACTTTTTGTTTTTATTAAAACTGGAAATAGTATACCGTCTAGATACCATATATTTTTTAACACCTGTGATGAATAAACTATACCATAACTTATCTTATTATTTTTTATAAAGGTTTGGGCATCTTAAAAAACTTTTTCATTAGTTTTTTACGAGTGACTTTTACAACAATATACCAAATGGTGTTTCATATTATGTTTTATCAATCAGCGTCTTTATAATAAGGGTTCAATTAAATCATTTTCAATCTTCTGTTATATAATTAGTATATTTCATATTCTGTTTTATAAAATATAATTTCATGTGTTGTTTAAAAAAGCAGACTTTTCTACCATGAGATAAGCTTTGAATCTAAAAATTCATATTTAATATAAAAGTGTAAGTGTTAGTATCATGATTTTTATATCACTTGCATTAAAACTATTTTACCTTTTTACTAATAAATATGACGTGGTACTGAATTAGTGTTATAAGAAAAAGTCACGGTTGCCACTCTTTAAGTTGCCACTCTTTTTGGGATTTTTGCATCCTATGGATAGCTAACGTTATGAAACACTAAAGTGGTAATAGCTTAAACTTTATTTAATTAAAAAAAATTCACCCAAAAACTTTCTAAACCGTAATGGTTTAAAATTGCGTGAGTATGAAATTTTCCTACTAATTCAAGTCAACCTACATAAACAATATATATTTAAATCAATCATCAAATAAATTTTTATGGTTGAGTAAACTATTAACTGTGGACTGGGTTTAAAATATCTTTAATGAGCTAAAAATCTTACACATTTTCATTACTTCTATCATATTTTTAACTTGTTATGTTTAATCTTTACTGGAAAATTCTTTTACAAGCTTTCATTTTAAATTAACCCAGAAAATATTTTGTTCATTTCTCAGAAATAGTTATTTCTGTTTTTAAGTGGAAAAACAGCATAGTGTACAGTTATATTAAAATTATTTAATATCAATAAAACTATATTCAAAATATTTATTTTTCTTTAGTATATAATACAGTTTTTTCAAATTGTGCTAGAAGCATTCTAACACACTTGATGCTTAATTTATAAAATTAATTAATTTAGACCTCTAAAACGCTGAAAAATAAAATTCTATTACTCTATTTATTTACAAGGCATAATTTTTTAAACTTATCTTTTGTCATTTTAAATATTATCCTTGCCTTTATTTTTTTGATAATGTAATAGTTGTAAGTAACTTATTTATGCTGCTAAATGAAATATAAATTTGAAAATAAATTTTTAACTTGGAAACTAATATCAACGCACAGTGGGCTAAAAACGGGGATCAAGCCGCCATTGACATAAAACTGTCATAAGAAGCACTATAATACAATTTAAAGTTACACTTAGTGTTACAATAAAAATAATGTTTGTTTTTATTTAAAAAATAGTCAAATTTTAATTTTTAATGAACATTTCAAGAAAGAAACTTAGAATAAAAGAAAATTATAATTGGCTACCTCAAGAGAGTCACATTTACTTCCATTTTAGTTTAAATTTGAATGAATTTTCAATATCAAGCCGGGTGAAACTATACTCTAAATACAGTTTATTTTTAACTTAAGGCTGAGCTTTGTATATCAAAGTTTGTATTATTAATAACGTTACATTTGTACTAGTTTTTCAAAAGAAAAATCCGAAAACATCTGAACAATGAAAAGATTTATTCGTTGCAAAACAGTGCAAAAAACAAAATATTTTAGCCTGTGATTAAAAAAAAGCACTTTAAACTTACTAGAAAATATAAGTCAAACAGTAAGTTCTTAAAACTTCTTTGAAATTAAGTTTCTCAAATAAATAAAAACACTCTATTTAGTAGCACAAAGCATATGTAACAACGTTTCCCATTCTGAAATACATGATAAAATTTTTTCATTTAGCTGCAAACAACTTCGCGCAGTATGTCCGACTTTTTTACAATAAGTGCAATTCAGTCTGTCTAAAGTGTTGATAACGTCGTAGTCACTCTTGTCCCATAATCGATTTAAACAGTCTGTTAAATTTTCATACTGAGAAGTTTTCCTTCGAAAGTTCATTCTGTACTGTCTTAGAAACTTGTTTTTAGTTTGCAATCCACTTTCGGTGTAATTCAGCAAACCTCTACCGTTGTTTTGCTCAATTAGTTCAGCACTATGTGCAAGAACAGTATGCGCAGTTGGAGTAAAGCGAATCTATTTAACCGACATTTAACCAGCATCATTGTTTTTTGAAATAAAACTGAGTGTTTCTCTACAATAATCTTTCTGTTAGAATAAATAATGGAATCATACATAATAATTTTGTTAATGTTTTCTTTTTAACTAACATCAGAAATATACTCCGTCAGCAGAGTCCTATTATTGGTGTTTAGCAAAGTTTTGACTACGTTACCTGTTGTAGAAGTTCAACCATGGCCTGTGGGATACGGTTTTTCAAGAAAACCTTTAATTTGCTAAAACAGTAAAAAAAAAAACTATTTCAATAACTAAAACTAAAAAATAACTAAATAACAATAAAAAATAATTACTAAGCTACCATGTTTTGACCAATACTAACTGTTCTCATCATTCTTGGAGCTTAAATGATCTGTAAACAAAAGTAAGTGAATCTATACACATTAAGAACCTTCTAGAACAAACAAAATGTTTTTTTTTTGTCACAGTGAAAAACCAGGGATAGGATATTATATCAATTTTTTTAACAGAAATATCGCTTGTCAAAACCTTAAAAAATAGTTATTTTCCACATAATAGATTTGTCTGTAAATTTGTATATAGACTCCTTGTCATTTTTACTAAATTATTAAAAAAAAAATTATTTTGGTTGTACGGTGGCTAATTGAGAAAATTAACCCTGAAGAATACCCTAAATTGCCAGAAAATCATTAATGAATTTTTGGCGAGAATAGAAGATTTTTTAAATGAGAAATAATATACTTTTACATTTAAATTATCAAAGAATTTTGACTTTCTTCAATTAAAATTAAACCAAAGAAATAAAAAAAATTTAAAAAAAGTATTTGTATAAAAGCTTATAAGGTGTTTTTTAACAGTATATGTAGACCTTAATTTTGACAAAAATTTGAGCATTTTTTGAGGCTTTTTTAAACTTAAAAAAAAAACTTTGGCTACATTTAAGCTTACATAACTTTTAGTATACTTTGAGCAGAACAGAAACAAACCCAGTTTTTAAAAGACGAAACCCCGCTTTAAACAATTAAATAAAAATCTTGCTTTAACTGTTTAGTCGCGAAAATAGTCAATGGCCACTTGCCAGCCCACTGTGCCACGTTCTTTCTTTTCTCAAAACCACTTAAGAAAAATATATGTTTTCAACATTAAAAAAAAGTATGATATAAGTTTTTAACTTTTTTAGTGACCTCCTTCTAAAAATAATGCCCTGTAAAACAAATATAAAATAGCTTTTAAAGTTTTGGTTTCAAGGGAATTTTCTACTGATTGTTTTATTCTCACTACAAATTAATTATCTAACTACAATCTAATTTATAAAATTATTTTTATTCTTAATTTTTTTTTTCATTGAGATGATTTTAAAATGTTTATAATATTGGAAATTGAATTTTTAATACTAAACTTTTATTTTTTAGTTAATAATATTACTAGTGTACTGCAAGCTAATATGTACATTGTACATAGTCTGTACTGAAACTCTGAAAAATATTTAAATTTAAGTATGTAGTAAAGTTATCACGTTAAAAACCATAGATAAAAATTGATAAAAAACTACTTTAAGCAAAAATAATTGTTAAATAATATTCTTTAACTTAAGTAAAAAAGATAAAATCACTACAATGCAAATCAAAAATTATATATTATTCCCAATATTATTGACTCTATAGTACATTTAAATTACTATTAAATTATTTATTTTTTAATACTTTTATTTATCGAAAACATTTTCTTCCAATTTCCAGTAAATTTTGTGTATAAGAGACAACAAAGTTTGTATTTTAAAATGCTATAAATATAAAACAAACAGTAGGTTTTCTTCTTTTTAAATGATAAGGGTAAATAATATAAGATTTTTTAAAATCAAATTAAGTATGTCTGTAAGCTTTTATGGTGTTAAAGTAATATCCCAAATATGAGTAAAAAATGTAACAAAAAGTGTTTGTTATACTTCAGCAATCAGCAGATTTTTAAGATTTTTACACCTTGGAAATAATTATTAACATTCTCTCTAATCTCAAAACAACATGAAACAAATAAACTATTAACTCTTGTTTTTAACATTCACCTTAAAAAGTATTTAGATGTATTTAAAGTTTTGCAATGCTCTTTATAAATAATGCCATGTAAAACAAGTCTTTATGGCTTTAAAGTTTGGGTTTCAAAGGAGTATTCTACTGTACTTTATTTTTTATCATTCACTAAAATTTGAGAATTGGAATAATATAAAAGATTTTAGAAGATATTTTTTATAAAATGTGTTTTTTATATGCAGAACTTTAAAGAAGTTTAAAGTTTTTATATTAAAGTTTTTAATATTAAAATACTTTGTTTAGAATAGAATATTACTAGTATACTCTATGCTAATATGTCAAGCCTGGACTGAATCTCTTGAAGTAGAATTTAAATAAATAGGAAAATTAACTTGTAATGGAACTTGCATCTTTCATTTACTCTTCTATTTTTTAGTGTTTGTATGTTGAGTGTTACAAGTTATTCAACCAGAACGCAAGTATATCAGGCAATGTTATAATTATTATTGTTGCTGATAAGACCTAGAGCTTGTATTGTGATATTTCTAAAAGTTATCTTTAGATCTTTTTTAGAACTGCATATTATTCGTATTTTGTATTTAAATATCACGAGTTTTTATTCATCGATTAATACTTAAATGTTTAGGTTTTCTTTGAATAATTTATAGTACACATTGTTTAAAGTTTTAAAGTATTTTACTTTTGAACTTAAATTGTTATCAAATTGTTTTGATTCCAAGTTATTTAAAAAAGTAAATTATATTTTTGAAATAGTGTTACAACAATGTTTTGTTGCTTATTTTTATAAATGATACATTACTCTAATTTTGTTGTCTGATTTATTAAAGTTAGAAGTAAAATCTAATATTCATAAGTATTTTAATAAGCTAGGGTTTAATTTTGAGTTCTAGCACTAACTTAAGTGTAAATTTCATATCTTAAAATCGTGGGAAACATCGTACAAAAAATTAAAATTGCACATTATTTTTAGCAAAAATCACGGAAAAACCTTAAACAGTTATTTTCCATTTATTAAGGTGAAAAGGGTAACTATTTTATGATGTTTTAAAGTGAATTAAGTATGTGTATAAAAAATTATTATGTTTAATTACTACCCTTTTTTATATTACCAATGCAAATAGTATTGAATTATCAGGATTAAGAAAATAGTTATATATTTTTAAACTTTTGATAAGTAAATTATATTTTAACTTTAACTAATATACTTTTTATAAAGACTTGTGCGTTTTAAAAATTTTTTTTGTTTGTTTATTACAAGTGCCTTGTACAAAAATGTACTAAATCATGTTTGTATTACTCAGCAATCAGCATGTTAAAATAAGGTTTTAGTGAAAGCAGGTTACATGTTCTGCTATATGATACGTAAATTTCATAAAGTGTTTTATAAAATAAAATTCATGTGTTGTTTTGTAAAAGCAGATTCCTATACCATTAATTAAGCATTTATTTTTGGATTTTATTGTTATCTATAAAATTCATATTCTAAAATAATTATTCTTATATCAGTTACATAGAAACTCTTGTACTTTTTAATTATTAAATTTAATGTGTGACACCACTAATTTTAAAAAGAAATAGTCAGGGTTGCCACTGTTTAATTAAAACAAAACAATATCCTGAGTGATAATAAACTGTCTTTAATTATCTTAATCTAAAAACATTTTACTTTACATTTACTTAAGCACAAAGTAAAATTCACTAAGGGAGCAAATCTTAGATGAACAACTGTAGTAACTATATAACTGCTAATTAAAAAAAGTAATAAATGTATGAGTTTATTGTATAAATATTCTATTTTCAATAGTATTTTATAATAATAGTACATCATATGCTTTCAGAAGTTTAATGTAAATATACCAACACAGCAAATAAATCTGTCATTTGTTATAAGCAGCTGAAGAAGTAACATGTACGTACAATTTGTTTATATTTTTTTGTTCCTAATTAAATTTAAGCAATTTTATTTAGGCTACACTGTTTATTTTTTGCTAATACTTGATATTTCTTTAGGCGTTTATAATTCATTTTATTGATTTATAGTTTTACTGGAGTTAGCTATATGTAAGTAAATTTATTAAGTTGTAATTGTTGTTTTGTAGTTGTTAGATTTAGATAACTTAAGTAACTGTTAGCTTTGTATTCTACTGATAAAAATAGCTCTAAATATTTATAATTTATTTAAATTTTGTATTCTGTTTTTCATGTAAAATATTTAAAAGTCCGTAATGTTTGAATAATTAAATAATGATCTACTAAAAATTTTAATAGAAAATTGTAATAACTAACAAAAAATGAGCGAAATAGGTGAAAAAACAAAAATGATGCAAGTGAAAAATTCGAGAAAATTCGAGCTCATACCTGTTCATAAACTACAACCTCCATTCCGAGAAGATTGCTATCAACTGATAGAAAAGGAATTTCCTTTCTAATTTGATATTAAGTGAGTTTGTATAAAATTCTCCGTTTGTATTACTTAGTTTAAAATTATGTATAAAGCTTAAGCTTTTGTGTAATACTTTTAACATCTAAACTAAATTAAATTAGTTTTTTTAGTACGGGAAACTCTTACTTAAAGTTTGAAACTGATGTTTTAATATACTGTTAAATTAGTTGGTAGTTTAAAGCTGCTCTATTCGTGTATATATCAAATAATATTCTTATTACTCCAGACAGATATACTAGCACAGTCTTGTGATGAACTACCAACTTAATGACTTAAAGTAAGAAAATTTGTAGATTTATGATTAAATAAGTTTATAAACAAATAAATAACAGGATGGAATCACTAGCAAATTCTTGTGATGAACTACCAACTTCATTTGCTTACGTTGATACTTCCGTTAATCCTCATAAAATAACGGGACACGTGCTTGTCCAAAAAATAAAAGACTTTAATGATGTTGAAAAAATTAATTGGAAAAAAATTGTTGAAATAAACACTACAGTTGAGTTCGATTTGGGTAAGTCAACTTGATGTGTTACATTTAAAGAAAGTAAAAACAATAACAAGTCAAGACATATAATTAGTTTAATTCAAAAAGTTTCAAATGCTAAAGCTTATCTACTGAAGTAAAAATTCATTTTATAAATCTATAGGGATTAACTGTTTATAAACTATGTACTTTATAATAAATAACTTATTGTTTTTAGTGACAGTATCAGAAGATTACAGAGGAAATAAGCTTGGTAAAAAGATGTTGTTGGCCGCTGAGGATTGGGCATTCAAAAGAGGATTTAATTGCTGCGTGGTGAGTTCCTCACACAATGTGGTGGAATTTTACAAAAAATGCGGTTACAATGTTGAGTTTGGACAATTGAGAACTGACCCGATAGTGCTGATGAAAAAAGAAATCCGCAAGCAATCTTAAAAATTGGATGATTTTGCGAAAGCTACAATATTTAATAAAAACGTGTTAAATAGCAATACATAATTGAAGTTTAAAAACATACTTTTGTTTTTTTTATTTTGTTACTATTTTAGTTTAAATAAAGTCCTTCTCATAGTTTTCGGTTATTATACTTTTATCTATAAAAAATTAATTATTCTATATATACATATGTGTGTGTCAAAACTTACCAACCATTAGACTAGGGTAGGGCAACGTACGGCCCACGGGCCGGGTCCGGCCCCCGGAGTCAAAATGACCAGCCCCTAAACTTTTTTAAAATTTAAATGGAATCCGGCCTGCGAACAAAATTCATCCGGCCAGCGAGTCTATTATCCGGCCAGCTAGGCATTTAAAAAATTTATATGAAATCCTACAAGCGAATCTTAATATTACAAAATTTCTTGAAAAACCTTTTCTAAATTATTTTCCTAAAAAAAAACTGTAAGATTTTAACCAGAAAACATTTTTTAAAGTGGCTTTTAATTTTTGTAGTAAAAAAAAACACTCTTTTGTTATAGTACCTCGCCTTTTTAAAGTCAGTTGAATTAACTTTTTCTTAAATTACCAAAAAAAAAATTGTCTGCTGAACTAGCTTTGATGATCTTACCTATCATAATAATTTTCTTGAAAATTACATGTAAAAATGATGTATATCCAAGATGTGTATTGAGTTGTTCTTATAAATGTTAAGAAAATTATTTTTTATTAACATTGACACCTACTTTTAGTAAAACTGCTCAACTTCACATTTTAGTAGAATATTCCAAGTTGAGACTACAGTTTGCACACTTTTCTGCTTTTGATATTTTAATTAAGGAATTTTGATCAATTAAATTGTTTAATTATGACCAACTGATGACAATATTTCAAAACAATATCTCATTAACTTTAAGTATGATTTGATTAGGAAATTTATTTATGTATTTTTGTAATATTAGTTTACAATCTAACAAAATTTTAAATGGATCTTCATTTATTAAAAAAAAAAAGATATTAGTTTAATATAGTAATGTTATTGAACTTCTGAATAATATTAATAATGTAGCCTCGAGCCAAGGTTTAGATAATTTCAAATTGTTAAAACATTTCAATGTTTTAGTTTGAAATCTCAGGCTCGAGTAACTTTTAGTAAGTAAATATTTGTTTTTATAAAACCAACTAGTATTAAATCGGTCCAGAGTTGTAACAAATACAGAATTATGAGTACTTTATAAAAAAAACTTAAAATTTTATACTTGATTACCTTGGTAACTAATAAATTATTCAAATTATTAAACACCAGATCAATTAGCAGCCAGCCGGATCGAAGTCTTTTGAAATTAGTTCTATTTGTATAAGAAACCTTGTCTAAAACTAGTATTTAGCCGGATCTGGATAACATTTATGAATAAAGATCCGGATCTAAATAAAGGATTCAACTGAATCTGGTAGATCACTTACTCGAAATGCTTCGGCCCGCTGAGGACTAATTTTTTTTGGATCCAGCCCGTCAATTATTTACGTTGCCCACTCCTACATTAGACGATATTTCCGCGTATCTTCGCCGAAATCTTCTTCGGCCCGCGAATAAAATTGAATGCGGCCCAGGAAGAGAAATTCTGCGGCCCGCGAACATGTAAGTAAATGTTGCACGCTTAGCAAGAATATAATTTTAGTAAAATTTTTTTCGGTGACTAGGTTTAATTTGATTAGTTACGTTTTAAGTACCTGTTTAACAATCCCATATTTTTCTTTAGAGTTAATGAATGCAGCCCAGGAAATGAAATTCTGCGGCCGGCGAACATGTAAGTAAATGTTGCACGCTTAGCAAGAATATAATTTAAGTAAAATTTTTTTCGGTAACTTGGTTTAATTTGATTAATTACGTTTTAAGTACCTGTTTAACAATTTCAAATAATAAAAAGACTTTACTATTTTTACTTAAAAATGAGAAAAAGACATATTAGCATTTGAGTAGTGATTATTTCTTAGTTTCATAATAAATTTCTTGTTAAAATAGAAACTACAAATCTCAAAAAACTATGTAAAAAATACTTGGACTCAGTAAGTTATTTAAAATAATACTCATTTAGTAAATAAACTACATGCAAATGTTTTCCATTGTGCACAAAAAAATGCACAGTAATAAAACTTATACAATATTCTTTACATTTTAGGTATTTTGTTTAACATTAAAATTGTATCAAGTTTCTCTTATAGAAAACAATAAAAAAATTACATAATAATAAATTATAAGGTTATAAGGTTAATATAAGTTTCCTTGTTTAAATATTTGAATTTAAGTTTTTCAAAACTAATTTGTCAGAGTTTAAATTGTCCTAATTTGAGTTGATGTCGGAATATAAATTGTCGGATTTTGAGTTGTCCTAAAGTGAGTTTCGAGTTTTAGTTTTCATAATTTAGTTAGTAACGCATCATTTATAGATCATTCCGATTGAGTTGCTCACGTAGGTATAAACAATTGAATAGGTTTTGATTCGAACAAGAGTATAAATGTGTATTGTTAATCTAAACAAAAACACAAATCAGGTAGATATGAAGTTTATTTCTTTGGAGCATAAGTTCTAAACATAAAAGTAGTTAAAACAGCAGAAAATAGGTTATGTAGGTATATTTATAACTGAAAAAATATCTATATGGTGTCCATCTTAATATCATTTACAAAACGATAAAAAAGTAAATAATTAAAAAAAATATGCGTATAGAAAATAACTAAACATATTTTAAAGGTTTGTTCACCATACAATTATTTATTTTAACACAAAAAAAATCATACTAGAAGCTATTCAACTTTTAATAAATTGTTCGAATAATCTTTAACTAAGTAAAGTAGTAAACAAAATAAAAAATTAGTTTCAGTAAATACTGTATATATCATGCAAGTTCATTTCTTTTAATTTCTTTTCTTTTTCTTTTCCTCTTGTCGTTTGTTATTGAACCAACACTGTAAAAAAATGTAAGTTAGTCATTTATGTAAAAATTTCATATGTAAAATATATGTAAAAAACAAATTCACAATTATATTAAAACACTAAAGAAGATTATTATTTTTTTCAAACTAATTGAAGTAAAAATAGATAAAATACACTTAAATGTTCTAAGGATCCTAAAAACAACTTCTTTCTATCTAAAACCAATATAACAATTAAAAAATTTAAATCAAGTTATTCTATATAAAAACAAACTGATTTCTTACTCTACATTTCTTTTCAGGCAGGCCAATTTTTTTGACGAGTTGTAAAAACTCGTTTTTATTTGGTCTTCTATTTTCCCTGTTAGTTTTTTCGTACAGTTCTTCAAAACATTTCAACTGATGTGAAGTATAGCTGGTGCGGGGTCTAAGTTTTTAAACGTTTTTATTATAAGTAATAGCACTTTTATTTCAATATATGTTTAAACATACAAACTTAATCTTTATTGTATGTTGAAAACTAGTTTTAATTGTCAAAAAAGTATTATTACGTGTTTTTATAACTTTGAAATTTTTAAATGAAAATCTTACCTTTTCTTATTTTTTTTCGTTTTCTGGTCTATGACACAGGACTTCCTTGCTAAAATATATTATTAGGTAATTTTTTGTATATGTAATTTATTGAACTTACTTAAATACAAAGTTAATGATTTTTTAAAATTTAGGTAAAAAATATGTTTCAAAAACATTATTGTTTTTTAGTCATAGTTTTTCAACTTATTTTTTTTCTAGTTAGTAAGAATAACAAACAAACTAACTCTTATTTCTAATGAGTTTAATTTCATTTGAATAAGTTGCAAGTAGGTGTTTAAATATTTCCTCATGATTACCTCCCTTAATCTTCTCAACTGCAATACCTTGACTTTTATCTTTATGTATTCTATTTTGAAACCAGGACTAAAAAATAGTAAATATATTAGAACTTAATTAAATTAATCTATATAAACATTTATTATTTATATTCAAACATCATAATATATTAATTTTTTCGTAAAACAAAGTAAACTTTTATTATTCCTTTTATTACATGAACTTGATAAAAAATAAACTTACTACTAGTTCTTTTTTACTAAGACCAGTTAATTTTCCAAGTTTGTCCTTTTGATCTGGCAGTGGGTGTTTAATTCTTTCATAAAAATATTCTAACATTGATGATTGAGAGAATGTTAAATGTATTCTTTGTCTGTATGTAAATCATACTTAAACATTCCGAATTCTAACACATTACGTTATTTAAATTTATTTTAAAAAATTCAAATAAATTAAACTTGTAAACTAGTTAAACTTTCTATTAGTTTAAAGTTTTAAAAATGCTTTTTTATTGTTTTGTTTGATATTTAAAAAAAAATAATAGTTAAACTAACTTTCGTTTTTTTAGTTTAGATTGCTGCTCTTTACATTTTTCGTTGGAATTATCAGAATCAAGTTTTAAATCATCATTTAAAATCGCTGCATCGGATGAAGGTTCTGAAACTTTTTGCTGCAAACACCACTTTCCAAGGTTGGCATCTATGGATGATAAATAATAATTGACTGCTAAGAAAAAAAATACTATTTTTCAAATAAACATTTGAATAAAAGTTTACCTTTCATAGAGGGGTATGCACGTGGCAGTTGAGCAAAATTGTCTGCTTGAGCAGGATTAACCGTTGTTACATTGAAATTATTTGCACAAGAAGGTTTAAGCTGGATACCACCTTGCAAACAATTACTCAACTGCTGGTAGTTGTCAAAACATCTGTGTGGCTGGTAACAGCTGTTCATATTTGATTGACAATTTTGTTGTAGACTATAGTCAAAAGCAGAAGTTAATGTATGATAGTTTGAGTAACTAGGTATGCCACCTTGTTGCGCTTGAAATGTACAATTCTGAACGTTTTGATACAAAGGCTGGCCACTTGCACAATTTGGATAATTTTCATATAGATGTTGTGTTGAGTAGTTACAAGCTTGATTTGTTGAAGAAACACAGCGGGCTGACAATTTTGTTGCTCGTTTATATTTATTCTGTTTCGCTCATCTTGCATTAAACTGTTTGTTGCAGTTAGCGCGAAAGAACCAATGCTTTCTATTTCGCGTCTAATAAAGTCGTCATCACACATTTTAGAAAGTATTTTTTCTTGGTCTTCCAATGAAAGCATATGTTCATCATTATGTAGAAACGGTAGAACGTCATCACTACTGTTTTGGGACAAATCGTTGTATTTTTCCGACATTGTTATATTTAGTTGTTTTATAGCTTAGCAATTAATCTGAAAGAGTAATTTTTTTTTAAATGTTGTATTTAATAACACAAAAAGTAAAACAATGACACAAAAAAAAATACTCAATTGTTTATTTTGTCCCGTAGAAATACGGATTCTAATTAGCTTTTCAAATTTTGAATTAATAATGCAATTTCACGTGACCCGTAATATCTACCTACAAACTTATTTTGAATTTCAATCAAACATTTTAGAATATTAAGTAAAAGCTATAAAATTGATTTAGCGGTGGTGAAGCTTTATCTTTCGCGTGCTGGATTCAACTACATTTTTTAAAAAGCTACTCGGTTGGTCATTTACAATTCTGCGGGCCTCCCAATATATTTTACCGAGTTACTTAATTCCACAGATTAAATCAAAAACCAATATTACTTTTACCAAAACAAGTTTTACGTCAAATAATTAAAAAAAATATTTACTAAAAAAATTGATAAGCACAATTGAATACAAAGTCAAAAGTTATTATAGCTGACTGATAAATACAATAAACTGATTACAATATTTAATCATTAACTAGTATTAATCATAATTTTTTTAAACGTTTTTTCAGCTTAGAATGACTTTCGAATATATTTTCAAGAAGTCATTAGATTAGCAAATCACCATTTTTATATATAACCTTCAATTTAATAAAAATCGCACAAAAAAAAAGAAAAACCTTGAATTGGTTCTTTAAAGAATAAAAATTAAGTGTTGTTAAGTTAAGTTTTCTTAAATGAATAAAAATAAAATATTAATAAAACACATTTAAGTATTATCTTGCTCTTGATTAACTCAAATTTGTGAGATATGTTTAAGCTTATTATAAGTTATCTAGGAGTTGCTACCTAAGTGCATTTCTCCTCTCAGATTATATAAATGTCCAGCTAACAAATTCTTAGGAGGCTTTCCTAACATAATCTTTTTATCTATTATTTTCCTATTAAAAATTAATTCTAAGTTTATTATAAATGTATTAATAAAAATTATAAGTTTTATATATATTGTTTTGTTTATCTATTTCGTATTTTATACACATTTTTTCGTTTAAAAAATAAAAAATGTTCTAAATACTAGGTTCGTACATTATTCTATTGATTTTGGAACAAAATTAATTGACTATTAATGTTTTATTGTAAACCAACACAATTTTTAATCTTGCAACTTTAAATATAACTCTGAATTTATTTTGTTTTATAACTACCGTCTTTAAAATAAAATAACTTCTAAAGCATAACATTTAGAATAGTTTTTTCGTTTTGTATAAGTTTTATAAAAAACAACTAATATCTCTATGTATGTTATGTGACACAATATATTATACAAGTGTGAAAAACGTAATGAAGAGTATAAAAATCATCGCTAGTTCACTTAAAATTCAGTCAGACCTAAAAAAGTTAAATCAGCAAAATGTAATAAATTGTATTTCTTATCCTATTTTTTTAACTATAATTTTTGATATGTTTCGGTTAGGCTAGTTGTGAAAACGCTATAATTTAACTATCAATCAACAAAAGCTTTAAAAAGTTTGCTAAATCATTATTTTTCCAACGTTTTTTCAGTTTAAACAGACTTTAAAATAAAATTTCAAGAAATCATTAGATAAGCAAATCATTATTCTTATATATAACATTTAAATTAAAAAGAAATCACAAAAAATAACTCGAAAACCTGGAATTGGTTCTTAGAAGAATAAAAATTAAATGTTGTAAAATTAAGTGTTCTTAGTTCAAGTGATGTTAGAAGAATAAAACTAAAATATTAATAAAACACAGTTAAGGTATTACGTTGCTCGTGATAAACTCAAAAGATGTGAGATATGTTTAAGCTTATTAAAAATTGTCTAGGAGTTGCTACCTAAGTGCATTTCTCCTTTAAGATTATACAAATGTTTAGTTAACAGATTCTTTGGAGGCACTCCTAACATAATCTTTTTATCAATTATCTTCCTATAAAAAACTTTATTGCCTTTTATTTTCATTTTCTAATAAAATATTTTACTTTCCTCTTACCGTCTTAAATTTAATTTCTTTTAAAAAATTCTAATATAAAATTAGTTAAGCAAATATTAAAAAAAATAAGGTGCGAAAAATATCCTCTAATTTTCATATAAATTTGTTAATAAAAATTCTAAGTTTTATATATATATTTTTTGATTTATCTCGTATTCTATACAATCTTTTTATATTGTTTGAAAAATAAAAAGTGTTCTGAATTCTAGGTTCGTACATTATTTTGATGGTCTTGGAACAAAATTAATTAACT
This sequence comes from Thalia democratica, assembly GCF_965202585.1. Taxonomy (NCBI): domain Eukaryota; kingdom Metazoa; phylum Chordata; class Thaliacea; order Salpida; family Salpidae; genus Thalia; species Thalia democratica. The sequence continues at coordinate 11,704,383 of NC_139166.1, forward strand.
CTTAATGTTTTATTGTAAACCTACACAACTTTTACCTTGCAACTTCAAATCTAGCTCTAACTTTATTTTTATTTGAAACTACCGTCTTTAATATTTAATAATTTAATTCGGTTTTATATAATTTTATAAATAACCACTAACATCTGTATGTATGTATGTTATGTGACAGTATATTTATTCAAGTATGAAAAACGTTATGACAAGTATAAAAATTATCGCTAGTTTACGTCAAATTCAGTCAGATCGAAAAAAGTTGAATGAGCAAAAATAATAAACTGTATTTCTTATCTAATTTTTAAAATTAAACTTTTATACGTTTAGGTTAGGTTGGTTACGAAAAAGGCTATAATTAAACTACCAATTAACAAAAGCTTTAAAAAAAAATGCTAAATCATTTTCAAAAATTAAAAAATCATTGTAAAATAGAACTGAATAACCTTGAATTGGATATGTTTTATCAAAAATTTTTAATTAAGATAATAAAAGCTAGAAATGTTTTCTAACATGCATCAAAGTTAGTGAAATTAAAAAAATGTAATTGTGGTAAAAACAATAGTAGCCAATTGATAATAATTAAGCTACTACAACCTGTAAATTCTTTAAATGGTTTTTATAGATCTAAATGTTCATTAGAAAAACATTTTTAAAACGGCTTATAAGTTATGAAACTTTAGTTACGGCTTAGCACCACTTAGTATTTAACAAGTTTATAATTATTTAGCTCTGAATTTAGTTTATCTAGATTTTATTACGAACTAATAAGAGCTAATCCTTCGCAAGAGTTAAACACTTTAATATAATTAAAAGGTTTTTGTTTTACGATAATATTGAGATATTAACAGGAGAGATAAAGCAAACAATTTTGTTTTAATAATTAGTAAACATATACTTACAACAAAAAAAAAATTAAGCATAAGAAATCAGAGTAACAAAAATTGATAATGTAACATTTTTTATAAAAACTATATGTTCAACGTAAAAGACAATGTTAAAAATTTTCAAAATATCAAGAACATTTTAAACAGTTTTTAAAATACTTATTGCCAACTGTCGTTTTTTCAAAAGAAAGAAAACGATGTAATAAATTTAATAATTCAACTGATAATGAATTTTATATCAAATGAATTTTAGTACAACATATCATTCCTATGTGTAAAATAACAGTTAATAATACACTTGCACGCTTTTCAAAGCTACTTAAAGACTTATGATAAGTATGTTATAAATTGTATAATTTCATTAAAAATATAATCAAATTAAGTTAAAAGATTAAGTTATAATACTTTATAATTTCTATCTTAATCGCGTTAGTTAATCAAATTATCAAATTTTAAGACTGTAAATATAATATACTGTAAATATAGTACCCTTTTCTAAATAAAAATTAATTTTAAGATTAATCTAATTTTTTGTAATTAAATTATTGTATCTAATTACTAGTTGTTTAATTTATTTGAAAAACGTAGAAATAATTGAAATTTTTACTTTTAGTAAAAGTATTTTTTTATATCTAAGTGATTAAAACTAACAGTTAAATATTTATCGGCAACTATATCATGATGTTTTTAACATAAAAAAGATTACATATTAACTATTAAAATATACTTTCAAATCTTTTTTAAGTAACTTGATTCCATAAATTTTAAAATGTTGTTGTTGTTCTTTTTAAAAAGCATTTTATGTTATAAAAATACATTTTCGTATGTTTAATAAGATTTATAGATATTAATCAACTAAGTTTTTGATCGTTTAATTACAACCTTCTTAACAAACTTCTCGTTTTGTAGTAATAATTTTGAATAGAGTTTAGTTTAAAAGTAGAACCCACAAAGAATATTTTCTTAATGAAGCTATCCAGCCAGTAATTTTTTAAATTATGAAATGATATCTAGTTGATACTAGTTTAAACTTGTTTCAAATAGAGAGGTTAGCTAAATAGATTAAGTTTTGCTTAATTTGATTACTTAATATAATTGTTAACACTTAAGTACTTAAAGACTTAGGTACTTAAATAATGAGATTTCTTAGGAGAAAGAACTAAAAGGCGTAATTATTTTAGAATTAATATTTTAAAGCTATAAACTAAAACTGTAATAACTTTTAAAAATCATGCTACCTGATTCATTATATATAAATAAAAATTTTGCTTTTATATAAGCAATTTTATCAACAATATATTTTATTTCTTAATTATAAATGAAACAAAATTAAAAAAAAACTATAACAACTATGAAAAACAGTATGATTCTGTAATCATTAATTAATTACACAATCATACTGTTTTTCAAAGTTGTTATAGTTTTTTTTTAACTTTGTTTCATTATAACAGATAAACTAACTCATTCTAGTTTGAAATATTTTGAAAACTCAGAATAACTCAGTCTAGTTTGTGATGTTTAAATATTTAGGATAATTTAAGCAAGCATATCTGATCAACATTTCATCAAAAAACTATATTTCTATTGATTTGAAACAACTTATTCATATACTTTTAAAGTTAATCAAATATTTTATAAATTAATTTTAAAAAATTTAAAAGGACTTAGTATGGTCTAAAACTCAGAGTATATTTTTATTCAGAGAGTGGCAACCCTGGCTCTTTATTTTTTGTATTAATAAAGTACTACAACATTTTTACCAAAATTTTGTTACTTAAGAAATACAAGAGTTTATTTATCACAGTTGTAAAGAAAGATGGTATTTTTCTAAATATAGATAATTCAATATTATTTTCAGTTTTGATAAAAGAATACAAAAAGGTATTTGAACAATTCAATTTTTTATACAGATACTCAATTTGCTTTAAAAAATCTTAAAGTAGTTACCCATTTCATTTGAAATAGTCTAAACCAATTGTTTTAATGCTTTCTCATGATTTTGCACAGTTTTTTATTTGTTTTTTGTAAGGTGTTTCCATAGTTTGTAGGGTATGGATTGTGGTACACTTATTTTATTGACCCTCCTCGTTTTAATTAAACCCTACATTATCAAAATACTTATAAAATACTAGATGTTATTTTATTCTACTTTATATAAATCAGAAAAGATTATTTTAGTAAATTATCTTTGATAAAAAGAACCAAAAAAAATACTAATAAAATATAAGTTAATATTTTGAATGCATTAGAATAAATAAAACTTTATAATAGTTCATGTTTAAAATAGAATACTGTAAAACTTTAAATAACTTGAACTATAAAATATTGAAGGAACTTTTAAACAATTAAGTATGGCCAAAAAAAAACTTTTAATACTTGAATAATAAACATACAAAAACAAATGACATGCAGTTCTGAAAAGTGTCTAATAGTAACTTCTAGCAGTACCTCAATGCAAGCTCTAAGTCTTACCAACAATAATTCCAAAATAGTTAGAACATTGTCTTAAATACTTGTGTTTTGGTTGAATAATTTTGTAACATTCAATATTACTACACTCAACAAGTTTAAAACAGGAGAAGATTAAATGATAAACGCATGCCATTACAATTTAACTCGAAAATATTTAATTTGTAATTTTTTCCATAAATTCAGACGAGGCTATACAAATAATGAATATTAACTTAGAGTAAACTAGTAATATTCTAGACTAAAAATAGTATTTTAGTATTTAAAACATTATTTTAAACACTATTAAGTTCTTAAAAACTTCTTCATTACAAAAAACATACTTAAAAAAACTTAACAATTTACTTGCGTTTTGTTATAACATTAAATAAAATCTAAGGAGTCACATTATTTTGAATACAAAATATAAGATACAAAAATAACACCTTGTAAAAGAAGTATAAATTTATACAATTTAATTTATCAGCGTTATAGGAGGTCTGAATTAATTAGTTTAGAATTAAACGATTAATTGTACTAGAATGCTTTGATCACATTTTACATACTTTTTTCTAGATAAAAAATAAACTGTTTTAAACTGTTTTAATTTGAAGTTATCAACTAACAATTTTACTGTACACTGCAACAATACCGTACAATGAACAAACAATTTGTCTGTTTCAATTAAAAATTTCATGCTAGATTGATTGTATAATAATTTTCCAGTAATAAATCCACAACTATTGAGTGTGTAATGAAAATATTCAAGATTATTATTAAAATTTGTCTAAAACCTGTCCACAGGTAATAATTTGCTTAAACAAAACAAAATATTTAAATAAATTTAATGCTGATTACTAAAATTTATAGTGTTTGTGTAGGTTGATTTGAACTAGTAGAACAACTTCATATACTTGCAGTTCTAAACCTATACGCTTGAGAAAGTTTTTGGTGAAAACTATTGAAACTAAGGTTAGGTTTCAGCTAATACTATACCAGGCTTTCCTAAAGTCAGCTATTTCAGAAGTTTTTGTAACTATAGGCTGCAAAGGGGTAAAAAGGGGGTCGTTGGTAGTAAAGAAGCCTCAAAGGAGCCATCAGACAATAATCTAAAGATTGCACTTGACATTCTGAAATTTACATTAAACTGATGAAAAAATCTTTAAGAGTTATATTGAAACAGTATTAGAAAATCGAAGTTGATGAAGGGCAAAAAAACGTTTTCTGAGAATTTAAAGGGATTTGTAACTTTTAATAAATTTGTTCTTTTCTAAATGCGCTGGTTTTGAAATTTAGAGGACCAAAAGGTGCAAAAATAGATGGGGCCACAAATCCATAATTTGAAACTTACACCAGATTTTCTTGAGATGAAATGAAGAGCATAAATCTGATGTCTTGGCGTATTTGATTTTTGTATTTCAGAGAAGCCATAGCTTATTTTGTTACTTTGGCCTTTGAAAAAAGTTTTGTACTATAGGTTTTAAGGTAAAATTAAAGGTCGAAGTAAGTTCTTAAAAAGTATATAATAAAGTTAAAAACTACGAAAAACTGAAAACAATTACCTTAACATCTTCATATAAAGTATCCTTAAAAATTAAACCAACCCTTTTTTAATTTTAAATTATAGTTGTCTCTGTCATTTTTGAATAACTTATATTGATTACACTTTTTACAACAACAAAACAATCAAAAATATATTAAAGTCATAGAACTGATATGTAGAAACAACTTTTATAGAAATCGTTTAACACAGTATTATATACTTAAACATTTTTTTATTAAAAAATGCATTTAAAACATTGCAAACTTATATTTCATAAAGAAGAAAAAATAAAAATATTCATATAGAAATTTTAATATCTTTTAAAGCAGCTTAATTTAACTTGTGAAATAAACAGTACTTAAAATTTTGCAAAGTTTAATGATATTGAAACCTAACGACTAATGTTAAAAGTTTTAAATGTTATGGTTTATTCCTAGAACAGTATAAACTTTATATTTTTAGCCTTAATATTTAAGTAAACGGACATACATATATAATATTTTTTAAATTTCAAAATTATTTAGAAAATCACATGAAAAGACTTTAAAATAACAAGATCACTTAAGTATCAGAACAAAATTTAACTGTATCATTTTAACTTTTTAATAGAAATTTAAATTTAAGATTGGTTAAAAGTTTTTAATAGTTTTATATCACTAAAAAGATGGTGTAATTCTACTATAGATTTATTAGCATGAGGGTTTAAGCAAGAAGTTTAATATTTTTAACTATTCTAAAATATTAGTGTTTATTGTAGTTTTATTTTAACTAGCTTTGTTAAACTATTAATTAAAAAAAAAATTATATAATCATAAATTATTTATATTATCGATCATTGAATTATAGTAAATTTTAAAAAATTTGATTGAAATTGATTTAAAGAATTTATTTTCAAATGAAAGATTTAAAGCACTGTTGGTAATATATTTTTCTAAAATAAAAGCAGCCACAAAAAATTAAATAAAATACTTCTTGTAATCAACTTAAAATTTTTGTAGCTGAAGCATTTAACTCAGTACAATTTGATTATCTAAGAATTTCAACAAAGTTAATAAACATATTTCAAACAGATTGTTAACAATCTAAATTAAATAGTATACTGTAGGCAATTAAATATTTGGAATAAAGTAAAAACAAAAACGAATATTTAAAGTTAACTACTATATTATTTTCAATTAAAAAGTATACTTACTATTAATAATTTACCTAAGTTAACCTTAAACTACAGCTTATCAGATTTTTATAAAGTAAATTTGCAACAGCGTAAATTATTTATATATAATTATCAACTATAATAATATTCACCGAAAAAAAAAACAAACTTATTTATTTTAACTAAATTTTATCGAATTTCTTGATTTTCTTAACACTATTAATATCTGTATAAAACGTTTTTCTAAAAAAAGTTTACTAATACTATTTATTGTTGTTTAAGCTCAAACCGTCTTCTTCAAAATTAAAACATTAATTAAAGTATTATAGATACTTATGCTAACTAATGTTTTATTTTATGTTTTTATTAACAAAGTACTAATAACTAAATATGTATAAATAAACCAATTACCTGAATAATTATAACAGATTGTGTTCAACTTTTCTCAAATATAGTTAAAAACAAAAATAAACTTCCCATAGTTTATCATCTTGTAGCAAAAAACTGAAAAACTCAAGAAAAAAAAATGAATTATATAAATAGGAAATCTTGTCTTTAACAGCTATGCTTACTTGATTATCTTTATAATTAAATTTAACCATGCTAAATATTTTTTTTTGATAAAATATTTAAAGTTTGTTTTTTTTAACTTTTTATACAACCTTTATTTATTTAAAATTTTGACCTTTTTTATAAGCACTTTTTTGACCTAAAAGTGACCAAAATTAAAAAGACTTTTAATAAGTAGAAAAAAGATTAACATTTAAAATGATCTTTTAAATTTTAAAATGTTTGCAGTTTAACATAAATTTTTGTAACTTTTTTAACCCTTCCTATTTATTATTTTAATTAGGTTCAAAAACTATATAAAATATTTAAGCCTTATCAATTTTTTACATAAAGCATACGTTTAAAACGTATAATTTTAGCCCAGGGGCTAAATTACACGTTCACATTAACTTTGAGTCACCTAGAACTTTGTTAAAAATATACGTACTAAAATATTTTTTTTAATCACATATCTTTCTTTACCACTATATAATTTTAAAATAAGTTTAAAAAAAGTAAATGTATAATTTATTTAAGTTATTTGTTAGTAAGAAGTTTAGCTACTCTAATTATTATTGATAACAGTTTTATACTTTACCATTATGTTTATGTATAATCCAAAACAAATGTTTGTCTTTCGGCGACATAACTTTTCTAATTAAATCAAATTCAAGTATAATTAAATTATGTTTTAAACTAATGAAATTTTTGACTGATTTTTATTTATCATTTAATGTATATTTTAGTTCAAGTAGCCTAGGTCTTGATGCCTGTTCCATCGTATTGACAATAAACTTTAGTAAACATTTTAGTAAACAAGCAAACAAAATATTTCGTTAAAAAAATAAACGAAGTCCTTAACTTCAAGTCAGATAGAATCTATGAGGAGAAGCTATAAGCTTATAACTTGCATCTAAAGACGAAAGAAGAACTAAATTTTTTATTAAAATTTTTGTTTGCTCGTTTACATAGTTCCAAGTTTATTGTCAATACGATTTACCCAGACATTAAAACCTAGGCCACTTAGACTGTAAGATACATATAATGAAGAATACAAATTACTTAAAATGAATTATTAAAAAAAATAACAGTAGTTAAACTATGTACACTTCTTTCTGACAAAAAATTTTAAAAATAATTAAACAAAATTTTGCTAGTAAATTTTTGTAAATTATTTTTAAATTTAAACAGTGTTAATGAAAGATATATGATCATAAAACATACTTAGTCCAGATATTTTTAACAAACTGCTAGTGGTGACTAAAAGTTTATGTTGACGTGTTATTTATCCCTTGGTTAAAATTATACGTTTAATCAAATGGTTTAATCTAGAAAATTGACAAAGCTTGTTAAAATATTTTTTTAAATTTTCGAACTAAGTTCAAGTAAAAAATATGAAGGGTTAAAGAATTTACAAACATTTATTTAAAACAGCAAATATTTTGAACTTTAAAAGGTCATTTTCGATCTTAATCATTTTTTTTTTCTACTTAATAAAGTTCTCTATTTTTTTTGTCACTTTTTGGTCAAAAAAGTGCTTATAAAAAAGGTCAAAAGTTCAAATAAACAAAGATTGTATAAAAAATTAAAAAATACATCTTTTAAATATCTTTTCTAAAAAAGTATTAGGCATGGTTTAACTTAAGTATAAAGATAATCAAGTAAGAATAACTGTTACAGACAACATATCCTATTTATAAAATTTAACATTTTCTTTGAGCTTCTCAGTTTTTTTCTTGAAAGATTATAAACTATGTGAAGTTTACTTTTTGTTTTTAACTATTTTAGAAAAAAGTTGAACACAATCTGTTATATATTTTTAGGTTAGTTGCTTAATTATACATATATAAGCATTAGTATTTTGTTAATAAAAAATATAAACATTAGTTATCATAAATATCTATAATACTTTAACTAATGCTTTAATTTTGAAGAAGAGAGTTTGAGTTTAAACAAAACAAATAGTATTTGTAAACTTTAAAAAAAAAGTTATTCATGTAAGATTAGTAGTGTTAAAAATTAAGTACTCAAGTATAAATTTAAAATGTTTAATTTTTTTTTTGTTTTAGGTGAAAATTATTGTAGTTGATAATTATATACAAATAATTTACGTTGTTGCAAAATTCTGATAAGCTGTAGTTAAATGTTAATTTACATAAATAATTAATAGTAAGAATATTCTTAACTTGAAAAAATGTAGTAGTTAACACTAAGTTGTGTTTTTTTGCTTAGTGTTAACTACATATATTGTAGAACTACAGTTACCTTTTAGTGATATAAAACTTTTAAAAATTCTTAACTAATCTTAGGTTTAATGCTTTACTAAAAAATCTCAAATGATACAGTAAAAATTTGTTTTAATACTTAAGTGTTCTTGTAATTTTAGTGTTTTTTTTACATGTTTTTTCTCAATAAATTTGGAATTTGAAAAAACTATAAATGTATGTCCATTTACTTAAATATTAAGGCTAAAAAAGTAAAATTTACACTGTTTTTAGGAATAAACCGTATTATTATATAATTTAAAAAGTTTTTAACAAGTTGTTAGGCTTTAATATCATTAAACTTTGCAAAATTTCAAGTACTTTTATTTCACATATGAATTTCATCTACGTTAAAATATATTAGAATTTATTTTAGAATTTTTATCATTTATTCTTCTTTTATGAAATTCAAGTTTGCAATTTTTTAAATGCCTTTTTAAATAAATATGTTTATGAATATCAGTTCTATGTTGAACGATTTCTGTAAAAGGTATTTCTACATATCAGTTTTATGATTAAAATTTATTGTTTTTGTTTGATTTGTTGTTGATAAAACTGTAATCAAAATAAGTTATTCAAAAATGATAGGGACAATTATATATTAAAATTAAAAAGAGTTGGCTTAATTTCGAACGATACTTCATATAAGAAAGTTTAAATGATAATTTTTAGTTTTTTCTTGGTTTTTAACCTTTTTATGCACTTATTTTAGAACTGCCTTAAACCTTTAATCTAATCTTTTAACCTATAATATAAAACTTTTTTTTAAAGCCAAAGAAACAAAATAAGCTATGACCTCTCTAAAATACAAACTTTAAATACGTCTAAGACCTTAATTTTACGCTCTTTATTTTCAACTCAAGAAAATCTGGTGTAAGTTTCAAGTTATGGCCTTATTGCCCCTCCTCTTTTGGCTCCTTATGGTCCCCTAAATTTTTAAAACAGCCCGTTTAGGAATGAACAGATTTATTAAAAGTTACAGAACTTCCTTTAAACCCTCAGAAAACTTTTTTACCCTTCACTATCAACTCCGGTTTTTCTAGTACCAGTTTTAATACTACTATCACAATTTTTTTTTTGCAGTTTACTGTAAACTTCAGAATGTCAAGTGGAAGTTTTTAAAATATTGCTTGATGGCCTCTTGAGGCTTTTTTACTAACTACGACCCCCTTTGCGACCTTAGACCCCAATAATTTATAAAACAACTACTTACGACCTTTTTTTACCCCTTTGCAGCCTATAGCCACAAAAACTTCTGAAAGAGTTAACTTTCGAAAAGCCTTGAATATTGTTAGCTTATACCTAAACTTAATTTTAATAGTTTTCACTAAAAACTTTCTCAAATGTATTTGTTTAGAACTGCAAGTATATGGAGTTGTTCTACTTTTATAAATCAACCTACACAAACACTATTAATTTTAAGTATTCAGCATCTAATTAAGTTATTTTTCTAATTTTGTTTAAGCAAATTATTACCTGTGGACTTGGTTTAGAACATCTTTAAATAAAATTCTTGAACATTTTCATTACACATACCATGGTTGTGAATTTTATACTTGATGATTATTATACAATCAATCAAGCATGAAATTTTTAATTGAAACAGACAAACTGTTTGTTTATTGTACAGTAATATTGTTAATTAATAAATTACATAAAAATTTGTTTTAAATAGTTTATTATTTATTTTTCAGAAAATAATATGTTAAATGTGTTCGAAGCATTCTAGTACAGTTGATGGTCCTATTTTAATAAAATATCCTATAATAATGTAAATAAAATTTTATTAATTTTTTCTTTTACAAGGTACAATTTTTGTATCTTATATTTTGTCTTCAAAATATGATACTCCCTTGATTTTACTTAATGCTATAACAAAATGCAAGTAACTTGTTAATGTTGCTGAATTAATTCATTAAAAAAATTAAGTTTATAAAGACTTTTCTTCTTAAAAATTAACATTACCATTCTCCGTAATCTCAAAATAACTTATTTTTGTTTTTAACATTAACCTTAAAAAATAATTTTATATTTTTATTATTTTTTAATGAACTCCCTTTTAGTTACAAATAATGTGCTGTAAAAAAAGTCTTTAATATCTTTTCAAGTTTTGGTTTTAAAGAACTATTCTACTAAATTATTATTTTTTTTTTACTAAAACTCGAGTATTTAACTATAATCTATTTTTAATTTCTTTTATAGTATTTTTTCATATATTTTTTGAAAAAGTTTTTAAACTTCATATTGTTTAAAATAATGTTTTAAATACTAACATACTATTTTTTAATCTAGAATATTACTAGTGTACTCTAAGTGTATATGCATTAGTTATATAGCCTGGTCTGAATCCCTGAAAAAAAAAACTACAAATTAAATATTTTCGAATTAACTTCTAATTTATTATTTAATGGCATGCATCTATCATTTGATGTTCCCCTGTTTTAAAGTTGTTGATTGTGCAGTGTCGTAACATTAAATATCATAAAATTATTCAACCAGAACACAAGTATTTAAGACAATGTTATAATTTTTTTGGAATTATTGTTGGTAAGACCTAGAGCTTGTATTGAGGTACTGCTTAAAATTACTATTAGACACTTTTTAGAAATGCATGTTTTTTTTTTAAATTTTATTATTCAAGTATAAAAAAATTTTTTGGACATACTAAACTGTTTAAAAGTTCTTTCAGTATTTTATAGTTCACATTATTAAAAATTTTACAGGATTTTACTTTCAAACTTAAATTATTATAAAGTTTTATTATTCTAAGATTTTGAAAAAATTAACTTATATTTTATTAATAATTTTCTGTTGTTCTTTTATTTTATAGATAAATTACTAAAGTAGTTTCAACTGATTTATATAAAGTATACTAAAATAACATCTATAAGTTTTTTGATAATGTATGATTTAATTAAAACGAGGAGGGTCAATAAATTAAGTGTACCACAATCCTTACCCTACAAACTTTAGAAACATCTTACAAAAAATAAATAAAATATTGTGCAAAAATCATGAGAAAGCATTAAAAAAATTAGCTGTAGACTCTTTAAAATGAAATTGGTAACTATTATATGATTTTTTAAAGCAACATGAGTTTATGTATAAGAATTTGAATAGTTAAAATACCTTTTTTTTTCTTTTATTACAACTGAAAATGATATTGAATTATCTATATTTAGAAAAATACCATAATTCTTTACAACTGTGAATAAACTCATGTACTTTTTAACTAACAAAATTTTGGTAAAAATGATGTGAAACTATATTAATGTTAATAATAAAGAGCCAGGGTTGGCACTCTTTGAGTGAAAAGATATTCTGAGACTTAGACCATATTAAGTCATCTTAATTTTTTTTTAATTCATTTTGAAAATTTGATTAACTTTAAAAGTATATAGATAAGTTTTTTCAAATCAATTGAAATCTAGTTTTTTGATGAAATTTTAAAAGCCAAGCTTGCTTAAATTATCCTGAATGTTTAAACATCACAAATTAGACTGAGTTATTCTGAGTTTTCAAAATATTTTAAACTAGAATAAGTTAGCCTATCTGTTACAATGAAGCAAAGTTACAAAAAACTATATCAACTTTGAAAAACAGTATGGTTCTGTAATCATTTTGTTTCCTATTGATATAGAATAATTTTATTTATACTTATAAAATAAAATATGTTAATGATAAAATTGCTTAAACAAAACCAAAATTATTATTTAGAAAGAATGAATCAGGTAGCATGATTTTCAAAAGTATATAAATATTTAGTAATTACAGTTTTAGTTTATAGCTTTAAAATATTTATTCTAAAATAGTTACGCCTTTCAGTTATTTCTTCTAAGAAAACTCATTATTTAAGTACTTGAGTCTTCAAGTACTTAAGTGTTAATAATTAGATTAAGTTATTAAGTAATTAAATTAAGCAAAAACTTAATCAATTTAGCTAACCTCTCTATTTAAAACCAGTTCAAACTAGTATCAACTAGATATTGTTCCATACTTTAAAAAAATTACGGGCTGGATAGCATTATTAAGAAAACATTCTTTGTAGGTTCTACTTATAAAGAAGAACTAAACACTATACAAAATTATTACTACAAAACGAGTAGTTTTTTAATAAAATGGTAATTAAACTATCAAATACTTAGTTGATTAATATCTTTAAATCTAATTAAACACACGAAAATGTATTTTTATAAAATAATATGCTTAACAGATAGATCAACAACAACAACAACATTTTAAGATTTACGGAATCAAGTTACTTAAAACAGAATTGAAAGTCTATTTTCATAGTTTAAATGTAACTTTTTTATGTTAAATACATCATGATATAGTAGCCAATAAAAATATAACTGTTGGTTTTAACTACATAAAAATAAAATAAGACTTTTACTAAAATTAAATATTTTTACTATTAGTACGTTTTTCTAATAAATTAAACATCTAGTAATTAGATATATAAAATTAATTACAAAAATCAATTTCAATTAAGTTCATTTTAATTTAGAAAAGAGTACTAAATTTACAGTCTTAAAATTTGATAATTTAATTAACTAACGCGATTTATAAAGAAATGTTAAAATACTATAACTTAATCTTTTAACTTAATTTGATTATACTTTTTAATAAAATAATACAGTATAATTATCATAAGTTTTTAAATAGTTTTGAAAAGCGTGCAAGTGTATTATTAACTTTTATTTCACACATAAGAATGATATGTTATAATAAACTTCATTTGATATAAAATTCATTATTAGTTGAATTATTTTATCTATTACATCATTTTCTTTATTTTGAAAAAACGACAGTTGGCAATGAGTAGTTTAGAACTGTTTAAATGATCTTAATATTTAGAATACTTTTACTTCTGACTTTTACGTTGAACATATATTTTATATAAAAAACTTCATCAATTATTGTTATCTGATTTCTGTTACTTAAAATTTATTTTGTTTTAAGTTTATGTTTACTAATTATTAAAATAAAATTGTTTGCTTTTTCTTTCCTGCTAAGATCTCAATATTTTTGCAAAACAAAATCTTTTAACTATGTTTAGTTGTTAAACTCTTGCGAAGAATTAGCTGTTATTAGTTTGTAATAAGCTGTAACTAAAGTTTCATAACCTATAAGCCGTTTTAAAATAGTTTTTCTACTGAATATTTGGATCTATAAAAAACATTTAAAGAATTTACAGTTTGTAGTAGCTTAATTATTATCATTTGGCTACTATTGTTTTCACCACAATTAATTTTTTTAATTTCGCTAATTTTGTTGCATGTTAGATAACATTTCTAGGTTTTATTTTGTTAATTAAAAATTTTTGATAAAACATATCCAATTTCAGGTTGTTCAAAGAATATTCTGCGATATTTTTTTAATTTAAAGGTTATTTATAAAAATAATGATTTGCTAATCTAATGATTTCTTGTATTGAATTTAAAAGTCAGCCTAAGCTGAAAAACGTTGAAAAAAATAATGATTTAGCAACCTTTTTTAAACTTTTAAATTAAAAGTTTATTAATAGCCTTTTTCCTAACCAACCTAACCGAAACATATCAAAAACTAAAGTTAAAAACATAAGATGAGAAATACAATTTGTTATCATTCGCTGTATCAACTTTATTAGGTCTGACTGAATTTGAAGTAAACTTGCAATTTTTTTATATTTTTCATTACGTTATTCATACTTGTATAGTATATTGTATCACATAACATACATAGAGATATTAGTGGTTTTTTATTAAACTTATACAAAATCAAAAATTTACTTAATAAGTTATTTCATGTTTAAGACGGTAGTTTTAAAACAAAATAAATTTAGAATTAGATTTGAAGTTGCAAGATAAAAATTTGTGTTGGTTTACAATAAAACATTAAGAGTTAATTAATTTTGTTCAAAAACCATCAAAATAATGTACGAACCTAGAATTCAGAACAAATTATATTATTCAAACGAAAAAATTTTATAAAATATAAAATAAATGAAAAAAATATATATAAAATTCAGAGTTTTTATTAACAAATTTAAATTAAAATTAGAATATCTTTTTAGCACTTTTAATTTTTTAACATTTGCTTAATTCTAACTTTTATTTAAATTTAGACAAGACATTTTGATTAAAAAAATTTAAATGAAACAAAAATATTCTAAAGAAATTCATAGAAAAGGCAATAAAGTTTTTTATAGGAAGATAATTGATAAAAAGATTATGTTAGGAGTGCCTTCTAAGAATTTGTTAGCTTAACATTTGTATAATCTAAAAGGAGAAATGCACTTAGGTATCAACTCCTAGATTACTTATAATAAGCATAAACATATCCTACAAATTTGAATATATCAAGTTTATATAATAATAAACAAAAATAATAAATATTTTATTTTTATTTTTCAGAACACTCAAATTAAAAACACTTAATTTTTTTCTTCTAAGAACCAATTCTAGGTTTTTCAGTTTTTTTTTTGCGAATTTCTTTAGTTTGTAGCTTATATCTAAGAATAGAGATTTGCTAATCTAATTATTTCTAGTAACTATATCTAAAAGCAGTCTAAGCTGGAAAAACGTTTATAAAAATAATGATTGATACTATAATAAAATATTGTTATCAATTTTTTTATTTATCAATCAGCTGTAATAACTATTGACTCTGTATTCAATGGTACTTATCAGTTTTTTTAGTAAATATTTTTTTAAATATTTGATGTAAAACTTGTTTTGGTAAAAGTAATATTGGTTTTTGATTTAATCTGTGGAATTAAGTAACTCGGTAAAATATAGTGGGAGGCCCGCAGAATTGTAAATGACCAACCGAGTAGCTTTTTAAAAATTGTAGTTGAATCTAGCACGCGAAAGATAAAGCTTCACCACCGCTAAATCAATTTTATAGCTTTTACTTTATATTCTAAAATGTTTGATTAAGATTCAAAATAAGATTTTGGTTAGATATTACGGGTCATTTTAAAATTGCATTATTAATTCTAAATTTAAAAAACTAATTAGAATCCGCATTTCTACGGGACAAAATAAACAATTGAGTATTTTTTTTTGTGACATTTTTTTACTTTTTATGTTATTAAATACAACGTTTAAAAAAAAGTTACTCTTTCAGATTAATTGCTAAGCTATAAAAAAACTAAATACAACAATGTCGGAAAAATACAACGATTTGTCCCAAAACATTAACGATGACGTTCTACTATTTCTACATAATGATGAACATATGCTTTCATTGGAAGACCAAGAAAAAATACTTTCAATAATGTCTAATGACGACTTTATTAGACGCGAAATAGAAAGCATTGGTTCTTTCGCGCTAACTGCAACAAACAGTCTAATGCAAGATGAGCAAAACAGAATAAATACAAACGAGCAAGAAAATTGTCAGCCCGCTGTGTTTTCTTCAACAAATCAAGCTTGTAACTACGCAGCACAACATCAATATGAAAATAATCCAAGTTGTGCAAGAGGTCAGCCTTTGTATCAAAACGTTCAGAATTGTACATTTCAAGCGCAACAAGGTGGCATACCTAATTACTCAAACTATCATACATTAACTTCTTCTTCTGACTATAGTCTACAACAAAATTGTCAATCAAATACCAACAACTGTTACCAGCCACACAAATGTTTTGACAACTACCAGCAGTTGAGTACTTGTTTGCAAGGTGGTATCCAGCTTAAACCTTCTTGTGCAAATAATTTCAATGTAACAACGGTTAATCCTGCTCAAGCAGACAATTTTGCTCAACTGCCACGTGCATACCCTTCTATGAAAGGTAAACTTTAATTCAATTTTTTATTTGAAAAATAATATTATTCTTTCTTAGCAGTCAATTATTATTTATCATCCTTAGATGCCAACCTTGGAAAGTGGTGTTTGCAGCAAAAAGTTTCAGAACCTTCATCCGATGCAGCGATTTTAAATGATGATTTAAAATTTGATTCTGATAATTCCAACGAAAAATGTAAAGAGCAGCAATCTAAACTGAAAAAACGAAAGTTAGTTTAACTATTATTTTTTTTTTAAGTATCAAACAAAACAATAAAAAAGCATTTTTAAAACTTTAAACTAATAGAAAGTTTAACTAGTTTACAAGTTTAATTTTTTTGAATTTTTAAAATTAACTTAAATATTGTAATGTGTGAAAATTCGGTATGTTTAAGTATGATTTACATACAGACATAGGATACATTTAACATTCTCTCAATCATCAATGTTAGAATATTTTTATGAAAGAATTAAACACCCACTGCCAGATCAAAAGGACAAACTTGGAAAATTAACTGGTCTTAGTAAAAGAGAACTAACAGTAAGTTTGTTTTTTTATCAAGTTCATGTAATAAAAGAAATAATAAAAGTTTACTTTTTTTTACTAAAAGTTAATACATTAATTTAAATAAGTTCTAATATTTTCAATATTTTTCAGTCCTGGTTTCAAAATAGAATACATAAAGATAAAAGTCAAGGTATTGCAGTTGAGAAGATTAAGGGAGGTAATCATGAGGAAATATTTAAACACCTTCTTGCAATCTATTCAAAAGAAATTAAACTCATTGAAAATAATAGTTAGTTTGTTTGTTATCCCTAGTATTTAAAACAAATAAGTTGAAAAAATATGACTAAAAAACAATAGTGTTTCTGAAACATATTTTCTACCTAGTTTTAAAAAAATCATTAATTTTGTATTTAAGTAAATTCAATAAATTACATATACAAAAATTTACCTAACAACATATATTAGCAAGGGAGTCCTGCGTCATAGACCAGAAAACGAAAAAAAATAAGAAAAGGTAAGAGTTTCATTTAAAAATTTCAAAGTTATAAAAACACGTAAAAAATTTTTTTTTGACAATCAAAGCTAGTTTTCAACACACAATGAAGATTAAGTTTGTGTGTTTAAACATATATTGAAATAAAAGTGCTATTACTTATAATGAAAAACGTTTCAAAACTTAGACTCCGCACCAGCTATACTTCACATCAGTTGAAATGTTTTGAAGAACTGTACGAAAAAACTAATAGGGAAAACAGAAGACCGAACAAAAAAGAGTTTTTTCAACTTGTCGAAAAAGTTGGCCTGCCTGAAAAGAAATGTAGAGTAAGAAATCAGTTTGTTTTTATATAAAATAACTTGATTTAAATTTTTAAATTTTTATATTGTTTTTAGATAGAGAGAAGTTGTTTTTAGGATACTTAGAACATTTAAGTGTATTTTATCTATTTTTACTTCAATTAGTTTAAAAAATATAATAATCCTCTTTAGTTTTTTAATATAATGATGAATTTGTTTTTTTTTTCTCTTTTCAAAGAATTACTTTGATATTTTTACATAAATGACTAACGAACATTTTTTTACAGTGTTGGTTCAATAACAAACGACAAGAGGAAAAGAAAAAGAAAAGAATTTAAAAGAAATAAACTTGAATGTTATATACAGTATTTACTGAAACTAATTTTTCATTTTGTCACTACTTTACTTAGTTAAAAATTATTCTAACACTTTATTAAAAGTTGTATAGCTTATAGTATGATTTTTTTTTGTGTTAAAATAAATAATTGTATGGTGAACAAACCTTTAAAATATGTTTAGTTATTTTCTATACGCATATTTTTTTTAATTACATACTTTTTATCGTTTTGTAAATGATATTAAGATGGACACCATATAAATATTTTTTCAGTTATAAATATACCTACATAACCTGTTTTCTGCTGTTTTAACTACTTTTATGTTTAGAACTTATGCTCCAAAGAAATAAACTTCATATCTACCTGATTTGTATTTTTGTTTAGATTAACAATACACATTTATACTCTTGTTCGAATCAAAACCTATTCAATTATTTATACCTACGTGAGCAACTCAATCAGAATGATCTATAAATGATGCGTTACTAACTAAATTATGAAAACTAAAACTTGAAACTCACTTTAGGACAACTCAAAATCCGACAATTTATATTCCGACAACAACTCAAATTCGAACAATTTAAACTCTAACAAATTAGTTTTGAAAAACTTCAATTCAAATATTTAAACAAGGAAACTTAAGTTCCGACGATAAAATTAATAGTTTTGGCAACTCGAATTTCGATAATTTATATACGAAAATTCTAATATATTTTAGATTTTGCCAAGTTTTTTTTTATATTAGACTTTTAGTTCAATAGTAAAAAAGTTAGAATGTTGTTAAAAACTAAAATTATTTTTAGATGTCTTTCAGATACGAAAAGCTTGCCATATGTAAATTTTATAATAAACTGTTATTAATTCTATTAAATCTTTAAGGTCATTTTATTTCTATTTGTAGTAGTAAACTATTAAAATTTCTGTGCTGTTACTTATTAGAATAAATCTTCTACCATGTCGGAAATTAAAACCGTTCCAAATGCAAAAAGTTAATTAAGTCAAT
This sequence comes from Thalia democratica, assembly GCF_965202585.1. Lineage (NCBI taxonomy): Eukaryota > Metazoa > Chordata > Thaliacea > Salpida > Salpidae > Thalia > Thalia democratica. The sequence goes on from NC_139166.1 coordinate 11,723,632, forward strand.
GCACGTTTGATGTTTAACAAGTAGTCTTTTTTTTTGTTTTAATTTTACTTGCTGTATAAACTACAGTTAGACTTATTTGGGTTAAATATACTACTTTATCTAATTTGTAGTTACACATTACATATTATTAAAAACTGTTTTCTACTTTTACTATTCTGCAACGACTATAATGTTTTTTTAAAGCTCATATTAAATTAACTTATAAAACAGCTAAAATATTAAAAAAATTACCGGACCAGGTTTTTGCAAAAATTGCAAGTCAGTTAACTAAAACAATTGAGAACATAATTTTCACGAGCATTATCAATGATTCTAATACTTTGTTTGGAACAGAGTAAATAAAAAGCACAGCTGAAATAATTTTTTTAAGGTAAATAAAAACTTTTGAACTTTAAAAAATTTAACAATACCAGTATAACAGAATGTAACACTTGATAATAAATCATTCAAAAAAGGTTTCCAGAAAAAATGCTACTTTAAAACTTTTACCTACTATCACGTCACAATTAAAGTTTTATTTGAAATTTATTTCAGCTGGGTAAAAACGAGCATTTTTTGTTACGGAAACTTATAATTTTTCAGTGTTATATATTCAATATTCATTATTCAAAGTTTATCAAATAACCAAAACTAATTCAATAAACAACGTTTTTAGTCATATTCTAAAAATTTTTTTTAGGGGTTTCACAGGAAACAAGAAAGAGTCAAAACACGCCCCTGGAATAAACTTGATATACATTAAAGTAGGAAGTAATGCTAAAAAGTTCTACTTACTGCAACAATAATAAGTCATCAAAATTCAAGTAGTATTCATTAACTATATATTATTCTTTAATAACATTACAGACATCAACACAGTTATTTAATATGTTTTTTTATATATAGTATTGTAACTTTTAAACAGTTTATCAAAACTAAGAATAAAAGCTTTGCTGGATTATAAGCGTAATAAGTAACGTAACAAACATTTATTTATTGATTTTTTATTTATTTACAAAAAGTATGTAAATTAACTTAGCTTAAAAAACCTTATAAATTTGAACAAATGTGTTAAACACACTATAAAATCATAATTTATTAACAGATTAAATATCCATATGAAATAAAGTTGATACTTTTCATTAAAAAAAAGACGCATTTTAAGATTAAGTATCTCTTATTAAAGTTATAATGTGTGCTTATATACTAAGTCATAAGAACGAGTTGGTCAAGAGTCTGGCATCCTTGTACAAATATACATTTAAACTTTGTATTTTTCTCCTCAGTAGTTATTTATTTTAAGGATATGAAACAAAAAAAAATTTGGTATTTTAAGCTAACTTTTTATTGGTTCTGATTGAATTCAAACAATTCATTTTTTAAAGTATTTAAGTATGTAAATACTATAAAGTAATGATTTGTTTGCTTCAGCGTATACTTAAAGTTTGTTTAATGATTAAGGAGATTGAAATTAAAAAAGGATTTGTCTGATTAAATTTACTAGTTGTTTTTAGTTTTAAATGAACCAAATAGAGATCCTAGCATTTGTGAAGTTTACGCTGTGTTTGATCAGTTTTAAGAAATTTCTACCTTTGAGTATATTCTACAACAGAGCTTAAATGTTGTGTTTCTTCTAAATGTACAGATTCGTGAATTTAGTACTAAATAATTTTTAATGTGTAAGTTTACTTATAAAGCTTCCTTCATATTTAACACAAGTGACATACTATGTATCGATAAGCTCAAATAATAAATTTAAGCAATGTATAAATTATATATTTAATTCAAAAAACTTTTAAACACAATCCCCACACCACCAGTGTGGTCTTACTTTAAATGATTAGGCTAATCTTAATGAATTTCAATTATACGCTAGAATGATGATATTATACTGCAAGGTTTTAAGTACTTCAACAGTAGCAGTGGCTTATTGAGTAAAGCCGTCGGACCCGAAAACGAAAGGTCCTGGGGTTCGACTACAACCGCAAGAGCATTTTTACAAAGGAGGAATCGAAGAGTTCAAATGTGTTGTAATATAAGCCTGATTAACACTATGAAATCATCAATCACGATGGCTTAACGGTTAGAGCTGCTAGACAAGCAATCATTAGGTCGTGGGATCAACGCTCACAAAGTGTTTTAAATCACACGTATCTCAGTATGGTTTAAATATAAGTTCTTAACGATATTTTAAGGGAACGGGGACCCGGACGGACTGCGGTTGTTTGGTGGTCGCTGACCTTTGGTGAGGCGCCGCGACCTGATTTCTTCTCGGGGCGATCAGGTCCTGGGCCGACCGAAGGGCGCGACCTTTGACCAGGACTCTGAACCCAACCCCTAGGAACCTTTAGTAGTGACGGTTTTTTTTTTGTTGAGCTCGTAAAATTTTTTTTCGAATTCTGCTTAGAAAAATAAACTTTAATACTTGAACTTTAAGAACAAAATTTAATAATTTTCTTTACAAACTTTATTTCATAATCACTTTTACGATATCTACTTTAAAAAACTAACTTTTACACTTAAGTTTTTAAGCAGTAACTTACTTATGTAATCATTAATAAATGATATTAATTTGTATTTTAAATGAAATTAATGGCTTCTTAATATGTTTTGAAAGGCTTAGCTTTTACAAATGTATTTTTTTAATTTGAAAACATTTACGATTAAGATAGTTTAATTAGAATAAACTTGATATAAATTTAAAGTGGGGTACAATGTTAGTTATAAATTTGTTAAACATATTAAATCGCTAAAGTAGGCTTTTTATAGGTGTTGCTTTTTTATTTAAATTTAATTTTATTTGGTCAGATAACTTAGTTTATAATTTTAAACGATACGATTTTTGATAATGATCAAAATAATTAATCTAAACAGTAGTTTACTAAGTTATGTGTTTTTATAATTCATAAAACAAAAAACTTAATCATAACCATTTTTTTATATATAAAAAATTTTAAATAATTGCATGTTTAAATTGTCTTTTTAAGTATACTATACTTTATTACTTAAAGTTTATTTATTTTAGTTTTATACTGTATTGTTTATGTCTTTGTTTAATTTAAACAGTACAAAAGCAATGTAAATAGATACCTCAATAACTGTATGCATTTTTTAGCAATATTCAAGTACTTTAAGAAATCAACAAAACATTTGTAAAGAGCTTGATTTGTTTTAAAAGAAGTAAGAATATAATTATACCCAAAAATAAAACAGTACAATGACGTTTGAAAACAAAGTTTAAAAACAAAGACAGTATCCAAGTGGTCAGCAAACTGCGACCCGCGAAACGATTTTTTTAATTGAATGCGGCCCGTGAAAGAAAATTTCCCGGCCCGCGAACATGTAAATGTGGCACACTGAGCAATAATATGATTTAAGGTAGATTTTTTTTCGGTAACTTATTTTAATTTGATTAGTTTCGTTTTAAGTCCCTGCTTAACATTTTTAAACAATAAAAAGACTTTACTATTTTTCTTAAAAAATGTGAAAAAGACAAATTAGCATTTGAGCAGTGTTTATTTCTTGGTTTAACAATTCTTTTCTTCTTACAATAGCAACTTATAATCTCAAAAAACTGTGTAAAAAATACTTGGACACAGTAAGTTATCTAAAATAATACCCATTTCGTAAATAAACTACATGCAAATGTTTTCCATTGTGTACAGAAGTAATGCACATTAATAAACTTTAAATGTTATCTTTTTAAATTAAGGTATTTTGTTTAACATGTAAATTATACAAAGCTTCTCTTATATAAAAAAAAACATAATAATAAAAACAAGGTTTGTTTTTCTAAGGTATTTAAGCTTGAAAATGACTGAAAAAAGTCATAAAATAAGTTTTTAATATCTTTTTAAAAAATGTAAATTTAAATAAGCTTGTTTCTACTTGTTTAAATCAGTTTTATTATTTGTAAACTTTACTATTCAATTATTAAATAAACATTGAAAATAAATTTTATAGCATATATTGGTGTTACTTAAACTTAACTTAACTATCAAGATATAATTTAAATTAGTTTTATTAAAAGTTCTTTGATTAAGTAAACACCGGTATAAACTTCAACCAACGTTTTTTAGAAAAAATAAAATTAACATAAATATCATCATTAAATCTTTTCGGTAATTACGGATGCTCAGCTATTTATTTTGTGTAATTTTTTTTTTATAAACTTTATATCTGTAGCTTAGATAGACTTTTAATTCAATTTCAAATTTCTAACGAATTTTGTGAATGCTCAATGTTTTCAAAAACCGTAGTTTTTAGGGAAAGGGTTTTGCAACACATATCTTGCGTTGTTTTTTAGAATTTTTTACTAAACTAAAAAAAAAATATTATGCTTAAAATCTGTGACGGTTGTAAGAAACTTTCCTATAAAACTTTGTAGTACATACATCGTTAATAGTTTACAAGATATTTCAATCAGAAATATTAAAAATAACATACTTTTTTAACATTAGTACTTATTTATATATATCTATAAGTATAATTGTACTTATAAATTTGTTTGCAGCTTTTTAAAATAAATATTCAACAATGATATAAACAGTTAAAGCACAGTAATAAAGTTTTACGTTCTTTATTATCAAATATTTTTTACTTAATCTTTAACTGAATATACTGATCGATTGTTTTTACATATTACTGTAAATTACATGGGAAAAATTATTTCTTACAAAAAGCTTTAATTATTTATTATGTTAAAGCTTTTGTAGTATTAGTTTTATAAGATTTTAATCAATATTTCATTACGTATTAAAAGTGATGATCTACCGAATCAAGATTCGGACTCGGATTTGGACGAATCCGGCCGTTTTGGACTCGGATTTAAATCCGGCCTAATCCTAATTTCAAAATGAATTTTGGATTCGGCCGAATCCGAAACTTTTGATTTGGTAGAGCACTTTGAATTTTTGAATTTTACTTTTTTGTTTGTCAAAAGCTAAATGTTAAACTACTTGATGATTTCAACCTTGAGTGGATAAAAAAGGTTTTTTTACACTTATAAAAGCCTTATCAATTTTGATTTATAGTTTTGCCCACAGTACAAAACTATGATAACAATTTTTTTAAAGCTTAAAAAAGAATTGAGTACATAGTTAAGGCGTTTAGCCTAAACTTTTTGGATATCCGCTCTTATTTATCTACATATGTTAGGATTTTTACGTTTGCTCGTGAACCTATTTCGGTTCAAATGCTAAATAACAATGTAAACGAATTTTAAATTTAATAATATAAGTTTGACTCTCTAGGTCAGTATACATAAAGTTTGAGCATTTTAAGAGCATAAGCTTAATAACTATTTAAAGATACATTGGTTTGTATTTTGTAGTATCATGTTTTGCATAGTAGTTTAAAAAACATTTTTTTTGTATCCATAAAATGTTTTATTCAACTAAAAACGTAATTTAAGAACAAAACTAATACGACTTTATTAACTGCTTCATCAAAGTATGACTTACGCAGCAGAGAAATTACATTACTATTTAGAATTAAGATTCACTACATTTAAATTTTATAATACTATTATTATTATTATTATAATACTAAATTATTACTCTAAAGTTATTTTTAATTTCCAGTATTAATAATGCATTCAATAGTCTGGCAACACTTTACTACAAGTTTGAAAGATAATTCTATCGCAGTATGCAATACCTGCGGAGCTAAGATAAAAAAGGAAGTAGAAAGTTTAAATCCTATACTACCTCTTCCATGCACAAGCAATTGAAAACTCCACACAGCGAGAGTTAATCTTTAGACAAAGATAAAATTTTACTACACCCGAACCTCCGAAGAAAAGAAAGTTTGAAGCTCTCAGGCAAACTAGCCTTGATGATTATAAGTCTATAAAACTCTGGGACATTACGGAATCTTAAACAACTGAAGTTCATAAAAAAGTATGAATATGATTGTTATGGACAATCAGCGTTTTGCAATTGTGGAAGATCAAGGCTTCATAGAGCTCTTAGCTGAATTAGAGCCAAGATACGTAATTCCAAGTACTACTTCTAAGCGTGATTTAATAAAATCATGCTTCCACAGGCTTATGATAGTCTGAAACAAAAATATTACTAAATAGTTGTCACATGCTTCGTTTTTGTTATTCAAAAGCGATATGTGAAAAAAATCGAGAACAGATCATATATTTTTTTAACCGCACACTATTTGAGTGAAAATTTTGAGTTTAAACATCGTACTTTGAATTGCCGGGAAATGGAGGGTGAGCACACTGGCCAAAACATCTGTAACTACATTCAGGATATGCTCAGTAATTGGAATATTACCTTAGATCGTTTTCACGTGTTTTTTGCGAGACAACGCAAGAAATATTAAAAAGACGCAGAGAAAAACCTCGTCAGTACCCTGTTTTATCTATACGCTTGAGCTAGTACTTTAGTGTTCATTATTTAGGAAGGTTTGTGTAAAATTGTTAAAAAGTTGTAATGTTTTAGGTTACGATTCTATTATTAAAGGTACGAAAAATAGTTTTCCATTTCAGCCATTCTTCTATAGCGAACGAAACACTAAAAAGATTTAGGTAGCTTTTGACCACGCACAAACAAAACAAAAAACCTTGCTTCTTGGTCAAGGTGTAGATACAAGGTGAAACTCAACATGTCTTATTCTAGAGAAACTGAAAAAGCTAAAATCAAGTTTCTGCTACTATGTGGCTAACTATAAAAACGATCAAGATTCGTATATTACACCTGAAGAATGGCAACTGGTTAGTCACATCGTTCTGCTGCTCGAACCTTTTTTGTTTGTAAAAAAAAGAGTATAGTAAAAAATGAACTGCTCTCAAGCGTGTTCCCGCATGCAAAATCACTGACAAAGTTTGTTAATTTTTATGAAAATTTAGAAGAAGTATGAAATGTTTGTAAAACTTTTGCCAAAACATAGGAGAGGCTTGCGAAAGAAGGATCTTTACCAATAACAATAACTTAAACTCGAATGACAAAAAGTTACTGTTAGTCACAGAAGCTGTTGATCCACGATATCGACTTTCCCATTTCCATTATACCTCAAAAATAATGTTAAAGAGCAGCTAAAATTAAATACTAAAAAACATATCTGTTTCGAGGCTAATCAAGGTGGTGATTCACCTACATTGCCACCAGAATAACCAAAACTACAAAACTCTGTAAATTTTGACCCGAAGAAGTTTTAAACTTACTATTTTTGTTTAAAATAAAGTCAAAGACAGCTAGGACGAGAAACAGTTGCTTCAATTTTATTGATAAAGAAGTTGAAGCAGAAATAAAGGTCATTTTTGCTACAGAAAATTTGAATGCAGAAACTGAAGAGGATAAAGTCGTAAACAGGTTGAATTAGAACAAAACAAAATACCAACTTCTTGACAGTTTTGCAAGGAAATATCTTGCTGCACAATCATCTTCTGTGTATTCTGAAAGATTGAAAGCTGAAGCTGGGAATTTGTTCGAGCAAAAGCGCAATCGATTGCTTCCAAAGAACGGCGAAAAAACTTTTATTTCTCTACCACAACTTAAAAAAAAACAAGAAAAGCCTTTCGTAGTATAACAGAGATCTTTTGCTATTGTAGTCCGTTTTATAGTTTTAATTAGTAGCTATAGATAATCTATATTTCTTTTTTTGTTATGGTAGAAGTGTAATCCTAAGTGGAATTGAAAACTTTTTATTACAATTGTAATTCCTACTATTTTATGGGCCTTTACTACAGTTGGTACTATACTTCAATTTATTACAGCTCCATGTTCTTTTAGATGCTTTTTGTTTTATAAAAATAAGCAAATGCAAAATTTTATGTTCTAATTCGTTTATAGTCACAATAAGAACTAACTATTTTAAGTTAACCGTAAAATATTTTAACTTTTTTGTTTTTTGATTTCTGCATTAAGCATTTATTACACACTATAGATTATATATTTTGCATAACAAAAGTACAACTTAATTGCTAATGTTGCTTGCATGGACTACAAAATATAAAGATTAAATTTGTGTATTTAGCCTAATTTTATTTCCAGCAAGACATACGTTTTTTGTTTGCTTTTAAAATAAAATATTCTAAAATAGAAATGTAACTATTAACAATTTAAAATATTTTTCAACTTTTTTTACGAAATAATTTATAATATGATACGTTATAATTATTTAAAAATCTTTTTATTTTTACTTAAAACGCAGATTAAATCTATAGAATTTAGATTAGTAAAATATTCTAATATATAATAAGTACTTAAGATCAAACCGGGCCAGGATTACTTAAACTATTTAGAAATTTGGTTCTTTCCAACATTTTTAGCAGTAGCTTTTATTTGTACAGTCGTAGTGTTTTTTAATTAGAGCCGTTCTAGAATGCTAGTATGTTTTGGTAAAAATGCAGCATAATGAATATTTTAAAATTGAACCAATCAGACAGTTTTCTTAATAAGCTAACTTGAAGAATTTCTTAAAGAATTTTTAATATAACATAAGTTTGTTTTTATTGATGTCTACAAATGTTTTGTTAATTTTTTTAAGTACTTGAATATGCTTAAAAAATGCAAACAGATTTTTGACTATATATTTGTATTAATGCCGTACCAATTTAATTAAACAAACAAATATACAATGTAGTATAAAGCAAAAATAAACAAACTTAAGTGATAAAGTGTAGTATATTCAAAAAAAAACAATTTAAACATATATTTATTTAAATTCTTAAAGTATAAAGAAAATAAAATGCTTATGATTCAGTTTTTGTTGTATAAGTTATAAAAACACATAATTTAATAAACTACTGTTTAGATTAATTATTTTGATCATTATCAAAAATTTTAACATTTGAAATCACAAACTGAGTTGTCTGACTAAATATTAATAATTTTCAAAACAATAAGCAACACCCATATGAAGCCTACTTTATATAAAACAAAGACGAACAACAAGCTAACTATTAAAAATAAAATTAAGTAATAATTAAGCATAAAGTTGTCTTAATTGTTAAACAAATTTTACTCGTTTGTATTCACATTTAAAATAAATTTATGATGGCTTATTAGGCAAAGCGCTGTCTGATAAATTCAAGTATGCGGGTTCGAAAGCCTTTTGAATAAGTTATTATTTTAGTTTATTTTGAACTTGAATTAATTTTTCTGTTTATCTATAGTTTTAAAAAGTACTGTTTTAGAGCAGATTAAAGTTATTATAAACGTACTTTATTTACCTTTTAAACTTTTTATTAAAATTAGTTAGAAACTTATCCAAGTTAGTTTTGAACAAAATAAAAGAAACATTTTTGATGAACAAAATTTTTGCATCAAAAAATGCTACACTTTATTTCCACATTTTTTTACTAGTATGCGAAATTTAAGTACTTTAGTGATATAGTAGCAAAAACAATTTGTTTAAAACTATATATATCTTGTGTATAACATATTTGTTCGGCTATTTTTATTTTTTAATTTATGGTTAGGACCCTTTGGCACCTATTAGTTTAAATTTTTAACTACAGTTGGTAAATTAATTACAAAACAGAAAATTACATTTTTTTATATTATAGTAAAGAAATTATAAATTATACAAAATATGCAAACAGATATTTCGATTTAACTAATAAAAAAGATTGAAACTTAACCATGTTTTTTCTATGATATATAAGTGTACCAGAATTATACAAATTTGAGAACAAACTAGCCTAAAGTAAAAACATTATGAGGTCGATATTTGTTTTTAAACTTTAAAATTGTTAAAATAAAATGGGTGGACAACTATTCATATTTTTACAACTAAAACTACGACAATTCACATCTTGACAATTCAAATTTAAACAACTAAAATTCGACAATCTAGTGTAAGCTCTTATATTCTACGTCTAACATTTTATCCTATACTTTTTAAAAATTCGAAAATATAGTTGTTAGCTTATGACAGATTGCAATAACGTGGATTTATAATAATATAAATAAAATTTTATTTAAACCATGTCCTTGAATAAATTTGCTGAGCACCTTTCTATTGTTCAGTAAACAATTTTTACTAACTTTTATTTATAAAACCTGTAATTTATTTTTTTTACATAACTTTTTCAGTATAATTTACAATCAATGATTTTTTATAGTTCACTATACGAATAAAACATATTATTGATTTTAATGCTATGCAAAATAAGTCACAAAACTTGACATTTAAATGACAAATAGATACTTTACGGTGACTGCAAACACTCATTAACTTATGTTTGAAGGTTAAAAGACAAAACTATTTTGGTTAAAAAACTATTTTGTAGTATCTTTAAAGTATTTATTATAGTTAGAAGGTTTTTTGTCGTAATTCTTAAAATTCTAAAAAATCTTAATCGAACAAGGTCAAAATTTTAAGGTCCCATTCAGCTTACATAGGGATTGTTATATAGGTTAAAACTGATGACGTCTCAATTGACTCTTGTTTAAAACATCTTAAAATTTCCACAGATTGTTTTCATGATATTTCCTACTTATAAATTGCCTTACAGCTGAAAGGTAAAAGGGCTTAACTTTTAAAACCATCCTAATCATAGTAATACTTTAAGGTTTATTTTTGTTGTAAATTTATGATTTTTTAGTTAATGTTACTTAAGTTTTAATTTTGCTACTATTTTTTAAAAATGTTTAAGATGATTTCAATTAAGTTTCAAAAAACAGTTACTGTATCAGTTCAAGGAATTTTATTGAAATCCACAAGTTTACAAACGGCTAAATTAGGGGTAGGCAAACTTCGGCCCGCGGGCTAAATGCAGCCCTTAAAGTTCAAAATCTGCGGCCTGCGAACTCTTTTTCAGTCAGAAATATACATTTCATAAATAAATAAACAGTTTGAGACTTGTAATAAAAATTTACAGTTAGACTCTTAGATAAATTACTACTCTTTATTAGTGCTAGTGCTCTTATATTGCTTAATATACCATAGTTTTGATCTTAATATTATTTTGCTTGTTAATACTAGAATTTTTTTTATTAGTGCGGCCCTCAAAGTTTTTTTTCTAAATAGTGTGGCCCGCAAGCAATTGTTCCTAGGAAAGTTGGCCTGTGAGTTACATAAGGCTACCGACCCCTTGTCTAAATAGTTTTATCTTTTTACATGGTATTTTAATTTCCTAGTTAAAAACATATCATACAGGTTAGTATCTAGTAGCATAAACTAAACGACCTAAAAATGTTACTACATTTTACTTTTTTAGGAATTTTAATTATATTTATTCACACTTTACTCAAGTAAAACTATAATCTGTTAATAAAAAAACAAACTATCAGTTTTTTTTTTTTTAATTCTCGGTATTTTTGAATTTGATAATAAAAAAGTTGCTTTGCTTGCGAACCGAATCTGTCTTTTTTACTATTTTTACATTTAACTTTATAATGAGAAAATTGTTTTTATCTTCTAAAACTTCAATTATAATGCAATATATTAAAAATTGACTAATTTACATGTCGGAGGGTCGGGCCAGACCTTTTTAGTTCCTTTTTTTAAAAACGATTTTAGATTCAGCCGCATCCTTTTGAAACGGAATCGATAGATAACTAAAACAACTTGACTTTCTAACCAGGGCAGTGATCTTTACGGGTTGCTTTGAGTAGCATACTTGTGAGAAGTACTCTATCTGACAATACTGTAATATCTTAGACTAGAAACCAAAAAGAAATTTTGACAAGTATTTAGGATCCTAATCGGGCAAGATCCTAAAATTTTTGAGCCGGTAGACAACTATTTTTTTTTAATTTAAAAGAATTAGTTTTCGAGTTATTATTTTTAGCATTCAATAAAATATCAAAGTAAGATAAACGAAAACCGCAAACTTTTCTAATGTCCTAAACTTTTTTTTGTAGTTAAAGCTTATCAGTAAAAATAAGTTAGTTTTTTTGAAATACGATTTTAAAAGCCCATATTTTTTTTCAGTTTAAAAATCATTACTTAAAAAATTATAAAAAGAATTTGTTATTCAAACTTTTGGAAGAAGTATATAGTTAAAGTTTTGACGTTAAGTTTTTATCCTTAAATTAAGAAAACGAAATAAATAAGAAGTCATGCTAATGTTGTACTATTTATTTGCAGACGAAATTGTAAACAAACTCTAAAAGAAAATTAAAGACTAAAAAAAAAAAATGAATTTTCCGTTTCAAAATCAGTCATTAATCTAGCTTGCTCCAGCAAATCGAATGTTGGTTGCGCAAGTCTTCTACGATGGGCTTCTTCTTTCAACTGTTGCTTTTCTGCTGGTAATCTTAGTGGTGTTGTACTATGAAAAGTATAAATATAAAAAATTAACTAATAGTTTTAATTAGTTTATTTGGAAATGATAAATAATAAGAAAAAGGTCTAAAAGGTCGAGTTATAAAACTAACACTACTAAAGAGTATAAGGAAAATTAGGATGATGAATGATCAGTAACTTTCAAAGATTATCATTAATCTTTACTTAACTTAATTTAAAATGAGCTAAGTTGCTATGGAACAGCTTATACGGTCCCAAATAGCTTTATTTCGTTAAAGATAATAAAATAATAAGCCTTGCTTTTAAAAAGCATACTATTTTTGCCTTAAAAACAAAATCTAACAATTTTTTTCCAATAAAGTTTACTGATTAATACTAGTTTACTAAATTAGTCTGATAAAAAAAGACTCAAAACAATTTTAAAATTATATAAAGTTCTACAACAAATCTTTGTTTTATCTTTAACTCACTTTGAAAGGTGATCATTAGATTGTACATTGGCAACGTTTCCCTCCAAGCTCTGCTTGACGATTTGCTCTTCACTTTTGTTAGTGTTTTGTCCCTTGGTACAATCTCCGAAGGTTTTCTTTTGACTTTCTAAGACCTGATCAAAGATGGAGGTCGTTTGTTCTAAAATATATTTAAGGTTACGTTTTTGCTGAGTTTATTTATTTTTTATAGACGTAATGTACTTATAATAAGATTATTAATTTATCATTCATTTTTGGATTAAGGTGTGCTATCTACTTTGTTAAAAATGGAATTGACTTTATTAAGTTATTTGAATAATTGAAACATACGTTTAAAATTTGTTGCATTGATTTTGCTCGCTTTTACTTCTTTGATATCTTTCACATGTTTATCGCACACCTGTTTAGAAATTTTACGGATTTAAAATGCATAAATATGTTTTGTTATACGTAATATTTTATATGGTTGTTTATTACAATTATATGAAGTTTTATAGAAATAAAAAAAGTGAGTTTTAAAAGTGAAAATAATAAATTTCGAGATCTGATTTTATCAAAGTTTTTTTTTAATGATGCTAAAATAACAAAAATTAAATTATTATTATTTAAGGAACCTAAATTTTATCAAGTATATAGAACAATTGTTTCTTAAATTGTTTAATATGATATTAAAATAAAATTTTTAAAGCTGACAATAAACACTTTTCTTTTATAGTACAATACTTTAAAAACTAAGCTCTAATGTTGTAACAATGCAAAGAATAACTTCACTGTATTAAATACTGTATAGTTTTTTAGTATTTGGTGAATTCTATATATATATATTAAGTGTACTCTTTATTTAATGCTTAAACTATCTAGTAAAATTATTCGCATTCATTTTTTAAATCTAAACTAAATTTACCAAAAATAACTTTATCTACCTTTTCAGTCTCTTCATCGTTGCGGGGTAACTCTTTTAAAAGCGTTTCCTTATTTGCTTCATTTCCATCAGTCCAGTTTTCTGGTAAAACAGCAAGTGCAAATCCCAAAGTGGTTTTTTCATTGCTATTAGGCACTTTTGGAAGATTAGACGTTCTGTTTTGTTATAATTAATCAGAAATATGGAAAAAGCTTGTCACTTAGAACATAGCTAAGTTAGTAGATACATTCGAATAGTGTCTAATGAGTATCTTTACTAAAACCAAGCTGGTTATTTTTTGTTAGGAATGTGGCAACTTTAAGTTGAGTATAATTACCGTTAATTTAAAAGCTAATTACTATAAACTTTTGTGAGTTTTATTAGGCTAATTGCAAAGCTAAAAGCGTCAAAAAGGTCGAGTTCTTAAACTTAAACTACTGAAGAATAATAAAGAAAGCTAGCATAATAAATAATCAGTAACTTTTTATAAATTATCCTAAACATTTTTTAAATTTGAATCGAAATGATTTAAATTGCCATAGAACAGCTTTAAACGGATCAAAATAGCTTTATTTCGATGAAAAGAGTGGAAAAATAAACCTTGCTTTTAACAGGCAGATAATTTTTTTTATCAAAAATACAATTCTACTCTATCAAACTCTATCAACTGTAAAGAGCTAGTTTGTTTTTTAAGTAGAAAAATTAGTAAATAAATAAAAATGACCTAAAGTAGTTTAAAAGCTTTACAGAGTTTCCAAAAATATTATTTTTACAAGCTTAAACTCACTTTTGAAGTCGATTAATATTTTGCACATTTCTATCCGTGTCCACTTTATTTATTCTGTTATGCGGTTTGTGCTGTAAGTAATGAGGACTTACTCTCTTATTTCCAATTATTGTACTCTTTTTTTTTATTAAAGCATTCTCGCTTGAATTTTTTCTGTTGATCATTTTGTCTGAAGTTCTGTTTTGTTTTAAATCAACAACAAATATATAAAAAACATTTCACTTAGAACATAGCTAAGTTAGAAGATACATGTAAATAATGTCTAATGAGTGTATTTATTAAAACAAAGCTGATTATTTTTTTAAATTGTGGTAACTTAAAGTTGTGTTCAATTAATATTAAATTAAAAAATAAATATTACATATTTTTGTGAGTTTAACAAAGTTCGTTGTATATGAGTTACGTTTTCATGTCTATGCACCTAGTAAAAACCTTAACGTTCTCTAACTGTTAATGTAGCTTTTTTTTCTTTAATAAATTTATGATTATTCTAGTCAAAAAATATGATTTTTGTATTGGCTATAAATTTATTTTATTATTTTCAATCTTAAGTATTTTGATAATTAAATTATACATAATTGTGAAACATGACTTTTGATTTTATTAACATCTGTCTACATCATTGAACATCCGTTGTTAATGAAATATAATTTTTTTAGTTTTACATAAATAATATGTCTTACTACATTTAAAATAGATTTACTACTAAATCAGTAATAAGTCAATTGATTGCTTGTATTTACACTGATAACAAATTAGTTAACAAGTTAAATAAAAAAATCTAGTATTTATAATTTCTAAAAAACTTATATACAATGTTATCAAAAAACAAACAGGGTCCAATAAATAAACTCGCTTGTTAGAATATTTAAATCATTAAAAAATCATATATGCTCATCTAAAACCATTATAAAACCATATTAACTAGAATTAAACCGTCTACGAATACAAACTATATAAATCAACTATGGTTTTACATACAAACATGACAAAAGTGTGAACTTACTAAACGTACAGATGAGTTTATATTTGTTTGACTTATAAACGGAGCTTATAAAACTTAACAAAAAAGTTAGATTTATAGTTTAAATTTATAAATAAAGTAGAATAATTGGTTAGTCTGTTAAAAATCCTTACCTTTTTGAACTGTGCGATATATTTTTCGATCTCATGTAGTTCCTCTTAAATCTTTCAAGTTTTCTATGGTTCTTGTTGTACAAACTTTTTCTTGCTTGCTTTTGAGCTGAAGAGTCTAAAATAAAAAACAATATGTTTAAATAATTTTACTGACATTTCTTGTTGACTAACAATTAAATTTAAATTCTGATGTTTGTTCCTCTTAATAATAAATTGTTATTTCTTTAAATTATTGATAACAGGAACAAAACTTACAGTTTGCAGATTTTTTGTTGACGACGTTATGATACTTTTTAATTTGTTTTTTGATTGGTTTGGTTGTTTTGTTTTGAGATTGAAGAGTTTGACTACTGGAAGCCTTTAAATCTACTTCACGACTCTGTTTTTTTTTTTGTGGTTTAATTTTGCTTTTGAACTAACTAAGTCATTTTGTGCAGAAGTTTTTTGATTAATCTATACAAATTTTTAGTAAAAAGCAATAAACATATTACTTTTTTATATAACTTATATAGAACATTTATATAAAGTTCTATGTGTTCAACCTAGAACAAAAGATGAAAGATACTTTTGTTGAATGTTTGATTGTACAAACAACAACAACTCTATATTCATGAATATAGCTTTTGATAAAAAAACTTACCTTGCCTACGTCTAAAACGTTTTTGTTTTTCTTTCTGATTTTCAATGGCGGTACTTTCTGTTGACCTTTGTCACAATTACTTTCATCAGATTCGATATCTTCTTCAAAATAACTTTTTGTAGCAGCGATAGACCTTTTTGGTCGTATTCTAGATATCTCTAAGTGGCTGTAAAGATTTTTCGTGGAAATAATTTTTAAAAATAAATATAAAATATTAAAACTTGCTAGCAATAAAATTTAAACATATTATGGACGTAAAAATGTTTATCTGTAAAAATAAACACAAACTATATTTATCAAATGAAATGGCTTTAGTCTATAAATTGTACATTTGTTTCAACATAAACTTTATTTTTTAGAAGTAATTTGAATAACTAGATTTAAAGCTTTAGAGAACTCGTAGTTTATATTTTTTTATATAGCAACATTTATTTAAAATCTGTCATATAATAAAAAACTAACCTTGTTTTATTTTTTGTTTTCGGCAAAAATTCTTCATCTGACGAATCAAGTTTTGCAATTGGTGATTTTTGGTTTGTCTAAAGAAATATAAAAGTTACAAAAATTGTTTTGATGTTTATAAAATATAGTATAATTATGTTTTCCTTACTTGAAACATGTTAAGTTTGGATTTTACTGTAATAAGCATTTTTTTTAATTTAAGCAAAGTATTCCAAAAATAAGTTGAAGCATAACTATTTAGTATTTAATTTCACAAAAAAAAAATGGTTTTATAACATAAATAAAAATATAACACATTGTTTACAGTTCTTTTAAATCTTATTATTGGCATTAAAAATATAAAATTAACTATAGAATTAAAATTATAAATTCTCACTTCTGTGGAGCTGCATTCACTTCTACTCTCTTCTTTTGATACCAGCTCACTAAGTTGTGTCATTAAATATTCTTGAAGTTCAAGAGCCATATCGACTATTTTGTATCCGGGCTGTTTTTTAATATTAGGTGTGAAATTTTTTAGCATCTGTTTAATATAGAAAATATTAAACTTAATTGTAGACTGTATGTTTCAACATCAACAAATCAAGTAATATGTATTAAGTCTGTAGAAAACATGAACAACACTTAGTTTTTGTTATATTATTATACATTTGTTTTATTAGTGAGCTATATTCCCATTGAATAAAAAAAACTTAAAACTTACAGAAATGTACTCGTAGGAGTTTTTGAACAATAATTCAAAATCTGCTAAACATTCGTCAGCAGTTTTGTACATGTTGTTGTCCAGTTTTTTCTTTATATCTCCTATGCACATTGGCTTTTTGATGACTTTAAAGTAGTCCTGTAAAACATTTAATACTATTTTAGGTGATATTTTATAGTGTAATTTTTAGTTTTTAATACCACCTATCTTGATCTATATGCAGTTCTTAAAATTAAATATACGTAAAAATTTTAAAAAAGAACACTTACAACAAGTTAAAACCAAAACTATAAATAAAAAGTCGGCAAAACTTATGACTATTTTCAAAGTATACTATTTTAAACATGTAAACTGTAATGGTTATTGTTTGTTCATTTTTGTTTGTTATCTTGATATAATATCATCAATTATTAATTAGCTTTATGAAGTTTGAATTGAAAATTATATTGTTATCACAAGTTTTTTAAAATCAACTAAGATAAAAAGTAAAAGTTAAATTTAAAAGAATAAAACACAAACAGGTGCTCTAAGTTGTTATACAGTAATATAATGCCAGTTTTAAATTGACTTTAAGGAGTCAAACTTAAAAATTATCAAATCATCGTTAAAACCTTACATGCAATGTTTCTTATTATTATGTAGGCAGTTATTTACATTGGTTTGACAAAATAGTCGTTTTTTTAGAGAACTAGAATATACTTTAAATTAACAAAAAACAAGAATATTATTTATCGGTACAAATTTTTATGAATATTCAAAATCATTAACTAATTACTATTTAAATACTCCACAGAAACTTACCTGTCTATCTTGCGCAATCGGATCAACAGGATCATGAAATGGCCGGCTCATTGCGTGAAGGAGCATTCTAGGAATTATTTCGTTTTTGATTGATTCAAGTTTGTAATCCATATTAAAGTTTATTATTATGCTTCTGATATTTATAATTTGATGTCAGTTATATGTAAACTAAGGAGTTTAGTTAGCAAAAAAGAAATTAAATAAGACATACTCCTAGTATTTTATATCCACAATGAATACATATTTGTAAGAAATGTCTGAGCTAATACACACCTATTGTGCTCTTGTTAGTCCTTACCAAGTATTATTGTTGTGTAAACATAAGAAGTGTTTTTAGAATAATAAAACTAAAATATTAATAAAACACAGTTAAGGTATTATGTTGCTCGTGATGAAGTCAAATTTGTGAGATATGTTTAAGCTTATTCTAAGTTATCTAGGAGTTGCTACCTAAGTGCATATCTCCTTTCAGATTATACAAATGTCTAGCTAACAAATTCTTAGGAGGCACTTCTAACATAATCTTTTTATCTATTATTTTTCTAATAAAAATTAATTCTAAGTTTATTATAAATGTATTAATAAAAATTATAAGTTTTATATATATTTTCTAGTTTATTTATTTCGTTTTTTATACAAATTTTTTCGTTTAAAAAATAAAAAATGTTCTAAATACTAGGTTCGTACATTATTCTCATGATGTTGGAACAAAATTTATTAACTCTTAATGTTTTATTATAAATCAACACAACTTTTAACATTGCAACTTCAAATCTAACTCTTAATTTATTTTGTTTATAAAACTACCGTCTTTAAAATAAAATAACTTCAAAAGCATAACATTTTGAATAGTTTTTCTCGTTTCGTATAAGTTTAATAAAAAAACAACTAATATTTGTATGTATGTTATGTGACACAATATATTATACAAATGTTTAAAACGTAATGAAGAGTATAAAAATCATCGCTAGTTTACTTCAAATTCAGTCAGACCTAAAAAAGTTGAATCAGCAAAATGTAATAAATTGTATTTCTTATCCTATTTTTTTAACTTTAATTTTTGATATGTTTCGGTTAGGTTGGATAGAGAGAAGGCTATCAATAAACTACTTATCAACAAAAGCTTTAAAAAAGCTGCTAAATCATTATTTTTTTCAACGTTTTTTCAGCTAAGACTGACTTGTGAATATAATTTTAAGAAATCATTAGATAAGCAATTCATTTTTTTTATATATAACCTTTAAATTTAAAAAAATCACAAAAAAATAACTCGAAAACCTGGAATTGGTTCTTAGAAGAATAAAAATTAAATGTTCTAAAGTTAGTTGGTCTTAGGTTAAGTGTCGATAAATGAATAAAACTAAATAATTAATAAAACACAATTAAGGTACTATGTTGCTCGTGATGTACTTAAGTTTGTAAGATGTGTTTAAGCTTATTATAAGTTATCTAGGAGTTGCTACTTAAATGCATTTCTCCTTTAAGTTTATAAAAATGTCTAGCTAACAAATTCTGAGGAGGCACTCCTAACATAATCTTTTTATCAATTATCTTCCTATAAAACACATTATTGCTATTTATTTTTAGTTTTTTATAAAATATTTTACTTTCTTTTCGCCTTTTTAATTAAGTTTATTTTTTTAATTTAAATTTCAAATAAAATTAAGCAAATATTAAAAAAATTAAAAGTGCGAAAATGATGCTCTAATTTTTATATAAATGTGTTGATAAAAATTTTAAGTTTTTTATAATTTTTTTTTTCATATATTTCGTACTTTTTACAATTTTTTCTTTGAAAAATAAAAATTGTTCTAAATTCTAGGTTCGTACATTATTTTGATGATTTTGGAACAAAATCAATTAACTCTTAATGTTTTATTGTAAACCAACACAACTTTTACCTTGTAACTTTAATTTAACTCTAATTTTATTTGTCAATCAACAAAATCGGCGAAAGTCTGCAGAACAAGTCCGATGCAGAACGAGCTTACCAGATCGATGCAGAACGAGCTTACTAGATCCGATGCAGAACGAGCTTACCAGAACGATGCAGAACGAGCTTACTAGATCCGATGCAGAACGAGCTTACCAGAACGATGCAGAACGAGCTTACCAGATCCGATGCAGAACGAGCTTACCAGATCGATGCAGAACGAGCTTACTAGATCCGATGCAGAACGAGCTTACCAGAACGATGCAGAACGAGCTTACTAGATCCGATGCAGAACGAGCTTACCAGAACGATGCAGAACGGCGAAAGTCTGCAGAACGAGCGTACCAGATGTCTTGCCTAGTGGACAATGCTTTAAACGTTGCACGGCAAAGACAATACTGACGTCACTAATCATTGCCAGCAAATGGTTGCTTTATGCGAAAGCATCATAAATCGTTTGTAGATTGACGACTACAAGTTTTTCGGTTGTGACTGACTGATGAGTCCTAATAAGGACGAAACCGGTCTCAGTCTACCGAAACTTGTGGTCTGATGATCGAATTGGCATGATCAACCCTTTTGTTAATTTTATTTGTATTTAAAACTAACGTTCTTAAAATTAAATAATTTATTAAGTAAAATATTTCGAATTTTTTTCTCGGTTTTATATAATTTTATAAATAACCACTAATATCTCTATGTATGTTATGTGACAGTGTATATATTCAAGTATGAAAAACGTAATGACAAGTATAAAAATCATCGCTAGTTTACGTCAAACTCAGTTAGATCTAAAAAAGTTGAATCAGCAAAAAATAATAAATTGTATTTCTTATCTAATTTTTTAAAATTAAATTTTTTATAAGTTTAGGTTAGGTTGGTTACGAAAAAGGCTATAATTAAACTACCAATTAACAAAAGCTTTGAAAAAATTTGCTAAATCATTTTCAAAAATTAAAAAATCATCGTAAAATATAACTGGAACAACCTTGAATTGGATATGTTTTATCAAAAAATTTTAATTAATATAATAAAACCTAGAAATTTTATTTAACATGCATCAAAATTAGTGAAATTAAAAAAATTGTAATTGTGGTGAAAACAATAGTAGCCTATTGATAATAATTAAGCTACTACAAACTGTAAATTCTTTAAATGGTTTTTATAAAACCAAATGTTCAGTAGAAAAAATATTTTAAAACGGCTTTTAAGTTATAAAACTTTAGTTACGGCATAGCACTACTTAGATTTAAATAAGATTATATTTATCAAGCTCTAATTTTAGTTAATCTATATTTTATTACAAACTAATAAAAGCTAATTCCTCGCATGAGTTCAAACAACTAAACATAATTAAAAGATTTAGTTTTACAAAAATATTGAGATCTTAACAGGAAAGATAAAGCAAACAATTTTATTTTTATAATTAGTAAACATAAATTTACTACAAAATAATTTTTAAGCATCATAAACCAGAGTAACAAAATCTTATAATGTATCATTTTTTAATACAAACTATTAGGTCAACGTAAAAGTCAAAGATAAAAGTTTTTTAAATATAAGGAACATTTTAAACAGTTTTTAAACTGCTTATTGCCAACTGTCGTTTTTTTTAAAGAAAGAAAATTATATAACAGATTGATTAATTTAACTGAATTTTGTATCAAATTAACTTTATTATAACATATCATACCTATGTGTGAAACAACAGTTAACAATATACTTGCACGCTTTTCAAAGCTATTTAAGGATTTATTATAAGTATGTTATAAACTGTATAATTTTATGAAAAATATAATCAAAGTAAGTTAAAAGATTAAGTTATAATACTTTGTTAATTTCTTTGTTAATCGCGTTAGTTAATTAAATTAACAAATTTTAAGACTGTAAATTTAGTACCCTTTTCTAAATTAAAATGAATTTTAAATTTAACCTAAGGTTTTGTATTTTAACTATTATATTTAATTACTAGTTGTTTAATTTCTTAGAAAAACGTAGTAAAAATTGAAATTTTTAGTTTTAGTAAAGGTACATTTTTATTTTTAGGTAGTTAAAATTTTCAGTTAAATCTTCATTGGCAACTCTATCATGATGTTTTTAACATAATAAAGATTACATATAAAATATCAAAATATACTTTCAAATCTGTTTTAATAACTTGATTCCGTAAAATTTAAAATGTTGTTGTTGTTCTTTCTAATAAGCATGTTATGTTATAAAAATACATTTTCGTATGTTTATTTAGAATTGTAGATAATAATCAACTAAGTTTTTGATCGTTTAATTACAACTTTATAAACAAACTTCTCGTTTTGTAGTATTAGTAATAATTTTGAATAGAGTTTAGTTCTTCTTTAAAAGTAGAACCTACGAAGAATGTTTTTTTAATAATTTTACCCAGCTAGTAATTTTTAAATTATAAAATGATATCTAGTTTATACTAGTTTGAACTGATTTTAAATAGAGAGGTTAGCTAAATAGATTAAGTTTTTCTTAATTTGATTACTTAGTTACTTAATTTAATTAATAACACTTAAGTACTTAAAGACTTAGGTACTTAAATAATGAGTTTTCTTAGGAGAAATAACTGAAAGGCGTAATTATTTTGGAATTAATATTTTAAAGCTATAAACTAAAATTAAATAACTTTTAAAAACCATGCTACCTGATTCATTCTATATAAATAATAGTTTAGCTTTTATATAAGCAATTTTATCAACAATATATTTTATTTTTTAAATATAAATAAAATTATTCTATAATAATAGGAAACAAAATGATTACAGAAACATACTGTTTTTCAAAGTTGATATAGTTTATTGTAATTTTGTTTCATTATAACAGATAGGCTAACTCATTCTAGTTTGAAATATTTTGAAAACTCAGAATAATTCAGTCTAGTTTGTGATGTTTAAATATATAGGATAACTTAAGCAAGCTTATCTGTTGATAATTTAATCAAAAAATAGATTTCTGTTGATTTGAAAAAACTTATTTAGATACTTTTAAAATTAATCAAATGTTTTAAAAATTAATTAAAAAAAATTTAAGATGACTTAGTTTCACATCATCTTTCCAGAAGTTAGTTAGTTAAAAAGTACAAGAGTTTATTCATCACAGTTGTAAAGAAATATGGTATTTTTCTAAATACAGATATTTTAATATTATTTTCAGTTGTAATAAAAAAATTAAAAAGACATTTTAACAATTCAAATTGTCATATATTTATTCTATTTGCTTTTAAAATTCATATAATAATTACCGATTTCATTTAAAAAGTCTAAAACCAACTTTTTTAGTGCTTTATCAAGATTTTTTCTCAATTTTTTATTTATTTTTTGTAAGGTGTTTCCAAAGTTTGTAGGGTATGGATTGTGGTACACTTACATTATTGACCCTCCTGGTTTTAATTAACCTTACGTTATCAAAATACTTAGAAATACTAGATGATAGTTTAGCTACTTTATATAAATCAGAGAATACTATTTTAGTGATTTATCTTTAATAAAAAGAACCATGGAATTTCAATGTTTTCTTAACAAAATATAAGTTAATTTTTTGAATAAGTTAGAATAAATAAAACTTTATAATAGTTTATGTTTAAAAATAAAATACTGTAAAACTTCAAATAATGTGAACTATAAAAAATTGAAAGAACTTTTAAAGAATTTAGTATAGCCAAATAAAAACTTTTAATACTTATATAATAAGCATACAAAAACAAACAACATGCAGTTCTAAAAAGTGTCTAATAGTAGCTTTTAGCAATACCTTAATACAAGCTCTAGGTCTTACCAAGAATAGTCCCAAAATAGTTATAACATGTCTTAAATACTTGTGTTCCGGTTGAATAATTTTGTGACATTCAATATTACGACTTTCAACAACTTTAGAACAGGAGAAGATTAAATGATAAACGCGTGCGATTACAATTTAACTCGAAAATATTTAATTTGCATTTTTTCGGGGATTCAGACAAAGCTATACAAATAATGAATATTAACTTAGAGTAAACTAGTAATATTCTAGACTAAAAATAGTTTATTAGTATTTAAAACTTTATTTTAAACACTATTAAGTTCTTAAAAACTTCTTCATTAAAAAAAATCAACAATTTACTTGCGTTTTGTTATAACACTAAATAAAATCTAAGAAGTCACATAATTTTGAATACAAAATATAAGAAACAAAAATAACACCTTATAAAAGAAGTATAAATTTATACAATTTAATTTATCAGAGTTATAGGAGGTCTAAATTAATTAGTTTAAAATTAAACGATTAATTGTACTAGAATGCTTTGACCACATTTTACATATTTTTTTTAATAAATAATAAACTGTTTTAAACTGTTTTATATGGAACTTATAAACTGAAAAACTTTACTGTACACTGCAACAATACAGTACAATGTACAAACAGTTTGTCTGTTTCAATTTAAAATGCCATGATTGATTGATTGTATAATAACTTTTCATTAATAAATTCACAACTATGGTATGTGTAATGAAAATATTCAAGATTTTTATTAAAATTTGTCTAAAACCTGTCCACAGGTAATAATTTGCTTAAACAAAACAAAAGATTTAAATAAATTAAGTGCTGATTACTTAGATTTATAGTGTTTGTGTAGGTTGATTTAAAATAGTAGAATAACTTCATATACTTGCAGTTCTAAACCAATACGCTTGAGAAAGTTCTTAATAAAAACTATTAAAATTAAGGTTATTTTTAAGCTAATAATGTACCAGGCTTTCCTATAGTTAGCTGTTTCAGAAATTTTTGTGGCTATAGGCCGCAAAGGGGATCCTGGGAAGTAAAGGAGTCTCAACGGGGCCATCATAACTCAAAGTATTCATTTGACATTCTAAAGTTTACAGTAAACCGCTAAAAAAATATTTAAATGTAATATTAAAACTTGTACTAGAAAATCAGAGTTGATGGTGAAGGGCAAAAAAATGTTTTCTGAGTATTAATCACCAGTCTTTTAACTTTATAATAAATTTGTATATTTTTTTATTTTTACTTGAACATGTTAATACTTGAGTTAAACCGTGCCAAAGACTTTTTAATATAAAATTTTTTAAGTATGTATTTTTTTAATTTTTATACAATTATCTATTTAAACTTTTGACCTTCTTTATAAGCTCTTTTTTGACCGAAAAGTGACCGAAAGTAAAATGACTTTTAATAAGTTCAAAAGTAAATTTAAATTAAAAATGACCTTTTAAAGTTCAAAACTTAAGCTATTTTAAATAAATATTTGTAAATTTTTTAACCCTTCTTATTTTTTTGAATTAATTTCAAAAATTTCAAAAATAATTTAAACAAGCTTTATCAAATTTCAAACCTATACCATTTTTTTAAAACGTCTAGTTTTAACCAAGGGATAATTAACACATAACCATTAACTTTCAGTCACCTAGAACTTTGTTAAAAATATCTGGAATAATTTATGTTTTATAATCAGATATCTTTCTCTAATACATTTGAAATTTGAAATACTTTGATAAAAATTTAAATGTAGAGTTAATCTAAATTAATTTTTGATAAGAAGTGTAAATATTCTAATTAATATTAATAACAGTTCTATATTTGCCGTTATATTTATGTATAATCCAAAAATAAAAACTAGTGTCTTTCGGCGAGATAACTTTTCTAATTAAATCAAATCGAAGTTTAATTAAATTACATTTTAAACAAAATGAACTATTCGAGTAATTTTTATTCTTCATTTTATACATCTTTCAGTTTAAGTGGCCTAGGTTTTGATGCCTGGGTCCATCGTATTGACAATAAAATTGCAATTATAGTAGTCAAGCAAAGAAAATATTTTTTACAAAAATTAGTCCTACTTTCATCTTTTATCAGAAGAAACTAAAAGCTTATAAATTGCATCTATAGATGATAGTAAGGACTAAAATTTGTAATAAAATGTTTTGTTTCCTCATTTACTTTAATTGCAAATTTATTGTCAATACGATGGACCCAGGCATCAATACCTAGCCCACTTAAACAAAATGATACGTAAAATTAAGAATAAAATTAATTCAAAAAATCATTTCGTTTAAAAAATAATTTAATTAAAATTAAGTTTGATTTATATAGATAAGTTATCTCCCCGAATGACAAATAGTTTTTATTTAGGATTATACATAAACATAACGGTAAAATATAAAACTATCATAAAAGTAATTAGACTAGCTACACTTCTTACTCACAAATAATTTAGACAAATTTTGCAATTAAATTTTTGTTGAAATACTTTAAATTTTAATAGTATATAAGAAAGATATCTGATTATAAAACAAATACTAGTCGAGATACTTTTAACAAAGTGCTAGGTGACTAAAAGTTAATGGTTATGTGTTATTCATCCCTTGGTTAAAATTAGATGTTTTAAAAAAATGGTTTATGTTAGAAAATTGTAAAAGCTTGTTTAAATGATTTTTGGAATTTTTGAACATAATTTAAAAAATGAAAAGTTTTAAAAAATTTTCAAACATTTATTAAAATAACTTAATTTTTGAACTTTAAAAGGTCATTTCAAATCTTAATTTTTTTTGAACTTATAAAATGTCATTTTACTTTCGGTCACTTTTTGGTCAAAAAACAGCTTATAAAGAAGGTTAAAAGTTTAAATAGATAAGTACTGTTTAAAAATTTGAAAATTAAATCTTTAAACATTTTATCTAAAAAAGAACTTGCATAGTTAATTTTAGTATAAAAATAATCAAGTAAGCATAACTGTTACAGACAGCATTTCCTATTTATAAAATTCTCTTTTTCCTTAAGATTTTTAAGTTGTTCTTTAAAAGATTAAAAACTATGGGAAGTTTATTTTTATTTTAAGCTACTTAAAAAAAGATTTAACACAGTCTGGTATATTTTTTTTATTTTAGATGTTTATTCATACATATATAGGCATTAATACTTTATTAATAAAAATATAAAATAAAACATATATTAGCATAAATATCTATAATGTTTTCACTTAATTTTTAATTTTAAAGAAGACAGTCTGAGTTTATACAAAAATAAAAAGTATTAGTAAACTATTTTCTAGAAAAAATTTCTTTGCAGAAAATTGAAAATGTTAAAAAAATAAAGAACTCCAATAAAAAAAGTTAAAAATTTCTTTATAAAATTCTGATAAGCTGTAGTTTAATGTTAATTTACATAAATAATTAATAGTAAGAATATTTTTTACTTGAAAAAATGTAGTAGTTAACACTAAGTTGTGTTTTTTTTTGCTTTATTCTAAATATTTAATTGACAACAGTGTACTATTTAACTAAGATTAATTACAAACTGTTTAAAATATGTTTATTAACTTTGTTGGAATTGTTAGATATTTAAATTGTACTGGGTTAAATTGCTTCAATTACAGATATTTTAAATTGATTACAGAAAGTATTTTATTAATTTATTATTACTGCTTTTGTTTTAGAAAAATATGTTACCCACAGTGTTTTAATTATTTCAGTTAGAATTATATTTTTAAAATCTATTGTAATCAAATTGAATTAAATTAATATACTTTAATACTTAAAAATTTTAACCAATCTTAGGTTTAAAGTTCTGTTAACAAATTTAAAATGATACAGTTGAAATTTGTTTTAATACTTAAGTGATCTTGTTATTTTAGAGTCTTTTTACATAATTTTTCTCAATAAATTTGAAATCTAAAAATAAATTAATATATATATATATGTCCATTTACTTAGATATTAAAGCTAAATAAGTAAAGTTTATAATGTTTTTAGAAATAAACCACAACATTCAAAATTTTAAAAGTTTTTTACTAGCAGTTAGGCTTGAATATCATTAAACTTTGCAAAATTTCAAATACTGTTTATTTCACATATTAAACTAATCTGAGTTAAAAAATAAAAAAACTATATATGAATATTTATTATTTATTTTTCTTTGTGAAATTTAAGTTTGCAA
Source organism: Thalia democratica (assembly GCF_965202585.1). NCBI lineage: Eukaryota > Metazoa > Chordata > Thaliacea > Salpida > Salpidae > Thalia > Thalia democratica. The sequence goes on from NC_139166.1 coordinate 11,751,605, forward strand.
TGTTTTAAATTTTTTTTTTTAATAAAAAAACATTTTAATTTTATAATAGTGTGTTAAACGATTTCTGTTAAAGTTGTTTCTACATATCAGTTGTATGACTATTAAACAATTATTTTGTTTGTTTTCTTGTTATAAGTTATACATAAATGATAGAGACAACTATAAACTAAAATTACAAAATGGTTGGCTTAATTTTTAAGGATACTTCATATAAAAAGTTTGAGTAACTATTTTTAGTTTAGTCGTGGTTTTTAACCTTATTATACACTTTTTTTAGAACTTAGTTTATCCTTAAAACCTATTGTATAAATTTTTTTCAAAAGCAAACGAAACAAAATAAGCTATGGCCTCTCTTAAATACAAATATCAAATACGCCTAAGACCTCAATTTTATGCTCTTCATTTCAACTAAAGAAAATCTGGTGTAAGTTTTAATTAATGGACTTATGGCCCCATCTCTTTTTGCAGCTTTTGGTCCCCTAAATTTCTAAACCAGCGCATGTAGGAAGGTACAATTTTTAAAAGTTATAAAACTGCCTTTAAATACTCGGGAAACGTTTTTTTTTGCCCTTTACCATCAACTCCGATTTTTTAATACAAGTTTTAATAATACTCTTAAAGATTTTTTATCAATTTACTGTAAATTTAAGAATGTCAAGTGCAAGCTTTAGATTATTGTCTGATGGCCCCCATTGAGGCTTCTTTACTACCAACGACCCCTTTTTACCCCTTTGCAGCCTATAGCCACAAAAACTTCTGAAACAGCTAACTTTAGGAAAGCCTGGTATAATATTAGCTTAAACCTAACCTTAGTTTCAAGAGTTTTCACAGAAAACTTTCTCAAGCGTATTGGTTTAGAACTTTAAGTATATGAAGTTGTTCTACTAGTTCAAATCAACCTACACAAACACTATAAATTTTAAGTAACCAGCATTTAATTCATTATTATTTTTTGTTTTTTTAAGTAAATTATTACCTGTGGACTGGGTTAGAATATTTTTAAATAAAAATCTTGAATATCTTATTACACACACCATAGTTGTGGATTTATTACTGGAAAATTATTATGCAATCAATCTAGCATGAAATTTTTAATTGAAACAGACAAACTGTTTGTTCATTGTACGGTATTGTAGCAGTGTACAGTAAAATTGTTAGTTGATAAGTTCCATAAAAAATTATATGAAATAGTTTATTATTTGATTTTCAGAAAAAAAATATGCAAATTGTGGTCAAAGCATTCTAGTACAAATGATCGTTTAATTTTAAACTTATTATTTCAGGCCTCTTATAACGCTGAAACATTAAATTGTATAAATTTATACTGCTTTTACAATGTATAATTTTTGTATGTTATATTTTATCTTCAAAATTATGATAACTCCCTTGATTTTAATTAGTCGTATTATTAAATGCAAATAACATATAAATGCTGTTGAACTGATTCATAAAAAAATATAAGTTTGTGAATTCTATTTTAAAATTAACATTATTATTCTCCGTAATCTCAAAACCACATAAAACAATGAATAACTACTTTTTGTATTTAACATTTAACTTAAAAAATCATTTTAAATGTTTTATAATTTTTTTACTGCCTCCTTTTTAGTTACAAATGAGGCGCTGTAAAACAAGTCTTTAATGGCTTTTAAAGTTTTAGCTTCAAAGAAGTATTCTACGAAACTATTTTTTTTTAGCTAAACTGGAGTATTTAACTATGATCTATTTTTGATTTTTTAAGTGTGTTTTTTTAATAAAGAAGTTTTTAAGAACTTAATAGTGTTTAAAATAAAGTTTTAAATACTTATATACTATTTGTAGTCTAGAATATTACTAGTGTGCTCTAAGTTAATATTAATTATGTATATAATCTCCTTTGAATCCCTGGAAAAAATACAAATTAAATATTTTCTAATTAACTTATAATGACACGCATCTTCCATTGCTTTAGTGTTGTAGATCGTTGATTTCTTAATGTTGAATGTAACAAAATTATTCAACCAGAATACAAGTATAAAAGACAAAGTTAATAAGACCTAGAGCTTGTATTGAGGTACTACTTAAAGTTACTATCAGACACTTTTTAGAAATGCATGTTATTTGATTTTGTATGTTTTCTTATTCAAGTATTGAAAGTTTTTATTCGGCCATACTCAATTGTTTAAAAGTTCTTTCAATATTATATAGTTCACATTAATTAAAGTTTTACAGTATTTTATTTTTAAACTTAAAATGTTATATTTTTTTTTATCTAAGTTATTCAAAAAATTAACTTATATTTTGTTAATAATTTTCTGTGGTTATTTCTTTTTAAATATAAATTACTAAAGTAGTTTTATTTGATTTATATAAAATAAACTTAAATAATACATGGTATTTTTATGTATTTTGATAATGAAGGGTTTAATTAAAACGAGGAGGGTCAATAAATTAAGTGTACCGCAATCCATACCCTGCAAACTTTGGAAACACCTTACAAAAAATAAATGAAAAATTGAGCAAAAATCATGAGAAAGCATTAAAACAATTGGTTTTAGACTTTTTAAAATGAAATGGATAACTATTATATGATTTTTTAAAGCAAATTGAGTATATGTATAACAATTTGAATTGTTAAAATACCTTTTTGTTTCTTTTAAAACAACTGAAAAAAATATTGAATTATCTATATTTAGAAAATACCATTTTTCTTTACAACTGTGATAAATAAGTTTTTGTGCTTTTTAACTAACAAACTTTTGGTAAAAATGATGTGAATCTAAATTAATGTTAAAAATAAAGAGTCAGGGTTGCCACTCTTTGAGTGAAAAGATATTCTGAGTTTTAGACCATACTAAGTTATATAAATTTTTTCAAATTCATTTGTAAAATATTTAATTAATTTTAAAAGTACGTAAATATGTTTTTTTAAATCAATAGAAATCAAGTTTTCTGATGAAATTTTTAACAGATAAGCTTGCTTAAATTATCCTGAATATTTAAACATCACAAACTAGACTGAGTTATTCTGAGTTTTCAAAATATTTTAAGATAGCATGAGTTGTTATAATGAAACAAAATTACAAAAAAAACTATATAAACTTTGAAAAACAGTATGGTTCTGTAATCATTTTGTTTCCTATTATTATAGAATAATTTTATTAATACTTAAAAATCATATTATATTGTTGATAAAATTGCTTATATAAAAGCATATTATTATTTAGATAGAATCAGTCAGGTAGCATGATTTTTAAAAATTTATTACAATTTTTGTTTATAGCTTCAAAATATTAATTCTAAAATATTTACGCCTTTCAGTTATTTCTCCTGAGAAAACTCAGTATTTAAGTACTTTTGTCTTTAAGTATTTAAGTGTTAATAATTAAATTAAGTAATTAAGTAATCAAATTAAGCAAAAACTTAATCTATTTAGCCAACCTCTCTATTTAAAACCAGTTCAAACTAGTATGAACTAGATATTGTTTCATAATTTAAAAAAATAACTGGCTGGGTGAAATTATTAAGAAAACATTCTTTGTAGGTTTCACTCTAAGAAAAAACTTAACTCTATTCAAAATTAATACTACAAAACGAGAAGTTTGTTAATAAAATGATAATTAAACTATTAAACACTTAGTTGATTAATATCTATAAATCTAATTAAACATACGAAAATATATTTTTTTAACATAACATGCTTATTAGAAAGAACAACAACAACATTATAAATTTTACGGATTCAAGTTACTTAAAACAGAATTAAAAGTATATTTTGATATGTTAAATGTAATCTTTTTTATCTTAAAAACATCATGATATAGTTGCAAATAAAGATGTAATTTTTAGTTTTAACAACATAGAAATGAAATAAGAGTTTTACTAAAATCAAAAATTTCATTAATTATTAAGTTTTTCAAAAAAATTAAACAACTAGTTATTAGATATAATAAAATAATTACAAGATATTAGGATGAATTTAAAGTTCATTTAATTTAGAAAAGAGTACTAAATTTACAGTCTTAAAATTTGATAATTTAACTAACTAACGCGATTTATAAAGAAATGTTAAAGTATAAAAACTTAATATTTTAAGTTAATTTAATTTTAATTTTAATAAAATAATTCTGTTTATAACATACTTACATTAATCTTCAAATAGCTTTAAAAAGCGTGCAAGTATATTATTAACTTTTATTTCACACATAAGTATGATATGTTATAATAAAGTTCTTTTGATATAAAAATCATTATCAGTTAAACTATTAAATCTATTACATCATTTTCTTTCTTTTGGTAAAACGACAGTTGGCTCTAAGTTGTTTAAAAACTGTTTAAATGTTCTTAATATTTAGAATACTTTTACTTCTTACTTTTACGTTGAACATAAATTTTTTATAAAAAAACGTCATCAATTATTGTTATCTGATTTCTGATACTTAAAGTTTATTTTGTTTTAAGTTTATGTTAATTAATTATTTAAAAAATATAGTTTGATTTTTCTTTCCTGCTAAGATCTCAATATTTTTGCAAACAAAATCGTTTAATTATGTTAAGTTGTTAAACTCTTGCAAAGAATTAGCTCTTATTAGTTTGTAATAAGCCGTAACTAAAGTTTCATAACCTATAAGCCGTTTTGTAATAGTTTTTCAAATGAACATTTGGTTTTATAAAAAGCATTTAAAGAATTTACAGGTTGTAGTAACTTGATTATTATCATTAGGCTACTATTTTTTTCACCACAATTTTTTTTATTTTGTTTCACTAACGTTGATGCATGTTAATAAAAATTTCTAGGTTTTATTATAATAATTAAAATTTTTTGATAAAACATATCCAATTCAAGATTGTTCCAGTTATACTTGCGATAAATTTTTAATTTAAAGGTTAAATATAAAAATAATATTTTGCTAATCTATTGATTTCTTGTATTGAATTTAAAAGTTAGCCTAAGCTGAAAAACGTTGAAAAAAATAATGATTTAGCAACCTTTTGTTGATTAATAGCCTTTTTCCTAACCAACCTAACCGAAACATATCAAAAACTAAAGTTAAAAAAATAAGATGAGAAATACAATTTATTATCATTCGCTGTATCAACTTTATTAGGTCTGACTGAATTTGAAGTAAACTTACGATAATTTTTATATTTTTCATTACGTTATTCATACTTGTATAGTATATTGTATCACATAACATACATAGAGATATTAGTGTTTTTTTATAAAACTTATACAAAATCAAAAAAAAAGTTCGAAATATTTTACTTAATAAATTATTTCATGTTTAAGACGGTTGTTTTAAACACAAAATGAAGTTAAAATTAGATTTGAAGTTGCAAGGTAAAAGTTGTGTTGGTTTGGAATAAAACATTAAGAGTCAATCAATTTTGTTCGTAAACCATCAAAATAATGTACAAACCTAGAATTCAGAACAATTTTTATTTTTCAAACAAATTTTGTTTTATAAAGTATAAAATAAATGAAAAAAATATATATAAAATTTAGAGTTTTTATTAACAAATTAATATTAAAATTAGATTATCTTTTTAGCACTTTTAATTTTTAACATTTGCCTAATTTTAATTTTTATTTAAATTTAGACAAGACATTTTGATTAAAAAAATTTAAATGAAACAAAAATGTTCTAAAGAAATTTATAAAAAAGGCAATAAAGTTTTTTATAGGAAGATAATTGATAAAAAGATTATGTTAGGAGTGCCTCCTAAGAATTTGTTAGCTTAACATTTGTATATTCTGAAAGGAGAAATGCACTTAGGTAGCAACTCCTAGATTACTTATAATAAACATATCTTACAAATTTGAATATATCAAGTTTATATAACAGTAAACAAAAGTAATTAGTATTTTATTTTTATTCTTTTCAGAACACTCAACTTAAAAACACTTAATTTTTATTCTTCTAAGAACCAAATCTAGGTTTTTCAGTTTTTTTTTTGCGAATTTTTTTAATTTGTTGCTTTTATCTAAGAATATTGATTTGCTAATCTAATTATTTCTTGAAATTATATCTAAAAACAGTCTAAGCTGGAAAAACGTTTTTAAAAATAATGATTACCATAATTAAATATTGTTATCAATTTTTGTATTTATCAATCAGCTGTAATAACTATTGACGCTGTATTTAATGGTACTTATCAGTTTTTTTAGTAAATTTTTTTTTAATTATTTGATGTAAAACTTGTTTTCTTAAAAGGAATTTTGGTTTTTGATTTAATCTGTGGAATTAAGTAACTCGGTAAAATAGAGTGGGAGGCCCGCAGAATTGTAAATAACCAACCGAGTAGGTTTTTAAAAATTTTAGTTGAATCAAGCCCGCGAAAGATAAAGCTGCACCACCGCTAAATCAATTTTATAGCTTTTACTTTATATTCTAAAATTTTTGATTGAGATTCAAAATAAGATTTTAGTTAGATATTACGGATCATTTTAAAATTGCATTATTAGTTCAAAATTTGAAAAACTAATTAAAATTCATATTTCTACGAGACAAAATAAACAATTGAGTAATTTTTTTTTTGTGTCATTGTTTTACTTTTTGTCTTATTAAATACAACATTTAAAGAAAAGTTACTCTTTCAGATTAATTGCTAAGCTATAAAAAAACTAAATACAACAATGTCGGAAAAATCCAACGATTTGTCCCAAAACGGTAGTGATGACGTTCTACCATTTCTACATAATGATGAACATATGCTTTCATTGGAAGACCAAGAAAAATGTAATGACGACTTTATTAGACGCGAAATAGAAAACATTGGTTCTTTCGCGCTAACTGCAACAAACAGTTTAAAGCAAGATGAGCAAAACAGAATAAATATAAACGAGCTACAAAGCTGTCAACCCGCTGTGTTAGGACGAGAAACAGTTGCTTCAATTTTATTGATAAAGAAGTTGAACCAGAAATAAAGGGAATTTTTGCTACAAAAAATTTGAATGCAGAAACTGAAGGGGATGAAATCTTAAACTGGTGGAACTTGAACAAGACAAAATACCCATATCTTGCCAGTTTTGCGAGGAAATATCTTGCTACATCATCATCTTCTGTGTGTTCTGAAAAATTGAAAGCTGAAGCTGGAAATTTGTACGAGCAAAAGCGCAATCGATTGCTTCCAAAGAACGGCCGAAAACTTTTATTTGTTTTCCACAACTTAAAAAATAAGAATAGCCTTTCGTAGTATAACAGAGACATCTTTTGCTATTGTGTTTCGTTTTATAGTTTTAATTAGTTGCTAAAATTAATTTATATTTCCTTTTGTTATGGTAGAAGTGTAATCCTAAGTGGATTTCAAAACTTTTTATTACAATTGTAATTCCTACTACTTTATGGGCCTTTACTACAGTTGGTACTATACTTCAATTTATTACGGTTCCATGTTTTTTTAATTCCTTTTTGGTTTTATAAATATAAATACTTGGAAAAGTTCATATTTTAATTTGTTTATAGTTGCAATAAGAACTAACTTTTAAGTTAAACGTAAAATTTTTAACTATTGTTTTTATTTTTGCATTGAGCATTTATTACACACTATAAATTATATATTTTGCATAACAAAAGTAAAACTTAATTGTTAATGTTGCTTGCATTGACAACAAAATATAGAAATTAAATTTGTGTATGTAGGCTAATCTTATATCCGGCAAGACATACGTTTTTTTGTATGCTCTTAAAATAAATTATTCTAAAATAGTATTTATTAACACTTAAAAATATTTTTTTTTTACGAAATAAGTTATAATATGATACGTAATTACTATTTTTAAATCTATATTGTATTCATTTAACAAGCAGATTAGATCTATAGGATTTAAATTAGTAAAATATTCAAATATATAATAAAAACTTAAGATCAAACCGGGCCAGGATTACTTAAACTATTTTGAAATTTGGTTCTTTCCAATATTTTTAGCAGTAGCTTTAATTTTTACAGTCGTAGTGTTTTAAATTAGAGCCGTTCTAGAATACTAGTATGTTTTGGTAAAAATGCAGCATTATGAATATTTTAAAATTGAACTAATCAGACAGTTTTCTTAAAAAGCTAACTTGAAGAATCAGTTAAAATATTTTTAGCTTGACATAAACTTGTTATGATTGATCTCTACAAGTGTTTTGTTAATTTCTTCAAGTACTTAAATATGCTTAAAAAATGCATACAGTTTTTGAATTATCTATTTACATTACTGTCGTACTGTTTTAATTAAACAAACAAATATACAGTACAGTATAAAACTAAAACAAACAAACTTTAAGTAATAAAGTATAGTATACTTTAAAAAGCCATTTTAAACATACATTTATTTAAATTCTTAATGTATAAAGAAAATAAAATGCTTATGATTCAGTTATAAAAACACATAACTTAATAAACTACTGTTTAGATTAATTATTTTGATCATTATAAAAATCGTAACATTTGAAATCACAAACTGAGCTGTCTGACTATATATTAATAAATTTTAAAACAATAAGCAACACCTATATAAAGCTTACTTTATATAGAAAAAAATCGAACAAATATTACTTAACTAAATTTTTAAGTAATAATTTAGCACAAACTTGTCTGAATTGTTAAAAAAAAATTATTTGTTTGTGTTCACGTTAAAAAAAAAATTGTGATGGGTTATTAGGCAAAGCGTTGTACAATAAATTCAAGTGTTCGGATTCGAAAGCCTTTTTAATAGGTTAGTTTTATGTTTATTTTGTACTAGAACTGATTTTTCAGTTTATTCATAATTTTTAAAAAAGTAATATTTTAAATCAGATAAAAGTTATTATACACGTACTATATTTACCATTTAAAGTTTTGATTAAAATTTGTTGAAAACTTATACAAGTTAGTATTGATCAATTAAGAGAAACATTTCAATTTTCAATAAACAATATTTTATTACAAACGTTATAAACAAGTAAGCGAAATTGAATTACTTAAATAATATAGTAGGAAAACAGTTTTTTTCAAATTTGTTATATGTTTCTATTATTAAGTACGTATTTAGTGCATAGTTTTCTAAAATTAATGTAGAATAAGCAAGGAACATAGTAAAAACAAGTTTTATATTTTGAAATTTTTCGATTTAATATGTTTAAAAAATTGATAACTAACATTGTACCCCACTTTAAATTTATATTAAGTTTCTTATAATTAAATTATCTAATCGTAAATGTTTACGAACTCATTTTTAAAAGCCTTTCAAAAAACTGTTTTTTTAGTCTTTCAAAACATACTAAAGAGAAATAAATAGATCTTAAATACAAATTAATATCATTTATTAATGATTACATAAGTAAGTTACTGCTTAAAAACTTAGTGTAAAAGTATTTTTTTAAAAGTAGATATTGTAAAAGTGATTAAGGAACAAAGTTTGTAAAGTAATTAAAGCATATATTGACAAACTATTAAATTTTGTTCTTAAAGTTCAAGTATTTAAGTTTGTTTTTGTAAGCAGAATTCGAAGAAATATTTTAAGAGCTCAACAAAAAAAAAAATCGTCACTACTGAAGGTTCCTAGGGAGTGGGTTCAGAGTCCTGGTCAAAGGTCGCGCCCTTTGGTCGGCCCCGGACCTGATCGCCCCGAGGGGAAATCATGTCGCTGGACCTCACCAAAGGGCAGCGACCACCAAACAAACTGCAGTCCGTCCGGGCCCGGTCCCCACCCTCTAAAAATATCGTTAAGATCTTATATTTAAACCTTACTGAGATACGTGTGTTTTAAAACCCTCGTGAGCGTTGAACCACTAGTGATTACAAGTCTAACAGCTCTAGCCTTTAAGCCATCGTGATTGATGAAATCGTAGTGCTATTCAAGATTATATTACAACATATTTGAACTCTTCGATTCTGCCTTTGCAAAAATGCTCATGTGGGTGTAATCGAACCTTTAAAGAGCCTTTAGTTTTAGAGTCCGCCAGCTTTAGCCAATGGGCTACCTTTGATGTTGTATAAAAGAAAATTTAGCAGTACAGTAACTTCTCGCTTATTTACGCACATTGTGTCCACAGAAAAAATGCGTCAAGATACGAGAGATCGTAAAGATACGAGAGGTACCAAATATACTTACTATAATCGCTGGTTTTTGATAGTGCTTCTAGTTAAAAGCAGACTGGGTACTTTCACACTTTTAACAATTTGTTTACTTTATTTATAGATATAAAAACAAAAGATAAAACTATACATATACTAAAAAAAAAGAGTTTAAATTTGTATAAAATAATAATACTTGTAGAAAAATTTTACTATTTTAATTATAAGTAGGTTTTTCTTTATCTTAATTTATATGTGACTTATTTCATACTTAACATTTATATTCTGTACTTCTAACTAGTGATATGCGTACTAAATAAACAATTGAAATTTATGAAAAGTGTAAGCTCTATATTTATTTAGCATCACTGCTATTTTTTGCTAGGAAGTTTCATTAGATTTTTTTAGACGTTTATTCGTATATAAGGCAAGAGTGCTGCATTAATTATTTGTGTTTTAAACTCTCAGTATTTCATTATATTTTCATTATTTAGCACAGTCATATTTCTTTCAGAACTTAAATTTAATCTCTTATTGTTACAAAAATTTCTGATATACTTAAGTATAACTAAATGTTTATCAACTAGTCTAAAGATATAGAGAGCCGAAATAGCATTTAAAAACATACTTTAAACTAAAAATATACAATAAACCTAATTTGTGCAATATTGAAAATAATTAAATTTTTTTTTTTTTTGAATTTTTTAGAATTCTAAAATGCGTAACTAAACGAGAGTTCGTAACTTCACGAGTGCGTAAAGATGTGAGAGGTTACTGTATATAATCATATTTTTAACGATCAACTAAAATAATTGTGTTGTATATTAAAGAGATTGATATATTTTTTGTTAATAAAATAGTTATTTCTTAATTATAAACTTTTGGATGTATTTACTTCTAAATATATAAAGTTTACCGTTACTAGTAAATAATATTTTTTTTATTAGTAAGTTCATATTCGTGGAAGTTTAAGTAACTATTATTAAGTTTTTTTTTTTTTTGGTTTAATTTTGGAATATATAAATATTTTAAAGAACAATAACTTTACTTAAATCTATATATAGCTAGATACAAAAGTCTTAAGTTAGGGGATTTTTTGAGAAATAAATTTACGAACCTCTTTACCAAAATACCACTCTACGCCACTGGTGATTAACAATATTTTTTCTATATTCCTTCCTTGTTTTATTAATTTTTTCCTATTTATAGAAAGTACTCGTTTTTCGTTCTGTTTTTAGTTTTTAGTTAAGCTTAAAGTAGCAATTTTTTAATAGTAAAACAACATAAAAAAATTACTATTGAATTGTTTTTAATGTATTTATTTAATAATAATAAAGTTTGATGATAACAAAAAATTTTTGTCTATGTTATATAACTCTAAAATCTAAATTTATACTAAACATGTAAAAGTTGTTCAAAATTTAAGGTACTTAAGTGATGTTGTTCACATTTCTGCGTATTTTGCAATTTATCTCACATTTCAGATTTTTTAAACGTACAGAGTCTAAACAAAAAAAATAGAAGCTAAATAAGTCCTATTTTCAAGGTTGACCCAATCGGATGTCCTTTCTGTTAAGAGCCAAACTTTTTATCCAGCAGTTTATGGGTAGACGACAGTAAAATTGCAAAATAAAAATTGAAACTATATTGATTTTTGTGATACTTCAGCTGTTTTAGAAGTTAATTTACTTTGAGCTTCAAAAAACATTATAGTTGTTGCAGAATAGTAAAAAGTATAAAACAGTTTTTAATAATTCGTAATGTGTAACTACAAGTTAGATAAAGTAGTATATTAACCCCAATAAGTCATACTGTAGTTTAAACAGCAAGTAAAGTTTAAAACAAAAAAAAAAGACTACTTGTTAAACATCAAACGCGCATTGGTTTAATTAACTTTTTGCATTTGGAACGGTTTTAATTTCCGACATGATAGTTTTATTGTAATAAATAACAGCACTCAAATTTGAATAGTTTATTACTACAAATAAAAGTACAATGACCTTAAAGATTTAATAAAATTAATAACAGTTTATTATAAAATTTATATATGGCAAGCTTGTCGTATCTGAAAGACATCTAAAAATAATTTAAGCTTTTAACAACATTCTAACTTGTTTACTATTGAACTAAAAGTCTAATATAAAAAAATTTTAGCAAAATCTAAAATAGATAAGAAAAAAATTATTACAAAATTTACTTCTGAAGTTTGTCTTAATTTCTCAATATAAGTTTATGTTTTTTAAAAGTGTATTAAAACATGATGTAGAATTATTTTAAAAACTAGAGGCATAGTAAGTAATAAAAGAAGTATAACTAATTTGTAGCAACTATCTGCACGTTAGCTTTATTTAACCGATAGGTGGCAACAAGACTTTAAGCTACAAGGAGCGAAAATTCAAGAGGCGTTAATAAAAACACATACCTAAAAAACGAGATCAATGTTTTCTATTAATTTCAGTTATAGCTTGCAAGAAGTAAGCTAAACTTTTAAGTTACAGAGTTTTATATAGTTTACAAGTGATTGCTCACGTTTATTTAATACATTGGCGTATTAGTTTTGTATACAGTTCATTGTGATGAAATTATAGAAAATATAATATATTTTAGTATATAAGAAATAAATAAACGATGGTTTAAAAATCTACCAGTTTATCGCAACATTTTGTTCAAATTAATTTCAGTCAACAGTCCTTCATTAGTGAACTTTAAAATAAGTAGAACTAAGCACATTCATGCAACAAAATAAATAAAAGTTAAAAAATATATTATGACGTAGTACTTCAAAACTGTGTATAAAACTAAAATTTTAAAAGCTACAAGATTTTTTTTCATTGTAATGGTATTTTTGTATGTAAAAGTAAATTAAAATAAGATGCGTATAAAAACAAACACTTTACCGATATAAACTTTAAATCAAAACCTATCTTAGTAAAGAAATATTTGATGCAAGATATTGTTAATAAATAATTACTGCTATCGGCGAAATAATAATAAAAACTTTTCCCAAACAATACTTAAAGTTGTTACAAAAACCCATATTAATAAAAAGCTGTATCTTACAAACTTCTTATCTTAAAGATATAGTTTTATCCATGAATAAAAATATTTATTTTGAAACAAAACTTAAATCTAAGTAAGATAATAATACAAAAAATTATATAAAGAATAAAATAAACTTGTTTCAGTAGCAAATTATTTATTGTAATATATTGTTTTTTAAGGTAAACATTTTATCAAATAAACAAACGGTTAAAAACTGTTGTGAAACAAAAATTATTCTTATTGAAACTATCCTATTAAAAACCGATTACTGTAAAATTATTGATTTTATAAGTTTGCTATTATCTATAAAAAGGCAGTACTGTTTTATTTATGTTTTACTTGCTTGTAATAAATTAACCCATTATGTTGGCGTAGTGAAGTTTGAGTGCAGCTCGTAAGATACAACTTTTTATTAATATAGGTTTTTGTAATTACTTTAAGTATTGTTTGGGAAAAGTTTTTATTTTTATTTCGCCGATAGCAGTAATTATTTATTAACAATAATTTACATCAAACATTTCTTTACTAAGATAGGTTTTGATTTAAAGTTTATATCGGTAAAGTGTTTGTTTTTATACGCATTTCATTTTAATTTACTTTTACATACAAAAATATCATTACAATGTAAAAAATCATCTAGCTTTTAAAATTTTAGTTTTATACACAGTTTTGAAGTACTACGTCATAATATATTTTTTAACTTTTATTTATTTTGTTGCATGAATGTGTTTAGTTCTACTTATTTTAAAGTTCACTGATGAAGGACTGTTGTCCGAAATTAATTTGAACAAAATGTTGCAATAAACTAATAGACTTTTAAACCATCGTTTATTTATTTTTTGTAACTACTGATGCAGGGAAAAAAATCACGAGTAGAAACAATTGACTTGTGTCCTGGACCGATTTGGAAATTATTTTTAAATCTTTTAGTATATAAAAAAATATTGTTTTGAGTAAACTAAGTAGTATTATAAAAAACTAGCATATTATCATGAACAAGTTTTTTTTTTCCGAAAATTAAATAGAATTTAAAAATCTAGGTAAAATTTACTTTAATTTTATTTTCCAATTATCAGTTGTAAAACAAACGATTTTAAACATTGAAAAAAAAAACTATTTATTTTAATTTACTACAACCTTTCTATATAAACTTAGTGAATATAAACTAAAATCTTAGATATATAAGGCACATGATAATTGACATATGAAACAAACACTTTAATCCTGTACTCTTTTGTACAAGTTTGGTTGAAATTCTTGATACTTTACAAATATAATCCGTGATTAATAATGTAAAATGGACTAATGTTGTATTTTAGAATAATTTAGTATAAATAGAAAATGCTAGCAAATAATAGTTGTTGTATAAAAATTCTTTTAGTTTAAATTATAACAGTTTTTTTTCTTAATAGTATACTTAAAGTAATCAGAAACTATATAATAATGCAACACGGAAAAAATTGAAATTTTAAACGCAAAAAAACGGAATATTTACACAGAAGGAATTAATTACAAAGAGGATGTTTGCATTGTGGAAAACAACTAATTAAAAAACTGTGTTGGTATCGTAGTAGTATATTGTTTAAAATGAACTACTCATGCTGTCCTACGTAATATAAAATCATTGTATAAATTTGATTTTACTTATAAAATAAGACACCTGGATAAAGGAGCGTTTAGACGCTCAAACGGTTTTTGAAGGTAAAACTTATCACTTGTTACTGAGTCTGTACATATTTGTTTATTCACTTTTGAAAGAAATGCAACGAATTGAGTTTATACTAACACAACACTATAGTTTCGTGGAATATATTCGTGAATCTTAAATAGAGCTTCAAATTGCGTGGCATTTTTTGCTATCTCATTTCTAAATTAAAAAACATTGTCATAAAAACAAAGTTTCATAAACAAAAGTATAAAGTTGCAGCCTCTGGTCGGCTCTAAGCGTTTAAGTACAAGATAGCAAAACTCAAACAAGTATAAGCTTGAAGTAGTCCAAGAACTGAAGAATGCAGTGTTTTTAGGATTAGTACTTTTTGTTTATAGTTTTTTATTGACGATTAATGATTAAGAGAAAACATCAGATAATGCTTAAAATTTTTAAATGGACATATATTCTTCAAAAGTAATGAATAACATTATTATTTCAAATTCATATTTTATGTGTTTTACAGTTAAAAAAAGGAGTTGATAGCTTTTCAAAAAAACCATGCCATTATTTCTGAAAAAAGTTGCTCTCGGACTGCATTATGTAGTAAAAAGTATTCCGCAGATCGCAGCTGTTCAGTTAATCAGTAAAAACATTGTTTTAAACCAAATAATGACAAGTTCAGAAATAAGAAAGCGAAAGTGACTACTACTTGCTAATTTTGAAGACCAGTTTAAGTTTTTAAAAGATAAGCTATTTTCTTTTTTTTTTTATTCCTTTTTAGCTAAAAATTGCATCGTTGGCTACATTTTGCAGACTATTGTTGAAATGTTTCAATATTAATAAATATAGAAAAATTCTAACTTTTTCAGCTCTGAGTTAAAGCAGCAAATAAAAACTAGTAATGATAAAAATTTTAATTTTAAACTCTAACACGCAGACACATATTATACATTACAGCAGTAATTAATTTAAAACAGTTTAGTGTGCTTATAATATCATAAGCAAAAATAAAAATTGTAAATATTTAAGAAATATTATTAAATCGTTAAATGAAAGTATTTATTTAAATTATTGTTTAATACATTAAATAATTTTTTAGTAAAGTTTTTCTTGTATTATTTTTTATTTTGATTTATGTATATGTTTAACAGCCATACTTTTTATACAGTCTATGCTTTCCGTTTTGATTTGTATAATCGAAGTGAAAACAAGAACTATATGATAGGTACTTGTTAATTGCGAACAAACTAAACGTACTAGTCAGTATTTTAATACCTGTGAACTCCTTTTAGTTGTTGTAGTGGTTAGAATATTTTTAGTATGGTCTAGAATATACATTTTAATAAAAAAGATAAAAAGAAAAACTTTAATAAAAAAGGATTTTTTTTATCATATTGAACGTATAGTCTTGTTTACAAAAACAAACCAAGCTCACTTGTTGCATTAAACCCATAAAGAAAACAAAAAAGGAACAAGTTTTATTTTTATCCATTAATATTATTGTTATTGTTATATTGTTTATTGTGTAATGTTGGATTAGGCATCAAAACCTGAGCCACTTAAACAGGACACACAAAAAGAAAAAGAAAACAAACTTATATTCGACACTTTTAGATAAATTATATATATACAAAATTATAATTTAAATGAAAACACAAGTTAAACACATTATGATATACAAATGAAGTAAATTAAAAAAAACTCAATTTAAAAAATTTAAACTTATATAATACTTAGTACCGTTTCTGCAAATCTACAGAAACGTAAATACTTGTGCGAAAAAACTCGCTTTTGTTTCGATTATTGAGCTTTTAAGACCTTGTTTCTTTAGCTTTCAGTATTTATTTATACTTAGTTTTGCACTCCTGATAGATAGTTTCTATTTATTTACGAATTCTCTAGCACTTTAGTGTCATAAATATTAAACAAATTGAATACATCTAAACTGTATACAAATAGCTTGGTGTAAAAATCTATTATCAAATGTAAACTATGGTAAAAAAATCCATTTCGAGGCTGTAGATTTGGTTTAAATGATGAAAGAGAAAAAAAAAGTAAATGTTAGAGAGGATCTTGTACTATTGAGTGGGTCAAACAGAACTTTACATTTTTTGAAATTTACATTTTTTTGTCTTACAAACGAGCAAATACAGATAGAAGATATATGAAAAGATAAATTTTAGAGTAGATGAACCACAAAGTAAAGTAACGTAAAGAATTATTTTTTATTAAAACTTGTTTTAAAGATTTTATAAATCTTTTTAGAAAATATATTAGAAGATTACAATCTATTATATCAGAAAAAATAATACAATAAGACAAATAGCTTGCAAAAAGAAGACAAACTGAAAAACTCAATAACATAAACATTTTTTCAAGAATAATATAAACAAATTAGAGTTTTTTTTTATATTTTAGAGATATTTTTTTTTAATTAAAACTAGTTTTAAATATTTTATAAATGCTTAGGTTAATTAAAGTTCTTATTTTCTCAAGATTAATATAGACAAATTATAGCTTTTTTATTGTATTTTAGAACTTTATTTTTTTATTAAAACTTATTTTAAAAATTTTATAAATGCTTAACTAAGTTAAAGTTATTATTCCATTTTTTAGCAAAGTTTTTAGATTTAAATTGAACATTGTTAAATGCTTTATGAGTACTTATTTTTGAAAAGTCTTAGGTTAATGAAAAGGTTCTAGCAGGAAAGGAAAGTTTTCAGGAAAAAGGTTTAGAACATTTTATTAGGCATAAAAAAAAAGGAAAATAAACATTTTTACAGAGGAAAAAATACTGTCTTGTAGTTTATTTTTATGATTTCATTCATTTTTATTCTTCTCATCTAAGTGCTAGTTTTTATGTTAAGAAAATTCAAGAAAAAAAATCCTGGAATTGGTGATTGTCATAGGGTAGAACTGTTGTTAATACCTATATTACTTGTATTTTAA
The DNA here is from genome assembly GCF_965202585.1 of Thalia democratica. Taxonomy (NCBI): domain Eukaryota; kingdom Metazoa; phylum Chordata; class Thaliacea; order Salpida; family Salpidae; genus Thalia; species Thalia democratica. The sequence goes on from NC_139166.1 coordinate 11,769,267, forward strand.
TATTATTTGTTTACAATGAGTTTGTTTTCTATGCATAGTGTTTTATTATATAAAGATTTTTTCAAAGTTTTTGGTTTTATTTCTAACTTTCAAAGGTTCTCATTATCTCTGTTTTTTTCATTTTTATATTAATAAGTTTTAAGTAGTTTACAAAGTTACAAAAAATTAAATTAGTACATTTGTATTTTCTAGTTAGTTTTACATTTTTAAAATTGTTTTAATGTTTTATTTGTATTACTAGTGTAAACTTGGTACACTATGTGTGGATTTTAACATATTAGTTGTTTTACAGATTTTTAAAACTAAGTTTTAAAGTTAAGTTTTCTAAGGTTAAAATTATGCAAATATCATTTGAAAGTAAAACCACCACTTGGTATCATTGACAATCAAAGCTGTTATTAAAGTCAATCAATCTGAAGTTCAGTTTGTTACAAAGGGTTCAAGATAAGTACTTCAAGAAAAAGCTCTGTGAATGATGTTTTCAGACAACTATGTAAAACATAAAGTTTGTTTTAACTTGTTTTCAAATATTACTGTAAGTTTTATTTTAACTTTAAACGTACCAAGAATATGTATTGTTTCTGTTGTTATAAAATAAGTTTAATATAAACTTTTTAATCTAAGACTAAAAAGATCAAGTTGATACTTTTTGTTTTAACAAGTGTATAGTTGTATTACTAATTCATAAAATGTTTAGAACTTTTTTTTAATATAATGTTTAAAGTTCTTAATGTTTGAATTTATTTATATGTTTTATATTGTATCTAAAAACTTTTAATGTTTAATATTCAAAGTTTGTGGTTATTTAACTAAGTTGTTTTATTTAACAAGTTTGTTTTTTAAGAAAAAGTTTGATTCTTTTTTACAGCTTTTGTTTAACATTTTTTTTAGTAAGCAAATGTTTTATTCTTTTTTGCAGCTTAAATCTTTATGTTACCAAAGCTAGTAATAACATTTACAAAGACATGTATTCTTCCTTTCTTTATTAACTATTTTTGACAAAATAAAGTAATTGTATATCTGAATTTTATCTAATGTTGTGAACTTTTTTATGTTATATCTCTTTTGTTTTTTATAAAACTCCTAAAATTTATGATTTTTATCTAACAAAAGCAACAATTTTTGCAAATGTTTTCTGAATTGGGTAAACTGTTTTCAAACTTATAAGTTTTAGGCCTATCAGTAATACTACTAAAGTTAAATTGTTAATTAGTATTTTATTTTAAATAAAATGTTTTATAGGTTTATAAAAATTTCAACACATAAAGAATTATAGGGGTCAAGAGCAGTACAAATTGCCTTGTATTCAGTTATTCATTATACTTCAACATTCAATTTATTTTTAAACTTTTAACAAAACTGCACACTTTCATATAAAATTAAAGGTAATTAAAACTACTCTATTTCTGTTATGACGTCATCACACGTTATTCTTGTTTTTTTTTTTACAGATTCGTAACTTTTTTAAGCTAGCTACGTCCCTGTGCTACTTTATGTTAACTAGGTATGATAGTTGTTAGTTGTTCTGTCAAAACATAAACACACAATCTAGCATTAATAGAAAGAATATCATACTTTAGAAATTATTTTTATTGATATCCAAAACTTTTACTAGTGAACTATAGTTTAGTACATTTTACTAAATATAAAAAGTGTCTAATTTAAAATTAGAGTTCAATAAAAAAAAAACTTTAAATCACAAAATACTTATAATAAGTAGCATTGTTTAAAAAAAGAAGTTTACAATAAACAAAATGAATAATAACTAAATTCAATTCTGGAATTGCAAATGAAAAGTCTTGACTTAAATCTCCTCACACACTCACTGTTACTAGTTTTTATGGCTTTGTAATAAAAATGAAGATTGCATCAAATTAACTTGCGTAATGGTTGACTGATTTTGTGTTATTTGATATTCAACCTAGTGGAACAGAATTGAAACTGACTATACTTAAAATTGTATTTCAAAGCTTTATGTAAATTGTAAGTGATAATGCCACCTTAGAGCAACCCTGTTTTATTCGGATATAGCAAGTATGATTGGTTAGTTATTATAGATCAGGGTATTACGCAGGGGAAGCGATATTGCTCTCTTATATGGCGATTTTAGTATAGTTGCATTAGCGTAGAGGGGCGAAAGGGACTAATTTAGTTATTTTTTCGCAAGTGTAAGGTTTTTATTTTTAATTTGTATTTAAATAATTTTTTCTTGGTTTTCAACACTTTACCTTGAAGTAAGTTTTAGATAATTAACGTTTAAAATGGGTGATATCAAGGAGTAATAGCAATTACATACAAGTTTAAATAAGATTCCAAGCTTAACATTCAAAACAAAATCTATTAAGTAAACAAAAGTATAAAACAATAAAGAGTATAGAAAAACCATAAAATATATAGGGTTAGAATTTATTAATTGATTTTTCAGTTTAAAGGATAAAAAATAAATTTATTAAAAACACTGAAAAATGCTTGTTATTGGTGTTACTAAAGGATAAAGAATGTTAACTTTAAATTAAACCTCGTTAAACTGAACATAAATGAACTGACAAACTGTATTAAAATTCTTTTTTTTTCAAAATAATTAAGAAAAAATTGTTAATACATTCTAAATAAGAATTAATTTTTAAAACATGATTTTACTTCTAACAAACAGTTTCATTTTTTATAAAACTTATATCATTGAGAAAATTTGAAAAAATATCGGTCAAAACTTTCATATAACAAATATTAAAACTAACATTTTATGTCTAATTTGTAAGTTTTGAAACTTATCAATGTCTATTTTTATATATTATTTGGTAGAATTAAAATTGTCAGATTTTAAATTTTCGAAAGTTAAATCCTCAGATTTCGAAATTTGATTTATTGTATTTTAACTTTCGAATTTAAATTGTCAGAATTTGAGTTGTCGAAACTTTAATTATCGTAATTAATTTATCGAAATTCGAAATGCAAAAGTTATTAACTTTATTGTCAGAATTTAAGTTTCCTACTTTAAATATTAGAATTTAAGTCTTCCAAATTTATTTGTTAGAATTTAAATTGTCCGAATTTGAGTTGATGTCGAAATATAAATTTTCAGAGTTTTAATTGTCCTAAAGTGAGTTTTGAGTTTTAATTTTAAGAATTAAGTTAGTAACATATCCTTGATAGATCAATCCAATTGAGTTGCTCACTTAGGTATAAATAACTGAATTGGTTTTGATTCGAACAAGAGTATAAATATATACTGTTAACCAGTTAAAAAAGTATACAAATCAGGTATATATGAAGTTTATTTCTTTAGAGCACAAGTTCTAAACATAAATTTAGTTACAACAGCAGAAAACAGGTTATGTAGGTATATTTATAACTGAAAAAATATTTATATGGTGTCCATTTTAATATGACTTACAAAACGATAAAAAAGTATGTAATTAAAAAAAATATGCGTATAGAAAATAACTAAACATATTTTAAAGGTTTGTTCACCATACAGTTATTTATTTTAGAACAAAAAAAAAATCATACTAGAAGCTAATCAACTTTTAATAAAGTGTTCCAATAATCTTTAACTAAGTAAAGTAGTAGACAAAATAAAAAATTAGTTTCAGTAAATACTGTATATATCATGCAAGTTTATTTCTTTTAATTTCTTTTCTTTTTCTTTTCCTCTTGTCGTTTGTTATTGAACCAACACTGTAAAAAAATGTTCGTTAGTCATTTATGTAAAAATATCAAAGTAATTCTTTGAAAAGAGAAAAAAAAAACAAATTCATCATTATATTAAAACACTAAAGAGGATTATTATTTTTTTTTAACTAGTTGAAGTAAAAATAGATAAAACACACTTAAATGTTCTAAGTATCCTAAAAACAATTTCTCTCTATCTAAAAACAATATAACAATTAAAAAATTTAAATCAAGTTATTTTATATAAAAACAAACTAATTTCTTACTCTACATTTCTTTTCAGGCAGGCCAATTTTTACGACGAGTTGAAAAAACTCATTTTTGTTTGGTCTTCTATTTTCCTTGTTAGTCTTTTCGTACAGTTCTTCAAAACACTTCAACTGATGTGAAGTATAGCTGGTGCGGGGTCTAAGTTTTGAAACGTTTTTCATTATAAGTAATAGCACTTTTATTTCAATATATGTTTCAACATACAAACTTAATCTTCATTGTGTGTTAAAAACTAGTTTTGATTGTCAAAAAATTATTTTTACGTGTTTTTATAACTTTGAAATTTTTAAATGAAAATCTTACCTTTTCTTATTTTTTTTCGTTTTCTGGTCTATGACACAGGACTTCCTTGCTAAAATATATTATTAGGTAATTTTCTTTATATGTAATCTATCAAACTTACTTAAATACAAAGTTAATGATTTTTTAAAATTTAGGTAAAAAATATGTTTCAGAAACATTATTGTTTTTTAGTCATATTTTTTCAACTTATTTTTTTTCTAGTTAATAGGTATAACAAACAAACTAACTCTTATTTCTAATGAGTTTAATTTCATTTAAATAAGTTGCAAGTAGGTGTTTAAATATTTCCTCATGATTACCTCCCTTAATCTTCTCAACTACAATACCTTGACTTTTATCTTTATGTATTCTATTTTGAAACCAGGACTAAAAAATAGTAAATATATTAGAACTTAACAAATTAATCTGTATAAACATTTATTATTTATATTCAAACATCATAATTTATTAATTTTTTCGTAAAACAAAGTTAACTTTTATTATTCCTTTTATTACATGAACTTGATAAAAAAACAAACTTACTGTTAGTTCTCTTTTACTAAGACCAGTTAATTTTCCAAGTTTGTCCCTTTGATCTGGCAGTGGGTGTTTAATTCTTTCATAAAAATATTCTAACATTGATGATTGAGAGAATGTTAAATGTATCCTTTTTCTGTATGTAAAATCATACTTAAACATTCCGAATTCTAACACATTACGTTATTTAAATTAATTTTAAAAAATTCAAATAAATTAAACTTGTAAACTAGTTAAACTTTCTATTAGTTTAAAGTTTTAAAAATGTTTTTTTATTGTTTTGTTTTATATTTAAAATAATAATAGTTAAACTAACTTTCGTTTTTTCAGTTTAGATTGCTGCTCTTTACATTTTTCGTTTGAATTATCTGATTCAAATTTTAAATCATCATTTAAAATAGCTGCATCTGATGAAGGTTCTGAAACTTTTTGCTGCAAACACCACTTTCCAAGGTTGGCATCTATAGATAATAAATAATAATTGCCTGCTAAGAAAAAAAAAATTTTCAGTTAAAAAATTGAATTAAAGTTTACCTTTCATAGAGGGGTATGCACGTGGCAGTTGAGCAAAATTGTCTGCTTGAGCAGGATTAACCGTTGTTACATTGAAATTATTTGCACAAGAAGGTTTAAGCTGGATACCACCTTGCAAACAAGTACTCAACTGCTTGTAGTTGTCAAAAGATCTGTTTGGCTGGTAACAGCTGTTCGTATTTGATTGACAATTTTGTTGTTGATTATAGTCAGAACAAGAAGTTAATGTATGATAGTTTAAGTAATTAAGTATGCCACCTTGTTGCGCTTGAAATGTACAATTCTGAACATTTTGATACAAAGGCTGACCACTTGCACAACTTGGATTATTTTCATATTGATGTTGTGCTGCGTAGTTACAAGCTTGATTTGTTGAAGAAAACACAGCGGGCTGACAACTTTCTTGCTCGTTTATATTTATTCTGTTTTGCTCATCTTGCATTAAACTGTTTGTTGCAGTTAGCGCGAAAGAACCAATGCTTTCTATTTCGCGTCTAATAAAGTCGTCATTACACATTTTTGAAAGTATTTTTTCTTGGTCTTCCAATGAAAGCATATGTTCATCATTATGTAGAAATGGTAGAACGTCATCACTACTGTTTTGGGACAAATTGTTGGATTTTTCCGACATTGTTGTATTTATTTTTTTTATAGCTTAGCAATTAATCTGAAAGAGTAACTTTTCTTTAAATGTTGTATATAATAAGACAAACAGTAAAACAATGACACAAAAAAAAAATTACTCAATTGTTTATTTTGTCTCGTAGAAATATGAATTTTAATTAGTTTTTCAAATTTTGAACTAATAATGCAATTTTAAAATGATCCGTAATATCTAACTAAAATCTTATTTTGAATCTCAATCAAAAATTTTAGAATATAAAGTAAAAGCTATAAAATTGATTTAGCGGTGGTGCAGCTTTATCTTTCGCGAGCTTGATTCAACTAAAATTATAAAAAGCTACTCGGTTGGTCATTTACAATTCTGCGGGCCTCCCACTCTATTTTACCGAGTTACTTAATTCCACAGATTAAATCAAAAACCAATATTCCTTTTACCAAAACAAGTTTTACATCAAATAATTAAAAAAATATTTACTAAAAAACTGATAAGTACCATTAAATACAGAGTCAATAGTTGTTACAGCTTATTGATAAATACAAAAATTGATAACAATATTTAATTATAGTAATTATTATTTATAAAAACGTTTTTCCAGCTTAGACTGTTTTTAGATATCATTTCAAGAAATAATTAGATTAGCAAATCACTATTCTTAGATAAAAGCAACAAACTAAAAAAAATCGCAAAAAAAAAACTGAAAAACCTAGATTTGGTTCTTAGAAGAAAAAAAAAATAAGTGTTTTTAAGTTGAGTGTTCTGAAAAGAACAAAAATAAAATACTAATTATATTTGTTTACTGTTATATAAATTTGATATATTCAAATTTGTAAGATATGTTTATGTTTATTATAAGTAATCTAGGAGTTGCTACCAAAGTGCATTTCTCCTTTCAGATTATACAAATGTTAAGCTAACAAATTCTTAGGAGGCACTCCTAACATAATCTTTTTATCAATTATCTTACTATAAAAAACTTTATTTCCTTTTTTAAAAATTTCTTTAGAATAATTTTGTTTCATTTAAATTTTTTTAATCAAAATGTCTTGTCTAAATTTAAATAAAAATTAAAATTAAGCAAATGTTAAAAATTAAAAGTGCTAAAAAGATAATCTAATTTTAATATTAATTTGTTAATAAAAACTTTAAATTTTATATATATTTTTTTCATTTATTTTATATTTTATAAAAAATTTTTTGTTTGAAAAATAAAAATTGTTCTAATTCTAGGTTCGTACATTATTTTGATGGTGTTGGAACAAAATTGATTGACTCTTAATGTTTTATTGTAAACCAACTAACTTTTACCTTGCAACTTCAAATCTAATTCTAACTTCATTTTGTGTTTAAAACAACCGTCTTAAACATGAATTAATTTATTAAGTAAAATATTTCGAACTTTTTTTTGATTTTGTATAAGTTTTATAAAAAAACACTAATATCTCTATGTATGTTATGTGATACAATATACTATACAAGTATGAATAACGTAACGAAAAATATAAAAATTATCGTAAGTTTACTTCAAATTCAGTCATACCTAATAAAGTTGATACAGCGAATGATAATAAATTGTCTTTCTCATCTTATTTTTTAACTTTAGTTTTTGATATGTTTCGGTTAGGTTGTTTAGGAAAAAGGCTATTAATCAACAAAAGTTTTAAAAAGGTTGCTAAATCATTATTTTTTTCAACGTTTTTCAGCTTAGGCTAACTTTTAAATTCAATACAAGATTTCATTAGATTAGCAAATCATTATTTTTATATTTAACCTTTAAATTAAAAATTTATCGCAAGTATAACTGGAACAATCTTGAATTGGATATGTTTTATCAAAAAATTTTAATTATTATAATAAAACCTAGAAATTTTTATTAACATGCATCAACGTTAGTGAAATAAAAAAATATAAATTGTGGTGAAAACAATATTAGCCTAATGATAATAATTAAGTTACTGCAAACTGTAAATTCTTTAATTTTTTTTTATAAAACCAAATGTTCATTAGAAAAACTATTATAAAATGGCTTATAGGTTATGAAACTTTAGTTACGGCTTATTACAAACTAATAAGAGCTAATTCTTTGCAAGAGTTTAACAACTTAACATAATTAAACGATTTTGTTTTGCAAAAATATTGAGATCTTAGCAGGAAAGAAAAAGCAAACAATTTTATTTTAATAATTAGTAAACATAAACTTAAAACAAAATAAATTTTAAGTAACAAAAATCAGATAAGAGTAATTGATGACGTTTTTTATAAAAAATATATGTTCAACGTAAAAGTCAGATGTAAAAGTATTCTAAATATTGAAAACATTTAAACAGTTCTAATCTACTCATTGTCAACTGTCGTTTTTTAAAAAGAAGGAAAACGGTTTGATAGATTTAATAATTCAACTGTTAATGAATTTATATCAAATGAACTTTATTATAACATATCATACCAATGTGTGAAATAAAAGTTAATAATATACTTGCACGCTTTTCAAAGCTACTTAAAAACTTATGATAATTATGATATAAACTGTATTATTTTATTAAAAAGTATGATTAAATTAAATTAAAAGATTAAGTTATCATATTTTAACATTTCTTTCTAAATCGCGTTAGTTAGTTAAATTATCAAATTTTAAGACTGTAAATTTAGTACTCTTTTCTAAATTAAAATGAACTTTAAATTCAATCTAATATCTTGTAATTAATTTTTTATATCTAATAACTAGTTGTTTAATTTTTTTGAAAAACCTAATAATTAATGAAATATTTGATTTTAGTAAAACTCTTATTTCATTTCTATGTTGTTAAAACTAAAAATTATATCTTTATTTGCAACTATATCATGATGTTTTTAAGATAAAAAAGATTACATTTAATATATCAAAATATACTTTTAATTCTGTTTTAAGTAACTTGATTCCGTAAAATTTAAAGTGTTGTTGTTGTTTTTTGTAATAAGCATGTTATGTTAAAAAAATATATTTTCGTTTGTTTAATTATATTTATAGATATTAATTTTTAATTTAATTTAATAGTTTAATTATCATTTTATTAACAAACTTCTCGTTTTGTAGTATTAATTTTGAATAAAGTTTAGTTTTTTCTTAGAGTAAAACTCACAAAGAATGTTTTCTTAATAATGCTACCCAGCCAGTGATTTTTTTAAAAGATGAAACAATATCTAGTTGATACTAAATTGGACTGGTTTTAAAAAGAGAGGATAGCTATATTGAGTGAGTTTTTGCTTAATTTAATTACTTAATTTAATTATTTGCACTTAAGTACTTTAAGTCTTAAGTACTTAAATCAGTGGTCGGCACGCTATTTCGAATCCGTGAACCCTAAATTAAAAAATTAAAATTCTGTGCACCCCAACTAGCATTATTTAGCGCCGCTAGTGTTTAAAAATATGTAAACACTTTTAATTGATTTTTTTACTAATAATTCGGTAACACCCAGTTAATTTTTACACGCCAACTTTAAATTGTCCACTTTACCCTATCCATTTTAATAAACTTATATCGATGATCTAATTTTTACAATGATACAACTTCATCACCCAGGTCTAAAATACTAACTAGATTAATTTAATACATTGTCACAACCTCAATTAACAATCAGTAGTCTTGGTACTCTTTATTGAATGGTAAATTTAAATATTTAGTCAAGTTAACTTAAAGATTTTTTATTAAGCGATTACTATCTGTGTTTAACAAATGTATTGCCACGAACAAATAATAAAAACAAAAATTACACCAAAAAGTAACGAAAAAAAGACATGAAAAATTATCACAGCTAACTCCGTTTGTTGATCTGGAACTGTCTGTGTTGGACTTGTTGCTAGCACGAGTCTGATCAAGCCTAAATTTTAGGTTTTAAAGTTAATGCTTAATAACAATTCAGGTCTTAATGAGGTTTATTGAAAAAAATTGCTCAAAAATTATTTTTTGATCTTGGGCTTTCTATTTTCTTTATTAAACTCAAGATGACCAAGCTCAAAAGTAGCAGTATAGTTAAAGCAATATTTTGATAAAAATGAATTATGAACTAGATAAATAATTCATATTTCCAAAAAGAAAATTACTCATAAATGTATTCAGAGATTTTACACAAGTATCAAAACTAGACTACCTTTTGCAAGAAAAAAACATGTTTAAAAAGACTGTATTTCTAAGATAATTTTTTTTAGGCTGAGTGTGGGGCAACCCTGAATCATACTATAACCTAGAACTAGTTATTAAAAAGGTTGCAACTTTTTAGAGCAAAAAAATTGTTGAGTGTTAAAAAAAACCTATCCTGAGTTACATCAAAGTAGTCAAGTCATCCTGATTTATGAAAAAAAAAAGAACTAATAATTCAAAAATGAACAGTTATCTTTTTTGTTAAAACAACAGAATAATATTTTCAACTTTTAAAGTCAATAAATTTAAGAAGTAGTTTAATAAAAAAAAATACCTAGCTAGCCTGAGATTTACAAAAAAAAACCAGAATAATATTAGCCAGCCTGAGATTTTCAAAAAGCCTTTATAAGATTCAAATTATCCTCAGTGTTTGGCAACTCAATGTTAATTTAAGCCTATAATTTCTTTAAATTTTATATGTAATACTCAATTATGGATAAAGGTATAATATTTACTTAATTTGAGTTATTTAAAACTTAAAACTGTTACTTAAAATTAATTTATTACTACTGATATGCACATATTTAAAAAGAATTATTAATATGCTTTAACTATTTTTATGTCAAGTGAATTTTTTTTTATTGAACATAAATTCCTTAATTTTCCTGTAAATACAAAAATTAGCTTTAAATTTTCATTGTTAATGAACTAATAATATAATTATCATGTGAATATCTTAAAAGGAATTATTGCTTAGTTTAAAAAGTAGGTAATATTAATAATTTAAAAAGGGAGCTTTTTTCACTAAGCAAAATATTGTAATTTACTAATATTAAAAGTAAAAAGGAAAATACTAACCATTTTAATATAATCATGATCGTAGTTGGATGACAGCTTCCTCCACATCAGTCAACTGAACTCAAAAGAGCTTTGAGCATTCTCTCTATTCTTTTAGATGCAAACTGTTTCCTCAATGTTTATATAAAGAATGATATGTGACTTTTAATACCAAAATAGATCATGAGAGTAAAATGGCCAATAAACTAAAAGCTAATTAAACACCAGGGCTAGATTTAACTTAAATATATAACTATGTCGCTTAAACTAAATAAATATAATGATAAGACAAAACAAATTTTTGTGTAATCTCAAAATCTCGTGCACCCCTAAATGACTTTCGTGTACCCTAAAAATTTCGTGCACCCCAAAAAAAGTTTCATGTACACTAGTGTGCACCAGTGTGCACCGTGCCGACCACTGACTTAAATAATGAGTATAAATAAAATTATTCTACAATAAAAGGAAACTCAATGGTTAAAGAACCATACTGTTTCTCAAAGTTAATATAGTTTTTTAAATACAATTTTGTTTCTTTATAACAGATAGGCTAACTGATTCTAGTTTGAAATATTTTGAAAACTCAGAATAACTCAGTCTAGTTTGTGATGTGTAAATATTCAGGATAATTTAAGCAAGCTTATATGTATAAAATTTCATCAAAAACTAGTTTACTAATAATTTAAATTATTTAAAATAAATTTATTTATATAATTTTGAAGTTAATCAAATTTTCTTAAATTGAACTAAAAAAAAATTAAGATGACTTAATATGGTTCAAAACTCAGAATATCTTTTTACACAAAGAGTGGCATCCCTGACTCTTTATTTTATCATTAATAAAGTACCACAACATGTTTACTAAAGATTGTTAAGAAAAAGGTACAAGAATTTATTCATCACAGTTGTAAAGATAGATGGTATTTTTCAAAATCTATATAATTCATTACTATTTTCAGTTGTAATAAAAAATAAAAAAAATTTGTTGAAACAATTCAAATGCTTACTCACATACTCAGTTTGCTTAAAACATTATATAATAATTTTCCATTTCATTTAAAAAATATAAAACCAATTGTTTTAATGCTTTCTCATGATTTTTTCCTCAATTTTTTATTTATTTTTTGTAAGGTGTTTTCTTAGTTTGTAGGGTATTGGTTGTGGTACACTTAATTTATTGACCCTCCTCGTTTTTATTAAACCCTACATTATCAAAATACTTAAAAATACTATGTGTTATTTAAGTTTAATGTATATAAATAAGATAAGATTACTTTAGTAGTTTATCTTTAAAAAGAAAGAACCACAGAAAATTATTTACAAATTATAAGTTAATCTTTTTGAATAACTGAGAAAAAAAAAAACGTTATAACATTTTAAGTTTTACAATAAATACTGTAAAACTTTAATTAATGTGAACTATAAAATATTAAAAGATCTTTTAAAAAATTCAGTATGGCTGAATATAAACTTTTTTTAATTGAATAATAAACATACAAAAACAAATAACATGCAGTTCTAAAAAGTGTCTAAAAGTAACTTTAAGCAGTACCTCAATACAAGCTCTAGGTTTTACCAACAACTATTCCAAAATAGTTATAACATTGTCTTATATACTTGTGTTCTGGTTGAATAATTTTGTTACATTCAACATTAAGAAATCAACAATCTTCAACACTGAAACAAGCGTTATAGGAGGTCTAAAATAATTAGTTTATAACTGATCCATCTATTGTACTAGAATGCTTCGACCACATTTAACATTTATTTTCTGAAAAATAAACAATAAAGTATTTTTAACGATTTTTATAGAACTTATCAACTAACAATATTACTGTACACTGCAACAATCTGTATCAATTTAAAATTTCATGCTTCAATGATTGTACAATAATATTTCGAGTAATAAATTCACAGCTATGGTGTGTGTAACGAAAATGTTCAAGAATTTTTTTAAAAGATATTCTAACCCAGTGCACAGGTAGTAATTTACTTAAAAAAAACAAAAATTTTAAATAAACTAAATGCTAATTACTGAGATTTATAGTGTAAGTGCAGGTTGATTTTAACTAGTAGAATATCTTTGTATACTTGCAGTTCTAAACCAAGACGCTTGAGAAAGTTTTTGGTGAAAATTATTAAAATTAAGATTAGGTTTAAGCTAATACTATACCAGGCTTTTTCAGTGGGTAGTAAAGAAGCCTCAAGGGGACCATCAGACAACAATCTAAAGCTTGCACTTGACATTCTTAAATTTACAGTAAGTTGATAAAAAAATCTTGTGAGAGTAGTATTAAAACTTGTAATAAAAAATTCGGAGTTGATGATGAAGGGCAAATAAACGTTTTCTGAGTATTTAAAGGAAGTTTTGCTACTTACAATAAATTTTTACTTTCCTAAATGCGCCGGTTTAGAGAATTTAGGGGACCAAAAGGTGCAAAAAGAGGAGGGGCCATAATTTGAAACTTACACCAGATTTTCTTGAGTTTAAAATAAAGAGCATAAAATTGAGGTCTTAGGCGTATTTGATGTTTGTATTTTAGAGAGGCAATAGCTTATTTTGTTTCGTTTGCTTTTGAAAAAAAAATTGTACAATAGGTTTTAAGGATAAGCTAAGTTCTAAAAAAACTGTATAATAAGGTTAAAAACCACGATTAAACTAAACATAATTACTCAAACTTTTTATATGAAGTATCCTTAAAAGTAAAACCAACCATTTTGTAATTTTAATTTATAGTTGTCTCTATCATTTATGTATAACTTATAACAAGAAAACAAACAAAATAATTGTATAATAGTCATACAACTGATATGTAGAAACAACTTTAAAAGAAATCGTTTAACACACTATTTTAAACCAAACACTATAAAAGTTTTTTCATTAAAAAAAAGCATTTAAAACATTGCAAACTTAAATTTCATAAAGAAGAATAAATAATAAATACTCACATATAAATTTTAATATCTTTTAACTCAGATTAATTTAATATGTGAAATAAACAGTACTTGAAATTTTGCAAATTTTAATGATATTCAAGCCTAACTACTAGCTAAAAACTTTTAAAATTTTGAATGTTGTGGTTTATTTCTAAAAACATTATAAACTTTACTTATTTAGCTTTAATATCTAAGTAAATAGACATATATATAAAATTTTTTTTTTAATTTCTAATTTATTAAGAAAAATTATGTAAAAAGACTCTAAAATAACAAGATCACTTAAGTATTAAAACAAGTTTCAACTGTATCATTTTAGAATTGTTAATAGAACTTTAAACCTGAGATTAGTTAAAAATTTCAAGTATTAAAGTATATTAATTTGATTCAATTTGATTACAATAGATTTTAAAGATATAATTCTAACTAAAAAAATTAAAGCACTGTGGGTAACATATTTTTCAAAAACAAAAGCAGGCATAATGAATTTAATAAAATACTTTCTGAAATCAATCTAAAATATCTGTAATTAAAGCAATTTAACTCAGTACAATTTAAATATTAAAGAATTCCAACAAAGTTTATAAACATATTTTAAACAGTTTGTAATTAATCTTAGTTAAATAGTACACTGTTGTCAATTAAATATTTAAAATAAAGCGAAAAAAAAACACAACTTAGTGTTAACTGCTACATTTTTTCATGTAAAGGATATTCTTACTATTAATTGTTTATGTAAATTAACATTAAACTACAGCTTATCAGAATTTTATAAAGTAAATTTGCAACAGCGTAAATTATTTACATAAAGTTATAAACTATATTAATATTCACCTAAAATTAAAAAAAAATAAAACTTTAACTTTTTTATTGAAGTTCTTCATTTTTTTAATATTTTCAATTTTCTGGAAAGAAATTTTTTCTAGAAAATAGTTTACTAATACTTTTTATTTTTGTATAAACTCAGACTGTCTTCTTTAAAATTAAAAATTCAGTTAAAACATTATAGATATTTATGCTAATTTATGAATTATTTTATACTTTTATTATTAAAGTACTAATGCCCTTATATGTTTGAATAAAAATCTAAAATTAAAAAAATATACCACACTGTGTTAAATTTTTTTTAAGTAGCTTAAAAAAAAAAAAAATTTCCCATAGTTTTTAATCTTTTAAAGAACAACTTAAAAATCTTAAGGAAAAAGAGAATTTTATAAATAGGAAATGCTGTTTGTAACAGTTATGCTTACTTCATTATCTTTATACTAAAATTAACTATGCAAGTTCACTTTTAGATAACATGTTTAAAGATTTAATTTTCAAATTTTTATACAGTACTTATTTATTTAAACTTTTGACCTTCTTTATAAGCTCTTCTTTGACCAAAAAGTGACCGAAAGTAAAATGACATTTTATAAGTTCAAAAAAAATAAAGATTTAAAATGACCTTTTAAAGTTCAAAAATTAAGCTATTTTAATAAATCTTTGAAAATTTTTTAAAACTTTTCATTTTTTAAATTATGTTCAAAATTTCAAAAAATCTTTTAAACAAGCTTTTACAATTTTCTAACATAAACCATTTTTTTAAAACATCTATTTTTAATTTTAACCAAGGGATGAATAACACATAACCATTAACTTTTAGTCACCTAGCACTTTGTTAAAAGTATCTCGACTAGTATATATTTTATAATCAGATATCTTTCTTATATACTATTAAAATTTAAAGTATTTCAACAAAAAATTAATTGCAAAATTTTTCTAAATTATTTGTGAGTAAGAAGTAAAGCTAATCTAATTACTTTTATGATAGTTTTATATTCTACCGTTATGTTTATGTATAATCCTAAATAAAAACTATTTGTCATTCGGTGAGATAACTTATCTAAATAAATCAAACTTAATTTTAATTAAATTATTTTTTAAACGAAATGATTTTTTGAATTAATTGTATTCTTCATTTTATGTATCTTTTTGTTTAAGTGGGCTAGGTCTTGATGCCTGGGTCCATCGTATTGACAATAAATTTGCAATTAAAGTAAACGAGTAAACAAAAAATTTTATTTCAAATTTTAGTCCTTACTATCATCTATAGATGTAATTTATAAGCTATAGTTTCTTCTGATAAAATATGAAAGTGGGACTAATTTTTGTAAAAATTATTTTGTTTTGTCGATTACTATAATTGCAAGTTTATTGTCAATACGATGGACCCAGGCATCAAAACCTAGGCCACTTAAACTGAAAGATGTATAAAATGAAGAATAAAAATTACTCAAATAGTTCGTTTTGTTAAAAATGTAATTTAACTAAACTTCGATTTGATTTAATTAGAAAAGTTATCTCGCCGAAAGACACTAGTTTTTATTTTTGGATTATACATAAACATAACGGCAAATATAGAACTGTTATTAATAGTAATTAGAATATTTACACTTCTTACTAAAAAATAATTTAGATAAACTCTACATTTAAATTTTTATCAAAGTATTTCAAGTTTCAAATGTATTAAAGAAAGATATCTGATTATTAAACATAAATTATTCCAGATATTTTTAACAAAGTGCTAGGTGACTAAAAGTTAATGGTTTAGTGTTAATTATCCCTTGGTAAAACTAGACGTTTTAAAAAAATGTTATAGGTTAGATAATTGATAAAACTTGTTTAAATTATTTTTGAAATTTTTAAAATTAATTCGAAAAAAAATAAGAAAGGTTAGAAAATTTACAAACATTTATTTAAAATAGCTTAAGTTTTAAACTTCAAAAGGTCATTTTAAATCTTAATTTACTTTTGAACTTATTAATATTCATTTTACGTTCCGTCACTTTTCGGTCAAAAAAAAGCTTATAAATAAGGTCAAAAGTTTAAATAAATTCTTGTATAAAAATTTAAAAAGTAAATAATTAAAAAATTTTATCTTAAAAAGTCTTTGGCACGTTTTAACTCAAGTATTAATATATTCAAGTAAAAATAAAAAAATATACAAATTTATTAAAAGTTAAAAGACTGCCTATTAATACTCAGAAAACGTTTTTTGCCCTTCACCATCAACTCTGATTTTCTACCACAAGTTTTAATAATACTCTTAATAATTTTTTTAGCAGTTTACTGTAAACTTCAGAATGTCAAATGAACGCTTTGAATTATGATGGCACCGTTGAGACCTCTTTACTACCCACGATCCCCTTTGCGACCTACTACCCCGAGAATTTCTTGAATAACTACTCACGACCCCCTTTTTACCCCTTTGCAGCCTATAGCCTCAAAAATTCTGAAACAGCTAACTATGGGAAAGCCTGGTACATTATTAGCTTAAACACAACCTTATTTTAATAGTTTTCACCAAAAACTTTCTCAAGCGTATTGGTTTAGAACTGCAAGTATATGAAGTTGCTCTACTATTTCAAATCAACCTACACAAACACTATAAATGTAAGTAATCAGCATTTAATTTATTTAAATCTTTTGTTTTGTTTAAGCAAATTATTACCTGTGCACAGGTTTTAGACAAATTTTAATAAAAATCTTGAATATTTTCATTACACATACCATAGTTGTGAATTTATTACTGAAAAGTTATTATACAATCAATCAAGCATGACATTTTAAATTGAAACAGACAAACTGTTTGTACATTGTACTGTATTGTTACAGTGTACAGTAAAATTGTTAGTTGATAAGTTCCATATAAAACAGTTTAAAACAGTTTATTATTATATTTTTTTAAATATGTAAAATGTGGTCAAAGCATTCTAGTACAATTGATCGTTTAATTCTAAACTAATTTATTCAGACCTCCTATAACGCTGATAAATTAAATTGTATAAATTTATACTTCTTTTACAAGGTGTTATTTTTGTATCTTATATTTTGTATTCAAAATTATGTGACTCCTTAGATTTTATTTAATGTTATAACAAAACGCAAGTAAATTGTTAATCTTTTTTTAAGTATGTTTTTTTTGTTTCTATAACTTGTTTTAAGTTATGTTTCAAATCATGTAGTTGTAAGCAGACTTGTCAAATGAACATTTTACAGTTCATTTTTTACAGTATATGAATATCTCTTGTAGGGGAATACCCTATTTTTAAAAATATATGAATGACATTTGCTTGGATACAAAATCAAACATTTAATATCACAAGAAGGAGATAATGAATCAAAACAACCATGTAAGTTTTTCATGAAGTTTTTGTAGATAAATAAAAAATGGTAAATTAATCTTTACTAAAGAATTGAACAAAACACTTCAATTTTAGAAAATACTTTAAATGAATGGTGTTGTGTAGTTTATCTCTAATGTATAGTTATGGTTCCATTTTAGCAATTTAAATAAAGTTCAGAACTTGTTTCGCTGTTTTGTCTTTTTATTATAATATTATTGTATTTTGCTTGATATCATATATATTTCCTATTGTAAGTTTTGAAAACAAAAATATTTTATAGTAACTTGAATCTACTTCTATTTCATACTCAAAGTTTTGATTGTTTTTAAATATACTTATAACACCAAATATTATTTTAAAAATTTGGTTGTTTTTTATTAATTAAATTATGTAGTTGTCATTTTGGTTTTTTAAGTTTAAAAGAAGGATAAGGGTTTTAGTTTATTCATAATAAATATAATATGATAACATAAGTTCATTAGATATGTTATAAAATTTTATCTAGCCATATTATTTTGAAATTACCACATATCTAAGATAATAAAAAAAAATTAGTTCGACTACTATGTGAAGAAATAAAAAAGATGGAAGGGTGGGGTAGTCAAACATATTTTATTGATACTGATAAAAGTAGTTGTTTACTAAAATTAAATCTATTATCATTATAGAGACTTAGGCTGCTGTTAAAGTCAAAGAGTACTGTAAAATTTTATAGAAACGGCACACTAAAATGTCAAATAAAGATATCAATAAAAATCTATTTTAATTCAACTTAAAAGCTTATAACCTAATTTTTTTTGAAAACTGATCATTGTATGATTAAAAACGACTTTAAATAAAAATTTCATTTAGATAAAAAAAAATTAATAGAAATTTTTTATAATTGTTTCTTAAAATCCTTTAACATTTGTTTTTTCAGGTAAAGATTGCTTCAGGTAAAAATTAAAGAAACATATAGGTATAAGTGAAAAAATACAGTTATAGTTTTCTCCTTACATAAGCAACCTATAATACTCAACATTGATCAATCAAATCTCAAATTTATTTTAGTTTTCTAAAAAAGGAAAACTAAGATTAACTTTACAAACTTAAAGTTGTACAAATTAATATCTAAGTTGTAAATAAAAACCTGACCCCTTGATACTCCCATATAGCTCAAATAGTTCATTGAACGTTCTAATAGTTTTAATTAAAATTAATTTATATTATATATATTTTTTGAATATAAATTTATAATTACAAACTTTTAAAAAACTGTGCAAGCTTTTGAAAAATAAAATGAAATACAAACTATATTTTTAGCTAAATTTCTATGGTTATGAGATGACATTACTTACCAGTTTTTTTTGGCTTAGTTCATGTAATAGATATGATACATGATATAAGCAATATTTTTGTTGAAAAAATATAATTTAGACTTATTAAAACACAAATGTTGTTGACCAGCAAGTTTAAGTAGAATTTACAAATTTAGTTAGTGCTTTGAACTCAATTGTTTTTAATAAAGTTGCAATGATTATACTATGTATATATAACATATTGTAATAGTACTTAAATATTTTGTGGTTATCTTAAGTTGAAAATATTTTAGATAATTATCAACCTAAAAAGAAAGTGTTTCAAAAGTATTTAAAATCTTTTGAACCTGTGTTCGAGCTTAAATGAAATCTTCTTACTAAAATACTTAAAAATTAATACTTAAAAACTATAAGACGAGCTACAAAAATAAAAAAAACGTTAGTTAGGAGTTATTGCTAAAGCGATAAAAAAATTAAAAAACAAATCACCAAAGTAAGTTCCAACAAAGCACATGATTTTATTCAGTAACTATAGATTGATCAGAAAAAAATTGTTAAGGCAAGTTATAAAGTGGCAAAATTTATTATTTAATATGAGATACCGTTTATAATTGAATTTTGTTTTTAAAGAATTAATGTTGGCAGTAATAAAAAACTTTTGTTTATTTTTATAATGACAACAAAAAGTCGTATTTAGGAAATGCATTAAGGTTATAAAGTCGCATAAATTAAATTAGGACTTTAATCGATCTGTTAACATGAGAGCACTGATAGAAAAACTATTGCTTATCTGAGAATTTTTATTAGAGGTGTTTTTACTAACTTTGACATTTTTGTAGAATTTCTCGATTTAGTTCCAACACGAAGCACAACAATCGGTGAAATTTTACAATTAAAGGTGCATTGCACCGATACAAAGTTTTTAGAAGTACAATTCCTTCTTTTATTTTTAGTATAAAGTTTGATTAAAGTTAAAAAAATGTCTTAAAAAATATATCAATATTAAACAATGTTAAGCTACTTTAATATATTTTTTAATAAAAAAATATTTTTTTGCTAAATTTTTTGTATCAACTCGAAATTTCATTACTTAACATATAAAAATCGTTTAAAATTCCAGGTTTTTTAAAAAATTCTCGAATTCAAATTTTTTTTCCAATTTTTAAGCATAAATATTCAATTTAAAAGCTTTTCTGGGATCCAAGTTTTTTGGCAACACTGATTGTTCACACTTAAATGTACACAATAGTATAAATAATATTTTGAATTATATCAGCTGCAAGACTTAAAACTTAACATAAATTATAACTAAAACTAACACTCTAGGTTGAGCAAAACTTACATCATAAGTTTAATTTGCCACTCTTTCAAGCAAAAAAGCCAGCCTGAGTCAACAAAAACATTACTGATATTTTTGTATACAAAAAGCAATTCTAGTCAAACACTTATAAAATGACTTAGTTGGCCTGAGATTTGAAATATTCAAATAGTGATAGTCTGAGTGTGTGTCAATGTTTAGTTGTTTATTTGCTTGAATTTGAACTATTTTGATTAACAATATACAAACTTGATAAGTTTACATTTCTAAATCTAATTTATATTAAATAGGTAGCTTTAAAAAACAGCAAATGTGTGTATTGATATGCAAGGCATAAAAGCTAACTTAGTTTGACAAAAACAATGTTTGAAATAAGAAAATGTATACCTAACAAAAACTATATTAATTTATGTCATATATATTGTTTTAAATGAGTGTACAATTTAAATATTACATCTAGAAACAACAATGTTGGAAATTTACGCATAATCTAAACTTTAACTAACTAAAGTATTAAATAAAAAGTGGTTTAAAATATGAGCATTTTTTTAAGTTGTTGTGCATAGAAATTAATTTAAAGTGCGAAGAAAACTTAAAAAAAAACTAAATGCATCAAAACAAAAATCAAATAAACCCTATTTCTTATTACTATGTTATGTTAAATGTTTTTACACTAAAATGTAACATTTACAAATAAAAAATCTATAAAGGAAACTTAGGTATAAAAAATATTGAAAAAGAATATCTAAGCTATAAAGAAATGACACTTCAGTTATTTACTGTGCATTAATTTTGTACAAAATGGAATACATTTGCATTTAGTTTATTTAATAAATAGGTATTATATATCTAACTTATTAAATAAAAGCACTTTTTACACTCTTTTTTCAGATAATTACTTGCTGTTGTAAAAAAGAAGTTATTATGAAACTGAGAAAAACATCCTGTTAGAATGCTAATCTGTCTTTTTCACATTTTTAAACTAAAGCAGTAATTTCTTCTAATTACTTTTAAATATATACAGAGACTTAAAACCAAACTTATCAAGTTAAATCGAATTACCGAAAAAATTTAATTTGAAATATTTTTTTGCTCAGCGGGCCACATTTACATACTCGCGGGCCACAAAATTTTCTTAGCGGGCCGCATTTCATTCAAAAAAATAACGTACTCGCGGGCCGCAGATTTACCCTTCGCGGGCCGCAAATGGCCTGCGGGCCGCAGTTTGCCGACCCCTGATCTATATGAAGCCTACTTTATGTAGAACAAAATCGAACAACTATTACTTAACTAAATTTTTAAGTAATAATTTATCATAAACTTGTCTGAACTGTTAAACAAATTTTATTTGTTTGTATTCACGTTAAAAAAAATTATGATGGCTTATTAGGCAAAGTGCTGTACGATAAACTCAAGTGTTCGGATTCAAAAGCCTTTTGAATAGGTTATTTTTTAGTTTATTTTATACTAGAACTGGTTTTTCTGTTTAATTATAGTTTTTAAACAAGTACTATTTTAAATCAGATCATAGTTATTATAAACGTAATTTACTTACCATTTAAAGTTTTGGTTAAAATTTGTTAAAAACTTATCCAAATTAGTATTGAAAAATTAAAAGAAATATTTCAATTTTCAATAAACAAAATTTTATTACAAACGTTATAAACAAGTAAGCGAAATTTAAGTACTTAAGTAATATAGTAGGAAAAACAGTTTCTTTCAAATTAGTTAAATGTTTCTCTTATTAAGTACGTATTTATTGCATAGTTTTAAAAACGTACTGTTTCAAATCAGATCAAAGCTATTAAAAACGTTTTTTATTTACCATTTAAAGTTTTGATTAAAATTTTTTAAAAACTTATCCAAGTTAGTATTTACCAATTAAAAGAAACATTCCAATTTTCAATAATACAATATTTTATTACAAACGTTATAAACAAGTAAGCGAAATTAAAGTACTTAAGTAATATAGTAGGAAAAACAGTTTCTTTCAAATTAGTTTAATGTTTCTCTTATTAAGTACGTATTTTTTGCATAGTTTTCTAAAATTCATGTAGAATAAGCAAGAAATATAGTAAAAACAGGTTCAATATATTGCGATTTAATATGTTTAACAAATTGATAACTAACAGCGCACCCTTTAAATTTATATCAAGTTTATTCTAATATCTAAATCGTAAATGTTTTCAAATCCTAAAAAATACATTTGTAAAAGCTAAGCCTTTCAAAATATATTAAGAAGCTATAAATTATTTTTAAATACAAATTAATATCATTTATTAATGATCACATAAGTAAGTTACTTCTTAAAAACTTAAGTGTAAAAGTTAGTTTTTTAAAGTAGATATTGTAAAAGTGAATATGAAACAAAGTTTGTAAAGAAAATTATTAAATTTTGTTTTTAAAGTTCAAGTATTAAAGTATATTTTTCTTAGCAGAATTCGAATAAAATTTTACGAGCTTAACAAAAAAAAACCGTCACTACTAAAGGCTCCTAGGGAGTGGCTTCAGAGTCCTGGTCAAAGGTCGCGCCCTTCGGTCGGTCCCGGACCTGATCGCCCGAGGGGAAATAAGGTCGCGGAGCCTAACCAAAGATAACGACCACCGAGTAAACCGCAGTCCGTTCGAATCCGGTCCCTGTCCACTAAATTATCGTTCAGACCTTATATTTAAACACTACTGAGATTCGTGTGTTTTAAAACACTTCGTGAGCGTTGAACTCACGACCTAATGATTACTTGTCTAGCAGCTCTAACCGTTAAGCCATCGCGATTGATGATTTCATAGTGTTAATCAGGCTTATATTACAACATATTTGAACTCTTCGATTTCTCCTTTGTAAAAATGCTTTTGCGGTTGTAATCGAACCCCAGGACCTTTCGTTTTCGGGTCCGACGGCTTTACTCAAATAGCCACTGCTACTGTTGAAATATATAAATCCTCGCAGTATAATATCATCATTCTAATGTATAATTGAACTTCATTAGTATTAGTCTCATCATCTAAAGTAAGGCCACACTGGTGGTGTGGGGATTGTGTTTAAAAGTTATTTGAATTAAATATATAATTTCAAATATTGCTTAAATTTATTCTTTGAGCTTATCGATACGTAGTATGTAACTTGTGTTAAATATGAAGGAAGCTTTATAAGTAAATTTAAACATTAAAAATTATGTAGTACTAAATTCACGAATCTGTACATTTAGAACAAACACAACATTTAAGCTCTGTTGTGGAATATACTCAAAGGTAGAAATTTCTTAAAACTGATCAAACACAGCGTAAACTTCACAAATGCTAGGATTTCTATTTGGTTCATTTAAAACTAAAAACAACTAGTAAAATTTAATCTAACAATTTTTTTAAATTTTAATATCCTTAATCATTAAACAAACTTTAAGTGTACGCTGAAGCAAACAATTCATTACTTTATAGTATTTACATACTTAAATACTTTAAAAAATGAACTGTTTGAATTCAATCAGAACCAATAAAAAGTTAGCTTAAAGTACCAAATTTTTTTTGTTTCATTTCCTTAAAATAAATAACTACTGAGGAGAAAATACAAAGTTTAAATGCATATTAGTACAAGGATGCCAGACTGTTGACAAACTCGTTCTTATGACTTAGTATATAAGCAAACATTATAAATTTATTAAGAGATGCTAAATATTAAAATGTTTTTTTTTTTATGAAAAGTATCAACTTTATTTCATATGGATATTTAATCTGTTATTAAATTATGATTTTGTACTAAGTTTAATCATTGTTAAAATTTATAAGGTTTTTTTAGCTAAGTTAATTTACATACTTTTTGTAAATAAATAAAAAATCTTGTAAATAAATGTTTGTTACGTTATTTACTACGCTTATAATCCAACAAAGCTTTTATTCTTAGTTTTGATAAACTGTTTAAAAGTTAGAATACTATATATAAATAAACATATTAAATAACTGTGTTGATGTCTGTAATGTAATTAAGGAATAATTTATAGTTAATGAATACTACTTGAATTGTGATGACTTATTATTGTTGCAGTTAGTAGAACTTTTTAGCATTACCTCTTACTTTAATAAATATCAAGCTTATTCCAGGGGCGTTTTTTGACTCTTTCTTGTTTCCTGTGAAACCCCTTAAAAGAAGATTCTTAAAATATGACTAAAAACGTTGTTTATTGAATTAGTTTTGGTTTTTTGATAAACTTTAGATAATGAATGTTGAATATATAACACTGAAAAATTATAAGTTTCCGTAACAAAAAATGCTCGTTTTTGCCCAGCTGAAATAGATTTAAAATAAAACTTTAATTGTGACGTGATAGTAGGTAAAAGTTTTAAAGTAGCATTTTTTCTGGAAACCTTTTTTGAATAATTTATTATCAAGTCTTACATTCTGTTATACTGGTATTTTTAAATTGTTTACAGTTCAAAAGTTTTTATTTACCTTAAAAACATTTATTTCAGCTGTGCTTTTTATTAACTCTGTTCGAAACAAAATATGAAAATTATTGATAATGCTCGTAAAAATTATGTTCTCAATTGTTTTAGTTAACTGACTTGCAATTTTTGCAAAAACCGGGTCCGGGAATTTTTGTGATATTTTAGCTGTTTAAGAAGTTAATTTACTTTAAATTACAAAAAAACATTAAAGTTGTTGCTGAATAGTAAATGTATAAAACAGTTTTTAATAATTCGTAATGTGTAACTACAAATTAGATAAAGTAGTATATTTAACCCCAATAAGTCTTACTGTAGTTTATACAGCAAGTAAAGTTTAAAAAAAAAAAAAAGGCTACTTGTTAAACATCAAACGCGCATTGGTTTAATTAACGTTTTGCATTTTGAACGGTTTTAATTTCCGACATGATAGTTTTATTCTAATAAATAACAGCACTGAAATTTTAATAGTTTATTACTACAAATAAAAATACAACGACCTTAAAGATTTAATAGAATTAATAACAGTTTATTATAAAATTTACATATGGCAAGCTTTTCGTATCTGAAAGAAATCTAAAAATAATTTTAGCTTTTAACAACATTCTAACTTGTTCACTATTGAACTAAAAGTCTAATAAAAAACAAACTTAGCAAAATCTAAAAATATTAGAAAGAATTTTTACAAAATTTACTTCTGAAGCTTTTCTTAATTTCTCAAATTAAGTTTATGTATTTTAAAAGTGTATTAAAACTTGATGTAGAATTATTTTAAAAACTAGAGGCATAGTAAAAAGTAAAAGAAGTATAACTATTTTGTAGCAACTATCTGCACGTTAGCTTTATTTAACCGACAGTTGGCAATAAGAGTTTAAACTACAAGGAGCGAAAATTCGAGAGGCGTGAATAAAAACACATACCTAATACGTGATCAATGCTTTCTATTAAGTGCAGTTATAGCTTACAATAAGTGAGATAAAATTTTAAGTAACATAGTTTTATAAAATTTACAAGTGATTGCTCACGTTTATTTAATACATCAGCGTACTAGTTTTGTATACAGTTCATTGTGATAAAATTAAAGAAAATATAGTTTGTTTTAGTATATAAGAAATGTTGTTTTGAAAAAATTAGAATATTATCATGAACAAGTTTTTTCTTAAAAAAATGAATAACATTTTAAAACACAGGTAAAATTTACTTTAATTATATTTTTCAAATATCAATTGTAAAACAAACGTTTTTAAATATTTTAAAAACAATTATTTATTTTTATTTACTTTAACCTTTTTATATACACTTAGTGATATAAGCTAACATCTTAGATATATAAGGCACATGATAATTAACGTATGAAACAAACATTTTAATCCTGTACTCTTTTGTACAAGTTTGATGAAAATTATTTGTACTTTACAAAAGTAATCCGTGATTAATAATGTAAAACAGCCTAATTTTGTATTTTGAAATCATTTAGTATAGATACCAAATGCTAGCAAGTAATAGATGTTGTGTAACAATTCTTTGACTTTAAATTATAACGGTTTTTTTCTTAATAGTTAACTTAAAGTAGTCAGAAATTATATAAGTTACATATTATTTTTAAAAATAGTTATAATTTTTTTTTAAGCTTACGCAGTTTTTAAAGTAAACATTAAAAAAAACTTTTGTAATGTTTAAAACTAAAAAATGTATATTAGAAGAATCCGATATTGACCCGTTTATTTTATGTAGGAGAATCTTATTAAAATTTTGTTGTAGGGATTTACGTGAGTTTAATAAACACAATTTGGGTAAAAATATTAAAAGTTTATTTAGTTCTGTATACAGTTCATTGTGATAAAATTATAGAAAATAAAATTTATTTTAATATATAAGAAATAATGTTTTGAATAAACTAAGTAGTGTTATAAAAAATTAGCATACTACCATGAACAAGTTTTTTCTCAAAAAATTAAATAAAATTTAAAAACCCAGGTAAAATTTATTTTAATTTTATTTTCAAATATCAATAATCGTAGAACAAACTTTTTAAAACATTTTAAAAACAATTATTTATTTAAATTTACTATAAATTTTTTATATACACTTAGTGAATATAAACTAACATCTAAGGTATATAAAGCACATGATAATTGACATATGAAACAAACACTTTAATCCTGTACTCTTTTGTACAAGTTCAGTTAATAATTCTTTATACTTTACAAACATAATCCGTGATTAATAATGTAAAACGGCCTAATTTTGTATTTTGAAATCATTTAGTATAAATACCAAATGCTAGGAAATAATAAATGGTGTGTAAAAATTTTAAATTTAAATAATTTAAACTTTAAATTATAACATTTTTTTTTTAATAGTAAACTTAAAGTAATCAGAAACTTTATAAGTTACATATTATTTTTAAAAATGTTTATAATTTTTTATCTAAGCATACGCAGTTTTTAAAGTAAACGTAAAAAAAACATCTTTTGTAATGTTTAAAACTAGAAAATGTTTATTACAAGAAACCGAGTATTGACCCATTTATTTTTTATAGGGTATCTTATATAAAACTTTGTAGTAGGGATTTACATAAAATTTAATGAACACAATTTGAGTAAAAATATTAAAAAATATAAAAAATGACTGTACTAAAAAACTTTGCATTGCTTTTTAAGAATAACTACAATAGAGTTGTTACTTATTTATTACAGAACATACAGAAACTTAAAAAATAAAACTAGCTTTAAAGTTTATTGAGAAATATTAACAAGAACGAAAAACAACTACAGTTTAAAAAATGGTTGTAAATAATGCAACACGAAAAAATTTAAATTCTAAACGCAAAAAAACAGAATATTTACACAAAAGGAATTAATTACAAAGAGGTTGTTTGCATTGTAGAAAACAATTAGTTTAAAAACTGTGTTGGTAATGTTGCAGTATATTTTTTTAAATGTACTACTTATGCTATCCTACGTAGTATACAATCATTGTATAAATTTGATTTTACTTATAAAATAAAACACCTGAATAAAGAAGCGTTTAGACGCTGAAACGGTTGTTCAATGCAAAAGTTTATCACTTGTTAGTAAGTTTGTACATATTTGTTTATTAAATTTTGGAAGAAATGCTCTATACAACAAATTGTAGTTTATACTAGTACAACACTATAGTTTTGTGGAACATAATCGTGAATCTTGTTTAGAGCTTCAAACTGCGTGGCATTTTTTGCTATCTACTTTCTGAATTAAAAAACATTGTCATAAAAACAAAAGTATTAAGTTGCAGCCTCTGGTTGGCTCTTAGCGTTTAAGTACAAGATAGCAAAACTCAAAAAAGTATAGGCTTTAAGTAGTCCAAGAACTGAAGAATGTAGTGTTTTTAGGATTATTACTTTTTGTTTATAGTTTTGTATTAACGATTAATGATTAAGAGAAAACATCAGATAATGCTTAGAATTTTTAAAAGGACATATATTCTTCAAAAGTAATGAATAACATTATTATTTCAAAGTCATATTTTATGTGTTTTACAGTTAAAAAAAGGACTTAAAAGCCTTTCAAAAGAAACATGCCATTTTTTCCGGAAAAAGTTGCTCTCGGGCTGCATTATGTAGTAAAAAGTGATCCGCAGATCGCAGCTGTTCAGTTAATCAGTAAAAAATATTGTTTTAAACCAAATAATGACAATTTTAGAAATCAGAAAGCGAAAGTGACTACTACTTGCTAATTTTGAAGACCAGTTTAAGTTTTTAAAAGATAAGCTATTTTCATTCTTTTTTTAGTCCTTTTTTGCTAAAAATTGCATTGTTGGCTACATTTTGCAGATTATTGTTCAAATGTTTCAATTTTAATAAACATAAAAATATCCTAACTTTTACAGCTCTGAGTTAAAGCAGCAATTAAAAACTAGTAATGATAAAACTTTTATTTTCAAACTCAAAAACACATATAATACATTAAAGCAGTAATTAATTTAAAACAGTTTAGTGTGCTTATAATATCATAAGAAAAAATAAAAATAGTAAATATTTAAGAAATATAATTAAATCATTAAATAAAAGTATTTGTTTAAATTATTGTTTAACACATTAAATAATTTTTTAGTTAAGTTTTTCTTATATTACTTCTTTATTTTGATATATGTATATGTTTAACAGCCATACTTTTTATACAGTCTATGTTTTCCGTATGATTTATATAATCGAAGTGAAAACAAGAACTATATGATAGGTACTTGTCAATTTCGAACAAACTAAACGTACTAGTGAGTATTTTAATACCTGTGAACTCCTATTAGTTGTTGTAGTGGTTAGAATTTTTTTAGTATGGTCTAGAATATACATTTTAATAAAAAAGATAAAAAGAAAAACTTTAATAAAAAAGGATTTTTTTTATCATATTGAACGTATAATCTTGTTTACAAAAACAAACCAAGCTCACTTGTTGCAGTAAACCCATAAAGAAAACAAAAAAGGAACAAGTTTTATTTTTATCCATTAATATTATTGTTATTATTATATTGTTTATTGTGTAATGTTGGATTAGGCATCAAAACCTGAGCCACTTAAACAGGACACACAAAAAGAAAAAGAAAATAAACTTATATTCGACACTTTAAGATAAATTATATAAATATACAAAATTATAATTTAAATGAAAACACAAGTTAAACACATTATGATCATTATGATATACAAATAAACTAAATTCAAAAAAACTTAATTTAAAAATTTAAACTTATATAATACTTAGTACCGTTTCTGCAAATCTACAGAAACGTAAATACTTGTGCGAAAAAACTCGCTTTTGTTTCGATTATTGAGCTTTTAAGACCTTGTTTCTTTAGCTTTCAGTATTTATTTATACTTAGTTTTGTACTCCTGATAGATAATTTCTATTTATTTACGAATTCTCTAGCACTTTAGTGTCGTAAATATTAAACAAATTGAATACATCTAAACTGTATACAAATAGCTTGGTGTAAAACACTATTATCAAATGTAAACTAAGGTAAAAAAATCCATTTCGAGGCTGTAGATTTGGTTTAAATGATGAAAGAGAAAAAAAAAAGTAAATGTTAGAGAGGATCTTGTACTATTGAGTGGGTCAAAAAGAACTTTACATTTTTTGAAATTTACATTATTTTGTCTTACAAAAGAGCAAATACAGATAGAAGATATATGAAAAGATAAATTTTAGAGTAGATGATTCACAAAGTAAAGTAACATAAAGAATTATTTTTTTATTAAAACTTGTATTAATGATTTTATAAATCTATTTAGAAAACATATTAGAAGATTAGAATCTATTATATCAGAAAAAAATAATACAATAAGACAATTAGCTTGCAACAAGAAGACAAACTGAAAAACTCAATAATATAAACATTTTTTCAAGAATAATATAAACAAATTAGAGTTTTTTTTTATATTTTAGAGATATTTTTTTTAAATTAAAACTAGTTTAAATATTTTATAAATGCTTAGGTTAATTAAAGTTCTTATTTTCTCAAGATTAATATAAACAAATTATAGCTTTTTTATTGTATTTTAGAACTTTATTTTTTTATTAAAACTTGTTTTAAAGATTTTATAAATGCTTAACTAAGTTAAAGTTTTTATTCCATTTTTTAGCAAAGTTTTTAGATTTAAATTGAACATTGTTAAATGCTTTATGAGTACTTACTTTTGAAAAGTCTTAGGTTAATGAAAAGGTTCTAGCAGGAAAGGAAAGCTTTCAGGAAAAAGGTTTAGAACATTTTATTAGGCATAAAAAAAAGGAAAATAAACATTTTTACAGAGGAAAAAATACTGTATTTTAGTTTATTTTTATGATTTTATTTATTTTTATTCTTCTCATCTAAGTGCTAGTTTTTATGTTAAGAAAATTCAAGAAAAAAAATCCTGGAATTGGTGTTGGTCATAGGGTAGAACTGTTGTTAATACCTATATTACTTGTATTTTAATATTATTTGTTTACAATGAGTTTGTTTTCTATGCATAGTGTTTTATTATATGAAGATTTTTTCAAAGTTTTTGGTTTTATTTCTAACTTTCAAAGGTTCTCATTATCTCTGTTTTTTTCATTTTTATATTAACAAGTTTTAAGTAGTTTACAAAGTTACAAAAAATTTAATTAGTACATTTGTATTTTCTAGTTAGTTTTACATTTTTGAAATTGTTTTAATGTTTTATTTGTATTACTACTGTAAACTTGGTACACTATGTGTGGATTTTAACATATTAGTTGTTTTACAGATTTTTAAAACTAAGTTTAAAAGTTAAGTTTTCTAAGGTTAAAATTATGCAAATATAGTTTGAAAGTAAAACCACCACTTGGTATCATTGACAATCAAAGCTATTATTAAAGTCAATCAATCTGAAGTTCAGTTTGTTACAAAGGGTTCAAGATAAGTACTTCAAGAAAAAGCTCTGTGAATGATGTTTTCAGACAACTATGTAAAACATAAAGTTTGTTTCAACTTGTTTTCAAATATTACTGTAAGTTTTATTTTAACTTTAAACGTACCAAGAATATGTATTGTATCTGTTGTTATAAAATAAGTTAAATATAACCTTTTTAATCTAAGACTAAAAAGATCAAGTTGATACTTTTTGTTTTAACAAGTGTATAGTTGTATTATTAATTCATAAAATGTTTAGAACTTTTTTTTAAAATAATGTTTGAAAATCTTAATGTTTGAATTTATTTATATGTTTTATAATGTATCTAAAAACTTTTAATGTTTAATATTCAAAGTTTGTGGTTATTTAACTAAGTTGTTTTATTTAACAAGTTTGTTTTGTAAAAAAAAGTTTGATTCTTTTTTACAGCTTTTGTTTAACATTTTTTTTTAGTAAGCAAATGTTTTATTCTTTTTTACAGCTTAAATCTTTATGTTACCAAAGCTAGTAATAACATTTACAAAGACATTTATTCTTCCTTTCTTTATTATTTATTTTTGACAAAATAAAGTAATTGTATATATGAATTTTATCTAATGTTGTGAACTTTTTTATGTTATATCTCTTTTGTTTTTTATAAAACTCCTAAAATTTATGATTTTTATCTAATAAAAGCAACAATTTTTGCAAATGTTTTCTGAATTGGGTAAACTGTTTTCAAACTTATAAGTTTTAGGCCTATCAGTAATACTACTAAAGTTAAATTGTTAATTAGTATTTTATTTTAAATAAAATGTTTTATAGGTTTATAAAAGTTTCAACACATAAAGAATTATAGGGGTCAAGAGCAGTACAAATTGCCTTGTATTCAGTTATTCATTATACTTCAACATTCAATTTATTTTTAAACTTTTAACAAAACTGCACACTTTCATATAAAATTAAAGGTAATTAAAACTACTCTATTCCTGTTATGACGTCATCACACGTTGTTCTTGTTTTTTTTTTTACAGATTCGTAACTTTTTAAGCTAGCTACGTCCCTGTGCTACTTTATGATAACTAGGTATGATAGTTGTTAGTTGTTCTGTCAAAACATAAACACACAATCTAGCATTAATAGAAAGAATATCATACTTTAGAAATTAGTTTTATTGATATCCGAAACTTTTACTAGTCAACTATAGTTTAGTACCTTTTACTAAATATAAAAAGTGTCTAATTTAAAATTAGAATTCAATAAA
Source organism: Thalia democratica (assembly GCF_965202585.1). NCBI lineage: Eukaryota > Metazoa > Chordata > Thaliacea > Salpida > Salpidae > Thalia > Thalia democratica. The sequence goes on from NC_139166.1 coordinate 11,801,937, forward strand.
AAAAAAACTTTAAATCACAAAATACTTATAATAAGTAGCATTGTTTAAAAAAAGAAGTTTACAATAAACAAAATGAACAATAACTAAATTCAATTCTGGAATTGCAAATGAAAAGTCTAGACTTAAATCTCCTCACACACTCACTGTTACTAGTTTTTATGGCTTTGTAATAAAAATGTAATATTGCATCAAATTAACTTGCGTAATGGTTGACTGATTTTGTGTTATTTGATATTCAACTTAGTGGAACAGAATTGAAACTGACTATACTTAAAATTGTATTCCAAAGCTTTATGTAAAATGTAAGTTAAAATGCCACCTTAGAGCAACCCTGTTTTATTCGGATATAGCAAGTATGATTAGTTAGTTATTATAGATCAGGGTATTACGCAGGGGAAGCGATATTGCTCTCTTATATGGCGATTTTAGTATAGTTGCATTAGCGTAGAGGGGCGAAAGGGACTAATTTAGTTATTTTTTCGCAAGTGTAAGGTTTTTATTTTTAATTTGTATTTAAATAATTTTTTCTTGGTTTTCAACACTTTACCTTGAAGTAAGTTTTAGATAATTAACGTTTAAAATGGGTGATATCAAGGAGTAATAGCAACAACATACAAGTTTAAATAAGATTCCAAGCTTAACATTCAAAACAAAATCTATTAAGTAAAACAAAAGTATAAAACAATAAAGAGTATAGAAAAACCATAAAATATATAGGGTTAGAATTTATTAATTGATTTTTTCAGTTTAAAGGATAAAAAATAAATTTATTAAAAACACTGAAAATGCTTGTTATTGGTGTTACTAAAGGATAAAGAATGTTAACTTTAAATTAAACCTTGTTAAACTGAACATAAATGAACTGACAAACTGTTATAAAATTCTTTTTTTTTCAAAATAATTAAGAAAAAATTGTTAATACATTCTAAATAAGAATTTATTTTTAAAACATGATTTTACTTCTAACAAACAGTTTCATTTTTTATAAAACTTATTTCATTGAGAAAATTTGAAAAAAGATCGGTCAAAACTTTCATATAACAAATATTAAAACTAACATTTTATGTCTAATTTGTAAGTTTTGAAACTTATCAATGTCTATTTTTATATATTATTTGGTAGAATTAAAATTGTCAGGTTTTAAATTTTCGAAATTTAAATCCTCAGATTTCGAAATTTGATTTATTGTATTTTAACTTTCGAATTTAAATTGTCAGAATTTGAGTTGTCGAAACTTTAATTATCGTATTTAATTTATCGAAATTCGAAATGCAAAAGTTATTAATTTTATTGTCAGAATTTAAGTTTCCTACTTTAAATATTAGAATTTAAGTTTTCCAAATTTATTTGTCAGAATTTAAATTGTCCGAATTTGAGTTGATGTCGAAATATAAATTTTCGGAGTTTTAGTTGTCCTAAAGTGAGTTTCGAGTTTTAGTTTTAAGAATTAAGTTAGTAACATATCCTTAATACATCATTCCAATTGAGTTGCTCACTTAGGTATAAATAACTGAATTGGTTTTGATTCGAACAAGAGTATAAATATATATTGTTAACCTAAAAAAGTATACAAATCAGGTATATATGAAGTTTATTTCTTTAGAGCATAAGTTCTAAACATAAAATTAGTTACAACAGCAGAAAACAGGTTATGTAGGTATATTTATAACTGAAAAAATATTTATATGGTGTCCATCTTAATATGACTTACAAAACGATAAAAAAGTATGTAATTAAAAAAAATATGCGTATAGAAAATAACTAAACATATTTTAAAGGTTTGTTCACCATACAATTATTTATTTTAACACAAAAAAAATCATACTAGAAGCTAATCAACTTTTAATAAAGTGTTCGAATAATCTTTAACTAAGTAAAGTAGTAAACAAAATAAAAAATTAGTTTCAGTAAATACTGTATATATCATGCAAGTTTATTTCTTTTAATTTCTTTTCTTTTTCTTTTCCTCTTGTCGTCAGTTATTGAACCAACACTGTAAAAAAATGTTCGTTAGTCATTTATGTGAAAATATCAAAGTAATTCTTTGAAAAGAGAAAAAAAAAAAACAAATTCATCATTATATTAAAACACTAAAGAGGATTACTATTTTTTTTAAACTAATTAAAGTAAAAATAGATAAAATACACTTAAATGTTCTAAGTATCCTAAAAACAACTTCTCTCTATCTAAAAACAATATAACAATTAAAAAATTTAAATCAAGTTATTTTATATAAAAACAAACTGATTTCTTACTCTACATTTCTTTTCAGGCAGGCCAATTTTTTCGACGAGTTGAAAAAACTCATTTTTGTTTGGTCTTCTATTTTCCTTGTTAGTCTTTTCGTACAATTCTTCAAAACACTTCAACTGATGTGAAGTATAGCTGATGCGGGGTCTAAGTTTTTAAACGTTCTCATTATAAGTAATAGCACTTTTATTTCAATATATGTTTAAACATACAAACTTAATCTTCATTGTGTGTTGAAAACTAGTTTTGATTGTCAAAAAAGTATTTTTACGTGTTTTTATAACTTTGAAATTTTCAAATGAAAATCTAACCTTTTCTTATTTTTTTTTCGTTTTCTGGTCTATAGCACAGGACTTCCTTGCTAAAATATATTATTAGGTAATTTTTTGTATATGTAATTTATTGAACTTACTTAAATACAAAGTTAATGATTTTTTAAAATTTAGGTAAAAAATATGTTTCAGAAACATTATTGTTTTTTAGTCATATTTTTTCAACTTATTTTTTTTCTAGTTAATAGGTATAACAAACAAACTAACTCTTATTTTCAATGAGTTTAATTTCTTTTGAATAAGTTGCAAGAAGGTGTTTAAATATTTCCTCATGATTACCTCCCTTAATCTTCTCAACTGCAATACCTTGACTTTTATCTTTATGTATTCTATTTTGAAACCAGGACTAAAAAATAGTAAATATATTAGAACTTAATAAATTAATCTGTATAAACATTTATTATTTATATTCAAACACCATAATTTATTAATTTTTTCGTAAAACAAAGTAAACTTTTATTATTCCTTTTATTACATGAACTTGATAAAAAATAAACTTACTACTAGTTCTCTTTTACTAAGACCAGTTAATTTTCCAAGTTTGTCCTTTTGATCTGGCAGCGGGTGTTTAATTCTTTCATAAAAATATTATAACAATGATGATTTAGAGAATGTTAAATGTATCCTTTGTCTGTATGTAAATCATACTTAAACATTCCGAACTCTAACACATAACGTTATTTAAATTTATTTTAAAAAATTCAAATAAATTAAACTTGTAAACTAGTTAAACTTTCTATTAGTTTAAAGTTTTAAAAATGCTTTTTTATTGTTTTGTTTGATATTTAAAAAAAATAATAGTTAAACTAACTTTCGTTTTTTCAGTTTAGATTGCTGCTCTTTACATTTTTCGTTGGAATTATCAGAATCAAATTTTATATCATCATTTAAAATCGATGCATCGGATGAAGCTTCTGAAACTTTTTGCTGCAAACACCACTTTCCAAGGTTGGCATCTATGGATGATAAATAATAATTAACTGCTAAGAAAAAAAAAACTCAGTTAAAAAATTGAATTAAAGTTTACCTTTCATAGAGGGGTATGCACGTGGCAGTTGAGCAAAATTGTCTGCTTGAGCAGGATTAACCGTTGTTACATTGAAATTATTTGCACAAGAAGGTTTAAGCTGGATACCACCTTGCAAACAAGTACTCAACTGCTGGTAGTTGTCAAAACATCTGTTTGGCTGGTAACAGCTGTTCGTATTTGATTGACAATTTTGTTGTTGATTATAGTCAGAAGAAGAAGTTAATGCATAATAGTTTGAGTAATTAAGTATGCCACCTTGTTGCGATTGAAATTTACAATTCTGAACATTTTGATACAAAGGCTGACCACTTGCACAATTTGGATAACTTTCATATTGATGTTGTGCTGCGTAGTTACAAGCTTGATTTGTTGAAGAAAACACAGCGGGCTGACAATTTTGTTGCTCGTTTGTATTTATTCTGTTTTGCTCATCTTGCATTAGCGCAAAAGAACCACTGCTTTCTATTTCGCGTCTAATAAAGTCGTCATCACACATTTTTGAAAGAATTTTTTCTTGGTCTTCCAATGAAAGCATATGCTCATCATTATGTAGAAATGGTAGAACGTCATCACTACTGTTTTGGGACAAATCGTTGTATTTTTCCGACATTGTTATATTTAGTTATTTTATAACTTAGCGATTAATCTGAAAGAATAACTTTTCTATAAATGTTGTATTTAATAACACAAAAAGTGAAACAATAACACAAAAAAATTACTCAGTTGTTTATTTTGTCCCGTAGAAATATGGATTCTAAATAGTTTTTCAGATTTTGAATTAATAATGCAATTTTAAAATGACCCGTAATATCTACCTAAAACCTTGTTTTGAATTTCAATCAAAAATTTTATAATATAAAGTAAAAGCTATAAAATTGATTAAGCGGTTGTGCAGCTTTATCTTTCGCGTGTTGGATTCAACTAAAATTATAAAAAGCTACTCGGTTGGTCATTTCCTATTCTGCGGGCCTCCCACTCTATTTTACCGAGTTACTTTATTCCACAGATTAAATCAAAAACCAATATTCCTTTTACAAAAACAAGTTTTACATCAAATAATTAGAAAATGTTTACTAAAAAAAATGATAAGTACAATTGTATACAAAGTCAAAAGTTATTATAGCTGATTGATAAATACAAAAAATTGATTATAATAATAATATATTAACTAGTATTAGTCATAAATTTTCAAACGTTATTTCAACTTAGACTGACTTACTTTTAAATATAGTTTCAAGAAATCATTAGATTAGAAAATCACAATTCTTATATATAACCTTCAAATTAAAAAAAATCGCAATAAATAACTGAAAAATCTGTAATTGGTTCTTAGAAAAATAAAAATTATGTGTTTTTGTGTGTATTTATTTAAGTGTTCTTAAAAGAAAAAAAACTAATAAAACACGTTTGAAATATTATGTTGTTCTTTATGAACTCAAATTTGTGAGATATGTTTAAGCTTATTTTAAGTCAAAAGTTAGGAGTTGCTATCTAAGTGCATTTCTCCTTTTAGATTATATAAATATTAAGCTAACAAATTCTTAGGAGGCACTCTTAATAAAATCTTTATATCAATTATTTTCCTATTAAAAACATTATTGCCTTTTTTATACCAATCTTTAAAATAATTTACTTTCTTTAAATATTTGTAATCAAAATTTCTTTTTTTTTACTATTAATTTATTTTTTTTTTAAAGCTTTAAAAGGAAATGAGGAAAATGTTAAAAAAATTAAAAGTGCTAAAATGATATTCTAATTTTAATATAAATGTGTTAATAAAAACTCTTAATTTTATAATTTTTATATCATTTATTTCGTATTTTATACAATTTTTTCGTTTTAAAAATAAAAAGTGTTCTAACTTTAAGGTTTACTACATGTTTTTGATGGTTTTAGTACAAAATTAATCAACTCTTAATGTATTTTTGTAAACCAACACAACTTTTTACCTTGCAACTTCAAATCTAATTCTAAATTTATTTCATTTTAAAACTACTGTCTTTAACGTAAAATAAATTATTAAGCTAAATATTTCAAATTTTTTGTTTGGTTTTGTTTGAATTTAATAAAAAACTACAAATACCTCTATGTATGTTATGTGAAACAATATACTATACAAGTATGAAAAACGTGATTAAAAGTATAAAAATTATAGCTAGTTTACTTCAAATTCAGTCAGACCTAAAAAAGTTGAATCAGCAAAAGAAAATAAATTGTATTTCTTATTTAATTTTTTTAATTTTGAATTTTTGATATGTTTCGGTTAGGTTGATTAAGGAAAAGGCTACTAATAAACTTTTTATCAACAAAAGCTTTAAAAAGGGTGCTAAATCATTATTTTTTTCAACGTTTTTTCAGCTTAGACGGACTTTTAAATAAAATTTCAAAAAATCATTAGATAAGCAAATCATTATTCTTATATAAAACCTTTAAATTTAAAAAAATCACAAAAATTAATTAGAAAATCTTAAATTGATTCTTGGTGGAATAAAAATTAAATATTCTAAAATTAAGTGTTCTTAGTTCAAGCTATGTTAGAAGAATAAAAATAAAATATTAATAAAACACAGTTAAGGTATTACGTTGCTCGTGATGAAGTCAAATCTGTGAGATACGTTTAAGCTTATTATAAGTTATCTAGGAGTTGCTACCTAAGTGCATTTCTCCTTAAAGATTATATAAATTTTTTGCTAACAAATTCTTAGGAGGCACTCCTATCATAATCTTTTTATCAATTATGTTCCAATAAAAAACATGTTTTCGAATAATTTTAAGTTTCCTTTAAAATATTTTAAAATTCTTTTTAACTTTTTCAATTAAATTTCTTTTTTAATAATTAAATATGAAATAAAATTTAGCAAATATTAAAAAAATTAAAAGTGCGAAAAAGATGCTCTAGTTTTAATATAAATGTGTTGATAAAAATTCTATGTTTTATATACATTCTTTTTCATTTACCTCGTATTTTATACAATTTTTTTCGTTTGAAAAATAAAAAGTGTTCTTAATTTTAGGTTCGTACATTATTCTGATAGTTTTTGAACAAAATTAACTAACTCTTAATGTTTAATTGTAAACCAAGACAACTTTTACCTTGCTACTTAAAATTTAACTCATATTTTTTTTGTCTTTGAAACTACCGTCTTTTACATAAAACAATTTATTAAGTAAAATATTTCGAACTTTTTTTTTTGGTTTTGTATAAGTTTTATATATAACCACTAATATCTTTATGTATGTTATGTGGTACATTATACTATACAAGTATGAAAAACGTAATTAAATGTATAAAAATCATCGCTAGTTCACTTAAAATTCAGTCAGACCTAAAAAAGTTGAATCAGCAAAATGTAATGTATTTTATTTCTTATTTTTTTTTTTAAACATTAGTTTTTGATATGTTTCGGATAGGTTGGTTAGAAAAAATACTTTAATTAAACTACAAATCAACAGAAGCTTTAAAAAAATTTGCTAAATCATTATTTTTTTCAACGTTTATTCAGCTTACACAGACTTTTAAATAAAATTTCAAGAAAACATTGGATTAGCAAATAATTATTCTTATATATAACCTTTAGATTAAAAAATTATCGCAAAATATAACTGAAACAACCTGGAATTGGATATGTTTTATCAAAAAGTTTTAATTGACATAATAAAACCTAGAAATTTTAATTAACATGCATCAAAGTTAGTGAAATAAAAAAATTGTAAATGTGGTGAAAACAATAGTAGTCAAATGAAAATAATTAAGCTAGTACAACCTGTAAATTCTTCAAATGGTTTTTATAAAACCAAATTTTCACTATTTTAAAACGGCTTATAAGTTATGAAACTTTAGTTACGTTTAGGCACTACTTAGTATTTGATAAGTTTATGATTATTTAGCGCTATATTTAGTTTACCTTGATTTTGTTACGAACTAACAAGAGCTAAGCCCTCGCAAGAGTTAAACACTTTAATATAATTAAAAGGAATTGTTTTATGATAATATTGAGATCTTAACAGGAAAGAAAAAGCAAACAATTTTATTTCAATAATTAGTAAACATAAACTTACAACAAAATAAATTTTAAGCATCAGAAATCAGAGTAACAAAAGTCGATAATATAACATTTTTTGTCAAAACTATTTGTTCAACGTAAAAGACAATGGTAAAAGTTTTCGAAATATTAAGAAAATTTTAAACAGTTTTTAAACTACTTATTGCCAACTGTCGTTTTTTCAAAAGAAAGAAAATTATGTGATAGATTTAATAATTCAACTGATAATGAATTTTATATCAAATGAAATTAATTATAGCATATCATACCAATGTGTGAAATAACAGTTAATAATATACTTGCACGCTTTTCAAAGCTATTTAAAGACTTATGATAAGTATATTATAAACTGTATTATTTTATTAAAAGTATAATTAGATTAAGTTAGAAGATTACGTTATAATATTTTAACATTTCCTTCTAAATCGCGTTAGTTAATTAAATTATCAAATTTTAAAACTGTAAACTTAGTACCCTTTTCTTAATTAAGATAAATTTTAAATTTGATCTAATTTGTTGTAATTAAATTATTATATCTTATTACTAGTTGTTTAATTTATTTGAAAAACGTAGTAATAATTGAAATTTTTAGTTTTAGTAAAAGTTTTATTTTATTTTTAGGTAGTTAAAATTTTCAATTAAATCTTTATCGGCAACTATATCTTGTTGTTTTCAACATAAAAGAGATTACATATAAAATATCAAAATATACTTTCAAATCTGTTTTAAGAAACTTGATTCCGTAAAATTTAAAATGTTGTTGTTCTTTCTAATGAGCATGTTATGTTATAAAAATACATTTTCGTATATTTTAATAGATTTATAGATAATAATCAACTAAGTGTTTGATAGTCTAATTAACATTTTATTAACAAACTTCTCGTTTTGTAGTTATAATTTTGAATAGAGTTTAGTTCTTTTTTGAAAGTAGAACCAACAAAAAATTTTTTCTTAATAATGCTACCAAGCCAGTAATTTTTTAAATTATGAAACAATATCTAGTTGATATTCGATTGAACTGGTTTTAAATAGAGAGGTTAGATAAATAGATTAAGTCTTTGCTTAATTTGATTACTTAATTACTTAATCTAATTATTAACACTTAAGTACTTAAAAACTTAATTACTTAAGTAGAGAGTTTTTTAAGAAAAATAACTGAAAGGCGTAATCATCTTAGAATTAATATTTTAAAGCTATAAACTAAAATTGTAATACTTTTTAAATATAATGCTACCCGATTAATTCTATCTATATAATATTTTTGCCTATATATGAGCAATTTTTTTAACATTATATTTTGATTTTTAAGTGTTAATAAATTTATTCTACAATAATAGGAAACAAAATGATTAAATAACCATACTGTTTTTCAAAGTTTATATAGTTTTTTGTAATTTGTTTTCATTATAACAGATAGGCTAACTCATTCAAGTTAAAAATATTTTGAAAGCTCAGAATAATTCAGTCTAGTTTGTGATGTTTAAATATTCATGATAATTTAAGCAAGCTTATCTGTTCAAAATTTCATCAGAAAACTTGATTTCTTTTGATTTGAAAAAAATTATTTATATACTTTTAAAATTAACTAAATATTTTAAAAATGAATTTAAAAAAACTTTAGATGAGTTAGTATGGTCTAAAACTTAGAATATCTTTAAACTCAAAGAGTGGCAGCCCTGGCTCTTTATTTTTAACATTAATTTAGTTTCACATCATCTTTCCAGAAGTTAGTTAGTTAAAAAGCACAAGAGTTTATTCATCAAAGTTGTAAAGAAAGATGGTATTTTTCTAAATATAGATAATTCAATATTATTTTCAGTTGTAATAAAAGAAAACCAAAAGGTATTTTAACAATTAAAATTCTTTTACATATACTCAATTTGCTTTAAAAAATCATATAATAGTTACCCATTTCATTTTAAAAATGATTTTTTACACAATTTATTTTTTATTTTTTGTGAGGTGTTTCTAAAGTTTGTAGGGTATGGATTGTGGTACACTTAATTTATTGTCCCCCCTCGTTTTAATTAAACCCTACATTATCAAAATACTTAAAAATACTATGTGATAATAATAACATTTTAATATTATTATATTATAAAATAAAACAATTACTTATATTAATATTATAATAAATATATGAAATAAGTTTATTTTATATAACTCAGATAAGAGAACTTTAGTAGCTTATATTTAAAAAGAAAGAACCAGAGAAAATTATTAGTAAAATATAAGTTAATTTTTTGAATAACTTAGAATAAAAAAAACGTTATAACATTTTAAGTTTAAAAACAAAATACTGTAAAGCTTTAAATAATGTGAACTATAAAATATTGAAAAAACTTCTTAACAATTTAGTATGACCAAATAAAAACATTTAATACTTAAATAAGAAAACATACAAAATCAAATAACATGCAGTTCTGAAAAGTGTCTAATAGTATCTTTAAGCAGTACCTCAATACAAGCTCTAGGTCTTATCAACTACTATTCCAAAATGGTTATAACATTGTCTTTTATACTTGTGTTCTGGTTGAATAATTTTGTTACATTCAACATTAAGAAATCAACGATCTACAACACTAAAACAATGGAAGATGCGTGTCATTATAAGTTAATTAGAAAATATTTAATTTGTATTTTTTTTCAGGGATTCAAACGAGATTATATACATAATGAATATTAACTTAGAGCACACTAGTAATATTCTAGACTACAAATAGTATATAAGTATTTAAAACTTTATTTTAAACACTATTAAGTTCTTGAAAACTTCTTTATTAAAAAAACACACTTAAAAAATCAAAAATAGATCATAGTTAAATACTCAAGTTTAGGTAAAAAAAAATAATAGTTTTGTAGAATACTTCTTTGAAACTAAAACTTTAAAAGCAATTAAAGACTTGTTTTACAGCGCCTCATTTGTAACTAAAAAGGAGGCAGTAAAAAATTTATAAAAATATTTAAATGATTTTTTAAGGTAAATGTTAAATACAAAAAGTAGTTATTCATTGTTTTATGTGGTTTTGAGACTACGGAGAATGGTAATGTTAATTTTTAAATAGAATTCACTAACTTATATGTTTTTATGAATCAGTTCAACAGCATTTATCTAAGTGATCTAGTAGTTGCTTTCTAAGTGCATTTCTCCTTACAGATTATATAAATATTAAGCTAACAAATTCTTAGGAGGCATTCCTAACATAATCTTTTTATCAATTATTTTCCTAATAAAAATTTACTCTAAATTTATTTTAAATGTATTAGAAAAATTTTTAAGTTTTATATATAATTTTTGTTTTTTTATTTCGTATTTTATACTAATGTTATCGTTTGAAAAATAAAAAGTGTTCTAATAACTAGGTTCGTACATAATTTTGATGAGTTTGGAAAAAAATTAATTGAATCTTAATATTTTATTGAAAACAACACAACTTTTAACATTGCAACTTAAAATCTAACTCTAATTTTTTTTTTTAAATACCGTCTTAAAATTAAATTAATTTCTTAAGCATAACATTTTGAACTTCTTTTCCCAGTTTTGTATAATTTTGATAAAAATTCACTAATATCTCTATGTATGTTATGTGATACAATGTGCTATACAAGTATGAAAAACGTAATGAAAAGTATAAAAATTATTGCTAGTTTACTTCAAATTCAGTCAGACCTAAAACAGTTGAATCAGCAAAAAAAGAAAAATTGTGTTTTTTATATTTTTTTTTAACTTAAATTTTTGATGTGTTTCGGTTGGGTTGGCTAAGGAAAAGGCTATTTATTAACTACTAATCAACAAAAGCTTTAATAAAGTTTGCTAAATCATTATTTTTTCAACGTTTTTTCAGCTTACACTGACTTTTAAATAAAATTTCAAGAAATCGTCAGATAAGCAAATGGTTTTTCTTATATTTAAAATTACTTTAAAACTACTACTCCAAAATAATTATAACATTGTGTTTTATACTTGTGTTCTGGTTGAATAATTTTGTTACATTCAACATTAAGAAATCAATGATCTACAACACTAAAACAATGGAAGATGCGTGTCTCATAAGTTAATTAGAAAATATTTAATTTGTATTTTTCCAGGGATTCAAACGAGATTATATACATAATGAATATTAACTTAGAGCACACTAGTAATATTCTAGACTACAAATAGTATATAAGTATTTAAAACTTTATTTTAAACACTATTAAGTTCTTAAAAACTTCTTTATTAAAAAAAACACACTTAAAAATTCAAAAATAGATCATAATTAAATACTCAAGTTTAGGTAAAAAAAAATAATAGTTTCGTAGAATACTTCTTAGAAACTAAAACTTTAAAAGCCATTAAAGCCTTGTTTTACAGCGCCTTATTTGTAACTAAAAAGGAGGCAGTAAAAAATTTAAAAAACATTTAAAATGATTTTTTAAGGTAAATGTTAAATACAAAAAGTAGTTATTCATTGTTTTATGTGGTTTTGAGATTACGGAGAATGGTAATGTGAATTATTTTAATAGAATTCACAAAGTTATATTTTTTTTATGAATCAGTTCAACAGCATTTATATATTATATGCATTTAATAATGAGATTAAATGAAATCAAGGGAGTTATCATAATTTTTAAGACAAAATATAAGATTCAAAAATCATACATTGTAAAAGAAGTATAAATTTATAGAATTTAATGTTTCAGCGTTATAAGAGGCCTGAAATAATAAGTTTAAAATTAAACGATCGATTGTACTCGACTGCTTTGACCACAATTTGCATATTTTTTTCTGAAAATCAAATATTAAACTATTTAAAACAAATTTTTATGGAACTTATCAATACCGTACAATGAACAAACAATTTGTCTGTTCAATTAAAAATTTCATGCTAGATTGATTGTATAATAACTTTCCAGTAATAAATCCACAACTATTGTGTGTGTAATGAAAATATTCAAGATTTTTATTTAAAAATATTCTTACCCAGTCCACAGGTAATAATTTGCTTAAAAAAACAAAAAAAATTAATGAATTAAATGCTGATTACTTAAAATTTATAGTGTTTGTGTAGGTTGATTTGAACTAGTAGAACAACTTCATATACTTGCAGTTCTAAACCAATACGCTTGAGAAAGTTTTTGGTGAAAAAAAATTGAAACTAAGGTTAGGTTTAAGCTAATAATGTACCAGGCTTTCCTAAAGTCAGCTATTTCAGAAGTTTTTGTGGCTATAGGCTGCAAAGGGGTAAAAAGGGGGTCGTTGGTAGTAAAGAAGCCTCAATGGGGCCATCAGACAATAATCTAAAGCTTGCACTTGACATTCTGAAATTTACAGTAAATTGATAAAAAAATCTTTAATAGTATTATTAAAACTTGTATTAGAAAATCGGAATTGATGGTAAAGGGCAAAAAAAAAAAACGTTTCCTGAGTATTTAAAGGCAGTTTTATAACTTTTAAAAAATTGTACATTCCTACATGCGCTGGTTTAGAAATTTAGGGGACCAAAAGCTGCAAAAAGAGATGGGGCCATAAGTCCATAAATTAAAACTTACACCAGATTTCTTGAGATGAAAATTAAAAGCATAAAGTTTAGGTCTTAGGCGTATTTGATATTTTTACTTTAGAGAGGTCATAGCTTATTTTGTTTCGTTTGCTTTTGAAAAAAAAATTGTACAATAGGTTTTAAGGATAAGCTAAGTTCTAAAAAAAGTGTATACTAAGGTTTAAAACCACGATTAAACTAAAAATAATTACTCAAAATTTTTATATGAAGTATCCTTAAAAATTAAGCCAACCATTTTGTAATTTTAATTTATAGTTGTCTCTATTATTTATGTATAACTTATAACAAGAAAACAAACAAAATAATTGTATAATAGTCATACAACTGATATGTAGAAACAACTTTAACAGAAATCGTTTAACACACTATTATAAAATTAAAATGTTTTTTTATTAAAAAAAAGCATTTAAAACATTGCAAACTTAAATTTCATAAAGAAAAATAAATAATAAATATTCATATATAAATTTTAATATTTTTTAATTCAGATTAATTTAATATGTGAAATAAATAGTACTTGAAATTTTGCAAAGTTTAATTATATTCAAGCCTAACTACTAGTTAAAAACTTTTATAATTTTGAATGTTGTGGTTTATTTCTAAAAACATTATAAACTTTACTTATTTAGCTTTAATATCTAAGTAAATGGACATATGTACATAAATTTATTTTTAAATTTCAAGTTTATTGAGAAAAATTATTTAAAAAGACTCTAAAATAACAAGATCACTTAAGTATTAAAACAAATTTCAACTGTATCATTTTAAATTTGTTAATAGAACTTTAAACCTAAGATTGGTTAAAATTTTTAAGTATTAAAGTATATTAATTTAATTCAATTTGATTACAATAGATTTTAAATAAATAAACATATTTTAAACAGTTTGTAATTAATCTTAGTTAAATAGTACACTGTTGTCAATTAAATATTTAGAATAAAGCAAAAAAAAAAACACAACTTAGTGTTAACTACTACATTTTTTCAAGTAAACGATATTCTTACTATTAATTATTTATGTAAATTAACATTAAACTACTGCTTATCAGAATTTTATAAAGTAAATTTGCAACAGTGTAAATTATTTATATAAAGTTATAAACTATATTAATATTCACCTAAAAACAAAAAAAAAAAAATATATATTTTAACTTTTTTTATTGAAGTTCTTCATTTTTTTAATATTTTCAATTTTCTGCAAAGAAATTTTTTCTAGAAAATAGTTTGCTAATACTTTTTATTTTTGTATAAACTCAGACTGTCTTCTTTAGACTTAAAAATTTATTTTAAACATTATAGATATTTATGCTAATATATGTTTTATTTTATATTTTTACTAATAAAGTACTAATGCCTTTATATGTATGAATAAACATCTAAAATAAAAAAAATATACCAGACTGTGTAAAATTTTTTTTAAGTAGCTTAAAATAAAAATAAACTTCCCATAGTTTTTAATCTTTTAAAAAACAACTTAAAAATCTTAAGGAAAAAGAGAATTTTATAAATAGGAAATGCTGTCTGTAACAGTTATGCTTACTTGATTATCTTTATACTAAAATTAACTATGCAAGTTCTTTTTTAGATAAAATGTTTAAAGATTTAATTTTCATATTTTTAAACAGTATTAATTATTTAAACTTTTAACCTTCTTTATAAGCTCTTTTTTGACCAAAAATTGACCGAAAGTAAAATGACATTTTATAAATTCAAAAAAAATTAAGATTTAAAATGACCTTTTAAAGTTCAAAAATTAAGCTATTTTAATAAATGTTTGAAAATTTTTTAAAACTTATAATTTTTTAAATTATGTTCAAAAATTCAAAAAATCATTTAAACAAGCTTTTACAATTTTCTAACATAAACCATTTTTTTAAAACATCTAGTTTTAACCAAGGGATGAATAACACATAACCATTAATTTTCAGTCACCTAGCACTTTGTTAAAAATATCTCGACTAGTACATGTTTTATAATCAGATAACTTTTATTTATACTATTAAAATTTAAAGTATTTCAACAAAAGTTTAATTGCAAAATTTGTCTAAATTATTTGTGAGTAAGAAGTGAAGCTAGTCTAATTACTTTTATGATAGTTTTATATTTTACTGTTATGTTTATGTATAATCCTAAATAAAAACTATTTGTCATTCGGTGAGATAACTTATCTAAATAATTCAAACTTAATTTTAATTAAATTATTTTTTAAACGAAATGATTTTTTGAATTAATTTTATTCTTCATTTTATGTATCTTTTTGTTTAAAAGGGCTAGGTCTTGATGCCTTGGTCCATCGTATTGACAGTAAATTTGCAATTAAAGTAAACGAGGAAACAAAACATTTTATTTCAAATTTTGGTCCTTACTATCATCTATAGATGCAATTTATAAGCTTTTAGTTTCTTCTGATAAAAGATGAAAGTAGGACTAATTTTTGTAAAAAATATTTTCTTTCCTTGATTACTATAATTGCAATTTTATTGTCAATACGATGGACCCAGGCATCAAGACCTAGGCCACTTAAACTGAAAGATGTATAAAATGAAGAATAAAAATTACTCAAATAGTTACTATTATAGGAAGGTTTTTGAACGTATTTATATACCATTTGCAACTTAATATCAATAGGTTCATTTTGTTTTTTATAGTTTATTACACAAAGCTTTTCAAAATCATACAAAATTTCTTTATTATTATTATTTATCTATTATTTGGAGAAACATCACGGCAAATATTCCGACGAATTACAGACCACTGCGGAACAGATAAAAACAGCGCAATATTTGAACATCTTTTTAATTGCACATCCTGTCAAAACTCTGACATTGTTCAAAATTTTACAGTTTTAAAACGATGTAAGAAAAGCGAACTTTACAACCTGGAATCAATATTGATTGAAGAAGAGCGACCTAACTTAAATACGCAAGTAGCATTAAATGGTAAAACAAAATTATTAATAATCTATTAATAAACATGCCTTTAGTTTTAATTACTTAATCTCTAGTTTTTGTATTTATTTTAATTTATTCATACGTCATAATTTAAAGTTATTTTTAAGCTATTCACTCAACAAAAATTTTTCGAATTTCATTTAAAATTTATCACTTGACAAAGAAATCTTGTATGATTTTGAAAAGCTTTGTGTAAATAACTATAAAAAACAAAATGAACCTATTGATATTAAGTTGCAAATGGTATATAAACTCAAATAGTTCATTTTGTTTAAAATGTAATTAAACTAAACTTCGATATGATTTAATTAGAAAAGTTATCTCGCCCAAAGACACTAGTTTTTATTTTTGGATTATACATAAATATAACGGCAAATATAGAACTGTTATTAATAGTAATTAGAATATTTACACTTCTTACTAAAAATAATTTAGATAAACTCTACATTTAAATTTTTATCAAAGTATTTCAAATTTCAAATGTATTAAAGAAAGATATCTGATTATAAAGCATAAATTATTCCAGATATTTTAAACAAAGTGCTAGGTGACTGAAAGTTAATGGTTATGTGTTATTCATCCCTTGGTTAAAGCTAGACGTTTTAAAAAAGTGTTATATGTTAGAAAATTGATAAAGCTTGTTTAAATTATTTTTGAAATTATTGAAATTAATTCGAAAAAATAAGAAGGGTTAAAAAATTTACAAACATTTATTTAAAATAGCTTAAGTTTTGAACTTTAAAAGGTCATTTTAAATCTTAATTTACTTTTGAACTTATTAAAATTCATTTTACTTTTGGTCACTTTTCGGTCAAAAAAGACCTTATAAAGAAGGTCAAAAGTTTAAATAAATAATTGTATAAATATTTAAAAAGTACATACTTAAAAAGTTTTATATTAAAAAGTCTTTGGCAAGGTTTAAATCAAGTATTATTATATTCAAGTAAAAAAAAAAATATACAAATTTATTAAAAGTTAAAAGACTGCCTATTAATACTCAGAAAACGTTTTTTTGCCCTTCACCATCAACTCTGATTTTCTAGTACAAGTTTACTTTTAAAGATTTTTTAAGCAGTTTACTGTAAACTTCAGAATGCCAAATGAACGATTTGAATTTTGATGGCCCCGTTGAGACTTCTTTACTACCCACGATCCCCTTCGCGGCCTACTACCCCGAGAATTTCTTGAATAACTACTCACGACCCCCTTTTTACCCCTTTGCAGCCTATAGCCACAAAAATTTCTGAAACAGCTAACTATGGGAAATCCTGGTACATTATTAGCTTAAACAAAATAATTTTAATAGTTATCACCAAAAACTTTCTCAAGCGTATTGGTTTACAACTGCAAGTATATGGAGTTGTTCTAATATTTCAAATCAACCTACACAAACACTATAAATGTAAGTAATCAGCATTTAATTTATTTAAATCTTTTGTTTTGTTTAAGCAAATTATTACCTGTGGACAGTTTTAGACAAATATTAATAAAAATCTTGAATATTTTCATTACACATACCATAGTTGTGAATTTATTACTGAAAAGTTATTATACAATCAATCAAGCATGACATTTTAAATTGAAACATACAAACTGTTTGTTTATTGTACTGTATTGTTGCAGTGAAAATTGTTAGTTGATAAGTTCCATATAAAACAGTTTAAAACAGTTTATTATTTAATTAAAAAAAAAATGTGAAATGTGGTCAAAGCATTCTAGTACAATTGATCGTTTATTTCTAAACTAATTAATTCAGACCTCCTGTTATGCTGATAAATTAAATTGTATAAATTTATACTTCTTTTATAAGGTGTTATTTTTGTATCTTATATTTTGTATTTAAAATTATGTGACTTCTTAGATTTTATTTAGTGTTATAACAAAACGCAAGTAAATTGTTGATATTTTTTAATGAAGAAGTTTTTAAGAACTTAATATTGTTTAAAATAAAGTTTTAAATACTAATAAACTATTTTTAGTCTAGAATATTACTAGTTTACTCTAAGTTAATATTTATTATTTGTATAGCCTCTTCTGAATCCCTGGAAAAAATTACAAATTAAATATTTTCGAATTAAATTGTAATGGCACGCGTTTATCATTTAATCTTTCCCTGTTTTAAAGTTGTTGAAAGTCGTAATATTGAATGTCACAAAATTATTCAACCGGAACACAAGTATTTAATACAATGTTATAACTATTTTGGAACTATTGTTGGTAAGACTTCGAGTTTGCATTGAGGTACTGCTAGAAGTTACTATTAGACACTTTTTAGAACTGCATGTCATTTGTTTTTGTATGCTTATTATTCAAGTATTAAAAGTTTTTTCTTGGCCATACTAAATTGTCTAAAAGTCCTTCAATATTTTATAGTTCACATTATTTAAAGTTTTAGAGTATTTTACATTTAAACATAAACTCTTATAAAGTTTTATTTATTTTAATTTATTCAAAAAATTAACTTATATTTTGTTAATAATTTTCCGAGGTTCTTTTTATTAAAGATAAATTACTAAAATAGTCTTTTATGATTTATATAAAGTAGCTAAAATAACATCTAGTATTTCTAAGTATTATGATAAGGTAGGGTGTAATTAAAACGGGGAGGGTCAATAAATTAAGTGTACCACAATCCATACCCTACAAACTTTAGAAACACCTTACAAAACATAAACAAAAAGTTGAGCAAAAATCATGAGAAAGCACTAAAACAATTGGTTTTAGACTTTTTAAAATGAAATGGGTAACTATTATATGAGTTTCTAAAGCAAATTAAGTATGTGTGTAAGAATTAGAATTGTTAAAATACTTTTTTTTTTTATTACAACTGAAAATAGTATTGAATTATCTAGATTTAGAAAAATACCATCTATCTTAACAACTGTGATGAATAAACTCTTGTGCTATCTAACTACAAAACTTTTAGTAAATATAATGTAGTACTTTATTAATGCTAAAAAAAAGAGTCAGGGTTGCCACTCTTTAAGTAAAAAGATATTTTTAGTTTTGGACCATACTTAGACATCTTAAATTACTTTTAAAATTCAATTTTAATGTTTTTGATTAACTTTAAAAATATATGAATCAGTTTTTCCAAATCAATAAAAATCTAGTTGTTGATGAAATTTTGATCAGATAACCTTGATTAAATTATCCTGAGTATTTAAACTTCACAAACTAGAATGAGTTATTCTGAGTTTTTAAAATATTTCAAACTAGAATTAGTTAGCCTGTCTGTTATAATGAAACAAAATTACAAAAGATATACCAACTTTGAAAAACAGTATGGTTCTGTTATCATTTTGTTTCCTTTTATTATAGAATAATTTAATTTATACTTAAAAAATAAAATATGTTGTTGATAAAATTGCTTATACAAAACTAAAAATGTAATTTAGAAAGCATGAATTAGGTAGCATGATTTTAAAAAGTGTATTAATATTTAGTTGTTACAATTTTAGTTTCTAGCTTTAAAATATTAATTCTAAAATAATTACGTCTTTCAGTTATTTCTCCTAAGAAAACTCATTATTTAAGTACTTGAGTCTTTAAGTACTTAAGTGTTAATAATAAGATTAAGTAATTAAGTAATCAAATTAAGCAAAAACTTAATCTATTTAGCTAACCTCTCTATATAAAACCAGTTAAAACTAGTATCAACTATATATTGTTTCATAATTTAAAAAAATACTGACTGGGTAGCATTATTAAGAAAACATTCTTTGTAGGTTCTACTTTTAAAGAAGAACTAAAATCTACTTAAAATTAATACTACAAAACGAGAAGTTTGTTTATAAAATGGTAATAAAACTATCAAACACTTAGTGGATTAATATCTTTGAATCTAATTAAACATTCAAAATATATTTCTATAATATAACATGCTTATTAGAAAGACAACAACAACATTTTAAACTTTACGGAATCAAGTTACTTAAAACAGAATTGAAAGTTTATTTTGATAGTTTTAATGTAATCTTTTTTATGTTGAATACATCATGATATAGTTGCTAATGAAAATATAACTGTTAGTTGTAACTACATAAAAATAAAATAAGACTTTTACTAAAATTAAATATTTCAACTATTAGTACGTTTTTCTAAGAAATTAAACAACTAGTAATTAGATATAGTAAATTAATTACAAAAAATTAATTTCAATTCATAGTTTATTTTAACTTAGAAAAGAGTACAAAATTTACAGTCTTAAAATTTGATAATTTAATTAACTAACGAGATTAACAAAGAAATTATAAAGTATTATAACTTAATCTTTTAACTTAATTTGATTATATTTTTAATAAAATTATACATTTTATAAATACTTATCATAAGTCTTTAAGTAGCTTTGAAAAGCGTGCAAGTATATTATTAACTGTTATTTCACAAATAGGTATGATATGTTATAATAAAGGTCATTTGATATAAAATTCATTATCAGTTGAATTATTAAATCAATTACATCAATTTCTTTCTTTTTAAAAAACGGCAGTTGGCATTAAGTTGTTTAAAAACTGTTTAAAATGTACTTAATATTTTTAAAACTTTTACCTTTGACTTTTACGTTGAACAAATAGTTTTTATAAAAAAATGATACATTATCAAATTTTGTTACTCTGGTTTATGATGCTTAAAATTTATTTTGTTGTAAATTGATGTTTACTAAATATTAAAATAAAACTGTTTGTTTTTTCTTTCCTGTTAAGATCTCAATATCTTTGTAAAACAAAATCTTTAAGTTATGTTAAGTTGTTAAATTTTCGCGAGGAATTAGCTCTTATTAGTTTGTAATAAAATATAGATAATCTAAACTTAGAGCTAAATAATTATAATCTTATTAAAATCTAAGTAGTTCCTAAACGTAACTAAAGTTTCATAACTTATAAGCCGTTTTAAGACAGTTTTTTACTGAACATTTGGATCTATAAAAACCATTTAAAAAATTTACAGGTTGTAGTAGCTTAATTATTATCATTTGGCTACTATTGTTTTCACCACAATTACAATTTTTTTTTTATTTTACTAATTTTGATGCATGTTAGATAACATTTCTAGGTTTTTTTTTGTTAATTAAAATTTTTTGAAAAAACATATCCAATTCAAGGTTGTTCCAGTTATATTTTACGATGATTTTTTAATTTTTGAAAATGATTTAGCAAACTTTTTTAAAGCTTTTGTTAATTGGTAGTTTAATTATAGCCTTTTTCGTAACCAACCTAACCTAAACGTATAAAACATTTAATTTTAAAAAATTAGATAAGAAATAAAATTTATTATTTTTTGCTGATTCAACTTTTTTTAGATCTGACTGAATTTGACGTAAACTAGCGATGATTTTTATACTTGTCATTACGTTTTTCATACTTGAATGTAATACTGTCACATAACATACATACAGATATTAGTAGTTATTAAGAAAATTATATAAAACCGAAAAAAAAAATTCGAAATATTTTACTTAATAAATTATTTAATGTTAAAGACGGTAGTTTCAAATACAAAAAAAATATGAGTTAAATTTAAAGTTGCAAGGTAAAAGAAGTGTTGGTTTACAATAAATCATTAAGAGTTAATTAATTTTGTTTTTTAAATTAAAATAATGTACGTACCTAGAATTTAGAACAATTTTTATTTTTCAAACGAAAAAAATTAAAAAAAGTACGAAATATATTAAAAAAAATCATAAAAAAATTAAAATTTTTATCAACACATTTATATAAAAATTAGAGCATATTTTTTCGCACTTTTAATTTTTTAATGTTTGCTTAATTTTATTTAATATTTTAATTAAAAAAAAAACTTAATTAAAAAAGGAGGAAAGAAAGTAAAATATTTTATAAGAAACTAAAAATAAATAGCAATAATGTTTTTTAAAGGAAGATAATTGATAAAAAGATTATGTTAGGAGTGCCTCCTAAGAATTTGTGAGCTAGACATTTTTATAATCTTATAGGAGAAATGCACTTAGGTAGCAACTCCTAGATAACTTAGAATAAGCTTAAACATATCTCAAAAATTTTAGTTTATCACGAGCAACATAATACCTTAACTGTGTTTTATTAATTATTTAGTTTTATTCTTTTAACGACACTCAACCTAAGACCACTTAACTCTAAGACATTTAATTTTTATTCTTCTAAGAACCAATTCCAGGTTTTCTAGTTATTTTTTCGTGAGTTTTTTAAATTTAAAGGTTACATATAATACCAATGATTTACTAATATAATGATTTCTTGAAACTATATTCACAAGTCAGTCTAAGCTGAAAAAAGGTTAAAAAAAAATGATTTAGCAAACTTTTTTAAAGCTTTTGTTGATAAGTAGTTTATTGATACCCTTCTCCCTAACCAACCTAACCGAAACATATCAAAAATTAAAGTTAAAAAAAAAGATAAGAAATACCATTTATTACATTTTGCTGATTCAACTTTTTTAGGTCTGACTGAATTTGAAGTGAACTAGCGATGATTTTTATACTCTTCATTACGTTTTTCACACTTGTATAGTATATTGTGTCAAATAACATACATAGAGATATATGTTGTTTTTTATTAAACTTACACAAACTGAGAAACACTCTTCAAAATCTTATGCTTAAGAAGTAATTTTATTTTAAAGACGGTAATTTTAAAACCAAAATAAATTTAGAGTTAGATTTGAAGTTGCAAGGTAAAAAGTTGCGTTGGTTTACAATAAAACATTGATTTAATAAATTTTGTTTCAAAATCATAAAAATAATGTACGAACCTATACTTAAAACATTTTTTATTTTTCAAACGAAAAAATTTGTATAAAATACAAAATAAATAAACAAAAAAAATATTTAAAACTTATAATTTTTATTAATACATTTATGATAAACTTAGAACTAATTTTTGAAGAAAAATAATAGAAAAAAGATTATGTTAGGAGTGCCTCCTAAGAATTTGTTAGCTTAACATTTCTATAATCTGAAAGGTTAAATGCACTTAGGTAGCAACTCCTAGATAACTTAGAATAAGCTTAAACATATCTCACAAATTTGAGTTCATCAAGAGCAATATAATACCTTAACTGTGTTTTAATAATATTTTAGTTTTATTATTCTAAGAACACTTAATGGTTTACACAACAATAGTACTTGGTAACAGCTAACAAGAGCACAATAGTAAACTTACACATTTCTTACAAATATGTATTCATTGTGGATAAAAATACTAGGAGTATGTCTTATTTAATTTCTTTTTTGCTAACTAAACTCCTTAGTTTACATATAACTGACACCAAATTATAAATATCAGAAGCATAATAATAAACTTTAATATGGATTACAAACTTGAATCAATCAAAAACGAAATAATTCCTAGAATGCTCCTTCACGCAATGAGCCGGCCATTTCATGATCCTGTTGATCCGATTGCGCAAGATAGACAGGTAAGTTTCTGTGGAGTATTTAAATAGTAATTAATAATGATTTTGAATATTCATAAAAATTTGTACCGATAAATAATATTCTTGTTTTTTGTTAATTTTAAGTATATTCTAGTTCTCTAAAAAAACGACTATTTTGTCAAACCAATGTAAATAACTGCCTACATAATAATAAGAATCATTGCATGTAAGGTTTTAACGATGATTTGATTAATTTTTAAGTTTGACTCCTTAAAGTCAATTTAAAACTGGCATTATATTACTGTATAACAACTTAGAGCACCTGTTTGTGTTTTATTATTTTAAATTTACTTTGTACTTTTTATCTTAGTTGATTTTAAAAAACTTGTGATAACAATATAATTTTCAATTCAAACTTCATAAAGCTAATTAATAATTGATGATATTATATCAAGATAACAAACAAAAATGAACAAATAATAACCATTACAGTTTACATGTTTAAAATAGTATATTTTGAAAATAGTCATAAGTTTTGCCGACTTTTTATTTATAGTTTTGGTTTTAACTTGTTGTAAGTGTTCTTTTTTAAAATTTTTACGTATATTTAATTTTAAGAACTGCATATAGATCAAGATAGGTGGTATTAATAACTAAAAATTACACTATAAAATATCACCTAAAATAGTATTAAATGTTTTACAGGACTACTTTAAAGTCATCAAAAAGCCAATGTGCATAGGAGATATAAAGAAAAAACTGGACAACAACATGTACAAAACTGCTGACGAATGTTTAGCAGATTTTGAATTGATGTTCAAAAACTCTTACGAGTACATTTCTGTAATTTTTTTTTTTTTGTTCTAAGGAAATACTATAGCTCATTAATAAAACCAATGTATAATAATACAATAATAACTAAGTGTTGCTTCTTGTTTTCTATAGACTTAATACATATTACTTGATTATTCGATGTTGAAACATACGTTCTACAATTAAATTTTTTTTTCTTTGTTAAAAATATGTTAAAAACTTCACACCTAATGTTAAAAAACAGCCCGGATACAAAATAGTCGATATGGCTCTTGAACTTCAAGAATATTTAATGACACAACTTAGTGAGCTGGTATCAAAAGAAGAGAGTAGAAGTAAATGCAGCTCCACAGAAGTGAGAATTTATGATTTTAATTCTATAGTTAATATTATATATTTAATGCCAATAATAAGATTTAAAAGAACTGTAAACAATGTGTTATATTTTTATTTATGTTATAAAACCATTTTTTTTTGTGAAATTAAATACTAAATAGTTATGCTTCAACTTATTTTTGGAATACTTTGCTTAAATTAAAAAAAATGCTTATTACAGTAAAATCCAAACTTAACATGTTTTAAGTAAGGAAAACATAATTATACTATATTTTATAAACATCAAAACAATTTTTGTAACAATTATATTTCTTTAGACAAACCAAAAAACACCAATTGCAAAACTTGATTCGTCAGATGAAGAATTTTTGCCGAAAACAAAAAATAAAACAAGGTTAGTTTTTTTATTATATGACAGATTTTAAATAAATGTTGCTATATAAAAAAATATAAACTACGAGTTCTCTAAAGCTTTAAATCTAGTTATTCAAATTACTTCTAAAAAGTAAAGTTTATGTTGAAACAAATGTACAATTTATAGACTAAAGCCATTTCATTTGATAAATATAGTTTGTGTTTATTTTTACAGATAAACATTTTTACGTCCATAATATGTTTAAATTTTATTGCTAGCAAGTTTTAATATTTTTATATTTATTTTTAAAAATTATTTCCACGAAAAATCTTTACAGCCACTTAGAGATACCTAGAATACGACCAAAAAGGTCTATCGCTGCTACAAAAAGTTATTTTGAAGAAGATATCGAATCTGATGAAAGTAATTGTGACAAAGGTCAACAGAAAGTACCGCCATTGAAAATCAGAAAGAAAAACAAAAACGTTTTAGACGTAGGCAAGGTAAGTTTTTTTATCAAAAGCTATATTCATGAATATAGAGTTGTTGTTGTTTGTACAATCAAACATTCAACAAAAGTATCTTTCATCTTTTGTTCTGGGTTGAACACATAGAATATTATATAAATGTTCTATATAAGTTATATAAAAAAGTAGTATGTTTATTGCTTTTTACTAAAAACTTGTATAGATTAATCAAAAAACTTCTGCACAAAATGACTTAGTTAGTTCAAAAGCAAAATTAAACCACAAAAAAAAACAGAGTCGTGAAGTAGATTTAAAGGCTTCCAGTAGTCAAACTCTTCACTCTCAAAACAAAACAACCAGACCAATCAAAAAACAAATTAAAAAGTATCATAACGTCGTCAACAAAAAATCTGCAAACTGTAAGTTTTGTTCCTGTTATCAATAATTTAAAGAAATAACAATTTATTATTAAGAGGAACAAACATCAGAATTTAAATTTAATTGTTAGTCAACAAGAAATGTCAGTAAAATTATTTAAACACATTGTTTTTTATTTTAGACTCTTCAGCTCAAAAGCAAGCAAGAAAAAGTTTGTACAACAAGAACCATAGAAAACTTGAAAGATTTAAGAAGAACTACATAAGATCGAAAAACATATCGCACAGTTCAAAAAGTTAAGGATTTTTAACAGAATAACCAATTATTCTACTTTATTTATAAATTTAAACTATAAATCTAACTTTTTTGTTAAGTTTTATAAGCTCCGTTTATAAGTCAAACAAATATAAACTCATCTGTACGTTTAGTAAGTTCACACTTTTGTCATGTTTGTATGTAAAACCATAGTTGATTTATATAGTTTGTATTCGTAGACGGTTTAATTCTAGTTAATATGGTTTTATAATGGTTTTAGATGAGCATATATGATTTTTTAATGATTTAAATATTCTAACAAGCGAGTTTATTTATTGGACCCTGTTTGTTTTTTGATAACATTGTATATAAGTTTTTTAGAAATTATAAATACTAGATTTTTTTATTTAACTTGTTAACTAATTTGTTATCAATGTAAATACAAGCAATCAATTGACTTATTACTGATTTAGTAGTAAATCTATTTTAAATGTAGTAAGACATATTATTTATGTAAAACTAATAAAATTATATTTCATAAACAACGGATGTTCAATGATGTAGACACATGTTAATAAAATCAAAAGTCATGTTTCACAATTATGTATAATTTAATTATCAAAATACTTAAGATTGAAAATAATAAAATAAATTTATAGCCAATACAAAAATCATATTTTTTGACTAAAATAATCATAAATTTATTAAAGAAAAAAAAGCTACTTTAACAGTTAGAGAACGTTAAGGTTTTTACTAGGTGCTAGCTTTCTTTATTATTCTTCAGTAGTTTAAGTTTAAGAACACGACCTTTTTGACGCTTTTTGCTTTGCAATTAACCTAATAAAACTCACAAAAGTTTATAGTAATTAGCTTTTAAATTAACGGTAATTAAACACAACTTAAAGTTGCCACATTCCTAACAAAAAATAACCAGCTTGGTTTTAGTAAAGATACTCATTAGACACTATTCGAATGTATCTACTAACTTAGCTATGTTCTAAGTGACAAGCTTTTTCCATATTTCTAATTAATTATAACAAAAAAAAACGTCTAATCTTCCAAAAGTGCCTAATAGCAATGAAAAAACCACTTTGGGATTTGCACTTGCTGTTTTACCAGAAAACTGGACTGATGGAAATGAAGCAAATAAGGAAACGCTTTTAAAAGAGTTACCCCGCAACGATGAAGAGACTGAAAAGGTAGATAAAGTTATTTTTGTAAATTTAGTTTAGATTTAAAAAATGAATGCGAATAATTTTACTAGATAGTTTAAGCATTAAATAAAGAGTACACTTTATATATATATATAGAATTCACCAAATACTAAAAAACTATAAGTATTTAATACAGTGAAGTTATTCTTTGCATTGTTACAACATTAGAGCTTAGTTTTTAAAGTATTGTACTATAAAAGAAAAGTATTTATTGTCAACTTTAAAAATTTTATTCTAATATCATATTAAACAATTTAAGAAACAATTGTTCTATATACTTGAAAAAATTTAGGTTCCTTAAATAATAATAATTTAATTTTTGTTATTTTAGCATCATTAAAAAAAACCTTGATAAAATCAGATCTCGAAATTTATTATTTTCACTTTTAAAACTCACTTTTTTTATTTCTATAAAACTTCATATAGTTGTAATAAACAACCATATAAAATATTACGTATAACAAAACATATTTATGCATTTTAAATCCGTAAAATTTCTAAACAGGTGTGCGATAAACATGTGAAAGATATCAAAGAAGTAAAAGCGAGCAAAATCAATGCAACAAATTTTAAACGTATGTTTCAATTATTCAAATAACTTAACAAAGTCAATTCCATTTTTAACAAAGTAGATAGCACACCTTAATCCAAAAATGAATGATAAATTAATAATTTTATTATAAGTACATTACGTCTATAAAAAATAAATAAACTCAGCAAAAACGTAACCTTAAATATATTTTAGAACAAACGACCTCCATCTTTGATCAGGTCTTAGAAAGTCAAAAGAAAACCTTCGGAGATTGTACCAAGGGACAAAACACTAACAAAAGTGAAGAGCAAATCGTCAAGCAGAGCTTGGAGGGAAACGTTGCCAATGTACAATCTAATGATCACCTTTCAAAGTGAGTTAAAGATAAAACAAAGATTTGTTGTAGAACTTTATATAATTTTAAAATTGTTTTGAGCCTTTTTTTATCAGACTATTTTAGTAAACTAGTATTAATCAGTAAACTTTATTGGAAAAAAAATGTTAGATTTTATTTTTAAGGCAAAAATAGTATGCTTTTTAAAAGCAAGGCTTAGTATTTTATTATCTTTAACGAAATAAAGCTATTTGGGACCGTATAAGCTGTTCCATAGCAACTTAGCTCATTTTAAATTAAGTTAAGTAAAGATTAATGATAATCTTTGAAAGTTACTGATCATTCATCATCCTAATTTTCCTTATACTCTTTAGTAGTGTTAGTTTTATAACTCGACCTTTTAGACCTTTTTCTTATTATTTATCATTTCCAAATAAACTAATTAAAACTATTAGTTAATTTTTTATATTTATACTTTTCATAGTGCAACACCACCAAGAATACCAGCAGAAAAGCAACGGTTGAAAGAAGAAGCCCATCGTAGAAGACTTGCGCAACCAACATTCGATTTGCTGGAGCAAGCTAGATTAATGACTGATTTTGAAACGGAAAATTCATGTTTTTTTTTTAGTCTTTAATTTTCTTTTAGAGTTTGTTTACAATTTCGTCTGCAAATAAATAGTACAACATTAGCATGACTTCTTATTTATTTTGTTTTCTTAATTTAAGGATAAAAACTTAACGTCAAAACTTTAACTATATACTTCTTCCAAAAGTTTGAATAACAAATTCTTTTTATAATTTTTTAAGTAATGATTTTTAAACTGAAAAAAAATATGGGCTTTTAAAATCGTATTACAAAAAAACTAACTTATTTTTACTGATAAGCTTTAACTACAAAAAAAAGTGTAGGACATTAGAAAAGTTTGCGGTTTTCGTTTATCTTACTTTGATATTTTATTGAATGCTAAAAATAATAACTCGAAAACTAATTCTTTTAAATTAAAAAAAAATAGTTGTCTACCGGCTCAAAAATCTTAGGATCTTGCCCGATTAGGATCCTAAATACTTGTCAAAATTTCTTTTTGGTTTCTAGTCTAAGATATTACAGATATTGTCAGATAGAGTACTTCTCACAAGTATGCTACTCAAAGCAACCCGTAAAGATCACTGCCCTGGTTAGAAAGTCAAGTTGTTTTAGTTATCTATCGATTCCGTTTCAAAAGGATGCGGCTGAATCTAAAATCGTTTTTAAAAAAAGGAACTAAAAAGGTCTGGCCCGACCCTCCGACATGTAAACTAGTCAATTTTTAATATATTGCATTATAATTGAAGTTTTAGAAGATGAAAACAATTTTCTCATTATAATGTTAAATGTAAAAAATAGTAAAAAAGGCAGATTCGGTTCGCAAGCAAAGCAACTTTTTTATTATCAAATTCAAAAATACCGAGAATTAAAAAAAAAAACTGATAGTTTGTTTTTTTATTAAGAGATTACAGTTTTACCTGAGTAAAGTGTGAATAAATATAATTAAAATTCCTAAAAAAGTAAAATGTAGTAACATTTTTAGGTCGTTTAGTTTATGCTACTAGATACTAACCTGTATGATATGTTTTTAACTAGGAAATTAAAATACCATGTAAAAAGATAAAACTATTTAGACAAGGGGTCGGTAGCCTTATGTAACTCACAGGCCAACTTTCCTAGGAACAATTGCTTGCGGGCCACACTATTTAGAAAAAAAACCTTTGAGGGCCGCATTAATAAAAAAAGTTCTAGTATTAACAAGCAAAATAATATTAAGATCAAAACTATGGTATATTAAGCAATATAAGAGCACTAGCACTAATAAAGAGTAGTAATTTATCTAAGAGTCTAACTGTAAATTTTTATTACAAGTCTCAAACTGTTTATTTATTTATGAAATGTATATTTCTGACTTAAAAAGAGTTCGCAGGCCGCAGATTTTAACTTTAAGGGCTGCATTTAGCCCACGGGCCGAAGTTTGCCTACCCCTAATTTAGCCGTTTGTAAACTTGTGGATTTCAATAAAATTCCTTGAACTGATACATTAACTGTTTTTTGAAACTTAATTGAAATCATCTTAAACATTTTTAAAAAATAGTAGCAAAATTAAAACCTAAGTAACATTAACTAAAAAATCATAAATTTACAACAAAAATAAACCTTAAAGTATTACTATGATTAGGATGGTTTTAAAAGTTAAGCCCTTTTACCTTTCAGCTGTAAGGCAATTTATAAGTAGGAAATATCATGAAAACAATCTGTGGAAATTTTAAGATGTTTTAAACAAGAGTCAATTGAGACGTCATCAGTTTTAACCTATATAACAATCCCTATGTAAGCTGAATGGGACCTTAAAATTTTGACCTTGTTCGATTAAGATTTTTTAGAATTTTAAGAATTACGACAAAAAACCTTCTAACTATAATAAATACTTTAAAGATACTACAAAATAGTTTTTTAACCAAAATAGTTTATATGTTTTTCAACCTTAAAACATAAGTTAATGAGTGTTTGCAGTCACCGTAAAGTATCTATTTGTCATTTAAATGTCAAGTTTTGTGAATCATTTGCATAGCATTAAAATCAATAAAATTTTTTATTCGTATAGTGAACTATAAAAGATCATTGATTGTAAATTATACTGAAAAAGTTATGTAAAAAATAAATGACAGGTTTTATAAATAAAAATTATTATAAATTGTTTACTAAACAATAAAAAGGTGCTCAGCAAATTTTTTCAAGGACATGTTTAAAATAAAATTTTATTTATTTTATTATAAATCTACGTTATTGCAATCTGTTATAAGCTAACAATTATTTATACGATTATTTAAAAAGTATAGGATAAAATGTTAGACGTAAAATATAAGAGTCTATACTAGATTATCGAATTTAGTCGTCTAAATTTGAATTGTCAAGATGTGAATTGTCGTAACTTTAGTTGTAAAAATATGAATAGTTGTCCACCCAATTTATTTTAACAATTTTAAAGTTTAAAAACAAATATCGATCCATAATGTTTTTACTTTACGCTAGTTTACTCTCAAATTTATATAATTCTGGTACACTTATATATCATAGAAATTACATGGTTAAGTTTTAATCTATTTTATTAGTTTAATCGAAATATCTGTTTGCATATTTTGTGTAATTTATAATTTCTTTACTATAATTTTAAAAAAATGTAATTTTCTGTTTTGTAATTAATTTACCAACTGTAGTTAAAAACTTATAACTAATAGTTGCCAAAGGGTCCTAACAATAAACTAAAAAATAAAAATAGCCAAACGAAAATGTTATACACAAGAAATGTTTAGCTAATTTTAAACACATTTTTTTTCCTACTATATCGCTAAAGTACTTTAATTTCGCATACTAGTAAAAAAATGTGGAAATAAAGTGTATCATTTTTTGATGCAAACATATTGTTCATCAAAATGTTTCTTTTATTTTGGTCAAAACTAAGTTGAATAAGTTTTTTACTAATTTTAATAAAAAATTTAAGGGGTAAATAAAGTACGTTTATAATAACTTTAATCTGCTCTAAAACAGTACTTTTTAAAGCTATAGGTAAACAGAAAAATCAATTCAAGTTCAAAATAAACTAAAATAATAACTTATTCAAAAGGCTTTCGAATCCGCATACTGCAACTTATCATACAGCGCTTTGCCTAATAAGCCATAATAAATTTGTTTTAATGTGAATACAAACAAGTAAAATTTGTTTAACAATTAAGACAACTTTATGCTTAATTATTACTTAATTTTATTTTTAATAGTTAGCTTGTTGTTCGTCTTTGTTTTATATAAAGTAGGCTTTATATAGGTGTTGCTTATTGTTTTGAATATTATTAATATTTGATCAGACAACTCAGTTTATAATTTTAAATGATACGATTATTAATAATGATAAAAATAGTTAATCTAAACAGTACTTTATTAAGTTATGTGTTTTTATAACTTATACAACAAAAAACTGAATCATAAGCATTTTATATTCTTTATACAAAAAGAATTTAAATAAGTGTATGTTTTAATTGGTTTTTTTAAGTATACTTTATTTTATTACTTAAAGTTTGTTTGTATTAGTTTTTTACTGTACTGTATATGTGTTTATTTTATTACGACAGTAATGTAAATAGATAACTCAAAAACGGTATGCATTTTTTAAGCATATTTAAGTACTTGGAGAAATTAAGAAAAGATTTGTAGAGACCAATCAAAACAAGTTTATGCTAAAATATTTTAACTGATCTTCAAGTTAGCTTTTTAAGAAAACTGTCTGATTGGTTCAATTTTAAAATATTCATGATGCTGCATTTTTACCAAAATATACTAGCATTCTAGAACGGCTCTAATTAAAAAACACTACGACTGTACAAATAAAAGCTACTGCTAAAAATGTTGGAAAGAACCAAATTTTAAAATAGATTTTGTAATCCTGGCCGGGTTTGATCTTAAGTACTTATTATATATTAGAAAGTTTTACTAATTTAAATCCTATAGATTTAATCTGCTTCTTAAATAAATACAATATAGATTTATAAATAGTAATTACGTATCATATTATAACTTATTTCGTAAAAAAAAAATTGAAATATACTTTAAAGTGTTAATAAATACACTTTTATTTTAGAATATTTTATTTTAAAAGCATACAAAAAACGTATGTCTTGCTGTAAACAAAAATTATGCTACATAAACAAATTTTATTTCTTTTGTTGTCCATGCAAGCAACATTAACAATTAAGTTGTATTTTTTTTATGCGAACTATATAATTTATAGTCTGTAATAAATGCTTAATGCAGAAATCAAATCACGAAAATGTTAAAATATTTTACGTTTAACTTAACAGTTAGTTCTTATTGTGACTATAAACGAATTAGAACATAAATTTTTGCAAGTATTTATATTTACAAAACCAAAAAGCAATTATAAGAACATGGAGCCGTAATAAATTGAAGTATAGTATCAACTGTAGTAAAGGCCCATAAAGTAGTAGAAATTACAATTGTAATAAAAAGTTTTCAATTCCACTTAGGATTACACTTCTACCATAACAAAAAAGAAATATAGATTAATTTTAGTAACTGATTAAAACTATAAAAAGGACTACAATAGCAAAAGATGTCTCTGTTATACTACGAAAGGCTTTTCTTGTTTTTTTAAGTTGTGGTAGAGAAATAAAAGTTTTTCGCTGTTATTTAGAAGCAATCGATTGCGCTTTTGCTCGTACAAATTCCCAGCTTCAGCTTTTAATCTTTCAGAATACACAGAAGATAATGGTGCAGCAAGATATTTTTTTGCTAAACTGGCATAATGTGGGAATTTTGTCTTGTTTAAGTTCCACCAGTTTAAGACTTCATCCTCTTCAGTTTCTGCATTCAAATTTTCTGTAGCAAAAATGACCTTTACTTCTGCTTCAACTTTATTAATAAAGACTTCAACTGTTTCTCGTCCTCCTGTGTAGCTGTCTTTGACTATATTTTAAACAAAAATATTAAGTTTAAAACTTTTTCGTGTCAAAATTTACAGAGTGTTGTAGTTTTGGTTATTCTGGTGGCAATATAGGAGAATCAACACCTTGATTAGCCTCGTAACAGATATGTTTTTTTTAATATTTAATTTTTGCTGCTCTTTATCAACATTTTTGAGGTATAATGGAAAGCGGAAAGTCGATATCGTGGATCAACAGCTTCTGTGACTCACAGTAACTTGTTGTCATTCAGGTTTAAGTTATTGTTATTGGTAAAGATCCTTCTTTCGCAAGTCTCTCCTGTGTTTTTGCCAAAAAATTTACAAACATTTGATACTTCTTCTAATTTTTCATAAAAGTTAACAAGCTTTGTCAGTGATTTTGCATGCAGGAACAAGCTTGAGAGCAGTTCATTTTTTACTAAACTCTTTTCTTATAAGTAAAACAGGTTCAAGCAGCAGAACGATGTGACTAACCAGTTGCCATTCTTAAGGCGTAATATTCGAATTTTGATCGTTTTTATAGTTAGCCACATAGTAGCAGATACTTGATATTAGCTTTTTCAGTCTCTCTAGAATAAGATATGTTGAGTTCCACCTTGTATCTACATCTTAAACAAGAAACAAGGTGTTTTGTTTTGTTTGTGCGTTGTCAAAAGCTAATTAAATCTTTTGAGTGTTTCGTTCGCTATAGAAAAATGGCTGAAATAGAAAACTATTTTTCGTACATTTACTAATAGAATCGTAACCTAAAACATTACAACTTTTTAACAATTTTACAAAAACGTTCCTAAATAATGAATACTAAAATATTAGCTCAAGCTTATAAATAAAACAGGGTACTGACGAGGTTTTTCTCTTTGTCTTTTTAATATTTCTTGCGTTGTCTCGCAAAAAAAACTTGAAAACGATCCAAGGTAATATTCCAATTACTAAGCATATCCTGAATGTAGTTACAGATGTGTTTTGGCCAGTGTGCTCATCTTCCATTTCCAGGCAATTCAAAATACGATGTTTGAACTCAAAATTTTCACTCAACTATTGCGCGGTTAAAGAAATTTTTGATTTGTTCACGAATTTTTCCACATATCGCTTGTGAATGACAAAGACGAAGCATGTGACAACTCTTTAGTAATATTTCTGCTTCAGACTATCATAAGCCTGTGGAAGCATGATTTCATTAAAGTACTTATTACTTGGAATTACGTATCTTGGCTCTAATTCAGCTAAGAGCTCTATGAAGCCTTGATCTTCCACAATTGCAAAACGCTGATTATCCATAGCAATCATATTCATATTTTTTTATGAACTTTAATTGCTTTAGGGTCCGTAATGTCCCAGCTTTTCATACACTTATAATCATCAAGGCTAGTTTGCCTGATAGTTTCAAGCTTTCTTTTCTTCGGAGGTTCGGGTGTAGTACAACGTTTATCTTTGTCTAAAGATTAACTCTCACTGTGTGAAGTTTTCAATTGCTTGTGCATGAAGGAGGTAGTATAGGATTTAGACTTTCTACTTACTTTTTTTTATATTAGCTCCGCAGATATTGCATACTCCGATGGAATTATCTTGCAAACTTGTAGTAAAGTGTTGCCAGACTATTGAGGGCATTATTAATACTGGAAATGAAAAATAACTTTAGAATAATAATATAGTATTATAATAATAATAGAATTATAAAATTTTAATGCAGTGAACCTTAATTCTAAATAGTAATGTAATTTCACCGTTGTGTAAATCTTACTTTAATAAAGTAGTTAATAAAAGTCGTAATAGTTTTGTTCTTAAATTACGTTTTCAGTTGAATAAAACATTTTATGGATACAAAAAATAAACTGTTTTTTTAACTACTTTGCAAAACACGATACTACAAAATACAAACCGATGTATCTTTAAATAGTTATTAAGCTTATGCTCTTAAAAAGCTCAAGCTTTATTTATACTGACCTATAGAGTCAAATTCTTTTATTAAATTTAAAATTCATATACATTGTTGTTTAGCATTTGGACCGAATTAGGTTTTCGAGCAAACGTAAAAATCTTACATATATAGATAAATGAGAACGCTTATCAACAAAGCTTAGACTAAACGAATTAACTATGCATTTAATTTTTTTTGAGAGTCTAAAAAAGTGTTATATCATATTTTTGTACTGTGGGCAATTTCTAGGTAAAAATTGATAAGGCTTTTATAAGTGTAAAAAAACTTTATTTACTCAAGATTGAAATCATCAACTAGTTTAACATTTAGCGTTTGACAGCCAATAAAATAAAATTCAAAAAGTTTAAAGTGCTCTACCAAATCCAAAATTTCGGATTCGGCCAAATCCAAATGCAAATCTCATTTTGAAATTAGGATTAGGCCGGATTTAAATCCAAGTCAAAACGGCCGGATTCGTCCAAATCCGAGTCCGAATCTTGATTCGGTAGATCATTACTTTTAATACGTAATGAAATATTGATTAAAATCTTATAAAACTAATATTACAAAAGCTTTAACAAAATAGCATAATAATCGCTTTTTAATTTTTTAATTTAAAAAAAAAATTCTAAAAAACAGCTCAAGATATGTGTTGCAAAACCCTTCCCCACAAACTACGGTGGTTGGAAACGTTGAGTATTCACAAAGTTCGTTAAAAAATTGAAATTGAATTAAAAGTCTATCGAAGCTACAGATATAAAGTTTATAAAAAAAAGTTTACGAAAAATAAATGCTTAGCAATGTGTAATTACCAAAAATATTCAATGTTGATATTTATGTTAATTTTGTTTTATTTTTTCGAAAAGAAGGAGGTTAAAGTTTAATCAATGAAGTTTTTTAGATAATTAATTTAAACTATATCTTAATAGTTAAGTTATAGTAACAACAATATATACTGTATAACTTATTTTCAATATTTATTTAACAATTGAATAAAAAAGTTTACAAATAGAAACAAGCTTATTTAAGTTATAGTTTTTTAAAAAAAGATATAAAACTTAGTTTATGACTTTTTCCCAGTCATTTTCAAGTTTAGATACCTTACAAAATAAACCTTCTATTTTACTATTACGTTAATTTTTTATTGTTTTCTATAAGAGAAACTTGGTATAGTTTTCATGTTAAACAAAATGCCCAAAATGTAAAAAATAACATTTAAGTTTTATTACTGTGCATTACTTTTGTGCACAATGGAAAACTTTAGCATGTAGTTTATTTACTAAATGGGTATTATTTTAAAAACTTACTGAGTCCTAGTACTTTTTACATAGTTTTTGGAGATTAGTAGTTTCTATTTTAACAAGAAATTTATTATGAAACTAAGAAATAAACACTGCTCAAATGCTAATATGTTTTTCTTTTCATTTTTATGGAAATATAGTAAAGTCTTTTTATTGTTTAAAATATTTAAGCAGGGACTTAAAACGTAATTATTCAAATTAAACCAAGTTACCGAAAAATATTTAACAATTATACTTTTGCTAAGCGTGTAACATGTACATGATCGCAGGCAGCAGAACTTCTTTTTCTGGGCTGCATTAAATTAAAAAAAACTTAATTGCGGGCCGAAGATGATATCGCAAAGATTACTCGGAAATATCGTCTGATGATTGGTATATTTAGACACACACATGTATATATAGAATATTTAGTTTATTTATAGATTGAAATATAATAACTGAAAACTATGAGAAGGACTTTATTTAAACTAAAAAAGTAACAAAATTAAAAATAAAACAAAAATATGTTTTTAAACTTCAATCTGTATTGCTATTTAACACGTTTTTCTTAAAGATTATAGCTTTTGCAAAGTCATCCAATTTTTAAGGTTGTTTGCAAAGATCCTTTTTCATCAAGACAATTTTGGATTGACTAAACTCAACATTGTACCCGCATTTTCCGTAAAACTCCACCACGTCATCTGTGGAGTGTACCACACAACAATTAAATCCTCTTTTAAATGCCCAATTCTCAGCGGCCAACAGCATTCTCTTACCAAACTTTTTTCCTCTATAATCTTCTGATACTATCACTGAAAATTAAGAACTGTTATTTATTTAAAGTTAATCAGTTTATAAACAGTTGATCACTATAAAAAAAACGAAAGAATATTTAATAGAGATAATAACCTTTAGCGTTCTAACATTTTGAATTTAAACTAGTTATATATTTTGACTATGCTGTTGTAACTTTAAATGATATTTACACTAACATCAAGTTAACTTACCCAAATCGAACTAAACAGTATAGTTTGTTTCAATACATCTTTCCCAGTGTCTTTCTTCAACATCGTTAAAGTATTTCCATTTTTCGACAAGCACATGTCCCATTGTTTTATGAGGAATAACGGAAGTATCCATGTATGCAAATGAAGTTGGTAGGTGATCACAAGAATTTGCTAACGACTTCATTCTAAAGTAATAAAAATATAATTGACTATTGAACGGATAGAACTGTTCTGAACAAATAACTGACTTTACACTATATTAACAACAGTTTCAAATTATGAATAAGAGTTTCTCGTTTTAGAAAAAAAAATATTCATTTTAGATGTTGAAAGTATAACACAAAAGCTTAAATTTTATACACAATTATAACTAGAGTAAAAAAAAACAAACGAAAAAAAACTTCTGAACTTGATAGAAACTCACTTATTCCCAATGTATCCAGGAAACTCCATTTCTATCATTCGAAGGCAATCTTCACGAAATTGAGGTTGTAGTTTATGAATAGGAACAAGCTATTAAACAAAATATTAAAATTTTCTATTCAAAGTTTTAGTATTTATTTTGTTGTTTTTTTTTTAAGTTATACAATCAATGCAGACTGTTTGCTGTATATTAAAAAAATCAAGACACATGATTAAAAAAACTAGAAGTATTTCTTGGTTACACATCTATAAAAAGCAATACTAATAGTTAACTAAATTATTTTAAGCTAACAACTACTTATGTTAAAATTTTCAAAGTGTTATAGAATTACCAGAATTATACTGTAATACCATTTTAAATGTTCCAATTAAATCCTATGTGTTATATTATTTTGTTTTTTGTATCAATTTCATATCTCATAAAACTTTTTTGTTTTAAAAACAAAAATGTGTTCAGATACTAGGTTTGTCAACATTTTTGATTGCTTTGGACTAAGTAATTTTACAATTAACCTTAAGTTTGAAAATCTTAATTATTATCTAAGACCAATACAACTTTTAACTTCGCAACTTCAAATCTAGGCAATAATTTTTGGCAACTAAAGTGGCAACTATATCATCATGTGTTTAACATAAAAAATATTACATTTAAAATATTAACTTATACTTTCAAATCCGTTTTAAGTAGCTTGATTACGTAGAAATTAAAATTTTATTGTTGTTCTTTCTAACAAGCATGTTATGTTAAAAAAAAACTTTCGTATGTTAAATATATTAGATTTAAAGATGGTAATCAACTAAATATCTGATAGTTAAATTACTATTTTATTAACTAACTTCTAATTTTTTAGCTATTACTTTAAATAGAGTTTAGTTCTTCTTTAAAAGTAGAACTTACTAAGAGTGTTTTCTAAATAATGCTACCTGCGAGTAACTTTTTTAAATTGTGAAACAATATCGAGCTGTTAGTAGTTTGAACTGGTTTCAAATAGAGAGCTTAGCTAAATTGATTAAGTATGAGAATAACTCAGTATAATTTGTAAAGTTTAAAAATTAAGGATAACTTAAACAAGTTAATCTGTTAAAAACTTCATTAAAACTAGATTTCTAATGGTTAGTAAAACTAATTAAATATCTTTTAAGTTAATCAAATACTTTCAAAATGAATTAAGAAAAACTTAAGATGATTTAGTACTGTCCAAGACTCAGAATATCTTTTTAATGAAAAATTGGCAACCCTGACTCTTTCT
Organism: Thalia democratica; assembly: GCF_965202585.1. Taxonomy (NCBI): domain Eukaryota; kingdom Metazoa; phylum Chordata; class Thaliacea; order Salpida; family Salpidae; genus Thalia; species Thalia democratica. Next base: position 11,841,525 of record NC_139166.1, read on the forward strand.
TTTTATCATTAATAAATAACCACATCATTAATACCAAAAGTTTGTTAGCTGAAAAGTAAAAGAGTTTAGAAGTTTTAGATAAATACAAAATTTCAAACTAAATGCTTAATTCTTGGTAAAGGAATCTGCTTCTACAAAACAACATATGAAATTTTATATCATAAAACACATTATGAAATAAACTTATCATATAACAGAAAATGGAATCTGCTTTCACTAAGCCTTATTTATAACAAGCTGATTGCTGAAGTAACACAAACACTATCTCGTATATTTTTGTACCAGTCACTTGTATAAAACTAACGAAAAAGTTTTTTAAGGTGCACTTACCTTTATGAAAAAAAAGTTAGTAAAAGATAAGCTATAATTTATTTACTACTGCTCTAAAAAATGGTATTTTCTCGAGTCTGTACAAATTAGTACTATTTTCAGTTGTAAAAAAAGATATTTGATTATGTTTCAACAGCATAAACGGTTACACACATACATAATTTGCTTTTAAAAATAATTTAATGGTCACCCTTATCACTTAAAAAAGAATAAACCTAATGTTTATTTATTATTTTTAACATTTACTTCTACATTTTAATTGGGATATTTAAAAGGTGTTTAAAGTGCTTAAAATAATATTTGAAACATTAAGATGCTCTTTTTTTAATTCAGAAATTAAAAATTATAGGAAATTTAACTTAGAAAGGAGGAAATTAAAGAAATTACAAAAATATTTTATGATAAATTAAAAAAAAACCGATATATTATAAAACTTAGTTACTAAAATTTATTATAAAGGTAATAACACTCTGATTAATATATAATTTTTATGTGCTTTGTATTTTTTTTCTTTTTGAATGACAATAAAATTTTATTTTTCTATAATTTTTGCTAAAAACTATATATTTTTCCTTATATTTATGGTTTTTCCTAATTTAACTTTACTAAATATTAAAGTTTAATTTTTTCCAGGGAATCTATCCAGTCATTGTAGATTATACATATTGCTTAGAGTATACTAGTAATATTCTAAACTAAAAAACAGTATTTTAGTGTTTCAAATATTATTTTAAGCACTTTAAACACCTTTTAAATATCCCCATTAAAACAAAACACTTTAAAAAAACCAGTTGAACATTAATAGTAGTTTAAAACTTAATTTTTAGAACAAAATAAATTAAGTAAAAAGCTCCCTTGGAACCAAAACTTCAAAAGCCATAAAATAGTAGTTACTCAGGGCATAATTTTTGAAATAAAAGAATACAGTAAAAAAGTTTAAATTTCTAAAACACTTTTTTTAGGTAATTGTAAAAAACAAAAAGTATTTTTTTTATGTGGTTTTGTAGTTTGAGAAAATTATGATACTAATTTTCAAGGTTAAAAGTCATTGCAAACTTTTGTTTTATTTTCTTTCAATTCAGCAGCCTGAAAAAGTTACTTGCATTTGCAATAATAAATAAAACCAAGACAAATATTATACATTTAATGACAAAATATTAATTACAATAAAATGTCTTGTAAAACAATTAGAAATTTTTAAAATTTATTTTATCCCTTTAAAATATTTAAATTAAAAATTTAAAGTCAAAGCATCAATTGTACTTAAAAAAATGCTTTGATCACAAATTTAAAATATTATACTTTGAAATATAAATAATAAGCTCTTAAAAACAAGTTTTTATAATATTTATAAACTAATAATATTACAGTGCACTGTTCAGTTTAGCCATTAATAACACAAAAATAACTATTTCTGAGAAATGCACAAAATGTTTTCTGTTTTAAATTAGAATGACATGCTTGATTGATTGTAAAAGAATTTTCTGGTAAAGATTTAACAGCTATAATATGTGTATAGAATATGTATAAGATTTTGAGCTAATATTTAAAGATATTATATACCCACTCCACATGTAATAATTTAATCAACTATTTCAAAAAATTAAATAGCTTAAATGATGATTGCTTAAAATGTTATCATTTTTTATCACCCTAAATAGGCTAACTCAGGCTAGTATGAAATATTTAAAAAACCAAGGATAACTCAGACAAGTTATTTTATCTATTTTCTGATACTTTTAATATTTTTCGAAAATCTGAATCTAGTTTTTTCTATATAATTAAATTATATTAAATTTTACTGCACTACAATTTTTTTTGTGCTTTTATGAATTTCGATTTCATTATACAAGTAGTTTAAGCATTCTAACAATCTTACTACTTCAATAAATAGTTTAAGTATAAGTATCTTATGCTTATAATTCTATCTAAATAAACAGCAGCTTAGGTTCAATCAACACTTCTCACTAATTAGATTCATAGTAAAAACTTAATATACATTTGATAAATCGACTTTATTAATGATCAAGTCATTCTTAACTTTAGCATAAGTAACTGTCAAACGATATTGTTATGAAAGCGCGTTAAGTCAGTAATTGCCAGGCCCATGTACATCTTAGTAACAATATCTGACCGATCAGTTCAGTATACCATAAAAAATAACGGAAAGATGAACGGAAAACACAAACTTTTTTAATGTCCTATATTTTTATTGAAGTTAAAGTTTATCAGCGAAAATAAGTTAGTTCTCATTAAATACGATTTTAAAAGCTCTTTTTTTTTCAATTCAAAAAACTACTCGATAATTTTAAATGAAAAATTTTTATTTTAAGCTTTTTGAAGAAGAAAACAGTTCAAGTTTTAACGTTAAGTTTTAATCCTCAAATTAAATTAATAAGAAATTATGCTTATGTTATACTATTTATTTGCAAACGAAATTGTAAACAAACTCTAAAGAAAATCAAAGACTAAAATAAAAGCATGAATTTTCCATTTCAAATTCATTTATTAATCTTGCTTGCTCCAGCAAATCGAATGTTGGTTGCGCATGTCTTCTACGATGGGCTTCTTCTCTCAACCGTTGATTTTCTGCTGGTATTCTTAGTGGTGTTGCACTATGAAAAATTTAAATACAAACAGTTAATTATTTGTTTTCATTAGCTTATATGGAAATCACGTCGAGTTATGATAAATAATCAGTAACTTTCAAAGACTATATTAAATCTTTTTTAACTTAATTTAAATTAAGCTAAGTTGATATGGAACAGCTTTAAAGGTCCTAGATAGCTTTATTTCGTTAAAGATAATAAAATAAGAAAACCTTTCTTTTAAAAAGCAGACTATTTTCGCATAAAAAATAAAATTATACTTTTTATTTCAGTCAAGTTCACTTTTTATGTAATAGTTTACTAAATTAGTTTGACAAAAGATAATGTTTAACAATCTGAAAAATTGTACAAAGTTCTACAACAAATCATTTTTTATATTCAACTCTTTTTGAAAGGTGATCATAAGTTTGCTCATTAGCAACATTTCCCCCAAAGCTCTCCTTGACGATTTGCTCCTTGTTTTTAATAGTTTTTTGTTCTTTGTTCCAATCTCCGAAAGTTTCCTTTTGACTTTCTAAAATCTCATCAAAGATTGAGTTCGTTTGTTCTAAAATATATTTAGGGTTACGTTGTTGCTGAGTTTATCATTTTTTTTATAGAAGTAATCTATTTATAATAAGACACTTAATTCATCATTCATTTTTAGATTAACGTGTGCTAGCTATTTTATTGAAAATGGAAATGACTATGTTAAGTTATTTGAATAATTAAAACATACGTTTAAAATTTGTTGTATTGATTTTGCTTGCTTTCACTTCTTTGATATCTTTCACATGTTTATCGCACACCTGTTTAGAAATTTTACGGATTTAAAATGCACACATATGTTTTGATATACTAAATATTTTATATGGTTCTTTATTACAATCCTAAAAAATTATATGAAAATTAAAAAAAGTGAGTTTTAAAAGTGCGATTAATAGTTTTTCGAGATCTGAGTTTATCATTTCTTTTTTTAATTGATGCTAAAATAACAAAAAATTTAATTACTATTATTAAAGGAACCTAAACTTTTTCAAGCATATAAAACATTTGTTTTTTAAATTGTTTAATATGATATTAGAATAAAATTTTTAAATTGACAAAAAACACTTTACTTTTATAGTACCATACTTTATAACTATATTCTAAAAGTTGTAACAATGCACAGAATACCTATACTGTAATATATACTGTAAAGACTTTTAGTGTTGGGTGCTATATATATATATATATATATATATATATTTATATATTAACTGTGCTCTTTATTTAATGCTTAAACTACCTAGTAAAATTATTCGCATCCATTTTTTAAATCTAAACTAAATTTACGAAAGTAACTTTATCTACCTTTTTAGTCTCTTCATCGTTGCGGGGTAACTCTTTTAAAAGTGTTTCCTTGTTTGCTTCATTTCCATCAGTCATTTTTTCTGGTAAAACAGCAAGTGTAAATCCCAAAGTGGTTTTTTGATCGCTAGCAGGCACTTTTGGAAGATTAGAGGTTCTGTTTTGTTATAATCAATAAGAAATATGGAAAAAGCTTGTCACTTAGAACATAGCTAAGTTAGTAGATACATTCGAATAGTATCTAATGAGTATCTTTAGTAAAACGAAGCTAATTATTTTTTGTTAAGTATGTTGCAACTTTAAGTTGTGTTTAATTACCATTAATTAATAGCTAATTACTATAAACTTTTGTGAGTTTTATTAGGTTAATTGGAAAGCAAAAGGCAGCAAAAAGGTCGAGTTCTTAAACTTAAACTACTCAAGAATAATAAAGAAAGCTAGTATAATAAATAATCAGTAACTTACTACAAATTATCCTAAACATTTTTAAATTTGAATCGAAATGATCTAAATTGCCATAGAACAGCTTTAAACGGACCAATTTAGCTTTATTTGATGAAAAGATTGAAAAAATAAACCTTGCTTTCAAGAGGCAGATAATTTTTTTGTCAAACATATAATTCTACTCTATCAAACTCTATCAACTGTAAAGAGCTAGTTTATTTAATAACTAGATAAATAAACAAATAAATAAAAATGTCCTAAAGTAGTTTTAAAGTTATACAGAGTTTCCAAAAATATTATTTATACAAGCTTAAACTCACTTTTGAAGTCGATTAATAGTTTGCACATTTCTATCCGTGTCCACTTTATTTATTCTGTTATGCGGTTTGTGCTGTAAGTGATGAGGACTTACTCTCTTATTTCCACTTAATGTACTCCTTTTTTTTATTAAAGCATTCTCGTTTGGATTTTTTCTGATGATCGTTTTGTCTGAAGTTCTGTTTTGTAATAAATCATCAAAAATTATAAAAAATATTTCATTTAGAACATAGCTAAGTTAGAAGATACGTCTAAATAACGTCTAATGAGTATCTTTATTAAAATTAAGGTGATTGTTTTTTTAAATCGTGGTAACTTTAGTTGTGTTCAATTAAAATTAAATTAAAAGATTAATATTACATATTTTTGTGAGGTTAACAAAGTTCGTTGTAAATGAGTTACGTTTTTATGTCTATGCACCTAGTAAAAGCCTTAACGTTCTCAAACTGTTATTGTTTTTTGTATTGGCTATCAATTTATTTTATTAATTTAAATCTTAAGTATTTAAATAAATTAAATTATACATAATTTTGAAACATGACTTTTGATTTTATTAACATGTGTTTACATCATTGTACATCCGTTGTTTATGAAATATAATTTGTTTAGTTTTATATAAATGATATGTCTTACTACATATAAAATAGATTCACTACCAAATAAGTAATAAGTCAATTGATTGCTTACATTTACACTGATTACAAATTAGTTAACAAGTTATATAAAAAGTTCTAGTATTTATAATTTCTTAAAAACTTATATACAATGTTATTAAAAAACAATTAAGGTCCAATAAATAAACTCGCTTGTTGAATATTTAAATCACTAAAAGATCATATATGCTCATCTAAAACCATTAGAAAACCATATTAACTAGAAATAAACCATCTACGAATACAAACTATATAAATCAACTATGGTTTTACATACAAACATGACAAAAGTGTGAACTTACTGAACCTACAGATGAGTTTATATTCGTTCGACTTTTAAACGGACCTTTTAAAACTTAAAAAAAAGTTAGATTTAGAGTTTAAATTTATAAATAAAGTAAAATATTTAATTAGTTTATTCAAAATGTTTACCTTTTTGAACTTTGCGATATATTTTTCGATCTCATGAAGTTCTTCTTAAATCTTTCAAGTTCTCTATGGTTTTTGTTGTACGAACTTTTTCTTGCTAGCTTTTGAGCTGAAGAGTCTAAAATAAAAATCAGAATCTTAACTATTTGTACTGACTTTTCTTGTTGACTTACAATTAAACATAAATTCTGATGTTTGTTCCTCTTAAATATAAATTGTTGTTCTTTTAAATTATTGATAACAGAAACAAAACTTACAGTTTGCAGATTTTTTGTTGACGACGTTATGATACTTTTTAGTTTCTTTTTTGATTGGTCTGGTTGTTTTGTTTTGAGAGTGAAGAGGTTGACTACTGGAAGCCTTTAAATCTACTTCACGACTCTGTTTTTTTTTTGTGATTTAATTTTGCTTTTGAACTAACTAAGTCATTTTGTGCAGAAGTTTTTTGATTAATCTATACAAATTTTTAGTAAAAAGCAATAAACATATTATTTTTATATATAACTTATATAGAACATTTATATAATATTCTATGTGTTAAACCTAGAACAAAAGATGAAAGATACTTTTGTTGAATGTTTGATTGTACAAACAACAACAACTCTATATTCATGAATATAGCTTTTGATAAAAAAACTTACCTTGCCTACGTCTAAAACGTTTTTTTTTTCTTTCTGATTTTCAATGGCGGTAATTTCTGTTGACCTTTGTCACAGTTACTTTCATCAGACTCGATATCTTCTTCAAAATAACTTTTTGTAGCAGCGATAGACCTTTTTGGTCGTAAACTAGGTATCTCTAAAAGGCTGTAAAGATTTTTCGTGGAAATAATTTTTAAAAATAAATATAAAAATATTAAAACTTGCTAGCAATAAAATTTAAACATATTATAGACGTAAAAATGTTTAACTGCAAAAATAAACACAAACTATGTTTATTAAATAAATGGCTTTTTTCTATAAATTGTACATTTGTTTCAACATAAGTTTTACTTTTTAGAAGTAATTTGAATAACTAGATTTAAAGCTTTAGAGAACTCGTAGTTTATATTTTTTTATATAGCAACATTTATTTAAAATCTGTCATATAATAAAAAACTAACCTTGTTTTATTTTTTGTTTTCGGCAAAAATTCTTCATCTGACGAATCAAGTTTTGCAATTGGTGTTTTTTGGTTTGTCTAAAGAAATATAAAAGTTACAAAAATTGTTTTGATGTTTATAAAATATAGTATAATTATGTTTTCCTTACTTGAAACATGTTAAGTTTGCATTTTACTGTAATAAGCATTTTTTTTAATTCAAGCAAAGTATTCCAAAAATAAGTTGAAGCATAACTATTTAGTATTTAATTTCACAAAAAAGAAATGGTTTTATAACATAAATAAAAATATAACACATTGTTTACAGTTCTTTTAAATCTTATTATTGGCATTAAATATATAATATTAACTATAGAATTAAAATTATAAATTCTCACTTTTGTGGAGCTGCATTTACTTCTACTCTCTTCTTTTGATACCAGCTCACTAAGTTGTGTCATTAAATATTCTTGAAGTTCAAGAGCCATATCGACTATTTAGTATCCGGGCTGTTTTTTAACATTAGGTGTGAAGTTTTTTAACCTATTTTTAATAAAGAAAATAAAAAATTTAATTGTAGAACATATGTTTCAACATCGAATAATCAAGTAATATGTATTAAGTCTATAGAAAACAAGAAGCAACACTTAGTTATTATTGTATTATTATACATTGGTTTTATTAATGAGCTATAGTATTTCCTTAGAACAAAAAAAAAATAAAACTTACAGAAATGTACTCGTAAGAGTTTTTGAACATCAATTCAAAATCTGCTAAACATTCGTCAGCAGTTTTGTACATGTTGTTGTCCAGTTTTTTCTTTATATCTCCTATGCACATTGGCTTTTTGATGACTTTAAAGTAGTCCCGTAAAACATTTATTACTATATTAGGTGATATTTTATAGTGTAATTTTTAGTTATTAACACCACCTAATCTTAAAATTAAATACACGTAAAAATTTTAAAAAAGAACACTTACAACAAGTTAAAACCAAAACTATAAATAAAAAGTCGGCAAAACTTATGACTATTTCAAAGTATACTATTTTAAACATGTAAACTGTAATGGTTATTTTTTGTTCATTTTTGTTTGTTATCTTGATATAGAATCATCAATTATTAATTAGCTTTATAAAGTTTGAATTGAAAATTATATTGTTATCACAAGTTTTTTAAAATCAACTAAGATAAAAAGTACAAGTTAAATCTAAAAGAATAAAACACAAACAGGTGCTCTAAGTTGTTATTCAGTAATATAATGCCAGTTTTAAATTGACTTTAAGGAGTCAAACTTAAAAATTAATCAAATCATCGTTAAAACCTTACATGCAATGATTCTTATTATTATGTAGGCAGTTATTTACATTGGTTTGACAAAATAGTTGTTTTTTTAGAGAACTAGAATATACTTGAAATTAACAAAAAACAAGAATATTATTTATCGGTACAAATTTTTATGAATATTCAAAATCATTAACTAATTACTATTTAAATACTCCACAGAAACTTACCTGTCTATCTTGCACATTCGGATCAACAGGGTCATGAAGTGGCCGGTTCATTGCGTGAAGGAGCATTCTAGGAATTATTTCTTTTTTGATGGATTCAAGTTTGTAACACATATTTAAGTTTATTATTATGCTTCTGTTAATTGTAATTTGGTGTCAGTTGTATGTAAACTATGGAGTTTAGTTAGCAAAAAAAAATTTGAATAAGACACACTCCTAGTAATTTTTATCCTCAATGAATATATGATTGTAAAAAATGTGTAAGCTTACTATTGTGCTCTTGTTAGTTGTTACCAAGTATTATTGTCGTGTAAACCATTAAGTGTTCTTATAATAATAAAACTAAAATATTAATAAAACACATTTAAGGTATTATGTTGCTCGTGATAAATTCAAATTTGTGAGATATGTTTAAGCTTATTCTAAGTTACCTAGGAGTTGCTACCTAAGTGAATTTCTCCTTTCAGATTATACAAATGTCTATATAAGAAATCCTTAGGAGGCACTCCTAACATAATCTTTGTTTTAATTATCTTCCTATAAAAAACATTATTGCCATTTTTATAATAACCTTTAAAATATTTTACTTTCTTTAACTTTTTTTTTTTAATAATTTTATTTGTCAAAATTTAAAAATAAAATAGAAATAAGAAAATATTAAAAGAATTAAAAGTGGTAAAAAGATACTCTAAATTAAATATATATGCGTTAATAAAAATACCAAGTTTTATGTAATTTTTTTTACATTTATTTCGTATTTAATACAAATTTTTCGTTTAAAAAATAAAAAGTATTCTAAATACTAGGTTTGTACATTACTTTGAGTGTTTAGGAATAAAATTAGTTAACAAAAAATCTTAATATCTTATTGTACACCAACTTAACATTTAACATTGCAACTTCAAATCTAACTCTAAATTTATTTTGTGTATAAAACTACCGTCTTTAAAATAAAATAGTTTTTTAAGCATAGCATTTTGAATATTTTTTCTCGTTTTGAATCAGTTTAATAAAAAACCACAAATATCTCTATGTATGTTATGTGACAGTATATACTTTACAAGTATGAAAAACTTAATGACAAGTATAAAATTCACTGCTAATATACATCAAAACCAGTCTAACTTAAAAAAGAATTGAATCAGAAAAGAAAATAAATTGTATTTATTTTCTTATTTTTTTTAACTTTAATCTTTTATATGTTTCGGTTAGGTTGGTTAAGGAAAAGGCTATTAATAAACTACCAACCAACAAAAGCTTTGAAAAATTTGTCAAATCATTTTTTTTTTCAATCTAATTTTACAATTTTATTTCAGCTAAGATTGACTTTTAAATAAAACTTTATGAATTCATTAGATAAGTAAATAATTATTCTTATATATAACCTTTAAATCAAAAAAAATCACAAAAATATAACTCGAAAACCAGGAATTGGTTCTTAGAAGAATAAAAATTAAATGTTCTAAAGTTAAGTTAGTTCAAGTGTTGTTAGAAGAATAAAACTAAAATATTAATAAAACACATTTAAAGTTTTATGTTGCTCTTGATAAATTCAAATTTGTGAGATATGTTCAAGCTTATTATAAGTTGTCCAGGAGTTGCTACCTAAGTGCATTTCTCCTTTCAGACTATATAAATATTAAGCTAACAAATTCTTAGGAGGCATTCCTAACATAATCTTTTTATCAATTATGTTCCTATAAATAACATTTTTTCCTTTAACTTTTAGTTTCCTTTTAAATATTTTACTTTCTTTTTAATTTTTTCAATTAAATTTCTTTTTTAATATTTAAATATAAAATGAGTTAAGGAAATTAAAAAAATAAAGTGCAAAAAAGATACTCTAGTTTTCATATAAATGTGTTAATAAAAATTCTAATTTTTATATAAATATTTTTTGATTTATCTTGTATTTTATACAATTTTTTTTTTGCTTGAAAAATAAAAAGGGTTCTTAATTCTAGGTTCGTACATTATTTTGAAAGTTTGGAATAAAATTAATTGACTCTAAATGTTTTATTGTAAACCAACACAACTTTTTACCTTGCAATTTCAAATTTAACTCTAATTTTATTTGTATTTGAAACTACCGTCTTTAACATTAAATATTTTATTAAGTAAAATATTTCGAACTTTTTTTTACGGTCTTATATAATTTTTTAAAAAACCACCAATGTCTGTATGTATGTTATGTGACAGTATATATATTCAAGTATGAAAAACGTAATGACAAGTATAAAAATCATCGCTAGTTTACGTCAAATTCAGTTAGATCTAAAAAAGTTGAATCAGCAAAAAATAATAAATTGTATTTCTTATCTAATTTTTTAAAATTAAATTTTTTATACGTTTAGGTTAGGTTGGTTACGAAAAAGGTTACAATTAAACTACCAATTAACAAAAGCTTTAAAAAAGTTTGCTAAATCATTTTTAAAAATTAAAAGATCATCGTAAAATATAACTTGAACAACCTTGAATTGGAAATGTTTTATCAAAAATTTTTAATTAACATAATAAAACCTAGAAATTTTATTTAACATGCATCAAAGTTAGTGAAATTAAAAAAATTGTAATTGTGGTGAAAACAACAGTAGCTAAATGATAATAATTAAGCTACTACAAACTGTAAATTCTTTAAATGGATTTTATAGAACCAAATGTTCAGTAAAAAAACTTTTTTAAAACGGCTTATAAGTTATGCAACTTTAGTTACGTTTAGGCACTACTTGGATTTTAATAGGATTATATTTATCAAGCTCTAAATTTAGTTTATCTATATTTTATTACAAACTAATAAGAGCTAATTCCTCGCATGAGTTCACACAACTAAACATAATTAAAAGGTTTTTGTTTTACAAAGATATTGAGATCTTAACAGGAAAGGTAGAGTAAACAATTTTATTTTTATAATTAGTAAACATAAATTTACAACAAATTAATTTTTAAGCATCATAAACCAGAGTAACAAAATTTTATAATGTAACATTTTTTCATAAAAACTATTAGGTCGTAAAAGTCAAAGGTAAAAGTTTTTAAATATAAGGAACATTTTAAACAGTTTTTAAACTGCTTATTGCCAACTGTCGTTTTTTTAAAAGAAAGAAAATTATATAATAGATTGATTAGTTCAACTGATAATGAATTTTGTATCAAATTAACTTTATTATAACATATCATACTTATGTGTGAAATAACAGTTAATAATTTACTTGCACGCTTTTCAAAGCTACTTAAAGCATTATGATTAGTATGTTATAAAATGTATAATTTTATGAAAAATATAATCAAATTAAGTTAAAAGGTTAAGTTATAATACTTTGTTGATTTATTTGCTAATCGCGTTAGTTAATTAAATTAACAAATTTTAAGACTGTAAATTTAGTACCCTTTTCTAAATTAAAATGAATTTTAAATTTAATCTAAGTTTTTGAATTTTAATTATTATATTTAATTACTAGTTGTTTAATTTCTTTGAAAAACGTAAAAATTTAAATTTTTAGTTTTAGTAAAGGTATTTTTTTATTTTTAGGTAGTTAAAATTTTCAGTTAAATCTTCATTGGCAACTATATCATGATGTTTTTCACATAATAAAGATTACATATAAAATATCAAAATATACTTTCAAATCTGTTTTAAGTAACTTGATTCCGTAAAATTTAAAATGTTGTTGTTGTTCTTTCTAATAAGCATGTTTTGTTATAAAAATACATTTTCGTTTGTTTATTTAGAATTGTAGATAATAATCAACAAGTTTTTGATCGTTTAATTACAACTTTATAAACAAACTTCTCGTTTTTTGGTAATAATTTTGAATAGAGTTTAGTTCTTCTTTAAAAGTAGAACCTACGAAGTAGTTTTCTTAATAATTTTACCCAGCCAGTAATTTTTAAATTATAAAATATTATCTAGTTGATACTAGTTTGAACTGATTTTAAATACAAAGGTTAGATAAATAGATTAAGTTTTTCTTAATTTGATTACTTAATTACTTAATTTAATTAATAACACTTAAGTACTTGAAGACTTAATACTTAAATAATGAGTTTTCTTAGGAGAAATAACTAAAAGGCGTAATTATTTTGGAATTAATTTTTTAAAGCTATAAAATAAAATTTTAATAACTTTTAAAAACCATGCTACCTGATTCATTCTATATATATAATAGTTTAGCTTTTATATAAGCAATTTTATCAACAATATATTTTATTTTTTAAATATAAATAAAATTATTCTATAATAATAGGAAACAAAATGATTACAGAAACAAAATTTTTTTCAAAGTTGATATAGTTTTTTGTAATTTTGTTTCATTATAACAGATAGGCTAACTCATTCTAGTTTGAAGTATTTTGAAAACTCAGAATAACTCAGTCTAGTTTGTGATGCTTAAATAAGGATAACAAACTATATATATATATAGAATATATAGGATAATTTAAGCAAGCTTATATGTTGATAATTTAATCATCAAACTAGATTTCTATTGATTTGAAAAAACTTATTTAGATAATTTTAAAGTTAATCAAATATTTAAAAAATGAACTAAAAAGAATTTAAGATGACTTAGATTCATATCATTTTTCCAAAAGTTTGTAAGTTCAAAAGTACAAGAGTTTATTCATCACAGTTGTAAAGAAATATGGTATTTTTCTAAATATAGATAATTTAGTATTATTTTCAGTTGTAATAAAAGAAATAAAAAAGACATTTTAACAATTCAAATTGTCATATATTTATTCTATTTGCTTTTAAAATTCATATATTAATTACCCATTTCATTTTAAAAAGTCTAAAACCAATTGTTTTAGTGCTTTATCATGATTTTTTCTCAATTTTTTATTTATTTTTTGTAAGGAGTTTCCAAAGTTTGTAGGGTATGGATTGTGGTACACTTAATTTATTGACCCTTCCGGTTTTAATTAAACCCTACGTTATCAAAATATTTAGAAATACTAGATGATATTTTAGCTACTTTATATAAATCAGAGAAGACTATTTTAGTGATTTATCTTTAATAAAAAGAACCATGGAATTTCAATATTTTATTAATAAAATATAAGTTATTTTTTTGAATAAATTAGAACAAATAAAACTTTATAATAGTTTATGTTTAAAAGTAAAATACTGTAAAACTTTAAATAATGTGAACTATAAAACAATGAAAGTGTCTAATAGTAGCTTTTAGCAGTACCTTAATACAAGGTCTAGGTCTTATCTAGAATAATCCCAAAATAGTCATAACATTGTGTTAAATACTTGTGTTCTGGTTGAATAGTTTTGTGACATTCAATATTACGACACTCAATAGCTTTAAAACAGGGGAAAATTAAATGATAAACGCGTGCCATTACAATTTGATTCGAAAATATTTAATTTGTAATTTTTTCCAGGGATTCAGACGAGGCTTTACAAATGATGAATAAAACTTAGAGTAAACTAGTAATATTCTAGACTAAAAATAGTCTATTAGTATTTAAAACTTTATTTTAAACACTATTAAGTTCTTAAAAACTTCTTCATTAAAAAAAACATACTTAAAAAAGAATTAACAATTTCTTGCGTTTTGTTATAACATTAAATAAAATCTAAGGAATCACATAATTTTGAATACAAAATATAAGATACAAAAATAACACCTTGTAAAAGAAGTGTAAATTTATACAATTTAAATTTTCAGCGTTAAAGGAAGTCTGAATTAATTAGTTTAGAATTAAACGATCAATTGTACTAGAATGCTTTGACCACATTTTACATATATTTTTTTGAATAATAATAAACTGTTTTAAACTGTTTTATATGGAACTTATCAACTAACAATTTTACTGTACACTGCAACTAACAGTACAATGTACAAAGAGTTTGTTTGTTTCAATTTAAAATTTCATGCTTGATTGATTGTATAATAACTTTTCAGTAATAAATTCACACTTATGGTATGTGTAATGAAAATATTCAAGATTTTTATTAAAATTTGTCTAAAACCTGTCCACAGGTAATAATTTGCTTTAACAAAACAAAAGATTTAAATAAATTAAATGCTGATTACTTACATATATAGTGTTTGTGTAAGTTGATTTGAAATAGTAAAACAACTTCATATACTTGCAGTTCTAAACCAATACGCTTGATAAAGTTTTTAGTGAAAACTATTAAAATTAAGGTTATGTTTAAGCTAATAATGTACCAGGCTTTCCCATAGTTAGCTGTTTCAGAAATTTTTGTGGCTATAGGCTGCAAAGGGGTAAAAAGGGGGTCGTGAGTAGTTATTCGAGAAATTCTCGGGGTAGTAGGCCGCAAAGGGAATCGTGGGTAGTAAAGGAGTCTCAACGGGACCATCATAATTCAAATCGTTCATTTGACATTATGAAGTTTACAGTAAACCGCTAAAAAAATATTTAAATGTAATATTAAAACTTGTACTAGAAAATCAGAGTTGATGGTGAAGGGCAAAAAAATGTTTTCTGAGTATTAATCGCCAGTCTTTTAACTTTATAATTAATGTTTATATTTTTTTATTTTTATTTGAACATGTTAATACTTGAGTTAAACCGTGCCAAAGACTTTTTAAGATAAAATTTTTTAAGTATGTATTTTTTTAATTTTTATACAATTATCTATTTAAACTTTTGACCTTCTTTATAAGCTCTTTTTTGATTGAAAAGTGACCGAAAGTAAAATGACTTTTAATAAGTTCAAAAGTAAATTTAAAATAAAAATGACCTTTTAAAGTTCAAAACTTAAGCTATTTTAAATAAATGAATTATATAATTAATATAAATTTATATTAATTATAAAAATACAAAAAGTAGCTGTTCATTGTTTTATGTGGTTTTGAGATTACGGAGAATGGTAATGTTAATTTTTAAACAGAATTCACAAACTTATATTTTTTTATGAATCAGTTCAATAGCATTTATATGTTATTTGCATTTAATAATGAAATTAAACGAAATCAAGGGAGTTATCATAATTTTGAAGACAAAATATAAGATACAAATATTATACATTGTAAAAGAAGTATAAATTTATAGAATTTAATGTTTCAGCGTTATAAGAGGCCTGAAATAATAAGTTTAAAATTAAACGATCGATTGTACTAGAATGCTTTGACCACAATTTGCATATTTTTTCTGAAAATCAAATAATAAACTATTTAAAACAAATTTTTATGGAACTTATCAACTAACAATTTTACTGTACACTGCTACAATACCGTACAATGAACAAACAATTTGTCTGTTTCAATAAAAAATTTCATGCTAGATCGATTGTATTATAATTTTCTAGTAAAAAATCCACAACTATTGTGTGTGTAATGAAAATATTCAGGATTTTTATTTAAAAATATTGTAACCCAGTCCACAGGTATTAATTTACTTAAAAAACAAAAAAATTTAATGAATTAAATGCTGATTACTTAAAATTTATAGTGTTTGTGTAGGTTGATTTGAAATAGTAGAACAACTTCATATACTTGCAGTTCTAAACCAATACACTTGAGAAAGTTTTTGGTGAAAACTATTAAAATTAAGGTTATGTTTAAGCTAATGATGTACCAGGCTTTACTATAGTAAGCTCTTTGAGCAGTTTTTGTAACTATAGGCTGCAAAGGGGTAAAAAGGGGGTCGTTGGTAGTAAAGAAGCCTCAATGGGGCCAACAGACAATAATCTAAAGCTTGCACTTGACATTCTGAAATTTACAGTAAATTGAAAAAAAAATCTTTAAGAGTATTATTAAAACTTGTATTAGAAAATCGGAGTTGATAGTAAAGGGCAAAAAAAAATGTTTCCCGAGTACTTAAAGGCAGTTTTATAACTTTTGAAAAATTGTACTTTCCTACTTGCGCTGGTTTAGAAATTTAGGGGACCAAAAGCTGCAAAAAGAGATGGGGCCATAAGTCCATTAATTAAAACTTACACCAGATTTTCTTTAGTTGAAATGAAGAGCATAAAATTGAGGTCTTAGGCGTATTTGATATTTGTATTTAAGAGAGGCCATAGCTTATTTTGTTTCGTTTGCTTTTGAAAAAAAATTTATACAATAGGTTTTAAGGATAAACTAAGTTCTAAAAAAAGTGTATAATAAGGTTAAAAACCACGACTAAACTAAAAATAATTACTCAAACTTTTTATATGAAGTATCCTTAAAAATTAAGCCAACCATTTTGTAATTTTAGTTTATAGTTGTCTCTATCATTTATGTGTAACTTATAACAAGAAAACAAACAAAATAATTGTATAATAGTCATACAACTGATATGTAGAAACAACTTTAACAGAAATCGTTTAACACACTATTATAAAATTAAAATGTTTTTTTATTAAAAAAAAGCCTTTAAAACATTGCAAACTTAAACTTCACAAAGAAAAATAAATAATAAATATTCATATATAATTTTTTTTATTTTTTAACTCAGATTAATTTAATATGTGAAATAAACAGTATTTGAAATTTTTAAAAGTTAAATTATATTCAAGCCTAACTGCTAGTAAAAAACTTTTAAAATTTTGAATGTTGTGGTTTATTTCTAAAAAAATTATAAACTTTACTTATTTAGCTTTAATATCTAAGTAAATGGACATATATATATATTAATTTATTTTTAAATTTCAAATTTATTGAGAAAAATTATGTAAAAAGACTCTAAAATAACAAGATCACTTAAGTATTAAAACAAATTTCAACTGTATCATTTTAAATTTGTTAATAGAACTTTAAACCTAAGATTGGTTAAAATTTTTAAGTATTAAAGTATATTAATTTAATTCAATTTGATTACAATAGATTTTAAAAATATAATTCTAACTGAAATAATTAAAACACTGTGGGTAACATATTTTTCTAAAACAAAAGCAGTAATAATAAATTTAATAAAATACTTTCTGTAATCAATTTAAAATATCTGTAATTGAAGCAATTTAACCCAGTACAATTTAAATATCTAACAATTCCAACAAAGTTAATAAACATATTTTAAACAGTTTGTAATTAATCTTAGTTAAATAGTACACTGTTGTCAATTAAATATTTAGAATAAAGCAAAAAAACACAACTTAGTGTTAACTACTACATTTTTTCAAGTAAAAAATATTCTTACTATTAATTATTTATGTAAATTAACATTAAACTACAGCTTATCAGAATTTTATAAAGAAATTTTTAACTTTTTTTATTGGATTTCTTTATTTTTTTAACATTTTCAATTTTCTGCAAAGAAATTTTTTCTAGAAAATAGTTTACTAATACTTTTTTATTTTCGTATAAACTCAGACTGTCTTCTTTAAGTATTTTTTTAAGTAGCTTAAAATAAAAATAAACTTCCCATAGTTTTTAATCTTTTAAAGAACAACTTAAAAATCTTAAGGAAAAAGAGAATTTTATAAATAGGAAATGCTGTCTGTAACAGTTATGCTTACTTGATTATTTTTATACTAAAATTAACTATGCAAGTTCTTTTTTAGATAAAATGTTTAAAGATTTAATTTTCAAATTTTTAAACAGTACTTATCTATTTAAACTTTTAACCTTCTTTATAAGCTGTTTTTTGACCAAAAAGTGACCGAAAGTAAAATGACATTTTATAAGTTCAAAAAAAATTAAGATTTAAAATGACCTTTTAAAGTTCAAAAATTAAGTTATTTTAATAAATGTTTGAAAATTTTTTAAAACTTTTCATTTTTTAAATTATGTTCAAAAATTCCAAAAATCATTTAAACAAGCTTTTACAATTTTCTAACATAAACCATTTTTTTAAAACATCTAATTTTAACCAAGGGATGAATAACACATAACCATTAACTTTTAGTCACCTAGCACTTTGTTAAAAGTATCTCGATTCTCGACTTGTATTTGTTTTATAATCAGATATCTTTCTTATATACTATTAAAATTTAAAGTATTTCAACAAAAATTTAATTGCAAAATTTGTCTAAATTATTTGTGAGTAAGAAGTGTAGCTAGTCTAATTACTTTTATGATAGTTTTATATTTTACCGTTATGTTTATGTATAATCCTAAATAAAAACTATTTGTCATTCGGTGAGATAACTTATCTATATAAATCAAACTTAATTTTAATTAAATTATTTTTTAAACGAAATGATTTTTTGAATTAATTTTATTCTTAATTTTATGTATCATTTTGTTTAAGTGGGCTAGGTATTGATGCCTGGGTCCATCGTATTGACAATAAATTTGCAATTAAAGTAAACGAGGAAACAAAACATTTTATTACAAATTTTAGTCCTTACTATCATCTATAGATGCAATTTATAAGCTTTTAGTTTCTTCTGATAAAAGATGAAAGTAGGACTAATTTTTCTAAAAAATATTTTCTTTGCTCGATTACTATAATTGCAATTTTATTGTCAATACGATGGACCCAGGCATCAAAACCTAGGCCACTTAAACTGAAAGATGTATAAAATGAAGAATAAAAATTACTCGAATAGTTCATTTTGTTTAAAATGTAATTTAATTAAACTTCGATTTGATTTAATTAGAAAAGTTATCTCGCCGAAAGACACTAGTTTTTATTTTTGGATTATACATAAATATAACGGTAAATATAGAACTGTTATTAATAGTAATTAGAATATTTACACTTCTTACTAAAAAATAATTTAGATAAACTCTACATTTAAATTTTTATCAAAGTATTTCAAGTTTCAAATGTATAAAAGAAAGATATCTGATTATAAAACATAAATTATTCCAGATATTTTTAACAAAGTTCTAGGTGACTGAAAGTTAATGGTTATGTTTTAATTATCCCTTGGTTAAAACTAGACGTTTTAAAAAAATGGTATAGGTTAGAAATTTGATAAAGCTTGTTTAAATTATTTTTGAAATTTTTGAAATTAATTCAAAAAAATAAGAAGGGTTGAAAAATTTACAAACATTTATTTAAAATAGCTTAAGTTTTGAACTTTAAAAGGTCATTTTTATTTTAAATTTACTTTTGAACTTATTAAAAGTCATTTTACTTTCGGTCACTTTTCGGTCAAAAAAGAGCTTATAAAGAAGGTCAAAAGTTTAAATAGATAATTGTATAAAAATTAAAAAAATACATACTTAAAAAATTTTATCTTAAAAAGTCTTTGGCACGGTTTAACTCAAGTATTAACATGTTCAAGTAAAAATAAAAAAATATACACATTAATTATAAAGTTAAAAGACTGGCGATTAATACTCAGAAAACATTTTTTTGCCCTTCACCATCAACTCTGATTTTCTAGTAAAAGTTTTAATATTACATTTAAATATTTTTTTAGCGGTTTACTGTAAACTTCAGAATGTCAAATGAACGATTTGAATTATGATGGTCCCGTTGAGACTTCTTTACTTCCCAGGATCCCCTTTGCGGCCTATAGCCACAAAAATTTCTGAAACAGCTAACTATGGGAAAGCCTGGTACATTATTAGCTTAAACATAACCTTAATTTTAATAGTTTTCACTAAAAACTTTATCAAGCGTATTGGTTTAGAACTGCAAGTATATGAAGTTATTCTACTATTTTAAATCAACCTACACAACAACTATAAATGTAAGTAATCAGCATTTAATTTATTTAAATCTTTTGTTTTGTTTAAGCAAATTATTACCCGTGGACAGGTTTTAGACAAATTTTAATAAAAATCTTGAATATTTTCATTACACATACCATAGTTGTGAATTTATTACTGAAAAGTTATTATACAATCAATCAAGCATGGCATTTTAAATTGAAACAGACAAACTGTTTGTACATTGTACTGTATTGTTGCAGTGTACAGTAAAGTTTTTCAGTTTATAAGTTCCATATAAAACAGTTTAAAACAGTTTATTATTTATTAAAAAAAAATATGTAAAATGTGGTCAAAGAATTCTAGTACAATTAATCGTTTAATTTTAAACTAATTAATTTAGACCTCCTATAACTCTGATAAATTAAATTGTATAAATTTATACTTCTTTTATAAGGTGTTATTTTTGTTTCTTATATTTTGTATTCAAAAATATGTGACTTCTTAGATTTTATTTAGTGTTATAACAAAACGCAAGTAAATTGTTGATTTTTTTTAAAGAAGAAGTTTTTAAGAACTTAATATTGTTTAAAATAAAGTTTTAAATACTAATAAACTATTTTTAGTCTAGAATATTACTAGTATACTCTAAATTAATATTCATTATTCGTATAGCCTCGTCTGAATCCCTGGAAAAAATTATAAATTAAATATTTTCGAGTTAAATTGTAATGGCACCCGTTTATCATTTAATCTTCCCCTGTTCTAAAGTTGTTGAAAGTCGTAATATTGAATGTAACAAAATTATTCAACCGGAACACAAGTATTTAAGACATGTTATAACTATTTTGGGACTATTCTTGGTAAGACCTAGAGCTTGTATTAAGGTATTGCTAAAAGCTACTATTAGACACTTTTTAGAACTGCATGTTGTTTGTTTTTGTATGCTTGTTATTTAGGTATTAAAAGTTTTTATTTGGCCATAATAAATTGTTTAAAATTTCTTTAATATTTTATAGTTAACATTATTTAAAGTTTTACAGTATTTTACTTTTAAACATAAACTATAATAAAGTTTTTTTTATTCTAATTTATTCAAAAAATTAACTTATATTTTGTTAACAAAACCCTGACATTCCATGGTTCTTTTTTTTAAAGATAAATCACTAAAATAGTATTCTCTGATTTATATAAAGTAGCTAAACTATCATCTAGCATTTCTAAGTATTTTGATAACGTAGGGTTAATTAAAACCAGGAGGGTCAATAATGTAAGTGTACCACAATCCATACCCTACAAACTTTGGAAACACCTTACAAAAAATAAATAAAAAATTGAGAAAAAATCTTGATAAAGCACTAAAACAGTTGGTTTTAGACTTTTTAAATGAAATCGGTAATTATTATATGAATTTTAAAAGCAAATAGAATAAATATATGACAATTTGAATTGTTAAAATGTCTTTTTAATTTTTTTATTACAACTGAAAATAATATTAAAATATCTGTATTTAGAAAAATACCATATTTCTTTACAACTGTGATGAATAAACTCTTGTACTTTTTAACTAACTAACTTCTGGAAAGATGATGTGAAACTAAGTCATCTTAAATTTTTTTTAATTAATTTTTAAAATATTTGATTAACTTTAAAAGTATCTAAATAAGTTTTTTCAAATCAACAGAAATCTATTTTTTGATTAAGTTATCAACAGATAAGCTTGCTTAAGTTATCCTATATATTTAAACATCACAAACTAGACTGAATTATTTTGAGTTTTCAAAATACTTCAAACTAGAATGAGTTAGCCTATCTGTTATAATGAAACAAAATTACAATAAACTATATCAACTTTGAAAAACAGTATGTTTCTGTAATCATTTTGTTTCCTATTTTTATAGAATAATTTTATTTATATTTAAAAAATAAAATATATTGTTGATAAAATTGCTTATATAAAAGCTAAACTATTATTTATATAGAATGAATCAGGTAGCATGGTTTTTAAAAGTTATTTAATTTTAGTTTATAGCTTTAAAATATTAATTCCAAAATAATTACGCCTTTCAGTTATTTCTCCTAAGAAAACTCATTATTTAAGTACCTAAGTCTTTAAGTACTTAAGTTTTATTAATAAAATTAAGTAACTAAGTAATCAAATTAAGAAAAACTTAATCTATTTAGCTAACCTCTCTATTTAAAATCAGTTCAAACTAGTATAACCTAGATATCATTTTATAATTTTAAAATTACTGGCTGGGTAAAATTATTAAAAAAACATTCTTCGTAGGTTCTACTTTTAAAGAAGAACTAAACTCTATTCAAAATTGTTACTAAAAAACGAGAAGTTTGTTTATAAAGTTGTAATTAAACGATCAAAAACTTAGTTGATTATTATCTACAATTCTAAATAAACCTACGAAAATGTATTTTCATAACATAACATGCTTATTAGAAAGAACAACGACATTTTAAATTTTACGGAATCAAGTTATTAAAACAGATTTGAAAGTATATTTTGATATTTTATATGTAATCTTTATTATGTTAAAAACATCATGATAGAGTTGCCAATGAAGATTTAACTGAAAATTTTAACTACCTAAAAATAAAAA
Source organism: Thalia democratica (assembly GCF_965202585.1). NCBI lineage: Eukaryota > Metazoa > Chordata > Thaliacea > Salpida > Salpidae > Thalia > Thalia democratica. The sequence continues at coordinate 11,864,349 of NC_139166.1, forward strand.
TGTACCTTTACTAAAACTAAAAAATTCAATTTTTACTACGTTTTTCAAAGAAATTAAACAACTAGTAATTAAATATAATAGTTAAAATACAAAAACTTAGGTTAAATTTAAAATTCATTTTAATTTAGAAAAGGGTACTAAATTTACAGTCTCAAAATTTGTTAATTTAATTAACTAACGCGATTAACAAAGAAATTAACAAAGTATTATAACTTAATCTTTTAACTTACTTTGATTATATTTTTCATAAAATTATACAGTTTATAACATACTTATAATAAATCTTTAAATAGCTTTGAAAAGCGTGCAAGTATATTGTTAACTGTTATTTCACACATAGGTATGATATGTTATAATAAAGTTAATTTGATACAAAATTCAGTTAAATTAATCAATCTATTATATAATTTTCTTTCTTTAAAAAAAACGACAGTTGGCAATAAGCAGTTTAAAAACTGTTTAAAATGTTCCTTATATTTAAAAAACTTTTATCTTTGACTTTTACGTTGATCTAATAGTTTGTATTAAAAAATGATACATTATAAAATTTTGTTACTCTGGTTTATGATGCTTAAAAATTATTTTGTTGTAAATTTATGTTTACTAATTATAAAAATAAAATTGTTTGCTTTATCTTTCCTGTTAAGATCTCAAAATTTTTGTAAAACTAAATCTTTTAATTATGTTTAGTTGTTTGAACTCATGCGAGGAATTAGCTTTTATTAGTTTCTAATAAAATATAGATTAACTAAAATTAGAGCTTGATAAATATAATCTTATTTAAATCTAAGTAGTGCTATGCCGTAACTAAAGTTTCATAACTTAAAAGCCGTTTTAAAATATTTTTTCTACTGAACATTTGGTTTTATAAAAACCATTTAAAGAATTTACAGTTTGTAGTAGCTTAATTATTATCAATAGGCTACTATTGTTTTCACCACAATTACAATTTTTTTAATTTCACTAATTTTGATGCATGTTAAATAAAATTTCTAGGTTTTATTATATTAATTAAAAATTTTTGATAAAACATATCCATTTCAAGGTTGTTCCAGTTATATTTTACGATGATTTTTTAATTTTTGAAAATGATTTAGCAAATTTTTTCAAAGCTTTTGTTAATTGGTAGTTTAATTATAGCCTTTTTCGTAACCAACCTAACCTAAACTTATAAAAAATTTAATTTTAAAAAATTTGATAAGAAATACAATTTATTATTTTTTGCTGATTCAACTTTTTTAGATCTAACTGAGTTTGACGTAAACTAGCGATGATTTTTATACTTGTCATTACGTTTTTCATACTTGAATATATACACTGTCACATAACATACATAGAGATATTAGTGGTTATTTATAAAATTATATAAAACCGAGAAAAAAATTCGAAATATTTTACTTAATAAATTATTTAATTTTAAGAACGTTAGTTTTAAATACAAATAAAATTAACAAAAGGGTTGATCATGCCAATTCGATCATCAGACCACAAGTTTCGGTAGACTGAGACCGGTTTCGTCCTTTTTAGGACTCATCAGTCAGTCACAACCGAAAAACTTGTAGTCGTCAACCTACAAACGGTTTATGATGCTTTCGCATAAAGCAACCATTTGCTGGCAATGATTAGTGACGTCAGTATTGTCTTTGCCGTGCAACGTTTAAAGCATTGTCCACTAGGCAAGACATCTGGTACGCTCGTTCTGCAGACTTTCGCCGTTCTGCATCGTTCTGGTAAGCTCGTTCTGCATCGGATCTGGTAAGCTCGTTCTGCATCGTTCTGGTAAGCTCGTTCTGCATCGATCTGGTAAGCTCGTTCTGCATCGATCTGGTAAGCTCGTTCTGCATCGGATCTGGTAAGCTCGTTCTGCATCGATCTGGTAAGCTCGTTCTGCATCGATCTGGTAAGCTCGTTCTGCATCGGATCTGGTAAGCTCGTTCTGCATCGATCTGGTAAGCTCGTTCTGCATCGATCTGGTAAGCTCGTTCTGCATCGGACTTGTTCTGCAGACTTTCGCCGATTTTGTTGATTGACAAATAAAATTAGAGTTAAATTTGAAGTTGCAAGGTAAAAGTTGTGTTGGTTTACAATAAAACATTAAGAGTTAATTGATTTTGTTCCAAAATCATAAAAATAATGTACGAACCTAGAATTTAGAACAATTTTTATTTTTCAAAGAAAAAATTGTAAAAAGTACGAAATATATGAAAAAAAAATTATAAAAAATTTAAAATTTTTATCAACACATTTATATAAAAATTAGAGCATCATTTTCGCACTTTTAATTTTTTTAATATTTGCTTAATTTTATTTGAAATTTAAATTATAAAAAAAAACTTAATTAAAAAGGCGAAAAGAAAGTAAAATATTTTATAAAAAACTAAAAATAAATAGCATTAATGTGTTTTAAAGGAAGATAATTGATAAAAAGATTATGTTAGGAGTGCCTCCTCAGAATTTGTTAGCTAGACATTTTTATAACCTTAAAGGAGAAATGCATTTAAGTAGCAACTCCTAGATAACTTATAATAAGCTTAAACACATCTTACAAACTTAAGTACATCACGAGCAACATAGTACCTTAATTGTGTTTTATTAATTATTTAGTTTTATTCATTTATCGACACTTAACCTAAGACCAACTAACTTTAGAACATTTAATTTTTATTCTTCTAAGAACCAATTCCAGGTTTTCGAGTTATTTTTTTGTGATTTTTTTAAATTTAAAGGTTATATATAAAAAAAATGAATTGCTTATCTAATGATTTCTTAAAATTATATTCACAAGTCAGTCTTACCTGAAAAAACGTTGAAAAAAATAATGATTTAGCAGCCTTTTTAAAGCTTTTGTTGATAAGTAGTTTATTGATAGCCTTCTCCCTATCCAACCTAACCGAAACATATCAAAAATTAAAGTTATAAAAATAAGATAAGAAATACAATTTATTACATTTTGCTGATTCAACTTTTTTAGGTCTGACTGAATCTGAAGTAAACTAGCGATGATTTTTATACTCTTCATTACGTTTTAAACATTTGTATAATATATTGTGTCACATAACATACATACAAATATTAGTTGTTTTTTTATTAAACTTATACGAAACGAGAAAAACTATTCAAAATGTTATGCTTTTGAAGTTATTTTATTTTAAAGACGGTAGTTTTATAAACAAAATAAATTAAGAGTTAGATTTGAAGTTGCAATGTTAAAAGTTGTGTTGATTTATAATAAAACATTAAGAGTTAATAAATTTTGTTCCAACATCATGAGAATAATGTACGAACCTAGTATTTAGAACATTTTTTATTTTTTAAACGAAAAAATTTGTATAAAAAACGAAATAAATAAACTAGAAAATATATATAAAACTTATAATTTTTATTAATACATTTATAATAAACTTAGAATTAATTTTTATTAGAAAAATAATAGATAAAAAGATTATGTTAGGAGTGCCTCCTAAGAATTTGTTAGCTAGACATTTGTATAATCTGAAAGGAGAAATGCACTTAGGTAGCAATTCCTAGATAACTTATAAAAAACTTAAACATATCTTACAAACTTGAGTACATCACAAGCAACATAATACCTTATGTGTTTTATTAATATTTTATTTTTATTATTCTAAAAACACTTCTTATGTTTACACAACAATAATACTTGGTAAGGACTAACAAGAGCACAATAGGTGTGTATTAGCTCAGACATTTCTTACAAATATGTATTCATTGTGGATATAAAATCGTAGGAGTATATCTTATTTAATTTCTTTTTTGCTAACTAAACTCCATAGTTTACATATGAATGACACCAAACTAAAAATAACAGAAGCATAATAATAAAATTAAATATGGATTACAAACTTGAATCCATCAAAAAAGAAATAATTCCTAGAATGCTCCTTCACGCAATGAGCCGGCCATTTAATGACCCTGTTGATCCGAATGTGCAAGATATACAGGTAAGTTTTTTTTGAAGTATTCAAACAGTATTTAGTTATTGTTTTTAAATAACCACAAAAAAATGTACCGATATATATTATTTGTGTTTTTTGTTAATTATGAATATATTGTAGTTCTCTATAAAAACAACTATTTTGTTAAACTATTCTAAATAATTGCCTACATAATAATAAAAATCATTGCATGTAAGGTTTTAATGATGGACTTAATGATAATTTGATGATTTTTTTAGTTTGACTCGCTAAAATCATTTTGAAACTAGCATTTTATTACTAAAAATCATCTTAGAGCACCTGTTTATGTTTATTGTTTTAGATTTAACTTGCACTATTCATCTTAGTTGATTTTAAACAACTTGTCATAACAAAATAATTTTCAATTGAAACTTTATAAAGCTAATTAATAATTGATGATGTTATATCAAGATAACAAAACAAAAATGAACAAATAATAACCATTACAGTGTACGTGTTTAAAATAATATACTTTGAAAATAGTCATAAGTTTTACCAACTTTTTATTTATAGTTTTTTATTTTACTTTTTGTAAGTAATCTTTTTAAAATTTTTAAGTATATTTAATTTTAAGAACTGCAAATAGTTCAAGATAGGAATTAATAACTGGAAATTACAATATAAAATATCACCTTATATAGTAATAAATGTTTTACAGGACTACTTTAAAGTCATCAAAAAGCCAATGTGCATCGGAGATATCAAAAAAAAACTGGACAACAACATGTACAAAAATGCTGACGAATGTTTAGCAGATTTTAAATTGATGTTCAAAAACTCTTACGAGTACATATCTGTAAGTTTTAAGTTTTTTTTTCATTCAAAGGGAATACTATAGCTCACTAATAAAACAAATGTATAATAATATAATAATAACTAAGTGTTGCTTCTTGTTTTTTACAGATTTAATACATACTACTTGATTTTTTGATGTTGAAACATACGTTTTATAATTAAGTTTAATATTTTCTATATTAAAAAGATGTTAAAAAAAATTCACATCTAATATTAAAAAACAGCCCGGATACAAAATAGTCGATATGGCTCTTGAACTTCAAGAATATTTAATGAGACAACTTAGTGAGCTGGTATCAAAAGAAGATAGTAGAAGGAAAAGCAGATCCACAAAAGTGAGAATTTATAATTTTAATTCTATATTTAATACTATACATTTAATGCAAATAATAAGATTTAAAAGAAACTGTTAACAATGTGTAATTTCTTAATTTATGTTAAAAACAATTTTTCGTGAAGTTAAGAACTAAAATAGTTATGCTTCAACTTATTTTTGGAATACTTTGCTAAAATAAATAAAAAACCTTATTACAAAAAAATGCAAACTTAACATGTTTCAAGTAAGGAAAACATAATTATAGTATTTTTTATAAACATCAAAACAATTTTTGTAACTTTTATATTTCTTTAGACAAACCAAAAAACATCAATTGCAAAACTTGATTCGTCAGATGAAGAACTTTTACAAAAAACAAAAAATAAAACAAGGTTAGTTTTTTTATATTACATACTTTAAATAAATGTTGCTATATTATAAAATATAAACTACGAGTTCTTTAAAGTTTTAAATCTAGTTATGCAAACTACTTCTAAAAAGTAACGTTTATGTTCGCACAAATGTAAAACATATAGACTAAAGCCTTTTTTTTTGATAAATATAATTTGTGTTTATTTTTACAGTTAAACATTTTTACGTCTGTAATATGTTAAAATTTTATATCTAGAAAGTTTTAATATTTTATTTATTATAAACTTATATTCCTGAAAAATTGTTACAGCAACTTTAGAGTACAACCAAAAAGGTCTATCGCTGCTACAAAAAGTTATTTTGAAGAAGATATCGAATCTGATGAAAGTAATTGTGATAAAGGTCAACAGAAAGTACCGCCATTGAAAATCAGAAAGAAAAACAAAAATGTTTTACACGTTGGCAAGGTAAGTTTTTTATCAAAAGCTATATTGATGAATATAATGTTTACTTATTTAGTAGTAAATCTATATTAAATGTAGTAAGACATATTATTTACGTAAAACTACAAAAATTGTATTTCTTAAAAAACGGATGTACAATGATGTAAATACATGTTCCTAATATTAAAAGTCGTGTTTTAAAATTAGATATAATTTAATTCATTTAACTTAAGTTTTAAAATTATAAAAGAAATTAATAGCCAATACAAAAAACATTTTTTTGACTAAAACAATCATAAATTTGTTAAAGAATAAAAAACATTAAACAAGTGTATCTTTCATCTTTTGTTTTAGGTTGAATACAATCAAAAAATAAAATAACATATAAATAATCTATCTAAGTTATATATAGAAATAATATGTTTGTTACTTTTTATTAAAAATTTGTATAGATTAATTAAAAAACTTTTGCACAAAATGACTTGTTAGTTCGAAAGCAAAATTAAATCACAAAAAAAATAACAGAGTCATAAAGTAGATTTAAAGGCTTCAATAAGTCAAACTCTTCATTCTCAAATCAAAACAACCAGACCAATCAAAAAAGAAACTAAAAAGTATCATAATGTCGTCAACAAAAAATCTGCAAACTGTAAGTTTTGTTCCAGTTATCAATAATTTAAAGAAATAACAATTTATTATTAAGAGGAACAAACATCAAAATTTAAATTTAATTGTTAGTCAACAAGAAATGTCAGTAAAATTATTTAAACATACTGTTTTTTATTTTAGACTCTTCAGCTCAAAAGCAAGCAAGAAAAAGTTTGTACAACAAGAACCATAGAAAACTTGAAAGATTTAAGAAGAACTACATGAGATCGAAAAATATATCGCACAGTTCAAAAAGGTAAGGATTTTTAACAGACTAACCAATTATTCTACTTTATTTATAAATTTAAACTATAAATCTAACTTTTTTCTTAAGTTTTATAAGCTCCGTTTATAAGTCAAACAAATATAAACTCATCTGTACGTTTAGTAAGTTCACACTTTTGTCATGTTTGTATGTAAAACCATAGTTGATTTATATATTTTGTATTCGTAGACGGTTTAATTCTAGTTAATATGGTTTTATAATGGTTTTAGATGAGCATATATGATTTTTTAATGATTTAAATATTCTAACAAGCGAGTTTATTTATTGGACCCTGTTTGTTTTTTGATAACATTGTATATAAGTTTTTTAGAAATTATAAATACTAGATTTTTTTATTTAACTTGTTAACTAATTTGTTATCAGTGTAAATACAAGCAATCAATTGACTTATTACTGATTTAGTAGTAAATCTATTTTAAATGTAGTAAGACATATTATTTATGTAAAACTAAAAAAATTATATTTCATTAACAACGGATGTTCAATGATGTAGACACATGTTAATAAAATCAAAAGTCATGTTTCACAATTATGTATAATTTAATTATTAAAATACTTAAGATTTAAAATAATAAAATAAATTTATAGCCAAAACAAAAATCATATTTTTTGACTAGAATAATCATAAATTTATTAAAGAAAAAAAAGCTACTTTAACAGTTAGAGAACGTTAAGGTTTTTACTAGGTGCATAGACATGAAACGTAACTCATATAAACGAACTTTGTTAAACTCACAAAAATATGTAATATTTATTTTTTAATTTAATATTAATTGAACACAACTTTAAGTTACCACAATTTAAAAAAATAACCAGCTTAGTTTTAATAAATACACTCATTAGACTTTATTTACATGTATCTTCTAACTTAGCTATGTTCTAAGTGAAATGTTTTTTATATATTTTTTGTTGATTTAAAACAAAACAGAACTTCAGACAAAATGATCAACAGAAAAAATTCAAGCGAGAATGCTTTAATAAAAAAAAAGAGTACAATAATTGGAAATAAGAGAGTAAGTCCTCATTACTTACAGCACAAACCGCATAACAGAATAAATAAAGTGGACACGGATAGAAATGTGCAAAATATTAATCGACTTCAAAAGTGAGTTTAAGCTTGTAAAAATAATATTTTTGGAAACTCTGTAAAGCTTTTAAACTACTTTAGGTCATTTTTATTTATTTACTAATTTTTCTACTTATTAAACAAACTAGCTCTTTACAGTTGATAGAGTTTGATAGAGTAGAATTGTATTTTTGATAAAAAAAATTATCTGCCTGTTAAAAGCAAGGTTTATTTTTTCACTCTTTTCATCGAAATAAAGCTATTTTGATCCGTTTAAAGCTGTTCTATGGCAATTTAAATCATTTCGATTCAAATTTAAAAAATGTTTAGGATAATTTATAAAAAGTTACTGATTTTTTATTATGCTAGCTTTCTTTATTATTCTTCAGTAGTTTAAGTTTAAGAACTCGACCTTTTTGACGCTTTTTGCTTTGCAATTAACCTAATAAAACTCACAAAAGTTTATAGTAATTAGCTTTTAAATTAACGGTAAATAAACACAACTTAAAGTTGCCACATTCCTAACAAAAAATAACCAGCTTGGTTTTAGTAAAGATACTCATTAGACACTATTCAAATGTATCTACTAACTTAGCTATGAGCTAAGTGACAAGCTTTTTCCATATTTCTGATTAATTATAACAAAACAGAACGTCTAATCTTCCAAAAGTGCCTAATAGCAATGAAAAAACCACTTTGGGATTTGCACTTGCTGTTTTACCAGAAAACTGGACTGATGGAAATGAAGTAAATAAGGAAACGCTTTTAAAAGAGTTACCCCGCAACGATGAAGAGACTGAAAAGGTAGATAAAGTTATTTTTGTAAATTTAGTTTAGATTTAAAAAATGAATGCGAATAATTTTACTAGATAGTTTAAGCATTAAATAAAGAGTACACGTAATATATATATATATAGAATACACCAAATACTAAAAAACTATACAGTATTTAATACAGTGAAGTTATTCTTTGCATTGTTACAACATTAGAGCTTAGTTTTTAAAGTATTGTACTATAAAAGAAAAGTGTTTATTGTCAACTTTAAAAATTTCATTCTAATATCATATTAAACAATTTAAGAAACAATTGTTCTATATACTTGATTAAATTTAGGTTCCTTAAATAATAATAATTTAATTTTTGTTATTTTAGCATCATTAAAAAAAAACCTTGATAAAATCAGATCTCGAAATTTATTATTTTCACTTTTAAAACTCACTTTTTTTATTTCTATAAAACTTCATATAATTGTAATAAACAACCATATAAAATATTACGTATAACAAAACATATTTATGCATTTTAAATCCGTAAAATTTCTAAACAGGTGTGCGATAAACATGTGAAAGATATCAAAGAAGTAAAAGCGAGCAAAATCAATGCAACAAATTTTAAACGTATGTTTCAATTATTCAAATAACTTAACATAGTCAATTCCATTTTTAACAAAGTAGATAGCACACCTTAATCCAAAAATGAATGATAAATTAATAATTTTATTATAAGTACATTACGTCTATAAAAAATAAATAAACTCAGCAAAAACGTAACCTTAAATATATTTTAGAACAAACGACCTCCATCTTTGATCAGGTCTTAGAAAGTCAAAAGAAAACCTTCGGAGATTGTACCAAGGGACAAAACACTAACAAAAGTGAAGAGCAAATCGTCAAGCAGAGCTTGGAGGGAAACGTTGCCAATGTACAATCTAATGATTACCTTTCAAAGTGAGTTAAAGATAAAACAAAGATTTGTTGTAGAACTTTATATAATTTTAAAATTGTTTTGAGCCTTTTTTTATCAGACTAATTTAGTAAACTAGTATTAATCAGTAAACTTTATTGGAAAAAAATTGTTAGATTTTATTTTTAAGGCAAAAATAGTATGCTTTTTAAAAGCAAGGCTTATTATTTAATATCTTTAACGAAATAAAGCTATTTGGGACCGTATAAGCTGTTCCATAGCAACTTAGCTCATTTTAAATTAAGTTAAGTAAAGATTAATGATAATCTTTGAAAGTTACTGATCATTCATCATCCTAATTTTCCTTATACTCTTTAGTAGTGTTAGTTTTATAACTCGACCTTTTAGACCTTTTTCTTATTATTTATCATTTCCAAATAAACTAATTAAAACTATTAGTTAATTCTTTATATTTATACTTTTCATAGTGTAACACCACCAAGAATACCAGCAGAAAAGCAACGGTTGAAAGAAGAAGCCCATCGTAGAAGACTTGCGCAACCAACATTCGATTTGCTGGAGCAAGCTAGATTAATGATTTTGAAACGGAAAATTCATGTTTTTTTTTTAGTCTTTAATTTTCTTTTAGAGTTTGTTTACAATTTCGTCTGCAAATAAATAGTACAACATTAGCATGACTTCTTATTTATTTCGTTTTCTTAATTTAAGGATAAAAACTTAACGTCAAAACTTTAACTATATACTTCTTCCAATAGTTTGAATAACAAATTTTTTTTATAATTTTTTAAGTAATGATTTTTAAACTGAAAAAAAATATGGGCTTTTAAAATCGTATTTCAAAAAAACTAACTTATTTTTACTGATAAGCTTTAACTACAAAAAAAAGTTTAGGACATTAGAAAAGTTTGCGGTTTTCGTTTATCTTACTTTGATATTTTATTGAATGCTAAAAAAAATAACTCGAAAACTAATTCTTTTAAATTAAAAAAAATAGTTGTCTACCGGCTCAAAAATCATAGGATCTTGCCCGATTAGGATCCTAAATACTTGTCAAAATTTCTTTTTGGTTTCTAGTCTAAGATATTACAGTATTGTCAGATAGAGTACTTCTCACAAGTATGCTACTCAAAGCAACCCGTAAAGATCACTGCCCTGGTTAGAAAGTCAAGTTGTTTTAGTTATCTATCGATTCCGTTTCAAAAGGATGCGGCTGAATCTAAAATCGTTTTTAAAAAAAGGAACTAAAAAGGTCTGGCCCGACCCTCCGACATGTAAACTAGTCAATTTTTAATATATTGCATTATAATTGAAGTTTTAGAAGATGAAAACAATTTTCTCATTATAAAGTTAAATTTAAAAAATAGTAAAAAAGGCAGATTCGGTTCGCAAGCAAAGCAACTTTTTTATTATCAAATTCAAAAATACCGAGAATTAAAAAAAAAAACTGATAGTTTGTTTTTTTATTAACAGATTATAGTTTTACCTGAGTAAAGTGTGAATAAATATAATTAAAATTCCTAAAAAAGTAAAATGTAGTAACATTTTTAGGTCGTTTAGTTTATGCTACTAGATACTAACCTGTATGATATGTTTTTAACTAGGAAATTAAAATACCATGTAAAAAGATAAAACTATTTAGACAAGGGGTCGGTAGCCTTATGTAACTCACAGGCCAACTTTCCTAGGAACAATTGCTTGCGGGCCACACTATTTAGAAAAAAAACCTTTGAGGGCCGCATTAATAAAAAAAGTTCTAGTATTAACAAGCAAAATAATATTAAGATCAAAACTATGGTATATTAAGCAATATAAGAGCACTAGCACTAATAAAGAGTAGTAATTTATCTAAGAGTCTAACTGTAAGTTTTAATTACAAGTCTCAAACTGTTTATTTATTTATGAAATGTATATTTCTGACTGAAAAAGAGTTCGCAGGCCGCAGATTTTAACTTTAAGGGCTGCATTTAGCCCGCGGGCCGAAGTTTGCCTACCCCTAATTTAGCCGTTTGTAAACTTGTGGATTTGAATAAAATTCCTTGAACTGATACAGTAACTGTTTTTTGAAACTTAATTGAAATCATCTTAAACATTTTTAAAAAATAGTAGCAAAATTAAAACCTAAGTAACATTAACTAAAAAATCATAAATTTACAACAAAAATAAACCTTAAAGTATTACTATGATTAGGATGGTTTTAAAAGTTAAGCCCTTTTACCTTTCAGCTGTAAGGCAATTTATAAGTAGGAAATATCATGAAAACAATCTGTGGAAATTTTAAGATGTTTTAAACAAGAGTCAATTGAGACGTCATCAGTTTTAACCTATATAACAATCCCTATGTAAGCTGAATGGGACCTTAAAATTTTGACCTTGTTCGATTAAGATTTTTTAGAATTTTAAAAATTACGACAAAAAACCTTCTAACTATAATAAATACTTTAAAGATACTACAAAATAGTTTATATGTCTTTTAACCTTCAAACATAAGTTAGTGAGTGTTTGCAGTCACCGTAAAGTATCTATTTGTCATTTAAATGTCAAGTTTTGTGAATCATTTTGCATAGCATTAAAATCAATAATATGTTTTATTCGTATAGTGAACTATAAAAAATCATTGATTGTAAATTATACTGAAAAAGTAATGTAAAAAAAATTATTTGACAGGTTTTATAAATAAAAATTATTTTAAATTGTTTACTGAACAATAGAAAGGTGCTCAGCAAATTTGTTCAAGTACATGGTTTAAAATAAAATTTTATTTATTTTATTATAAATCCACGTTATTGCAATCTGTTATAAGCTAACAATTATTTATACGATTATTTAAAAAGTATAGGATAAAATGTTAGACGTAAATTATAAGAGTCTATACTAGATTATCGAATTTAGTCGTCTAAATTTGAATTGTCAAGATGTGAATTGTCGTAATTTTAGTTGTAAAAATATGAATAGTTGTCCACCCAATTTATTTTAACAATTTTAAAGTTTAAAAACAAATATCGATCCATAATGTTTTTACTTTACGCTAGTTTACTCTCAAATTTATATAATTCTGGTACACTTATATATCATAGAAAATACATGGTTAAGTTTTAATCTTTTTTATTAGTTAAATCGAAATATCTGTTTGCATATTTTGTGTAATTTATAATTTCTTTACTATAATTTTAAAAAAATGTAATTTTCTGTTTTGTAATTAATTTACCAACTGTAGTTAAAAACTTATAACTAATAGTTGCCAAAGGGTCCTAACAATAAACTAAAAAATAAAAATAGCCAAACGAAAATGTTATACACAAGAAATGTTTAGCTAATTTTAAACACATTGTTTTTCCTACTATATCGCTAAAGTACTTTAATTTCGCATACTAGTAAAAAAATGTGGAAATAAAGTGTAGCATTTTTTGATGCAAACATATTGTTCATCAAAATGTTTCTTTTATTTTGGTCAAAACTAAGTTGAATAAGTTTTTTACTAATTTTAATAAAAAATTTAAGGGGTAAATAAAGTACGTTTATAATAACTTTAATCTGCTCTAAAACAGTACTTTTTAAAGCTATAGGTAAACAGAAAAATCAATTCAAGTTCAAAATAAACTAAAATAATAACTTATTCAAAAGGCTTTCGAATCCGCATACTGCAATTTATCATACAGCGCTTTGCCTAATAAGCCATAATAAATTTGTTTTAATGTGAATACAAACAAGTAAAATTTGTTTAACAATTAAGACAACTTTATGCTTAATTATTACTTAATTTTATTTTTAATAGTTAGCTTGTTGTTCGTCTTTGTTTTATATAAAGTAGGCTTTATATAGGTGTTGCTTATTGTTTTGAATATTATTAATATTTGATCAGACAACTCAGTTTATAATTTCAAATGATACGATTATTAATAATGATAAAAATAGTTAATCTAAACAGTATTTTATTAAGTTATGTGTTTTTATAACTTATACAACAAAAATCTGAATCATAAGCATTTTATATTCTTTATACAAAAAGAATTTAAATAAGTGTATGTTTTAATTGGTTTTTTTAAGTATACTTTACTTTATTACTTAAAGTTTGTTTGTGTTAGTTTTTTACTGTACTGTATATGTGTTTATTTTATTACGACAGTAATGTAAATAGATAGCTCAAAAACGGTATGCATTCTTTAAGCATATTTAAGTACTTGGAGAAATTAAGAAAAGATTTGTAGAGACCAATCAAAACAAGTTTATGCTAAAAATATTTTAACTGATCTTCAAGTTAGCTTTTTAAGAAAACTGTCTGATTGGTTCAATTTTAAAATATTCATGATGCTGCATTTTTACCAAAACATACTAGCATTCTAGAACGGCTCTAATTAAAAAACACTACGACTGTACAAATAAAAGCTACTGCTAAAAATGTTGGAAAGAACAAAATTTTAAAATAGTTTTTGCAATCCTGGCCGGGTTTGATCTTAAGTACTTATTATATATTAGAAAGTTTTACTAATTTAAATCCTATAGATTTAATCTGCTTGATAAATAAATACAATATAGATTTATAAATAGTAATTACGTATCATATTATAACTTATTTCGTAAAAAAAAGTTGAAATATACTTTAAAGTGTTAATAAATACACTTTTATTTTAGAATATTTTATTTTAAAAGTATACAAAAAACGTATGTCTTGCTGTAAACAAAAATTATGCTACATAAACAAATTTTATTTCTTTTGTTGTCCATGCAAGCAACATTAACAATTAAGTTGTATTTTTTTTAAGCGAACTAAATAATTTATAGTCTGAAATAAATGCTTAATGCAGAAATCAAATCACGAAAATGTTAAAATATTTTACGTTTAACTTAACAGTTAGTTCTTATTGTGACTATAAACGAATTAGAACATAAATTTTTGCAAGTATTTATATTCACAAAACCAAAAAGGAATTATAAGAACATGGAGCCGTAATAAATTGAAGTATAGTTTTAACTGTAGTAAAGGCCCATAAAGTAGTAGAAATTACAATTGTAATAAAAAGTTTTCAATTCCACTTAGGATTACACTTCTACCATAACAAAAAAGAATTATAGATTAATTTTAGTAACTGATTAAAACTATAAAACGGACTACAATAGCAAAAGATGTGTCTGTTATACTACGAAAGGCTTTTCTTGTTTTTTTAAGTTGTGGTAGAGAAATAAAAGTTTTTCGCTGTTATTTAGAAGCAATCGATTGCGCTTTTGCTCGTACAAATTCCCAGCTTCAGCTTTTAATCTTTCAGAATACACAGAAGATAATGGTGCAGCAAGATATTTTCTCGCAAAACTGGCATAATGTGGGTATTTTGTCTTGTTCAAGTTCCACCAGTTTAGACTTCATCCTCTTCAGTTTCTGCATTCAAATTTTCTGTAGCAAAAATGACCTTTACTTCTGCTTCAACTTTATTAACAAAGACTTCAACTGTTTCTCGTCGTCCTGTGTAGCTGTCTTTGACTATATTTTAAACAAAAATATTAAGTTTAAAACTTTTTCGTGTCAAAATTTACAGAGTGTTGTAGTTTTGGTTATTCTGGTGGCAATATAGGAGAATCAACACCTTGATTAGCCTCGTAACAGATATGTTTTTTTTAATATTTAATTTTAGCTGCTCTTTATCAACATTTTTGAGGTATAATGGAAAGCGGAAAGTCGATATCGTGGATCAACAGCTTCTGTGACTCACAGTAACTTGTTGTCATTCAGGTTTAAGTTATTGTTATTGGTAAAGACCCTTCTTTCGCAAGTCTCTCCTATTTTTTTGGTAAAAGTTTTACAAACATTTGATACTTCTTCTAAATTTTTATTAAAGTTAACAAACTTTGCCAGTGATTTTGCATGCGGGAACACGCTTGAGAGCAGCTCATTTTTTACTACACTCTTTTCTTACAAATAAAAAAGGTTCGAGCAGTAGAACGATGTAAATATCCAGTTGCCATTCTTCAGGTGTAATATTCGAATCTTGATCGTTTTTATAGTTAGCCACATAGTAGCAGAAACTTGATTTTAGCCTTTTCAGTCTCTATAGAATAAGATATGTTGAGTTCCACCTTGTATATACATCTTGACCAAGAAACAAGGTTTTTTGTTTTGTTTGGCGGGGTCAAAAGCTACCTAAATCTTTTTAGTGTTTCGTTCGCTATAGAAGAATGGCTGAAATGGCAAACTATTTTTCGTACCTTTGCTAATAGAATCATAACATTACAACTTTTTAACAATTTCATACAAACGTTGCTAAATAATGAACACTTAATAAGTAGCTCAAGCGTATATATAAAACAGGGTACTGACGAGGTTTTTGCTTTGTCTTTTTTATGTTTTTCTCGTAAAAAGTAAAAAAAAACGTGAAAACGATCTAAGGTAATATTCCAATTACTAAGCATATCCTGAATGTAGTTACAGATGTTTTGGCCAGTGTGCTCACCCTCCATTTTACGGCAATTCAAAATACGATGTTTGAACTCAAAATTTTTACTCAAATAGTGTGCGGTTAAAGAAATTTATGACTTGTTCTCGAATTTTTCCACATATCGCTTGTGAATGACAAAGACGAAGCATGTGACAACTCTTTAGTAATATTTCTGCTTCAGACTATCATAAGCCTGTGGAAGCATGGTTTCATTAAAGTACTTAGTACTTTGAATTACGTATCTTGGCTCTAATTCAGCTAAGAGCTCTATGAAGCCTAGGTCTTCCACAATTGCAAAACGCTGATTGTCCATAGCAATCATATTCATATTTTTTTCATGAACTTTAATTGCTTTAGAATGCGTAATGTCCCAGCGTTTTATAGATTTATAACCATCAAGGCTAGTTTGCCTGATAGCTTCAAGCTTTCTTTTCTTCGGAGGTTCGGGTGTAATACAACTTCTATCTTTGTCTTAATATTAACTCTCGCTGTGCATAGTTTTCAATTGCTTGTGCAGGTGGTATAGAATTTAGACTTTCTACTTCCTTTTTTTTATCTTAGCCCCGCAGATATTAAATACTGCGATGGAATTATTTACCAAACTTATAGTAAAATGTTGCCAGACTATTCGAGGAATTAGTAATACTGTAAATGAAAATAAATTTAGAATAATAATATAGTGTTATAATAATAATAGTATTATAAAATTTAAATGCAGTAAATATTAATTCTAAATAGTAACGTAATTTCTCTGTTGTGTAAATCATACTTTGATAAAGCTAATAATAAAAATCGTAATAGTTTTATTCTTAAATTACATTTTCAGTTAAATAAAACATTTTATGGATACAAAAAAAAACTGTTTTTAAACTACTATGCAAAACACAATACTACAAAATACAAACCAATGTATCTTTAAATAGTTATTAAGCTTATGCTCTTAAAAAGCTCAAGCTTTATTTATACTGACCTATAGGGTCAAACTTATTTTATTAAATTTAAAATTCATATACATTGTTGTTTAGCATTTGGACCGAAATAGGTTCTCGAGCAAACGTAAAAATCTTAACATATGTAGACAAATAAGAGGGGTTATCCAAAAAGCTTAGGCTAAACGTATTAACTAAGTATTTAATTTTTTTTTTGAGAGTCTTAAAAAAATGTTATATCGTACTGTGGGCAAAACTCTAGGTAAAAATTGATAAGGCTTTTATTAGTATAAAAATCTATTTTTTGTACCTTCAACGTGTAATCATCAACTAGTTAACATTTAGCTTTTGACAAACAATAAAGTAAAATTCAAAAAGTTCAAAGTGGTCTACCAAATCCAAAGTTTCGGATTCGGCCGAGTCCTAATCAGAATCTTACTTTGAATTTATGATTCGGCCGAATACGAATCCGAGTTTTTTTTTTTTAATTTAGTAAAAACATTCTAAAAAACAGCGCGAAATATGTGTTGCAAAACCCTTCCCCACAAACTATGGTGGTTGAAAACGTTGAGCATTCACAAAATTCGTTAAAAAATTGAAATTGAATTAAAAGTCTACAAATATTTAGTTTATAAAAAAACGCTTACGAAAAAATAGCTTAGCGAATGTAAATACCAAAAAGATTTAATGTTGATATTTATGTTAATTTTGTTTTATTATTTCAAAAAAATGTTTGTTGAAGTTTATACCGGTGTTTACTAAATCAATGAAGTTTTTGAGAAAATTTATTTAAATTTTAATAGTTAAGTTATAGTAACATCAGTATATACTATAAAATATGTTTTAAATATTTATTTTACAATTGAATAGAAAAGTTAACAAATAATAAAACTGATTAAAACCAGTAGAAATAAGCTTATTTAAATTATAGTTTTTTAAAGAGAGATGAAAAACTTAGTTTTTGACTTTTTCTCAGCCATTTTTAAGCTTAGATACCTTACAAAACAATCCTTATATTTATTATTACGTTATATTTTTATTGTTTTCTATAAAAGAAACTGGGTATAATTTTCATGTTAAACAAAATACCTAAAAATAAAGAATAACATTTAAATAATTTCTTTTCGGTACTAACTTTATATAAAAATTAGAGACAACAATTCATTTTGCAGTATATTTTATTTTTGTTAACTAAAAATTTTTCAATCTACCCTTTTCAATAGTTTTTGTAGATAACTAAATAGATTTTTCTAAAATAGTAAAATTAATAAAATTGTAAGATTATGCGTCATAATAGGTAAATAAAATTACATGTACTAGGCGATGCTAATATAAAGTTGTTTAACAAAATCTAAAGTATAAAGCTTAAGTACTGGAAATTGAAAGTATTAATAGCAATTTTAATAAGAGGAAACCGACTTATTTAAACTATCTTAAAATAAAATTAAACAACAAAAACAAAACTTAGTAGCGAATTTACAATAGTTTAAACAAATTAGAGTTATAAACAAATTTTTGTTTTCATAAACTTGGCTTATTAGTTTTAATAAATATAGACTCTAAAACACTTAAATGATACATGTTACGTCCTTTACAAACAATTGAAAACATATTATCGTTATAGTTTTTTGCGCATTCTAAATTATTTAACAAATGTTCACCTATTGTCGATTGACTTTTTATTGGCTTATTAGTCCCATAGATCATCCAGTTTCTCAAGGCGTTGGTCACGTGTTGTTCCCTTCTTATGTAAAATCGTTGCGAAGTTCTCCCAATATACTCACTATCACAGTGGCATTTGTATTTATAGATTATATTGCATTTTTCTGGATCAGGAGCGAGATCTTTAACAATTCCGTTAAGTGGTTTTCTGGTGGAATGAGTAATTCTTAAATTAATTGCCCTAAAAGTGTTATCTACGGTTTCTAAAACTTGGTTTTCAAAAAGCTTAGCTTCCTTTCCTAAATTTGGAAGTCTTAAATATACTACATTTTTATTTGGGCCGTGTTTTGTATGGCTGACAAGCTTCGCGGTAGTCCTATTGATTGTTTTTTCAATAACTTCTAAAGGGTAACCTAAGGAGCCAAAAAAACTTTTAATGTAATCCAGAAAAATGCAATATAATCTATAAATACTAGTAACATTAAAAGTATTTTTGGCTCCTTAGGTTACCCTTTAGAAGTTATTAAAAAAACAATCAATAGGACTACCGCGAAGCTTGTCAGCCCTACAAAACACGGCCCAAATTTTTAACTCTAATTTGTTTAAATTATTGTAAATTCGCTACTAAGTTTTGTTTTTGTTGTTTAATTTTAACTTAAGAAAGCTTAAATAAGTCGGTTTCCTCTTATTAAAATTGCTATTAATACTTTCAATTTCTAGTACTTAAGCTTTATACTTTAAATTTTGTTAAACAACTTTATATTAGCATCGCCTAGTACAGGGGTCGGCAGGCATTTGGTGCTCGCGGGCCAAATTTCAAGTTTCAAAAATCTTGGCGGGCCACAGTTTTAGTTTTAGTGATATTTGAATAATCTTTTGGCTTTAGTTTGAGTCACACCAGAGATAGTTTTCTTTTATTCACTTTATTACTTTAAATGACTTTTAAATACAAAAAGAATAACTATTTAATCTATAAATATCTATTGGAATAGAATTTACATTGTTAAATATACTTAAGTCTTAATAGAATATTCTACTTTCTTAAACAATTAATGAATTAAACTTAGTAAGTTATTTCTATTATTTTACTTACAATCTAACTCTTTATAAAAACCGAGCTTGAAAAAACATTTATGGGTCACTTTTATACATTTTTTATATTATAAACCACCTTTTCATACTTTTAAAAATGTTAACTTTTGATAATATATTTATAATTAATAGTTTTTATGTCTTAATAGTTTGCACTTTTTTGAAAACTTAGTAATTAGTTAATTAAATCAAATACATACATATTTATTTGAAGATAAGCTAAATAAAAGTTTTAAAATAATTCATGCTCTATTACTTTAATAAAATACTTTATTAGTATTTAATTAGTCTTTTACACGGTTGCCACTTCAAAAGCATAAATGTCTGAATTGTTTTAAAAGTTTATTAAAACTTAAAATAGCTAAGACTTTTTGTTATTCAAGCTTAAATTCATCACTAAAATATAATTATTATAAAAAAGCAAAATATTTAAGTAGACAAAAAGGTTAAAAGTTGTAAACTACACTACAGTCATAAAATCTATTCTTAGAATTCGAAAATTTATTCAAAGAGTTTGAAATAAAAGTTTGAGATACACCTGAGTTTTCAAAAAAAATTCCTTAACAGCTTTAATTATTCTTGGCTTTTAAAATTTTTAAACTATCCTGTTTTTTTGGCAACCCTGTTTAATGAAAATTCACAGAATAAAGAAATATCGAAGTTTTTTAATCGTGAATTAATTATATAACTAAAAAATCATTGTAATTCAGCTTGAATAGACAGATAAGTTTTTAAACATTTTTAACACATGTATAAAAATTTATTAAGCTATTAATGAATTAGAAAAACGTATTTATTACTGTGCATTATAGCAGTTTTTTATATGCAATTAAAATATTGCATTTAAAAAGTGAAATGGGCAAATGTGAATTTTAAGACGAGCTATAAAAACTATAATACGTTAGCTTGGAGTTATTGCGAGAAACAAAAAAAATATAAACCGCTTAAGTGAGTTTCAACAACGCACATTATTATGTTCAGTAACTACAGACAGATCAGGAAAAACTGTTATGGCAAATTATAAAGTAGCAAAAGTAGTTACTTAAAAAAGATAGCGTATAGAGTTGAAAACTCATTCAAATAATTTGTGTTGGGGTTAGTAAAACATTTTTGTTTATTTCTTCAATATCAACAAGAAGACGTGTTAAGGAAATTTCTGAAAATTATAAAGCCGCATAAACAAAATTAGAACTTAAATTAATCTGTTAAGGTGAGGAACTGATACAACAGATATTGCTCATTTTAAAATTTTTATTGCTGGTAGTTTTACTAATTTTGACATTTTAGAAGAGTTTCTAGGTTTAGTTCCAAAACAAAGCACAAAAACAGGTAAAACTGTTTAAAAGCAAAGGTACAATGCACCAATATAAAAATTTTTAAAGTACAACTTTTTGCTTCTATTTTTAGTACAAAATTAAATTAAAGGTAAAAGAAACTGTTTTTAATAATATAGAAAAATTTAAAATATACTGTTAAGCTGCTTTGATTTTTTTTTTATAGAAAATAATTATATGGTAAATTTTTAGTGTCAAATCGAAATTTCTTTACTTAACATGTAAAAATTGTTTAAAATTCCAGGTTTTTTCAATAATTCTCAAATTTAAGGTTTTTTCAGATTTTTTAAGTATAGATTGTTTGATTCCAAGCTTTTGAAGGATTTTTTGACAACACTAATTGTTCACAGTTATATGTATACAACTAATATAAATAATAATTCAAATTATATGAGATGCAATAAATTAAAATATATTTTAATTCAAACAAACACTGTGCATTGAACAAAACATACATTATAAACTTAATTTACCACTCTTTTAAGAAAAAAAGTCAGTCCGAGTGATCAATTTTAGCATACAAAAAGCACTTCAAGCCAAAAACTGAAAAATGACTAAATTGGACTGAGATTTGAAGTCTTCAAATTGTTATAGTCTGAGTGTGTGATAATTTTTTTTTGTTTATTTGATCAAATTTGAACTATTTTGATTAAAATGTTTAAACTTTACAAATTACCATTTCTCAATATAGTTTAAATTAATTAGGTAGTTTCAAAAAACAGCAACTGTTTATATTAGAATGCAATGCTAACTTATTTTGCCAAAAAAAATTGTTTGAAAAATCAAAAAGTATACCTTACAAAAACCTTTTTAATTTATGTCATATATATTGTTTTAGTTGTGGTACACACTTAGATATTACATGTAGAAACAATAATGTTAGAAAATTATGCATAAACTAAAGTTTATCTCGTTAAGTATTAAATAAAAAGTGGTTTAAAATGTGAGCATTTTTGTACATTGGTTTGCATAGGGATTAATTTAAAATTCAAAAAAAACTTCTAAAAAATTAAAGGTGTCAAAACCAAAATAAAGTTAACCTTTTTTTTTTTTATTATGTTATTTTAAATGTTTTTGTGCACACTAAAATATAACATTTAGTAATAAAAAATCTGTAATAGAAACTTAAGTATAAAAAACGTGTAAAAAAAACTAAACTGTAAAGAAATGACATTTTAATTAATTATTGTGCATTACTTTTGTCAAAATGGAAAACATTTACATTTAGTTTATTTACAAAATAGGTATCATGTAACTATTTTACTAAATTAAAGGACTTTTTATACTTTTTTTTTTAGAAAATAATTTGCTGTTGTAAGAAGAAAGTTATTATGAAATTTAGAAAAAAAAACTAGTGGAATTTAAACCTTCTTTTTCACATTTTTAAACTAAATGAGTAAAGTTTTTTAATTGTTTTAAAGTGTTATACATGGACTTAAAACTAAACTAATCAAAGAAATTTAATTTAAAGAATATTTTTACTCAGCGGGCCACATTTACATGCTCGCGGGCCGCATTCAATTCAAAAAAGTAATGTGCTCGCGGGCCGAAGATTTACCCTTCGAGGGCCGCATTTGGCCCGCGGGCCGCAGTTTGCCGACCCCTGGCCTAGTACATGTAATTTTGTTTACCTATTATGACGCATAATCTTAAATTTTATTAATTTTACTATTTTAGAAGAATCTATTTAGTTATCTACAATAACTATTGAAAAGGCTAGATTGAAAATTTTTAGTTAACAAAAATAAAATATACAGCAAAATGAATTGTTGTCTCAAATTTTTAAATAACATTTAAGTTTTACTACTGTGCATTATTTTTGTGCACAATGGAAAACATTTGCATGTAGTTTATTTACTAAATGGGTATTATTTTAAATAATTTACTGAGTCCAAGTATTTTTCACATAGTTTTTTGAGATTAGTAGTTTCTTTTGTAACAAGAAAATTATTATAATACTAAGAAATAAACACTGCTTAAATGCTAATCTGTCTTTTTCACATTTTTAAGTAGAAATAGTGAAGTCTTTTTATTGTTTGAAAATATTAAGCAGGCACTGAAAACGTGATTAATCAAACTAAACCAAGTTATCGAAATAAAAATTAGCTTAAATTACATTTTTGCTAAGCGTGCAACATTTACATGATTGCGGGCCGCAGAATTTCTTTTTCCTGGGCCGAATTCAATTTAAAAAAAATTACTCGCGGGCCGAAGATGATTTCGGTGAAGATTACGCGGAAATATGGTCTGGTGGTTGGTATGTTTAGACACACACATGTATATATAGAATAATTAGTTTTGTATAGATTAAAAAATAATAACCGAAAACTATGAGAAGGACTTTATTTCAACTAAAATAGTAACAAATTTAAAAATAAAACAAAATATATGTTTACAAAATTCAGTTATGTATTGCTATTTAAAACGTTTTCATTAAAGATTATAGCTTTCGCAAAATCATCCAATCTTTAAGGTTGCTTGCGAAGTTCTTTTTTCATCATTACTACCGGGGAAGTTATCAATTGTCCAAACTCAACATTGTACCCGCATTTTTTGTAAAATTCCACCACATCGTGTGAGGAGCTCACCAAGCAGCAACTAAATCCTCTTTTGAATGCCCAATCCTCAGCGGCCAACAGCATACTTTTACTGAGCTTTTTTCCTCTGTAATCTTCTGATACTGTCACTAAAAACAATAAGTTATTTAATATAAAGTACATAGTTTATGAACAGTTGATCCCTATAGATTTATAAAATTAAATTTTACTCCAGTAGATAAGCTTTAGCATTTGAAACTTTTTGAACTAAACTAATTATATGTCTTGACTAGTTATTGTTTTAACTTTCTTTAAATATAACACATCAAGTTAACTTACCCAAATCAAACTTAACAGTAGTGTTTATTTCAATAAATTTTTCCCAATATATTTTTTCAACATCATTAAAGTCTTTTATTTTTTCGACAAGCACATGTCCCATTATTTTATGAGGAATAACGGAAGTATCCATGTATGCAAATGAAGTTGGTAGTTCATCACAAGAATTTACTAATGACTCCATCCTGTTTTTTATTTGTTTATAAACTTATTTAACTATAAATCTACAAATTTTTTTATTTTAACTCATCAAGTTGGTAGTTCATCACAAGACTGTGCTAGTATATCTGTCTGGAGTAATGAAAATATTATTTGATAAATACACGAATAGAGCAACTTTAAACTACCAACTAACTCAACAGTATATCAAAACATCAGTTTCAAACTTCAAGTAAGAGTTTCTCATACTAAAAAAAACTAATTTAGTTTAGTTTAGATGTTAAAAGTATTACACAAAGGCTTAGGCTTTATACATAATTAGCAATCTGTAAACTAAGTAATACAAACGGAGAATTTCATACAAACTCACTTAATATCAAAATAGAAAGGAAATTCCTTTTCTATCAGTTGATAGCAATCTTCTCGAAATTGAGGTTGTAGTTTATGAACAGGCATGAGCTCGAATTTCCTCGAACCATTTTTCATTTGCATTATTTTTGTATTTTCACCTATTTCGCTCATTTTTTGTTAGTTATTATAGTTTTCTATTAAAAATTTAAGTAAATCGTTATTAAATTATTCAAACATTACAGACTTTGACTTATTTAGAAGAAAAACAGAAAAGAAAATTTAAATAACTCATACATATTTAGAGCTATTTTTATCAGTAGAATACAAAGATTACAATTACTTAAATTATTTAAATCTAACAACTACAAAATAATAATTCAAACTTATCAAATTTACTGACGTATAACAAACTCCAGTAAAACAATAAAACTACAATCCAATAAATTAGAAATAAACGCTTAAAGAAATATCACGTGTTAGCAAAAACCGGTGTAGTCTAAATAAAATTGCTTAAAATTAAATTGGGAACAAAAAATAAAATTAATTGTACGTACATGTTACTTCTTCAGCTGCTAAATGCGAATGACAGATTTATATGCTGTCTTGGTATGTTTACAATAAAATTCTGAAAGAATATGATGTAAAATTATAATAAAATACTCTTGAAAGTAGAATATTTATACCATAAACTTATAAATTTCTTGTTTTTTAATTAGCAGTTATAAAGTTACAATAGTTGTTCATCTAAGAGTTGCTCTCTTAGTGAATTTCTTCTTTGTGCTTAAGTAAATGTAAAGTAAAAGATTACTTAGAAAGCACTTCTAACATACATTTTTTGTCTAATTGGTTTCTATTTAAAAATATTATACCATTAAATTTTTATAATTTGCTTTGAAACTTTTTAACTTCTCTAACGTTTTTATGCAAAAGTTTCTTGTCTAAATTAAATAATAAGTTAAGTTATATAAATTTTTAATACTTAAAATGTACTAAAAATATATTTAAACTTAACTTTAAGTGTGTTAGTAAAAAACTAAAGTTTTGTATGATTTTGTTGTCTTTATCATTTTTTTATCTTACTGAAGTTCCAAGTTTGTCAATTTTTTGGTGGTTTTGGACCAAAATTAATTAACAAAAACCATAAGTTAAAAAATCTTGATATATGATTATAAACAAATGCAGCTTTTAATTTCGCAACTTCGAATGTAATTTTAAATTTATTTTACATATAAAACTATCGTCTATAACTTTAAATTATTTCTTAACTTTAACTTTTTTAACAGTTATTTCTATTACGTTTTCTGGTTTGAGTAAGTTAAATAAAAAATCACTAATGTGTCTATATATGTAATGTGACAGTATACGCTAGTATGAAAACATAATGAACAATATAAAGATCATTGCTAGTCCGCTTAAAGCAAAATAAAAAATAAATTAACAAAATATTTATTTGCGTCATTTTAAATTTTTGACTTGTTAAAAGTTAGCTTTTGATTAGTTATTGATACTTTTCGAAAGGGTGGATTAGGGATAAGGCTATAGATTAGAAAACTAATGATAAAAAGTTTTAAAAAAAATCTGTTTTTTTTTTCAGCGTTTTTCAGCTTTATCTGTTATACTTTCCTAAAATAGTTTAAATAGTAAATCATTAATCTTATGCATAACGTTTAAACTAAAAATTAATACAAATTTTAGAAAATATCTGAAATCGGATACGTTTTTTCGAAAACCCTTAAATAACCTTTTAAAACCAATAAATTTTAAATTGTATACATCAGAAATATTGAAAATTAAAAATATTGTAAATGTGGTGACACAAAAAAAGTATTAATTTAACAATAAAAAGTAAGCTACTAAAACTTGTGAATTCTAACAATGGTTTTATAGAACCAAATGTTCAGTAGAAAAAATATTTTAAAATGTGCTAATAAGTTATGAAGCTTTAGTTACAGCTTAGCATTAATAGTTTTATTACGATTATTAGTTATAAGCTCTAAGTTAAAGTTTAGTTATAAATTATTATAAGAGCTAATTTCTAACTAGATTTAAATGACTTAACATAATTAAAAGGTTTTTGTTTTTAAAAGATTATTAAGATTTTAACAGAAATGAAGAAAACGTTTCTTTTTAATTACAAAAATTTACATAAAACTCCTACAAAAAATTGTAACTATCAGAAATCACACTAACTTGAATAGTTTTACCAAAGTTAATTTCCTTAATATTTAGATTTATAATTTTTCCAGGGATGCAGTTCAGTCCAGCCTAAGTACATTGTACGTAATAACTTAAAGTACATAAGTAATATTCTAAACCAAAAATTAGTACTTTAGTATTTAAAATATTAACTTAAAACACTAATAACAACTATAAAACATCAACATATAAAAAAAAACACTAAAAAGAACACTTTAAAACTGATTGTAGATGAATAGTTATTTTTTGTACAAAAAAAGTTAAGCAAAAAGTCTTTTTGAAACCAAAGTTTTAAAAGCCATAAAAGATTTGTTTAACAGGGCAATATTTTTAAAGAAATGGAGGGCATTAAAAAAAGTAAAAATGATCTGAAATGCATTTTTAAGTAAATGTTATAAACAATTTTTTTTATGTGGTTTTAATGTTAGAGAGAAAGTTAATATCAATTTATAAATTTAATATTTCTTTCAAAACTTTTAATTATTATGCATCATTTCAGCAGCATGAATAAGATATATATTTATGCAATATTAAATAAAATCAAGGCAAATAAAATAAATATATTTACAACTTAAAAATTATAAAAAGTATGTCTTGTAAATGAAAACGAAATTTATAGAGTTTATTTTTTCAGCGTTGTAGAAGGTTTAAACTAGTTATTTCAAAAAACGTACATCGATTGTACTAAAGTGCTTTGACCACAATTTCGAAAAACAAATAGTAAACTATTTAGAAAAATTTATTGAATTTATAAACTAATAATATTATTGTACATTGTGCAGTTTTTCCATTGATAAAAAAGCAAAATAACTATTTCTGAGAAATTACTTAACACTTTTTTTCTGTTTTAACTTAAAATACATGCTCGATGGATTGTAAAAGAGTTTTCTATTCAAGTGTTTACAGATTATGATGTGTGTACAGATGATGTATAAGATTTTCAACTAATTTAAAACAATTCTATACCCAATCTACATGTAATAGTTTAGTCAACTATTTCAAAAAGTTAAGTAGCTTAAATATGATTGCTTAAAATTTTAACTTTTTTTTTGTATCACCCATATAGGCTAACTCGGACAAGAATAAAATTTTTACAAAACTCAGGATAACTCAGGCAAGTTTTTTATTAATTTTCTGATATTTTAAATATTTCTCGAAAATCTGAATCTAATTTTTTCTATAATTTTAACTGATATTTAGTTGTATCTGTTCAATATTTTATCAAAAGCTAAATTTCTATTAATTGAGAGGTTTTCTGAAAGCTATTTTAAAAATAAATTTATTATCTAAAAATAGATTAAGAAAAACTTAAGCTGATTTAGGACAGTTTAAGATAATTAAAGACAGTTTGTTATCACTCAGGGTATTCTTTTTTTTACTTAAAGATGGGCAACCCTGACTATTTCTTTTTTAAATTAATGCTGTCACACATCAAATTTAGTAGTTAAAAAGTAAAAGACTTTCAATGTAACTGATATAAGAATAATTTTTAAAGAATATGAAATTTATAGATATCAATAAAATTTAAAATTAAGTGCTTAATTAATTGGTAGAGGAATCTGCTTTTACAAAACAACACATGATTTTTTATCTTATAAAACACATTATGAAATATACGAACCATATAGCAGAACATGGAACCTGCTTTAACTAAAACCTTATTTTTTAACATGCTTATTGCTGGAATAATACAAACATTATTTAGTACATTTTTGTACAAGGCACTTGTAATAAACTAAAGAAAAAGTTTTTTAAATGCACAAGTCTTTATAAAAAATATATTATTTAAAGTTTAAGTATAGTTCACTTATTAAAAGTTTTAAAAATGTATAAATATTTTCTTAATCCTGATAATTCAATACTAATTGCAGTGGTAATACAAAAATGGGTAGTAATTTTTACACACATACTTAATTTTCTTTAAAACATCATATAATAGTTACCTTTTCATCTTATAAAGTGGAAAACTTACTGTTTTAAGGTTTTACTTTGATTTTTGCTAAAAACAATAAGTATTTTTAATTTTTTGTATGGTGATTCCCAAGATTTTAGAATATGAAATGTACACTTAATTTATTTGTAGAACTCATTAAAATTACACCCTAGCTTATTAAAATACTTATAAATATTATATTTTACTTCTAACTTTAATAAATCAGACAACAAAATTAGAGTAATGTATCTTTTATAAAATGAGTAACAGAACATTGTTGCAACACTATTTTAAAAATAAAAGTTACCTTTTTAAATAAAAGTTCAAAAGTAAAATACTTTAAAACTAAAAACAATATGTACTATAAATTATTCAAAGAACACCTAAACATTTAAGTATTAATTGATGAATAAAAACTCGTGATATTTAAATACAAAAAACAAATAATATGCAGTTCTTAAAAAGATCTAAAGATAGTTTTTAGAAATATCTCAATACAAGCTCTAGGTCTTATCAGCAACAATAATAATTGTAAAAGTGCCTGATATACTTGCGTTCTGATTGAATAACTTGTGACACTTAACATTTAAACACAAAAAAAGGAAGGGTAAATGAAAGATGCAAGTTCCATTACTAGTCAATTTTCCTAATTAATTAAATTCTACTTCAAGAGATTCAGTCCAGACTTGACATATTAGCAAAGAGAATACTAGTAATATTCTTTTCTAAAAAATATATTTTAGTATTTAAAACTTTATTTTTAAAACTATTAACTACCAGGGGCGTAGCGTGGGGAGGGACGCTGGCGCATGCGTGCCACCCAAAAAAATAAAAGTAAAAATAAAATGCAATATCTTTATCTTTTATTGCTTATATTTACTGCTTAATTTGCCTTTTTTCAACTATGTTTTTCTAGTATTCGAAAAGTAAAACGAAATTTCTAATACCAATTAGTGACAAGTTAGGGAAATTACCCAGTATACTTATTCGGTGCGTAATTTCAAATGCGCACCGACGTTGATCAAAAATTCCATAAGGAAAATTTTTATAACTTCATAACCTTCATAAGAAATTAGACTCAAACAGTACGCAACTAGTTAGTGCACCGCAGTAGTATAACCTTATGGTAGATTTTTTTAAAGGAAAAATGCTAACATTTTGTTAACAAACCATAAAGCTAAACCTGTTTTATAGTGATAATGATTCAAAAATAAACAAATTGTTGTATAAATAGCAACAATCAACTGCTAAAAAATAAAAATAAATTGATAATAAGAATAAAAATATTAACAACAAAATTAAAATAAAAACAAACAACTGAAAAAAAAAATGATAATAATAAATAAACAGTTCCTACTTTGATTACAGTTTTAATCTCACTATACAAAAAGTTTTGTTTAAATAGTCTAAACTTAAAATTGTTATTAAAATTAGTTTCTTTTTTTATTAAGATAACAAACAAATTAAACTTTGTTGTTCTATCAGCCATAAAGTTTAAAAAATAATCAATTTTTGTAGCAATTTATTCTAAAATTTCTTTAGTCACATTATGAATAAATTTCTAGCAACTTGTAAAACAGAATTTTTACAATCAATTTTTAGTCTAAAAAACGTAATTGATTAATTTTAAATTTAAATTTATTTAGTTTTAAATCAAATTTTAAATGGTATTTAAAATTTTTTTTTACCAACTGTTTGTAGTATTTAAAAATTGCTATTCCCTAAAGATTTTAAAAAAAATGATTTTAAGATAAGTGAAAAGTTATATTTCTTGTGAATTTTAAAAAGCATTGAAAAAGTTGACCTTAATAAATTTATATTTCAAACATTTTGTTTTGTATCAGAAACATTTAGTAAAATCTTTCCACACACTCAGGATAACTCAGGATTTTATGAAGTTTTGGAAAACTTTAGTATGACAAATCAGGATAACTCAGAATGTTTTAAATACTTTTAAGCTCAGGCTGACTAAGGATAGAACTGTTATTCAGGGTAGACTTAGTGGTTTTAAAAGCTTTGTTATAAAGCCTAGTTTCTATTTAAAAATAATAAAAAAATTCTCAAAAATAATTTAAAATGCTTATAATGACACATGACATTTTTTATAAAACATGTTTTATAATACTAAAGAATAAAAAAACGTTTGTTTTCATTAATTTTTAGATTATTATTTAAAAAAATATGCAAAATAATATTGTATGGATTGTTGCGAGTCTAAAAATATATCAGATAGGAAAATTATTTGAAGTTCAAAAGCTTGAATTGAAAAATAGCAGACCAACACCAGATATTGCTATTAATCAAGACCGCAATTCAAGTGGTATGAAATTTTTATTTTTAATTTTGTTTATATTTCAGATTTTCTTCATTTGTTAAGATTTATTTTTACAGTTTTATATTGTAATATAGGTAAAAATGTAGAAGTTAAAAAAAATAGCTTTTTAGATTTATTCTACAAAAAATTTTAAATTTTTAACTTTAAATTTTTATACTGAAGATTTAACATTTTTATACAAAAGATAAAGATAGTATATTAAAAGCTGCAACAAACTAAAAGTATGAGTTATTTTGAGTTTAAAAAAAATATTTTTTGTTGATATAAAATAGATATTGAACATTATTTAGAAGTTGCACAGAGAAAAATGTTTTGAGGTATTAATTGTTATACTTAGTTGACTATTTATTTGTAGTTTAGGGCCATAGGGGGGGGTAAGCCATGTTTTTTAGAAATTGATCTTATTTTGATGAAATTTTTAAAGCTTTAAGATACTTTTTATTGTTTTAAAAAATTCGAATTATTTTTTGAGATATGACCAGTCAAAGTCGGGCCGCATAGTAGGTTACCTATGGGAAGGGAAAACTAAATCAGCGAAAAAAAGCTAGTTTGTTTAAAATCTATCTCCTCCTACATTTTTCAAGCAATCTTCTTCAAGCTTTAGGAGTTTAATCTATATACAGTAACAAAAAAATATTACTTGTGAATTTAAAAATTTGTAATATTTTATTTTTTTGAAAAAAAAAACTTTTATTTAAAAATTTTTTTTATAAATTTTTTATTTATTTTAATTATCTAAATTCATAAGTAACGTTTTTTTTTGTAATGTAAGGAACATTTTCTAAAATTTGAAAAAGATTGCTTGAAAAATGAAGTAAGAGATAGATATTTAGTAATTTTTTAAATTTCCGTGAAAATTAGCCCCGAAAAATTTGCGGCCCAAAAGTTTTAATTTAGGGTATTTTTTGAGAAAAAAAATTGCGCACCCCCTGATTAAAATACCACGCTACGCCACTGTTAACAACTATAAAGTTCTGCATATAAAAAAAACACATTTTATAATAAAAAATCTTTCAAAATCTTATTTTATTCTAATTCTCAAATTTTCGTGAATGATAAAAAATAGTCTACAGTGGAATACTTCTTTGAAACCCATGCTTTAAAGCCATAAAGACTTGTTTTACCTGGCATTATTTATAAACAGCATTGTAAAAGTTAAAATACATCTAAATACTTTTTAAGGTGAATGTTAAAAACAAAAGTTAGTTATTTATTTCCTTTATATTGTTTTGGGATTAGAGAGAGAGAATGTGAATAATTATTTCCAAGGTGTAAAAAATCTTAAAAATCTGCTGATTGCTGAAGTATAACAAACACTATTTGGTATATTTTCTTACTTATATTTGGGAAATTAATTCAACAGCATAAAAGCTTACGATTACTTAATTTGCTTTTAAAAAGTCATAAATTAGTTACCCTTAACATTTGAAAAAGAAGAAAACCTACTGTTCGTTTTTTGTTTACAACATTTTTTAATAAAAACTTTGTTGTCTCTTTATACAAGAAAATTTACGGGCAATTGAAATAAAAATGTTTTCGATAAATAAAATGAATAAAAAATTAATACTTTAATGGGAATTTAAATTTTTTATAGAGTGAATAATACTCAGAATAATATATTATTTTTGATGTGCATTAGATTTAGTTCATTTTTAATCAATTTTTTGGATGGTTTTTAATATGATAATTTTACTAAATACTTAAATTTAAACTTTTTTCAGGGATTCAGTCCAGGCTATGTACTTGTACATATTAGATTGGAGTACACCAGTTATATTCTAAACTAAAAAATAGTAATTTAGTGTTACAAATACAATTTTAAGAACTATAAACATTTTTAAAACATTTCAATGTAAAAAAAACACATTTTAAATGAATAAAACAATTTTTAAATAAATTGCAGTTAGATAATTAATTTTCCGTAAAAATAAACTTTGATAGAAAGTTCCCTTGAAACCAAAACTTTAAAAGCCATTTCAGATTTGTTTTACATGGCATTATTTTTAGAAGGGGGACACTAGAAAAGTAATAAACATCTAATATTCTTTTTTTTTTAAATGTTAAAAACATATCTTTTTCTTATGTGGTTTTGAGAAAATAAGGAAAGTTTGTATTAGTATTCAAATTAAAAAATCTTTACGAATTTACATTTAATTAAGCAGCAAAAATATTCTTTAATAAGATGAGTATTAAACTTTGAATGACAAAATATAAATTAAACAAATTATGCCTTGTAAATAAAGTAGGAGGTTATAGAATTTCATTTTTCAGCTTTTGAGGAGGTCTTCATTAATCAATTTTAAAAATTAAGCATCAAGTGTATTAGAATGCGTCTTGCACAGATTTAAAACACTGTACTATATACTAAATAAAAATAATACTGCAAATACTTTTTATTGAATTGATGAACTCATAATATAACTGTACACTTTGCTATTTTTCCCTTTAAAACACAGAAATAACTATTTCTGAGAAATGAACAAAATGTTTTCTGTTTTAATTTAAAATGACTTAATTGACTGTAAAAGAATTTTACAGTAATGATTTAACACTACAAGTAACAAATATAATATGTGTAATGAAAAAGTTTTTGATTTTGAGGTCATCAAAAACATTCCAAACCCAGTCCATAGTTAATAGTTTACTGAACCATAAAAAATAAAAAGATTATTTGATGATTAATTGA
Source organism: Thalia democratica (assembly GCF_965202585.1). Lineage (NCBI taxonomy): Eukaryota > Metazoa > Chordata > Thaliacea > Salpida > Salpidae > Thalia > Thalia democratica. The sequence continues at coordinate 11,897,935 of NC_139166.1, forward strand.
AATATATTTTGTTTATGTAGGTTGACTTGAATTAGTAGGACAATTTAATACACACGCAGTTTTAAACCAATACTGTTTAGAAAGTTTTTGGTGAACAATATTAAAATTAAATAAGGTTTAAGCTATTACTACATTAGAGTTTCATAAGGTTAACTATCCATAGGATGCAAACGATCCAAAAGGAGTGGCAACTTAAAAAGTAGCATCCATGGCTTTTTCTTATAACATTAATGCAGTACCACATCATATTTATTTGTAAAAAGGTATAATAGTTTTAATGCAAGTGATATTGCAAGTCTGCTTTTTTTAAACAACACATGAAGTTTTATGCTATAAAGCATAATACTAAGTATACTAATTATATAACAAATATTGAATCTGATTTCATTGAGCCCTTGTTTTTTAACATGCTGATTGCTAAAGTGATACAAAAAACATTAATACAAGTTTTTGGTATATTGTTGTAAAAGGCACTTGTAAAAAGCTAATGAAACAGTCTTTAAGATGAAAATCTTTATAAAAATAACAAGTTAAGCTTGTGGTATGGGTGTAAAAAATAGATGATATCTAGACGGTATACTATTTTCAGTTAATATAAATAAAAATTTTAATAAACAGCATAAATGCTTACACACATACTTAATCTGCTTAAAAACATTGTATGTTAGTCATCCTTATCACTCAAAAAAGTAGAAAATTAACTGTTTCATGGTTTTACTATGGTTTTGCTCAAGATAGTATATTAATCCATTATTGTATAGTTTTTCCTAAGTTTTTAGGATATGGATTGTGGTACAACTAAATTTATCGGTACTATTCATTATAATTAAATCATACCTGTTTAAAATACTTATAAATATTAGATGCTATTTTAGTCTACTGTATTTAAATCAGACAACATGAGTAATGTATCTATTTTATAAAAGGACCACAAAACTTTATTATAAAATTACTTTTTCAAAGATGTAAGATATATTTTTAATAACTTTGAATAAATAGACCTTAATAACAATTTAAGTCTAGATTTAAAATACTTTAAAACTTCAAAAAATGTTAACTATAAAACGTTTAAAGAACTCTTAAACGATTAATTAGTACTAAATAAAAACTTTTAATAAACTAAATAAACAGTTATAAAACAATTAAAAACAAACAACTTGCAGTTCTACAAAGTGTCTAATAGTAAATTTTAGCAGTAAGTCAATACAAGCTCTAGGTCTTATCAACTACTATTCCAAGATAGTTATAACATTGTATTAAATACTTGTGTTCTAGTTCAATAATTTTGTTACATTCAACATTTAAACTTTAAATACTAAAACAACGTATAAGCATATAGAAGATTCAATCCGTTACCTATTTACTTTCCTAAATATTTAAATTATAATTTTTTTTTAAGATTCAGACTTTGCTATGTACACTGTACACGTTACCGTAAGGTAAACTAGTAGTATTCTAAAAAAAAGTATTTTAGCATCAAAAATATTGTTTTAAACCTTATTAACTTCTTTAAAACTTCCTCATGTAAAACAACACATTTTAAGAAACAACTAAAAACACGAAAAGTAAAATTTGGTTTAATATTAAATAAATGGTAAAAAATATTTTGTAGAAAGCTTCTTTGAAACTAAACTTTAAAAGGCATTGAAAATTTGTTTTACAGCGCATTATTTGTAAAAAAAAAGGAAGGCATTAAAATAAATTAAAAAACATTTAAAATGATTTTTTAGCTAAATATTAAAAGCAAAACGTTTTTTTTTTTGTGAGGTATTGATATTAGAAATAATGTTGATATTATTTCCAAGGTGAAAAAGGCTTTACAACCTTATAATTATTAGATATCCATTCAACAGCACGAATAAGTTACTTGCATTTCATACAATATTAAATAAAATCAATTTAAGTATTGTACATTTATTGAGAAAATATTTATTAAAATATGATGAGGTCTGAATTAAGAATTTATTGTATTAATATTTGTTTTCCAATTGTACAAGAATGCTTTGACCAAATTTTTAAAACAGTATACTTAAAAAATTAGATAATAAGCTACTAATTACAAACTAATTTGTAAAAATGTTACTGTACGTTGTGCAGTTTTTACATAAATAACACAGAAATAATTGTTTCTGAGATATAAACAAAAAGCTTTTTTATTTTAATCTAAAATAGATTGCTTGATTGATTTTGAAATATTTAAATAGTATAAAATTAACAACTATTACATGTGTAATTAAAATGTTTAAGATTTTGAGCTCATTTAAAGATACTCTAAACCCAGTTAGTAGGTAATAGTTTACTTAAATATAAAAAAAAATTAGTAGTTTAAATGCTGATTACTTAAAATTCATAGTGTTTGTGTAGGTTGATTTGAACTAGTAGAACAACTTCATATACTTGCAGTTCTAAACCAATACGCTTGAGAAAGTTTTTGGTGAAAACCTTTAAATTTAAGGTATAGTTCAAGCTAATACTACATTAGGGTTTCCTAAAATTAGCTACCCATGGGCTGCAAAAGGGCCAAATGGGGGTTGTGAGGAGTATAGAAGCCACAGTAGTGACATGAGAGTAAAATTTCAATATTTATGCCTAAGATAATAAAAGAGAATTTTTCAAACGATGCAAGCCAACAAATTTTTTTCACAGTATCTAGGTTGAACCTAACTTATTTAACTACAATAAAAAAAGCGAAATTGTGAGAAAAAATTATTTTAATTATTGTTTAAAACTTAGGCTATTCTTTAGGAATGTGTCTCACTTTTGCTAGAGTTTTTCTAAAAAAAACTTCAAACGATCCTCAGTCAGCCAATTTTTTTCACAAATTTAGGCATGAATAATCTGAAGTCAAACTTTCTTTACTAATTTACTATTGTATAAATGAGCTGAATATAAAGATATTAACTGTACTACTGCAACTAAACCTCATTTCTTTCCATTTTTAATATCTATTAGATGTAAACTTTCTCTAGGTATAAAGTCTAAAGTCATCTTTTTTTAAACAAAAATAAACTTAAGGTCACTTGCTTTAAATTAAATATACTCTACTAATGGTGGCCTTTTGTTTCTAAAAAAAGCTAATTTTTAAAGAAATTATTCAAAAAATACTTCCTGTTAAAAAAATAATAGTTTTTATATCAAAAAAAAACTTCTTATTATGACTTGATGTTTTAAGTAATAATTTTTAAAGTATCACAATTCTAAGTTTCTTTCTTAAGAAAAAAATATCAAAATTATCTGATTGTGAGATTTCCTAATATACTATCATAAAACTTGGATCCAATTTATTAATGAAAAATTTTAGTTTCATATAATTTATGTACCGCTTTTAAACTGAGATGTTGATGAACGTGAATAAAATCTAAACTGATTATTAAAAACAAAACTATTTTATTATGACCACTCCGATGAAAACTTTTATATGTCTCTGACTCATGTTTGAAAAGCATCAAAAACGAAAACAACATTTATTTAACTGACATTTTTTGTTTAAGTACTTGGAACTTATTCTTAAACTAAAATTATAGTTCAAAATTATAAACATAAGTAATAAAATTACTGTTAAGTTATTCAATAAATTTTATAGTAACAAAGGATGTGCAATTATCTTCAGTCAGTCAATATTATTATAACTGTTTTAAGTTTATGTAATTTCTAAGTCTGGTTTATAAAAATATAAGCACATAACGATAGCAAACAAACTAAGAATGTTTAAAAACACAAAAAATATTTTAAAACCTTAGGAATACTCAGGACAGTTTTTTATTTTAGAAAATTTTCTATTTATCACTAGCAGATTTGGTTTTGGTAGTCTTATAAAAACTTAAAAAGGCCAACTCATATTAAGTTTCATTCAAATAACTGTTTGAAATTGTAATTGTCTTTTAATTACTAATACATTAAAATGACATAGTTTTTATACATTTAAAAAAAAAACTGAAGTTGTAAAGACTAAAAATTAATACACTATACAAAATATAATGAAATATAATGTTGAAAGTTATGTCGGTACCTGCTTAATTTAATCTGAGATTAAATTTGCTTTTATATAATAATTTTTAGATACTTTGTTGACACTTTACTCTTATTTTTTTTTATTTTTTTTAAACTGGTCTTTAAAAAAATCATACAAGTTGTTTAAATTTTTATGTTGTTTTTGAAAGTGGTCAGAGTTTTGTGCATTTATTTTTCGCTGATAGAACAAATAGAATAAGAAAAAGTTGTTATAAACCCAAATAAATTCATAGTTTTTTACACAAAAACTCAGATTAATAGTCAATTGAATGATTCACTTTTATTAACTAACTAAACTGGCTAAAGCAGAGTTTTAGTGTCTGCTATTAAATTGGTTTTTAATATGTTTCTTTTTTTGTGTGGTTTTTTATTATGTACTGGACGTTAAAAGGTATCTGCTGTGGTTTTTTAAGTATACTATGTTTCGGAGTTACTCATTTCTTAAATACAAGTTTACTATTGTACGTTTTTTTTTATCACTTTAGATTGGAATCCTGCGCGTAAATTACTCTGCTAAATCTTGTTTTTAAAATCAGAAACCGACCCTAGTTTAATAACCGTACATTTGAATAAGTAAATCTAGCGGTTGCAACTACTTTTTTTCCTTAGCTAAAATTTCAGTCTTAAAATATTCAGAATTAAAATTGTGAGCTTTTAGCAGCAAAATTCGATTGTCGTAGTTTCAATATGAAACAACTGATTTAGACTTTCAAATTCCAATATTGTATAAGAAGTATAAACTTAATTTTTTATAAGTTTTAAAACACCAAACAAGTATTTTCCAAGTGTTCAAAATTACACGTCATGTCAACTTAAAGTGTAAACTTATAACTAATTTTAGTCTTTAAAATTTTCTGTAAATGTGTTTACTAAATTTAAGGTGATAAGTAGAACTAAATACGGCAGTTGCAAAGATTCGAAATAGATGGAAAACTTTAGGATAGGCGAAAGTTAACTATGAACAAAAAAATGCTAAAAATAATTTTCCAGTTCTAGACTAATTAATACGGGTGTCGAATGATAAAAAAAGTTATATAATTGTTCAAGATTGTTGACTAAACTACCTTTTTGGATAACACATAAGATCTCTCTCAAATATTATTCACTTATAATTACTGGATTGAATATATTGTTGCTTCATTAATAATATAAATTATATATATATATATATATATGCAAACTTGTTAACAATGTGAACAAAACTAAAATAAAAAAGTTTACTAAAGTTGTTCAACTAGATGGACTTAAATTAAAACTACATGATTTGAAACATAAGTTTAAAACAAATTAGTTTGACAATTAAACAATTCTTCATTGTGTATTTTGTCATCTTAAAAGTCAGTTTTTCTTATAATGAATTTAAGTTATTCTTATTATAAAACATTATCTTTGAGAAGTAAAATTACATATTTCTTTATTGATTAGCTTCTAGTTGATTATGGCGTATATCAGATGCTCCCAAAACAAAACAAACTGTTTTAAAATCGTTTTTAATCTTTCTCCATAGTTATTTAAGGAAATAACTAAGCCTTTTGGAATAACATCATTATAAAAAAGGCTCAATTGAAAATCTAATTTTTGAAATTAGTTTAGAGCAATTATGACCTCAATAACACAGTAGAAATTTAATTTACTTCAATTTCATTGTCTTATTTCAAAATTTTTACCAATTAATTTAAAAAATCTTAAGTTTCTTATCTTTCTTCAAAAGTTTTTTACAAAAAAATAATAAACCCTAAATTGTATGTACTTTACAATAAACCCTTTAACACCAATTGTGAGTATTTTATGGTTTAACGAGCTTTTGGACGTTGTAGACCAATTTTTTTAACGTGCTGGTCATTCAATTATGACTTGCAAGGTTTTAATGTTATTTATTATCAAGAAAAAAGATTCGTTGCTTAAAAATTACAAGAAAGTAGTTATTTTAACGAATATTATTTATTTTGAAATAAACGAAACAGTCTAAACATTTATAACTTCACAAAAATAGTAACAGCAAATTTATAAAGCAGAGCAATATCTTTTCAAACTAAAACATGTTGCATTAAATAAATAGTAGTAAACACAAATTTTAACAAAAGTAAAACATCATATTGAATTTTACAGATAATTGAGGCATTTTACAAAAAAAAATGGAATTTTATAAATAAATATGGCATCTTATAAAGAGATGAGGCATTTTATAAAGAAATTTTGAATTTTATAAATAAATGTGGCATTTTATAAAGCGATGAGTCATTTTATAGAAAAATGTTGCATTTTATAAAGAGATGTGGCATAACCTCGTGTTGAAAAAAAATTTAACTTGTTTGTTAAGCAGTATATTTATAAAAATATCCAACGCTTAAACGAAATTAATAAAAGAAACTCATATAAGCCCATTTCAAAGTAATTTCTGTTTATAGAAGTTGAACAAATTAAAGCAAAAGAATTTCAAAATTAATTTCAAAGAAACTATAAGGATGTTTACTAGATATTTTTATTTTTCACGGTTTTATAGTTAACATTCAAACACATTTATTTCTGTTTTTTGCTTTCTATCATTTTAAACAATTAAATATATAACCACTGAAGGGACATTATAAAACAATCGTTAAACAAACTAGTTTAAATTATACATAATTAAAACAAATGTAAGAAATCAGTTTTATTTCAGTTCCCAAATTTTTAATTTCTTCTTGTTTTAGTGCTCTATTTTCAAATGTCTCCTGAGACTCTGAATGTACTTAAACGCCTTCGGGCACTTTTCACACTTGATGGTTTTACATCTGAATGTTTAATCTGATGCTGATTTAAGTTGTCCCTGCGCTTGAAGCCTTTACCGCATCGGTCACACTTGAATGGTTTTGTATCTTTATGGGTTTTAAGGTGCCTGGATAAACTCGAATCGAAGCTGAAAAAATTACAATTTCAATTCCTTTTTTATTGTTAGACAAAAATAAATGGCGGGTAAATTCCTATGGCAGATTGTTTAAAATACATAAAAACTTTTTGAACGAAACCTGAACACTTTGAAGCATTTGTGACATTCGTGTAACTTGGAGTTTTTGTGGTGATCAGTTATATGCCTGTTTCTTGTATTTCTACTTGTGAACACTTGATTGCAAAATGGACAATTGTACTCATCAACATGTTCTGTTGATTGCGTTGTTACATGTTCTGAAAATTCATTTTATTGTTATAAAATAAAAACTACTTTTGTCTATTTATATTATGAAGTGTAGTTGATACTCGGAAAAAAAAAATTATAAATAAGATCGCATTTTTATTAATATAAATATCTTAAAAATAGTGAAAAATACCAAAACCAAGTTTTGTTAACCTTGGTTGTTGAAACTAGCAGCTTGATTTTGTGAAGATTGTTTCAAATATTTTGCTTTTTTATGTGTAGATTTATCAAACTTCCTTTCTGTTAATTATCCTAATAAATTAAATCTTAAGCAAGTTATATATTTTTTTATTAATGTTTTAAATTAAACAATCAATAAAAACAATTCTACTTCTTTTTCCATTTAGACATCTTTATAACAAAGCAAACTAAAGTAAAACATTAAAGTTGTACAATAAAAAATATAGTTAACTTTAAATATTATAAGGTTGAATAAAATTGTAGTCAAATTTTTAAAACAAATGGCCTTTTTCAACTTAATTCTTAATTGAAGTTTCAAAGCTTAAAACTTTGTTTTTCATTTATTAGTCATTTGTTTAACTAGCATTTAAAGAATAAGTACAACATTAATAGAAAAACTAAATTCTCTATTAAAGTTAAATTACTAAATGAAATTGTTTAATTTATTACGTTATGCGGTTTAAAACAAATAATGCAAGTAAAGATCATACATTCTAAATCTAGTAAAAACTAATTGCTAGATTTTGAGAGAAAAATAAGCTGAGATGACTTAAATATACAGTTAAAGTCCAATAAATTTCTGAATATATGACACTGCTACACAGTTGTACTAAAGTTTTATAACCATCTCTAAGATTACTGTAACAAGTGTAACATTAACAGTATAAGTTTTAGATACAAATTAGTATCTATTAAAGCATCTATTTTACTAAATAACTGATGTTTCTAAATACTTTACTAAGATGTCTTCGAACTTTAAAAATAAAACCTTAATGTAACATAATTAATTTGTATTAATTATTAAATATTAAGCTAGTTGTTTTAACAAACATAATTAAATTAGACTGTGTTTAAATGTAACAGGGTTGCCAATTTACCTGAAAACCTGGAAAAACCTTGAAAAACCTGGAATTGGACAATTTAGGCAAAAATAACCTGGAAAAACCTGGAATTTGAGAAATTTTTAAAGAAACCTGGAAAAACCTGGAATTTTGATCAAAAAACCTGGAAAACCTGGAATTCTAAATAATTTTTACATATACAGTAGTGAAATTTCGATTTTATACAAAAAATCTATCATATAAATAAGATTTTTTGTCATCATCAAAAAAATGTTTTATTAAAAAACACATTTAAAGTAACTTTACAATATCTTTTCAATGTTTTTATACTATTTAACACATTTTCTTATATAGAAATTAACTTAAAACTAAAAATAGACCTAAAAATGTGTAATTTTAAAAACCTGGAAGAAATTTGAAAAACTTAAAAAACTTTTGATAAAACGAGTGACAACCCTGATGTAAAAACTTCATATTTTCTTAGCTTTATTTAGCAAGAGTTACTTAAGCAAGTAACAACCATTAAAATTAGTATTATAAACTTTATTCTTTGTACGATTGATATATACCAATTTTATTTAAAAAATTATTGAACTATATTTTTTAAATCAACAGGTGTAAAAAATAAAAGATCTCAAAAAACTAAATATCATTTAATTAAGGAAATATCAATGTGTAAATTTGTAGAAATACCTATCTACAGGGTTGCCATATGTTTTTGACAAATTTTTTCCAGGTTTTTAAAAGTACATATTTTTAGGTCTTTAATTAGCTTAAAGATAGGTTTAAGTCATAAAACTGTGTTTAATAGTATAAAAACATTGAAAAGACACTGTAAAGCTACTTTAATTGGTTTTTTAAGAAAAACAATATTTGATGATGACAAAAATTATTATTTATATAACAGATCTTATGTGTCAATACGTAATTTAAGTACAGAACATTTAAATTTTTTTTAAACCAAGTTTTTTTTTTTTTTTTTCAAAATTTCAAAAACTCCAGTTTTCCAGGTTGTTTAAGGTTTTTTGACAACCCTGTATAAAACAATCTTTAGGTATTAATTATAAACAAGAAAAAAACCACTAAAAATCAAATTACTTACTTTTATTATTTATGTTTGCATCATCTGGTACGTTTGATAGTAAAGCTTTACGTTTATTTTGTTTATTTCTAGTACCTGAAATTTTTATAAAAACATTTACAATTCATATAGAGATCAATAAAGTTTTGTCATTAGTCAAGAATTTTTACAAAGTTTATATATATATATAGTTTTACAATTTAATTAACATGTTTAAGTTTTAACTTGTACAATTTTTTAAAAACAAAATCAAGGTTATTATGTAGATTCTTGACAGTATGGTATCTAGATTATTCACGAAATAAGATAAATTATTTTAAAAATCAGGTGAAAAAAGACTATCATGTAGTAAAAGTATCACTTTTAAATTTATATAAAGATCATTAATGTATAAGTCAATAAGAACTAAAAAATTACATAAAGCTCTTACTTGCAAATCAAGTTAACTAAAATAAATTACATGTTTAGCATTTAATTAACAGTAATAACTGAAGAAACTAATAAATTAAATATTTATTTTGAAACATTTTACCCGACCCAAAGTCAAGCATTGAATATTAAAGTTTATACTCACTTGGAGTATTGTTTTTGTCAGTTTTAGGAATTTGGTGTGAGTTATGCTTTCTTCTGCAATAATGCATGGTTCCATGATGTATGATACCATAATCTTTTCTATTATTTCGCTCTCCTGTTTGATAATCAATTATAATTATTATATTATAAAAATTAAAGCTATGTATAATAATGTCAATATTATTTTTATTATAATTGACCACTTAAGTATCGAAGTAAGTAACAAAGATAAAAGTTTAAGCACAACTAAGTTTTTAATCTACTGAAATATTTTAGCAAAAAGTATTTAGTATGTCTTTGAAATATGTATTTATAATGATATTAAATATAAGTGCAATCAAAAAAATTATATAACAAGTTAAAAAATACATGTGGTGTTTATAAATCAGTTGAAAAAATTTATTAAAATATTTTATTTGTAATTTAGATTTAAAGCAATAAGTCTTCAAAAATTATTGTCAACATTCTTTTTTTTTTAAATATAATTCTAATAAATAAATTAATTATATATAATTCTAATTAAAATAAATTATATTAAACTACCTTAAAAAGATTGTTTTAATACATATTTGTAAAAGTCACTTTTTTGAATATATTTTGCTTCAAAAAATGGATTTTTCATATAACTCGAACTTAATAAAGCTTTTTAAACACAAAATATATTTCAAAACTGCATACTCATCTAGTAAATACACTAACAAAAAAAAGTTAAAGTATCAAACATACTTATAATAAACTATGTCAAAGAAATAACTTACTGAGACCATAAGATTTGGATGCTTCATTTTTCTGACTTTTATGCAAATTTACTTCTCCAACATTCAAATCGTGATTTCTTGCATCTTTAACATTTGAATCGTGATATTTTGCATTTTTGGTACTTAGACTAATTTCTTTTGCCTCTTTAATATTTAAATCAATTTCATTTGAATCTTTAATATTTAAATCCATTTCTTTTGCATCTACAATATTATAATCAGGGTCTTTCGCATCTTCAACATTAAAGTAAGATTCTTCTACATCTTTAATATTTAAGTCGGTAGCTTTAGCATATTCAATATTTAAATCAGCATTTAATTCATCTTCAATATTTGAATCAGGATCTATATCACTTGTAATTCCTATTAACCAAAACAACATTTTATTTTTACATTTTTTACTATTATTAAAGAAGTTATAAAAAGCTATTCAATGTAGCTAATGTGGCTTTCTAATAAGTCTACATTAAAATAATCTTCTTAAACCTTAATAACATCATTGTTTACTGAAAAATTAATGCTTTTATAAAAGACTCAGAAAAAACTTTTTTAGGTTTAAGGGTAAAAATACATAAGGATAAAGATACATATGTTAGTAAAATAACTAACCACTCTGGGCAACTACAATATCTCTTTTATTCTGATTAACTTTAGTAATTAAATCATCAGTTTGAGAGCAGCTATGCTTTAATTTAGGACGTCTTGGATATCTAATCATATATTAAATTTAAGTTACAAAAACCTAATTCTATACTACTAAATTTTATAAGTCAACTGACTTTTTTAATTTGTTTTTTACAAGGTCTACTTCTTTTGAAAAAGTACGCCAACAACTAAGTAGAGCTCTTTTTTGCACTTCCAAGTAATAGAGATCTTCTTTCAGTTTTGGAATTTTTTTGATATTTTCGGACAAGTCTGATGAAAATATAGTTTAAAATAAAAGTATTTATTTAATGACAATAAAACCAATTACTTTTTCAGCTTTATTTTATACTGCCATACAAAACACCACTTTAACTGAGTAAGTTCAAAATATACAAGTAATTACAGCTTACTTTTATTCTCAAATTTCAGCTTAATGATATCTTTTTTAAGACAAAATATAATATTGTCTTGCCTTCGAATTACTTCTTTATAATTGAGTGAACCTGTGATTTTAGTTTATAACAATTTTCTTTTCTTTTAAAAATATTTATTACTATTTTTGCAAGTCAGAGTTTTCAGTTACTTTCAATTTAGTTAACCTTTTCAATAAAAAATTTTATAAATAATTTACATATTTCAAAGACCTAAATACTTTTTTTGTTAAATACAAATATTTGCTTAATTTTTACAGCAGGCTTTGTAGAAAAAGTTAAAACTTGATTAGTAGAGTTTAACTGTTGTAGTTAACAGGGTTGATAGTACATATCAAGCTACATTTCTGATAGTTTAAAAGTTAAAAGAGTTCATGAGTAAAAATGTCAGTTGTTAGTAATCAACAATACCTGCATTGTTAAAATATTTAATTTTTCCTTCTATTTAGGCTTTGGAAGACAAACATATTAAATATGAAAAGTCATCTTTTTTTAACAGTAAAATGTTAAGGTTTCAAAATTCAAACAGTTTTATATATCAAGCAGAAATAAAGTTTACATAACTAGTAGAGATTTTTTAAAACTAACTTGTGGTATTTCTACTAGAGTTTTCAACATTTTGTGAAGACTCAGAACTGTTTGTTACAACTTCACATTGTTTCAATGGGTTGACATTGTATTCACTAACATTGTTTGGGTCTAACACAACATTAAGAAAATCATTTTTTAATGAAATTTCCATGTTTGTTATCTTAGATTCCATAGTAACTTCTTAATAAAATATAAACTGAAGTTAGTTGCTGACATACAGGTAATACAAAGTAAAAATATATTTTTTTTCTTGTTATAGGTTCAAGTTGTTGACTATGACCTTTCCAATAAATAATAAAACAGTAAATATTAATATTTTTAACTATTATATCAGGCTAATTAAGCATTACTTTTTTGTTAATAAAAACTAGTTTAAAAAGTAGAATATAAAACAGCTCAAACCATTGTCTTTTCTTATTTGTTTTGTAAAACCGATATGAATATTATTATCAACTTGAGAACACTGGTCTACATAATAACTAGGATTTTCCAACCTAAAATTATATACGATTGAAAATTTAGTTCATACACATGGTATTAGCCAAGTAATTTATTGTATCTATAAAAAATTAATATGAGAAAAAATTCAATCAAATGAAGTAAAAATTAATTAAATAGTTAATAAAGAAGTTATACTTTAAAATACATATAAAAATGTTAAGCAAGTTTTTTAAGTAAATTGAAAATAGATACATAAAAATTCAAACTAAAAAAATAGTTATAAGACCATATCAGTAAAAGTGTTATAAACTTAGAAAAAATAGGAGTTTTTATCAATTTCTTCAAGCAATCTTTCATTTTTATAAAACTTTTTTTTTGAAATATGTATATATAAATTACTTAAAATAACTATTGTTTGAAATCTCTTTTAGTTATAGATTAAAAAATATTTAAAGTTTTGCAAAAAAAATGGTTGGTTGATAATTATAAGATCTACATAGGTATCTTAATTTTGGAAAAGTTCATTATTTTTCGAATTGTGACCCTTAAACTAATTTTTAAGAAGCTAAATTGTCAGATTTAAATTGTGTTAATTCAAATAGTAGTGCACCTATGAAATTAAGATTAAGCTATGTAATGGCTTTATTATAATTTTCAACTTAAACATATCCTTATTCACTGGTATAACTAACTTGTTAAGCCTGTACTTAAAAACATCTAAACACTTGCTAGTATTCAAAATTGTTATATTTAACTGATCAATAGTTTTTTCTTCAGTATCAATTTTTTCCTGTAGCTTTATATTCTTTTCATGTTTTTTTCTGTATCCTGTAAAATTATTTAGCATTTTGTAGAATTATGTATATTTAATACTACTAGTAACTAAATAGATACAAATAAAGTTTTCAAAAACACTATTAAAAAGCAAGACACTTATTATTTTTCAAAGAAGTTTAAATTAAAGGTTGAAGATTAAAATCTTATTACTAAATAATATGATAATATTACAGAACTTGTTTTTAAAAACCTAATATTTAAATAACAAACGTTCTTTTAAACATAAGATTTATAAGATCATTTCAAAAAGTAATATCCGAAGTTTTCAGAAGCTACTAATTCTCATTGGACAAAAAGAAAAAGTTCAATTTCAGTTGAACAAGTTAGACTGACATCAGTAAGATTAAATATTTTAAATGTAACTCACGAAAATTTTTCATTTCATATTTTTTCTTGTGTTTTTCAAGCTGCAGAATTTTCTCTTTTTGATTTTGGATGATTTGCTCCATGCTTCTCAAATCTGCATCAACAAAGCAGTAACAGAGTTTCTTTAGTTATAAAATTATTATTTATATTTGTTATTTTAATAAATTAGGTGTAAAAAAGTTATTTGATATAATAAAAACCTTTTACTATATTTTTCCATAAGATAAAGACAAAACACATACTTTGTTGTGTATGATTATTTTTTTCCTGAACTGACGACATTCTTTACACAAGTAACAAGTATAAATACTCTGCAAAAATTATAAGATTAAAACTAGTAACAAAATACAATCTTTAAGTTTAAACTTAAACTGTTCAATTAGTTAGAACTTCTATATAATTCATTTGGAAATATTAATCATTGTGCTATGAAAATATTCTATTATTGACAGGGTTGACAATTTTTGAGAAAATAAAAACTATAATGAGATAGTTGAAAACCTGATTTTTAAATAGAGATTTTTATTTCATAACATAACATTACTGATTATAACTAAATAACTGTAATGATAATCAGTCAAATTCTAGTACTTAAAAACTGCAACAACTGTAAGTATATATAAGAGGATAAAGCTTAAAAACAATAATGCAATTATAAGTAATAAAACTAGTCTGAATGTAGAAAAAAAACATTGCTTGTATCCAAAATTTTACTTAAAAAAGCCTCAGTTTTTCAAAGGAACTCAATACGTATTATTTTGTGTCAACTCTGTACTTATTTCTGCCTAGCTATAGCAAGTGAAAAACAATTACTGTTTACTTTGAAGCTTTACATGAAGTAAAAATGTTGAATTAGAAGTAACAAGTAAGTAGTGTGAAATGAATGTTATTTATAACAAACTAACTTTTAGTTTATTATTAATACAAAGGTATTTAGTATTACTTAAAAAACCATTTTTTACTGCCTAAATAATAGTGGAAAAATTTAGCTCAAGTTACAGGGTTGCAACTGTAAATAGAAAATAGGCCAGACTGAGTTACACAAGAGTTGCTAATCTTTAAGATATAAAAGTCAGCTTTAGTAATCAAAAATTTACTTAAGTTACATCAACTTTGCCTGAGTCAGCATGAGTTAAGAAGAAAATTTTAATAACATCATATATTTGAAATACATATGTAATGCTTTTAATACTAATAATAAAGCTCATTAACTAAAATAATACTACAAAAATTACAAAAAGCCTTAACAAAGCATAACTTAAAAAAATAAACAAAGGCATAAAAACTTAACTAGCCTGAGTTTTCAAAATATTAAACTCACCTAAGTTGCCTGAGTGTGTGAAAATCCTGTAACATTAAAATAGTTGAGTCAGCTTGAATTAAGAAAAAATATAAAAAAACTTGAACAATTTACTCATAAATAGCCACAAATAAGTCTCAGTTTTACAAAAGATTTAATAAGCTCAATAAGTATGAGTTTTTGCTACTCTGTATTTGTTTCTGACTTGATTTAGCACATTTCATATAATATTAACTTAATGTATACTCTATTGCTTCAGAAAATAAAGTAAAAAATTGTAAATTCTTCAATTTTTCTAAAATTTACTATAATTCTGAGATAGTCAGATGTTTTAGCAACCATGTATTAAGGTTGAACAATTAAAAGCTTAAGATCTAAAAACAAACAACACTTGAAAATGAAGCTAAATCAATACTTGTATGTTTAAAAATGTAGTAATAACAAGAGAATAACACGAATGCTACTATTTAAGAAAAAAAACAGTTTAAGAGATCAAGCTAGGCTGAGTACTTGGTTTAAAAAGTTATAATAGACAAAAATAAAAAATAGTTATACAATTATTTAAATCTAATCATCTTAAGTTTACAAAATAATAACAATATAACTTGATAAATACACAACTTTGAGGAAAAATCTCTAGGTTATAACACAAGTTTGAGTTATTTTGATTAACATGAGTTTGTGGCTTTGGTTAATGAAGCTTAAATGTTTAACAACACTTGAAAAATAAAAAAAAATTATCAAAAATCAAACAAAGTAAACAAACTAGCTTAAGTTTTTCAAAAATTTTAAATTATCCTGAGTTTTTAAAAATTTTGCAAACTAGCCTGAGTGTGTCCCGATACTGACTAAAAATTTAGAAAAAACAGATCAATATTTAAAGCAGTTGAGATTAGTGTGATCAAGGTTGGCCTTAAACACACCTGCAAGAAATAAAATTCCCTAATTAAAACAATTAATTTAAAAAGTTTTATTTTTTAATAATAACTTCAGTATTCTCTTACACTAAGTTATGAGAATTTTAAAAACAAAAACAAAACAATATTTCCAGCAGTTATGCTAATTTTAAAGAAAAAAAAACTGTCTTGAGTAAAATTAACTGCCCTGAGTCATCCTGAGTATATTCAAATCTACTAAAAACTTTTAGTTTTGTTTTTTGAGTAAACTTTCCAAAATCATCAAAAATCAAGTTATTTAAACTGAAGCAACTAACATTTGCTTTTTAAAATTTTCTTCAAGGTTTTTCAAATTTCTTCCAGGTTTTTAAAAGTACACATTTTTGGGTCTATTTTTAGTTTAAAGTTAAATTTAAGGTAAGAAACTGTGCTAAAAAGTATAAAAAGATTAAAAAGATAGTGTAAAGCTACTTAAAATGTGTTTTTTAATAAAAAAATTTTTGGTAATGACTTAATTTTTTTATCTATTTGATAAATTTTTTGAGTCAAACCGAAACTTTACTACTGAAGATGTTAAATTTCGTAAAAATTCCAGGTTTTTCCAGTTTTTTTTGATCGAAATTCCAGGTTTTTCCAGATTTTTTTCAAAATTTCTAAAATTCCAGGTTTTTCCAGGTGTTTTCGCCTAAATTGTCAAATTCCAGGTTTTACCAGGAGTCCAGGTTAAGTGGCAACCCTGAACTAAGTCTCATTCAAGATCTATTAGAAAAAATGAACTGAGATTTTCAAAAACCTTTCAAATATTTTCAGTATTTTATAAACCAGCTGGCCTGAGTTGTCCTGAGTTTAAAAAAATCAATCGAAAAATCATGATTGCGTAAGAACCCTGTTCATTGAGAAATATACTTTATGGTCATCTATAATAAAGAAATCACTTAAGGTAGATCTGAAAGTATATGCATTCTGACTTTTAATTTTCAGAAGGCTATGAAAAATACCTTAGTTATAGTAGACGAACGTATAAGTCAGATGTTTTATTAAGTATATATCGTAGAACAATAGTTAAGTATGCACAATAGAATAGCTGAATGTAATAGAATAGAAAAAACGAATAGAATAAGCTGAATTTACTGAAAAATAATTTGAATATAAGAAAACAGTTTGCTAAATTTTTTCAAGAATATTAAAAACTTACTTTGGTTTGCACAGAATAAGAAAAATAGTATTAGTTTCATAAAAATCTTTGAAAACTCAAAATAGCCTAAGTTGGTTGATATATTAAGATATTTAAAACTAGCCTGCTTTAGCCCTAGTTTTTATAAAAGTAACTTAAAGTACTAAAAGACAAAAACTGACAGTTAATTCGATAACTAAATTAAAATAATAAGAAAATCTTGCTAATAAAAAAGGTTTAGAACCAAATAAACAGAGATTTCTTTACAAAATATAAGTTTTAGAGACATAAAACAGTTTTGAGATTGTGGAAAGTTAAAAAAAATAGCAAGAGCTTTGCAAAAAACTTAAACCAAACTTATTTAAACCTCAGGTTTTTTTTAAGTTAAAAAATTAAATCAACCAGTTTTTTTTTTTATATACACTTTTGAGGTAGCTAAATTTTTTTGCAACAAGGTATTAGGCTAAACAATAAAAACTTTAGATCTCAAGAGCAAATAGTACTTGGTAGTTAAGTATTAAATCAAAACTACAACAAATATGTTTGAAATTTTTATAAAACGATCCTGAACTTTTTATAAACATTCCTGAGATAGCCTAACATATTTTAGTTTAAAATTTTCCTGAGTATTCTTAGTGATGAGAAATTGAGAAATTACCAGGTTAGGTTGATTGCACGTTTATCAAATATAAAAATAATTTTTCATGAAGAATTAGGAATCTTTTGGTTTTATATTTATTTTGTTTTCAATACCAGGACATAGATGCGTATTTTAAAAGAACCAAATTTAGCAAAGTTTAGAAAAAAAGAATTATATTGTTTAAATGAACGACAAAATAAATGCATAAAATATTTAGTGTTAAGACCAGGTACACGAAAAACCTTATGTCTATCGAAATGCACATCACTTGGATACCTTTTAAAGTCCTTTCAAGGACAAATTAGCATAAAACACTTTTTTTCGTATTTTTCGGTTTTTTATTCTTTCGTCGTCACATAACCCTACCATTTATGCAAATATTTAATTTCGTTTGGTTTATACAACCATGTATTGTAAGACTTGTACGGTTACATGACAACTCAAATTTGAAAAACTCAAGTTCTAAAAAAAACAAAAAGCAACAACTCAGAAGTATAATATATTTGAAAATATAAAAAAATGTGTATGTAGGTTCGCTAACTTTTACAAAAACTTTTTTGTGTTTTTTATTAAAAATACTTTTTAAACAAGTATTTTGAGATTAATGAAAATAGATAAGCTGAATTTTCCCAGATTTTCAAACAAAATCAGATTTTCGCACTTTTTAACACTTTTTTGTAAAAAACACGTTTTTGAAAAAAAAAATTAGTAAAGCTTACGATTTTTTTTCAATTTAGCAAAAAACAACACATAAAACAGTTTTTCTTGCTTTGTAAATATAAAATTTTTGGGTTAAATTAAATAAAAACATCAAAAAAGTATTTTTATAACCTAAAAATTCAAGTAACTTTTTTCATTTTTTTCTTTATAAAATAACTAAGTTTCTTATAATAATAATAGAGCTTACAATTCGTTTTCAATTTAAAAACACAAAAAAATAAACGACTTGTCTCTTATTTGGTGACTATTTCGAGCGTTTCGAATTAGTGATTAACGAGATCCAATACCCAGATAATGCCTTTTTAAATCCGGATCCGGCTGGATCCTTATTTTAACAAACTATCGGAGTCTGATTGGATACTTCTTTTAAATCGACATCCAGATCCGGTCGGATTCTAACTTAAATAAAAGTTTAGGATTTGGCCGAAATCTAATTTTATAGATACGGTTGATCACTTTTCTGAACCCTTCTAACTAACAAAAAATTCTCAAACGTGACAAGATAGGTGTAGATTGAGACATGTCAGATGTTTATGTAATGTCTACGAATAGAATTGACATAGTAATTGACTAAGATTGGTATGTAAAATATAAAAATTAAACAAACACTATGTTTTGACAACAAGTTAGAACAATACAAAATTAAAAGATAAAATAATCTTTTATCAGTAGACATTAATTTGAGAAGCCATTTTAAACATTGTTTTATGTCAAATTCTTACAGTTCTGTTTTGCAAAAGTATGATACAAAGTTTGATAAAAAAATTGTAAAATTGAACTTTGTGGTTAGGTCATTTTCATATACAGGCCGGATTCTATTGTAAATCGAAAAACGGTTAGGAGCTGTACATTCCTCACACTTAAGCATACCAGTAACAACAACTAATACACGAATGAAAACAAATTATAATAGTCACAACAGCTGTTGATGCACGATATCGTCTTTCCGCTTTCCCTTCTTACCTCAATAATAATGTCAAATACTAGCTAATATTTAAAGAAAAAAAGCTTATCTCTTTCGAGCGAATCAAAGTGGTGACTTTCCTATATTGCCACAAGAGGAACCAAAACCACAATCCTTTGTAAATTTTTATCGTTTTAAATTTACTGTTCCTTGTTTAAAGAAGAATCAAACACAGCTACATAGGAGGACGAGCAAAAATATTCTATTGACAAATTAATTGAAGCAGAAATAAAGGGAAGTTTTGCTTCAGAGAATTTGAATGCAGAAGCCGGGAGGATAAAGTTTTAAACTGTTGGAACTTGAACAAGAAAAAATATCCACATAAGCTAGCTTTGCCAGAAAGTATCTTGCTGCACTATCATCTTCTGTGTATTCTAAAAGATTATTTTTTAAGATCGTAGTTTATACCAAGAAAAGCGTAACTGATTGCTTCCAAAGACCGGCGAAACTTTATTTTTCCACCACAACTTAAAAAAAAACAAGATTAATCTTTTGTAGTATAAAAATTACATCTGTTTCAATTGTAGTTCGTTTTATATAAATAAACAGTTGCTCAGGTTAACTTATATTTATTTTTTGTAATGGTAGAAGTGTAATCCTAAGTGGAATTCAAAAACTATTTATTACAATTGTAATTCCTATTCTTTTTTTTGCCTTTACTATACTTAGTTTTACTTTTAAATTTATTACGAGTCAATATTGATCTCAATTGCAGTTTATTGTATAAACACAAAGACTTGCTAAAGTTTGTGTTCTATTTCGTTTATGGTAACATTAAAAACTAACTCTTATGTTAATCTTAAAATGTTTTAACTTTGTTTGTGATTTTTTATTGATTTAAGCACCTATTAAAGTCGAGGACTAAAATATTTTGTATAAAAAAATTACAAGTTAAAAGTTAATGTTGCTTGCATGGATATCAAAATATTGAAACTAAGTTTTTTTGTACGTGGCTTGATATTTTTTAGCAAAAGATACGTTTTATATATCTGCTTGTAAAATAAATTGATCTCAAATTTTATTATATTTAATTATTAACACGTTAAAAATGTTGTTTAAACTTAATTTCTTAAATAAATTATTATATAAAAAATATTTATTATAAATATTCTTCTATTGTATTAACATTACAAGCAACTTAAGTCTTAAGGATTCCAATTTTTGAAATACTTGAAATCGGATTCGGCCCAATCATAATTTTATAAATGAGATTCGGATTCGGATTTGGAAGAATCCTTATTTTAAAATAAGACTCGGACTAAGTAGATAGCTTGTATAAAGTCTTTAAAAAATTTCTTTCACCAAATAGTAATAAAATTAAAAATGGTAAATATAATTATATTTACAACTTTTCAAGATTACAACAAATTGCTTAAAAATTTAAAAGACCAAAGGGTATAATTTAAAATCAATTTATGACAAAATTATGTATTTGTCTTTGTTTACCTAGAAAATTCAGTTTTATTTTATTCTAGTTACATTTATCTTTTAAAGATTTTAAGTATTTAGTTATACCTATATCATAGAGATAACTAATTTATTAAAAATTGAAGTAAGTATGTATTTATTAGATATTGTATATTTTAATCTAAAACAGGGTTTCCCAAACTCAATTACTAAATCACTCCCTTTTCAGAAATTTGAAAAAAAAATTGCGTCCCAGGTTTTTATTAAGTATTTTCTTCTTTATGAGTACGCACTTTTAAACCAAAAAAAAATTTGTAATCGAAACGTAATTTAGTCTGGAAAGTCTAATCTGGAACACTTTAGGGCTGTGATCAAAGTTATTTACAGGAACAGGGCTTTAAGAAAATAAATTACTGTTATTTTCTTAAAAGCGAAGAAAAGTGTATTAAAATACTTAAATATTTTAAGCCTTTTGTAATCTGTGATTAATTCTGTTTAAATATAAACTGTTTTGAAACTAATGAAACCTTTAGTTTAGTTGTGGAAAAATTTTGTAGTTAGCAAATTATTTTTACTAAAAAATTCTTTCTAGTATCGACTTGTTAAAAAGATGTACTTGCAGGCTGCAAAATTTAAAAAAATAAAATATAAGAAAGTTAAAAAGCTCGAGCAAAATTGTAATAAAACGATTTAGTATTATATTATGATCTTGGAAATGCTTTTGTAAACTGAAAACCAAATTGAAAGCGTATTTCAAATATTGAATATCATAAAAATTGTTTTTAAATGTTTTGTACAAGTAGTTTTCAAGTTAGCGGGCAGAATTTTGACTGGAACTTGACTGTACATTACCCATCTTAAATCTTTTCTGAGACCTAACATTATAATAGTCTTATCTATAACGAATTTCGGACATTTAGAAGTGAATGCTAAGTAACTTTTTTAAGTCGCACAATATACTTAAAATATTTTATAAATAGGCATTTTCTAAAACTACTTTACCATAGACTAAAAAACTACAAAAGAAAAAACAGCTTATTTTACACATAATAAAATAAATATTAAAACATCATTGCCGATCTAGTTTTAGGATGTTTGAACGATTGGTTGATTATCTCACATGAAAAGTGGTTTTATCAATAGCTTCTGTTAATGCAGAAAAATTATTAGTTTATTATGCTAAAAGATATTATAATCCTAAGAATATTTTGTTTTCTTTATTTAAATTTAAAACAAATCTAAAAGTTTTATAGTTAATTTTGTGAACAGAAAATAATCAGTTTAATTTTTTTTATTAGATTAAAATTTTGTTTTGTACCTGTAGCAGTCTCATTGATGGCTTATTTAGTTCTGTTCAAAAATTAATTAGTTTTCTAGCTATCAACCTATAATAATTTAACAGAGGAAAGTAATGAAAAATTAAAAGATAGGGTTGAAAAATAAAATAAACAAAAAATTTATATTTTCAAAATAACTTAAATTAAGATAAAACAAAATACAGTTGTACTAATAGTAAAAAAATCCTTATTATACTAATTTTTAACAATAATAAATAAAGTTAGAGAATAAAACTGACTTTAAGAATCTTTTTAGTGAAATAGTTAAAGTCATTTTAAATAGATACCTAAAATATTTTCTCTTTTGAAGTTTAAAAATGTTTTTAGAAATAAAAACTTAAATGGTATACAAGATTTTTTTACGTATACAGATTAACAATTAAAACAAAAATCTTTCAAACAAATATCTTTTAAACAAATATTTTGTTCACTACGCTATAAAAACTTTTAATGTAATGTAAAACGACAAAGATAAACAGCAAAATTAGCCACGTCAAAACTTAACTATTAATAACCTTTAAACATAAACCACTCAATAAATGCAGTAGACTTACACTTGAATTTGCAATTGAAATGAAATAAAAAAGTGCGAACTCAAAAATGCATTGTCATTTTTTTACAAAATGGCAAATTTCAACATGTTATAATACAATAGTTTTATGAATAAACGTAAAATCAACTAAAACATAAAATAATCATTCATTTAAAAAGACTGATCTATATAAGCTGTTAAGTATAATAATTTTTTTGTTTTTTTAATACTTAGTTAGTAATATACTTAGTTTAAATTAAATTTAAAAAATTATAAAATTGCTCTTTTTTTGGGTAAAAAGTGCGAAATCAAGATGAAGTCTACCGTAATTAATACTCATTAGGCTTTAAGTAAACCTGTTGTAGAATAAACAGTTTAATAAAATTGTTGTTATAAAAAAACTACTTAAATACAAAACAAACCAGCTTAAACAAGAAATATTTCAAATAATCAACTAAAACTGAAGATCTTACATAAAATAATGTCTGCAACTGAAGTCTAATAAATATGAAGGATGAGTTTTATGACTGCTTGCAAGTTTTTCTATATCTGGTTCAAAATCAGTCAAATAGAGCCTCAAGTCACCTTCTTTACAAATGTCTAATTTATACATTTTTTTCAAAATGTTGATAACTGAACTCAAAAGTTTCTCAACGACATAGCTAGAAGGAAAAGCTATAAACAACAATCTAACTTCCTACCAAATAATTGGTTGCTTTTGCCTCAGTTTTTGTTGAGTCCCATATCGTTCTTTGGAAAAATTTACTGTTCAAGAAAGTTCAAGAAAGTTTCCTGTAAGTCAACGTTTATTCAAACAGGTCTACTTCGAAGAGATCCATAACCGAATTCAGGAAGTTTAATTGGAAAACGTCAGTAAACCGTTTATCAATATCACATTAAAGCTGTTCTAGATGAGATGAAAATACTTTTAATTCACCTTTACTTATTTAAAGTTTTAAATTTTCCAAATTTGCGCTGTTTTTGTTGATTTTGCACTGTTTGTGATTTTGCACTGTTTTGTTTTCTAAAAAACTCTAAATTCTTATCTACATGTTTAAAATAAAAGCTATACTTTACGTAAACAAAATGGACTACTTATTTAAAGTTTTACCTCAAGGTCGTTTAATTAATGGCAAGCTAAAATTAGTAAAATAACAAGATATATAGTAAAAATTTTATGACTGCCCAAAATTATAAAATCACCCACAATTCGCCCCCTTACTAATTATCGCCTCACCTTTCGCCCCTTTACCAAAATTCGCCCTCAGAATTACTAAAATCTCCCCCAGGGGGGCGATATCGCCCACTTTTGGATACCCTGATCTAAAACAAGCTATACCTTATATACAGACTTTTTTATGTAAAAACTTAAGTCTTTCGAAATTTTGGAGCTGATATAATTTTAGTTAAGCTTTTATTAAAGGTACAACAATTAAGAGAGAGTTCAACAAAAGTTATATTTTCAAAGCACCAGTAGCTTTGCGGTTGCTCAGAAACGAAAGCTTTATTTAGTTTCTTATGCTTGCTCTTAAAGAAGGAAGTAGCTTGGTCTCAAGCTGGCTTCAAAAATATTTCTTACGGATCTGCAAGATGCAAAAGCCCTAAAAATTCACTGAGTCATATAAACATTATGTCTCGTTTATCTCATTAATATAGTACTATTAAAAATTTTTTGAATCACAGTTTAAGGACATTATTGATATGCACAATATAAAAGTTAAGGAAAACAGAAAATGTTTTTCAATAATTATGACAGTATACTTTTTTGTGGTTGCAAAAGATTGTACTAAGTGACGTAAAAAAACTTTAAATAAGATATTTGCTTAATTTTGCAGAAATTCTAGATAAAGGTATGAATGACCACCTGGAACACAGTACTATGCTTGGAAGGAAATTTAAATACAGTACAAAATGAAAAAATTAAATGTGTTAGTTTATAAAAACAAAGTTATTGCTCAAGTTAGTGAGGCATCCTCCATATCTATGTTGCTGATAAAACTGCAGATGTTTCTGTCCAAAATCAATTGTCATTGGTCATCAGACATATACAAAACTGCAAATTTGTAAAAAAAATTTTGACCATATTTCAGTCAGGCAGAGTCAATGCTGAAGGAATATCAAACTTTATTCAGACATAGCTATGAAAATTTTTGAAAGGAGGTTAAAATAAATTAGTGGCGTAGACTTATGATGGTGTATTTCAGCGGTAATTATGTATGACTAATCTTAGTCTTTAGCACTTTCCTGTCCATGCGTTTACTAAATTTAAATTCAGAAGCACAACTAAATACTACAGGCGCAAAGGTCCAAAATAGCTGCAAAAAACTAAGATAGGCAAAATTTTAATTATGAACAACAAAACGCTAAAATTATTTTTCAAATACTAAACTAAGTTATACGGATGTCGAATGATGATAAAATTATTAAATTATACCAGATTGTTAATTTTAAACTACTGTAACCTCTCGCACTTTTCAGGTTATGACGTTACACACTCTCGTTTTGTTACGCATTTTAGAATTCTAATAAATTCAAAGATTAAAAATTTAAACTTTATAGCTTAGCTGTGTCAACACACCTACTTTTATACGTTTTGATAAATAAAAATTTTCAATTTCTCAAATTCTTATGGCATGAAATTTCATTCCTACTCAAAAAATCCATTAATATATCTTTATTACAATGCAAGACAAGTATATCCTTATGTGGGCAAGGTCAAATTAAAAAAAAATTTTGTAGAAACATAAACAATTTTTATTAAACATTTTCTCATATTTTGTATATTTTTGTTCAAAAGAAGAAATCCATTAAAGCACCAAATGCATATTTTTGTAAAAGGCTATAGAAAACAAATTTTGATATAGACACCACACCATTTCTTAATTGTAAAAAAATGCCTACTATAGTTTGAATTTTCTAAGTAGAAAAGAATACAAATGATAAGTATCAAATAAGTCACATATTAATAAAGATAAAATCTACTTATTATTAAAATTACTAAACTTTTTTTACAACTATTATTATTTTATATAAACTCAAATCTTTTTTTTAAATATATGTACAGTTTTATCTTTTGTTTTCATATTAGTAATTAAAGTAATTGTTAAAAGTAGGAAAGTCCCCAGTCTGCTTTTAACTAGAAGCAATATCAAAATTCAGCATTAAAGTAAGTATATTTGGTCCCTCTCGTATCTTTACGTATTTTTTTCTGTGGACACGATGTGCGTAAATAAGCGAGAGGTTACTGTACCTTTTTAGATACACGAAGATCTCTCTCAAAAAATTACTGTATTGAATATATAGTTGGTTCATTTACAAAATAAATTATATACATTAAGAAGTTCAATGACAATGGTACCAAATCTACAATAAATATTTTATTCACTTTTGTTCTCCGACCATATGGATTTTTTTCTACATATTCTAAAACATAATTTCTAAACCAGTTAGTTTAATAATTAAACAGTACCTCATTTCTTTTTTATTATCTTCAAAGTTTATGTGTTTATTTATAAATCGAAGTTGTTTTAAACAACTATCATTATTTTTAATAGTAAATTTATGTCAGTTGCTTAGCTTCTAGTTTATTATGACGTAAGTAAGATGTTTTAAGTTGTTTCCAAATTTTCTATAACGTTAACGGAAGAAATAAGCTTTGATTTTTTAAATAACATCACAAAAAAAAAGTTATCTCGATTAAACAGCCATCTTTAGTAAAATTTGTTTATGGCAAATATGGCCTTAGTAACACATACAACACTCAGTTTACTTTAATTTCAATCGTCTTCCTTCAAAAATTTTTACAACAAAAACAAACCTTGAATTGTATGCATTACACAAAGGACCCTTGTTCACCAAATGTAAGTATTCTATGCCTCAATGAGTTTTTATACTTTTAAAATCAAGATATTTTTGAAAAACGTATTAGTCATTTAATTATGCTGATAATTGTTTGTGGTAACACATCTGAGTTTAACTAACAAATGACAGCTAGAATATAAAAAAAACTGAACTTGCAAGTTCTGAACATTATATTTATCATCAAAAATCATTACTTCTTACTTCTAAATTACTAGAAAGTAGTTATTTTTACAAAACTTTAGTTTTTTTGAAAAAAACGAAACAATCTATACATTTATATCTGCACATAGTAACAGCAAGCTTTCAAAGCAGAGCAATGTCTTGTCAAACTAATACATGTTGCATTTACTAATTAGCAGTAAACACAAATTTAAACAAAAGTAAAACATCATCTTGCAATTTTAAAATGTATGAGGCAATTTATTAAGAAATGTAGCATTACCTTGAATTAAAACAAAATTTAACTTGTTTGTTAAGCAACAAATCTATAAGAAACATGTACAACGCTTAAACGAAACTTAAAAGAAAACTTCTACAAGCCCAGTTCAAAGTAGTTTCTGTTTATTGAATTTAAACAAATTAAAACAAAGAATTTCAAACTTAATCTCAAGAAACTATCAGAATTTTTACTATATATTTTTATTTTAACGGTACTATAGTTAACATTCAAACACATTTATTTCTGTTTTTTGCTTTCTATCATTTTAAGCAACAAAATATATAACCACTGAAGGGACATGTAAAATAATCGTTTAACAAATTAGATTAAATTATGCATAATTAAAACAAATGTAAGAAAACAGTTCTATTTCAGTTCCCATTTTTAACTTCTTCATACTTTAGTGCTCTATTTCCAAATGTTTCCTGAGACTCTGAATGTACTTGAACGCCTTCGGGCACTTTTCACACTTGAATGGTTTTACATCTGAATGTTTAATCTGATGCTCTTTCAAGTTGTCCCTGCGCTTGAAACCTTTACCGCATCGGTCACATTTGAATGGTTTTGCATCTTTATGGGTTTTAAGGTGCCTTGATAAACTCGAATCGAAGCTGAAAATAAATACAATTTCAATTTTTTTTTTTTAGGCATTAAGTAAATGGCGGGTAAATTGCTATGACATGTTATTTGAAATACATAAAAACATTTTGAGCGATACCTGAACGCTCTGAAGCATTTGTGGCATTCGTATATTTTTGAGTTTTTGTGGTTTTCAGTTATATGCCTATTTCTTGTATTTCTACTTGTGAACACTTGATGGCAATATGGGCAATTGTACTCATCAACATGTTCTGTTGATTGCGCAGTTTCTTGTTCTGAAAATAAATGTTATTGTTATAAAATAGAAACTACTGTTATCTATATATATTATAAAGTTGGGAAAAAAAAGTTATAAATGAGGTTTTAATATATAAATATCTTAAAAATAGTGAAAAATACCAAATCAAATAGTTTAACCTTGGCTGTTGAAACTAGCAGCTTGACTTTCTGAATATTGTCTCAAATATTTTGTTTTTTCTGTGTAGATTTATCAAATCTCCTTTCTGTTAATTATATTAACTAATTATATCTCAGACAAGTTATATATATTTTTTTAATATAATGTTTTAAATTAAACAATCAATAAAAAAGAATCTACTTCTTTTTCCACTTAAACAGCTTTAAAACAAAGAAAACTAAATCAAAATTTTAAAATTATACAATAGAAAAGTATATAAATAACTTTAAATATTAAAAGGTTTAAAAAAATAACAGTTACTCAAATATAACTTGAACAATTTTTCAAAACAAATGGCCTCTTTTTTACTTATTTCAAATAAACTTTAAATTTTTGAATTTCATTATTAGCCATTTAAAGAAATAGTAGAACATTAGTAGTAAAATTAAATTCTCTATTGAAGGTGCATTAATAATTGAGATTGTTTAACTTACAATTTTTATGCTGTTTAAAATATAAATTACAAATTAGTATTTACTAAAGCCTCTTCTTTACTAAACAACTGATGTTTCTCTATACTTTATTATGATGTGTTCAAATTTGAAAAGTTAAACCTTAATGTAACATAATTATCTTTAAAACTTATCTAAAATATTTTTTTGTCTTGACTTAGATATTAAGCTAGTCGTATTAACGAACATGTTGGTACATGTAAATACTTGATATTTTATTAGTTTTATTCAGCAAAACTTAGTTTATCCAGTAGTAACCATTAAAATTGATATTTCTACAATATTCTTAAGTAGTTTTAAAAACTTTATTCCTTTTTAGGATTGATATATAGCAAATTTCTTTAAAAATTTGATAATATATTTTTTAAAATAACAGGTTTAAAATGTATAAGATTTAAAAAAGTTGAATTTCATTTAGTTAAGGAAATTTCAATTTGTAAATTTGTAGAAAAAACTATATACAGGGTTGCCAAATGTTTTTGGCAAATTTTTTCCAGGATTTTAAAAGAACATATTTTTGGGTCTTTATCTAGCTTAAAGTTAAGTTTAAGTCATGAAACTGTGTTTATAGTATAAAAACATTGAAAAGATACTGTAAAGCTACATGCTACATTAACTGTTTCTTTTTTATAAAAACAACTTTGGATGATGACAAAAAAATCTTATATGTATAATAGATATTTTGTGTCAAAAATTAAATTTAATACAGAACATTTGAAATAGTTAAGAATCCAGTTTTTCAGGTTAAAAGGTTTTTTAGTAGCACTGTATGTAACAAATTTATAATATTAAGTATAAACAAAAAAAAACCGACAAAACAATACAAATTACTTACTTTTATTATTTATGTTTGCATCATCTTCTACGTTAGGGAGTAAGGCTTTACGTTTAATTAGTTTATTTGTAGTACCTGAAATTTTTATAAAAACATTTACAATTTATATAGAGATCAATAAAGTTTTGTCATTAGTCAAAGACTTTTACAAAACTTAAATATATAGTTTAATAATTTTATTACTATTTTTCATTTATAAAACTTGTATTAACTTGATAAATCAATTTTTTAAAAACAAAATCAAGGTTATTATGTAGATTGTAGACAGTATTGTACCTAGATTATTCACGAAATAAGATTAATTATTTTAAAAAGTAGGTGAAAAAAGACTATTATGTAGATTAAGTATCAATCATAAATACATATATAATACTTTGTTAATGTATAAGTGAAAAAAGAACTAAAAAAATACACAAAGTACTTATTTAAAAATTAAGTTAACTAAAATGAATTACATGTTCAGCGTTTAATAAACAATAACAGCTGTAGAAACTAATAAAATAATTTGTATACTGAAAAATTTAATCAAAGCCCAAGCCAAGCATTGAACAAACAAAGTTTACACTAACTTTGAGTATTGTTTATATCAGTTTTAGGATTTTGTGTTGAATTGTGTTTTTTTCTGCAATAAAACATGATTCCATTCTGAACTATACCATAATCTGTTCTATTATTTCGCTCTCCTGTTAGATAATCAATTATAATTATTATATTATGATAATTTAAATTATGTATAACAATGTCAGTATTTTAATTATTATAATTGACCAAATTAAATATCGAACTAACTATCAAATAAAAACTTAAAGCAAAATTAAGTTTTCAATCTACCGAAATATTTTAGAAAAAAAGTATTAAATGTGTCTTTGAAAATTGTATATATAACGATTATAAATATAAGTACAATTAAAAAAAAAGATAAAACAAATTATAAATATTGATGTGGTGTGCGCAAATCAGTAGAACTAGATTTATTAAAATATTTTTTTTGTAGTTTCGATTTATAGAAATAAGTCTTCTAAAATTATTGTCAACATTCTTTTTTTAAAAACTATAGTTTAAAAACATTAACTTAAAAAGATTGTTTTAATACATATTTGTAAAAGCCATTTTTTTAAATATATTTTGCTTTAATAATTGATTTTTTTTTATATAATTCAACTGAATAAAACATTTTAAACACAAAACATATTTTGAAACTGCATACTCATCTAGTAAAGACACTTATAAAACAAAGTGAAACTATCAAATGTACTTATAATAAACTATGTCAAAGAAATAACTTACTAAGACCGTAAGATTTGGAAACTTCATTTTTCGGACTTTTGTGCAAATTTATATCTCCATCATTCAAATCGTGATCTCTTGCATCATTAACATTTGAATCGTGATATTCTGCATTTTTGGTATTTAAACTAACTTCTTTGCCAGTTTCAATATTTAAATTAATTTCTTTTGCCTCTTCAATACCTAAATCAGGATCTTTCGCATCTTCAATATGAGGATCAACTTCTTCTGCATCTTTAATATTTAAATCATTTTCTTTTGATTCTTGAATATTTAAATCAATTTCTTTAGCACCTTCAATATTTAAATTAATTTCTTTTGCATCTTCAAAATCAATAGCTTTTGCATCTTCAACATTATTGTCAATTTCTTCTACATCTTTAATATTTAAATCATTTTCTTTTGATTCTTGAATATTTAAATCAATTTCTTTAGCACCTTCAATATTTAAATTAATTTCTTTTGCATCTTCAAAATCAATAGCTTTTGCATGTTCAACATTATTGTCAATTATTTCTACATCTTTAATATTTAAGTCGGTAGCTTTTGCATATTCAATATTTAAATCAGCATTTAATTCATCTTCAATATTTAAATCAGGATCTATATCACTTGTAGTTCCTATTAACCAACACAACATTTTATATTTATATTTTTTATTGTTATTAAAGAAATTATAGAAAGCTATCCAATGTAGCTATTGTGGCAGTCCTAATAATTCTACACTAAAAATTCTTCTCGAACCTTTATAAGATCATTATTTACTGAAGATATAGTGCTTTTATAAAAGACTCAAAAAAAACTTTTTTAGGTTTAAGGGTAAAAATACATTTTACATCATTTAATAGTAAAATAACTAACCACTTTGGGTAACTGCAATATTCCTTTCATTCTGATTAACATTAGTAATTAAATCATCTGTTTGAGAGCAGCTATGATTTAATTTAGGACGTCTAGGATACCTAATCATATATTCAATTAAAGTTACAAAAACCTAATTCTATACTACTAAATTTTATAAGTCGACTGACTTTTTTAATTTATTATGTACGACGTCTATTTCATTTGAAAAAGTATGCCAACAACTAAGTAGAGCTCTTTTTTGCACTTCCAAGTAGAAGAAATCTTCTTTCAGTTTTGGAATTTTCTCGATATTATTGGACAAGTCTGATGAAAATATAGTTTAAAATAACAGTATTTATTTAATGAGAATATAACCAATTAGTTGTTGAACCTTACCTTAAACTGCCTAACAAAAACCACTTTAACTAAGTAAGTTTAAAACATACAAGTAATTACAGCTTACTTTTATTCTCAAATTTCAGCTTAATGACATCTTTTCTAAGACAAAATATCATGTTGTCTTGCGTTCGAATTACTTCTTTATAACTAAGTGAACCTGTGAATTTAGTTTATAACTATTTTATTTTCTTTAAAAACCACTTATTAGTTTTTTTCCTTATTAGAATTTCCAGTTTCTTTCAGTATAAGTTTAGCTTAATAATAAAAACTTTAATAATTTATTTACGCATTTAAAGACCTAAAACCTTTTTTTTGTTTGTTGAATTCAAGTATTTGCTTATTATTAACAACAGGGTTTTGTAAAAAATATTAAATTTGATTTTTTCAGTTCAACTGTTGTAGTTAACAGGGTTGATAGCACATATCAAACTACATTTCTGATAGTTTATAAGTTAAAATAGTTCATTGTCGAAATGTCAGTTCTTAGTAATCAACAATACCTGCATTGTTAAAATATTTATTTTTTTTATTCAACTTAGGTGTTTAAGGAAAAACATATTAAATTAGAAAAGTCAACTTTTTTCAACAGTTTAATACTAAGGTGTTCAAAATTCAAAGTTTTATATATCAAGCAGAAATAAAGTTTACATAACTAGTAGAAACTTTATAAAACTAACTTGTGGTATTTCTCCTAAAATTTTCAACATTTTGTAAAAACTGAGAACTTTTTATTACAACTCCACTTTGTTTCAATGGGTTGACATTGTGCTCACTAACATTGTTTGGGTCTAACACAACATTAAGAAAATCTTTTTTTAATGAAACTTCCATGTTTGTTATCTTAGATTCCTTGGTAACTTCTAAATAAATATAAACTAAAGTTAGTTGCTGACATACAGGTAATACAAAGTAATAATATAATTTTTTTCTTGTTATAGGTTCAAGTTGTTGACCATAACCTTTTAAAAAAATAATAAAACAGTAAATAATATTTTTGACTATTATATCAGGCTAATTAAGCATTAATTTTTTGTCAATAAAAACTAGTTTAACAAGTAGAATATAAAACAGCTCAAACCATTGTCTTTTCTTATTTTTTTTGTAAAACCGATATGATTATTATTATCAACTTGAGAACACTGGTCTACATAATTACTAGGACTTTCCAACCTGAAGTTATAAACGATTGAAAATTTAGTTCATACACATGGTATTGGCCAAGTAATTTATTGTATCTATTAAAAATTAATATGTGAAAAAAAATCAATCAAATGAAGTAAAAATTAAAAAATAGTTAGTAAAGAAGTTATACTTTAACATACATATATAAATGTTAAGCAAGTTTTTTAAGTAAATTGAAAATGGATACATAAAAATTCAAACTAAAAAAATAGTTATAAGACCATATCAGTAAAAGTGTTATAAAATTAGAAAAAATAAGAGTTTTTATCAATTTCTTCAAGCAATCTTTCCTTTTTACAAAACTTTTTTTTTTGAAATATGTATATATAAATTACTTAAAATAACTATTGTTTAAAATCTCTTTTAGTTTTTAATTAAAAAATATTTAAAGTTTTGCAAAAAAGATGGCTTGTAGATAATTATAAGAGCTACATAAGTACTTTAGTTTTAGAAAAGTTCATCATTTTTCGAATTGTGACCCTTAAACTAATTTTTAAGAAGCTAAATTGTCAGATTTAAATTGTGTTAGTTAGAATAGTAGTGCACCCATGAAATTAAGATTAAGCCATGTAATGGCTTTTTTATAATTTTCAACTTAAAAATATATGCTTATTCATTGGTATAACTAACTTGTTAAGTCTGTACTTCAAAACATCTAAACACTTGCTAGTATTCAAAATTGCTATATTTAACTGATCAATAGTTTTTTCTTTTGTATCAATTTTTTCCTCTAGCTTTAAATTTTTTTCATGTTTTTTTCTGTATCCTGTAAAATTATTTAGCATTTATAGAAACATGTATATTTAATACTACTAGTAACTAAATAGATACAATTAAGTTTTTAAAAACACTATCAAAAAGCAAGACACTTATTATTTTTCAAAGAAGTTTAAATTAAAGGTTGAAGATTAAAATCTTATTACTAAATAATATGATAATATTACAGAACTTGTTTTTAAAAACCTAATTATTTAAATAACAAACGTTCCTTTGAAAATAAGATTTATAAGATCATTTCAAAAAGTAATATGCGAAGTTTCAAGAAGCTACTAATTCTCATTAGACAAAAAGAAAAAAGTTCAATTTCAGTTGAACAAGTTAGACTGACATCAGTAAAATATAATATTTTAAATGTAACTCACGCATATTTTCTATTTCATACTTCTCCTTGAGTTTTTCAAGCTGCAGAATTTTCTCCTTTTGATTTTGGATGATTTGCTCCATGCTTCTCAAATCTGCATCAACAAAGCAGTAACAGAGTTTCTTTAGTTATAAAATTATTATTTCTATTTGTTATTTTAATAAATTAGGTGTAAAAAAGTTATTTGATATAATAAAAACCTTTTACTATATTTTTCCATAATATAAAGACAAAACACATACTTTGTTGTGTATGATTATTTTTTTCCTGAACTGATGACATTCTTTACACAAGTAAAGAGTATAAATACTCTGCAAAAATTATAAAATTAAAACTAGTAACAAAATACAATCTTTAAATTTTTACTTAAACTGTTCAATTTGATAGAACTTCTATATAATTCATTTGGAAATATTAATCATTGTGCTATGAAAATATTATATTTATGACAGGGTTGACAATTTTTG
This sequence comes from Thalia democratica, assembly GCF_965202585.1. Classification (NCBI taxonomy): domain Eukaryota; kingdom Metazoa; phylum Chordata; class Thaliacea; order Salpida; family Salpidae; genus Thalia; species Thalia democratica. The sequence goes on from NC_139166.1 coordinate 11,932,796, forward strand.
AGAAAATAAAAACTATAATGAGATAGTTGAAAACCAGATTTTTAAATAGAGATTTTTATTTCATAACATAACATTACTGATTATAACTAAATAACTGTAAAGATAATCAGTCAAATTCTAGTACTTAAAAACTGCAACAACTGTAAGTATATATAAGAGGAAAAAGCTTAAAAACAATAATTCAATTATAAGTAATAAAACTAGTCTGAATGTAGAAAAAAAAACATTGCTTGTATCCAAAATTTTACTTAAAAAAGCCTCAGTTTTTCAAAGGAACTCAATAGCAATACGTATTAGTTTGTGTCAACTCTGTACTTATTTCTGCCCAGCTATGGCAAGTGAAAAACAATTACTGTTTACTTTGAAGCTTTACATGAAGTAAAAATGTTGAATTAGAAGTAACAAGTAAGTAGTGTGAAATGAATGTTATTTATAACAAACTAATTTTTAGTTTATTATTAATACAAAGGTATTTAGTCTTAGTTAAAAAACCTTTTTTTACTGCCTAAATAATAGTGGAAAAATTTAGCTCAAGTTACAGGGTTGCAACTGTAAGTAGAAAATAGGCCAGACTGAGTTCCACAAGAGTTGCTAATCTTTGAGATAAAATAGTCTGCTTCAGTAACCAAAAACTTACTTAAGTTACATCAACTTTGCCTGAGTCAGCATGAGTTAAGAAGAAAATTTTAATAACATCATATATATGAAATACATATGTAATGCTTTTAATACTAATAATAAAGCTTGTTAACTAAAATAATACTACAAAAATTAAAAAAAGCCTTGAAAAAAGCATAACTTAAAAAAATAAACAAAGTCATAAAAACTTAACTAGCATGAGTTTTCAAAATATTAAACACACCTAGGTTGCCTGAGTGTGTGAAAACCCTGTAACATTAAAATAGTTGAGTCAGCTTGAAGTTAAGAAAATATATAAAAAAGCTTGAACAATTTACTCATAAATAGCCACAAATGAGTCTCAGTTTTACAAAAGATTTAATAAGCTCAATAAGTATGAGTTTTTTGCTAGTCTCTATTTGTTTCTGACTCGATTTAGCACATTTAACATAATATTAACTTAATGTGTACTCCATTGCTTCAGATAATAAAGTAAAAAAAAGGAAATTCTTAAATTTTTCTAAAATTTACTATAATTCTGAGATAGTCAGATGTTTTAGCAACCATGTATTAAGGTTGAACAAGAAAAGCTCAAGATCTAAAAGCAAACAACACTTGAAAATGAAGCTAAATCAATACTTGTATATTTAAAAATGTAGTAATAACAAGAGCATAACACGAATGCTACTATTTAAGAAAAAAAAAATAGCTTAAGAGATCAAGCTAGGCTGAGTACTTGGTTTAAAAAGTTATAATAGACAAAATAAAAAATAGTTATACAATTATTTAAATCTAGGCATTAAATTTACAAAATAATAACAATATAACTTGATAAATACACAAAATTGAGGAAAAATCTCTAGGTTATAACACAAGTTTGAGTTATTTTGATTAACCTGAGTTTGTGGCTTTGGTTAAATAAGCTTAAATGTATAACAACAATTGAAAAACAAAAAAAAAATATCAAAACTCAAACAAAGTAAACAAACTAGCTTGAGTTTTTCAAAGATTGTTAATTATCCTGAGTTTTTCAAAATTTTGCAAACTAGCGTGAGTTTGTCCCGATACTGACTAAAAATCTAAAAAAACAGATCATTATTTAAAGCAGTTGAGATTAGAGTGATCAAGGTTGACCTTAAACACACCTGCAAGAAATAAAGTTCCCTAATTAAAACAATTAGTTTAAAAACTTTATTTTTTAATAATAACTTCAGTATTCTCTTACTAATTTATGAAAATTAAATATTATTATTATAAAATTAAGTTATATAAACATTAATTTGATTTTTCTAACTACCTAATTTAATCAACTGAAGTTATAAACAATGAAATATTTATGAGCCAAAAGTAAAAATTTCTAAATTAAATTAAGTTTTCTTAAATTAAGTAAAAATGAAATTTTCGACTTGTTTTTTTCTAAATAGTGACTTTTTTTGTTCAATAAGTAAGAACTGTTGATATAAAACTTTTTGAAACTATAATACTTGAATAAAAAAATTTGTAAAATGTACCACAACATTAGATGAGTACCATAAAATAAAAAAAAAATGTTCTAAAATTAACTTTGAAAACTAAAAAAAAAAACTATTATATGTAATAAGAGTTTATCATTTTTAAATTTTTACAGCCTATATATTATGTTAACATCTAATTACTTAAATTTCGGGCAGTATATTATGATTTTTTTTAGTATACTTTTTATTAGTAAAAAATGGTTAACTTTCAGTAACAAAAATGTTTCTACTATCTATGAACATTTAAAACTAATACAGCATAAAGATATGGGTAAGTTTATTATTTTTAAATAAATTGTTAATATAACTTCGTCAAAACCATGCTGGTTAATGTGAAATCATAGTTATCACCTCATTTATCCAATAAAGTAACTCAAATAGTCTGTATCCATTTTCAAACATTTTATTTAATAATCATTTCGTGTCATTAACTAAACACGAAACTTTACTAATACAATCTAGTCCTACATAAAATGTTCAAAGATGTCGAAATGGTGTGCGACTCTATAACCAAAAGTTTTTTTTCGTTTACCAGGCTTTGAAAAAAGATTTTTGAGCCCTCTTTCTTTTCTGATTATATAAACTATTACTACAAAAAATCTATATTTTCTAAGCCATCAACACAAACAAACACTTCTTACTTTAAACTTTTTCTAAATAACTTAGTAATTTATGATACTTGCTTTCTTTAATTGTTATATAGAAGAAAAACCATCTTATGGACAAAAAACTGTTATTTTAAATTTAAAAAAAAATCTCAAGTTATTTAAACTTAAAACTTTTATAATAAGGAAAGTTTCTCTTTTAAGTAATAACACTTTTATGTAAGACATGTGTTGTATTTTGTATAAGATTAGTAACTTACTTTTAGTGTTTATCACTTAAAAACATGTTATTTATAAATAACTTCAGTAACAAAGCTGAAAAAATTAAAACTATTGTATTCCTTATTTATAATTTGTAAATAAAATGTTTTTAAATATTAAGATTGAGTTGTATTATTATATTAGTTATTGCTTATTAAGTCTTCAATATTTTACACTTAACGTACAATTAGCAACTTGGCTGTTTTCAACCTTTATCACTTTATCAAACAGTTTATATTTAGAGTATTATGTCTCAAAACAGAGTAAGCATTACTTAACATATCTAATTGTTACGTGACATTATTATAGTAAACTTTCAAAATATTTTTTTAAACTTTAGTATCTAGTTAATTAAAAAATTGTTGATAATTTATTTTTTTTCAATTCATTTTGTTTTTAAGCTACGAAGACAAAGCATATGAACACTTACTACTAATCTTTTATTCTCAAAATTTAAATATATTTAATATTCATAGCAAAATTAATATCAATAACATTATTACACTTGAAAACACACAATATAGTTGATTTATAGAGATATCAAAAACAAGCTTTTTGAAATAAAATTTTGAAATTAGTATTGAAATATTTAATAAGCATTAACTTTGCTCGATTAGTATTTTTTGCAATTAAAAAATAATATTTGATTAATTATTTTCCTTATCTTGAAAGGTAACTGAGTTTTTCCATTTTAAAGAAAGCTTTCTTTGCTCTGTTTTAAAACCTCCATTGAATTTAGGTTTGAACTTTTGAGTGGGGTCCCTTAGAAAACATGTTTTTTTTGGATTTTTACTCTAACCTATGTTTTAGCCAAAAAAATAAAAGAAAAAAATAGGTTTTTAATATTCTAACGTTGCTGTGTTCTTAAAAGCATTTTTCCAAATTTCTAATATATTTTTTGTATATACCAGGAGCGTAGCGTGTGGAGGTACGCTGGCGCATGTGTGCCAGCCGAAAAATAAAAAGTAAAAAAAATGCAATATCTTTATCCTTTTTTGTTTATTTCTTCTACTTAATTTGCCTTTTTTCAACTATTTTTTCTAGTATTCGAAAAGTAAACCGAAATTTCGAACACCAACTAGTGACAAGTTAGGGAAATTACCCAGTATACTGATTCGGTGTGTAATTGCAAATGCGCACCGATGTTGAATAAAAACTCCATTAGGAAAAATTTTATAACTTCATTAACTTCATAAGAATTTAGACTCAAACATAACGCAACTAGTTAGTGCGACGCAGTAGTATAACCTTATGATAGGTTTTTTTACAAAGACAATTGCTAACATTTTGTTAACAAATCATAAAGCTAAACCTGTTTTATAGTGATAATGATTTAAGAATAAACAAATTGTAGTAAAAATAGCAATAAAAGGTTGCTAATAAAATAAAAATAAATTGGTAATAAGAATAAAAAACATTAACATCATAATTTAAAAAAAAATAAAAATAGCAGAAAAAAATAAATTAAAACAAATAGTAAACAAACAGTTCATACTGTGATTACAGTTTTAATCTCACTATACAAAAAGTATTGTTTAAATTATCTAAACTTAAAATTTTGATTAAAAGTAGTTTCTTTTTTATTAAGGTAACAAACAAATCAAACTTTGTTATTTTATCAGCCATAAAGTTTAAAAATTAATCAATTTTTGTAGCAAGTTATTTAAAAAATTTTTTAGTCACATCATGAATAAATTAATAGCAACTTGTAAAACAGAATTTTTACAATCAATTTTTAGTCTAAAAGACATAGATGATTAATTTTAAATTTAAATTTATTTAGTTTTAAATCAACTTTCAAGTGGTGTTTAAAAAACATTTCTTTTTACCACATGTTTGTAGATTTAAAAATACTATTCCCTAAAGATCTCAGAAAAACTGATTTTAAGATAAGTAAAATTTTATATTTCTTGTGAATTTTTAGAAGCATTGAAAAAGTTGACCTTAAAAAATTTATCTTTTAAACATTATGTTTTGTATCAAAAACATTTAGCAAATCTTTCCACACACTCAGGATTTTATGAAGTTTTGGAAAACTTTAGTATGACTCAGGACAGTTATTTTGACTCAGAGTGGCAAAGAAATCCTGATATCTTCAAAGTTAATTGTTTTTTTTTTTTTTTTTTGTAGAATATGCTTTATAATACTAAAGAAAAAGTAAACATTTGTTTTCATTTAACTTTAAAGTTTTATTTTTAAAGATATGCAAAGTAATATTGTATGGAATGTTGCAAGTCTAAAAACATGTCAGATAGGATAATTATCTGAAGTTCAAAAGCTTGAATTGAAAAATAGCAGACCAACATCAGATATTGCTATTACTTAAGACTGCAGTTCAAGTGGTATGAAACTTTTATTTTAAATTTTGTTTATTTTTTAGATTTTCTTCATTTGTTAAAATTTAATTTTACAGTTTTATATTGTAATATAGGTAAAAATGTAGAAGCCAAAAATAAAACTAGCTCTTTAGATTTCTTCTACAAAAAATTTGAACATTTAAAACTTTCAATTTTAATACTGAAAATTTAACATTTTTATATAATAGATAAAAATATTATATTTAAAGCTTCAACAAACTAAAAGTATGAGTTATTTTGAGTTTAAAACAATTCTTGTTGTTGATATAAACTAGATATTGAACATTATTTAGAAATTGCACAGAGAAAAATGTTTTGAGGTATTAATTGTTATACTTAGTTAACTATTTATTTGTAGTTTAAGGCAATAGGGGGGTGGGGGTAAGCCATGTTTTTAGAAGTTGATCTTATTTTGAAGATTTTTTTAAAGCTTTAAGATGCATTATTGTTGTTTTAAAAAATTCAATTATTTTTTTTAAGTATGAACAGTCAAAGTCGGGCCGCATAATAGGTTCCCTATGGGAAGGGAAGACTAAAACAGCGAAAAAAGGCTAGTTTGTTTAAAATATATCTCCTCCTACATTTTCAATCAATCTTCTTCAAACTTTAACAGTTTAATCTTTATACAATAACAAAAAACATTTCTTGTGAATTTAAAAATTTGTAGTAGAATATTTTATTTTTGAAAAAGACGTATTTTTTTATAATACTTTTATTTATTATATTTATCTAAATTCATAAGTAACTTTTTTTTTTGTAATTTAAGGAAAATTTTCTAAAATTTGAAGAAGATTGCTTGAAATATGAAGTAGGAGATAGTTCTTTAGAATTTTTTCAAATTTACGAGAAAACTGACCCCGAAAAATTTTCGGTGCAAAAGTTTTAATTTAGGGGATTTTCTGAGAAAAAAATTTGCGCACTCCCTGAACAAAATACCACGCTACGCGACTGGTATATACGAGTATGTCCGATTTTATATTTTAAAGACTTTTAATTTTCTAACGGTCATTGTAGCAAAAATATAAAAAACAGTTATAAACTTATTTTAAAAGATTTTATTATGGCTATTTTAAATGTTCTACGTTTTTATTTTATCTTGGCTGTTTTTTTGTAGGACATGACTAATGCACGTTTTACTAAAATTGTAATTATTGAACATGAAATCCCTCATAAAACAAATAAAGATAACCAAAAGAACAAATCTATAAAAAACAATCTTAAGTTCAAAAATAAGATAATTAAATTTCATGTATTAGAACAGTATAAGTATAAATTTTTATGTTTTTATCATAGAACAAATATATAATAGAAATATCAACAATTCAAACCTAATATGTTTGTTGTTTAGCTGTTATATTTATTATTCGTCGTATTTTTATTAAAAAAAAAATATTTAAATAGTTTATTGGACGTTACGAAAAAAAAACAACTACTAATATTCTATTTACTGTCAACAAGTTATCTAGTTAAAAACATGCCTACAAGTTGGACAAGTGTTGTGGTCTTTAAACCAACCATGTGCACAAGTTTTGCACAAATAATGGTCAACGTGACAGTCCAAGCGAACCATTTTCGTCCCTACCTCCAGGTCATTCATTCATACAAACAAGACATCTTTCACCTACTAATGATTCGTCTGCATCAAAATGTTCGAATCTTTCAATTCCTTCAGGTGTCAAACCATTACCATGAATCATTCCAGGTCGAGTTCTATAAAGTGTATTTATGCTCAAAAGATATATTTAATGTAACATCATCATATTTTGCCTAAAATATTCCCTCTGTTGCTGTTCCTGAACTTCTTCTAAATTTTCAACTACATCTGCATTTTGTTGATCCATTTTGTTTGTACTGTGATAACTTAAAAAACTTTTACTTGATAAACTTCTAAAATATTTTGTGATATTAAGCTGCTAAACTAGACTACCATTATAAAAATTTTACTCAATAAAACTAAAAAGTATGTTTGAATTTCATAATGAAGATTTACTTATTTAAATTAAAATGCGAGATAAGGTTTAAAAGTATAAAGTAATATGTTTAAGTAAATTCATTAACATAAGATGGTTTCAAATTAAATTAGCATTTTTTTGGTAAAATGTTGTTTTTAGAATACTTTAACTTTAAAACAAATTTTTAAATAACATAAATAGTTTTTTGTAGTTTTTTCCAGAAAAAAATTTTTTAAAGTATTAAATGGGTTGCTTTGATGCGCTTTTTTAAAAACTTAAAACAAAATTTTATTTGTTCTTAATAACAAACATAGGAACAACAAAAACGATTTAATAAATATAATTTAGACATTAACTATTAAACTTATAAATTGTTGATAGCTTTGCAAAAATTATAAAACTTAGAAGAATTATGTTAGCGATAAAAGACTTTTAATTAGAATAGTTAGTGTCTTTCTGACATAAGTTTCATGATCTAACTTTTTTAATTTTGTAAGCAATCAAATTTTTTTTTTATGATATAATTGCAGTGAAATTTACATCTTAAATAGCAAAAAGTTAGCTTAAGTCAGCTTCAGTTTGTAAAAAAAATAATAAAACCAAAGAGGTATAGACAAAATTCATAATTTAAATAAGATAACAATAATAATATAGTAATTTAATATATAACACAAATACAAAAAAGGCAAAACTTTATAACTCATTAATAATATTCTAACATTTATTAATTTATCTAACCTAAGCTTAGTTTTTAAAAAAACATTATGTATAAGTTCTTAGAACAACAATTTATTCAGACAGCTCAAAGAAAAAACCAAATTGCTTTTGTTCTTTTTTTTTTCTAGAAAAAAAATATTAAAAAAACAAATTTTTTTGTTGAAAAGTAAAATTTTTCCTTACTATTTTAAGTAGCATCACAACGTATAGAAATTTAAAACCATTTTGGTAAATATATAAAAAAAAAATTGTCTTAAACTTAATCAATAGGAAAAATTAAGATTAAAGGAATAAGAAAAAAGATCTTTTCAAAATAAATGGTATAAACATGAACACTAAAAAAAAGCTTAAAGATATTTAATTCTAATAACTTCCAATTACTATACAAAAAAGAAATTTCAACATTTAATAGAAACAAATTTTCAAAATAAAAACATCACTTAAACTACCCTTCTTTCATAGACAAAAAACATATTTTAGAATTTAAATTTTGCTCAAAACTAATATAACTGTATTTCATTGAAATTGCAAAGGTAATTTAAAAAAAAACAAAACGACTTTATAAAAAAAAAATTTTATAAACTTAAAGAGTCTTTAAACTTCAGAAAGCTTTTTATTTTCAATAATAAAAACGTTTTGATGTGTTTACCAGAACTTTAATAATTCTTTTAACTTCAAAATGATATTAAACATGTATTAGAAATTATTATAAAGATTTTAGCATTTGAAAAAAAGATAAATAACTGAAACACACAAAACAAAACGCTTAAACGTCATGCCTATCAAACACCTGCGATAAAAATTCTTAAAAACTATCAGCATGTTACTGGTCTTTACTGTCTTAATTATTAATAGATATTTTTGTTTAATATTATGTTATTAAGATTTTAAAGCCTTACATGAGATTTAACATGACTTACTGTTACCCAAAATCGGACACCACTTTTTGTGATTTGATTTAACAATATTTTGTCAAATCTACTGTTAGTCTATGTTTTAAATTTTGTCAGTTCTATTTTGAATTTGAAAGATAAAATTAGTCATCAACTTTCTCTAACTTTTTGCTTGTATTTTGTGAATGTTTTCTGGTTTGGACTTATAGTTTGCCAATACTTTTATAATTTGGGCTGAAGTTTGCTAATAGTTTGTGTCTAATAGAGTTAATTTGGACGATACTCTTTGTAGCTTACTTTGACAACAACATTGTTACCTACTTTTTGTTATTTATTAGGACTTTTACTGTCTCAATTACTTTTGTAGCTTACTTTGATTTAAACAATGTCAACTCCTTTTTGTAACTTAGACTTTAACTAACTCATTACTCTTTGTGGTTTACTTTGACTTAAACATTGTCACCAGCTTTTTGTGACTTTTTGGACTTATTATTCTCTTAATACTCTTATTACTTAACCGACCTAAGATTTTTTTTCAACATGACTCCTATGCCTATTGATTTTCTAGTTACTAGTGACTTTCTTGTTACGATTAAAAAATCGAAAGCTCTAAAATGTGAGTATTATTTTTTGATAATAATAAAGCTTTATCTTGAAATTTCCTACACCTACTTTTAAACAAAATGAAGTTTCTAGTAAAAATTACAAAAAAAAAGAACGTTATATAATAAAGTGATAATTATTGCTTACAAAAAAAAAAGTAATACACTTGTAAAAGTTATTTGGGTAAAAAATTGTTCCGTTCTAATTTAACTGTTACCTAAGAAACTTTAGATTCTTTACATAAAAGACGCCGTGTAAGGTTATAGTGAGTGTAAAACCAAACTAGAAACAAAAACTAAATTTAAACTTAACTTAGAACTAAATGATAATTAAATGTGTTATATACTACTTATAAAAATTAGCCATCAATTTTGCGAGTTATCTTTAATGTTTTTATTATATCAATCACAGAAAAATAAAGAAGATAATACTTTTAAAAACACATTGACTGAGTTCAAAATTTTTTAACAACAACTAAATCTAACAGAAATATACTGTAAGAATGTATAGTTAATCTAAATAATAACTACTTGGAATTTATATCAAAAAATTTTTCTAAGAAATAAACATTATATAAAAAAGAGCTTTGCAAAAACAAATATAATAACAAATAAGTTCAGTTTTTGAACTCCATCTGAAAGGTCTTGACTAGAATATCGCAATTATCACACTTTGGCTGGTGTAAATAGCTATATCTTAAAAAAGTAAACTTGCTTTAGATCAACTTGCTTTCTGGTTGACTGATTTTATAATAATTAATGTTTGAAGTAATTCAGTAATGTCATTTGTTTTTCCAAATTTCTATTAGGTTTTTAAAAATTAGCATTTTTGGGTCTACTTATAGTTTAAAGTTAAGTTAAAGGTAAGAAACTGGGTTCAATAGTACAGATAACATTTAAAAGATATTGTTAAGCTACTTTAAATATATTTTTTGTAAAAACTTTTTTGATGATGACAATTTTTTTTTTATTTTTAAGACAGGTTTTTTAATTCAAATCAAAATTTAACTACTGAATATGTGAATATTGTTAAAATGCCAGGTTTTTGTGATTTTTGTTTAAAATTTCAGATTTTCTCAGGTTTTTTACAAAATTTCTAAAATTCAAGGTTTTTTCAGTTTTTTTTTTGCCTTATTTGTCAAATTCTAGGTTTTTCATGGTTTTTCATGGTTTCCAGGTAAAGAAGCAACCCTGTAAACAGAACAACAATGAAACTTGTATGCTATTACAACACCTAAATATTTTCAGTAATTTTAAATAAATATAATAATCTAAGTTAACAATCATCTTGAAAGTAAGTAACCAGCTTAATGTTTTTCAAAATTATGAACTTAATAGAAGATAATATATTATGTAATACGCTTTAGTTTGAACACTACAAGACTATAAAAAGCTTAAAAAACTAATTTTTAGTTTAAATAATTTATAAATAAAAACTAAGACTTTACAAAAACTTCATGCTAATCAATAGAAAAAACTGTGGACAAGCCGGAATTTTGTAACATTATATGATTTTTATCTACAACATGTACAAATTTTATCCAATATATAAATAAGAAACAGTTTTTTTTTTTAATTTTTATAAACTATCTAGATTATACTACATATAGATAAAATTGCAACTAGTGGTGTAAAATATATTTTTATATCTTTACTTCTCATTTTAGTTTCTTTTTATTCAATACAGGTTGAAAAATGTATATATAAATGCAATTTAGTATAATAAGTACAAATTCAAATCAATATATTAGTTAGTGTTAAGGTAGACGTTAAACATACTATATACTCTCGAAATAAAAGCCAAAATGTATAACTTTGAAAGTTCAGAGTTCAAATACTTAGTCGCATTGCACAAGGATTAATTCTCAAATTAGCATTTTGAATTTAAATTTTATTTTTTGCATCCAAATACAGCAAATTGCACTTAGCATGTTTTATAAAAACTTATAAGTTCCACACCAAGTCATTTTGAAAAGTTTATATTATCTAAAAGTGCTTGATCTTTAAAAAAACCTGAAATTGCTTTTTTTACTGTTTAGCTAATTTAACTTTAATTTTATAGGTTTACATGTTTTAACATAAGTTGTCACATTTAATAAATAAATAATTTATTTTTAGCTTTCATAACTATATACTAATATTTTTTATGTAAAAAGAACTATAATAAAACATCATAACATGTATTAATGTAAGCATTGTTAGCAAAACTTTTAAAATATATAATGTTTTCTATTAAACAACATACTTGATAAAACAAATCTATTTAGTTACTCAAGCGTAAAATTTTAATTTAAAAGAAACAAAAGATTGTTACGCGTCAGTGCTTAACTCACATAACTATCAGTATTTTGTCATTTCTTACTCTAAACTTAATAGTAAATTAATTCACTAGCGCTAACTTAGTTTGTTTAGCTTTTTTTTCATTTTTAAAAAACATCCAAATTTATGATCATATCTTAAAAGCTAATTAAGATTTTTTTTTAAGAACGCTCCTTTGCTTTTATTTGAAAATTAAATCCATTGGATTGGGGTTCGAATTTTTGAGTGGGGGACTCTTAGATTTTATTTTACTTTAACGGATGTTTTAGCAAAAAAAAAAAATTATTATAATTATTTAATTTAATTTTTTTTTGATGTGTGCACAATTTAAAAAACTAAAGTATAAGAAAGTTAAAAAGCTCGAGCAGAATTCTAATAAAACGATTTAGTATTACATTATGATCTTGGAATTGCTTTTGTAAACTGAAAACCAAATTGAAAGTGTATTTCAAATATTGAATATCATAAAATTTACTTTTAATTGTTTTGTACAAGTAGTTTTTAAGTTACTTAGCGGGCAGAATTTTGACTTAAACTTGACTATACATTGCCCATCTTAAATTTTTTTTTGAGACCTGACATTATAATAATCTTATCTATAACGAATTTCGGACATTTAGAAGTGAATGCTAAGTAACTTTTTTAAGTCGCACAATATACGTAAAATATTTTATAAATAGGCATTTTCTAAAACTACTTTACCATAGACTAAAAAACTACAAAAGAATAAACAGTTTATTTTACACATAATAAAATAAATATTAAAAGATCATTGCCGATCTAGTTTTAGGATGTTTGAACGATTGGTTGATTATCTCACATGAAAAGTGGTTTTATCAATAGCTTCTGTTAATGCAGAAAAATTATTAATTTATCATGCTGAAAGATATCATAATCCTAAGAATATTTTATTTTTTTTACTTTAATTTTAAAATATCTAAAAGTTTTACAGTTAATTTTGTGAACAAAAAATAATCAGTTTAATTTTTTTTTATTAGATTAAAATTTTGTTTAGTACCTGTAGCAGCAGTCTCATTGATGGCTTGTTTAGTTCTGTTCAAAAATAAATTTGTTTTCTAGCTATCAACCTATAATACTTTAACAGAGGAAAGTAGTGAAAAATTAAAAGCTAGGGTTGAAATATAAAATAAACAAAAAATTTATATTTTCAAAATAATTTAAATTAAGATAAAACAAAATACAGTTGTACTAATAGTAAAAAATTCCTTATTATACTAATTTTTAACAATAATAAATCAAGTTAGAGAATAAAACTGACTTTAAGATTATTTTTAGTAAAATAGTTAAAGTCATTTTAAATAGATACCTAAAATATTTTTTCTTTTGAAGTTTAAAAATCTTTTTAAAAATAAAAACTTAAATGGTTTACAAGATGTTTTTACGTATACAGATAAACAAGTAAAACAAAAATCTGTCAAATAAATATCTTTTAAACAAATATTTTGTTCACTACGCTATAAAAACTTTTAATGTAATGTAAAACGACAAATATAAACAGCAAAATTAGCCAAGTCAAAACTTAACTATTAATAACCTTAAAACATAAACCACTCAATAAATACAGTAGACTTACTCTTGAATTTGCAATTTAAAAGAAATAAAAAACTTGAACTTAAAAATGCATTGTTATTTTTTACAAAATGGCAAACTTCAACATTTTATAATATAATAGTTTTATGAACAAACGTAAAATCCACTTAAACATAAAATAAACATTCATTATAAAAGACTGATCTTTTAAAGCTATTAAGTATAATATTTTTTTTGTTTTTTTAATACTTAGTTATACTTAGTTATATACTTCGTTTAAGTTAAATATAAAAAATTATAAAATTGCTTTTTTTTTTTGGGTAAAATAAAAAGTGCGAAATCAAGATGAAGTCTACCGTAATTAATACTCATTAGGCATTAAGTAAACCTGTTGTAGAATAAACAGTTTAATAAAATTGTTATTATAAAAAGACTACTTAAATACAAAACAAACCAGCTTAAATAAAAAATATTTTAAATAATCAACTAAACGAAGATATTACACAAACTAATGTCTGCAACTGAAGTCTAATAAATGTGAAGGATGAGTTTCATGACTGCTTGCAAGTTTTTCTATATCTGGTTCAAAATCAGTCAAATAGAGCCTCAAGTCACCTTCTTTACAAATGTCTAATTTATACATTTTTTTCATAACTGAACTCTAAGGTTTCTCAACGACATAGCTAGAAGGAAAAGCTATAAACAACAATCTAACTTCCTACCAAATAGTTGGTTGCTTTTGCCTCAGTTTTTGTTAAGTCCAAAAGCTTTCATATCGTTCTTTGGAAAAATTTACTGTTCAAGCTCAGTTTGTAAGTCCAAAAAAGTTTCCTGTAAGTCAACGTTTATTCAAATAGGTCTACTTCGAAGAGATCCATAACCGAATTCAGGAAGTTTAATTGGAAAACGTCAGTAAACCGTTTATCAATATCACATTAAAGCTGTTCTAGATGAGATGAAAATACTTTTAATTCACCTTTACTTATTTGAAGTTTTAAATTTTCCAAACTTGCGCTGTTTTTGTTGATTTTGTTGATTTTGCACTGTTTGTGATTTTGCACTGTTTTGTTTTCTAAAAGACTCTACATTCTTATCTACATGTTTAGAATAAAAGCTATACTTTACGTAAACAAAATGGACTACTTATTTAAAGTTTTACCTCAAGGTCGTTTAATTAATGGCAAGCTAAAATTAGTAAAATAACAAGATATAAAGTAAAAATTTTATGACTGCCAAAAATTATAACATCACCCACAATTCGCCCCCTTTCTAATTATCGCCTCATCTTTCGCCCCTTTACCAAAATTCGCCCTCAGAATTACTAAAATCGCCCCCAGGGGGGCGATATCGCCCACTTTTGGATACCTTGATCTAAAACAAGCTATACCTTATATACAGACTTTTTTATGTAAAAACTTAAGTCTTTTGAAATTTTGGAGCTGATATAATTTTAGTTAAGCTTTCATTAAAGGTACAACAATTAAGAGAGAGTTCAACAAAAGTTATATTTCAAAGCACCAGTAGCTTTGCAGTTGCTCAGAAACGAAAGCTTTATTTAGTTTCTTATGCTTGCTCTTTAGGGAGGGAGTAGCTTGGAATCAAGCTGGCTTTAAGTGCATTTCTTACGGATCTGCAAGAGGCAAAAGCCATAAAAATTCACTGAGCCATATAAACAGCATGTCTCATTTATCGCACTAATATTAATAAAATTTTTTTTTAAGTCACAGCTTAAGGACATTATTGATAAGTACAATATAAAAGTTCAGAAAAACAGAAAATTTTTTTAAAAAGTAATTGACAGTATACTTTTTGTAGTTGCAAGAGATTGCACTAAGAGTAAGTGACGTAAAAAAAAACTATAAATCAGATATTTGCTCAATTTTGCAGGCATTCTAGATAAATATATGAGTGACCACCTGTAATACAGTACTATGCTTTGAAGGAAAATTAAATAAAGTACAGAATGAAAAAATTAAATGTGTTCTATAAGTTTACAAAAACAAAGTTATTGCTCAAGTCAGTGAAGCATCCTTCATAACTATGTTGCTGATGAAACTACAGATGTTTCTGTCCAAAATCAATTGTCAATAGTCATCAGATATATACAAAACTGCAAATTTGTAAAAATATTTTTGACCATATTTCAGCAATGCGGAGTCAATGCTGAAGGAATATCAAATTTTATTCAGACAGAGCTGTGAAGATTTTTGAAAGGAGATTTAAATAAAGTAGTGGCGCAGACTTATGATGATGTTTCAGCTATGCGGAGAAGGATTGCCAATCAAATACCAATCTTGTATGGTAAGTGTGAACCTAACTTTTTATTAGTTTTAAAACATAGAAAAACTATTTTCTGAGTGCTCGAACTTACACGACAAGCAAACTTAAAGTGAGTACTTATGACTTATTTTAGTCTTTAGCACTTCACTGTACCTGCGTTCACTAAATTTATATTCGTAAGTAAAACTAAATACTACAGGCGCAAAGGTCCAAAATAGCTGCAAAAAACCAAGATAGACGAAATTTTAACGATGAACAACAAAACGCTAAATTTCTTTTTATTAATTTAAGTGGTAGACTAGGTTATACGGATGTCGGGTGATGATAAAACTATTAAACTATTCCAGATTGTTAATTTTATACTACAGTAACCTCTCGCATCTTTACGCACTTGCGACGTTACGCACTCTCGTTTTGTTACGCATTTTAGAATTCTAATAAATTCAAAAACAAAACTTCAACCTTAATAGCTTAGCTGTCTTAACACCCCTACTTTTATACCTTTAATAAAAAATGTTCAATTCCTCAAATTCTTATGGCAATTCATTCCTACTAAAAAGTTTCTTTAATATATCTTTAATACAATGCAAAACAAGTATATCCTTATGTAGGCAAAGGTAAAATTAAAAAAAGTTGTAGGAACATAAACAATTTTTATTTTTATTAAACATTTTATTATATTTTATTTGTTTTTGTTCAAAAGAATAAATCTATAACAGAACCAAATGCATATTTTTGTAAAAGGCTATAGAAAACAAATTTTAATATAGATACCACATCATTTCTTAACTGTAAATAAATGCTTAACTATAAATTGATTTTTTTAAGTATAATAGAATATAAATTTTAAGTATCAAATAAGTCACATATAAATAAAAATAAAATCTACTTATTATTAAAATTATTAAACTTTATTTACAATTGTTATTATTTTATATAAACTTAATTCTTTTTTTTTGATATATGTATAGTTTTATCTTTTGTTTTCATATTTGTAAATAAAGTAAACTAATTCTCAAAAGTAGGGAAGTCCCCTGTCTGCTTTTAACTAGAAGCAATATCAAAAATCAGCATTATAGTAAGTATATTTGGTCCCTCTCGTATAATTGCGCATTTTTTCTGTGGACACGATGTGCGTAAATAAGCGAGAGGTTTCTGTACCTTTTTAGATACACGAAAAGATCTCACAAAAAGATATATAGTTGGTTCATTTACAATAGAAATTATATATTAGGAAGTTTAATGACAAAGGTATTAAATCTACAATATTTATTTTATTTACTTTTATTCTTCTACCAGATGGAATCTTTTCTACATAATCTAAAACAGAATTTTTAAACCAGTTAGTTTAAAAATTAAACAGTACCTCATTTCTTTTTTTATTATCTTCAAAATTAATGTTTTTATTTAATAAATAAAGTTGTTTAAATCAACTATCATTATTTTCTAAGAGTAAATTTATGTCAATTGCTTAGCTTCTAGTTTATTATGGCGTTAGTAAGATGGTTTAAAATTGTTTAAAACTTTCCTTTAAAAAATACGGAAGAAATAAGCTTTGATTTTTAAATAACATTACATGAAAAAAAGTTGGCTCGATTAAACAGCCATCGTTAGTAAAATTTGTTTATGGAAAATATGGCCTTAGTAACACATGCAACACTCAGTTTACTTTAATTTCAATCGTCTTTCTTCAAAAGTTTTTTACAACAAAAACAGACCTTAAATTGTATGTATTATACAAAAGACCCTTGTTCACCAAATGTAAGCATTTTATCCTCAGAGTTTTTATACTTTTTAAAATCAAGATTTTTTTTTTGAAAAACGTATAAGTCACTTAAATATGCTGATAATTGTTTGTGGTAAACAGATGAGTTTAACTAACAACAGACAGCTAGAAAATAAAAATACTGAACTTGCAAGTTTTTAACATTATATTTATCATCAAAAATCATCACTCGTTACTTCTAAATTACTAGAAAGTATTTGTTTTTACAAAATTTATTTTTTTGAAATAAACGAAACAATCTATACATTTATATCTGTACATAGTAAGAGCAAATTTAAAGAGCTGAGCAATATCTAGTCAAACTAAAACATGTTGCGTTTAAAAAATAGTAGTAAAATTATATTTAAACAAAAGTAAAACATCTTCTTGCATTTTATAAAGAGATGTGGCATTACCTTGAATTAAAACAAAATTCATTTAGTTTGTTGAGCAAAAAACATATACAATGCTTAAACGAAATTAATAAAAATATTCTATAAGCCCAGTTCAAAGTAATTTCTATTTATAGAACTTAAACAAATTAAAACAAAAGAATTTCAAACTAAGTCTCAAGAAACTATCAGAATCTTTACTATATATATTTTTTAACGGTACTATAGTAAACATTTAAAAACATTTACTTCTGTTTTTTGCTTTTTATCATTCTAAACTTAAAATATATAACCACTGAAGGGACACTTTAAAACAATCGTTTAAGAAATTAGTTTAAAATATGCATAATTAAAACAAATGTAAGAAAACAGTTTTATTTCGATTCCCCAATTTTTAATTTCTTAATATTTTAGTGCTCTATTTCCAAATGTTTCCTAAGACTCTGAATGTACTTGAACGCCTTCGCGCACTTTCCACACTTGAATGGTTTTACATCTGAATGTTTAATCTGATGCTCTTTCAAGTTGTCCCTGCGCTTGAAGCCTTTACCGCATATGTCACACTTGAATGGTTTTGCATCTTTATGGGTTTTAAGGTGCCTGGATAAACTCGAATAGAAGCTGAAAATAAATACAATTTCAACTTTTTTTTAAGCATTAAGTAAATGGCGGGTAAATTCCTATGGCAGATTATTTGAAATACATAAAAATATTTTAAGCGATACCTGAAAGCTCTGAAGCATTCGTAGCATTCGTGTAACTTGGAGTTTTTGTGGCGATCAGTAATATGCCAGTTTCTTGCATTTCTACTTGTGAACACTTGATGGCAAAATGGACAATTGTACTCATCAACATGTTCTGTTGATTGCTTAGTTTCTTGTTCTGAAAATAAATATTATTGTTATAAAATAGAAACTACTATTATCTATAAATATTATAAAGTCGGAAAAAAAAGTTATAAATGAGATTTTATTATATAAATATCTTAAAAATTGGGAAAAATACCAAATCAAATAGTTTTAACCTTGGCTGTTGAAACTAGCAGCTTGACTTTGTACAGATTGCTTCAAATCTTTTGCTTTTTTATGTGTAGATTTATCAATTCTTCTTTCTGTTAATTATTTTAATTAATTATATCTCAGACAAGTTACATACATTTTTTATAATGTTTTAAATTAAAAACTCAATAACAAAAAATCAACTTCTATTTTCACTTAAACATCATGATAGTGAAGCAAACTAAAGTAAAATGTTAAAATTGTACAATATAAAAGTGTAGCAAACTTTAAATATTATAAGATTGAATAAAATGATAATTATTCAAATATAACTTGAACAATTTTTCAAAACAAATGGCCTTTTTTACTTGATTCTTAATTAAACTTTTTTTTTTTCCTTTATTGGAATTATTTTATTTGCATTTAAAAAAATAGTACAACATTAATAGAAAAACTAAATTCTCTGTTGAATATACATTAATAAATGAGATTAGTTAACTTATAATTTTTATGCAGTTTAAAATAAAAATTACAAATTAGTATTTACTAAATCCTCTACTTTACTAAACAACTGATGTTTCTCTATACTTTAATATGATGTCTTCGAGTTTAAAAAATTAAACCTTAGTGTAACATAATTATCTTTAAAACTTACTTAAAAAATTTTTGTTTTGACTTAGATATTAAGCTAGTCGTATTAACAAACATGTTGGTACATGTAAATACTTGATATTTTCTTAGCTTTGTTTAGCAAGACTTACTTAATCCAGTAGTGACAATTAAAATTGGTATATCTACAATATTCTTGAGTAATTTTATAAACTTTATTTTTTTTTGGGGTTATTCTATAGCAATTTTCATTAAAACGTTGATGAAAAGTTTTAAAAATTAACAGGTGTAAAAGATAAACGATCTCAAAAAGTTAAATATCATTTATTTAAGGAAATACTAGTGTTTGGATTTGTAGAAAAAATTATATACAGGGTTGTCAAATGTCTTTGGCAAATTTTTTCCAAGTTTTTAAAAAAACATACTTTTGGGTCTATATTTAGTTTAGAGTTAATTTTAAGTCATGAAACTTTGTTAAATAGTATAAAACCATTGAAAAGATACTGTTTAGCTACTTTAATTGTTCTTTTAATAAAAACAATTTTTGATGACGATAAAATAATCTTCTTTATATAATAGATATTTTGTGTCAAATAGTAATTTAACTACAGAATATTTAAAAATGTTAAAAATTATATACTTATCTTTTTTTTCAAAATTTCAGTTTTCCAAATTATTTAAGATTTTTGGCATCCCTGTGTATAAAAACTTATGAAATTGATTAAAAACAGAGAAAAAACCACAAAAAATACAAATTACTTACTTTTATTATTTATGTTTGCATCATCTGATACGTTTGTCAGTGAAGCTTTACGTTTAATTTGTTTATTTGTAGTACCTAAAAAGTTTTATAAAAACATTTACAATTCATATAGAGATCAATAAAGTTTTGTCATTAGTCAAGAATTTTTACAAAATTTATATATATAGTTTTATAATTTGATTAACATATTTCAGTTTTAATACTTGTACTAACTTGAAAAATCAAATTTTTAAAAACAAAATCAAGGTTATTATGTAGATTGTAGACAGTATTGTATCTAGATTATTCACGAAATAAGATTAATTATTTAAAAAATCAGGTGAAAAAGTACTGTTATGTAGTAAAACTATCACTTTAAAATATATATCATACATCATTAATGTATAAGTAAATAAGAACTAAAAAATTACATAAAGCTCTTATTTACAAATCAAGTTAACTAAAATGAATTACATTTTCAGCGTTTAATAAACAATAATAGCTGAAGAAACTAATAAAACAATTTCTATACTGAAAAATTTAATCAAAACCCAAGCCAAGCATTGAATAATTAAAATTTATTCTCACTTTGATTATTATTTTTGTCAGTTTTAGGTGTTTGGTGTGTACTATATTTTTTTCTGCAATAAAACATGATTCCATTCTGTATGATACCATAATCTTTTCTATTATTTCGCTCTCCTGTTTGATAATCAACAATAATTATTATATTATGATAATTTAAATTATGTATAACAATGTCAGTATTTTAATTACTATAATTGACCACATTAATTATCGAAGTAACTATCAAATAAAAACTTAAAGCATAATTAAGTTTTCAACCTACCGAAATATTTTAGAAAAAAAGTATTAAATATGTCGTTGAAAATTGTATATATAATGATTATAAATATAAGTACAATTTAAAAAAAATATATAACAAATTATAAATATTGATGTGGTGTGAACAAATCAGTAGAACTAGATTTATTAAAATATTTTTTTGTAGTTTCGATTTATAGAAATAAGTCTTCTAAAATTATTTTCAACATTCTTTTTTTTAAAAACTATAGTTAAAAAACATTAACTTAAAAAGATTGTTTAAATACATATTTGTAAAAGCCATTTTTTTAAATATATTTTGCTTTAATAATTGATTTTTTTTATATAATTTAAAATGAATAAAACATTTTAAACACAAGATATATTTTGAAACTGCATACTCATCTAGAAAAGACACTTATAAAAAAAGTGAAACTACCAAATATATTTATAATAAACTATGTCAAAGAAATAACTTACTAAGACCGTAAGATTTGGAAACTTCATTTTTCGGACTTTTGTGCATTTTTACATCTCCATCATTCAAATCGTGATCTCTTGCATCTTTAACATTTGAATCGTGATATTTTGCATTTTTGGTATTTAAACGAACTTCTTTGCCAGTTTCAATATTTAAATCAATTTCTTTTGCCTCTTCAATACCTAAATCAGGATCTTTCGCATCTTCAACATGAGGATCAACTTCTTCTGTATCTTTAATATTTAAATATTTATCTTTTGATTCTTCAATATTTAAATCAATTTCTTTAGCACCTTCAATATTTAAATTAATTTCTTTTGCATCTTCAAAATCAATAGCTTTTGCAACTTCAACATTATTGTCAATTTCTTCTACATCTTTAATATTTAAATCATTTTCTTTTGATTCTTGAATATTGAAATCAATTTCTTTAGCACCTTCAATATTTAAATTATTTTTTTTTGCATCTTCAAAATTAACATCTTTTGCATCTTCAACATTATTGTCAATTTCTTCTACATCTTTAATATTTAAGTCGGTAGGTTTTTTATATTCAATATTTAAATCAGCGTTTAATTCATATTCAATATTTAAATCAGGATCTATATCACTTGTAGTTGCTATTAACCAATACAACATTTTATATTTATATTTTTTAATATTATTAAAGAAATTATAAAAAGCTATCCAATGTAGCTATTGTGGCAGTCCTAATAATTCTACACTAAAAGATCTTCTCGAACCTTTATAAGATCACTATTTACTGAAGAATTAGTGCTTTTATAAAAGACTCAAAAAAACTTTTTTAGGTCTAAGGGTAAGAATACATTTTACATTATTTAACAGTAAAATAACTAACCACTTTGGGTAACTGCAATATCCCTTTCATTCTGATTAACATTAGTAATTAAATCATCTGTTTGAGAGCAGCTATGATTTAATTTGGGACGTCTAGGATACCTAATCATATATTCAATTTAAGTTACAAAAACTTAATTCTATAATACTAAATTTTATAAGTCAACTGACTTTTTTAATTTGTTTTTTACGACGTCTATTTCATTTGAAAAAGTATGCCAACAACTAAGTAGAGCTCTTTTTTGCACTTCCAAGTAGAAGAGATCTTCTTTCAGTTTTGGAATTTTCTCGATATTATTGGACAAGTCTGATGAAAATATAGTTTAAAATAACAGTATTTATTTAATGAGAATATGACCAATTAATTGTTGAACCTTACCTTAAACTGCCAAACAAAAACCACTTTAACTAAGTAAGTTTAAAACATACAAGTAATTACAGCTTACTTTTATTCTCAAATTTCAGCTTAATGATATCTTTTCTAAGACAAAATATCATGTTGTCTTGCGTTCGAATTACTTCTTTATAACTTAATGAACCTGTGAATTTAGTTTATAACTATTTTATTTTTTACAAAACCACTTATTAAACTTTTTTCATATCAAAATTTGCAATTATTTTCAATATAAGTTTAGCTTTTCAATAAAAATATTAATAACTGATTTACACATTTAAAGATCTAAAAACTTTTTTTTTCTCTGTTGAATTCAAGTATTTGCTTATTATTAACACCAGGGTTTTGTAAAAAAATCATTAAATTTGATTTGATCAGTTCAACTGTTGTAGCTAACAGGTTGATAGCACATATCAAGCTACATTTCTAATAGTTTATAAGTTAAAATAGTTCATGAGTTAAAATGTCAGTTGTTAGTAATCAACAATACCTCGAATTTAAAGTATTAAGTTTTCCTACTATTTAGCCGTTTTAGGACAAACATATTAAATTAGAAAAGTTAACTTTTTTTAACAGTTAAATAGTAAGGTGTTCAAAATTCAAACAGTTTTATATATCAAGCAGAAACAAAGCTTACATAACTAGTAGAAAATTCTAAAACTAACTTTTGGTATTTCTACTAGAATTTTCAACATTTTGTAAAAACTCAGAACTGTTTATTAAAACTTCACTTTGTTTCAATTGGTTGACATTAGAGTCACTAACATTGTTTTGGTCTAACACAACATTAAGTAAATCATTGTTTAATGAAACTTCCATGTTTGTTATCTTAGATTTCATGGTAACTGCTAAATAAAATATAAACTGAAGTTATTTGAAGACATACAGGTAATACAAAGTAATATTTAATTTTTTTTCTTGTTATAGGTTCAAGTTCTTGACCATGACCTTTCGAAAAAAAATATTTAAACAGTAAACAATATTTTTGACTATAATATAAGGCTAATTAAGCATTACTTTGTTGTCAACAAAAACAGTTAAACAAGTAGAATATAAAACAGCTCAAACCATTGTCTTTTCTTATTTGTTTTGTAAAACTGATATGAATATCATTATCAACTTGAGAACACTGGTCTACATAATTACTAGGATTTTCCAACCTGAAATTATAAACGATTGAAAATTTAGTTCATACACATAGTATTAGCCAAGTAATTTATTGTATCTATAAAAGAAATTAATACGAGAAAAAATTCAATCAAATGAAGTAAAAACTAAATAGTTACTAAACAAATTATACTTTAAAATACATATAAAAAATGTTAAGCATTATTTTTAAATAACTCAAAAATGGATACATGATAATTCAAACTTAAAAAATATATATGAGATCATATCTGAAAAAGTATTATATACTTTAAAAAATTATGAACTTTTATCAATATCTAAAAGCAATCTTTATTTTCTGCAAAACTTTTTTTTTGAAATATATATATAAATTACTTAAAATAACTATTGTTTGAAATCTATTTTAGTTATATATTAAAAAATATTTAAAGTTTTGCAAAAAATGGCTTGTAGATATTTATAAGACCTACATAAGTATCTTAGTTTTAAAAAAAATTCATTAATTTTCGAATTGTGACCCTTTAAGTTTTTGGAAGCTAAATTATAAGATTTATATTATGTTAATTCGAATAGTAATGCACCCATGAAATTATGATAAAGCTATGTAATGGCTTCTTTATAACTCTCAACTTATATCTTTATTTCACTGGTATAACTAACTTTTTAAGACTGTACTTCAAAACATCTAAAAAATTGCTAGTATACGAAATTGTTATATTTAACTGATCAATAGTTTTTTCTACAGTATCAATTTTTTCTTCTAGCTTTAAATTCTTTTCGTGTTTTTTTCTGTATCCTGTAAAAATATTTAGTTTTTTAAAGAAACATGTATATTTAATATTACTGATAACTAAATAGATACAAATAAAGTTTTAAAAGATATTATCAAAAAGCAAGACACTTAAAATTATTTAAAAAATTTAAATGAAAGAGTTGAAGACTAAAATCTTATTACTTAATAATATGATAATAGTATGATTTATCAAAGTATGATTTACACAACAGAGAAGTTACATTACTATTTAGAATTAAGATTTACTGCATTAAAATTTTATAATACTATCATTATTATAATACTGTATTATTATTCTAAAGTTATTTTTCATTTCCAGTATTAATTATACCTTCAATAGTCTGGCAACATTTTACTACAAGTTTGGAATAAAATTTCATCGCAGTATGCAATATCTGCGGAGCTAAGATAAAAAAAAAGGAAGTAGAAAGTCTAAATCCTATACTACCTCCTTCAAGCACAAGCAATTGAAAACTCCACACAGTGAGAGTTAATCTTTAGACAAAGACAGAAGTTGTACTACACCCGAACCTCCCAAGAAAAGAAAGCTTGAAGCTATCAGGCAAACTAGCCTTGAAGGTTATAAGTCTATGAAACGCTGGGACATTACGGATTCTAAAGCAATTAAAGTTCATAAAAAAAAAATGAATATGATTGCTATGGACAATCAGCGTTTTGCAATTGTAGAAGACCAAGGTTTCATAGAGCTCTTAGCTGAATTATAGCCAAGATACGTAATTCCAAGAAGTAAGTACTTTAATGAAATCATGCTTCCACAGGCTTATGATAGTCTCAAGCAGAAATATTACTAAAGAGTTGTCACATGCTTCGTCTTTGTCATTTCACAAGCGATATGTGAAAAAATTCGAGAACAAATCATAAATTTCTTTAACCGCGCACTAGTTGAGTGAAAAATTTGAGTTCAAACATCTTATTTTGAATTGCCGGGAAATGGATGGTAAGCACGCTGGCCAAAACATCTGTAACTACATTTAGGATATGCTTAGTAATTGGAATATTACCTTAGATCGTTTTCACGTTTTTTTTTTGCGAGACAACGCAAGAAATATTAAACAGACAAAGAGAAAAACCTCGTCAGTAGACTGTTTTATCTATACGCTTGAGCTAGTATTTTAGTGTTCATTATTTAGGAACGTTTGTGTAAAATTGCTAAAAAGTTGTAATGTTTTAGGTTACGATTCTATTAGTAAAGGTACGTAAAGTAGTTTGCCATTTCAGCCATTCTTCTATAGAGAACGAAACACTAAAAAGATTTAGGTAGCTTTTAATCACGCACAAACAATACAAAAAACCTTGTTTTTTGGTCAAGATGTAGATACAAGGTGGAATTCAACATGTCTTATTCTAGAGAGACTGAAAACGCTAAAATCAAGTTTCTGCTACTATCTGGCTAACTATAAAAACAATTAAGATTCGAATATTACACACGAAGAATGGTAACTAGTTAATCACATCGTTCTGCTGCTCGAACCTTTTTTATTTGTAAGAAAAGAGTGTAGTAAAAAATGAACTGCTCTCAAGCGTGTTCCCGCATGCAAAATCACTGAAAAAGTTTGTTAAATTTTATAAAAACTTAGAAGAAGTATCAAATGTTTGTAAAACTTTTACCAAAAAAATAGGAGAGACTTGCGAAAGAAGGGTCTTTACCAATAACAATAACTTAAACCTGAATGACAACAAGTTACTGTTAGTCACAGAAGCTGTTGATCCACGATATCGACTTTCCGCTTTCCATTTTACCTCAAAATAATGTTAAAGAGCACCTAAAATTAAATATTAAAAAAAACATATCTGTTACGAGGCTAATCAAGGTGTTGATTCTCCTATATTGCCACCAGAATAACCAAAACTACAACACTCTGTAAATTTTGACACGAAAAAGTTTTAAACTTAATATTTTTGTTTAAAATATAGTCAAAGACAGCTACACAGGACGACGAGAAACAGTTGAAGTCTTTATTAATAAAGTTGAAGCAGAAGTAAAGGTCATTTTTGCTACAGAAAATTTGAATGCAGAAACTGAAGAGGATGAAGTCTTAAACTGGTGGAACTTGAACAAGACAAAATTCCCACATTATGCCAGTTTAGCAAGAAAATATCTTGCTGCACCATTATCTTCTGTGTATTCTGAAAGATTAAAAGCTGAAGCTGGGAATTTGTACGAGCAAAAGCGCAATCGATTGCTTCTAAATAACAGTGAAAAACTTTTATTTCTCTACCACAACTTAAAAAAACAAGAAAAGCCTTTCGTAGTATAACAGAGACATCTTTTGCTATTGTAGTCCGTTTTATAGTTTTAATCAGTTACTAAAATTAATCTATATTTCTTTTTTGTTATGGTAGAAGTGTAATCCTAAGTGGAATTGAAAACTTTTTATTACAATTGTAATTTCTACTACTTTATGGGCCTTTACTACAGTTGATACTATACTTCAATTTATTACGGCTCCATGTTCTTATAATTCCTTTTTGGTTTTGTAAATATAAATACTTGCAAAAATTTATGTTCTAATTCGTTTATAGTCACAATAAGAACTAACTGTTAAGTTAAACGTAAAATATTTTAACATTTTCGTGATTTGATTTCTGCATTAAGCATTTATTACAGACTATAAATTATATAGTTCGCATAAAAAAAATACAACTTAATTGTTAATGTTGCTTGCATGGACAACAAAAGAAATAAAATTTGTTTATGTAGCATAATTTTTGTTTACAGCAAGACATACGTTTTTTGTATGCTTTTAAAATAAAATATTCTAAAATAAAAGTGTATTTATTAACACTTTAAAGTATATTTCAACTTTTTTTTACGAAATAAGTTATAATATGATACGTAATTACTATTTATAAATCTATATTGTATTTATTTAACAAGCAGATTAAATCTATAGGATTTAAATTAGTAAAACTTTCTAATATAAAATAAGTACTTAAGATCAAACCCGGCCAGGATTACAAAAACTATTTTAAAATTTGGTTCTTTCCAACATTTTTAGCAGTAGCTTTTATTTGTACAGTCGTAGTGTTTTTTAATTAGAGCCGTTCTAGAATGCTAGTATGTTTTGGTAAAAATGCAGCATCATGAATATTTTAAAATTGAACCAATCAGACAGTTTTCTTAAAAAGCTAACTTGAAGATCAGTTAAAATATTTTTAGCATAAACTTGTTTTGATTGGTCTCTACAAATCTTTTCTTAATTTCTCCAAGTACTTAAATAAGCTTAAAAAATGCATACCGTTTTTGAGCTATCTATTTACATTACTGTCGTAATAAAATAAACACATATACAGTACAGTAAAAAACTAATACAAACAAACTTTAAGTAATAAAGTAAAGTATACTTAAAAAAACCAATTAAAACATACACTTATTTAAATTCTTTTTGTATAAAGAATATAAAATGCTTATGATTCAGTTTTTTGTTGTATAAGTTATAAAAACACATAACTTAATAAAATACTGTTTAGATTAACTATTTTTATCATTATTAATAATCGTATCATTTGAAATTATAAACTGAGTTGTCTGATCAAATATTAATAATATTCAAAACAATAAGCAACACCTATATAAAGCCTACTTTATATAAAACAAAGACGAACAACAAGCTAACTATTAAAAATAAAATTAAGTAATAATTAAGCATAAAGTTGTCTTAATTGTTAAACAAATTTTACTTGTTTGTATTCACATTAAAACAAATTTATTATGGCTTATTAGGCAAAGCGCTGTATGATAAATTGCAGTATGCGGATTCGAAAGCCTTTTGAATAAGTTATTATTTTAGTTTATTTTGAACTTGAATTGATTTTTCTGTTTACCTATAGCTTTAAAAAGTACTGTTTTAGAGCAGATTAAAGTTATTATAAACGTACTTTATTTACCCCTTAAATTTTTTATTAAAATTAGTAAAAAACTTCTTCAACTTAGTTTTGACCAAAATAAAAGAAACATTTTGATGAACAATATGTTTGCATCAAAAAATGCTACACTTTATTTCCACATTTTTTTACTAGTATGCGAAATTAAAGTACTTTAGCGATATAGTAGGAAAAACAATGTGTTTAAAATTAGCTAAACATTTCTTGTGTATAACATTTTCGTTTGGCTATTTTTATTTTTTAGTTTATTGTTAGGACCCTTTGGCAACTATTAGTTATAAGTTTTTAACTACAGTTGGTAAATTAATTACAAAACAGAAAATTACATTTTTTAAAAATTATAGTAAAGAAATTATAAATTACACAAAGTATGCAAACAAATATTTCGATTAAACTAATAAAAAAGATTAAAACTTAACCATGTATTTTCTATGATATATAAGTGTACCAGAATTATATAAATTTTAGAGTAAACTAGCGTAAAGTAAAAACATTATGGATCGATATTTGTTTTTAAACTTTAAAATTGTTAAAATAAATTGGGTGGACAACTATTCATATTTTTACAACTAAAATTACAACAATTCACATCTTGACAATTTAAATTTAGACGACTAAATTCGATAATCTAGTATAGACTCTTATATTTTACGTCTAACATTTTATCCTATACTTTTTAAATAATCGTATAAATAATTGTTAGCTTATAACAGATTGCAATAACGTGGATTTATAATAAAATAAATAAAATTTTATTTTAAACAATGTCCTTGAAAAAATTTGCTGAGCACCTTTCTATTGTTTAGTAAACAATTTATAATAATTTTTATTTATAAAACCTGTCATTTATTTTTTACATAACTTTTTCAGTATAATTTACAATCAATGATTTTTTATAGTTCACTATACGAATAAAACATATTATTGATTTTAATGCTATGCAAAATAAGTCACAAAACTTGACATTTAAATGACAAATAGATACTTTACGGTGACTGCAAACACTCATTAACTTATGTTTGAAGGTTAAAAGACATATAAACTATTTTGGTTAAAAAACTATTTTGTAGTATCTTTAAAGTATTTATTATAGTTAGAAGGTTTTTTGTCGTAATTCTTAAAATTCTAAAATATCTTAATCGAACAAGGTCAAAATTTTAAGGTCCCATTCAGCTTACATAGGGATTGTTATATAGGTTAAAACTGATGACGTCTCAATTGACTCTTGTTTAAAACATCTTAAAATTTCCACAGATTGTTTTCATGATATTTCCTACTTATAAATTGCCTTACAGCTGAAAAGTAAAAGGGCTTAACTTTTAAAACCATCCTAATCATAGTAATACTTTAAGGTTTATTTTTGTTGTAAATTTATGATTTTTTAGTTAATGTTACTTAGGTTTTAATTTTGCTACTATTTTTTAAAAATGTTTAAGATGATTTCAATTAAGTTTCAAAAAACAGTTACTGTATCAGTTCATGGAATTTTATTCAAATCCACAAGTTTACAAACGGCTAAATTAGGGGTAGGCAAACTTCGGCCCGCGGGCTAAATGCAGCCCTTAAAGTTAAAATCTGCGGCCTGCGAACTCTTTTTCAGTCAGAAATATACATTTCATAAACAGTTTGAGACTTGTAATAAAAATTTACAGTTAGACTCTTAGATAAATTACTACTCTTTATTAGTGCTAGTGCTCTTATATTGCTTAATATACCATAGTTTTGATCTTAATATTATTTTGCTTGTTAATACTAGAACTTTTTTTATTAATGCGGCCCTCAAAGGTTTTTTTTCTAAATAGTGTGGCCCGCAAGCAATTGTTCCTAGGAAAGTTGGCCTGTGAGTTACATAAGGCTACCGACCCCTTGTCTAAATAGTTTTATCTTTTTACATGGTATTTTAATTTCCTAGTTAAAAACATATCATACAGGTTAGTATCTAGTAGCATAAACTAAACGACCTAAAATTGTTACTACATTTTCCTTTTTTAGGAATTTTAATTATATTTATTCACACTTTACTCAGGTAAAACTATAATCTGTTAATAAAAAACAAACTATCAGTTTTTTTTTTTAATTCTCGGTATTTTTGAATTTGATAATAAAAAAGTTGCTTTGCTTGCGAACCGAATCTGCCTTTTTTACTATTTTTTACATTTGACTTTATAATGAGAAAATTGTTTTCATCTTCTAAAACTTCAATTATAATGCAATATATTAAAAATTGACTAGTTTACATGTCGGAGGGTCGGGCCAGACCTTTTTAGTTCCTTTTTTTAAAAACGATTTTAGATTCAGCCGCATCCTTTTGAAACGGAATCGATAGATAACTAAAACAACTTGACTTTCTAACCAGGGCAGTGATCTTTACGGGTTGCTTTGAGTAGCATACTTGTGAGAAGTACTCTATCTGACAATACTGTAATATCTTAGACTAGAAACCAAAAAGAAATTTTGACAAGTATTTAGGATCCTAATCGGGCAAGATCCTAAGATTTTTCAGCCGGTAGACAACTATATTTTTTAATTTAAAAGAATTAGTTTTCGAGTTATTATTTTTAGCATTCAATAAAATATCAAAGTAAGATAAACGAAAACCGCAAACTTTTCTAATGTCCTAAACTTTTTTTTGTAGTTAAAGCTCATCAGTAAAAATAAGTTAGTTTTTTTTGAAATACGATTTTAAAAGCCCATATTTTTTTTCAGTTTAAAAATCATTACTTAAAAAATTATAAAAAGAATTTGTTATTCAAACTTTTGGAAGAAGTATATAGTTAAAGTTTTGACGTTAAGTTTTTATCCTTAAATTAAGAAAACGAAATAAATAAGAAGTCATGCTAATGTTGTACTATTTATTTGCAGACGAAATTGTAAACAAACTCTAAAAGAAAATTAAAGACTAAAAAAAAAACATGAATTTTCCGTTTCAAAATCAGTCATTAATCTAGCTTGCTCCAGCAAATCGAATGTTGGTTGCGCAAGTCTTCTACGATGGGCTTCTTCTTTCAACCGTTGCTTTTCTGCTGGTATTCTTGGTGGTGTTGCACTATAAAAAGTATAAATATAAAAAATTAACTAATAGTTTTAATTAGTTTATTTGGAAATGATAAATAATAAGAAAAAGGTCTAAAAGGTCGAGTTATAAAACTAACACTACTAAAGAGTATAAGGAAAATTAGGATGATGAATGATCAGTAACTTTCAAAGATTATCATTAATCTTTACTTAACTTAATTTAAAATGAGCTAAGTTGCTATGGAACAGCTTATACGGTCCCAAATAGCTTTATTTCGTTAAAGATAATAAAATAATAAGCCTTGCTTTTAAAAAGCATACTATTTTTGCCTTAAAAATAAAATCTAACAATTTTTTTTTCCAATAAAGTTTACTGATTAATACTAGTTTACTAAATTAGTCTGATAAAAAAGGCTCAAAACAGTTTTAAAATTATATAAAGTTCTACAACAAATCTTTGTTTTATCTTTAACTCACTTTGAAAGGTGATCATTAGATTGTACATTGGCAACGTTTCCCTCCAAGCTCTGCTTGACGATTTGCTCTTCACTTTTGTTAGTGTTTTGTCCCTTGGTACAATCTCCGAAGGTTTTCTTTTGACTTTCTAAGACCTGATCAAAGATGGAGGTCGTTTGTTCTAAAATATATTTAAGGTTACGTTTTTGCTGAGTTTATTTATTATTTATAGACGTATGGTACTTATAATAAAATTATTAATTTATCATTCATTTTTGGATTAAGGTGTGCTATCTACTTTGTTAAAAATGGAATTGACTTTGTTAAGTTATTTGAATAATTGAAACATACGTTTAAAATTTTTGCATTGATTTTGTGTCCTTTTACTTCTTTGATATCTTTCACATGTTTATCGCACACCTGTTTAGAAATTTTACGGAATTAAAATGCATAAATATGTTTTGTTATACGTAATATTTTATATGGTTGTTTATTACAATTATATGAATTTTTATAGAAATAAAAAAAGTGAGTTTTAAAAGTGAAAATAATAAATTTCGAGATCTGATTTCATCAAGGTTTTTTTTTAATGATGCTAAAATAACAAAAATTAAATTATTATTATTTAAGGAACCTAAATTTTATCAAGTATATAGAACAATTGTTTCTTAAATTGTTTAATATGATATTAGAATAAAATTTTTAAAGTTGACAATAAACACTTTTCTTTTATAGTACAATACTTTAAAAACTAAGCTCTAATGTTGTAACAATGCAAAGAATAACTTCACTGTATTAAATACTTTATAGTTTTTTAGTATTTGGTGAATTCTATATATATATATAAAGTGTACTCTTTATTTAATGCTTAAACTATCTAGTAAAATTATTCGCATTCATTTTTTAAATCTAAACTAAAATTACAAAAATAACTTTATCTACCTTTTCAGTCTCTTCATCGTTGCGGGGTAACTCTTTTAAAAGCGTTTCCTTATTTGCTTCATTTCCATCAGTCCAGTTTTCTGGTAAAACAGCAAGTGCAAATCCCAAAGTGGTTTTTTCATTGCTATTAGGCACTTTTGGAAGATTAGACGTTCTGTTTTGTTATAATTAATCAGAAATATGGAAAAAGCTTGTCACTTAGAACATAGCTAAGTTAGTAGATACATTCGAATAGTGTCTAATGAGTATCTTTACTAAAACCAAGCTGGTTATTTTTTGTTAGGAATGTGGCAACTTTAAGTTGTGTTTAATTACCGTTAATTTAAAAGCTAATTACTATAAACTTTTGTGAGTTTTATTAGGTTAATTGCAAAGCAAAAAGCGTCAAAAAGGTCGAGTTCTTAAACTTAAACTACTGAAGAATAATAAAGAAAGCTAGCATAATAAATAATCAGTAACTTTTTATAAATTATCCTAAACATTTTTTAAATTTGAATCGAAATGATTTAAATTGCCATAGAACAGCTTTAAACGGATCAAAATAGCTTTATTTCGATGAAAAGAGTGAAAAAATAAACCTTGCTTTTAACAGGCAGATAATTTTTTTTATCAAAAATACAATTCTACTCTATCAAACTCTATCAACTGTAAAGAGCTAGTTTGTTTAATAAGTAGAAAAATTAGTAAATAAATAAAAATGACCTAAAGCTTTACAGAGTTTCCAAAAATATTATTTTTACAAGCTTAAACTCACTTTTGAAGTTGATTAATATTTTGCACATTTCTATCCGTGTCCACTTTATTTATTCTGTTATGCGGTTTGTGCTGTAAGTAATGAGGACTTACTCTCTTATTTCCAATTATTGTACTCTTTTTTTTTATCAAAGCATTCTCGCTTGAATTTTTTCTGTTGATCATTTTGTCTGAAGTTCTGTTTTGTTTTAAATCAACAAAAAATATATAAAAAACATTTCACTTAGAACATAGCTACGTTAGAAGATACATGTAAATAATGTCTAATGAGTGTATTTATTAAAACTAAGCTGATTATTTTTTTAAATTGTGGTAACTTAAAGTTGTGTTCAATTAATATTAAATTAAAAAATAAATATTACATATTTTTGTGAGTTTAACAAAGTTCGTTGTATATGAGTTACGTTTTCATGTCTATGCACCTAGTAAAAACCTTAACGTTCTCTAACTGTTAAAGTAGCTTTTTTTCTTTAATAAATTTATGATTATTCTAGTCAAAAAATATGATTTTTGTATTGGCTATAAATTTATTTTATTATTTTCAATCTTAAGTATTTTGATAATTAAATTATACATAATTGTGAAACATGACTTTTGATTTTATTAACATGTATCTACATCATTGAACATCCGTTGTTAATGAAATATAATTTTATTAGTTTTACATAAATAATATGTCTTACTACATTTAAAATAGATTTACTACTAAATCAGTAATAAGTCAATTGATTGCTTGTATTTACACTGATAACAATTTAGTTAACAAGTTAAATAAAAAAATCTAGTATTTATAATTTCTAAAAAACTTATATACAATGTTATCAAAAAACAAACAGGGTCCAATAAATAAACTCGCTTGTTAGAATATTTAAATCATTAAAAAATCATATATGCTCATCTAAAACCATTATAAAACCATATTAACTAGAATTAAACCGTCTACGAATACAAACTATATAAAACAACTATGGTTTTACATACAAACATGACAAAAGTGTGAACTTACTAAACGTACAGATGAGTTTATATTTGTTTGACTTATAAACGGAGCTTATAAAACTTAACAAAAAAGTTAGATTTATAGTTTAAATTTATAAATAAAGTAGAATAATTTTTTATTCTGTTAAAAATCCTTACCTTTTTGAACTGTGCGATATATTTTTCGATCTCATGTAGTTCTTCTTAAATCTTTCAAGTTTTCTATGGTTCTTGTTGTACAAACTTTTTCTTGCTTGCTTTTGAGCTGAAGAGTCTAAAATAAAAAACAATATGTTTAAATAATTTTACTGACATTTCTTGTTGACTAACAATTATATTTAAATTCTGATGTTTGCTCCTCTTAATAATAAATTGTTATTTCTTTAAATTATTGATAACAGGAACAAAACTTACAGTTTGCAGATTTTTTGTTGACGACGTTATGATACTTTTTAATTTGTTTTTTGATTGGTCTGGTTGTTTTGTTTTGAGAGTGAAGAGTTTGACTACTGGAAGCCTTTAAATCTTTTTCACGACTCTGTTTTTTTTTGTAGTTTAATTTTGCTTTTGAACTAACTAAGTAATTTTGTGCAGAAGTTTTTTGATTAATCTATACAAATTTTTAGTAAAAAGCAATAAACATATTACTTTTTTATATAACTTATATAGAACATTTATATAATATTCTATGTGTTCAACCCAGAACAAAAGATGAAAGATACTTTTGTTGAATGTTTGATTGTACAAACAACAACAACTCTATATTCATGAATATAGCTTTTGATAAAAAAACTTACTTTGCCTACGTCTAAAACGTTTTTGTTTTTCTTTCTGATTTTCAATGGCGGTACTTTCTGTTGACCTTTGTCACAATTACTTTCATCAGATTCGATATCTTCTTCAAAATAACTTTTTGTAGCAGCGATAGACCTTTTTGGTCGTATTCTAGGTATCTCTAAGTGGCTGTAAAGATTTTTCGTGGAAATAATTTTTAAAAATAAATATAAAAATATTAAAACTTGCTAGCAATAAAATTTAAACATATTATGGACGTAAAAATGATTATCTGTAAAAATAAACACAAACTATATATATCAAATGAAATGGCTTTAGTCTATAAATTGTACATTTGTTTCAACATAAACTTTACTTTTTAGAAGTAATTTGAATAACTAGATTTAAAGCTTTAGAGAACTCGTAGTTTATGTTTTTTTATATAGCAACATTTATTTATAATCTGTAATATAATAAAAAACTAACCTTGTTTTATTTTTTGTTTTTGGCAAAAATTCTTCATCTGACGAATCAAGTTTTGCAATTGGTGTTTTTTGGTTTGTCTAAAGAAATATAAAAGTTACAAAAATTGTTTTGATGTTTATAAAATATAGTATAATTATGTTTTCCTTACTTGAAACATGTTAAGTTTGGATTTTACTGTAATAAGCATTTTTTTTAATTTAAGCAAAGTATTCCAAAAATAAGTTGAAGCATAACTATTTAGTATTTAATTTGACAAAAAAAAATGGTTTTATAACATAAATAAAAATATAACACATTGTTTACAGTTCTTTTAAATCTTATTATTGGCATTAAATATATAATATTAACTATAGAATTAAAATTATAAATTCTCACTTCTGTGGAGCTGCATTTACTTCTACTCTCTTCTTTTGATACCAGCTCACTAAGTTGTCTCATTAAATATTCTTGAAGTTCAAGAGGCATATCGACTATTTTGTATCCGGGCTGTTTTTTAACATTAGGTGTGAAGTTTTTAACATATTTTTAATAAAGAAAAAAAAAAAATTAATTGTAGAACGTATGTTTCAACATCGAATAATCAAGTAATATGTATTAAGTCTATAGAAAACAAGAAGCAACACTTAGTTATTATTGTATTATTATACATTGGTTTTATTAATGAGCTATATTATTTCCTTAGAACAAAAAAAAAAAACTTACAGAAATGTACTCGTAAGAGTTTTTGAACATCAATTCAAAATCTGCTAAACATTCGTCAGCAGTTTTGTACATGTTGTTGTCCAGTTTTTTCTTTATATCTCCTATGCACATTGGCTTTTTGATGACTTTAAAGTAGTCCTGTAAAACATTTAATACTATTTTA
Source organism: Thalia democratica (assembly GCF_965202585.1). NCBI lineage: Eukaryota > Metazoa > Chordata > Thaliacea > Salpida > Salpidae > Thalia > Thalia democratica. The sequence continues at coordinate 11,969,625 of NC_139166.1, forward strand.
GGTGATATTTTATAGTGTAATTTTTAGTTATTAATACCACCTATCTTGATCTATATGCAGTTCTTAAAATTAAATATACGTAAAAATTTTAAAAAAGAACACTTACAACAAGTTAAAACCAAAACTATAAATAAAAAGTCTGCAAAACTTATGACTATTTTCAAAGTATACTATTTTAAACATGTAAACTGTAATGGTTATTGTTTGTTCATTTTTGTTTGTTATCTTGATATAATATCATCAATTATTAATTAGCTTTATGAAGTTTGAATTGAAAATTATATTGTTATCACAAGTATTTTAAAATCAACTAAGATAAAAAGTACAAGTTAAATTTAAAAGAATAAAACACAAACAGGTGCTCTAAGTTGTTATACAGTATAATAATGCCAGTTTTAAATTGACTTTAAGGAGTCAAACTTAAAAATTAATCAAATCATCGTTAAAACCTTACATGCAATGATTCTTATTATTATGTAGGCAGTTATTTACATTGGTTTGACAAAATAGTCGTTTTTTTAGAGAACTAGAATATACTTAAAATTAACAAAAAACAAGAATATTATTTATCGGTACAAATTTTTATGAATATTCAAAATCATTAACTAATTACTATTTAAATACTCCACAGAAACTTACCTGTCTATCTTGCGCAATCGGATCAACAGGATCATGAAATGGCCGGCTCATTGCGTGAAGGAGCATTCTAGGAATTATTTCGTTTTTGATTGATTCAAGTTTGTAATCCATATTAAAGTTTATTATTATGCTTCTGATATTTATAATTTGGTGTCAGTTATATGTAAACTAAGGAGTTTAGTTAGCAAAAAAGAAATTAAATAAGACATACTCCTAGTATTTTTTATCCACAATGAAATATTATACATATAAATTAATACACAATAAAATATTTGTAAGAAATGTCTAAGCTTACTATTGTGCTCTTGTTAGTTGTTACCAAGTACTGTTGTTGTGTAAACCATTAAGTGTTCTTAAAATGTTATAACTAAAATATTAAAGAAACACAGTTAAGGTATTATGTTGTTCTTTATGATCTCAAATTTGTGAAATATGTTTAAGCTTATTATAAATAATCTAGGAGTTGCTACCTAAGTGCATTTCTCCTTTCAAATTATATAAATGTCTAGCTTACAAATTCTTAGGAGGCACTCCTAACATAATCTTTTTTCTATTATTTTTCTTCAAAAATTAGTTCTAAGTTTATCATAAATGTATTAATAAAAATTTTAAGTTTTAAATATTTTTTTTGTTTATTTATTTTCTATTTTATACAAATTTTTTCGTTTGAAAAATAAAAAATGTTTTAAGTATAGGTTCGTACATTATTTTTATGATTTTGAAACAAAATTTATTAAATCAATGTTTTATTACAAACCAACGCAACTTTTTACCTTGCAACTTCAAATCTAACTCTAAATTTATTTTGGTTTTAAAATTACCGTCTTTAAAATAAAATTACTTCTTAAGCATAAGATTTTGAAGAGTGTTTCTCAGTTTGTGTAAGTTTAATAAAAAACAACATATATCTCTATGTATGTTATTTGACACAATATACTATACAAGTGTGAAAAACGTAATGAAGAGTATAAAAATCATCTCTAGTTCACTTCAAATTCAGTCAGACCTAAAAAAGTTGAATCAGCAAAATGTAATAAATGGTATTTCTTATCTTATTTTTTAACTTTAATTTTTGATATGTTTCGGTTAGGTTGGATAGGGAGAAGGGTATCAATAAACTACTTATCAACAAAAGCTTTAAAAAAGTTTGCTAAATCTTTTTTTTTTTCAACCTTTTTTCAGCTTAGACTGACTTGTGAATATAGTTTCAAGAAATCATTATATTAGTAAATCATTGGTATTATATGTAACCTTTAAATTAAAAAAAATCACAAAAAAATAACTAGAAAACCTGGAATTGGTTCTTAGAAGAATAAAAATTAAATGTTCTAAAGTTAGTTGGTCTTAGGTTAAGTGTCGATAAATGAATAAAACTAAATAATTAATAAAACACAATTAAGGTACTATGTTGCTCGTGATGTACTTAAGTTTGTAAGATGTGTTTAAGCTTATTATAAGTTATCTAGAAGTTGCTACTTAAATGCATTTCTCCTTTAAGGTTATAAAAATGTCTAGCTAACAAATTCTGAGGAGGCACTCCTAACAAAATCTTTTTATCAATTATCTTCCTATAAAACACATTATTGCTATTTATTTTTAGTTTTTTATAAAACATTTTACTTTCTTTTCGCCTTTTTAATTAAGTTTTTTTTTTTAATTTAAATTTCAAATAAAATTAAGCAAATATTAAAAAAATTAAAAGTGCGAAAATGATGCTCTAATTTTTATATAAATGTATTGATAAAAATTTTAAGTTTTTTATAATTATTTTTTCATATATTTCGTACTTTTTACAATTTTTTCTTTGAAAAATAAAAATTGTTCTAAATTCTAGGTTCGTACATTATTTTGATGATTTTGGAACAAAATCAATTAACTCTTAATGTTTTATTGTAAACCAACACAACTTTTACCTTGCAACTTCAAATTTAACTCTAATTTTATTTGTCAATCAACAAAATCGGCGAAAGTCTGCAGAACAAGTCCGATGCAGAACGAGCTTACCAGATCGATGCAGAACGAGCTTACCAGCTCGATGCAGAACGAGCTTACCAGCTCGATGCAGAACGAGCTTACCAGCTCGATGCAGAACGAGCTTACCAGCTCGATGCAGAACGAGCTTACCAGCTCGATGCAGAACGAGCTTACCAGCTCGATGCAGAACGAGCTTACCAGATCCGATGCAGAACGAGCTTACCAGATCCGATGCAGAACGAGCTTACCAGAACGATGCAGAACGGCGAAAGTCTGCAGAACGAGCGTACCAGATGTCTTGCCTAGTGGACAATGCTTTAAACGTTGCACGGCAAAGACAATACTGACGTCACTAATCATTGCCAGCAAATGGTTGCTTTATGCGAAAGCATCATATACCGTTTGTAGATTGACGACTACAAGTTTTTCGGTTGTGACTGACTGATGAGTCCTAATAAGGACGAAACCGGTCTCAGTCTACCGAAACTTGTGATCTGATGATCGAATTGGCATGATCAACCCTTTTGTTTATTTTATTTGTATTTAAAACTAACATTCTTAAAATTAAATAATTTATTAAGTAAAATACTTCGAATTTTTTTCTCGGTTTTATATAATTTTATAAATAACAACTAATATCTCTATGTATGTTATGTGACAGTGTATATATTCAAGTATGAAAAACGTAATGACAAGTATAAAAATCATCGCTAGTTTACGTCAAACTCAGTTAGATCTAAAAAAGTTGAATCAGCAAAAAATAATAAATTGTATTTCTTATCAAATTTTTTAATATTAAATTTTTTATAAGTTTAGGTTAGGTTGGTTACGAAAAAGGCTATAAATAAACTACCAATTAACAAAAGCTTTGAAAAAATTTGCTAAATCATTTTCAAAAATTAAAAAATCATCGTAAAATATAACTGGAACAACCTTGAATTGGATATGTTTTATCAAAAATTTTTAATTAATATAATAAAACCTAGAAATTTTATTTAACATGCATCAAAATTAGTGAAATTAAAAAAATTGTAATTGTGGTGAAAACAATAGTAGCCTATTGATAATAATTAAGCTACTACAAACTGTAAATTCTTTAAATGGTTTTTATAAAACCAAATGATCAGTAGAAAAATATTTTAAAACGGCTTTTAAGTTATGAAACTTTAGTTACGGCATAGCACTACTTAGATTTAAATAAGATTATATTTATCAAGCTCTAATTTTAGTTAATCTTTATTTTATTACAAACTAATAAAAGCTAATTCCTCGCATGAGTTCAAACAACTAAACATAATTAAAAGATTTAGTTTTAAAAAAATATTGAGATCTTAACAGGAAAGATAAAGCAAACAATTTTACTTTTATAATTAGTAAACATAAATTTACAAGAAAATAATTTTTAAGCATCATAAACCAGAGTAACAAAATTTTATAATGTATCATTTTTTAATACAAACTATTAGGTCAACGTAAAAGTCAAAGATAAAAGTTTTTTAAATATAAGGAACATTTTAAACAGTTTTTCAACTGCTTATTGCCAACTGTCGTTTTTTTTAAAGAAAGAAAATTATATAATAGATTGATTAATTTAACTGAATTTTGTATCAAATTAACTTTATTATAACATATCATACCTATGTGTGAAATAACAGTTAACAATATACTTGCACGCTTTTCAAAGCTATTTAAAGATTTATTATAAGTATGTTATAAACTGTATAATTTTATGAAAAATATAATCAAAGTAAGTTAAAAGATTAAGTTATAATACTTTGTTAATTTCTTTGTTAATCGCGTTAGTTAATTAAATTAACAAATTTTAAGACTGTAAATTTAGTACCCTTTTCTAAATTAAAATGAATTTTAAATTTAACCTAAGTTTTTGTATTTTAACTATTATATTTAATTACTAGTTGTTTAATTTCTTAGAAAAACGTAGTAAAAATTGGATTTTTAGTTTTAGTAAAGGTACATTTTTATTTTTAGGTAGTTAAAATTTTCAGTTAAATCTTCATTGGCAACTCTATCATGATGTTTTTAACATAATAAAGATTACATATAAAATATCAAAATATACTTTCAAATCTGTTTTAATAACTTGATTCCGTAAAATTTAAAATGTTGTTGTTGTTCATTCTAATAAGCATGTTATGTTATAAAAATACATTTTCGTATGTTTATTTAGAATTGTAGATAATAATCAACTAAGTTTTTGATCGTTTAATTACAACTTTATAAACAAACTTCTCGTTTTTTAGTAATAATTTTGAATAGAGTTTAGTTCTTCTTTAAAAGTAGAACCTACGAAGAATGTTTTTTTAATAATTTTACCCAGCCAGTAATTTTTAAATTATAAAATGATATCTAATTTATACTAGTTTGAAGTGATTTTAAATAGAGAGGTTAGCTAAATAGATTAAGTTTTTCTTAATTTGATTACTTAGTTACTTAATTTAATTAATAACACTTAAGTACTTAAAGACTTAGGTACTTAAATAATGAGTTTCCTTAGGAGAAATATCTGAAAGGCGTAATTATTTTGAAATTAATATTTTAAAGCTATAAACTAAAATTAAATAACTTTTAAAAACCATGCTACCTGATTCATTCTATATAAATAATAGTTTAGCTTTTATATAAGCAATTTTATCAACTATATATTTTATTTTTTAAATATAAATAAAATTATTCTATAATAATAGGAAACAAAATGATTACAGAAACATACTGTTTTTCAAAGTTGATATAGTTTATTGTAATTTTGTTTCATTATAACAGATAGGCTAACTCATTCTAGTTTGAAGTATTTTGAAAACTCAGAATAATTCAATCTAGTTTGTGATGTTTAAATATATAGGATAACTTAAGCAAGCTTATCTGTTGATAATTTAATCAAAAAATAGATTTCTGTTGATTTGAAAAAACTTATTTAGATACTTTTAAAGTTAATCAAATATTTTAAAAATTAATTAAAAAAAACTTAAGATGACTTAGTTTCACATCATCTTTCCAGAAGTTAGTTAGTTAAAAAGTACAAGAGTTTATTCATCACAGTTGTAAAGAAATATGGTATTTTTCTAAATACAGATATTTTAATATTATTTTCAGTTGTAATAAAAAAATTAAAAAGACATTTTAACAATTCAAATTGTCATATATTTATTCTATTTGCTTTTAAAATTCATATAATAATTACCGATTTCATTTAAAAAGTCTAAAACCAACTGTTTTAGTGCTTTATCAAGATTTTTTCTCAATTTTTTATTTATTTTTTGTAAGTTATTTGCAAAGTTTGTAGGGTATGGATTGTGGTACACTTACATTATTGACCCTCCTGGTTTTAATTAACCCTACGTTATCAAAATACTTAGAAATACTAGATGATAGTTTAGCTACTTTATATAAATCAGAGAATACTATTTTAGTGATTTATCTTTAATAAAAAGAACCATGGAATTTCAATGTTTTGTTAACAAAATATAAGTTAATTTTTTGAATAAATTAGAATAAAAAAAACTTTATAATAGTTTATGTTTAAAAGTAAAATACTGTAAAACTTTAAATAATGTTAACTATAAAATATTGAAAGAAATTTTAAACAATTTAGTATGGCCAAATAAAAACTTTTAATACTTAAATAATAAGCATACAAAAACAAACAACATGCAGTTCTAAAAAGTGTCTAATAGTAGCTTTTAGCAATACCTTAATACAAGCTCTAGGTCTTACCAAGAATAGTCCCAAAATAGTTATAACATGTGTTAAATACTTGTGTTCTGGTTGAATAATTTTGTTACATTCAACATTAAGAAATTAACAACCTACAACACTAAAACAAATGAAGAGCAAATGAAAGATGCGTGTCATTATAAATTAATTACAAAATATTTAATTTGTATTTTTTCAAGGGATTCAAACGAGATTATATACATGATGAATATTAACTTAGAGCACACTAGTAATATTCTAGACTACAAATAGTATATAAGTATTAAAAACTTTATTTTGATCACTATTAGGTTCTTAAAAACTTCTTTATTAAAAAAAAAACACACTTAAAAAATCAAAAATAGATCAAGTTAAATACTCAAGTTTAGGTAAAAAAAAATAGTTTCGTAGAATACTTCTTTGAAACTAAAACCTTAAAAGCCATTAAAGACTTGTTTTACAGCGCCTCATTTGTAACTAAAAAGGAGGCAGTAAAAAATTTATAAAACATTTAAAATGATTTTTTAAGGTAAATGTTAAATACAAAAAGTAGTTATTCATTGTTTTATGTGGTTTTTAGATTACGGAGAATGGTAATGTTAATTTTTAAATAGAATTCACAAACTTATATTTTTTTATGAATCAGTTCAACAGCATTTATATGTTATTTGCATTTAATAATGAGATTAAATGAAATCAAGGGAGTTATCATAATTTTGAAGACAAAATATAAGATACAAAAATTATAAATTGTAAAAGAAGTATAAATTTATAGAATTTAATGTTTCAGCGTTATAAGAGGCCTGAAATAATAAGTTTAAAATTAAACGATCGATTGTACTAGAATGCTTTGACCACAATTTGCATATTTTTTTCTGAAAATCAAATAATAAACTATTTAAAACAATTTTTTATGGAACTTATCAACTAACAATTTTACTGTACACTGCTACGATACCGTACAATGAACAAACAGTTTGTCTGTTTCAACTAAAAATTTTATGCTAGATTGATGGTATAATAATTTTCCAGTAATAAATCCACAACTACTGTGTGTGTAATGAAAATATTCAAGATTTTTATTAAGAAATATTTTAACCCAGTCCACAGGTAATAATTTACTTAAAAAAACAAAAAAATTTAATGAATTAAATGCTGATTACTTAAAATTTATAGTGTTTGTGTAGGTTGATTCGAACTAGTAGAACAACTTCATATACTTGCAGTTCTAAACCAATACGCTTGAGAAAGTTTTTGGTGAAAACTATTGAAACTAAGGTTAGGTTTAAGCTAACATTATACCAGGCTTTCCTAAAGTCAGCTATTTCACTAGTTTTGGTGGCTATAGGCTGCAAAGGGGTAAAAAGGGGGTCGTTGGTAGTAAAGAAGCCTCAATGGGGCCATCAGACAATAATCTAAAGCTTGCACTTGACATTCTGAAATTTACAGTAATTTGATAAAAAAATCTTTAAGAGTATTATTAAAACTTGTATTGAAAATCGGAGTTGATGGTAAAGGGCAAAAAAAAAAACGTTTCCCGAGTATTTAAAGGCAGTTTTATAGCTTTTAAAAATTTGTACTTTCCTAAATGTGCTGGCTTAGAAATTTAGGGAACCAAAAGCTGCAAAAAGAGAAAAATTTGTAACTTACACCAGATTTTCTTGAGTTGAAAATGAAGAGCATAAAGTTTAGGTCTCAGTCGTATTTGATATTTGTATTTTAGAGAGGCCATAGCTTATTTTGTTTCGTTTGCTTTTGAAAAAAATTTGTACAGTAGGTTTTAAGGATAAGCTAAGTTCTAAAAAAGTGTATAATAAGGTTAAAAACCACGTTTAAACTAAAAATAATTACTCAAACTTTTTTTATGAAGTATCCTTAAAAGTTAAGCCGTTCATTTTGTAACTTTAATTTATAGTTGTCTCTATCATTTATGTATAACAAGAAAACAAACAAAATAATTGTATAATAGTCATACAACTGATATGTAGAAACAACTTTAACAGAAATCGTTTAACACACTATTATAAAATTAAAATGTTTTTTATTAAAAAAAAGCATTTAAAACATTGCGAACTTAAATTTCATAAAGAAAAATAAATAATAAATATTTATATATAAATTTTAATATCTTTTAACTCAGATTAATTTAATATGTGAAATAAACAGTACTTGAAATTTTGCAAAGTTTAATGATATTCAAGCCTAACTACTAGTTAAAAACTTTTAAAATTTTTAATGTTGTTGTTGATTTATAAAAACATTATAAACGTTACTTATTTAGCTTTAATATCTAAGTAAATGGACATATATATATATATTTTTTTTTCAAATTTATTGAGAAAAATTTTGTAAAAAGACTCTAAAATAACAAGATCACTTAAGTATTAAAACAAATTTCAACTGTATCATTTCAGATCTGTTAATAGAACTTTAAACCTAAGACTGGTTAAAAATTTCAAGTATTAAAGTATATTAATTTAATTCAATTTGTTTACAATAGATTTTAAAGATATAATTCTAACTGAAAAAATTAAAGCACTGTGGGTAACATATTTTTCTAAAACTAAAGCAGGCATAATGAATTTAATAAAATACTTTGTGAAATCAATTTAAAATATCTGTAATTGAAGCAATTTAACTCAGTACAATTTAAATATCTAAGAATTCCAACAAAGTTAATAAACATATTTTAAACAGTTTGTAATTAATCTTAGTTAAATAGTACACTGTTGTCAATAAAATATTTAGAATAATGCAAAAAAAAAACACAACTTAGTGTTAACTACTACATTTTTTCAAGTAAAGGATACTCTTACTATTAATTATTTATGTAAATTAACATTAAACTACAGCTTATCAGAATTTTATAAAGTAAATTTGCAACAGCGTAAATTATTTATATAAAGTTATAAACTATATTAATATTCACCTAAAATTAAAAACAATTAAAATTCTAACTTTTTTTATTGAAGTTCTTCATTTTTTTAATATTTTCAATTTTCTGCAGAGAAATTTTTTCTAGAAAATAGTTTACTAATACTGTTTATTTTTGTATAAACTCAGACTGTCTTCTTTAAAATTAAAAACTTAGTTAAAACATTATAAATATTTATGCTAATAAATGTTTTATTTTTTATTTTTATTAATAACGTACTAATGCCTATATATGTATAAATAAACATCTAAAATAAAAAAAATATACCAGACTGTGTTAAATTTTTTTTTAAGTAGCTTAAAATAAATATAAACTTCCCATAGTTTTTAATCTTTTAAAGAACAACTTAAAAATCTTAAGGAAAAAGAGAATTTTATAAATAGGAAATGCTGTCTGTAACAGTTACGCTTACTTGATTATCTTTATACTAAAATTAACCATGCAAGTTCCTTTTTAGATAAAATGTTTAAAGATTTAATTTTCAAATTTTTAAACAGTACTTATTTTTTTAAACTTTTGACCTTCTTTATAAGCTCTTTTTTGATCAAAAAGTGACCGAAAGTAAAATGACCTTTAATAGTTCAAAAAAAATTAAGATTTAAAATGACCTTTTAAAGTTTAAAAATTAAGCTATTTTAATCAATGTTTGAAAATTTTTCAAAACTTTTCATTTTTTTAAATTATGTTCAAAAATTCCAAAAATTATTTAAACACGCTTTATCAATTTTCTAACATAAACCATGTTTTTAAAACATCTAATTTTAACCAAGGGATGAATAACACCTAACCATTAACTTTTAGTCACCTAGTACTTTGTTAAAAGTATTTCGACTAGTATATGTTTTATAATCAGATATCTTTCTTTTATACTATAAAAATTTAAAGTATTTTAACAAAAATTTAATTGCAAAATTTGTCTTAATTATTTGTGAGTAAGAAGTGTAGCTAGTCTAATTATTATTATGGTAGTTTTATATTTTACCGTTATGTTTATGTATAATCCTAAATAAAAACTATTTGTCATTCGGTGAGATAACTTTTCTAAATAAATCAAACCTTATTTTAATTAAGTTATTTTTTAAACAAAATGATTTTTTGAATAAATCTTTATTCTTCATTTTAAGTATCTTTTTGTTTAAGTGGGCTAGGTCTTGATGCCTTGGTCCATAATATTGACAATAAATTTGCAATTAAAGTAAACGAGGAAACAAAGTGTTTTATTACAAACTTTAGTCCTTACTTTTATCTATAGATTCAATTTATGAGCTTATAGCTTCTTCTCATAGCTTCTTGTCATAGCTTCTATCTGATAAAAGATGAAAATAGGACTAAATTTCGGTTAAAATATTTTCTTTGCTCGATTACTATAATTGCAAGTTTATTGTCAATACGATGGACCCAGGCATCAAAACCAAGGCCACTTAAACTGAAAGATATATAGAAAAATAAAAATTACTCTAATATTTCATTTTGTTTAAAATATAATTAAAAAAAACTTCGATTTGATTTAATTACAAAAGTTATCTTGCCAAAAGACACTAGTTTTTATTTTTGGATTATACATAAATACAACGTCAAATATAGAACTGTTATTAATAGTAATTAGAATATTTACACTTCTTACTAAAAAATAATTTAGACAAATTCTACATTTAAATTTTTATCAAAGTATTTCAAATATCAAATGTTTTAAAGAAAGATATCTGATTATAAAACATAAATTATTCCAGGTATTTTTAACAAAGTGCTAGGTGACTGAAAGTTAATGGTTATGTGCGAATTATCCCTTGGTTAAAACTAGACGTTTTAAAAAAATGGTTTATGTTAGAAAATTGATAAAGCTTGTTTAAATCATTTTTGAATTTTTTGAAATTAATTCAAAAAAATAAGAATGGTTAAAAAATTTACAAACATTTATTTAAAATAGCTTAAGTTTTGAACTTTAAAAGGTCAATCTTACTTTACTTTTGAATTTATTAAAAGTCACTTTACTTTCGGTCACTTTTCGGTCAAAAAAGAGCTTATAAAGAAGGTCAAAAGTTTAAAAAAAAAATTGTATAAAAATTTAAAAAGTACATACTTAAAAAATTTTATCTTAAAAAGTCTTTGGCATAGTTTAACTCAAGTATTAATATAATCGAGTAAAAAAAATATATATACAAAATTATTAAAAGTTAAAAGACTGCCTATTAATACTCAGAAATCGTTTTTTTGCCCTTCACCATCAACTCTTATTTTCTAATACAAGTTTTAATATTACTTTTAAAGATTTTTTTAGCGGTTTACTGTAAACTTCAGAATGTCAAATGAACGCTTTGAATTATGATGGCCCCGTTGAGACTTCTTTACGACCCAAGATCCCCTTTGCGGCCTACTACCCCGAGAATTTCTTGAATAACTACTCACGACCCCCTTTTTACCCCTTTGCAGCCTATAGCCACAAAAAATTCTGAAACAGCTAACTATGGGAAAGCCTGGTACATTATTAGCTTAAACATAACCTTGATTTTAATAGTTTTCACCAAAAACTTTCTCAAGCGTATTGGTTTAGAACTGCAAGTATATGAAGCTGTTCTACTTTTTCAAATCAACCTATTTAAACACTATAAATGCAAGTAATCAGCATTTAATTAATTTAAATCTTTTGTTTTGTTCAAGCAAATTATTACCTGTGGAAAGGTTTTAGACAAATTTTAATAAAAATCTTGAATATTTTAGTTACACAAACCATAGTTGTGAATTTATCACTGAAAAGTTATTATACAATTAATCAAGCATGACATTTTAAATTGAAACAGACAAACTGTTTGTACATTGTACTGTATTGTTGCAGTGTACAGTAAAATTGTTATTTGATAAGTTCCATATAAAACATTTTAAAACAGTTTTTTATTTATTAAAAACAAAATATGTAAAATGTGGTCAAAGCAATCTAGTACAACTGATCGTTTAATTCTAAACTAATTAATTCAGACCTCCTATAACGCTGATAAATTAAATTGTATAAATTTATACTTTTTTACAAGGTGTTATTTTTGTATCTTATATTTTGTTTTCAAAATTATGTGACTCCTTAGATTTTACTTAATGTTATAACAAAACGCAAGTAAAATGTTAATTTTTTTTTAAGTATGTTTTTTGTAATAAAGAAGTTTTTAAAGACTTATTAGTGTTTAAAATAAAGTTTTAAATACTAAAATACTATTTTTAGTCTATAATATTACTAGTTTACTCTAAGTTAATATTCATTATTTGTATAGCCTCGTCTGAATACCTGGAAAAATTACAAATTAAATATTTTCGAATTAAATTGTAATGGCACGCATTTATCATTTAATCTTCCCCTGTTTTAAAGTTGTTGAGTGTCGTAATATTGAATGTAACAAAATTGTTCAACCAGAACACAAGTATAAAAGACAATAATATAACTATTTTGGGATTATTCTTGGTAAGACCTAGAGTTTGTATTAAGGTACTGCTAAAAGCTACTATTAGACACTTTTTAGAACTGCATGTTATTTGTTTTTGTATGCGTATTATTTAAGTATTAAACGTTTTTATTTGGCCATACTAAATTGTTTAAAAGTTCTTTCAATATTTTATAGTTCACATTATTTAAAGTTTTACAGTATTTTTTTTAAAGATAAACTAATAAAATTTATATTCATTCAAATTTATTCAAAAAATTAACTTATATTTTGTTAATAATTTTCCGTGGTTCTTTTACTAAAGATAAATTAATAAATAGTCTTTTCTGATTTATATAAAGTAGCTAAAATAACATCTAGTATTTCTAAGTATTTTGAAAACATAGGGTTTAATTAAAACGGGGAGAGTCAATAAATTAAGTGTACCACAATCCATACTCTAGAAACTTTGGAAACACCTTACAAAAAATAAATAAAAAATTGAAAAAAAAAATCATGAGAAAGCATTAAAACAATTGGTTTTAGACTTTTTAAAATGAAATGGGCAACTATTATATGATTTTTTAAAGCAAATTGAATATATATATGAGAATTTGAATTGTTAAAATGTCTTTTTGATTTATTTTATTACAACTGAAAATAATATTGAATTATCTATATTTAGAAAAGTCTCATCTTTCTTTACAACTGTGATAAATAAATTCTTGTACTTTTTAACTACCTAACTTTTGGTACAAATGATTTGAAACTAAGTCATCTTAAATTTTTGTAGTTCATTTTTGTAATATTTGATTAACTTTAAAAGTATTTAAATAAGTTTTTTCTAATCAATAGAAATCTATTTTTTTGATGAAATTTTCAACAGATAAGCTTGCTCAAATTATCCAGAATATTTAAACAGCACAAACTAGACTGAGTTATTCTGAGTTTTCAAAATATTTCAAACTAGAATGAATAAGCGTATCTATTATAATGAAACAAATTAAAAAATATATATCAACTTTGAAAAACAGTATGGTTTTGTAATCATTTTGTTTCCTATTTTTATAGAATAATTTTATTTATATTTAAAAAGTAAAGTATATTGTTAACAAAATTGCTTATATAAAAGCAAAACTATTATTTATATAGAATGAATCAGGTAGCATGGTTTTTAAAAATTATTAAAATTTAAGTTTATAGCTTTAAAATATTAATTCTAAAATAGTTACGCCTTTCAGTTATTTCTCCTAAGAAAACTCATTACTTAAGTACTTTTGTTTTTAATTACTTAAGTGTTAATAATTAAATTAAGTAATCAAATTAAGCAAAACTTAAACTATTTAGTTAACCTCTCTATTTAAAACCAGTTCAAACCAGTATCAACTAGATATTATTTCATAATTTAAAAATTACTGGCTGGATAACATTATTAAGAAAACATTCTTTTTAGGTTCTACTTTTAAACTAAACACTATTTAAAAGTATTACTACAAAACGAGAAGTTTGTTAATAAAATTGTAATTAAACGATCAAAAACTTAGTTGATTAATATCTATAAATCTTATTAAACATACGAAGATGTATTTTTATAACACAAAATGCTTATTAGAAAGAACAACAACAACATTTTAAAATTTACGGAATCAAGTTACTTAAAAAAGATTTGAAAGTATATTTTGATAGTTAATATGTAATCTTTTTTATGTTAAAAACATCATGATATAGTTGCCAAGAAAGATTTAACTGTTAGTTTTAACCATTTAGAAATAAAAAAATACTTTTACTAAAACTAAAAATTTCAATTGTTACTACGTTTTTCAAATAAATTAAACAACTAGTAATTAGATACAATAATTTAATTACAAAAAAAAATAGATTAAACTTAAAATTAATTTTAATTTAGAAAAGGGTACTATATATACAGTCTTAAAATTTGATAATTTGATTAACTAACGCGATTAAGATAGAAATGTTAAAGTATTATAACTTAATATTTTAACTTAATTTAATTATAATTTAAATAAAATCATGCTGTTTATAACATACTCACATTAATTTTTAAATAGCTTTGAAAAGCGTGCAAGTGTATTATTAACTGTTATTTCACACATAGGTATGATATGTTGTACTAAAATTCATTTGATATAAAATTCATTATCAGTTGAATTATTAAATCTATTACATCGTTTTCTTTCTTTTAAAAAAAACGACAGTTGGCAATAAGTAGTTTAAAAACTGTTTAAAATGTACTTAATATTTTAAAAACTTTTACATTTGACTTTTACGTTGAACAAATAGTTTTTATAAAAAAATGATACATTATCAAATTTTGTTACTCTGGTTTATGATGCTTAAAATTTATTTTGTTGTAAGTTTATGTTTACTAATTATTGAAATAAAATTGTTTGCTTTTTCTTTCCTGTTTAGATCTCAATATTATCATAAAACAAAAACCTTTTAACTATATTAAAGTGTTTAACTCTTGCGAGGAATTAGCTCTTATTAGTTTGTAATAAAGTGTAGATAATCCAAATTTAGAGTTTTATAAATATAATCTTATTAAAATTTAAGTAGTGCCTAAACGTAACTAAAGTTTCATAACTTATAAGCCGTTTTAAAATAGTTTTTCTAATGAACATTTTGTTCTATAAAAAAACATTTAAAGAATTTACAGTTTGTAGTAGCTTAATTATTATCATTAAGCTACTATTGTTTTCACCACAATTACAACTTTTTTATTTCACTAATTTTAATGCATGTTAGATAACATTTCTAGATTTTATTTTGTTAATTAAAAATTTTTGATAAAACATATCCGATTCCAGGTTGTTCCAGTTATATTTTGCGATAATTTTTTGATTTGAAGGTTATATATAAGAATGGTGATTTGCTAATCTAATAATTTCTTAAAACTATATTTAAAAGTCAGTCTAAGCTTATTAAACGTTGAAAAAATCATTGACTTAGCAAACTTTCTTAAAGCTTTTGTTGATTATTGGTAGTTAATTTATAGCCTTTTCCTTAACAAACCTAACATAAACATATCAAAAAATTAAGGTAAAAAAAAAAGAAATAAAATTTATATTCTCTTGCTAGTGCATTTTTCTTAGGTCTGACTAAATTTGAAATAAACTATCTATGATTTTTATACTCTTAATACGTTTTCATACTTATATAATACATTGTATCACATAACATACATACAGATATTAGTGGTTATTTATAAAATTATATAAAACCGAAAAAAAAATCGAAATATTTTACTTAATAAATTATTTCATGTTAAAGACGGTAGTTTCAAATACAAAAAAAATTAGATATAGATTTGAAGTTGCTAGGTAAAAGTTGTGTTGGTTTACAATAAAACATTAAGAGTTAACTAATTTTGTTCCAAAACTATTAAAATAATATACGAGCTAGAATTAAGAATAACTTTTATTTTTCAAACGAAAAAAAATTGTATAAAGTACGAGATAAATCAAAAAATAATTATAAAAAACTTAGAACTTTTATTAACAAATTTATATGAAATTAGTGAATCTTTTTCGCACTTTATTTTTTTTTAATATTTGCTCAACTCAATTTATATTTAAATTTTTTAAAATAAATTAAATTTAAAAAGGTAAAAATAAAGTAAAATAAGGAAACTAAAAATAAATAGCAATAATGTTTTTTATAGGAAGATAATTGATAAAAAGATTATGTTAGGAGTGCCCCTAAGAATTTGTTAGCTTAATATATATATATAATCTGTAAGGAGAAATTCACTTAGGTAGCAACTCCTAGATAACTTATGATAAGCTTAAACATATCTCACAAATTTGAGTTCATCAAGAGCAATATAATACCTTAAATGTGTTTTATTAATATTTTGTTTTTATTCTTCTAACATCACTTGAACTAAGAGCACTTAACTTAAAAACACCTAATTTTTATTCTTCTAAGAATCAATTCTTGGTTTTTAAATATTTTTATGCGAATTTATTTTTATTAGGTCATATATGAAAATAATGATTTGCTTAAGTAATAATTTCTTCAAATTATATTTTAAAGTGAGTCTAAGCTGAAAAAACATTGAAAAAAATAATAATCTAGCAACCTTTTTAAAGCTTTTGTTTATTGGTAGTTTTCATTATAGCCTTTTCCCTAACCAACCTAACCAATACATATCAAAATTAAACTTGAAAAAATAAGATAAGAAACAAGTTTATTTTTATTTGCTGATTTAACTTTTTTTTAAGTCAGACGATTTTTGATGTATATAAGCAGTGATTTTTAAACTTTTCATTATGTTTATCATACTTGTTTATTATATAGTTTCACATAAGATACATAAAGATATTAGTGGTTTTTTATTAAACTGATACAAAACGAAAAAAAAAATTCAAAATATTTTGCTTAGAAATTATTTTACTTTGAAGACGGTAGTTTTAAAAGCCAAATAAATTGAGAGTTATATTTGAAGTTGCTATTTAAAAGTTGTGTTGGTTTACAATAAAATATTAAGAGTCAATTATATTTGTTCGAAAATCATGAGAATAATGTACGAACCTAGTATTTAGAACACTTCTTATTTTAAAGAGAAAAACTTCGTATAAAATATGAAACAAATGGATAAAAAATGTAATAAAAATGATATAAAACTTGGAATTTTTATTAAAGCATTTATATTTAGTTCAGAGTATATTTTTAGCACTTTTAATTTTTTTAACATTTGCTTAATTTTATTTTATATATAAATTTACACAAAAATTTTGATTAAATAAATTAAAAGAAATTAAAATGTTTTAAATAAAATTATAAAAAAGGCACTAATGTTTTTTTCTATGAAAATAATTATTAAAAAGATTATGTTAGGAGTAACTCCTAATAATTTGTTAGCTTAATATTTATATAATCTGAAAGGAGAAACGCACTTAGGTTGCAACTCCTAGATAACTTATAATAAGCTTAAACATATATCTCACAAATTTGAGTTCATCACGAGCAACATAATACCTTAACTGTGTTTTATTAGAAATTTATTTTTATTACACTAAGAACATTTAATGGTTTACACAACAATAACAACTAACAAGAGCACAATAGTAAGCTTAGACATTTCTTACAAATTTGTATTCATTGTGGATGAAAAATACTAGGAGTATGTCTTATTTAATTTCTTTTTTGCTAACTAAACTCCATAGTTTACATATGAATGACACCAAATTATAAATAACAGAAGCACAATAATAAACTTAAATAAGGATTACAAACTTGAATCCATCAAAAAAGAAATAATGCCTAGAATGCTTCTTCACGCAATGAGCCAGCCACTTCATGACCCTGTTGATCCGAATGTGCAAGATATACAGGTAAGTTTTTTTTGAAGTATTCAAACAGTATTTAGTTATTGTTTTTAAATAACCACAAAAAAATGTACCGATATATATTATTTGTGTTTTTTGTTAATTATGAATATATTGTAGTTCTCTATAAAAACAACTATTTTGTTAAACTAATCTAAATAATTGCCTACATAATAATAAAAATCATTGCATGTAAGGTTTTAATGATGGACTTAATGATAATTTAATGATTTTTTTAGTTTAACTTGCTAAAATCATTTTGAAACTGGCATTTTATTACTAAAAATCAGCTTAGAGCACCTGTTTGTGTTTATTGTTTTAGATTTAACTTGCACTATTCATCTTAGTTGATTTTAAACAACTTGTCATAACAAAATAATTTTCAATTGAAACTTTATAAAGCTAATTTATAATTGATGATGTTATATCAAGATAACAAACAAAAATGAACAAAAAATAACCAGTACAGTGTACGTGTTTAAAATAGTATACTTTGAAATAGTCATAAGTTTTACCAATTTTTTATTTATAGTTTTTTATTTTACTTTTTGTAAGTATTCTTTTTAAAATTTTTAAGTATATTTAATTTTAAGAACTGCAAATAGTTCAAGATAGGCATTAATAACTGGAAATTACAATATAAAATATCACCTTATATAGTAATAAATGTTTTACAGGACTACTTTAAAGTCATCAAAAAGCCAATGTGCATCGGAGATATAAAGAAAAAACTGGACAACAACATGTACAAAAATGCTGACGAATGTTTAGCAGATTTTGAATTGATGTTCAAAAACTCTTACGAGTACATTTCTGTAAGTTTTAAGTTTTTTTTTTCATTCAAAGGGAATACTATAGCTCACTAATAAAACAAATGTATAATAATATAATAATAACTAAGTGTTGCTTCTTGTTTTTTACAGATTTAATACATACTACTTGATTTTTTGATGTTGAAACATACGTTTTATAATTAAGTTTAATATTTTCTATATTAAAAAGATGTAAAAAAAATTCACATCTAATATTAAAAAACAGCCCGGATACAAAATAGTCGATATGGCTCTTGAACTTCAAGAATATTTAATGAGACAACTTAGTGAGCTGGTATCAAAAGAAGAGAGTAGAAGGAAAAGCAGATCCACAAAAGTGAGAAATTATAATTTTAATTCTATATTTAATACTATACATTTAATGCAAATAATAAGATTTAAAAGAAACTGTTAACAATGTGTAATTTCTTAATTTATGTTAAAAACAATTTTTCGTGAAGTTAAGAACTAAAATAGTTATGCTTCAACTTATTTTTGGAATACTTTGCTAAAATAAATAAAAAACCTTATTACAAAAAAATGCAAACTTAACATGTTTCAAGTAAGGAAAACATAATTATAGTATTTTTTATAAACATCAAAACAATTTTTGTAACTTTTATATTTCTTTAGACAAACCAAAAAACATCAATTGCAAAACTTGATTCGTCAGATGAAGAACTTTTACAAAAAACAAAAAATAAAACAAGGTTAGTTTTTTTATATTACATACTTTAAATAAATGTTGCTATATTATAAAATATAAACTACGAGTTCTTTAAAGTTTTAAATCTAGTTATGCAAACTACTTCTAAAAAGTAACGTTTATGTTCGCACAAATGTAAAACTTATAGACTAAAGCCTTTTTTTTTTGATAAATATAATTTGTGTTTATTTTTACAGTTAAACATTTTTACGTCTGTAATATGTTAAAATTTTATATCTAGAAAGTTTTAATATTTTATTTATTTTAAACTTATATTCCTGAAAAATTGTTACAGCAACTTTAGAGTACAACCAAAAAGGTCTATCGCTGCTACAAAAAGTTATTTTGAAGAAGATATCGAATCTGATGAAAGTAATTGTGATAAAGGTCAACAGAAAGTACCGCCATTGAAAATCAGAAAGAAAAACAAAAATGTTTTACACGTTGGCAAGGTAAGTTTTTTATCAAAAGCTATATTGATGAATATAATGTTTACTGATTTAGTAGTAAATCTATATTAAATGTAGTAAGACATATTCTTTACGTAAAACTACAAAAATTGTATTTCTTAAAAAACGGATGTACAATGATGTAAATACATGTTCCTAATATCAAAAGTCGTGTTTTAAAACTAGATATAATTTAATTCATTTAACTTAAGTTTTAAAATTATAAAAGAAATTAATAGCCAATACAAAAAACATTTTTTTGACTAAAACAATCATAAATTTGTTAAAGAATAAAAAACATTAAACAAGTGTATCTTTCATCTTTTGTTCTAGGTTGAATACAATCAAAAAATAAAATAACATATAAATAATCTATCTAAGTTATATATAGAAATAATATGTTTGTTACTTTTTATTAAAAATTTGTATAGATTAATTAAAAAACTTTTGCACAAAATGACTTGTTAGTTCGAAAGCAAAATTAAATCACAAAAAAAATAACAGAGTCGTAAAGTAGATTTAAAGGCTTCAATAAGTCAAACTCTTCATTCTCAAATCAAAACAACCAGACCAATCAAAAAAGAAACTAAAAAGTATCATAACGTCGTCAACAAAAAATCTGCAAACTGTAAGTTTGTTTCTGTTATCAATAATTTAAAGAAATAACAATTTATTATTAAGAGGAACAAACATCAAAATTTAAGTTTAATTGTTATTCAACAAGAAATGTCAGTAAAATTATTTAAACATACTGTTTTTTATTTTAGACTCTTCAGCTCAAAAGCAAGCAAGAAAAAGTTTGTACAACAAGAACCATAGAAAACTTGAAAGATTTAAGAAGAACTACATGAGATCGAAAATTATATCGCACAGGTCAAAAAGGTAAGGATTTTTAACAGACTAACCAATTATTCTACTTTATTTATAAATTTAAACTATAAATCTAACTTTTTTGTTAAGTTTTATAAGCTCCGTTTATAAGTCAAACAAATATAAACTCATCTGTACGTTTAGTAAGTTCACACTTTTGTCATGTTTGTATGTAAAACCATAGTTGATTTATGTAGTTTGTATTCGTAGACGGTTTAATTCTAGTTAATATGGTTTTATAATGGTTTTAGATGAGCATATATGATTTTTTAATGATTTAAATATTCTAACAAGCGAGTTTATTTATTGGACCCTGTTTGTTTTTTGATAACATTGTGTATAAGTTTTTTAGAAATTATAAATACTAGATTTTTTTATTTAACTTGTTAACTAATTTGTTATTAGTGTAAATACAAGCAATCAATTGACTTATTACTGATTTAGTAGTAAATCAATTTTAAATGTAGTAAGACATATTATTTATGTAAAACTAAAAAAATTATATTTCATTAACAACGGATGTTCAATGATGTAGACACATGTAAATAAAATCAAAAGTCATGTTTCACAATTATGTATAATTTAATTATCAAAATACTTAAGATTTAAAATAATAAAATAAATTTATAGCCAATACAAAAATCATATTTTTTGAGTAGAATAATCATAAATTTATTAAAGAAAAAAAAGCTACTTTAACAGTTAAAGAACGTTAAGTTTTTACTAGGTGCATAGACATGAAAACGTAACTCATATACAACGAACTTTGTTAAACTCACAAAAATATGTAATATTTATTTTTAAATTTAATATTAATTGAACACAACTTTAAGTTACCACAATTTAAAAAAATAACCAGTTTAGTTTTAATAAATACATTCATTAGACATTATTTACATGTATCTTTTAACTTAGCTATGTTCTAAGTGAAATGTTTTTTATATATTTTTTGTTGATTTAAAACAAAACAGAACTTCAGACAAAATGATCAACAGAAAAAATTCAAGCGAGAATGCTTTAATAAAAAAAAAGAGTACAATAATTGGAAATAAGAGAGTAAGTCCTCATTACTTACAGCACAAACCGCATAACAGAATAAATGAAGTGGACACGGATAGAAATGTGCAAAATATTAATCGACTTCAAAAGTGAGTTTAAGCTTGTAAAAATAATATTTTTGGAAACTCTGTAAAGCTTTTAAACTACTTTAGGTCATTTTTATTTATTTACTAATTTTTCTACTTATTAAACAAACTAGCTCTTTACAGTTGATAGAGTTTGATAGAGTAGAATTGTATTTTTGATAAAAAAAAATTATCTGCCTGTTAAAAGCAAGGTTTATTTTTTCACTCTTTTCATCGAAATAAAGCTATTTTGATCCGTTTAAAGCTGTTCTATAGCAATTTAAATCATTTCGATTCAAATTTAAAAAATGTTTAGGATAATTTATAAAAAGTTACTGATTTTTTATTATGCTAGCTTTCTTTATTATTCTTCAGTAGTTTAAGTTTAAGAACTCGACCTTTTTGACGCTTTTTGCTTTGCAATTAACCTAATAAAACTCACAAAAGTTTATAGTAATTAGCTTTTAAATTAACGGTAAATAAACACAACTTAAAGTTGCCACATTCCTAACATAAAATAACCAGCTTGGTTTTAGTAAAGATACTCATTAGACACTATTCGAATGTATCTACTAACTTAGCTATGAGCTAAGTGACAAGATTTTTCCATATTTCTGATTAATTATAACAAAACAGAACGTCTAATCTTCCAAAAGTGCCTAATAGCAATGAAAAAACCACTTTGGGATTTGCACTTGCTGTTTTACCAGAAAACTGGACTGATGGAAATGAAGCAAATAAGGAAACGCTTTTAAAAGAGTTACCCCGCAACGATGAAGAGACTGAAAAGGTAGATAAAGTTATTTTTGTAAATTTAGTTTAGATTTAAAAAATGCCTGCGAATAATTTTACTAGATAGTTTAAGCATTAAATAAAGAGTACACTTAATATATATATATAGAATTCACCAAATACTAAAAAACTATACAGTATTTAATACAGTGAAGTTATTCTTTGCATTGTTACAACATTAGAGCTTAGTTTTTAAAGTATTGTACTATAAAAGAAAAGTGTTTACTGTCAACTTTAAAAATTTTATTCTAACATCATATTAAACAATTTAAGAAACAATTGTTCTATATACTTGATAAAATTTAGGTTCCTTAAATAATAATAATTTAATTTTTGTTATTTTAGCATCATTAAAAAAAAACCTTGATAAAATCAGATCTCGAAATTTATTATTTTCACTTTTAAAACTCACTTTTTTTATTTCTATAAAACTTCATATAATTGTAATAAACAACCATATAAAATATTACGTATAACAAAACATATTTATGCATTTTAAATCCGTAAAATTTCTAAACAAGTGTGCGATAAACATGTGAAAGATACCAAAGAAGTAAAAGCGAGCAAAATCAATGCAACAAATTTTAAACGTATGTTTCAATTATTCAAATAACTTAACAAAGTCAATTCCATTTTTAACAAAGTAGATAGCACACCTTAATCCAAAAATGAATGATAAATTAATAATTTTATTATAAGTACATTACGTCTATAAAAAATAAATAAACTCAGCAAAAACGTAACCTTAAATATATTTTAGAACAAACGACCTCCATCTTTGATCAGGTCTTAGAAAGTCAAAAGAAAACCTTCGGAGATTGTACCAAGGGACAAAACACTAACAAAAGTGAAGAGCAAATCGTCAAGCAGAGCTTGGAGGGAAACGTTGCCAATGTACAATCTAATGATCACCTTTCAAAGTGAGTTAAAGATAAAACAAAGATTTGTTGTAGAACTTTATATAATTTTAAAACTGTTTTGAGCCTTTTTTTATCAGACTAATTTAGTAAACTAGTATTAATCAGTAAACTTTATTGGAAAAAATTGTTAGATTTTATTTTTAAGGCAAAAATAGTATGCTTTTTAAAAGCAAGGCTTATTATTTTATTATCTTTAACGAAATAAAGCTATTTGGGACCGTATAAGCTGTTCCATAGCAACTTAGCTCATTTTAAAATAAGTTAAGTAAAGATTAATGATAATTTTTGAAAGTTACTGATCATTCATCATCCTAATTTTCCTTATACTCTTTAGTAGTGTTAGTTTTATAACTCGACCTTTTAGACCTTTTTCTTATTATTTATCATTTCCAAATAAACTAATTAAAACTATTAGTTAATTTTTTATATTTATACTTTTCATAGTGCAACACCACCAAGAATACCAGCAGAAAATCAACGGTTGAGAGAAGAAGCCCATCGTAGAAGACTTGCGCAACCAACATTCGATTTGCTGGAGCAAGCTAGATTAATGACTGATTTTGAAACGGAAAATTCATATTTTTTTTTTAGTCTTTAATTTTCTTTTAGAGTTTGTTTACAATTTCGTCTGCAAATAAATAGTACAACATTAGCATTACTTCTTATTTATTTCGTTTTCTTAATTTAAGGATAAAAACTTAACGTCAAAAGTTTAACTATATACTTCTTCCAAAAGTTTGAATAACAAATTCTTTTTATAATTTTTTAAGTAATGATTTTTAAACTGAAAAAAAATATGGGCTTTTAAAATCGTATTTCAAAAAAACTAACTTATTTTTACTGATAAGCTTTAACTACAAAAAAAAGTTTAGGACATTAGAAAAGTTTGCGGTTTTCGTTTATCTTACTTTGATATTTTATTGAATGCTAAAAATAATAACTCAAAAACTAATTCTTTTAAATTAAAAAAATAGTTGTCTACCGGCTCAAAAATCTTATGATCTTGCCCGATTAGGATCCTAAATACTTGTCAAAATTTCTTTTTGGTTTCTAGTCTAAGATATTACAGTATTGTCAGATAGAGTACTTCTCACAAGTATGCTACTCAAAGCAACCCGTAAAGATCACTGCCCTGGTTAGAAAGTCAAGTTGTTTTAGTTATCTATCGATTCCGTTTCAAAAGGATGCGGCTGAATCTAAAATCGTTTTTAAAAAAAGGAACTAAAAAAATCTGGCCCGACCCTCCGACATGTAAACTAGTCAATTTTTAATATATTGTATTATTATTGAAGTTTTAAAAGGTGAAAACAATTTTCTCATTATAAAGTTAAATGTAAAAAATAGTAAAAAAGGCAGATTCGGTTCGCAAGCAAAGCAACTTTTTTATTATCAAATTCAAAAATACCGAGAATTAAAAAAAAAACTGTTAGTTTGTTTTTTTATTAACAGATTATAGTTTTACCTGAGTAAAGTGTGAATAAATATAATTAAAATTCCTAAAAAAAGAAAATATAGTAACATTTTTAGGTCGTTTAGTTTATGCTACTAGATACTAACCTGTATGATATGTTTTTAACTAGGAAATTAAAACACCATGCAAAAAGATAAAACTATTTAGACAAGGGGTCGGTAGCCTTATGTAACTCACAGGCCAACTTTCCTAGGAACAATTGCTTGCGGGCCACACTATTTAGAAAAAAACCTTTGAGGGCCGCATTAATAAAAAAAGTTCTAGTATTAACAAGCAAAATAATATTAAGATCAAAACTATGGTATATTAAGCAATATAAGAGCACTAGCACTAATAAAGAGTAGTAATTTATCTAAGAGTCTAACTGTAAATTTTTATTACAAGTCTCAAACTGTTTATGAAATGTATATTTCTGACTGAAAAAGAGTTCGCAGGCCGCAGATTTTAACTTTAAGGGCTGCATTTAGCCCGCGGGCCGAAGTTTGCCTACCCCTAATTTAGCCGTTTGTAAACTTGTGGATTTGAATAAAATTTCTTGAACTGATACAGTAACTGTTTTTTGAAACTTAATTGAAATCATCTTAAACATTTTTAAGAAATAGTAGCAAAATTAAAACCTAAGTAACATTAACTAAAAAATCATAAATTTACAACAAAAATAAACCTTAAAGTATTACTATGATTAGGATGGTTTTAAAAGTTAAGCCCTTTTACCTTTCAGCTGTAAGGCAATTTATAAGTAGGAAATATCATGAAAACAATCTGTGGAAATTTTAAGATGTTTTAAACAAGAGTCAATTGAGACGTCATCAGTTTTAACCTATATAACTTCCCCTATGTAAGCTGAATGGGACCTTAAAATTTTGACCTTGTTCGATTAAGATTTTTTAGAATTTTAAGAATTACGACAAAAAACCTTCTAACTATGATAAATACTTTGAAGATACTACAAAATAGTTTATATGTCTTTTAACCAGAAAACATAAGTTAATGAGTGTTTGCAGTCACCGTAAAGTATCTATTTGTCATTTAAATGTCAAGTTTTGTGACTTATTTTGCATAGCATTAAAATCAATAAAGTGTTTTATTTGTATAGTGAACTATAAAAAATCATTGATTGTAAATTATACTGAAAAAGTTATGTTGAAAATAAATGACAGGTTTTATAAATAAAAATTATTATAAATTGTTTACTAAACAATAGAAAGGTGCTCAGCAAATTTTTTCAAGGACATGGTTTAAAATAAAATTTTATTTATTTTATTATAAATCCACGTTATTGCAATCTGTTATAAGCTAACAATTATTTATACGATTATTTAAAAAGTATAGGATAAAATGTTAGACGTAAAATATAAGAGTCTATACTAGATTATCGAATTTAGTCGTCTAAATTTGAATTGTCAAGATGTGAATTGTCGTAATTTTAGTTGTAAAAATATGAATAGTTGTCCACCCAATTTATTTTAACAATTTTAAAGTTTAAAAACAAATATCGATCCATAATGTTTTTACTTTACGCTAGTTTACTCTCAAATTTATATAATTCTGGTACACTTATATATCATAGAAAATACATTGTTAAGTTTTAATCTTTTTTATTAGTTTAATCGAAATATCTGTTTGTATATTTTGTGTAATTTATAATTTCTTTACTATAATTTTAAAAAAATGTAATTTTCTGTTTTGTAATTAATTTACCAACTGTAGTTAAAAACTTATAACTAATAGTTGCCAAAGGGTCCTAACAATAAACTAAAAAATAAAAATAGCCAAACGAAAATGTTATACACAAGAAATGTTTAGCTAATTTTAAACACATTGTTTTTCCTACTATATCGCTAAAGTACTTTAATTTCGCATACTAGTAAAAAAATGTGGAAATAAAGTGTAGCATTTTTTGATGCAAACATATTGTTCATCAAAATGTTTCTTTTATTTTGGTCAAAACTAATTTTAATAAAAAATTTAAGAGGTAAATAAAGTACGTTTATAACAACTTTAATCTGCTCTAAAACAGTACTTTTTAAAGCTATAGGTAAACAGAAAAATCAATTCAAGTTAAAAATAAACTAAAATAATAACTTATTCAAAAGGCTTTCGAATCCGCATACTGCAATTTATCATACAGCGCTTTGCCTAATAAGCCATAATAAATTTGTTTTAATGTGAATACAAACAAGTAAAATTTGTTTAACAATTAAGACAACTTTATGCTTAATTATTACTTAATTTTATTTTTAATAGTTAGCTTGTTGTTCGTCTTTGTTTTATATAAAGTAGGCTTTATATAGGTGTTGCTTATTGTTTTGAATATTATTAATATTTGATCAGACAACTCGGTTTATAATTTCAAATGATACGATTATTAATAATGATAAAAATAGTTAATCTAAACAGTATTTTATTAAGTTATGTTTTTTTATAACTTATACAACAAAAAACTGAATCATAAGCATTTTATATTCTTTATACAAAAAGAATTTAAATAAGTGTATGTTTTAATTGGTTTTTTTAAGTATACTTTACTTTATTACTTAAAGTTTGTTTGTATTAGTTTTTTACTGTACTGTATATGTGTTTATTTTATTACGACAGTAATGTAAATAGATAGCTCAAAAACGGTATGCATTTTTTAAGCATATTTAAGTACTTGGAGAAATTAAGAAAAGATTTGTAGAGACCAATCAAAACAAGTTTATGCTAAAAATATTTTAACTGATCTTCAAGTTAGCTTTTTAAGAAAACTGTCTGATTGGTTCAATTTTAAAATATTCATGATGCTGCATTTTTACCAAAACATACTAGCATTCTAGAACGGCTCTAATTAAAAAACACTACGACTGTACAAATAAAAGCTACTGCTAAAAATGTTGGAAAGAACCAAATTTTAAAATATTTTTTGTAATCCTGGCCGGGTTTGATCTTAAGTACTTATTATATATTAGAAAGTTTTACTAATTTAAATCCTATAGATTTAATCTGCTTGTTAAATAAATACAATATAGATTTATAAATAGTAATTACGTATCATATTATAACTTATTTCGTAAAAAAAAAATTGAAATATACTTTAAAGTGTTAATAAATACACTTTTATTTTAGAATATTTTATTTTAAAAGCATACAAAAAACGTATTTCTTGCTGTAAACAAAAATTATGCTACATAAACAAATTTTATTTCTTTTGTTGTCCATGCAAGCAACATTAACAATTAAGTTGTATTTTTGTTATGCGAACTATATAATTTATAGTCTGTAATAAATGCTGAATGCAGAAATCAAATCACAAAAAAGTTAAAAAATTTTACGTTTAACTTAAACGTTTGTTCTTATTTTGACTATAAACGAATTAGAACATAAGTTTTTGCAAGTATTTATATTTATAAAACCAAAAAACAATTAAAAGTACATGAAGCCGTAATAAATTGAAGTATAGTACCAACTGTAGTAAAGGCCTATAAAGTAGTAGGAATTACATTTGTAATAAAAAGTTTTCAATTCAACTTAGGATTACACTTCTACCATAACAAAAAAAAAATATAGATTAATTTTAGCAACTAATTAAAACTATAAAACGGACTACAATAGCAAAAGATGTCTCTGTTATAATACGAAAAGCTATTCTTGTTTTTTGTTGTGGTAGAGAAATAAAAGTTTTTCGCCGTTCTTTGGAAGCAATCGATTGCGATTTGCTTGTACAAATTTCCAGCTTCAGCTTATAATCTTTCAGAATACACAGAAGATGATGGTTCAGCAAAATATTTCTTTGCAAAACTGGCAAGATATGAGTATTTTGTCTTGTTCAAGTTCCACCAGTTTAAGAATTCATCCTCTTCAGTATGTGCATTCAAATTTTCTGTAGCAAAAATGCCCTTTATTTCTGCTTCAACTTCTTTATTAATAAAATTGAAGCAACTGTTTCTTGTCCTCTTGTGTAGCTGTATTTGACTTCATTTTAAACAAAAAATAGTAAGTTTAAAACTTCTCCGGGTCAAAATTTACAGAGTGTTGTAGTTTTGGTTATTCTGGTGGCAATATAAGAAAATCACCACCTTGATTAGCCTTGTAACACATATAATTTTTTAATATTTAATTTTAGCTGCTCTTTAACATTATTTTTGAGGTATAACGGAAAGCGGAAAGTCGATATCGTGGATCAACAGCTTCTGTGACTAACAGTAACTTGTTGTCATTCAGGTTTAAGTTATTGTTATTGGTAAACACCCTTCTTTCGCAAGTCTCTCCTATGCTTTTGGCAAAAGTTTTACAACATTTAATACTTCTTCTAAAATTCCATAAAAGTTGACAAATTTTGTCAGTGATTTTGCTTGCGGGATCACGCTTGAGAGCAATTCAATTTTTTTACTACACTCCTTTCTTACAAATAAAAAAGTTTCGAGCAGCAGAACAATGTGACTAACCAGTTGCCATTCTTCAGGTATAATATTCGAATCTTGATCGTTTTTATAGTAAGCCACATAGTAGCAGACACTTGATTTTAGCTTTTTCAGTCTCTCTAGAATAAGACATGTTTCCACCTTGTACCTACATCTTGACAAAGAAACAAGGTTTTTTGTTTTGTTTGTGCGTGGTCAAAAGCTACCTAAATCTTTTTAGTGTTTCGTTCGCTATAGAAGAATGGCTGAAATGGCAAACTATTTTTCGTACCTTTACTAATAGAATCGTAACTTAAAACATTACAACTTTTTAACAATTTTACACAAACGTTCCTATATAATGAACACTAAAATACTAGCTCAAGCGTATAGATAAAACAGGGTACTGACGAGGTTTTATTCTTTGTCTTTTTAATAACTCTTGCGTTGTTTCAAAAAAAAAAACTTGAAAACGATCCAAGGTAATATTCCAATTACTAAGCATATCCTGATTGCAGTTACAGATGTTTTGGCCAGTGTGCTCACCCTCCTTTTCCCGGCAATTCAAAAGACGATGTTTGAACTCAAAATTTTCACTTAACTAGTGCGCGATTAAAGAAATTTATGATTTGTTCTCGAATTTTTCCACATATCGCTTGTGAATGACAAAGACGAAGCATATGACATCTCTTTAGTAATATTTCTGCTTCAGACTATCATAAGCCTGTGGAAGCATGATTTCATTAAAGAACTTAGTACTTGGAATTTCGTATCTTGGCTCTAATTCAGCTAAAGCTTTATGAAGCCTTGGTCTTCCACAATTGCAAAACGCTGATTGCCCATAGCAATCATATTCATATTTTTTTTATGAACTTTAATTGCTTTAGAATTCGTAATGTCCCAGCGTTTTATAGACTTATAACCATCAAGGCTAGTTTGCCTGATAGCTTTAAGCTTTCTTTTTTTCAGAGGTTCGGGTGTAGTACAACTTTTATCTTTGTCTAAAGATTAACTCTCACTGTGCAGAGTTTTTAATTGCTTGTGCATGAAGGAGGTAGTATAGGATTTAGACTTTCTACTTACTTATTTTTATTTTAGCTCCGCAGATATTGCATACTGCGATGGAATTCTCTTCAAAACTTGTAATAAAGTGTTGCCAGACTATTGAAGGCATTATTAATACTGGAAATGAAAAATAAATTTGGAATATTAATAATAGTATTATAAAATTTTAATGCAGTGAATCTTAATTCTAAATAGTGATGTAATTTCTCTGTTGTGTAAATTATACTTTGATAAAGCAGATAATAAAGTCGTAATAGTTTTGTTCTTAAATTACGTTTTTAGTTGTATAAAACATTTTATGGATACAAAAAAAACTGTTATTTAAACTACTATGCAAAACATGATACTAAAAAATACAAACCAATATGTCTTTAAATAGTTATTAAGCTTATGCTCTTAAAATGTTCAAACTTTATTTTTACTGACCTAGAGAGTCAAACTTATTTTATTAAATTTAAAATTCGTGTACATTGTTATTTAGCATTTGAACCGAAATAGGTTCTCGAGCAAACGTAAAAATCTTAACATATGTAGATAAATAAGAGCGGTTATCCACAAAGCTTAGACTAAACGCATTAACTATGCATTTAATTTTTTTTTTTGAGAGTCTAAAAAAGTGTTATATCATAGTTTTGTACTGTGGGCAAAACTCTAAATCAAAATTGATAAGGCTTTTAAAAGTGTTAAAAAAAACCTTTTTTATCCACTCAAGCGTGAAATCATCAACTAGTTTAACATTTAGCTTTTCACAAACAATAAAGTAAAATTCAAAAAGTTCAAAGTGGTCTACCAAATCCAAAGTTTCGGATTCGGCCGAATCCTAATCAGAATTTTACTTTGAATTTATGATTCGGCCAAATACGAATCCGAGTTTTTTTTTAATTTAGGATTTAACTGAATCCGAATCCAAATTTAATTATGAAATTAGGATTAGGCCGAATTCAACTCAAGTTCAAAAAGGCAGGTTTCGTCCAAATCCGAGTCCGAATCCTGATTCGGTAGATCATTAATTTTAATACGTAATGAAATATTGATTAAAATGTTATAAAACTAATACTACAATCATATAAAACTAATACTACGAAATTAATTTAATAACATAATAAAAACTTTTTGTAAGAAAGCATTTTCCAATGTAATTTACATTAGTATGTAAGAAAAATCGATTAGTATATTCAATTATGCATATAGATATATATAAACAAATACTAATGTTGAAAAAGTATGTTAATTTTAATATTTCTGATTGAAATATATTGTAAACTAATAATGGTTTATGTACTATAAACTTTATTGGAAAGTTTCTTATTATAGTCAAAATTGTGTGCAAGGTATTTTTTTTTTTAATTTAGTAAAAAAATTCTAAAAAACAGCGCGAAATATGTGTTGCAAAACCCTTCCCCACAAACTACGGTGGTTGGAAACGTTGAGCATTCACAAAATTCGTTAAAAAATTGAAATTGAATTAAAAGTCTATCGAAGCTACAGATATAAAGTTTATAAAAAAACGTTTACGAAAAAATATATACTATAAAATATGTTTTAAATAATTATTTTACAATTGAATAGAAAAGTTAACAAATAATAAAACTGATTAAAACCAGTAGAAATAAGCTTATTTAAATTATAGTTTTTTAAAGAGAGATGAAAAATTTAGTTTATAACTATGTCATTCATTTTCATTTTCAAGCTTAGATACCTTACAAAACAAACCTTATATTTGTTATTCCGTTATTTTTTTTATTGTTTTCTATAAGAGAAACTTGGTAAAATTTTCATGTTAAACAAAATACCTAAAATTAAAGAATAACATTTAAGTTTTATTACTGTGCATTATTTTTGTGCACAATGGAATCATTTGAGTGTAGTTTATTTACTAAATGGGTAATATTTTAAATAATTTACTGAGTCCAAGTATTATTTACACAGCTTTTTGAGATTAGTAGTTTCTTTTGTAACAAGAAAATTATTATGAAACTAAGAAATAAACACTGCTCAAATGCTAATCAGTTTTTTTCACATTTTTAAGTAGAAATAGTGAAGTCTTTTTATTGTTTGAAAATGTTAAGCAGGCACTGAAAACGTGGTTAATCAAACTAAACCAAGTCACCGAATTAAAAACTAGCTTAAATTATATTTTTGCTAAGCGTGCAACATTTACATGTTCGCGGGCCGCAGAATTTATTTTTCCTGGGCCGCATTAAATTTTTAAAAAAATTACTCGCCGGCCGAAGATGATTTCGGCGAAGATTACGCAGAAATATCGTCTGATGGTTGGTATGTTTAGGCACACACATGTATATATAGTATAATTAGTTTTGTATAGATAAAAAAAAATAATAATAACCGGAAACAATGAGAACGACTTTATTTAAACTTAAATAGAAGCAAAACTAAATATGAAACAAAATATATGTTTTCAAAATTCAATTATGTATTGCTATTTAAAACGTTTTCATTAAATATTGTTGCTTTCGCAAAATCATCCAATCTTTAAGGTTGCTTGCGGAGTTCCTTTTTCATCAACACTATCGGGGAAGTTATCAATTGTCCAAACTCAACATTGTACCCGCATTTTTTGTAAAATTCCACCACGTCATGTGAGGAGCTCACCACGCAATAATTAAATCCTCTTTTCAATACCCAATCCTCAGCAGCCAACAATATCCTTTTACCAAGCTTAATTCCTCTGTAATCTTCTGATACTGTCACTAAAAACAATAAGTTATTTATTATAAAGTACATAGTTTATGAACAGTTAATCCCTATAGATTTAAAAAATTAAATTTTATTCCAGTAGATAAGCTTTAGCATTTAAAATATTTTTGAATTAAACTATTCATATGTCTTGACTAGTTATTGTTTTAATTTTCTTTAAGTATAACACATCAAGTTGACTTACCCAAATCAAACTTAACAGTAGTGTTTATTTCAATAAATTTTTCCCAATATGTTTTTTCAACATCATTAAAGTCTTTTATTTTTTCGACAAGCACATGTCCCATTAGTTTATGAGGATTAACGGAAGTATCCATGTATGCAAATGAAGTTGGTAGTTCATCACAAGAATTTGCTAAGGATTCCATCCTGTTATTTATTTGTTTATAAACTTATTTAATCATAAATCTACAAATTTTCTTACTTTAAGTCATTAAGTTGGTAGTTCATCACAAGACTGTGCTAGTATATCTGTCTGGAGTAATAAGAATATTATTTGATATATACACAAATAGAGCAGCTTTAAACTACTAACTAACTTAACAGTATATTAAAACATCAGTTTCAAACTTCAAGTAAGAGTTTCCCGTACTAAAAAAACTAATTTAATTTAGTTTAGATGTAAAAGTATTACACAAAAGCTTAAGCTTTATACATTATTTTAAACTAAGTAATACAAACAGAGAATTTCATATAAACTCAATTAATATCAAAATAGAAAGGAAATTCCTTTTCTATCAGTTGATAGCAATCTTCACGGAATTGAGGTTGTAGTTTATGAACAGGTATGAGCTCGAATTTTCTCGAACCATTTTTCACTTGCATTATTTTTGTTTTTTCACCTAATTCGCTCATTTTTTGTAAGTTATTACAGTTTTCTATTAAATGTATAAGTAAATCATTATTAAATTATTCAAACATAAGGGACTTTTTTAATATTTTAGAAAAAAAACAGAATACAAAGTTTAAATAACTCATACATATTTAGAGCTATTTTTATCAGTAGAATAAAAGCTAACAATTACTTAAATTATTAAAATGTAACAACTACAAAATAACAATTGAAACTTATTAAATTTACTAACATATAACTAACTCCAGTAAAACAGTAAAACTACAAATAAATAAAATAGAAATAAACGCCTTAAGAATTATCACGTATTAGCAAAAGAAAAAACAGTTCAGTCTAAATAAAATTGCTTAAATTGAATTGGGAACAAAAAAAATAAATACATATTACTATTTCAGCTGCTAAATAAAAATGACAGATTTGTTTGCTGTCTTGGTATATTTACATTAAACTTCTGAAAGCATATCATTTAATATTATTATAATAGAATACTCTTGAAAATATAATATTTATACCATAAAATCATACATTTATTACTTTTTTTAATAAGCAGTTATATAGTTACTACATTTGTTCATCTAAGAGTTACTCTCTTAGTGAATTTCTTCTTTGTGCTTAAGTAAATGTAAAGTAAAATATTATTTAGGTAGCACTCCTAACATAAATTTTTTGTCTAATTTTTTTCCATTAATATTATACCACTAAACTTTTATAATTTTCTTTGAAGCATTTTAATTTCTGTAACGTTTTTAATACAAAAGTTTCTTGCCTAAATTTAATAGTAAGTTAAGTTATTATAACCTTACTTTAAATGTGTTAGTAAAAAACCTAAGTTTTGTATGATTTTGTTGTCTTTATCATTTTTTTTATCTTACAAAAATTTCAAGTTTGTCAATTTTTAATTAAGATTATAAGTTATAAGCTCTAAGTTAAATTTTAGTTATAAACTATTATAAGAGCTAATCCCTAACTAGAGTAAAATGATTTAACATAATTAAAAGGTTTTTGTTTTTAAAAGAGTATTAAGATTTTAACAGAAATGAAGAAAAAATATTTTTTAAATATTAGTTTACATAAAACTCCTACAAAAAAATTGTAACTATCAGAAATAACAATAACTTGAATAGTTTTACCAAAGTTAATTTCCTTATTATTCAGATTTATAATTTTTCCAGGGATGCAGTTCAGTCCAGCCTAAGTACATTGTACGTAATAACTTAAAGTACATAAGTAATATTCTAAACCAAAAAATAGTACTTTAGTATTAAAAATATTAATTTAAAACACTAATAATAACTACAAAACATCCATATATAAAAAAAAAACACTAAAATTAACACTTGAAAACTGATTGTAGATAAATACTTAATTTTTTGTAGAAAAAAAAGCCAAGTAAAAAGTTTATTTGAAACCAAAATTTTAAAAGCCATAAAATATTTTTTTTACAGGACAACATTTTTAAAGAAATGGAGGGCATTAAAAAAAAGTAAAAATGATCTAAAATGCTTTTTTAGGTAAATGTTAAAAACATATTTTTATGTGGTTTTAATATTAGAGAGAAAGTTAATATAAATTTATAAACTAAAAATTTCTTTCAAAACTTTTTACTATCATGCATCATTTCAGCAGCATGAATAAGATACGCATTTTTGCAATATTAAATGAGATCAAGACAAATAAAATAAATATATTTACAAATTAAAAATTATAAAAAGTATGTCTTGTAATTAAAAAAAAATCATAGAATTTATTTTTCCAGCGTTATAGAAGGTTTAAACTAGTTATTTCAAAAAACGTACATCGATTGTACTAAAATGCTTCGACCACAACTTAAAAAAAACTACACTTCGAAAAAGAAATAGTAAACTTTTTAGAAAAATTTATTGATTTATGAACTAATAATATTTTTGTACACAGTGCAGTTTTTTCATTGATAACAAAGCAATAACTATTTCTGAGAAATTACTAAACATTTTTTTCTGTTTTAACTTAAAATGACATGCTCGATTGATTGTAAAAGACTTTTCTATTAAAGTGTTTACAGATTATGATGTGTACAGATTATGTATAAGATTTTGGGGTGCACGACTATTCAAATTCGGACAATTCAAATTCTTATAAAAAAATTTAAAGGGCCATAACTAAAAAAGTAATGCATATTTGTCAAATATAAAAAATACATATGTAGGTCCAATTAATATCTACAAGCCTTTTTTTTTTTTGCTTTTGCAAAACATTAAATATTTTTTTAGATATGGCTTAAATAAAGAAAAAAATATAGTGATCTTAAGTAATTTTGAAATATCTTAAAAAATATTTAAGATTTCGCAAAAAGGAAAAAGTTGCTTGTAGGTTTTAATAAGATCTACATATGTTTTTTATATTTAAAAAAATTTATAACACTTTTTGAGATATAGTCTTTTAAATGTTTTTTCAAGAGTTTGAATTGTCGGAATTTGAGTTGTCCGAATTTGAATTGTCATGTAACCAAGATTTTGAACTAATTAAAAAAAATTCTATACCCAATCAACATGAAATAGGTTAGTCAACTATTTGAAAAAGTTAATTAGCTTAAAAATGATTGCTTAATTTATCATTTATCATTTAGTGTGATATTTTTATCACCCTAAATAGCCTAACTCAGGCAAGAATGAAATTTTTACAAAACTCAGGATAACTCAGGCAAGTTTTTTTTAATTTCCTGTTACTTTTAATACTTCTCGAAAATCTGAATCTAATTTATTATAAATTTTAACTGATATTTAGTTGTATCTGTTTAATATTTTATCAAAAGCTAGATTTCTATTAATTGAGAGGTTTTCTGAAAACTTTTTTTAAAATAAATCTATTATTTAAAATAGATTAAAAAAAACTAAAGCTAATTTAGGACAGTTTAAAATAATTAAAAACATTTTGTTATCATTCATGATATTGTTTTGTTTTAGTTAAACAGTGGCAACCTTGACTCTTTCTTTTTTAAATTAATGCAGTCACATATTAAATTTAATAGTTAAAAAATACAAGACTTCCAATATAACTGATAAAAGAATAATTATTTAAGAATATGGAATTTGTAGATAACAATAAAATTTAATATTAAATGTTTAATTAATGGTGAAGGAATCTGCTTTTACAAAACAACACACGAGTTTTTATCTTAAAAACACATTATGAAATATACGAATCATATATCAGAACATGGAACCTGCTTTCACTAAAACCTTTTTTTTTAACATGCTGATTTCTGAAGTAATACAAACATGATTTAGTACATTTTTGTACAAGGCACTTGTAAAAAACTAATAAAAAAAAATTTCAAAATGCAAAGTCTTTATAAAAAAATATAAGTTAAAGTTAAGGTGTAGATTACTTATCAAAAGTTTAAAAAATATATAGTATTTTTAATAATCATGATAATTCAATACTATTTGCAGTGGTAATATAAAAAAAGGTAGTAATTCAACACAATAAATTTTTACACACATACTTAACTTGCTTTTAAACATCATACCCTTTTCACCGTAAAAAGTGTAAAACTAAGTGTTTCAAGAATTTCAAGTGATTTTTGCTAAAAATAATGTGCATTTTTCATTTTTTGTATGGTGTTTCCAAAGATTTTATGGTATGAGTTGTGGTACACAACTTATTGGTAGTACTCATTAAATTTAAAAGCTTGCTTATCAAAATACTTATAAAAATTAGGTTTTACTTCTAACTTTAATAAATCAGACAAGACAATTTGAGTGCTGTATCTTTTATAAAAATGAGCAACAGAACATTATTGTAACAACTTTGTTTTAAAAATATAAGTAATTTTTTTGAATAGCTTTGTATCAATACACTTTAATAACAATTTA
The DNA here is from genome assembly GCF_965202585.1 of Thalia democratica. Lineage (NCBI taxonomy): Eukaryota > Metazoa > Chordata > Thaliacea > Salpida > Salpidae > Thalia > Thalia democratica. Next base: position 12,007,655 of record NC_139166.1, read on the forward strand.
AGTTCAAAGGTAAAATACTTTAAACCTTTAAACAATGTGTACTATAAATTATTCAAAGAACTCTTAAACATTAAAGTATTAATTGTTGAATAAAAAATCGTAATCATTAAATAATAAACATACTAAAAAAAAATAACATGCAGTTCTAAAAAAGGTCTAAAGACAACTTTTAGAAGTATCTCAATACAAGCTCTAGGTCTTATCAGCAACAATAATTAATTATAAGATTCACTGAAATACTTGCGTTCTGGTTAAGTAATTTGTTACACTTAATATTTAACACTAAAACAATGGAAGAGTAAATGAAAATTGCGTTCCATTACAAGTTAATTTTCTTAATTATTAAAGTTGTATTTCCAGAGAATATGTCTAGGCTTGACATATTAGCAAAGAGTATACTAGTAATTTTCTATTCTAAAAAAGTATTTCAGTATCGAAAACTTTATTTTAAAAATTATGAACTACTATGAAAATCTGCATATAAAAACCACATTTTATAAAAAAAAATTCTTAAGTTTTATTTTATTTCAATTCTCTAATTTTAGTGAATAAGAAAAAAAAGAGTACAGCAAAATACGTTTTTTAAAAACCAAACTATAAAGCCATTAAGACTTGTTTTACAGGGCATTATTTATAAAGAGCATTGTAAAACTTAAAATACATCTAAATACTTTTTAAGGTTAATGTTAAAAACAAAAGTTAGTTATTTATTTGTGTTATGTTGTTTTGAGATTAGAGAGAATGTTGATAATTATTTCCAAGGTGTAAAAATATTAAAAATCTGCTGATTGCTGAAGTATAGCAAACACTTTTTGGTATACTTTCTTACTTATTTTTTGGATAGTACTTCAACAGCATAAAAGCTTACACACATACTTAAATTGCTTATAAAAATACTATATTAGTTACCCTTATCATTTAAAAAGAACTCCCATTTAGATCTGTTGAATAGCAAAATGTTTTAAGTAAAGATAACCAAGAAATTGACTAAAACTATACTCACTTACCTAAACAATTAAAAATAGAAAAATTTAATCGACCTATAAATGCTCTAGTTGATGAAAAAATTAAAACTTATTGTAGTATAACTACAAATAAAATAAGAAACTTAGAAGTACAAGTTAAAGAACAATACATTAAAAGAAACAATTTAAATATTAAACTTAAAATAGCACTAACTGAATTAAATGATCAAGTAAGAAACAAAAATAAAGTAATATGTAGATCAGATAAAGATGGTAAATTAGTAGTTCTGAACTTTGATGACTACAAAAAAATAATGGGTCGAGAGCTTGAAATGTTTCAGAAGTTAGACACACTAAATGAAAATACTATTAAAAGCATTTTGAAAACATACGCGAAAAATTTTATGACTCGATTATAAATTTACATAAACTAAATTGCATAGATAATAAAATTTTAAACATACAATCGGAATCAAACATAAAAACGGTTTTTACTCATAACTAAAAGGAACAATGGCCAAACACTTTCACTGTAACGAACCTGCATATGCTTACCCACTGTTTTAAAACACATAAATTAAATAACTCAGAAGTTTTGAATACAAAAGTTTTTGAAATACCAAGTCGACAAGTACAATCTGCAGGTAACATAACCACTTTAAGAGTTACAAGCTTTTTAGATATGTTATTTAAACCAATAAGTATTAAATTTTTTAAATAAGATGTAAATGAATACTGTAAAGACAGCAAAAGTTATTTAGAAGATTTAGATTTATGGAAAAAAAGTCAACCACAAAATATTTGAATCAACAAAAAATATTTTTTGTCGCTGCAGATGTACAAGGCTTATACACTAACATAAGTCGAGAACTAGTTAAAATTAGTTTGTCAAATGCAATCGAAAAGTGCACAAACTATTCAAAAAAAGTAAAACAAAACTTTAGTCAATCTTACAATGTTTTGTTTAGAAAATGTAGTAGTGCAAAACGGAACATCATTCTATTCGAAAGTAAACGGAATTGTTACCGGACATAACAATTCTGTTTCAATTGCCAATATTGCACTACATCATATAATATTACAAGTTAAAACAACTTTGAAAACATCAATACTTTTCAAGCGTTATATCGATGACATTATCTTTTTTACCCAAGCAAGAACAGCCACAGATAATATCAAAGACAAACTTAAATTTGTGTTTCAGAAGTATGATTTAAAACTTATTTTTAGAGAAATTTCTCACCAAAGTAAAAACAAAGAGTTGGAGTTTTTAGATGTCAATCACATCATAGATGAAGAAGAAAAAGGTGGGTTTTATGTAAGAAATTACATAAAGCCTACCGCTATCAATAGGGTTTACATAAATGGAAGATCTTATCATCCTCGCTCAATTTACAAATCTATTGTATTTAGCGAATCTATAAGATTAAGAAGGTTATGTGAACGGGATTTTTGATTATTTGGAAGCTTTGAAACTATTAAAAGATAAGTGCATAAAATCATACTTTTGCGAGGGTTTAGTAGTAGAGATGCTAGAAAAACAGAAAAATCGAAAGATCGGTTCAGACCACCAACAAAAAGAACGAAGGAAAGTAACAAAAACATAAGCATTTGGACGACAATCTTTCCAAACTTGCTTAAATTAACAGAAAGACAAAAAAAAATTAATCAAACCGTGATGATAACAAACAAACGACCGCAGACTATTGCAACTTTACTAACTAACTACAAGAAAATAGCTCATGAAGTTAATAATGAAGAAGGAATTTCATCCCCTTGTGGTAAATGTTTGCTTTGCAAAGATACAATGGTAAAGAGAACAAGCTTAGTAAAGTTTAAAAAAAGAAAAACAACAAAACTGAAAAAAAACTTAAATACTATATTTTAAATATATATATATTACTAAACTTTTAAAAACATCAAAAAAAGATTTAAAAGAAGCTTTTTCAACTATCTTTGTAGACACTACTAAAAATTATTCAAACTTAGATTTTTTAGAAAGTAAACGGATCAATAAACTCGAAGCAACAATAAATATAAACATTTTCAAGTTTAGATATCTTACAAAACAAACCTTATATTTTAATATTACGTTACTTTTTTATTGTTTTCTATAAGAGAAACTTGGTATAGTTTTCATGTTAAACAAAATGCCTAAAATGTAAAAAATAACATTTAAGTTTTATTACTGTGCATTAGTTTTGTGCACAATGGAAAACATTTGCATGTAGTTTATTTACTAAATGGGTATTATTTTGAATAACTTACTGAGTCCAATTATTTTTACATAGTTTTTTGAGATTAGTAGTTTCTATTTTAAAAAGAAATTTATTATGAAACTAAGAAATAATCACTACTCAAATGCTAATCTGTCTTTTTCTCATTTTTAAGGAAAAATAGTAAAGTCTTTTTATTGTTTAAAATACTTTAGCAGGGACTTAAAACGTAATTATTCAAATTAAACCAAGTTACCAAAAAATATTTAACAATTATATTTTTGCTAAGCGTGCAACATTTACATGATCGCGGGCCGCAGAATTTCTTTTCCTGGGCCGCATTTAGTTAAAAAAACCTTACTTGCGGGCCGAAGATAATTTCGGCGAAGATAACTTGGAAATATCGTCTGATGGTTGGTATGTTTAGACACACACATGTATATATGAAATAGTTAGTTTTTTCTATAGGTAGAAATATAATAACCGAAAACTATGAGAAGGAATTTATTTAAACTAAAATAGTAACAAAATCAAAAATTAAATATATGTTTTTAAACTTCAATTATGTATTGCTATTTAACACGTTTTTCTTAAAGATTATAGCTTTTGCAAAGTCATTCAATTTTTAAGGTTGTTTGCAAAGATCCTTTTTCATCAAGACAATTTCGGATTGTCTAAAGTATAAACGAATTAGAACATAAATTTTTGCAAGTATTTATATTTACAAAACCAAAAAGGAATTATAAGAACATGGAGCCGTAATAAATTGAAGTATAGTATCAACTGTAGTAAAGGCCCATAAAGTAGTAGAAATTACAATTGTAATAAAAAGTTTTCAATTCCACTTAGGATTACACTTCTACCATAACAAAAAAGAAATATAGATTAATTTTAGTAACTGATTAAAACTATAAAACGGACTACAATAGCAAAAGATGTCTCTAGTATACTACGAAAGGCTTTTCTTGTTTTTTTAAGTTGTGGTAGAGAAATAAAAGTTTTTCGCTGTTCTTTGGAAGCAACCGATTGCGCTTTTGCTCGTACAAATTCCCAGCTTCAGCTTTTAATCTTTCAGAATACACAGAAGATAATGGTGCAGCAAGATATTTCTTTGCAAAACTGGCATAATGTGGGAATTTTGTCTTGTTCAAGTTCCACCAGTTTAAGACTTCATCCTCTTCAGTTTCTGCATTCAAATTTTCTGTAGCAAAAATGACCTTTACTTCTGCTTCAACTTTATTAATAAAAACTTCAACTGTTTCTCGTCGTCCTGTGTAGCTGTCTTTGACAATATTTTAAACAAAAATATTAAGTTTAAAACTTTTTCGTGTCAAAATTTACAGAGTGTTGTAGTTTTGGTTATTCTGGTGGCAATATAGGAGAATCAACACCTTGATTAGCCTCGTAACAGATATGTTTTTTTTAATATTTAATATTAGCTGCTCTTTAACATTATTTTTGAGGTATAATGGAAAGCGGAAAGTCGATATCGTGGATCAACAGCTTCTGTGACTAACAGTAACTTGTTGTCATTCAGGTTTAAGTTATTGTTATTGGTAAAGACCCTTCTTTCGCAAGTCTCTCCTATTTTTTGGTAAAAGTTTTACAAACATTTGATACTTCTCTAAGTTTTTATAAAATTTAACAAACTTTGTCTGTGATTTTGCATGCGGGAACACGCTTGAGAGCAGTTCATTTTTTACTACACTCCTTTCTTACAAATAAAACAGGTTCGAGCAGCAGAACGATGTGACTAACCAGTTGCCATTCTTCAGGTGTAATATTCGAATCTTGATCGTTTTTATAGTTAGCCACGTAGTAGCAGAAACTTGATCTTAGCTTTTTTAGTCTCTCTAGAATAAGATATGTTGAGTTCCACCTTGTATCTACATCTTGACCAAGAAACAAGGTTTTTTGTTTTGTTCGTGCGTGGTCAAAAGCTACCTTGATCTTTTTAGTGTTTCGTTCGCTATAAAGGGATGGCTGAAATGGCAAACTATTTTTCGTACCTTTACTAATAGAATCGTAACCTAAAACATTACAACTTTTTAAAAATTTTACACAGACGTTCCTAAATAATGAACACTAAATACTAGCTCAAGCGTATAGATAAAACAGGGTACTGACGAGGTTTTTCTCTTTGTCTTTTTAATATTTCTTGCGTTGTCTCGCAAAAAAAAACGTGAAAACGATCTAAGGTAATGTTCCAATTACTAAGCATGTCCTGAATGTAGTTACAGATGTTTTGGCCAGTGTACTCACCCTCCATTTCCCGACAATTCAAAAGACGATGTTTGAACTCAAAATTTTCACTTAACTAGTGCGCGGTTACAGAAATTTATGATTTGTTCTCGAATTTTTCCAAATATCGCTTGTGAATGACAAAGACGAAGCATGTGACAACTCTTTAGTAATTTTTCTGCTTCAGACTATCATAAGCCTGTGGAAGCATGATTTCATTAAAGTACTTAGTACTTGGAATTACGTATCTTGGCTCTAATTCAGGTAAAAGCTCTATGAAGCCTTGGTCTTCCACAATTGCAAAACGCTGATTGTCCATAGCAATCATATTCATATTTTTTTTTATGAACTTTAATTGCTTTAGAATCCGTAATGTCCCAGCGTTTCATAGACTTATAACCATCAAGGCTAGTTTGCCTGATAGCTTCAAGCTTTCTTTTCTTCGGAGGTTCGGGTGTAGTACAACTTTTATCTTTGTCTAAAGATTAACTCTCACTGTGTGGAGTTTTCAATTGCTTGTGCATGAAGGAGGTAGTATAGGATTTAGACTTTCTACTTACTTTTTTTTTATCTTAGCTCCGCAGATATTGCATACTGCGATGGAATTATCTTCCAAACTTGTAGTAAAGTGTTGCCAGACTATTGAAGGCATTATTAATACTGGAAATGAAAAATAACTTTAGAATAATAATATAGTATTATAATAATAACAGTATTATAAAATTTTAATGCAGTGAACCTTAATTCTAAATAGTAATGTAATTTCACCGTTGTGTAAATCTTACTTTAATAAAGCAGTTAATAAAAGTCGTAATAGTTTTGTTCTTAAATTACGTTTTCAGTTGAATAAAAAATTTTATGGATACAAAAAAAAAACTGTTTTTTAAACTACTATGCAAAACACGATACTTCAAAATACAAACCATTGTATCTTTAAATAGTTATTAAGCTTATGCTCTTAAAAAGCTCAAGCTTTATTTATACTGACCTATAGAGTCAAACTTATTTTATTAAATTTAAAATTCATATACATTGTTATTTAGCATTTGGACCGAAATAGGTTCTCGAGCAAACGTAAAAATCTTAACATATGTAGTTAGTTAAGAGCTGTTATCCACAAAGCTTAGACTAAACGCGTTAACTATGCATTTTTTTTTTTGAGAGTCTAAAAAAGTGTTATATCATAGTTTTGTACTGTGGGCAATTTCTAGGTAAAAATTGATAAGGCTTTTTAGTGTAAAAAAATATTTTTTGTACACTCAAGCGTGAAATCATCAACTAGTTAACATTTAGCTTTTGACAAACAATGAAGTAAAATTCAAAAAGCTCAAAGTGGTCTACCAAATCCAAAATTTCGGATTCGGCCGAATCCTAATCAGAATCTTACTTTGAATTTATGATTCGGCCGAATACGAATCCGAGTTTTTTTTTTAATTTAGGATTTGACCGAAGCCGAATCCAAATCTCATTTTGAATTTAGGGTTAGGCCGGATTCAAATCTAAGTCAAAAAAGGCCAGATTCGTCCAAATCCTAGTACGAATCTTGATTCAGTAGATCATTACTTTTAATACGTTATGAAATATTGATTAAAATCTGATAAAACTAGTACTACAAAAGCTTTAACATAATAACATAATAAAAGCTTTTTTTTTTAATTTTTCAATGTAATTTTCATTAGTATGTAACACAATCGATTAGTAGATTCAATTAAAGATTAAATTAAATTTTATTTAATAATAAGTATTGTAAAACTTTATCACAGTGATTTAGCTATTTATATCATTGTTAAAAAGTTACTTAAAAAAGCTACAAATATATTTATAAATTCAATTATACTTATAGATATATATTAATAAATACTAATGTTTAAAAAGTATGTTAGTTTTATTAGTTGTGATTGAAATATATTGTAAACTAATAACGATGTACGTACTATAAAACTTTATTGGAATGTTTCTTACTACCGTCAAAGATTTTGTGCATAGGAAAAATGTTTTTTTAATTTTGAAAAAAAACTAAAAAACAGCTCAAGATATGTGTTGCAAAACCCTTTCCGCAAAAACTACGTCGGTTGGAAAAAAGAGCATTCACAAAGTTCGTTAAAAAACTGAAATTGAATTAAAAGTCCTTCGAAGCTACAGATATAAAGTTTATTAAAAAAAAACGTTTACGAAAAATAAATAGCTTAGCATCTGTAATTACCAAAAATATTTAATGTTGATATTTACGTTAATTTTGTTTTATTTTTTCGAAAAAAAGGAGGTTAAAGTTTATAGCGGTGTTTAATTAATCAATGAAGTTTTTGAGAAAATTTATTTAAACTATATTTTAATAGTTAATTTTTAGTAACAACTATATATACTATAAAACTTATTTTCAATATTTATTTAACAATTGAATAAAAAAGTTTACAAATAGAAACAAGCTTATATAAGTCAAAGTTTTTAATAAAAAGATGAAAAACTTAGTTTTTGACTTTTTCTCAGTCATTTTCAAGTTTAGATACATTACAAAACAAACTTTATATTTTACTATTACGTTACTTTTTTATTGTTTTCTATAAGAGAAACTTGGTATAGTTTTCATGTTGAACAAAATGCACGAAATGTAAAAAATAACATTTAAGTTTTATTACTGTGTATTACTTTTGTGCACAATGGAAACATTTGCATGTAGTTTATTTACTAAATGGGTATTATTTTAAATAACTTCCTGAGTCCAAGCATTTTTTACATAGCATTTTGAGATTAGTAGTTTCTATTATAACAAGAAATTAATTATGAAACTAAGAAATAAACACTGCTCAAATGTTAATATGTTTTTTTCTCATTTTTAAGGAAATAAAGTAAAATCTTTTTATTCTTTAAAATACTTAAGCAGGGACTTAAAACGTAATTATTCAAATTAAACCAAGTTACCAAAAAAATATTTAACATTTATGTTTTTGCTAAGCGTGCAACATTTACATGATCGCGGGCCGCAGAACTTCTTTTCCTGGGCCACATTAAATTTTAAAAAACTTACTTTCGGGCCGAAGTGATTTTGGGCGAAGGTTACGCGGAAATATCGTCTGATGGTTGAAATGTTTAGACACACACATGTATATATAGAATAATTAGTTTTTTTATAGATTGAAATATAAAAACTGAAAACTATGAGAAGGACTTTATTGAAAATAAAATAGTAACAAAATTAAAAATAAAACAAACATATGTTTTTAAACTTCAATTATGTATTGCTATTTATCACGTTTTTCTTAAATATTGTAGCTTTCGCAAAATCATCCAATTTTTAAGGTTGCTTGCGGATTTCTTTTTTCATCAACACTATCGGGTCAGTTCTCAATTGTCCAAACTCAACATTGTAACCGCATTTTTTGTAAAATTTCACCACATCGTGTGAGGAACTCACCACGCAACAATTAAATCCTCTTTTGAATGCCCAATCCTCAGCAGCCAACAACATCTTTTTACCGAGCTTATTTCCTCTATAATTTTCTGATATTGTCACTAAAAAATAAAAAATTGTTTATTTCAAAGTACATGGTTTATGAACAGTTAATCCCTATAAATTTATAAAATGAATTTTTACTTCAGTAGATAAGCTTTAGCATTTAAAATATTTTGAACCAAATTAATTTATACTTGGACTAGTTATTGTTTTAACTTTCTTTAAGTATAACACATCAAGTTGACATACCCAAATCGATCTCAACTGTAGTGTTTATTTCAACAAATTTTTCCCAAATAATTTTTTTAACATCATTAAAGTCTTTTATTTTTTGGACAAGCACGTGTCCCATTTATTTATGAGGATTAACGGAAGTATCAACGTAAGCAAATGAAGTTGGTAGTTCATCACAAGAATTTGCTAATGATTCCATCCTGTTATTTATTTGTTTATAAACTTATTTAATCATAAATCTCCAAATTTTCTTACTTTAAGTCATTAAGTGGGTAGTTCATCACAAGACTGTGCTAGTATATCTATCTGGAGTTATAAGAGTATTGTTTAATATACACACAAATAGAGCAACTTTAAACTACCAACTAACTTAACAGTATATTAAAACATCAGTTTTAAACTTCAAGTAGGAGTTTCTCATACTAAAACAACTAATTTTATTTAGTTTAGATGTTAAAAGTATTACATAGAAGCTTAAGCTTTATACATAATTAGCAATCTATAAACTAAGTAATACAAATGGGAATTTCATACAAACTCACTTAATATCAAAGTAGAAAGGAAATTCCTTTTCTATCAGTTGATAGCAATCTTCTCGGAATTGAGGTCGTAGTTTATGAACAGGTATGAGCTCAAATTTTCTCGAATTTTTCACTTGCATTATTTTTGTTTTTTCACCTAATTCGCTCATTTTTTGTTAGTTATTACAATTTTCTATTAAATGTACAAGTAAATCATTATTAAATTATTCAAACATAAGGGACTTTTTTAATATTTTAGAAAAAAACAGAACACAAAGTTTAAATAACTCATACATATTTAGAGCTATTTTTATCAGTAGAATAAAAGCTAACAATTACTTAAATTATTAAAATGTAACAACTACAAAATAACAATTGAAACTTATTAAATTTACTTACATATAACTAACTCCAGTATAACAGTAAAACTACAAATCAATAAAATAGAATTAAATGCCTAAAGAATTATCACGTATTAGCAAAAGAAAAAACAGTGTAGTCTAAATAAAATTGCTTAAATTGAATTGGGAACAAAAAAAAAAAAACATATTACTATTTCAGCTGCTAAATAAAAATGACAGATTTATTTGCTGTCTTGGTATATTTACATTAAACTTTTTAAAGCATATCATTTAATATTATTATAATAGAATACTCTTGAAAATATAATATTTATACCATAAAATCATACATTCATTACTTTTTTTAATCAGCAGTTATATAGTTACTACCTTTTTTCATCTAAGAGTTACTCTCTTAGTGAATTTCTTCTTTGTGCTTAAGTAAATGTAAAGTAAAATATTACTTAGGTAGCACTGCTAACATAAATATTTTGTCTAATTATTTTCCATTAAAAAACATTTTACCACTAAACTTTTATAATTTTCTTTGAAGCGTTTTAACTTCTGTAACGTTTTTAATACAAAAGTTTCTTGCCTAAATTTAATAGTAAGTTAAGTTATATAAATTTTTAATATTTAAAAAGTAATAAAAATATATTTAAACCTTACTTTAAATGTGTTAGTAAAAAACCTAAGTTTTGTATGATTTTGTTTTCTTTATCATTTTTTTTATCTTACAAAAATTTAAAGTTTGTCAATTTTTAATTAAGATTATAAGTTATAAGCTCTAAGTTTAATTTTAGTTATAAACTATTATAAGAGCTAATCCCTAACTAGAGTAAAATGATTTAACATAATTAAAAGGTTTTTGTTTTTAAAAGAGTATTAAGATTTTAACAGAAATGAAGAAAAAGTATTTTTTAAATTATTAGTTTACATAAAACTCCTACAAAAAAATTGTAACTATCAGAAATAACAATAACTTGAATGGTTTCACCAAAGTTAATTTCCTTATTATTCAGAATTATAATTTTTCCAGGGATGCAGTTCAGTCCAGCCTAAGTACATTGTACGTAATAGCTTAAAGTACATAAGTAATATTCTAAACCAAAAAATAGTACTTTAGTATTAAAAATATTAGTTTAAAACACTAATAATAACTATAAAACATCCATATATAAAAAAAACACTAAAATTAACACTTGAAAACTGATTGTAGATAAATACTTTATTTTTTTGTTGAAAAAAAAAGCCAAGTAAAAAGTTTATTTGAAACCAAAATTTTTAAAGCCATAAAAGATTTTTTTACAGGACAACATTTTTAAAGAAATGGAGGGCATTAAAAAAAAGTAAAAATGTTCTAAAATGCTTTTTTAGGTAAATGTTAAAAACATATTTTTTTTGTGGTTTTAATATTAGAGAGAAAGTTAATATAAATTTATAAACTAAAAATTTCTTTCAAAACTTTTTACTATCATGCATCATTTCAGCAGCATGAATAAGATACGCATTTTTGCAATATTAAATAAAATCAAGGCAAATAAAATAAATATGTTTACAAATTAAAAATTATAAAAAGTATGTCTTGTAATTAAAAAAAAAATCATAGAATTTATTTTTCCAGCGTTATAGAAGGTTTAAACTAGTTATTTCAAAAAACGTACATCGATTGTACTAAAATGCTTCGACCACAACTTTAAAAAAACTACATTTCGAAAAAAAAATAGTAAACTTTTTAGAAAAATTTATTGATTTATGAACTAATAATATTATTGTACACAGTGCAGTTTTTTCATTGATAACAAAACAATAACTATTTCTGAGAAATTACTAAACATTTTTTCTGTTTTAACTTAAAATGTCATACTCGATTGATTGTAAAAGAGTTTTATATTAAAGTGTTTACAGATTATGATGTGTGTACAGATGATCTATAAGATTTTGGGGTGCACGACTATTCAAATTCGGACAACTCAAATTCCGACAATTTAAATTCTTATAAAAAAAATTAAAGGGCCATAACTAAAAAAGTAATGCATATTTGTCAAAAATAAAAAATACATATGTAGGTCCTATTAATATCTACAAGCCATTTTTTTTGCTTTTGCAAAACATTAAATATTTTTTTAGATATGGCTTAAATAAAGAAAAAAATATAGTTATCTTAAGTAATTTTGAAATATCTTAAAAAATATTTAAGATTTCGCAAAAAGGAAAAAGTTGCTTGTAGGTTTTAATAAGATCTACATATGTTTTTTATATTTAAAAAAATTTATAACACTTTTTGAGATATAGTCTTTTAAATGTTTTTTCAAGAGTTTGAATTGTCGGAATTTGAGTTGTCCGAATTTGAATTGTCATGTAACCAAGATTTTGAACTAATTAAAAAAAAATTATACCCAATCTACATGAAATAGTTTAGTCAACTATTTGAAAAAGTTAGTTAGCTTAAAAATGATTGCTTAATTTATCATTTATCATTTAGGGTGATATTTTTATCACCCTAAATAGCCTAACTCAGGCAAGAATGAAATTTTTACAAAACTCAGGATAACTCAGGCAAGTTTTTTTTTTTATTTCCTGTTACTTTTAATACTTCTCGAAAATCTGAATCTAATTTATTATAAATTTTAACTGATATTTAGTTGTATCTGTTAAATATTTTATCAAAAGCTAGATTTCTATTAATTGAGAGGTTTTCTGAAATTTTTTTTTAAAATAAATCTATTATTTAAAATAGATTAAGAAAAACTTAAGCTGATTTAGGACAGTTTAAAATAATTAAAAAACAGTTTGTTATCACTCATTATATTGTTTTGTTTTAGTTAAACAGTGGCAACCTTGACTCTTTCTTTTTAAAATTAATGCAGTCACACATTAAATTTAATAGTTAAAAAGTACAAGACTTCAAATATAACTGATATTAGAATAATTATTTAAGAATATGAAATTTGTAGATAACAATAAAATTTAATATTAAATGCTTAATTAATGGTAAAGGAATCTGCTTTTACAAAACAACACACGAGTTTTTATTTTATAAAACACATTATGAAGTATCATATAGCAGAACATGTTATCTGCTTTCACTAAAACCTTATTTTTAACATGCTGATTGCTGGAGTAATACAAACATTATTTAGTAAATTTTTGTACAAGGCACTTGTAATAAACTAATGAATTTTTTTTTAACGCATAAGTCTTTATAAAAAGTATATTAGATAAAGTTAAAGTATAATTTACTTATCAAAAGTTTAAAAAATATATAATTATTTTCTTAATCCTGATAATTTTAATACTATTTGCATTGGTAATATAAAAAAGGGTAGTAATTCAAAACAAAAAATTTTTACACACATACTTATTTGCTTTAAAACATCATATAATAGTCACCCTTTTCACCTTAATAAGTGAAAAACTAACTGTTTCAAGGTTTTCCTTTAGTTTTTGCTAAAAACAATAAGCATTTTTTATTTTTTGTATGGTGTTTCCCACGATTTTAGGATATGAAATGTACACTTGATTTATTAGTAGAACTCATTAAAATTAAACCCTAGCTTTTTAAAATACTTACAAATATTAGATTTTACTTTTAAGTTTAATAAATCAGACAACAAAATTAGAGTAATGTATCTTTTATAAAAATGATCAACAGAAAATTGTTGTAACACTATTTCAAAAATATAAGTTACTTGGAATAATTACTTGGAATCAAAACAATTTAATAATAAATTAAGCCCAAAAGTAAAATACTTTTTAACTTTAAACAATGTGTACTATAAATTATTCAAAAAACACCTAAACATTTAAGTATTAATTGATGAATGAAAACTCATGATATTTAAATACAATAAACAAATAATATGCAGTTCTAAAAAAGTTCTAAAGATGACTTTTCGAAATATCACAATACAAGCTTTAGGTCTTATAAGCAAGAATAATAATTATAAGATTATCTGATATACTTGCGTTCTGGTTGAATAACTTGTGACACTCAACATTTAACACTAAAAAAAGGAAGAGTAATGGAAGGATGCATTTTCCATTACAAGTTAATTATCCTAATTATTTAAATTCTACTTCAAGAAATTCAGTCCAGGCTTGACATATTAGCAAAGAGATTACTAGTAATATTCTTTTCTAAAAAAAGTATTTCAGTATAAAAGCTTTATTAAAAGACTATGAATTACTATAAAGTTCTGCATATAAAATAACAAATTTTCTATATAAAAAAATTCTAAAATCTTATTTTATTCCAATTTTCAAATTTTAATGAATGATAAAAAATAGAGTACAAAAAAAAGGCTTTACAAACTTATAGTTATAAGGTATCCATTCAACAGCACGAATAAGTTACTTGTATTTCATACAATATTAAATAAAATCAATTTAAGTATTGTACATTTATTGACAAATTATTAATTACAAAAATATTGCTTTGTAAATGAATTAGAGAATTTCATTATTAGCATATGATGAGGTCTGAATTTAGAATTTATTGTTTTAATATTTGTTTTCCAATTGTACAAGAATGCTTTGACCGAATTTTTAAAATAGTATACTTTAAAAATTAAATAATAAGCTACTAAATAGAAACTAATATGTAGAAATGTTACTGTACACTGTGCAGTTTTTACAAAAATAACATCGAAATAACTGTTTCTGAGATATAAAGAAAAAGCTTTTTTGTTATAATTTAAATTAGATCGCTTGATTGATTTTGAAATACTTTAATAGTATAAAATTAACAACTATTACATGTGTAATTAAAACTTTCAAGATTTGAGCTCGTTTTTAGATATTCTAAACCCATTTAGCAGGTAATAGTTTACTCAAACATAAAGAAAATTAAGTAGCTTAAATGTTGATTGCTTAAATATTATATTGTTTTTGTAGGTTGGTTTGAATTAGTATGACAACTTCATATACTTGCAGTTTTAAACCAATACGCTTGAGAAAGTTTTTGGTAAAAACCTTTAAAATTAAGGTATAGTTCAAGCTAATACTACATCAGGGTTTCCTAAAGTTAGCTATCTATAGAATGTAAAGGAGCCTAAATGGGGTTGTGAGGAGTATAGAAACCACATAAGAATAAAATTTCAAAATTTATGCCTAAGATAATTAAAGAGAACTTTTAAAACGATGTAAGCAAAAAACTTTATTTCACAGTATCTAGGTTGAAACTAACTTATTTAACTACAAAAAAAAGCAAAATTATGAGAAAAAAATATTTCAATTATTGTATAAAGCTTAGACTATTCTTTAGGAATGAGTCTCACTTTTGCTAGAGTTTTTCTAAAAAACTTCAAACGATCCTCAGTCAGCCAATTTTTTTCACAAATTTAGGTATGAATAATCTGAAGTCAAACTTTCTTTACTAATTTACTATTGTATAAATGAGCTGAATATAAAGTTATTAACTGTACTACTGCAACTAAACCTCATTTCTTTCCATTTTTAATATCTATTAGATGTAAACTTTCTCTAGGTATAAAGTCTAAAGTCATCTTTTTTTAAACAAAAATACACTTAAGGTCACTTGCTTTAAATTAAATATACTCTACTAATGGTGGCCTTTTGTTTCTAAAAAAAGGTAATTTTTAAAGAAATTATTCAAAAAATACTTCCTGTTAAAGAAATAATAGTTTTTATATCAAAAAAAAAACTTCTTACTATGACTTGTTGTTTTAAGTAATAATTTTTGAAAGTATAACAGTTCTAAGTTTATTTTTTAAGGAAAAAAATTTAAATTTGTCTGATAGTGAATTTCCTAATACACTATCATAAAACTTGATTTAATGAAAAAAATTAATTTCATATACTTTATGTGCCGTTTTTAAACTGAGATGTTGATGAACGTGAAAAAAATATAAACTGCCCACTAAAAACTAAACTTTTTTAATATGACAATTCCGTTGAAAGTTTTTATATGTCTTTTTCCCATGCTTAAAAAGCATCAAAAAAAACATTTATTTAAATGACATTTTTGTTTGTTTAAGTACTTGGAACTTATTCTTAAACTAAAATTTAAGTTCAAAATTATAAACATGAGTAGTAAAATTACAGTTAAGTTATTCGATAAATTTTATAGTAACAAAGGATGTGCAATTATCTTCAAACCAGTCAATATTATTATAACTGTTTATAAGTTTTTGTAATTTCTAAGTCTGGTTTATCAAAATATAAGCACATTACGATAGCAAACAAACTAAGAATGTTTAAAAACACAAAAAGGATTTTAAAACCTCAGAAATACTCAGGACAGCTTTTATTTTTCATTCAGAAAATTTTCTGTTTATAAGTAGCAGATTTGACTTTGGTAGTCTTATAAAAACTTAAAAGGCCAACTCATGATAAGTTTCATTTAAATAACTGTTTTAAATTGTAATTGTCTTTAAAATACTAATACATTAAAGTGGCATAGTTTTTATACATTTAAAATATATAAACTGAAGTTGTAAAGACTAAATATTAACACATTATATTAAAACATAATGTTGAAAGTTATGTCGGTACCTGCTTAATTTAATCTGAAATTGAATTTGCTTTTGTATAATAATTTTTAGATACTTTGCTAACACTTACTCTTTTTTTATATTTTAACCTTAAACTGGTCTTTAAAACATCAGACAAGTTAATTAATTTTTTATATTGTTTTTGAAAGTGGAAGTGTTTTGTGCCAAAAATATTGAAAAGCAAAAGCTCTAAAAATTCAAATAGCTTATCAGGTAGTTATTGTATTTCATGTTTTCAATTAAATTTACGCTTTATATAGGTTTCCGATGAGATTAATAAATTTTTTCAAATATTCTAGATTTTAATTTTAATTTAATCTGTATTAATTTTTTGTCTGATTAGATTTAAGTTAAAATAAAACTAATATTTTAGGTATTTTAAAATATAATTACAAGTAAAAGACTTTAAAGTTCATAACAGATGAAATTTTACCTTTAACAAACATATAACAGTGTTTTGAAATATGTACTATTTATGTAGTAATAGTATAATACTTTGTTGTATAAAAAACTTTATTGTTACTTTTTTTTTATTAAACTTTATAACCAAAATAAACTAAGAACAGTTTAGTTATATAGCAACAATTTATCATAAAATTTGAATTTGTTTTATAAAGATAAAGTTGATATACACCATGCTAAAAAACAAAATGCAAATATAAATTTTTAATAAAGTCTTAAAATAATTATGTTATCAACAGTTAAGTAGTTACAAACTTGAAACAGAGCAAAAGAAAAGCAAAAAAATTTCAAATGGGAGCGGAGGTAAAGTTGTAAGAAAGCTGGATTTCAACGAAAAACAATAATCTAAAACAACGTTTACAATAAAAAGCAACACAACTTTAAAAACTATTCTTTCAGTTTAGAAATAACTTTATATTTAATCTTTTAACTTCTATATATGTAGTAAATATCGAAGGGAATATATCAGAAATATATAAAAAACCAAAGATTAACATTTAGCAGTTTAGAATTTTTAATTTTTAAAACAATGTTATACTCTGTAATTGTTTATCTTAGTTTGGGCTTTTTGCTTTAAGTATTTAGTGTTTTGAAAGAGTAAATTCAGTTTGGGATATTTCAAAACAATACAATTTAAAATATATCGTTTTTAATAAACTTTAACATTCTATAGTGAAAAGGGTATAAAAGACTATTTGCTTGGGTTTAAAAATTTTAACATTTTATTCAAATCATTTATATTTTCAAAAAGTCTTTACTAAATTTTATACCTTGGTTTACATATATAAGTTTCTTTCAACAAAAAAAGATAAATTAGCTTTAAGCATTTTCAATTTTCAACTTGATTCAATATAAAATTATACTATAAATCCGATTTGTTGTTTATTTTATTTATTTAGTTTAGATTAGAGCTAGCCAACGTTATTTTTATTAAGCTGAAAAATTTAGTCCTTGGCAAGCCGAAATCACCTGTAATTTCTTTTTTTTTTGTTGCTCTTCATGTTAAATCCCAGAGTACCTAGTGAAAATTTCAAAACATTGTTTAGCAAACAAGATTTACTTTCTCGTCGGCCGCAGTTTTTTTTTCACCGTCCACAGTTTTTTTTGAATTACACTTACATTGGCAAACTGGTCATTTTCACTTCGCAGGATGTACATTTCCTACCCTAGTTTAGGACCTTTACATATAGTCAGTATAATGTGGAATTTACTTTTAACTTTTGCGTTTGGATACTGCTTTTCGATGACCATAGAGCAGATATAAAATGCAAAAGTTCTAAAAGTAATCAGTTTTAAATACTAAATGAACAACCGTTTGTTGTAATTTAAAATGCCATGGTCGATCAATGGTGTCGCGTTTCATTGAAACCTTGTAACTATGTTTTAATTTTGTTATAGTTGTTATTGTTTGAAGAACAAGAGTTGATATAAAATAATGTTTAGGTCTGGCGGTAATAAAATTACATGTCTCTTGTGCTCCATTAGTTTAAATTAATTTTATAACGATTTTAGTGTAAAGAGAAGGATTTATAACATATAAACTTTGATAAACTTAAACTGTTTGGAAGTATATGAACTCTTTCATAGATAGTTTAAATTTAAATGCTTACTATTCAAGCTCTTGTTGAAGTTGAAATAAAAAGTATGCATTTACAAGCCCAAAATGTATCATATAGCATTGACAATTGAAATCATTTTCCAAAGAAATTAGAAAGTTCGTATTTCTTAATAAATTAGCTGGATTTTTTTTTGAATTTTATACATTATAAATAATGAATACGAAAAACAACAACATCATCCGAAATAATATGCGACCGAGCTCGTCCTTATTAGGGCTCATCAGGCAGGCACAGCTGCTAGAAAATTCTTTTGCAAACTTACAAAGTGGGCTTAAGTACAAAACACTGAAGCAAAAGTGAGTAGGGTTGAAAAAATTGACACAGCCAAATCATTCATAGCTCAACGTATAAGACATTGTCAGCATATTGTGAGATTATTGTCTCAGCGCGTTTGATCATTTTTAACTAGTATATATTTCGGCTACTATCAACTAGTTGAGGTGTTTCGCGCCATCAATAATAAGCAATGAACTTCACACGACCAACAACAACAGAATCCAAGATAACCTACGACCGATTTCGTTTTATTAGGACTCATCAGGCAAGTATAGTCGCGTTTTACATCTTATACAGAAATAATTAAGCTCAGAGACTATCATTAATAGCCCTGATTTTGACCAAGACTCTACTGAGTAAAAATGGTATCCTGTAAATAAAGAAATGAACTACATTTTGCCTTATGTGTTTTGTTAAATTTCTTCATATAAGAAGTTGCTTTGTATGCGAACTCAATGTGCATTTTATTATTTATTATAGTTAACTTTATTATGATAACATTGTTTTTTTCTTTCTAAAGCTTCATAAAAATACACTACATTAAAAATTGAATATTCATATTGGTCTACCTGATTCAGGATCCGGCAAAATACTGCCTTTATTTGATTGTTGTTTAACATATTTTTAGATTCCGGTTGCATCCTAATGAAATTGAATCGGTGGATCACTAAAACAAATTAACTTGTCAGGCGCCTTCATTTATTATCATATTGCTTATCAATTAGAAATAAGAAGCTACAGCAGTGGTCTTTACGGGATGCTTGAAGTATTCTTAAGCATTTTCGAGGGGAGTAAATTGTCTTACAATATCTGTAACATCCTACACTTTAAAGTAGGGTGAAATATTGACAAATACTTAGGATCCGAATCTAGCCGGATCAAAATGTTTATGAATCTGGTAGATAACTAATTACTTTATTTCAAAATAATAGATTTTTGGCATTTTTTTTAGTATTGCAATATTATTGTTATTTTCTCTGTTTCGAGACAGATTTCTTATATTTAAACTTAAGCCACGCTAGAAACAACCTATAAATGTTTTTATTTTTGACGCAGTAACAGCCATGCATTATTCCATTCAAATATCATTTGCATTTATTTCAGTTATGATATTTCTTTATAAAAGGTGATGTATTTCCTATCGATACTAGCGACTATTTTTCATTTAAACTTTTAAGTCGAAGTACTTGATTTTGTGTTATTTCTTAGCAGTTTGTTGTATTTTGTTGTTCTTTTAATCATTGTTAATACACTTGGTTTATAGACTCGAATTCATTATAAAAGTATTTTAAGCATTCTAACAATCTTACTACTTCAAAAAATAGTTAAAGTAAAAGTATCTAACTGCTTATAACTCTATCTGAATACACATCAGCTTTGGTTCAATCAACACTTCTGACCTATTAGATTTATAGTATAAGCTTAATATACATTTGATAAATCAACTTTATCAATTAGCAAGTCATTCTAAACTTAAGCATGAGTAACTGTCTAACTATATTGTTATAAAAGCGCGTTAAGACAGTAATTGCCAGGCCAATACACATTTAAGTAACAATATTTGACGGATCAGTTCAGTATACCATAAAATATAACTAAAAGATGAACGAAAAACACAAACTTATTTAATGTCCTATATTTTTATTGAAGTTAAGGCTTATCAGCAAAAATAAGTTAGTTCTCATTAAATATGATATTAAGAGCTCGTTTTTGTCAATTCAAAAATCACTACTCGATAATTTTTATGAGAAATTTTTGTTTTAAGTTTTTTGAAGAAGAAAACAGTTCAAGTTTTGACGTTAAGTTTTAATCCTTAAATTAAATTAAAAAGAAGTTATGCTAATGTTATACTATTTATTTGCAGACAAAAATGTAAACAAACTATAAAATAAAATTAAAGACTAAAATAAAAGCATGAATTTTCCATTTCAAATTCAGTCATTGTTCTAGCTTGCTCCAGCAAATTGAATGTTGGTTGCGCATGTCTTCTACGACGAGCTTCTTCTCTCAACCGTTGATTTTCTGCTGGTATTCTTAGTGGTGTTGTACTATGAGAAGTATAAATATAAACAGTTAATTATTTGTTTTCATTAGCTTATATGGAAATCACGTCGAGTTATGATGAATAATCAGTAACTTTCAAAGATTATATTAAATCTTTTTTTAACTTAATTTAAATTAAGCTAAGTTTATATGGAACAGCTTTAAGGGACCTAAATAGCTGTATTTCATTAAGGATAATAAAATAAGAAAACCTTGCTTTTAAAAAGCAGACTATTTTCGCCTTAAAAATAAAATTATACTTTTTATTTCAGTCAAGTTCACTGTTTTATGTACTAGTCTACTAATTAGTTTGACAAAAGATAGTGTTAAAACAATCAGAAAAATTATACAAAGTTCTACAACAAATTATTTTTTATTTTAACTCACTTTGAAAGGTGATCATTAGATTGTACATTGGCAACATTTCCCTCCAAGCTCTCCTTGACGATTTGCTCCTTGTTTTTAATAGTTTTTTGTTCCTTGTTCCAATCTCCGAAGGTTTCCTTTTGACTTTTTAAAATCTCATCAAAGATTGAGGTCGTTTGTTCTGAAATACATTAGGGTTACGTTTTTGCTGAGTTTATTTATTTTTTATAGACGTAATGTACTTATAATAAAATTATTAATTTATCATTCATTTTTGGATTAAGGTGTGCTATCTACTTTGTTAAAAATGGAATTGACTATGTTAAGTTATTTGAATAATTAAAACATACGTTTAAAGTTTTTTCTATTGATTTTGCTCGCTTTTACTTCTTTGATACCTTTCACATGTTTATCGCACACCTGTTTAGAAATTTTACGGATTTAAAATGTAAAAATATATTTTGGTATACTAAATGTTTTATATGGTTGTTTACTACAAACCTATGAAGTAACATAATAATTAAGTTGCTTAATTTCTAAAAGTAAAAATAGCAATTTTTCAAACTCTGTTTTTATTAAGGTTTTTTTATGAAATAATGGTATGTTAACAAAAACATAAATTATTATTATTTAAGCAATCTAATTTTTTTTGGTTATAAAAAACGATGATTTTTTTATTTGTTTAACATGATATTAGAATAAAAATTTTGAAATTGACAATAAATACTTTATTTTAAAGTCTTTAAAAACTGTATTCTAAAGTTGTAGCAATGCACAGAATAACTTTACTGTATTAAATACTGTATAGTTTTTTAGTATTTCAGGCTATATATATATATATATATATATATATATATATATATATATTAACTGTATTCTTTCTTTTAATGCTTTAAGTATCTGTTAAAATCATTCGCATCCATTTTTTAAATCTAAACCAAACTTACAACAGTAACTTTATCTACCTTTTTATTCTCTACATCGTTGCGGGGTAACTCTTTTAAATGTGTTTCCTCATTTGCTTCATTTCCATTAGTCAATTTTTTTTGGTAAAACAGCAAGTGTAAATCCCAAAGTGGTTTTTTCATTGCTAGTAGGCACTTTTGGAAGATTAGACGTTCTGTTTTGTTATAATTAATAAGAAATATAAAAAAAGCTTGTCACTTAGAACATAGCTAAGTTAGTAGATACATTCGAATTGTGTCTAATTAGTATCTTTAGTAAAACGAAGCTGCTTATTTTTTGTTAAGTATGTGACAACTTTGAAAGCTAGCATTATAAATAATCAGTAACTTTTTTTGAATTATCCTAAACATTTTTTAAAATTGAATCGAAATGATCTAAATTGCCATAGAACAGCTCAAAATGGACCAAAATAGCTTTATTTCGAAAGAAAGGGTGAAAAAAAACCTTGCTTTTAATAGGAAGATAATTTCTCTTATCAAAAATATAATTCTACTCTATCAAACTCTATCAACTGTAAAGAGCTAGTTTATTTAACAACTTGATAAATTAGTAAATAAATAAAAATGTCCTAAAGTAGTTTTAAAGTTATACAGAGTTTCCAAAAATATTATTTATACAAGCTTAAACTCACTTTTGAAGTCGATTATAGTTTGCACATTTCTATCCGTGTCCACTTTATTTTTTATGTTATGCGGTTTGTGCTGTAAGTGATGAGGACTTACTCTCTTATTTCCACTTAATGTACTCCTTTTTTTTTATTGAAGCATTCTCGTTTGGATTTTTTCTGATGATCGTTTTGTCTGAAGTTCTGTTTTGTAATAAATCATCAAAAAAATTATAAAAAAACATTTCACTTAGAACATAGCTAAGTTAGAAGATACACGTAAATAATGTCTAATGAGTAACTTCATTAAAACTAAGGTGATTATTTTTTTAAATTGTGGTAACTTAAAGTTGTGTTCAATTAACATTAAATTAAAAGATTAATATTACATATTTTTGTGAGTTTAACAAAGTTGGTTGTAAATGAGTTACGTTTGCATGTCTATGCACCTAGTAAAAGCCTTAAAGTTTTCGAACTGTTAAAATAGGTCTTTTTTCTTTAATAAATTTATGATTATTTTAGTCAAAAGATATGTTTTTTGTATTTGCTAATTTTTGTATTTTCTTATATTATTTTAAATCATAAGTATTTTAATAAATTAACTTATACATAATTTTGAAATATGACTTTTGATTTTATTAACATTTGTTTACATCATTGTACATCCGTTGTTAATGAAATATAATTTTTTTAGTTTTACATAAATAATATGTCTTACTACATTTAAAATAGATTTACTACTAAATCAGTAATAAGTCAATTGATTGCTAATACTTACACTTATTACAAATTAGTTAATGAATTAAATGAAAAAATCTAATATTTATAATTTATCAAAAACTTATACACAAAGTTATTAAAAAACAAATAAGGTCCAATAAATAAACTAGCTTGTTAGAATATTTAAATCATTAAAGGATCATATATACTCATCTTAAACCATTAAAAACCATATTAACTAGAATTAAATCATATACGAAAACAAACTATATAAAACATAGTAACTTTACATACAAATATTAAAAAAGTGTAAACCTACTAAACATACAGACGATTTTATACTCGTCGACTTATAAACATAGCTTTTAAACCTTAACAAAAAAGTTAGATTTATAGTTGAAGGTTATAAATAAAGTAAAATAATTAAATAGTTTATTCAAAATCTTTACCTTTTTGAACTGTGCGATATACTTTTTGATCTCTTGTAGTTCTTCTTAACTTTTTCAATTTCTCTACGGTTCTTGTTGTACAAAGTTTTTCTTGCTAGCTTTTGAGCTGAAGAGTCTAAAATATAAAACAGTATGTTTGAATAATTTTACTGACTTTTCTTGTTGACTTACAACTAAATTTAAATTCTGATATTTGTTCCTCTTAACAATAAATTGTTAATCTTTTAAATTATTGATAACAGAAACAAAACTTACAGTTTGCAGATTTTTTGTTGACGACGTTATGATACTTTTTAGTTTCTTTTTTGATTGGTCTGGTTGTTTTGATTTGAGAATGAAGAGTTTGACTACTGGAAGCCTTTAAATCTACTTCACGACTCTGTTTTTTTTTTGTGGTTTAATTTTGCTTTCGAATTAACTAAGTCATTTTGTGCCAAAGTTTTTTGATTAATCTATACAAACTTTTAATAAAAAGCAATAAACATACTATTTTTTTATATAACTTAGATAAAGTATTTATATAACATTCTATATTTTTGATTGTATTCAACCTAGAACAAAAGATGAAAAATACACTTGTTGAATGTTTGATTTTACAAACAAAAACATTTTATATTCATCAATATAGCTTTTGATAAAAAACTTACCTTGCCAACGTCTAAAACATTTTTGTTTTTCTTTCTGATTTACAATGGCGGTACTTTCTGTTGACCTTTGTCACAATTACTTTCATCAGATTCGATATCTTCTTCAAATAAACTTTTTGTAGCAGCGATAGACCTTTTTGGTTGTATTCTAAAGTTGCTATAACAATTTTTCAGGATTAAAAGTTTAAAATAAATAAAATATTAAAACTTTATAGAAATAAAATTTTAACATATTATAGACGTAAAAATGTTTAACTGTAAAAATAAACACAAATTATATTTATCAAATAAAAGGCTTTAGTCTATAAGTTTTACATTTGTTCGAACATAAACGTTAATTTTTAGAAGTAGTTTGCATAACTAGATTTAAAACTTTAAAGAACTCGTAGTTTATATTTTACTATATAGCAAAATTTATTTAAAGTATGTAATATAAAAAAAACTAACCTTGTTTTATTTTTTGTTTTCGGTAAAAATTCTTCATCTGACGAATCAAGTTTTGCAATTGATGTTTTTTGGTTTGTCTTAAGAAATTTAAAAGTTACAAAAAAAGTTTTGATGTTTTTAAAATATAGTATAATTATGCTTTCCTTACTTAAAACATGTTAAGTTTGCATTTTTTTGTAGTAAGGTTTTTATTATTTAGGCAAAGTATTCCAAAAATAAGTTGAAGCATAACTATTTATTATTTAATTTCACAAAAAATTATTTTATAACATATAAAATAAAATAACACATTATTTATCGTTCCTTTTAAATTTTATTATCGGCAATAAACATATAATATTAACTATAGAAATAAGATTATAAATCCTCACTTTTGTGGAGCTGCTTTTACTTCTATTCTCTTCTTTTGTTACCAGCTTACTAAATTGTCTCGTTAAATTTTCTTGAAGTTCAAGAGCCATATCGGCTATTTTGTGTCCGGGCTGTTTTTTAATATTAGGTGTGAAATTTTTTTCTTAATTATTTAATATAGAAAACATTAAATTTAATTGTAGAACGTATGTTTCAACATCAAAAAATCAAGTAATATGTATTAAGTCTGTAGAAAGCAAGAAGCAACACTTAATCATTATTATATTATTATACATTTGTTTTATTAATGAGCTATAGTATTCCCTTTGAATGAAAAAAAAAAAAAACTTTAAACTTACAGAAATGTACTCGTAAGAGTTTTTGAACATCAATTCAAAATCTGCTAAACATTCGTCAGCATTTTTGTACATGTTGTTGTCCAGTTTTTTTTTTGATATCTCCGATGCACATTGGCTTTTTGATGACTTTAAAGTAGTCCTGTAAAATATTTATTTCTATATTAGTTATTATTTTATAGTGTAATTTCCAGTTATTAATACCTATCTTGAACTATTTGTAAATGTTAAAATAATAGATACTTACAAACTTTAAAAAGAACACTTACAAAAAGTAAAAGCCAAAACTATAACTAAAAAGTCGATAAAACTTATGACTATTTTCAAAGTATATTATTTTAAACATGTACACTGTAATGGTTATTATTTGTTCATTTTTGTTTTGTTATCTTGATATAACATCATCAATTATTAATAAGCTTTATAAAGTTTCAATTGAAAATTATTTTGTTATCACAACTTGTTTAAAATCAACTAAGATAAATAGTGCAAGTTAAATCTGTAAACAATAAAACACAAACAGGTGCTCTAAGCTGATTTTTAGTAATATAATGCCAGTTTCAAAATGGTTTTAGCGAGTCAAACTAAAAAATTCATCAAATTATCATAAAGTCCATCATTAAAACCTTACATGCAATGATTCTTATTATTGTGTAGGCACTTATTTAGATTAGTTTAACAAAATAGTTGCTTTTTTAGAGAACTACAATATACTTAAAATTAACAAAAAACACAAATTTTATATATTGGGAGAACTTTTTATGAATATTCACAAACAATAACTAAATACTGTTTGAATACTTCACAAAAACTTACCTGTATATCTTGCACAATCGGATCAACAGGGTCATGAAGTGGCTGGCTCATTGCGTGAAGGAGCATTCTAGGCATTATTTCTTTTTTGATGGATTCAAGTTTGTAATCCATATTTAAGTTTATTATTATGCTTCTGTTATTTTTAATTTGATGTCATTTATACGTAAACTATTGAGTTTAGTTAGCAAAAAAGAAATTAAATAAGACTTACTCCTAGTATTTTATATCCACAATGAATACATATTTGTAAGAAATGTCTGAGCTAATACACACCTACTGTGCTCTTATTAGTCCTTACCAAGTATTATTGTTGTGTAAACATAAGAAGTGTTTTTAGAAAAATAAAACTAAAATATTAATAAAACACAGTTAAGGTATTATGTTGCTTGTGATGTACTCAAGTTTGTAAGATAGGTTTAAGTTTTTTATAAGTTATCTAGGAGTTGCTACCTAAGTGCATTTCTCCTTTCAGATTATACAAATGTCTAGCTAACAAATTCTTAGGAGGCACTCCTAACATAATCTTTTTATCTATTATTTTTCTAATAAAAATTAATTCTAAGTTTATTATAAATGTATTAATAAAAAATATAAGTTTTATATATATTTCTAGTTTATTTATTTCGTTTTTTATACAAAATTTTTCGTTTCAAAAATAAAAAATGTTCTAAATACTAGGTTCGTACATTATTCTCATGATGTTGGAACAAAATTTATTAACTCTTAATGTTTTATTATAAATCAACACAACTTTTAACATGCAACTTCAAATCTAACTCTAAATTTATTTTGTTTATAAAACTACCGTCTTTAAAATAAAATAACTTCAAAAGCATAACATTTTGAATAGTTTTTCTCGTTTCGTGTAAGTTTAATAAAAAAACAACTAATATTTGTATGTATGTTATGTGACACAATATATTATACAAATGTTTAAAACGTAATACAGAGTATAAAAATCATCGCTAGTTTACTAAAAATTCAGTCAGACCTAAAAAAGTTGAATCAGCAAAATGTAATAAATTGTATTTCTTATCTTATTTTTTTAACTTTAATTTTTGATATGTTTCGGTTAGGTTGGATAGGGAGAAGGCTATCAATAAACTACTTATCAACAAAAGCTTTAAAAAGGCTGCTAAATCATTATTTTTTTCAACGTTTTTTCAGACTGACTTGTGAATATAATTTCAAGAAATCATTAGATAAGCAATTCATTTTTTTTACATATAACCTTTAAATTTAAAAAAATCACAAAAAATAACTGGAAAACCTGGAATTGGTTCTTAGAAGAATAAAAATTAAATGTTCTAAAGTTAAGTGGTCTTAGGTTAAGTGTCGATAAATGAATAAAACTAAATAATTAATAAAACACAATTAAGGTACTATGTTGCTCGTGATGTACTTAAGTTTGTAAGATGTGTTTAAGCTTATTATAAGTTATCTAGGAGTTGCTACTTAAATGCATTTCTCCTTTAAGGTTATAAAAATGTCTAGCTAACAAATTCTGAGGAGGCACTCCTAACATAATCTTTTTATCAATTATCTTCCTATAAAACACATTATTGCTATTTATTTTTAGTTTTTTATAAAATATTTTACTTTCTTTTCGCCTTTTTAATTAAGTTTTTTTTTTAATTTAAATTTCAAATAAAATTAAGCAAATATTAAAACAATTAAAAGTGCGAAAATGATGCTCTAATTTTTATATAAATGTGTTGATAAAAATTTTAAGTTTTTTATAATTTTTTTTTTCATATATTTCGTACTTTTTACAATTTTTTTCTTTGAAAATTAAAAATTGTACTAAATTCTAGGTTCGTACATTATTTTGATGATTTTGGAACAAAATCAATTAACTCTTAATGTTTTATTGTAAACCAACACAACTTTTACCTTGCAACTTCAAATTTAACTCTAATTTTATTTGTATTTGAAACTAATGTTCTTAAAATTAAATAATTTATTAAGTAAAATATTTCGAATTTTTTTCTCGGTTTTATATAATTTTATAAATAACCACTAATATCTCTATGTATGTTATGTGACAGTGTATATATTCAAATATGAAAAACGTAATGACAAGTATAAAAATCATCGCTATTTTACGTCAAACTCAGTTAGATCTAAAAAAGTTGAATCAGCAAAAAATAATAAATTGTATTTCTTATCTATTTTTTTAAAATTAAATTTTTTATAAGTTTAGGTTAGGTTGGTTACGAAAAAGGCTATAATTAAACTACCAATTAACAAAAGCTTTAAAAAAATTTGCTAAATCATTTTCAAAAATTAAAAAATCATCATAAAATATAACTGGAACAACCTTGAATTGGATATGTTTTATCAAAAATTTTTAATTAACATAATAAAACCTAGAAATTTTATTTAACATTCATCAAAGTTAGTGAAATTAAAAAATTGTAATTGTGGTGAAAACAATAGTAGCCTATTGATAATAATTAAGCTACTACAAACTGTAAATTCTTTAAATTGTTTTTATAGAATCAAAATGTTTAGTAGAAAAACTATTTTAAAACGGCTTTTAAGTTATGAAACTTTAGTTACGGCCTAGCACTACTTAGATTTAAATAAGATTATATTTATCAAGCTCTAAATTTAGTTAATCTATACTTTATTACAAACTAATAAAAGCTAATTCCTCGCATGAGTTCAATTTTATTATTATTATTAATATCAATTATTAATTATTTTTATAATTAGTAAACATAAATTTACAACAAAATAATTTTTAAGCATCATAAACCAGAGTAACAAAATTTTATAATGTATCATTTATTAATACAAACTATTAGGTCAACGTAAAAGTCAAAGATAAAAGTTTTTTAAATATAAGGAACATTTTAAACAGTTTTTAAACTGCTTATTGCCAACTGTCGTTATTCAAAAGAAAGAAAATTATATAATAGATTGATTAATTCAACTGAATTTTGTATCAAATTAACTTTATTATAACATATCATACCTATGTGTGAAATAACAGTTAATAATATACTTGCACGCTTTTCAAAGCTATTTAAAGATTTATGATAAGTATGTTATAAACTGTATAATTTTATGAAAAATATAATCAAATTAAGTTAAAAGATTAAGTTATAATACTTTGTTAATTTCCTTGTTAATCGCGTTAGTTAATTAAATTAACATATTTTAAGACTGTAAATTTAGTACCCTTTTCTAAATTAAAATGAATTTTAAATTTAACCTCAGTTTTTGTATTTTAACTATTATATTTAATTACTAGTTGTTAAATTTCTTTGAAAAACGTAGTAAAAATTGAAATTTTTAGTTTTAGTAAAGTGAATTTTTATTTTTAGGTAGTTAAAATTTTCAGTTAAATCTTCATTGGCAACTCTATCATGATGTTTTTAACATAATAAAGATTACATATAAAATATCAAAATATACTTTCAAATCTGTTTTAATAACTTGATTCCGTAAAATTTAAAATGTTGTTGTTATTCTTTCTTATAAGCATGTTATGTTATGAAAATACATTTTCGTAGGTTTATTTAGAATTGTAGATAATAATCAACTAAGTTTTTGATCGTTTAATTACAACTTTATAAACAAACTTCTCGTTTTTTAGTAACAATTTTGAATAGAGTTTAGTTCTTCTTTAAAAGTAGAACCTACGAAGAATGTTTTTTTAATAATTTTACCCCGCCAGTAATTTTTAAATTATGAAATAATATCTAGTTTATACTAGTTTGAACTGATTTTAAATAGAGAGGTTAGCTAAATAGTTAAGTTTTTCTTAATTTGATTACTTAGTTACTTAATTTAATTAATAACACTTAAGTACTTAAAGACTTAGGTACTTAAATAATGAGTTTTCTTAGGAGAAATAACTGAAAGGCGTAATCATTTTAGAATTAATATTTTAAAGCTATAAACTAAAATTGTAATACTTTTTAAAAATAATGCTACCCGATTAATTCTATCTAAATAATAATTTTGCATACATATGAGCAATTTTTTTAACATTATATTTTGATTTCTAAGTGTTAATAAATTTATTCTACAATAATAGGAAACAAAATGATTAAATAACCATACTGTTTTTCAAAGTTTATATAGTTTTTTTGTAATTTTGTTTAGTTATAACAGATAGGCTAACTCATTCTAGTTTGAAGTATTTTGAAAACTCAGAATAATTCAGTCTTGTTTCTGATGTTTAAATATATAGGATAACTTAAGCAAGCTTATCACTTGATAATTTAATCAAAAAAATAGATTTCTATTGATTTGAAAAAACTTATTTAGATACTTTTAAAGTTAATCAAATATTTTAAAAATTAATTAAAAAAAACTTAAGATGACTTAGTTTCACATCATCTTTCCAGAAGTTAGTTAGTTAAAAAGTACAAGAGTTTATTCATCACAGTTGTAAAGAAAGATGGTATTTTTCCAAATAAAGATAATTCAATATTTTATTCAGTTGTAATATAAGAAATCAAAAAGACATTTTAACAATTCAAATTCTAATATATATATATTCAATTTGCTTTAAAAAATCAT
Organism: Thalia democratica; assembly: GCF_965202585.1. Lineage (NCBI taxonomy): Eukaryota > Metazoa > Chordata > Thaliacea > Salpida > Salpidae > Thalia > Thalia democratica. The sequence goes on from NC_139166.1 coordinate 12,038,797, forward strand.
ATAATAGTTACCCATTTCATTTTAAAAAGTCTAAAACCAATTGTTTTAGTGTTTTCTCATGATTTTTTCTCAATTTTTTATTTGTTTTTTGTAAGGTGTTTCCAAAGTTTGTAGGGTATGGATTGTGGTACACTTAATTTATTGACCCTCCCCGTTTTAATTAACCCTACGTTATCAAAATACTTAGAAATACTAGATGTTATTTTAGCTACTTTACATAAATCAGAAAAGACTATTTTAGTAATTTATCTTTAATAAAATGAACCACTAAAAATTATTAAAAAAAAAAAAGTTAATTTTTTAAATAAATTAGAATAAATAAAACTTTATAATAATTTGAGTTTAAAAATAATTTACAGGTTACATTTAGAACTATAAAATATTAGATAACTTTTAAACAATTTAGTATGGCCGAATAAAAACTTATAATACTTGAATAATAAACATACAAAAAAAATAACATGCAGTTCTAAAAATTGTCTAATAGTAACTTTGAGCAGTACCTCAATACTACCTCTAGGTCTTACCAACAACTATCCCAAAATAGTTAGAACATTGTCTTAAATACTTGTGTTCTGGTTGAATAATTTTGTGACAATCAATATTACGACACTCAAAAACTTTAAAACAGGGGAAGATTAAATGATAAACGCGTGCCATTACAATTTAATTCGAATACATTTAATTTATAATTTTTTCCATGGATTCAGACGAGACTATACAAATAATGAATATTAACTTAGAGTAAATTTGTAATATTCTAGACTAAAAATAGTCCATTAGTATTTAAAACTTTATTTTAAACACTATTAAGTTCTTAAAAACTTCTTCAATAAAAAAAAACATACTTAAAAAAAAATAACAGTTTACTTGCGTTTTGTTATAACACTAAGTAAAATCTAAGGAGTCACATAATTTTGAATACAAAATATAAGATACAATAATAACACCTCGTCAAAGAAGTATAAATTTATACAATTTAATTTATCAGCGTTATAGGAGGTCTGAATTAATTAGTTTATAATTAAACGATCAATTGTTCTATAGTGCTTTGAACACATTTTACATTTTTTTTAATAAATAATAAACTGTTTTAAACTGTTTTATATGGAACTTATTAACTAACAATTTCACTGTACACTGCAACAATACAGTACAATGAACAAACAGTTTGTCTGTTTCAAATTAAAATGTCATGCTTGATTGATTGTATAATTACTTTTCAGTAATAAATTCACAACTATGGTATGTGTAATGAAAATATTTAAGATTTTTATTCAAATTTGTCTAAAACCTGTCCACAGGTAATAATTTGCTTAAACAAAACAAAAGATTTAAATAAATTAAATCCTGATTACTTACATTTATAGTGTTTGTTTAGGTTGATTTGAAATAGTAGAACAACTTCATATACTTGCAGTTCTAAACCAATACGCTTGAGAAAGTTTTTGGTGAAAACTATTAAAATTAAGGTTATGTTTAAGCTAATAATGTACCAGGCTTTCCCATAGTTAGCCGTTTCAGAAATTTTTGTGGCTATAGGCTGCAAAGGGGTAAAAAGGGGGTCGTGAGTAGTTATTCGAGAAATTCTCGGGGTAGTAGGCCGCAAAGGGGATCGTGGGTAGTAAAGGAGTCTCAACGGGACCATCATAATTCAAATCGTTCATTTGACATTCTGAAGTTTACAGTAAACCGCTAAAAAAATATTTAAATGTAATATTAAAACTTGTACTAGAAAATCAGAGTTGATGGTGAAGGGCAAAAAAATGTTTTCTGAGTATTAATCGCCAGTCTTTTAACTTTATAATTAATGTGTATATTTTTTTATTTTTACTTGAACATGTTAATACTTGAGTTAAACCGTGCCAAAGACTTTTTAAGATAAAATTTTTTAAGTATGTATTTTTTTAATTTTTATACAATTATCTATTTAAACTTTTGACCTTCTTTATAAGCTCTTTTTTGACCGAAAAGTGACCGAAAGTAAAATGACTTTTAATAAGTTCAAAAGTAAATTTAAAATAAAAATGACCTTTTAAAGTTCAAAACTTAAGCTATTTTAAATAAATGAATTATATAATTAATATAAATTTATATTAATTATAAAAATACAAAAAGTAGCTGTTCATTGTTTTATGTGGTTTTGAGATTACGGAGAATGGTAATGTTAATTTTTAAATAGAATTCACAAACTTATATTTTTTTATGAATCAGTTCAATAGCATTTATATGTTATTTGCATTTAATAATGAAATTAAACGAAATCAAGGGAGTTATCATAATTTTGAAGACAAAATATAAGATACAAATATTATACATTGTAAAAGAAGTATAAATTTATAGAATTTAATGTTTCAGCGTTATAAGAGGCCTGAAATAATAAGTTTAAAATTAAACGATCGATTGTACTAGAATGCTTTGACCACAATTTGCATATTTTTTCTAAAAATCAAATAATAAACTATTTAAAACAAATTTTTATGGAACTTATCAACTAACAATTTTACTGTACACTGCTACAATACCGTACAATGAACAAACAATTTGTCTATTTCAATAAAAAATTTCATGCTAGATCGATTGTATTATAATTTTCTAGTAAAAAATCCACAACTATTGTGTGTGTAATGAAAATATTCAGGATTTTTATTTTAAAATATTCTAACCCAGTCCACAGGTATTAATTTACTTAAAAAACAAAAAAATTTAATGAATTTAATGCTGATTACTTAAAATTTATAGTGTTTGTGTAGGTTGATTTGAACTAGTAGAACAACTTCATATACTTGCAGTTCTAAACCAATACACTTGAGAAAGTTTTTGGTGAAAACTATTAAAATTAAGGTTATGTTTAAGCTAATAATGTACCAGGCTTTACCATAGTAAGCTCTTTGAGCAGTTTTTGTAACTATAGGCTGCAAAGGGGTAAAAAGGGGGTCGTTGGTAGTAAAGAAGCCACAATGGGGCCAACAGACAATAATCTAAAGCTTGCACTTGACATTCTGAAATTTACAGTAAATTGATAAAAAAATCTTTAAGAGTATTATTAAAACTTGTATTAGAAAATCAGAGTTGATAGTAAAGGACAAAAAAAAACGTTTCCCGAGTACTTAAAGGCAGTTTTATAACTTTTGAAAAATTGTACTTTCCTACTTGCGCTGGTTTAGAAATTTAGGGGACCAAAAGCTGCAAAAAGAGATGGGGCCATAAGTCCATTAATTAAAACTTACACCAGATTTTCTTTAGTTGAAATGAAGAGCATAAAATTGAGGTCTTAGGCGTATTTGATATTTGTATTTAAGAGAGGCCATAGCTTATTTTGTTTCGTTTGCTTTTGAAAAAAAATTTATACAATAGGTTTTAAGGATAAACTAAGTTCTAAAAAAAGTGTATAATAAGGTTAAAAACCACGACTAAACTAAAAATAATTACTCAAACTTTTTATATGAAGTATCCTTAAAAATTAAGCCAACCATTTTGTAATTTTAGTTTATAGTTGTCTCTATCATTTATGTGTAACTTATAACAAGAAAACAAACAAAATAATTGTATAATAGTCATACAACTGATATGTAGAAACAACTTTAACAGAAATCGTTTAACACACTATTATAAAATTAAAATGTTTTTTTATTAAAAAAAAGCCTTTAAAACATTGCAAACTTAAATTTCACAAAGAAAAATAAATAATAAATATTCATATATAATTTTTTTTATTTTTTAACTCAGATTAATTTAATATGTGAAATAAACAGTATTTGAAATTTTGCAAAGTTTAATGATATTCAAGCCTAACTGCTAGTAAAAAACTTTTAAAATTTTGAATGTTGTGGTTTATTTCTAAAAAAATTATAAACTTTACTTATTTAGCTTTAATATCTAAGTAAATGGACATATATATATATATATTAATTTATTTTTAAATTTCAAATTTATTGAGAAAAATTATGTAAAAAGACTCTAAAATAACAAGATCACTTAAGTATTAAAACAAATTTCAACTGTATCATTTTAAATTTGTTAATAGAACTTTAAACCTAAGATTGGTTAAAATTTTTAAGTATTAAAGTATATTAATTTAATTCAATTTGATTACAATAGATTTTAAAAATATAATTCTAACTGAAATAATTAAAACACTGTGGGTAACATATTTTTCTAAAACAAAAGCAGTAATAATAAATTTAATAAAATACTTTCTGTAATCAATTTAAAATATCTGTAATTGAAGCAATTTAACCCAGTACAATTTAAATATCTAACAATTCCAACAAAGTTAATAAACATATTTTAAACAGTTTGTAATTAATCTTAGTTAAATAGTACACTGTTGTCAATTAAATATTTAGAATAAAGCAAAAAAACACAACTTAGTGTTAACTACTACATTTTTTCAAGTAAAAAATATTCTTACTATTAATTATTTATGTAAATTAACATTAAACTACAGCTTATCAGAATTTTATAAAGAAATTTTTAACTTTTTTATTGGATTTCTTTATTTTTTTAACATTTTCAATTTTCTGCAAAGAAATTTTTTCTAGAAAATAGTTTACTAATACTTTTTATTTTTGTATAAACTCAGACTGTCTTCTTTAAGTATTTTTTTAAGTAGCTTAAAATAAAAATAAACTTTCCATAGTTTTTAATTTTTTAAAGAACAACTTAAAAATCTTAAGGAAAAAGAGAATTTTATAAATAGGAAATGCTGTCTGTAACAGTTATGCTTACTTGATTATTTTTATACTAAAATTAACTATGCAAGTTCTTTTTTAGATAAAATGTTTAAAGATTTAATTTTCAAATTTTTAAACAGTACTTATCTATTTAAACTTTTAACCTTCTTTATAAGCTGTTTTTTGACCAAAAAGTGACCGAAAGTAAAATGACATTTTATAAGTTCAAAAAAAATTAAGATTTAAAATGACCTTTTAAAGTTCAAAAATTAAGTTATTTTAATAAATGTTTGAAAATTTTTTAAAACTTTTCATTTTTTAAATTATGTTCAAAAATTCCAAAAATCATTTAAATAAGCTTTTACAATTTTCTAACATAAACCATTTTTTTAAAACATCTAATTTTAACCAAGGGATGAATAACACATAACCATTAACTTTTAGTCACCTAGCACTTTGTTAAAAGTATCTCGATTCTCGACTAGTATTTGTTTTATAATCAGATATCTTTCTTATATACTATTAAAATTTAAAGTATTTCAACAAAAATTTAATTGCAAAATTTGTCTAAATTATTTGTGAGTAAGAAGTGTAGCTAGTCTAATTACTTTTATGATAGTTTTATATTTTACCGTTATGTTTATGTATAATCCTAAATAAAAACTATTTGTCATTCGGTGAGATAACTTATCTATATAAATCAAACTTAATTTTAATTAAATTATTTTTTAAACGAAATGATTTTTTGAATTAATTTTATTCTTAATTTTATGTATCATTTTGTTTAAGTGGGCTAGGTATTGATGCCTGGGTCCATCGTATTGACAATAAATTTGCAATTAAAGTAAACGAGGAAACAAAACATTTTATTACAAATTTTAGTCCTTACTATCATCTATAGATGCAATTTATAAGCTTTTAGTTTCTTCTGATAAAAGATGAAAGTAGGACTAATTTTTGTAAAAAATATTTTCTTTGCTCGATTACTCAAATTAGAATTAAAAAGAATTTCGATTAAATTAGAAGGTCAAAAAAGAGCTTATAAAGAAGGTCAAAAGTTTAAATAGATAATTGTATAAAAATTAAAAAAATACATACTTAAAAAAATTTATCTTAAAAAGTCTTTGGCACGGTTTAACTCAAGTATTAACATGTTCAAGTAAAAATAAAAAAAATATACACATTAATTATAAAGTTAAAAGACTGGCGATTAATACTCAGAAAACATTTTTTGCCCTTCACCATCAACTCTGATTTTCTAGTACAAGTTTTAATATTACATTTAAATATTTTTTTAGCGGTTTACTGTAAACTTCAGAATGTCAAATGAATACTTTGAGTTATGATGGCCCCGTTGAGACTCCTTTACTTCCCAGGATCCCCTTTGCGGCCTATAGCCACAAAAATTTCTGGAACAGCTATCTATGGGAAAGCCTGGTACATTATTAGCTTAAAAATAACCTTAATTTTAATAGTTTTCACTAAAAACTTTCTCAAGCGTATTGGTTTAGAACTGCAAGTATATGAAGTTATTCTACTATTTTAAATCAACCTACACAACAACTATAAATGTAAGTAATCAGCATTTAATTTATTTAAATATTTTGTTTTGTTTAAGCAAATTATTACCTGTGGACAGGTTTTAGACAAATTTTAATAAAAATCTTGAATAATTTCATTACACATACCATAGTTGTGAATTTATTAATGAAAAGTTATTATACAATCAATCAAGCATGGCATTTTAAATTGAAACAGACAAACTGTTTGTACATTGAACTGTATTGTTGCAGTGTACAGTAAAGTTTTTCAGTTTATAAGTTCCATATAAAACAGTTTAAAACAGTTTATTATTTATTAAAAAAAAATATGTAAAATGTGGTCAAAGCATTCTAGTACAATTAATCGTTTAATTTTAAACTAATTAATTTAGACCTCCTATAACTCTGATAAATTAAATTGTATAAATTTATACTTCTTTTATAAGGTGTTATTTTTGTTTCTTATATTTTGTATTCAAAAATTTGTGACTTCTTAGATTTTATTTAGTGTTATAACAAAACGCAAGTAAATTGTTGATTTTTTTTAATGAAGAAGTTTTTAAGAACTTAATAGTGTTTAAAATAAAGTTTTAAATACTAAAATACTATTTTTAGTCTAAAATATTACTAGTTTACTCTAAATTAATATTTATTATTCGTATAGCCTCGTCTGAATCATTTAATCTTCCCCTGTTCTAAAGTTGTTGAAAGTCGTAATATTGAATGTAACAAAATTATTCAACCGGAACACAAGTATTTAAGACATGTTATAACTATTTTGGGACTATTCTTGGTAAGACCTAGAGCTTGTATTAAGGTATTGCTAAAAGCTACTATTAGACACTTTTTAGAACTGCATGTTGTTTGTTTTTGTATGCTTGTTATTTAAGTATTAAAAGTTTTTATTTGGCCATAATAAATTGTTTAAAATTTCTTTCAATATTTTATAGTTAACATTATTTAAAGTTTTACAGTATTTTACTTTTAAACATAAACTATTATAAAGTTTTTTTTATTCTAATTTATTCAAAAAATTAACTTATATTTTGTTAACAAAACATTGAAATTCCATGGTTCTTTTTATTAAAGATAAATCACTAAAATAGTATTCTCTGATTTATATAAAGTAGCTAAACTATCATCTAGCATTTCTAAGTATTTTGATAACGTAGGGTTAATTAAAACCAGGAGGGTCAATAATGTAAGTGTACCACAATCCATACCCTACAAACTTTGGAAACACCTTACAAAAAATAAATAAAAAATTGAGAAAAAATCTTGATAAAGCACTAAAACAGTTGGTTTTAGACTTTTTAAATGAAATCGGTAATTATTATATGAATTTTAAAAGCAAATAGAATAAATATATGACAATTTGAATTGTTAAAATGTCTTTTTAATTTTTTTATTACAACTGAAAATAATATTAAAATATCTGTATTTAGAAAAATACCATATTTCTTTACAACTGTGATGAATAAACTCTTGTACTTTTTAACTAACTAACTTCTGGAAAGATAATGTGAAACTAAGTCATCTTAAATTTTTTTTAATTAATTTTTAAAATATTTGATTAACTTTAAAAGTATCTAAATAAGTTTTTTCAAATCAACAGAAATCTATTTTTTGATTAAATTATCAACAGATAAGCTTGCTTAAGTTATCCTATATATTTAAACATCACAAACTAGACTGAATTATTTTGAGTTTTCAAAATACTTCAAACTAGAATGAGTTAGCATATCTGTTATAATGAAACAAAATTACAATAAACTATATCAACTTTGAAAAACAGTATGTTTCTGTAATCATTTTGTTTCCTATTTTTATAGAATAATTTTATTTATATTTAAAAAATAAAATATATTGTTGATAAAATTGCTTATATAAAAGCTAAACTATTATTTATATAGAATGAATCAGGTAGCATGGTTTTTAAAAGTTATTTAATTTTAGTTTATAGCTTTAAAATATTAATTCCAAAATAATTACGCCTTTCAGTTATTTCTCCTAAGAAAACTCATTATTTAAGTACCTAAGTCTTTAAGTACTTAAGTGTTATTAATAAAATTAAGTAACTAAGTAATCAAATTAAGAAAAACTTAATCTATTTAGCTAACCTCTCTATTTAAAATCAGTTCAAACTAGTATAACCTAGATATCATTTTGAAATTTTAAAATTACTGGCTGGGTAAAATTATTAAAAAAACATTCTTCGTAGGTTCTACTTTTAAAGAAGAACTAAACTCTATTCAAAATTGTTACTAAAAAACGAGAAGTTTGTTTATAAAGTTGTAATTAAACGATCAAAAACTTAGTTGATTATTATCTACAATTCTAAATAAACCTACGAAAATGTATTTTCATAACATAACATGCTTATTAGAAAGAACAACAACAACATTTTAAATTTTACGGAATCAAGTTATTAAAACAGATTTGAAAGTATATTTTGATATTTTATATGTAATCTTTATTATGTTAAAAACATCATGATAGAGTTGCCAATGAAGATTTAACTGAAAATTTTAACTACCTAAAAATAAAAATGTACCTTTATTAAACTAAAAATTTCAATTTTTACTACGTTTTTCAAAGAAATTAAACAACTAGTAATTAAATATAATAGTTAAAATACAAAAACTTAGGTTAAATTTAAAACTCATTTTAATTTAGAAAAGGGTACTAAATTTACAGTCTTAAAATTTGTTAATTTAATTAACTAACGCGATTAACAAAGAAATTAACAAAGTATTATAACTTAATCTTTTAACTTACTTTGATTATATTTTTCATAAAATTATACAGTTTATAACATACTTATAATAAATCTTTAAATAGCTTTGAAAAGCGTGCAAGTATATTGTTAACTGTTATTTCACACATAGGTATGATATGTTATAATAAAGTTAATTTGATACAAAATTCAGTTAAATTAATCAATCTATTATATAATTTTCTTTCTTTAAAAAAAACGACAGTTGGCAATAAGCAGTTTAAAAACTGTTTAAAATGTTCCTTATATTTAAAAAACTTTTATCTTTGACTTTTACGTTGACCTAATAGTTTGTATTAAAAAATGATACATTATAAAATTTTGTTACTCTGGTTTATGATGCTTAAAAATTATTTTGTTGTAAATTTATGTTTACTAATTATAAAAATAAAATTGTTTGCTTTATCTTTCCTGTTAAGATCTCAATATTTTTGTAAAACTAAATCTTTTAATTATGTTTAGTTGTTTGAACTCATGCGAGGAATTAGCTTTTATTAGTTTGTAATAAAATATAGATTAACTAAAATTAGAGCTTGATAAATATAATCTTATTTAAATCTAAGTAGTGCTATGCCGTAACTAAAGTTTCATAACTTAAAAGCCGTTTTAAAATATTTTTTCTACTGAACATTTGGTTTTATAAAAACCATTTAAAGAATTTACAGTTTGTAGTAGCTTAATTATTATCAATAGGCTACTATTGTTTTCACCCCAATTTTTTTAATTTCACTAATTTTGATGCATGTTAAATAAAATTTCTAGGTTTTATTATATTAATTAAAAATTTTTGATAAAACATATCCAATTCAAGGTTGTTCCAGTTAAATTTTACGATGATTTTTTAATTTTTGAAAATGATTTAGCAAATTTTTTCAAAGCTTTTGTTAATTGGTAGTTTAATTATAGCCTTTTTCGTAACCAACCTAACCTAAACTTATAAAAAATTTAATTTTAAAAAATTTGATAAGAAATACAATTTATTATTTTTTGCTGATTCAACTTTTTTAGATCTAACTGAGTTTGACGTAAACTAGCGATGATTTTTATACTTGTCATTACGTTTTTCATACTTGAATATATACACTGTCACATAACATACATAGAGATATTAGTGGTTATTTATAAAATTATATAAAACCGAGAAAAAAATTCGAAATATTTTACTTAATAAATTATTTAATTTTAAGAACGTTAGTTTTAAATACAAATAAAATTAACAAAAGGGTTGATCATGCCAATTCGATCATCAGACCACAAGTTTCGGTAGACTGAGACCGGTTTCGTCCTTATTAGGACTCATCAGTCAGTCACAACCGAAAAACTTGTAGTCGTCAATCTACAAACAGTTTATGATGCTTTCGCATAAAGCAACCATTTGCTGGCAATGATTAGTGACGTCAGTATTGTCTTTGCCGTGCAACGTTTAAAGCATTGTCCACTAGGCAAGACATCTGGTACGCTCGTTCTGCAGACTTTCGCCGTTCTGCATCGTTCTGGTAAGCTCGTTCTGCATCGGATCTGGTAAGCTCGTTCTGCATCGATCTGGTAAGCTCGTTCTGCATCGATCTGGTAAGCTCGTTCTGCATCGATCTGGTAAGCTCGTTCTGCATCGATCTGGTAAGCTCGTTCTGCATCGGATCTGGTAAGCTCGTTCTGCATCGTTCTGGTAAGCTCGTTCTGCATCGATCTGGTAAGCTCGTTCTGCATCGATCTGGTAAGCTCGTTCTGCATCGATCTGGTAAGCTCGTTCTGCATCGGATCTGGTAAGCTCGTTCTGCATCGTTCTGGTAAGCTCGTTCTGCATCGTTCTGGTAAGCTCGTTCTGCATCGTTCTGGTAAGCTCGTTCTGCATCGATCTGGTAAGCTCGTTCTGCATCGATCTGGTAAGCTCGTTCTGCATCGATCTGGTAAGCTCGTTCTGCATCGGACTTGTTCTGCTGACTTTCGCCGATTTTGTTGATTGACAAATAAAATTAGAGTTAAATTTGAAGTTGCAAGGTAAAAGTTGTGTTGGTTTACAATAAAACATTAAGAGTTAATTGATTTTGTTCCAAAATCATAAAAATAATGTACGAACCTAGAATTTAGAACAATTTTTATTTTTCAAAGAAAAAATTGTAAAAAGTACGAAATATATGAAAAAAAAATTATAAAAAACTTAAAATTTTTATCAACACATTTATATAAAAATTAGAGCATCATTTTCGCACTTTTAATTTTTTTAATATTTGCTTAATTTTATTTGAAATTTAAATTATAAAAAAAAACTTAATTAAAAAGGCGAAAAGAAAGTAAAATATTTTATAAAAAACTAAAAATAAATAGCATTAATGTGTTTTAAAGGAAGATAATTGATAAAAAGATTATGTTAGGAGTGCCTCCTCAGAATTTGTTAGCTAGACATTTTTATAACCTTAAAGGAGAAATGCATTTAAGTAGCAACTCCTAGATAACTTATAATAAGCTTAAACACATCTTACAAACTTAAGTACATCACGAGCAACATAGTACCTTAATTGTGTTTTATTAATTATTTAGTTTTATTCATTTATCGACACTTAACCTAAGACCAACTAACTTTAGAACATTTAATTTTTATTCTTCTAAGAACCAATTCCAGGTTTTCGAGTTATTTTTTTGTGATTTTTTTAAATTTAAAGGTTATATATAAAAAAATGAATTGCTTATCTAATGATTTCTTAAAATTATATTCACAAGTCAGTCTTAGCTGAAAAAACGTTGAAAATAATAATGATTTAGCAGCCTTTTTAAAGCTTTTGTTGATAAGTAGTTTATTGATAGCCTTCTCCCTATCCAACCTAACCGAAACATATCAAAAATTAAAGTTAAAAAAATAAGATAAGAAACAAATTTATTACGTTTTGCTGATTCAACTTTTTTGGTCCGACTGAATTTGAAGTAAACTAGCGATGATTTTTTTACTCTTTATTACGTTTTTCACACTTGTATAGTATGTTGTGTCTTATAACATACATAGAGATATTAGTTGTTTTTTATTAAACTTGTACAAAACGAGAAAAAATATTCAAAATGTTATGCTTAAGAAGTTATTTCATTTTAAAGACGGTAGTTTTAAAAACAAAATAAATTCAGAGTTAGATTTTAAGTTGCAATGTTAAAAGTTGTGTTGGTTTACAATAAAACATTTAGAGTCAATAAATTTTGTTCCAAAGTCATTAAAATAATGTACAAACCTAGTATTTAGAATATTTTTTATTTTTCAAACGAAAAAAATTGTATAAACTACGAAATAGATAAACAAAAAAGATATATAAAACTTAGAATTTTTGTTAATACATATATAACAAACTTAGAACTAATTTATAATAGGAAAATATTTGGTAAAATTATTATGTTAGGAGTGCCTCCTAAGAATTTTATTACTAAATATTTGTGTAATCTGAAAGGAGAAATGCTTTAGATAACAACTCATAGATTACTTATAATAAGCTTAAACATATCTCACAAATTTAACCTTATCATATAATACCTTAACTATGTTTTATTAATATTTTAGTTATAACATTTTAAGAACACTTAATGGTTTACACAACAATAATACTTGGTAACGACTAACAATAGCACAATAGTAAGCTTACACACTTCTTACAAATATGTATTCATTGTGGATAAAAAATACTAGGAGTATGTCTTATTTTATTTCTTTTTTGCTAACTAAACTCCTTAGTTTACATATAACTGACACCAAATTATAAATATCAGAAGCATAATAATAAACTTAAATATGGATTACAAACTTGAATCAATCAAAAAAGAAATAATTCCTAGAATGCTCCTTCACGCAATGAGCCGGCCATTTCATGATCCTGCTGATCCGATTGCGCAAGATAGACAGGTAAGTTTCTGTGGAGTATTTAAATAGTAATTAGTTAATGATTTTGAATATTCATAAAAATTTGTACCGATAAATAATATTCTTGTTTTTTGTTAATTTTAAGTATATTCTAGTTCTCTAAAAAAACGACTATTTTGTCAAACCAATGTAAATAACTGCCTACATAATAATAAGAATCATTGCATGTAAGGTTTTAACGATGATTTGATTAATTTTTAAGTTTGACTCCTTAAAGTCAATTTAAAACTGGCATTATATTACTGTATAACAACTTAGAGCACCTGTTTGTGTTTTATTCTTTTAAATTTAACTTGTACTTTTTATCTTAGTTGATTTTAAAAAACTTGTGATAACAATATAATTTTCAATTCAAACTTCATAAAGCTAATTAATAATTGATGATATTATATCAAGATAACAAACAAAAATGAACAAACAATAACCATTACAGTTTACATGTTTAAAATAGTATACTTTGAAAATAGTCATAAGTTTTGCCGACTTTTTATTTATAGTTTTGGTTTTAACTTGTTGTAAGTGTTCTTTTTTAAAATTTTTACGTATATTTAATTTTAAGAACTGCATATAGATCAAGATAGGTGGTATTAATAACTAAAAATTACACTATAAAATATCACCTAATATAGTAATAAATGTTTTACAGGACTACTTTAAAGTCATCAAAAAGCCAATGTGCATAGGAGATATAAAGAAAAAACTGGACAGCAACATGTACAAAACTGCTGACGAATGTTTAGCAGATTTTGAATTGATGTTCAAAAACTCTTACGAGTACATTTCTGTAAGTTTTTTTTTTTGTTCCTAGGAAATAATATAGCTCATTAATAAAACCAATGTATAATAATACAAAAATAACTAAGTGTTGCTTCTTGTTTTCTATAGACTTAATACATATTACTTGATTATTCGATGTTGAAACATACGTTCTACAATTAAATTTTTTTTTTCTTTATTAAAAATATGTTAAAAACTTCACACCTAATGTTAAAAAACAGCCCGGATACAAAATAGTCGATATGGCTCTTGAACTTCAAGAATATTTAATGACACAACTTAGTGAGCTGGTATCAAAAGAAGAGAGTAGAAGTAAATGCAGCTCCACAGAAGTGAGAATTTATAATTTTAATTCTATAGTTAATATTATATATTTAATGCCAATAATAAGATTTAAAAGAACTGTAAACAATGTGTTATATTTTTATTTATGTTATAAAACCATTTTTTTTTTTGAAATTAAATACTAAATAGTTATGCTTCAACTTATTTTTGGAATACTTTGCTTAAATTAAAAAAAATGCTTATTACAGTAAAATCCAAACTTAACATGTTTCAAGTAAGGAAAACATAATTATACTATATTTTATAAACATCAAAACAATTTTTGTAACTTTTATATTTCTTTAGACAAACCAAAAAACACCAATTGCAAAACTTGATTCGTCAGATGAAAAATTTTTGCCGAAAACAAAAAATAAAACAAGGTTAGTTTTTTATTATATGACAGATTTTAAATAAATGTTGCTATATAAAAAAATATAAACTACGAGTTCTCTAAAGCTTTAAATCTAGTTATTCAAATTACTTCTAAAAAGTAAAGTTTATGTTGAAACAAATGTACAATTTATAGACTAAAGCCATTTCATTTGATAAATATAGTTTGTGTTTATTTTTACAGATAAACATTTTTACGTCCATAATATGTTTAAATTTTATTGCTTGCAAGTTTTAATATTTTTATATTTATTTTTGAAAATTATTTCCACGAAAAATCTTTACAGCCACTTAGAGATACCTAGAATACGACCAAAAAGGTCTATCGCTGCTACAAAAAGTTATTTTGAAGAAGATATCGAATCTGATGAAAGTAATTGTGACAAAGGTCAACAGAAAGTACCGCCATTGAAAATCAGAAAGAAAAACAAAAACGTTTTAGACGTAGGAAAGGTAAGTTTTCTTATCAAAAGCTATATTCATGAATATAGAGTTGTTGTTGTTTGTACAATCAAACATTCAACAAAAGTATCTTTCATCTTTTGTTCTAGGTTGAACACATAGAATATTATATAAATGTTCTAGATAAGTTATATAAAAAAGTAATATGTTTATTGCTTTTTACTAAAAATTTGTATAGATTAATCAAAAAACTTCTGCACAAAATGACTTAGTTAGTTCAAAAGCAAAATTAAACCACAAAAAAAAAACAGAGTCGTGAAGTAGATTTAAACGCTTCCAGTAGTCAAACTCTTCACTCTCAAAACAAAACAACCAGACCAATCAAAAAAGAAACTAAAAAGTATCATAACGTCGTCAACAAAAAATCTGCAAACTGTAAGTTTTGTTCCTGTTATCAATAATTTAAAGAAATAACAATTTATTATTAACAGGAACAAACATCAGAATTTAAATTTAATTGTTAGTCAACAAGAAATGTCAGTAAAATTATTTAAACATATTGTTTTTTATTTTAGACTCTTCAGCTCAAAAGCAAGCAAGAAAAAGTTTGTACAACAAGAACCATAGAAAACTTGAAAGATTTAAGAAGAACTACATGAGATCGAAAAATATATCGCACAGTTCAAAAAGGTAAGGATTTTTAACAGACTAACCAATTATTCTACTTTATTTATAAATTTAAACTATAAATCTAACTTTTTTGTTAAGTTTTATAAGCTCCGTTTATAAGTCAAACAAATATAAACTCATCTGTACGTTTAGTAAGTTCACACTTTTGTCATGTTTGTATGTAAAACCATAGTTGATTTATATAGTTTGTATTCGTAGACGGTTTAATTCTAGTTAATATGGTTTTATAATGGTTTTAGATGAGCATATATGATTTTTTAATGATTTAAATATTCTAACAAGCGAGTTTATTTATTGGACCCTGTTTGTTTTTTGATAACATTGTATATAAGTTTTTTAGAAATTATAAATACTAGATTTTTTTATTTAACTTGTTAACTAATTTGTTATCAGTGTAAATACAAGCAATCAATTGACTTATTACTGATTTAGTAGTAAATCTATTTTAAATGTAGTAAGACATATTATTTATGTAAAACTAAAAAAATTATATTTCATTAACAACGGATGTTCAATGATGTAGACACATGTTAATAAAATCAAAAGTCATGTTTCACAATTATGTATAATTTAATTATCAAAATACTTAAGATTGAAAATAAAAAAATAAATTTATAGCCAATACAAAAATCATATTTTTTGACTAGAATAATCATAAATTTATTAAAGAAAAAAAAGCTACTTTAACAGTTAGAGAACGTTAAGGTTTTTACTAGGTGCATAGACATGAAAACGTAACTCATATACAACGAACTTTGTTAAACTCACAAAAATATGTAATATTTATTTTTTAATTTAATATTAATTGAACACAACTTTAAGTTAGCACAATTTAAAAAAATAATCAGCTTAGTTTTAATAAATACACTCATTAGACATTATTTACATGTATCTTCTAACTTAGCTATGTTCTAAGTGAAATGTTTTTTATATATTTTTTGTTGATTTAAAACAAAACAGAACTTCAGACAAAATGATCAACAGAAAAAATTCAAGCGAGAATGCTTTAATAAAAAAAAAGAGTACAATAATTGGAAATAAGAGAGTAAGTCCTCATTACTTACAGCACAAACCGCATAACAGAATAAATAAAGTGGACACGGATAGAAATGTGCAAAATATTAATCAACTTCAAAAGTGAGTTTAAGCTTGTAAAAATAATATTTTTGGAAACTCTGTAAAGCTTTTAAACTACTTTAGGTCATTTTTATTTATTTACTTATTTTTCTACTTATTAAACAAACTAGCTCTTTACAGTTGATAGAGTTTGGTAGAGTAGAATTGTATTTTTGATAAAAAAAATTATCTGCCTGTTAAAAGCAAGGTTTATTTTTCCACTCTTTTCATCGAAATAAAGCTATTTTGATCCGTTTAAAGCTGTTCTATGGCAATTTAAATCATTTCGATTCAAATTTAAAAAATGTTCAGGATAATTTATAAAAAGTTACTGATTATTTATTATGCTAGCTTTCTTTATTATTCTTCAGTAGTTTAAGTTTAAGAACTCGACCTTTTTGACGTTTTTTGCTTTGCAATTAACCTAATAAAACTCATAAAAGTTTATAGTAATTAGCTTTTAAATTAACGGTAATTAAACACAACTTAAAGTTGCCACATTCCTAACAAAAAATAACCAGCTTGGTTTTAGTAAAGATACTCATTAGACACTATTCGAATGTATCTACTAACTTAGCTATGTTCTAAGTGACAAGCTTTTTCCATATTTCTGATTAATTATAACAAAACAGAACGTCTAATCTTCCAAAAGTGCCTAATAGCAATGAAAAAACCACTTTGGGATTTGCACTTGCTGTTTTACCAGAAAACTGGACTGATGGAAATGAAGCAAATAAGGAAACGCTTTTAAAAGAGTTACCCCGCAACGATGAAGAGACTGAAAAGGTAGATAAAGTTATTTTTGTAAATTTAGTTTAGATTTGAAAAATGGATGCGAATAATTTTACTCGATAGTTTAAGCATTAAATAAAGAGTACAGTTAATATATATATATATATAGCACCCAATACTAAAAAAACTATACAGTAGTTAATACAGTGAAGTTATTCTTTGCATTGTTACAACATTAGAGCTTAGTTTTTAAAGTATTGTACTATAAAAGAAAAGTATTTATTGTCAACTTTAAAAATTTTATTCTAATTTCATATTAAACAATTTAAGAAACAATTGTTCTATAAACTTGAAAAAATTTAGGTTCCTTAAATAATAATAATTTAATTTTTGTTATTTTAGCATCATTAAAAAAACCTTGATAAAATCAGATCTCGAAATTTATTATTTTCAATTTTAAAACTCACTTTTTTTATTTCTATAAAACTTCATATAATTGTAATAAACAACCATATAAAATATTACGTATAACAAAACATATTTATGCATTTTAAATCCGTAAAATTTCTAAACAGGTGTGCGATAAACATGTGAAAGATATCAAAGAAGTAAAAGCGAGCAAAATCAATGCAACAAATTTTAAACGTATGTTTCAATTATTCAAATAACTTAACTTAGTCAATTCCATTTTTAACAAAGTAGATAGCACACCTTAATCCAAAAATGAATGATAAATTAATAATTTTATTATAAGTACATTACGTCTATAAAAAATAAATAAACTCAGCAAAAACGTAACCTTAAATATATTTTAGAACAAACGACCTCCATCTTTGATCAGGTCTTAGAAAGTCAAAAGAAAACCTTCGGAGATTGTACCAAGGGACAAAACACTAACAAAAGTGAAGAGCAAATCGTCAAGCAGAGCTTGGAGGGAAACGTTGCCAATGTACAATCTAATGATCACCTTTCAAAGTGAGTTAAAGATAAAACAAAGATTTGTTGTAGAACTTTATATAATTTTAAAATTTTTTTGAGCCTTTTTTTATCAGACTAATTTAGTAAACTAGTATTAATCAGTAAACTTTATTGGAAAAAAATTGTTAGATTTAATTTTAAGGCAAAAATAGTACGCTTTTTAAAAGCAAGGCTTATTATTTTATTATCTTTAACGAAATAAAGCTATTTGGGACCGTATAAGCTGTTCCATAGCAACTTAGCTCATTTTAAATTAAGTTAAGTACAGATTAATGATAATCTTTGAAAGTTACTGATCATTCATCATCCTAATTTTCCTTATACTCTTTAGTAGTGTTAGTTTTATAACTCGACCTTTTAGACCTTTTTCTTATTATTTATCATTTCCAAATAAACTAATTAAAACTATTAGTTAATTTTTTATATTTATACTTTTCATAGTGCAACACCACCAAGAATACAAGCAGAAAAGCAACGGTTGAAAGAAGAAGCTCATCGTAGAAGACTTGCGCAACCAACATTCGATTTGCTGGAGCAAGCTAGATTAATGACTGATTTTGAAACGGAAAATTCATGTTTTTTTTTTAGTCTTTAATTTTCTTTTAGAGTTTGTTTAGAATTTCGTCTGCAAATAAATAGTACAACATTAGCATGACTTCTTATTTATTTCGTTTTCTTAATTTAAGGATAAAAACTTAACGTCAAAACTTTAACTATATACTGCTTCCAAAAGTTTGAATAACAAATTCTTTTTATAATTTTTTAAGTAATGATTTTTAAACTGAAAAAAAATATGGGCTTTTAAAATCGTATTTCAAAAAAACTAACTTATTTTTACTGATAAGCTTTAACTACAAAAAAAAATTTAGGACATTAGAAAAGTTTGCGGTTTTCGTTTATCTTACTTTGATATTTTATTGAATGCTAAAAATAATAACTCGAAAACT
The DNA here is from genome assembly GCF_965202585.1 of Thalia democratica. Taxonomy (NCBI): domain Eukaryota; kingdom Metazoa; phylum Chordata; class Thaliacea; order Salpida; family Salpidae; genus Thalia; species Thalia democratica. The sequence continues at coordinate 12,058,044 of NC_139166.1, forward strand.
AATTCTTTTAAATTAAAAAAAATAGTTGTCTACCGGCTCAAAAATCTTAGGATCTTGCCCGATTAGGATCCTAAATACTTGTCAAAATTTCTTTTTGGTTTCTAGTCTAAGATATTACAGTATTGTCAGATAGAGTACTTCTCACAAGTATGCTACTCAAAGCAACCCGTAAAGATCACTGCCCTGTTTAGAAAGTCAAGTTGTTTTAGTTATCTATCGATTCCGTTTCAAAAGGATGCGGCTGAATCTAAAATCGTTTTTAAAAAAAGGAACTAAAAAGGTCTGTCCCGACCCTCCGACATGTAAACTAGTCAATTTTTAATATATTGCATTATAATTGAAGTTTTAGAAGATGAAAACAATTTTCTCATTATAAAGTCAAATGTAAAAAATAGTAAAAAAGGCAGATTCGGTTCGCAAGCAAAGCAACTTTTTTATTATCAAATTCAAAAATACCGAGATTTAAAAAAAAAAACTGATAGTTTGTTTTTTTATTAACAGATTATAGTTTTACCTGAGTAAAGTGTGAATAAATATAATTAAAATTCCTAAAAAAGTAAAATGTAGTAACATTTTTAGGTCGTTTAGTTTATGCTACTAGATACTAACCTGTATGATATGTTTTTAACTAGGAAATTAAAATACCATGTAAAAAGATAAAACTATTTAGACAAGGGGTCGGTAGCCTTATGTAACTCACAGGCCAACTTTCCTAGGAACAATTGCTTGCGGGCCACACTATTTAGAAAAAAAACCTTTGAGGGCCGCATTAATAAAAAAAGTTCTAGTATTAACAAGCAAAATAATATTAAGATCAAAACTATGGTATATTAAGCAATATAAGAGCACTAGCACTAATAAAGAGTAGTAATTTATCTAAGAGTCTAACTGTAAATTTTTATTACAAGTCTCAAACTGTTTATTTATTTATGAAATGTATATTTCTGACTGAAAAAGAGTTCGCAGGCCGCAGATTTTAACTTTAAGGGCTGCATTTAGCCCGCGGGCCGAAGTTTGCCTACCCCTAATTTAGCCGTTTGTAAACTTGTGGATTTCAATAAAATTCCTTGAACTGATACAGTAACTGTTTTTTGAAACTTAATTGAAATCATCTTAAACATTTTTAAAAAATAGTAGCAAAATTAAAACCTAAGTAACATTAACTAAAAAATCATAAATTTACAACAAAAATAAACCTTAAAGTATTACTATGATTAGGATGGTTTTAAAAGTTGAGCCCTTTTACCTTTCAGCTGTAAGGCAATTTATAAGTAGGAAATATCATGAAAACAATCTGTGGAAATTTTAAGATGTTTTAAACAAGAGTCAATTGAGACGTCATCAGTTTTAACCTATATAACAATCCCTATGTAAGCTGAATGGGACCTTAAAATTTTGACCTTGTTCGATTAAGATTTTTTAGAATTTTAAGAATTACGACAAAAAACCTTCTAACTATAATAAATACTTTAAAGATACTACAAAATAGTTTTTTAACCAAAATAGTTTATATGTTTTTTAACCTTAAAACATAAGTTAATGAGTGTTTGCAGTCACCGTAAAGTATCTATTTGTCATTTAAATGTCAAGTTTTGTGACTTATTTTGCATAGCATTAAAATCAATAATATGTTTTATTCGTATAGTGAACTATAAAAAATCATTGATTGTAAATTATACTGAAAAAGTTATGTAAAAAATAAATGACAGGTTTTTTAAATAAAAATGATTATAAATTGTTTACTTAACAATAGAAAGGTGCTCAGCAAATTTTTTCAAGGACATGGTTTAAAATAAAATTTTATTTATTTTATTATAAATCCACGTTATTGCAATCTGTTATAAGCTAACAATTATTTATACGATTATTTAAAAAGTATAGGATAAAATGTTAGACGTAAAATATAAGAGTTTATACTAGATTATCGAATTTAGTCGTCTAAATTTGAATTGTCAAGATGTGAATTGTCGTAATTTTAGTTGTAAAAATATGAATAGTTGTCCACCCAATTTATTTTAACAATTTTAAAGTTTAAAAACAAATATCGATCCATAATGTTTTTACTTTACGCTAGTTTACTCTCAAATTTATATAATTCTGGTACACTTATATATCATAGAAAATACATGGTTAAGTTTTAATCTTTTTTATTAGTTTAATCGAAATATCTGTTTGCATATTTTGTGTAATTTATAATTTCTTTACTATAATTTAAAAAAAATGTAATTTTCTGTTTTGTAATTAATTTACCAACTGTAGTTAAAAACTTATAACTAATAGTTGCCAAAGGGTCCTAACAATAAACTAAAAAATAAAAATAGCCAAACGAAAATGTTATACACAAGAAATGTTTAGCTAATTTTAAACACATTATTTTTCCTACTATATCGCTAAAGTACTTTAATTTCGCATACTAGTAAAAAAATGTGGAAATAAAGTGTAGCATTTTTTGATGCAAACATATTGTTCATCAAAATGTTTCTTTTATTTTGGTCAAAACTAAGTTGAAGAAGTTTTTTACTAATTTTAATAAAAAATTTAAGGGGTAAATAAAGTACGTTTATAATAACTTTAATCTGCTCTAAAACAGTACTTTTTAAAGCTATAGGTAAACAGAAAAATCAATTCAAGTTCAAAATAAACTAAAATAATAACTTATTCAAAAGGCTTTCGAATCCGCATACTGCAATTTATCATACAGCGCTTTGCCTAATAAGCCATAATAAATTTGTTTTAATGTGAATACAAACAAGTAAAATTTGTTTAACAATTAAGACAACTTTATGCTTAATTATTACTTAATTTTATTTTTAATAGTTAGCTTGTTGTTCGTCTTTGTTTTATATAAAGTAGGCTTTATATAGGTGTTGCTTATTGTTTTGAATATTATTAATATTTGATCAGACAACTCAGTTTATAATTTCAAATGATACGATTATTAATAATGATAAAAATAGTTAATCTAAACAGTATTTTATTAAGTTATGTGTTTTTATAACTTATACAACAAAAAACTGAATCATAAGCATTTTATATTCTTTATACAAAAAGAATTTAAATAAGTGTATGTTTTAATTGGTTTTTTTAAGTATACTTTACTTTATTACTTAAAGTTTGTTTGTATTAGTTTTTCACTGTACTGTATATGTGTTTATTTTATTACGACAGTAATGTAAATAGATAGCTCAAAAACGGTATGCATTTTTTAAGCATATTTAAGTACTTGGAGAAATTAAGAAAAGATTTGTAGAGACCAATCAAAACAAGTTTATGCTAAAAATATTTTAACTGATCTTCAAGTTAGCTTTTTAAGAAAACTGTCTGATTGGTTCAATTTTAAAATATTCATGATGCTGCATTTTTACCAAAACATACTAGCATTCTAGAACGGCTCTAATTAAAAAACACTACGACTGTACAAATAAAAGCTACTGCTAAAAATGTTGGAAAGAACCAAATTTTAAAATAGTTTTTGTAATCCTGGCCGGGTTTGATCTTAAGTACTTATTATATATTAGAAAGTTTTACTAATTTAAATCCTATAGATTTAATCTGCTTGTTAAATAAATACAATATAGATTCATAAATAGTAATTACGTATCATATTATAACTTATTTCGTAAAAAAAAGTTGAAATATACTTTAAAGTGTTAATAAATACACTTTTATTTTAGAATATTTTATTTTAAAAGCATACAAAAAACGTATGTCTTGCTGTAAACAAAAATTATGCTACATAAACAAATTTTATTTCTTTTGTTGTCCATGCAAGCAACATTAACAATTAAGTTGTATTTTTTTTATGCGAACTATATAATTTATAGTCTGTAATAAATGCTTAATGCAGAAATCAAATCACGAAAATGTTAAAATATTTTACGTTTAACTTAACAGTTAGTTCTTATTGTGACTATAAACGAATTAGAACATAAATTTTTGCAAGTATTTATATTTACAAAACCAAAAAGGAATTATAAGAACATGGAGCCGTAATAAATTGAAGTATAGTATCAACTGTAGTAAAGGCCCATAAAGTAGTAGAAATTACAATTGTAATAAAAAGTTTTCAATTCCACTTAGGATTACACTTCTACCATAACAAAAAAGAAATATAGATTAATTTTAGTAACTGATTAAAACTATAAAACGGACTACAATAGCAAAAGATGTCTCTGTTATACTACCAAAGGCTTTTCTTTTTTTTATAAGTTGTGGTAGAGAAATAAAAGTTTTTCGCTGTTATTTAGAAGCAATCGATTGCGCTTTTGCTCGTACAAATTCCCAGCTTCAGCTTATAATATTTCAGAATACACATAAGATAATGGTGAAGCAAGTTATTTCCTTGCAAAACTGGCAAGAAGTTGGTACTTTGTTTTGTTCTAGTTCAACCTGTTTTAGACTTCATCCTCTTCAGCATCTGCATTCAAATTTTCTGTAGCAAAAATGACCTTTACTTCTGCTTCAACTTTTTTAAAATAAAATTCAAGCAACTTTTTCTCGTCCTCCTGTCTTTGATTATATTTTAAACACAAAGAATAGAAAGTTTAAAACTTCTTCGGGTCAAAATTTACAGAGTGTTGTAGTTTTAGTTATTCTGGTAGCAATATAGTACAATAACCACCTTAATTAGCATCGTAACAGATATGTTTTTTTAATATTTAATTTTAGCTGCTCTTTATTATTCTTTTGAGGTATAATGGAAAGCGGAAAGTCGACATCGTGGATCAAAAGCTTCTGTGACTAACAGTAACTTGTTGTCATTCAGGTTTAAGTTATTGTTATTGGTAAAGACCCTTCTATCGCAAGTCTCTCCTATGTTTTTGGCAAGAGTTTTAGAAACATTTGATACTTCTTCTTAAATTTCATGAAAGTTAACAAACTTTGTCAGTGATTTTGCATGCAGGATCACGCTTGAGAGCAGTTCATTTTTTACTACACTCCTTTCTTACAAATAAAAACGAGCAGCAGAACGATGTGACTAACCAGTTGCCATTCTTCCGGTGTAATATTCGAACCTTGGTTGTTTCTATAGTTAGCCACATAGTAGCAGAAACTTGATTTTAGCTTTTTCAGTCTCTCTAGAACAAGATATGTTAAATTCCACCTTGTATCTACATCTTGACCAAGAAGCAAGGTTTTTTGTTTTGTTTGTGCGTGGTCAAAAGCTACCTAAATCTTATTAGTGTTTCGTTCGCCATAGAAGAATGGCTGAAATGGCAAACTATTTTTCGTACCTTTACTAATAGAATCGTAACCTAAAACATTACAACTTTTTAACAATTTTACACAAATGTTCCTAAATAATGAACACTAAAATACTAGCTCAAGCGTATAGATAAAACAGGGTACTGACGAGGTTTTATTCTTTGTCTTTTTAATATTTCTTGCGTTGTTTCGCAAAAAAAAAACTTGAAAACGATCAAAGGTAATATTCCAATTACTAAGCATATCCTGAATGTAGTTACAGATGTTTTGGCTAGTGTGCTCACCCTCCATTTCCCGGCAATTTAAAAGACGATGTTTGAGCTAAAAATTTTCACTTAACTAGTGCGCGGTTAAAGAAATTTATGATTTGTTCTCGAATTTTTCCACATATCGCTTGTGAATGACAAAGACGAAGCATGTGACAACTCTTTAGTAATATTTCTGCTTCAGACTATCATAAGCCTGTGGAAGCATGATTTCATTAAAGTACTATTTCATTAAAGTACTTAGTACTAGGAATTACGTATCTTGGCTCTAATTCAGCTAAGAGCTCTATTAAGACTTGGTCTTCCACAATTGAAAAACGCTGATTGTCCATAGCAATCATATTAATATTTTTTTTATGAACTTTAATTGCTTTAGAACCCGTAATGTCCCAGTGTTTCATAGACTTATAACCATCAAGGCTAGTTTGCCTGATAGCTTCAAGCTTTCTTTTCTTCGGAGGTTCGGGTGTAGTACAACTTCTATCTTAGTCTAAAGATTAACTCTCACTGTGTGGAGTTTTCAATTGCTTATGCATGGAAGAGGTAGTATAGGATTTAGACTTTCTACTTACTTTTTTTTTATATTAGCTTCGCAGATATTGCATACTGCGATGAAATTATCTTCCAAACTTGTAGTAAAGTGTTGCCAGGCTATTGAAGGCATTATTAATAGTGGAAATGAAAAATAACTTTAGAATAATAATATAGTATTATAATAATAATAGTATTATAAAATTTTAATGCAGTGAATCTTAGTTCTAAATAGCAATGTAATTTCACCGTTGTGTAAATCTTACTTTGATAAAGCAGTTAATATAAGTCGTAATAGTTTTGTTCTTAAATTACGTTTTCAGTTGAATAAAACATTTTATGAATACAAAAAAAAAACACTGTTTTTTAAACTACTATGCAAAACACGATACTACAAAATACAAACCAATGTATCTTTAAATAGTTATTAAGCTTATGCTCTTAAAAAGCTCAAGCTTTATTTATACTGACCTATAGAGTCAAACTTATTTTATTAAATTTAAAATTAATATACATTGTTATTTAGCATTTGGACCGAAATAGGTTCTCGAGCAAAAGTAAAAATCTTAACATATGTAGATAAATAAGAGCGGGTATCCACAAAGCTTAGACTAAACGCATTAACTATGTATTCAATTTTTTTTTTGAGAGTCTAAAAAAGTGTTATCATAGTTTTGTACTGTGGGCGATTTCTAGGTAAAAATTGATAAGGCTTTTATAAGTGTAAAAAACCATTTTTATCCACTCAAGCGTGAAATCATCAACTAGTTTAACATTTAGCTTTTGACAATTAATAAAATAAAATTCAAAAAGTTCAAAGTGGTCTACCAAATCCAAAATTTCGGATTCGGCAAAATCCTAATCCGAATTTTACTTCGAATTTATGATTCGGCCGAATACGAATCCGAGTTCTTTTTTAATTTAGGATTTGACCGAATCCGAATTCAAATCTCATTTTGAAATTTAGATTAGGCCGGATACAAACCCAAGTCCAAAAAGGCAAGATTCGTCCAAATCCGGGTCCAATTCTTGATTCGGTAGATCATTATTTTAATACGTAATGAAATATTGATTAAAATGTTATAAAACTAATCCTATAATCATATAAAACTAATATTACAAAACTAATCTAATAACATAATAAAAGCTTTTTGAAAGAAAGGATTTTCCAATTTAATTTACATTAGTATGTAAGAACAACCGATCAGTATGTTCAATTATACATATAGATATATATAAACAAAAATTAATGTTGAAAGAGTATGTTAATTTTAATATTTCTGATTGAAATATCTTGTAAACTAATAATGGTTTATGTACTACAAAACTTTATTGGAAAGTTTCTTACTATAGTCAAAATTGTGTGCATTGTAATTTTCTTTTTAATTTAGTAAAAAAATTCTAAAAAACAGCGCAAAATATGTGTTGCAAAACCTTCCCGACAAACTACGGTGGTTGGAAACGTTGAGCATTTACAAAATTCGTTAAAAAATTGAAATTTAATTGAAAGTCTACAAATATTTAGTTTATAAAAAAACGTTTACGAAAAAATAGCTTAGCACCTGTAATTACCGAAAAGATTTAATGTTGATATTTATGGCTAGTTTTATTTTATTTTTTCAAATGAATGTTGGTTGAAGTTTATAACGGTGTTTACTTAATCAATGAAGTTTTTGAGAAAATTAATTTAAATTTTAATATTTAAGTTATAGTAACACCAATATATACTATAAAATATGCTTTCTATATTTATTTTACAATTGAATAGAAAAGTTTACAAATAATAAAACTGATTAAAATCAGTAATACAAGCTTATTTAAGTTAATGTTTTTTAAGGAGAGATGAAAACTTAGTTTATGACTTTATCTCAGTTATTTTCAAGCTTAAATACCTTACAAAACAAACCTTATATTTATTATTACATTATTTCTTTATTGTTTTCTATAAGAGAAACTTGGTATAGTTTTCATTAAACAAAATACCTAAAAATAAAGAATAACATTTAAATTTTATTACTGTGCATTACTTTTGTGCACAATGGAAAACATTTGCATGTAGTTTGTTTACTAAATGGGTATTCTTTGAATAACTTACAGAGTCCAAGTATTTTTACACAGTTTTTTGAGATTATTAGTTTCTTTTGTAACAAGAAACTTATTATGAAACTAAGAAATAAACACTGCTCAAAAGCTGATCTGTCTTTTTCACATTTTTAAGTATAAATAGTAAAGTCTTTTTATTGTTTGAAAATATTAAGCAGGTACTTATAAAGTAATTAATCAAATCAAACCAAGTTACCGAAAAGAATTTAACTTAAGTTATGTTTTTGCTAAGCGTGCAACATTTACATGATCGCAGGCCGCACAATTTCTTTTCCTGGGCTGCATTAAATTTAAAAAAAATTTACTTGCGGGCCGAAGATGATTTCGGCGAAGATTACGCGGAAATATCGTCTGATGGTTAGTAACTTTAGGTTAGACACACACATGTATAAATAGAAAAATTAGTTTTGTATAGATAAAAAAAAGTAATAACCGAAAACTAGGATAAGGACTTTATTAAAACTAAAATAGTAACAAAATTAAAAAAAAACAAAAATATGTTTTTAAACTTCAATAATGTATTGCTATTTAAAACGTATTCATTAAATATTGTAGCTTTCGCAAAATCATCCAATTTTTAAGGTTGCTTGCGGATTTCTTTTTTCATCAACACTATCGGGGAAGTTATCAATTGTCCAAACTCAACATTGTACCCGCATTTTTTGTAAAATTCCACCACATCGTGTGAGGAGCTCACCACGCAACAATTAAATCCTCTTTTAAATGCCGAATCCTCAGCAGCTAACAACATTCTCTTACCAAGCTTTTTTCCTCTGTAATCTTCTGATACTGTCACTATAAAAAAATAATTTTTTTATTATAAAGTACATGGTTTATGAACAGTTAATCCCTATAGATTTATAAAATGAACTTTTACTTCAGTAGATAAGCTTTAGCATTTAAAATATTTTGAACCAAGTTAATTATATACCTTAACTAGTTATTGTTTTAAACTTTCTTTAAATATAACACATCAAGTTGACTTACCCAAATCAAACTTAACAGTAGTGTTTATTTCAATAAATTTTTCCCAATATATTTTTTCAACATCATTAAAGTCTTTTATTTTTTCGACAAGAACATGTCCCATTATTTTATGAGGATTAACGGAAGTATCCATGTATGCAAATGAAGTTGGTAGGTCATCACAAGAATTTGCTAATGACTCCATACTGTTTTTTATTTGTTTGTAAACTTATTTAATCATAAATCTACAAATTTTCTTATTTTAAGTCATCAAGTTGGTAGTTTCTCACAAGACTGTGCGAGTATATCTATCTGGAGTTATAAGAGTATTGTTTAATATACACACAAAGAGAGCAACTTTAAACTACCAACTAACTTAACAGTATATTAAAACATCCGTTTTAAACTTCAAGTAGGAGTTTCTCATACTAAAACAACTAATTTTATTAAGTTTAGATGTTAAAAGTATTACACAGAAGGTTAAGCTTTATACATAATTATCTATAAACTAATCTATAAACTAAGTAATACAAACGGAGAATTTCATACAAACTCACTTAATATCAAAGTAGAAAGGAAATTCCTTTTCTATCAGTTGATAGCAATCTTCTCGGAATTGAGGTCGTAGTTTATGAACAGGTATGAGCTCAAATTTTCTCGAATTTTTCACTTGCATTATTTTTGTTTTTTCACCTAATTCGCTCATTATTTGTTAGTTATTACAATTTTCTATTAAATGTATAAGTAAATCATTATTAAATTATTCTAACATAAGGGACTTTTTTAATATTTAGAAAAAAAACAGAACACAAAGTTTAAATAACTCATACATATTTAGAGCTATTTTTATCAGTAGAATAAAAGCTAACAATTACTTAAATTATTAAATTGTAACAACTGCAAAATAACAATTGAAACTTATTAAATTTACATACATATAACTAACTCCAGTAAAACAGTAAAACTACAAATCAATAAAATAGAAATAAACGCCTAAAGAATTATCACGTATTAGCAAAAGAAAAAACAGTGTAGTCTAAATAAAATTGCTTAAATTGAATTGGGAACAAAAAAAAAATAAATACGTATTACTATTTCAGCTGCTAAATAAAAATGACAGATTTTTTTGCTGTCTTGGTTTATTTACATTAAACTTCTTGAGCATATCATTTAATATTATTATAATAGAATACTCTTGGAAATATAATATATATACCATAAAATCATACATTTATTACTTTTTTTAATAAGCAGTTATATAGTTACTACATTTGTTCATCTAAGAGTTACTCTCTTAGTGAATTTCTTCTTTGTGCTTAAGTAAATGTAAAGTGAAATATTACTTAGGTAGCACTCCTAACATAAATATTTTGTCTAATTATTTTCCATTAAAAAACATTATACCAATAAAACTTTTATAATTTTCTTTGAAGTATTTTAACTTCTGTAACGTTTTTAATACAAAAGTTTCTTGCCTAAATTTAATAGTATGTTAAGTTGTATAAACTTTTAATATTTAAAAAGTAATAAAAATATATATAAACCTTACTTTAAATGTGTTAGTAAAAAACCTAAGTTTTGTATGATTTTGTTGTCTTTATCATTTTTTTTATCTTACAAAAATTTCAAGTTTGTCAAATTTTAATTCAGATTATAAGTTATAAGCCCTAAGTTAAATTTTAGTTATAAACTATTATAAGAGCTAATCCCTAACTAGAGTAAAATGTTTTAACATAATTAAAAGGTTTTTGTTTTTAAAAGAGTATTAAGATTTTAACAGAAATGTAGAAAAAGTATTTTTAAATTATTAGTTTACATAAAACTCCTACAAAAAAATTGTAACTATCAGAAATAACAATAACTTGAATGGTTTTACCAAAGTTAATTTCCTTATCATTCAGATTTATTATTTTTCCAGGGATGCAGTTCAGTCCAGCCTAAGTACATTGTACGTAATAACTTAAAGTACATAAGTAATATTCTAAACCAAAAAATAGTACTTTATTATTACAAATATTAATTTAAAACACTAATAATAAGTATAAAACATCCATATATAAAAAAAACACTAAAATTAACACTTGAAAACTGATTGTAGATAAATACTTAATTTTTTGTAGAAAAAAAAGCCAAGTGAAAAGTTTATTTGAAACCAAAATTTTAAAAGCCATGAAAGATTTTTTTTTACAGGACAACATTTTTAAAGAAATGGAGGGCATTAAAAAAAAAAATTATCTAAAATGTTTTTTTAGGTAAATGTTAAAAACATATTTTTATGTGGTTTTAATATTAGAGAGAAAGTTAATATAAATTTATAAACTAAAAATTTCTTTCAAAACTTTTTACTATCATGCATCATTTCAGCAGCATGAATAAGATACGCATTTTTGCAATATTAAATGAAATCAAGGCAAATAAAATAAATATATTTACAAATTAAAAATTATAAAAAGTATGTCTTGTAATTAAAAAAAAAAATCATAGAATTTGTTTTTCCAGCGTTATAGAAGGTTTAAACTAGTTATTTCAAAAAACGTACATCGATTGTACTAAAATGCTTCGACCAAAACTTAAAAAAAACTACACTTCGAAAAAGAAATAGTAAACTTTTTAGAAAAATTTATTGATTTATAAACTAATAATATTATTATGCACTGTGCAGTTTTTCTATTGATGACAAAGCAACAACTATTACTGTGATATTACCAAACACTTTTTCCTGTTTTAACTTAAAATGACATGCTCGATTGATTGTAAAAGAGTTTTCTATTAAAGTGTTTACAGATTATGATGTGTACAGATTATGTATAAGATTTTGGGGTGCACGACTATTCAAATTCGGACAACTCAAATTCCGACAATTCAAATACTTATAAAAAAAAATTAAAGGGTTATAACTAAAAAAGTAATGCATATTTGTCAAATATAAAAAATACATATGTAGGTCCTATTAATATCTACAAGCCATTTTTTTTTGCTTTTGCAAAACATTAAATATTTTTTTAGATATGACTTAAATAATAAAAAAAATATAGTTATCTTAAGTAATTTTGAAATATCTTAAAAAGTATTTAAGATTTCGCAAAAAGGAAAAAGTTGCTTGTAGGTTTTAATAAGATCTACATACGTTTTTTATATTTAAAAAAAATTATAACAATTTTTGAGATATAGTCTTTTAAATGTTTTTTCAAGAGTTTGAATTGTCGGAATTTGAGTTGTCCTAATTTGGATTGTCATGTAACCAAGATTTTGAACTAATTAAAAAAAATTCTATACCCAATCTACATGAAATAGTCTAGTCAACTATTTGAAAAAGTTTATTAGCTTAAAGATGATTGCTTAATTTATCATTTATCATGTAGGGTGATATTTTTATCACCCTAAATAGCCTAACTCAGGCAAGAATGAAATTTTTACAAAACTCAGGATAACTCAGGCAAGTTTTTTTTTTTAATTTCCTGTTACTTTTAATACTTCTCGAAAATCTGAATCTAATTTATTATAAATTTTAACTGATATTTAGTTGTATTTGTTTAATATTTTATCAATAGCTAGATTTCTATTAATTGAGAGGTTTTCTGAAAACTTTTTTTAAAATAAATCTATTATTTAAAATATTGTACTATTTATGTATTTAATGGTACTTATCAGTTTTTTTAGTAAATATTTTTTTAATTATTTGATGTAAAACTTGTTTTGGTAAAAGGAATATTGGTTTTTGATTTAATCTGTGGAATTAAGTAACTCGGTAAAATAGAGTGGGAGGCCCGCAGAATTGTAAATGACCAACCGAGTAGCTTTTTAAAAATTTTAGTTAAATCAAGCCCGCGAAAGATAAAGCTGCACCACCGCTAAATCAATTTTATAGCTTTTACTTTATATTCTAAAATTTTTGATTGAGATTCAAAATAAGATTTTAGTTAGATTTTACGGATCATTTTAAAATTGCATTATTAGTTCAAAATTTGAAAAACTAATTAAAATTCATGTTTCTACGAGACAAAATAAACAATTGAGTAATTTTTTTTTGTTTCATTGTTTTACTTTTTGTCTTATTATAAACAACATTTAAAGAAAAGTTACTCTTCCAGATTAATTGCTAAGTTATAAAAAAACTAAATATAACAATGTCGGAAAAATACAACGATTTGTCCCAAAACAGTAGTGATGACGTTCTACCATTTCTACATAATAATGAGCATATGCTTTCATTGGAAGACCAAGACAAAATTCTTTCAAAAATGTGTGATGACGACTTTATTAGACGCGAAATAGAAAGCATTGGTTCTTTCGCGCTAACTGCAACAAACAGTTTAATGCAAGATGAGCAAAACAGAATAAATATAAACGAGCAAGAAAGTTGTCAGCCCGCTGTGTTTTCTTCGACAAATCAAGCTCCTAGCTACACAGTGCAAAATCAATATGAAAATAATCCAAGTTGTGCAAGAGGTCAGCCTTTGTATCAAAATGTTCAGAATTGCACATTTCAAGCGCACCAAGGTGGCATGCTTAATTACTCAAACTATCATACATTAACTTCTTCTTCTGACTATAGTCTACAACAAAATTGTCAATCAAATACGAACAGCTGTATTCTATATTCAAAATTGATTTTAAATATTTCATTGAAAAAAAAAGTTAAAAAAGTATAGGATTTATGAAAAAATTGTGAGAAAAAAATAAGTTACTGATCAGAAAATGAAAGGACAAAAAAGTGGGCGCTGGACAGCCTGCCTGTTTTATTTCGGCTGCCTGTCCTGCGTACCAAGTTCACGTCCCAGTGGAATTACAATCTCCTTCTGAAAAAACGACCTAACAAGGTTTACAATCTAATGCACATCGCGCTAACAGGAGTGCTAGCAGCTAATCGCATTTTTATATACTTGCGTGGTCGTCCCCATAAAAGAGCAACCACCGGGACTCGAACTCGGGACGCAGGGCCGGCAGTCGCATAAGCAAACCGCTGGGCCATACAGGCGCCCGCCTGTCTACTCTAATTACTGTATATAAACCATCTATATTCAAAATTGATTTTAAATATTTCATTGAAAAAAAAAGTTAATAAAGTATAGGATTTATTAAAAATTGTGAGAAAAAAATAAGTTACTGATCATAAATTGAAAGGACAAAAAAGTGGGCGCTGGACAGCCTGCCTGTTTGTTTTCGGCTGCCTGTCCTGCGTACCAAGTTCACGTCCCAGTGGAATTACAATTTCCTTCTGAAAAAACGACCTAACAAGGTTTACAATCTAATGCACATCGCGCTAACAGGAGTGCTAGCAGCTAATCGCATTTTTATATACTTGCGTGGTCGTCCCCATAAAAGAGCAACCACCGGGACTCGAACTCGGGACGCAGGGCCGGCAGTCGCATAAGCAAACCGCTGGGCCATACAGGCGCCCGCCTGTCTACTCTAATTACTGTATATAAACCATCTATATTCAAAATTGATTTTAAATATTTCATTGAAAAAAAAAGTTAAAAAAGTATAGGATTTATTAAAAATTGTGAGAAAAAAATAAGTTACTGATCAGAAATTGAAAGGACAAAAAAGTGGGCGCTGGACAGCCTGCCTGTTTGATTTCGGCTGCCTGTCCTGCGTACCAAGTTCACGTCCCAGTGGAATTACAATCTCCTTCTGAAAAAACGACCTAACAAGGTTTACAATCTAATGCACATCGCGCTAACAAGAGTGCTAGCAGCTAATCGCATTTTTATATACTTGCGTGGTCGTCCCCATAAAAGAGCAACCACCGGGACTCGAAATCGGGACGCAGGGCCGGCAGTCGCATAAGCAAACCGCTGGGCCATACAGGCGCCCGCCTGTCTACTCTAATTACTGTATATAAACCATCTATATTCAAAATTGTTTTTTAATATTTCATTGAAAAAAAAAAGTTAAAAAAGTATAGGATTTGTGAAAAAATTGTGAGAAAAAAAGAAGTTACTGATCAGAAATTGAAAGGACAAAAAAGTGGGCGCTGGACAGCCTGCCTGTTTGATTTCGGCTGCCTGTCCTGCGTACCAAGTTCAAGTCCCAGTGGAATTACAATCTCCTTCTGAAAAAACGACCTTACAAGGTTTACAATCTAATGCACATCGCGCTAACAAGAGTGCTAGCAGCTAATCGCATTTTTATATACTTGCGTGGTCGTCCCCATAAAAGAGCAACCACCGGGACTCGAACTCGGGACGCAGGGCCGGCAGTCGCATAAGCAAACCGCTGGGCCATACAGGCGCCCGCCTGTCTAGATCCCAGTGCGTCACATTACAATCTCCTTCTGAAAAAACGACCTAACAAGGTTTACAATCTAATGCACATCGCGCTAACAAGAGTGCTAGCAGCTAATCGCATTTTTATATACTTGCGTGGTCGTCCCCATCTAAGAGCAACCACCGGGACTCGAACTCGGGACGCAGGGCCGGCAGTCGCATAAGCAAACCGCTGGGCCATACAGGCGCCCGCCTGTATACTCTAATTACTGTATATAAACCATCTATATTCAAAATTGTTTTTTAATATTTCATTGAAAAAAAAAAGTTAAAAAAGTATAGGATTTATGAAAAAATTGTGAGAAAAAAAGAAGTTACTGATCAGAAATTGAAAGGACAAAAAAGTGGGCGCTGGACAGCCTGCCTGTTTGATTTCGGCTGCCTGTCCTGCGTACCAAGTTCACGTCCCAGTGGAATTACAATCTCCTTCTGAAAAAACGACCTAACAAGGTTTACAATCTAATGCACATCGCGCTAACAGGAGTGCTAGCAGCTAATCGCATTTTTATATACTTGCGTGGTCGTCCCCATAAAAGAGCAACCACCGGGACTCGAACTCGGGACGCAGGGCCGGCAGTCGCATAAGCAAACCGCTGGGCCATACAGGCGCCCGCCTGTCTACTCTAATTACTGTATATAAACCATCTATATTCTAAATTGATTTTAAATATTTCATTGAAAAAAAAAGTTAAAAAAGTATAGGATTTATAAAAAATTGTGAGAAAAAAATAAGTTACTGATCAGAAATTGAAAGGACAAAAAAGTGGGCGCTGGACAGCCTGCCTGTTTGATTTCAGCTGCCTGTCCTGCGTACCAAGTTCACGTCCCAGTGGAACTACAATCTCCTTCTGAAAAAACGACCTAACAAGGTTTACAATCTAATGCACATCGCGCTAACAAGAGTGCTAGCAGCTAATCGCATTTTTATATACTTGCGTGGTCGTCCCCATAAAAGAGCAGCCACCGGGACTCGAACTCGGGACGCAGGGCCGGCAGTCGCATAAGCAAACCGCTGGGCCATACAGGCGCCCGCCTGTCTACTCTAATTACTGTATATAAACCATCTATATTTAAAATTGATTTTAAATATTTCATTGAAAAAAAAAGTTAAAAAAGTATAGGATTTATTAAAAATTGTGAGAAAAAAATAAGTTACTGATCAGAAATTGAAAGGACAAAAAAGTGGGCGCTGGACAGCCTGCCTGTTTGATTTCGGCTGCCTGTCCTGCGTACCAAGTTCACGTCCGAGTAGAATTACAATCTCCTTCTGAAAAAACGACCTAACAAGGTTTACAATCTAATGCACATCGCGCTAACAGGAGTGCTAGCAGCTAATCGCATTTTTATATACTTGCGTGGTCGTCCCCATAAAAGAGCAACCACCGGGACTCGAACTCGGGACGCAGGGCCGGCAGTCGCATAAGCAAACCGCTGGGCCATACAGGCGCCCGCCTGTCTACTCTAATTACTGTATATAAACCATCTATATTCAAAATTGATTTTAAATATTTCATTGAAAAAAAAAGTTAAAAAAGTATAGGATTTATTAAAAATTGTGAGAAAAAAATAAGTTACTGATCAGAAATTGAAAGGACAAAAAAGTGGGCGCTAGACAGCCTGCCTGTTTGTTTCGGCTGCCTGTCCTGCGTACCAAGTTCACGTCCCAGTTGAATTACAATCTCCTTCTGAAAAAACGACCTTTAAGGTTTACAATCTTATGCACATCGCGCTAACAAGAGTGCTAGCAGCTAATCGCATTTTTATATACTTGCGTGGTCGTCCCCATAAAAGAGCAACCACCGGGACTTGAACTCGGGACGCAGGGCTGGCAGTCGCATAAGCAAACCGCTGGGCCATACAGGCGCCCGCCTGTCTACTCTAATTACTGTATATAAACCATCTATATTCAAAATTGTTTTTTAATATTTCATTGAAAAAAAAAAGTTAAAAAAGTATAGGATTTGTGAAAAAATTGTGAGAAAAAAAGAAGTTACTGATCAGAAATTGAAAGGACAAAAAAGTGGGCGCTGGACAGCCTGCCTGTTTGATTTCGGCTGCCTATCCTGCGTACCAAGTTCACGTCCCAGTGGAATTACAATCTCCTTCTGAAAAAACGACCTTACAAGGTTTACAATCTAATGCACATCGCGCTAACAAGAGTGCTAGCAGCTAATCGCATTTTTATATACTTGCGTGGTCGTCCCCATAAAAGAGCAACCACCGGGACTCGAGCTCGAGACGCAGGGCCGGCAGTCGCATAAGCAAACCGCTGGGCCATACAGGCGCCCGCCTGTCTACTCTAATTACTGTATATAAACCATCTATATTCAAAATTGATTTTAAATATTTCATTGAAAAAAAAAAAGTTAAAAAAGTATAGGATTTATAAAAAAATTGTGAGAAAAAAATAAGTTACTGATCAGAAATTGAAAGGACAAAAAAGTGGGCGCTGGACAGCCTGCCTGTTTGATTTCGGCTGCCTGTCCTGCGTACCAAGTTCACGTCCCAGTGGAATTACAATCTCCTTCTGAAAAAACGACCTAACAAGGTTTACAATCTAATGCACATCGCGCTAACAGGAGTGCTAGCAGCTAATCGCATTTTTATATACTTGCGTGGTCGTCCCCATAGAAGAGCAACCACCGGGACTCGAACTCGGGACGCAGGGCCGGCAGTCGCATAAGCAAACCGCTGGGCCATACAGGCGCCCGCCTGTCTACTCTAATTACTGTATATAAACCATCTATATTCAAAATTGATTTTAAATATTTCATTGAAAAAAAAAAAGTTAAAAAAGTATAGGATTTATGAAAAAATTGTGAGAAAAAAATAAGTTACTGATCAGAAATTGAAAGGACAAAAAAGTGGGCGCTGGACAGCCTGCCTGTTTGATTTCGGCTGCCTGTCCTGCGTACCAAGTTCACGTCCCAGTGGAATTACAATCTCCTTCTGAAAAAACGACCTAACAAGGTTTACAATCTAATGCACATCGCGCTAACAGGAGTGCTAGCAGCTAATCGCATTTTTATATACTTGCGTGGTCGTCCCCATAGAAGAGCAACCACCGGGACTCGAACTTGGGACGCAGGGCCGGCAGTCGCATAAGCAAACCGCTGGGCCATACAGGCGCCCGCCTGTCTACTCTAATTACTGTATATAAACCATCTATATTCAAAATTGTTTTTTAATATTTCATTGAAAAAAAAAAGTTAAAAATGTATAGGATTTATGAAAAAATTGTGAGAAAAAAAGAAGTTACTGATCAGAAATTGAAAGGACAAAAAAGTGGGCGCTGGACAGCCTGCCTGTTTGATTTCGGCTGCCTGTCCTGCTTACCAAGTTCACGTCCCAGTGGAATTACAATCTCCTTCTGAAAAAACGACCTAACAAGGTTTACAATCTAATGCACATCGCGCTAACAAGAGTGCTAGCAGCTAATCGCATTTTTATATACTTGCGTGGTCGTCCCCATAAAAGAGCAACCACCGGGACTCGAACTCGGGACGCAGGGCCGGCAGTCGCATAAGCAAACCGCTGGGCCATATAGGCGCCCGCCTGTCTACTCTAATTACTGTATATAAACCATCTATATTCAAAATTGATTTTAAATATTTCATTGAAAAAAAAAGTTAAAAAATTGTGAGAAAAAAAGAAGTTACTGATCAGAAATTGAAAGGACAAAAAAGTGGGCGCTGGACAGCCTGCCTGTTTGATTTCGGCTGCCTGTCCTATTTTACATGTTACTGAAAAATTATAAGTTTCCGTAACAAAAAATGCTCGTTTTTGCCCAGCTGAAATAGATTTCAAATAAAACTTTAATTGTGACGTGATAGTAGGTAAAAGTTTAAAAGTAGCATTTTTTCTGGAAACCTTTTTTGAATGATTTATTATCAAGTTTTACATTCTGTTATACTGGTATTTTAAAAATGTTAAAGTTCAAAACATTTTATTTACCTTAAAAATAAATTATTTCAGCTGTGCTTTTTATTTACTCTGTTCCAAACAAAATATTAGAATTATTGATAATGCTCGTAAAAATTATGTTCTCAATTGTTTTAGTTAACTGACCTGCATTTTTTGCAAAAACCTCGTCCGGGAATTTTTGTAATATTTTAGCTGTTTTAGAAGTTAATTTAATTTGATCTTTAAAAAAACATTATAGTAGTTGCAGAATAGTAAAAGTATAAAACAGTTTTTAATAATATGTAATGTTTAACTACAAATTAGATAAAGTAGTATATTTAAACCAAATAAGTCTTACTGTAGTTTATACAGCAAGTAAAGTTTAAAACAAAAAAAAAAGACTACTTGTAAAACATCAAACGCGCATTGTTTTAATTAACTATTTGCATTTGGAACGGTTTTAATTTCCGACATGGTAGTTTTATTCCAATAAATAACAGCACTGAAATTTTAATAGTTTATTACTACAAATAAAAATACAATGACCTTAAAGATTTAATAGAATTCATAACAGTTTATTATAAAATTTATATATGACAAGCTTTTCGTATCTGAAAGACATCTAAAAATAATTTTAGTTTTTAACAACATTCTAACTTGTTTACTATTGAACTAAAAGTCTAATATAAAAAAAAACTTGGCAAAATCTAAAATATATTAGAACTTTCGTATATAAGTTATCGAAATTCGAGTTGCCAAAATTATTAATTTTATCGTCGGAACTTAAGGTTCCTTGTTTAAATTTTTGAATTTAAGTTTTTCAAAACTAATTTGTCAGAGTTTAAATTGTCCGAATTTGAGTTGATGTCGGAATATAAATTGTCGGATTTTGAGTTGTCCTAAAGTGAGTTTCGAGTTTTAGTTTTCATAATTTAGTTAGTAACGCATCATTTATAGATCATTCCGATTGAGTTGCTCACGTAGGTATAAATAATTGAATAGGTTTTGATTCGAACAAGAGTATAAATGTGTATTGTTAATCTAAACAAAAATACAAATCAGGTAGATATGAAGTTTATTTCTTTCGAGCATAAGTTCTAAACATAAAAGTAGTTAAAACAGCAGAAAACAGGTTATGTAGGTATATTTATAATTGAAAAAATATTTATATGGTGTCCATCTTAATATCATTTACAAAACGATAAAATAGTATGTAATTAAAAAAAATATGCGTATAGAAAATAACTAAACATATTTTAAAGGTTTGTTCACCATACAATTATTTGTTTTAACACAAATAAAAATCATACTAGAAGCTAATCAACTTTTAATAAAGTGTTCGAATAATCTTTAACTAAGTAAAGTAGTGACAAAATGAAAAATTAGTTTCAGTAAATACTGTATATATCATGCAAGTTCATTTCTTTTAATTTCTTTTCTTTTCTTTTCCTCTTGTCGTTTGTTATTGAACCAACACTGTAAAAAGAAATGTTAGTTAGTCATTTATGTAAAAACATCAAACTAATTCTTTGAAAGAAGAAGAAAAAATACAACTTCATTATTATATTAAAAGACTAAAGAGGGTTATTATTATTCTTTAAATTAATTGAAGTATGAATACATAAAATACACTTAAATCTTCCAAGTGTCCTAAAAGCAACTTCTCTCTATCTAAAAACAACATAACAAATAAAAAAAATTTAATCAAATTCTTTTATATAAAAACAAACTATTTACTCTGCATTTATTTTCAGGCAGGCCAATTTTTTCGACAAGTTGAAAAAACTCTTTTTTGTTTGGTCTTCTATTTTCCCTGTTAGTTTTTTCGTACAGTTCTTCGAAACATTTCAACTGATGTGAAGTATAGCTGGTGCGGGGTCTAAGTTTTGAAACGTTTTTCATTATAAGTAATAGCACTTTTGTTTCAATATATGTTTAAACATACAAACTTAATCTTCATTGTGTGTTGAAAACTAGCTTTGATTGTCAAAAAAACATTTTTTACGTGTTTTTATAACTTTGAAATTTTTTAATGAAACTCTTACCTTTTCTTATTTTTTTTCGTTTTCTGGTCTATGACACAGGACTCCCTTTCTAAAATACATTATTAGGTAATTTTTTTTATATGTTATTTATCAAACTTACTTAAATACAAAATTAATATTTTTTTTTAAATCTAGGTAGAAAATATGTTTCAGAAACACTATTGTTTTTTTGGTCATATTTTTTCAACTTATTTGTTTCAAATACTAGGATAACAAACAAACAAACTATTATTTTCAATGAGTTTAATTTCTTTTGAATAAGTTGCAAGAAGGTGTTTAAATATTTCCTCATGATTACCTCCCTTAATCTTCTCAACTGCAATACCTTGACTTTTATCTTTATGTATTCTATTTTGAAACCAGGACTAAAAAACTTTAAAAATATTAGAGCTTTATAAATTAATTTATTAATTTTTAGTAAAAAAAAGTAAACTTTTATTATTTCTTTTATTACATGAACTTGATAAAAAAACAAACTTACTGTTAGTTCTCTTTTACTAAGACCAGTTAATTTTCCAAGTTTGTCCCTTTGATCTGGCAGTGGGTGTTTAATTCTTTCATAAAAATATTCTAACATTGATGATTGAGAGAATGTTAAGTGTATCCTTTGTCTGTATGTAAAATCATACTTAAACTTTCCGAATTTTCACACATTACATTATTTAAGTTAATTTTGAAAATTCAAATAAAATAAATTTGTAAACTAGTTAAATTTTCTACTAGTTTAAAGTTTTGAATTTACTAACTTTCGTTTTTTTAGTTTAGATTCCTGCTGTTTACATTGTTCGTTGGAATTATCAAATTCAAGTTTTAAATTATTATTTAAAATCAATGCATCGGATGAAGGTTCTGAAACTTTTTGCTGCAAACACCACTTTCCAAGTTTGGCATCTATGGATGATAAATAATAATTGACTGCTAAGAAAAAAAAAATTTTCAGTTAAAAAATTTAATTAAAGTTTACCTTTCATAGAGGGGTATGCACGTGGCAGTTGAGCAAAACTATCTGCTTGAGCAGGATTAACCGTTGTTACATTGAAATTATTTGCACAAGAAGGTTTCAGCTGGATACCATCTTGCAAACAAGTACTCAACTGCTGGTAGTTGTCAAAACATCTGTTTGACTGGTAACAGCTGTTCGTATTTGATTGACAATTTTGTTGTAGACTATAGTCAGAAGAAGAAGTTAATGTATGATAGTTTGAGTAATTAGGTATGCCACCTTGTTGCGCTTGAAATGTACAATTCTGAACGTTTTGATACAAAGGCTGAGCACTTGCAAAACTTGGATAACTTTCATATTGATTTTGCACTGTGTAGCTAGGAGCTTGATTTGTCGAAGAAAACACAGCGGGCTGACAACTTTCTTGCTCGTTTATATTTATTCTGTTTTGCTCATCTTGCATTAAACTGTTTGTTGCAGCTAGCGCGAAAGAACCAATGCTTTCTATTTCGCGTCTAATAAAGTCGTCATCACACATTTTTGAAAGAATTTTGTCTTGGTCTTCCAATGAAAGCATATGTTCATCATTATGTAGAAATGGTAGAACGTCATCACTACTGTTTTGGGACAAATCGTTGTATTTTTCCGACATTGTTATATTTAGTTTTTTTATAACTTAGCAATTAATCTGGAAGAGTAACATTACTTTAAATGTTGTTTATAATAAGACAAAAAGTAAAACAATGAAACAAAAAAAAATTACTCAATTGTTTATTTTGTCTCGTAGAAATATGAATTTTAATTAGTTTTTCAAATTTTGAACTAATAATGCAATTTTAAAATGATCCGTAAAATCTAACTAAAATCTTATTTTGAATCTCAATCAAAAATTTTAGAATATAAAGTAAAAGCTATAAAATTGATTTAGCGGTGGTGCAGCTTTATCTTTCGCGGGCTTGATTTAACTAAAATTTTTAAAAAGCTACTCGGTTGGTCATTTACAATTCTGCGGGCCTCCCACTCTATTTTACCTAGTTACTTAATTCCACAGATTAAATCAAAAACCAATATTCCTTTTACCAAAACAAGTTTTACATCAAATAATTAAAAAAATATTTACTAAAAAAACTGATAAGTACCATTAAATACAGAGTCAATAGTTATTACAGCTTATTGATAAATACAAAAATTGATAACAATATTTAATTATAGTAATCATTATTTATAAAAACGTTTTTCCAGCTTAGACTGTTTTTAGATATAATTTCAAGAAATAATTAGATTAGCAAATCACTATTCTTAGATAAAAGCAACAAACTAAAAAAATTCGCAAAAAAAAAACTGAAAAACCTAGATTTGGTTCTTAGAAGAAAAAAAAATTAAGTGTTTTTAAGTTGAGTGTTCTGAAAAGAACAAAAATAAAATACTAATTATTTTTGTTTACTGTTATATAAATTTGATATATTCAAATTTGTAAGATATGTTTATGTTTATTATAAGTTATCTAGGAGTTGCTACCTAAGTGCATTTCTCCTTTCAGATTATACAAATGTTAAGCTAACAAATTCTTAGGAGGCACTCCTAACATAATCTTTTTATCAATTATCTTCCTATAAAAAATATTATTTCCTTTTTTATAAATTTTTTTAGAATATTTTTGTTTCATTTGAATTTTTTTAATCGAAATGTCTTGTCTAAATTTAAATAAAAAACTAAAATTAAGCAAATGTTAAAAATTAAAAGTTGTAATGATATTAACATCTCATTTTCGTATTTTAAAGTGGAGGTTGTTAACTGTTTTACGCAGACTTTGTGACGTGCTTCCAGTATTAAAAAAACAAACATATTTTTATAAAAAAACAAACATTTTTTTATATAAGGAGTAAAACTTCCTTTGAATTAATATAAAATCAGCGCGTTTTCTTAAAAGAGTGAGTTCTAAAAACCATCGGTCACTAAACATTGTTAAACTGAGGGAAGTAACGTCGTAGAGAATCTATTCACTCAAGATATTCAATAGTTGCTATCGACGCATAAGGGACTAAGAGTTCGGAAATTCACTACGATTGTTGGGTGATAGTTAGTATACATTCGAAGAAACTGTTAGTCTTGTAATTATTGTATTATTTTTTAATCGTGTTGTAGTTTTTGCATGCACTTATTTCTCTTATAATTTTGTAAATAAATTTCACAACTAAAAAAGAAATATATTTTAGCTTAAACCTACTTTATTAAAATCGTATATGTCGAAACATCATAATAAGAATAAGGATAATTATAAACCGTTATCTTTACAACAAATCACCACGCGCTCCAATAAAAAGAAAATGAACACCAGGGCAGATACAGCAGCTCACAGTGGAGACCACACAGCGTCCAATAATAACCCGGAATCTTCGAAACATACGGTTACAAAAAAAATAACAGAAGAAAATCGCGCAAAGTCTACCTTTAATCCAAATGCTCCCGATTTAGATAACGTTATACGCGAGGGGGAAAATTCTTTTCCGTCAATTAACCCCCAAGAAAGTCAGGGAAATATTAATTTAGCTTCTCAAAACCGCGGCCTAGACGATCTTACGCATGCACGAGAAATGTACAACCAAAAGCTAGCAGCGGTCCAAAAATTAGAAGAGCAGGAAGAACTAGTTAAATTGCGAAACGAAATTAGTAAGTTAGATATTAGATTAGGCTATAATAAGGTAGAACAAATACCAGAGCCTTACGAGCGCGAAATTCCACTAAAACGCGACCCTTTTTTTGAAAATTACGAAAATCAAAGTTATATAAATAATAATTTTAACGATACATTCAGAGCACAAAGATTAAGTAAAAAGTTTAAGAGATTAGACGTTGTAAAAAATCCTCGAGATACTATTAACTACTTTGAAGAAGAACTACATGGTGAAGGTATTGTAAACGATTTAGAAAAATACAATTATTTAATAGGGTTTTGGCCAAGAGTCGACATTTCTGATTACTATAAGATGTCTGAAAGAAATAAAAGAAATTATAGTTCACTAAAAAACTTTTGTTCAAACCGCGACAACGAATTAACTGAAATTTTAGATAAAATTCCTATCTGGGAAACTAAAACAACTTTTAATCAAATCTTTTCCACCGCCACGAAATGGGCGAAGTGCCCGGAAGAAGACAGAATAAAGTTTTTTCTAGCGTATTTAATGCCATCCTCAATAAAAAGTAAAATTAAAGAGTATTACGATGCGGAACTGGACGTCTTTAGACGTAAAAGTCAAGCTATATGGAACGCTCATAAGGAAAGCGCATTACAGTCAAATCAAGTGAATTACAATAGATATCACAGACCTGATCATTATACCAAAAAAAATAATTATCAAAGAAGGATGCGTTCTAACCCTCAACAAGAGTCTTATCCTAGAAATAATAATACAAACAACAACCTTGGTCATCAACAACAAAATAGAAACAACTACAACTCGAACCAATCTTTTCAAAGATACCGAGATAATGAAAGAAGAGAATACAATTATTCAAATTCATATTCACGTCCTTATGCTCATACAAACAATCAAAATCGACAACAGGGAAACGATTCCCCGTCGTCCCGACAATAAGAGGAAGAGACGATGGGTGCAGAAATAAGCCTCTTAATAGATATCTTAGTAACGTTGTTAAAAGAGTTAATATATCCCATCGTACAAACCATAACCAACTTACAAATAATAAAACCAACGATATGCGAAATCCTAAATTAAATTATTTTAAAAATTCCAATAACAAACCTGAATTAACTCTAAATAGTCCAAAAAATTCTCTCTCAAATACTAAACTAATAGCTAACAATAACCTTAATACTAATAGTTCAAAATGTAATAATATCTGGAACTTCAAAATTAAAAAGGCTTCACCTGTTAATTTTTATAAACTACCACAAAACTTACTATTCACCATAGATAATAATTCTAATGTTTTATTTTTGGTAAATACCGGATGTGAGATTTCCATCCTTCCCAAAAATCTTACAAATGGCATTAATCACTATTTTAAACCACAAAGTAAAACAATTAAAGGAATAGGTAACACTCCTATACATCCTATAGGGAGTGTTGATGTTATATTAGAGTTTGGTAATTTAAAAGCTGTTAAACATAATTTTTGGGTCACACAAGAATATAGGGATTATGGAATAATTGGGTTAGATTTCTTAAAAACTCATAAACTCTCTATTTCTTTAGAAGAACTGAGGTTGTATCAATACAAAACCAAACGTGTAGTCAAATTATATACAGCTGACGAATTGCCTAAATCGGTAGTAGTTTCTTCGCACAATCTAGAAATAGTTAATAGTGAAATTACTTCAGACTTTCAAAATAAATGTAGGGATCTACTTAATGAATTTCCAGAGCTTACAGAAACACCTGATTATACTCGACCGGTAAAACACGGGCATTCTTTAGAAATCATAGTTGAAAATTTTAATCCTAAATTAGTTAAAGCGCGTAGATGTAATGGTATAAGACGCAAAATGGTTGAACAAACGTTCGATGATCTTATAAATAGGGGAGCAATGTCACGTGGTACGTCAGACATGTGTGCTTCACCCATTACTATTGTTCCAAAAAAAGACAATAGTATTAGGGTATGTATAGATTATACAGTTCTTAATGCACACACACGCCCAATGTCTTACCCCTTGCCTAGGATTGATGAACTTGCAGAAATTATACCTGAAGGAACACAGTATTTTTCTTGTCTAGACCTTAAAGAAGCTTACTACTCATTACCTATAAAACCCAGCTCTCAAAAATATGCCGCAATCATTGCTCACCACGGGGTATTCATACCCCAACGCACGTCATTCGGGCTGAAAAATGCCCCTATGGCGTTTCAGTCCATGATGCAAAGCATATTAGCGGGTTGTTATGAATTTACGTTTGTTTATCTAGATGATATTCTAATTTTTAGTAAATCCAAAATGGACCATTTAAATCACCTCAGAAAAATTTTTCAAACTTTACACAAAAATGGGTTATACCTTAATATGAAGAAATGCGTTTTTGCTCAACATAGACTTGACTTCCTCGGTCACTCGGTAGGGATTGACGGGGTTGATGTTTTACAAACCAAAATAAAAGCAATTAGGGAACTTCCCAAACCTACGAACCGCAAAGAGCTAAAACGATTTCTTGGGTTATGTAACTATTATCATAGGCACATCCCAAAGCTAGCCGAAACAACTGCTCCACTTAACGAAATATCAGGGGGCCCTAAATCTACAAATAGGAGACCTTTACATCTAAACGAAACTCAAATTAAATCCTACAACGACACGTTGGCTACCTTATCAAAAGCAGCGACTCTCGCTTTTGAAGACCATGAAAAACCATTAATTGTTTATTCAGATGCATCCGACAGTCATGTCGGAGCAGTGCTGGAACAAGAGGGTAAGAATGGTGAAAAACGTCCCCTCGCATTTTTTTCTAAAAAACTGCCAGCCTTGAAAGCTGTCAAATCGACATTTTTTAAAGAATTGCGTGCATTATACTTAAGTTTAAAACATTTTCAAAGTCGTATTATAGGACGACAACTGTTTGTTAAGACTGACAGTCTGTCCGTGGCAAAAGCTATTAATAATCCTATTGGGAACCAATCTCCAATAGAACAGCGCTACATTGCCGCAATAAAAGAATTTAATCCAACAGTTATGCATATTACAGGAGATGAAAATAAAGTAGCCGATACATTAAGTCGACCACCTTTAGTAACAGCTATGTACGTTAAAACGTCACATGATGATTCGGATTACATTTATACATCTGAAGAAGATACCGAAGATAGTTTGTCTGACTATCAGTCATCTGAAAGCGAAGAAGAAGTTATTACTTCAGAATCTTTAAACAAGGAAGAAATAGCTAAGCTACAAAGTAAAGAGCCTGATTTGATAAAAACAGCATATGAGCATAAAAAAACAGTCAAATATTTAAAACCAGAAAATCTGGCAGTAATAGTTGAAAATGAACAGCAAAGAATCATCCTACCTTTTGCTTTAAGATTATCTGCTTACGAAATAGCACATGGTTATTTACATCTAGGGAAAGAGAAATCAGTGTTAGCAACTGCAAAAGACTATTGGTGGCCAACTTTACGAAAAGATGTAGAGTACTGGGTTCAGTCATGCTATACCTGTCAAGCCACGAGAACAACTAGGCATAACCGCCCAAAAATTGGGCTATACCCCGCCAATATCGAGCGTTTTCAATTCGTACACCTAGACCTCGTAGGTCCGATTGAAAAGAAATCGGAAAATTATAACTATATTCTTACAATGAGAGACAGATCAACTGGCTTTCTAGCCACTGTTCCGATTGTGGATAAGAAAGCAGAAACAGTCAGAGAAGCTTTTATACAAAACTGGTGTGGTCACTATGGCATTCCACAAGTCATAATGACTGATAATGGACGTGAATTTTCAAACTCGATTCTAACTCGCACTTTCGAGGAACTTGGTATTGATCATAGATTTTCACCTCCTTACAGTCCTCAAACTAATGGATTCATCGAGAGGGTACATAATCCAATAAATGTAGCACTTCGAGCACTTCCTGACAAAACAAACTGGCCCCTACATTTGCCATTGATTACTATAAGCATAAACAACTCTTTCATGGAAGGTTCACCTTTTACACCATCACAATATGCGTTGGGAACGTGTGTGAATGTCAGTGGTCGTGTGATGTTAAACGAAGTAAGCGATATCGCATCGGAAAATGATGTTTTTGAATCTAGAATTTTTCTACATACAATGTCAAAAGTTAAGAAAGTACAAAAAAATTACAAACAGAAATCCGTTTATTATGAACCGGGACTGTTTAACAGCGAACAGGTTTGGTTAAAACGGAAAAGTAGAAAAAAGCTCAGTTCTTTATACCAAGGGCCTTACCCCGTGCATTCATTTAGCGAACACTCGGCGATTATTGATAAAAATTCAAAACTTTTGAAAGTAAGCATAAGAAACATTAAAGCTTATATTCCCAGGGAAAACCTTAACGAAAAAGGTGAAATAGTAGGGAAAAGCATGGCATATAACTTAAGGGAACGCAAAAACAAAATTAATTATGCAGAAAGTTCGTCCGATGACGAAACTAATGTCTAGGCTAAAATTGCAAATAAAAGTAATTTTAATTATAAACTTTAATTTTTTGGGAAACACAAATTTTAAACTTTAACAGAATTACTTATCAGTGAACACGGGTTCAATAACTTTTTTGGTTGTGAAATACTTTTTTCTTTCTAAATTTTTCTATAAATACTGTTGTTATGTAGCAACTTATGAATACATTTATTGAAATATTTTAAATAATGACGCTTATTGAAACAAAGTTAATGTCTTAAACAGAGTTTTGTTGTGACAGGTTTCAATTAAGTTTCATTTTTTATTATTATTTAAATTTTTCCCTTATAATAATACAGTTATCAAACTCTATTCACGTATTCAAATTCAAGTTCAAGTTTATACTTGACGTTTTATTACGGATAAAAATAAAGCACTTATTACTCCCTTAAGTAATTGCTTTCGCCACGTGCACATGACAACAGCTTATTTTTCTCTTTTTCTATTACACTTTGATAAGTTTTTTTTTGAGTGCATGTTAAATTTTAGTCAAAATTTATTTTACGACACATTATAAATAAATGGTTTTTTACAATTCTTTAGTTATAAACTTCTTTTATGAAGTTCACATGTGTTGTAAAACAATAACGACTTTTAAAACTTAAACTGCTATTCAATTTACGTTTTTTTTATTAAATGAAACAGCGGAAACACCTGCAGTAATAAGAATTAACTAACTTTAAAATTTAATGTTTAGTCTAGTTTAAAGCAAACTCCTTTTGTCATAAGACAAAATAAATATTAATGAGTTTATGGCAATTTTTTTTTCTTTTTGTTTTACCGTTTCGGTATATAATTAGAATCGTTTAGAAGCAACGCATTCACCTAAAAATGCTGACAGTATTAACTGCTCTATTCGCTTTAAATTTCGTTGAAGCGGACGAAGTTATCCGCAAACATGTTTTGCCATTGTGCGAAAACGTTCCAGTGAAATCGTATATGCTGAGAGACCCAGGCCCGTGCAAATCAGAAAACTCAACAAGGACTATATTCCCAATTGATGTGTATAAGCCAATGGACAACACGATAGATATCAAAGCTACAGCATGTCGAATTAAGATTGAAGTTCATACAGTATTTAATACAGTGAAGTTATTCTTTGCATTGTTACAACATTAGAGCTTAGTTTTTAAAGTATTGTACTATAAAAGAAAAGTGTTTATTGTCAACTTTAAAAATTTTATTCTAATATCATATTAAACAATTTAAGAAACAATTGTTCTATATACTTGATAAAATTTAGGCTCCTTAAATAATAATAATTTAATTTTTGTTATTTTAGCATCATTAAAAAAAAACCTTGATAAAATCAGATCTCGAAATTTATTATTTTCACTTTTAAAACTCACTTTTTTTATTTCTATAAAACTTCATATAATTGTAATAAACAACCATATAAAATATTACGTATAACAAAACATATTTATGCATTTTAAATCCGTAAAATTTCTAAACAGGTGTGCGATAAACATGTGAAAGATATCAAAGAAGTAAAAGCGAGCAAAATCAATGCAACAAATTTTAAACGTATGTTTCAATTATTCAAATAACTTAACATAGTCAATTCCATTTTTAACAAAGTAGATAGCACACCTTAATCCAAAAATGAATGATAAATTAATAATTTTATTATAAGTACATTACGTCTATAAAAAATAAATAAACTCAGCAAAAACGTAACCTTAAATATATTTTAGAACAAACGACCTCCATCTTTGATCAGGTCTTAGAAAGTCAAAAGAAAACCTTCGGAGATTGTACCAAGGGACAAAACACTAACAAAAGTGAAGAGCAAATCGTCAAGCAGAGCTTGGAGGGAAACGTTGCCAATGTACAATCTAATGATCACCTTTCAAAGTGAGTTAAAGATAAAACAAAGATTTGTTGTAGAACTTTATATAATTTTAAAATTGTTTTGAGCCTTTTTTTATCAGACTAATTTAGTAAACTAGTATTAATCAGTAAACTTTATTGGAAAAAAATTGTTAGATTTTATTTTTAAGGCAAAAATAGTATGCTTTTTAAAAGCAAGGCTTATTATTTTATTATCTTTAACGAAATAAAGCTATTTGGGACCGTTTAAGCTGTTCCATAGCAACTTAGCTCATTTTAAATTAAGTTAAGTAAAGATTAATGATAATCTTTGAAAGTTACTGATCATTCATCATCCTAATTTTCCTTATACTCTTTAGTAAAGTTAGTTTTATAACTCGACCTTTTAGACCTTTTTCTTATTATTTATCATTTCCAAATAAACTAATTAAAACTGTTAGTTAATTTTTTATATTTATACTTTTCATAGTGCAACACCACCAAGAATACCAGCAGAAAAGCAACGGTTGAAAGAAGAAGCCCATCGTAGAAGACTTGCGCAACCAACATTCGATTTGCTGGAGCAAGCTAGATTAATGACTGATTTTGAAACGGAAAATTCATGTTTTTTTTTTAGTCTTTAATTTTCTTTTAGAGTTTGTTTACAATTTCGTCTGCAAATAAATAGTACAACATTAGCATGACTTCTTATTTATTTCGTTTTCTTAATTTAAGGATAAAAACTTAACGTCAAAACTTTAACTATATACTTCTTCCAAAAGTTTGAATAACAAATTCTTTTTATAATTTTTTAAGTAATGATTTTTAAACTGAAAAAAAATATGGGCTTTTAAAATCGTATTTCAAAAAAACTAACTTATTTTTACTGATAAGCTTTAACTACAAAAAAAAGTTTAGGACATTAGAAAAGTTTGCGGTTTTCGTTTATCTTACTTTGATATTTTATTGAATGCTAAAAATAATAACTCGAAAACTAATTCTTTTAAATTAAAAAAAAAATAGTTGTCTACCGGCTCAAAAATCTTAGGATCTTGCCCGATTAGGATCCTAAATACTTGTCAAAATTTCTTTTTGGTTTCTAGTCTAAGATATTACAGTATTGTCAGATAGAGTACTTCTCACAAGTATGCTACTCAAAGCAACCCGTAAAGATCACTGCCCTGGTTAGAAAGTCAAGTTGTTTTAGTTATCTATCGATTCCGTTTCAAAAGGATGCGGCTGAATCTAAAATCGTTTTTAAAAAAAGGAACTAAAAAGGTCTGGCCCGACCCTCCGACATGTAAACTAGTCAATTTTTAATATATTGCATTATAATTGAAGTTTTAGAAGATGAAAACAATTTTCTCATTATAAAGTTAAATGTAAAAAATAGTTAAAAAGACAGATTCGGTTCGCAAGCAAAGCAACTTTTTTATTATAAAATTCAAAAATACCGAGAATTAAAAAAAAAAACTGATAGTTTGTTTTTTTATTAACAGATTATAGTTTTACCTGAGTAAAGTGTGAATAAATATAATTAAAATTCCTAAAAAAGTAAAATGTAGTAACATTTTTAGGTCGTTTAGTTTATGCTACTAGATACTAACCTGTATGATATGTTTTTAACTAGGAAATTAAAATACCATGTAAAAAGATAAAACTATTTAGACAAGGGGTCGGTAGCCTTATGTAACTCACAGGCCAACTTTCCTAGGAACAATTGCTTGCGGGCCACACTATTTAGAAAAAAAACCTTTGAGGGCCGCATTAATAAAAAAAATTCTAGCATTAACAAGCAAAATAATATTAAGATCAAAACTATGGTATATTAAGCAATATAAGAGCACTAGCACTAATAAAGAGTAGTAATTTATCTAAGAGTCTAACTGTAAATTTTTATTACAAGTCTCAAACTGTTTATTTGTTTATGAAATGTATATTTCTGACTGAAAAAGAGTTCGCAGGCCGCAGATTTTAACTTTAAGGGCTGCATTTAGCCCGCGGGCCGAAGTTTGCCTACCCCTAATTTAGCCGTTTGTAAACTTGTGGATTTCAATAAAATTCCTTGAACTGATACAGTAACTGTTTTTTGAAACTTAATTGAAATCATCTTAAACATTTTTAAAAAATAGTAGCAAAATTAAAACCTAAGTAACATTAACTAAAAAATCATAAATTTACAACAAAAATAAACCTTAAAGTATTACTATGATTAGGATGGTTTTAAAAGTTAAGCCCTTTTACCTTTCAGCTGTAAGGCAATTTATAAGTAGGAAATATCATGAAAACAATCTGTGGAAATTTTAAGATGTTTTAAACAAGAGTCAATTGAGACGTCATCAGTTTTAACCTATATAACAATCCCTATGTAAGCTGAATGGGACCTTAAAATTTTGACCTTGTTCGATTAAGTTTTTTTAGAATTTTAAGAATTACGACAAAAAACTTTCTAACTATAATAAATACTTTAAAGATACTACAAAATAGTTTTTTAACCAAAATAGTTTTGTCTTTTAACCTTCAAACATAAGTTAATGAGTGTTTGCAGTCACCGTAAAGTATCTATTTGTCATTTAAATGTCAAGTTTTGTGACTTATTTTGCATAGCATTAAAATCAATAATATGTTTTATTCGTATAGTGAACTATAAAAAATCATTGATTGTAAATTATACTGAAAAAGTTATGTAAAAAATAAATGACAGGTTTTATAAATAAAAATTATTATAAATTGTTTACTAAACAATAGAAAGGTGCTCAGCAAGTTTTTTCAAGGACATGGTTTAAAATAAAATTTTATTTATTTTATTATAAATCCACGTTATTGCAATCTGTTATAAGCTAACAATTATTTATACGATTATTTAAAAAGTATAGGATAAAATGTTAGACGTAAAATATAAGAGTCTATACTAGATTATCGAATTTAGTCGTCTAAATTTGAATTGTCAAGATGTGAATTGTCGTAATTTTAGTTGTAAAAATATGAATAGTTGTCCACCCAATTTATTTTAACAATTTTAAAGTTTAAAAACAAATATCGATCCATAATGTTTTTACTTTACGCTAGTTTACTCTCAAATTTATATAATTCTGGTACACTTATATATCATAGAAAATACATGGTTAAGTTTTAATCTTTTTTATTAGTTTAATCGAAATATCTGTTTGCATATTTTGTGTAATTTATAATTTCTTTACTATAATTTTAAAAAAATGTAATTTTCTGTTTTGTAATTAATTTACCAACTGTAGTTAAAAACTTATAACTAATAGTTGCCAAAGGGTCCTAACAATAAACTAAAAAATAAAAATAGCCAAACGAAAATGTTATACACAAGAAATGTTTAGCTAATTTTAAACACATTGTTTTTCCTACTATATCGCTAAAGTACTTTAATTTCGCATACTAGTAAAAAAATGTGGAAATAAAGTGTAGCATTTTTTGATACAAACATATTGTTCATCAAAATGTTTCTTTTATTTTGGTCAAAACTAAGTTGAATAAGTTTTTTACTAATTTTAATAAAAAATTTAAGGGGTAAATAAAGTACGTTTATAATAACTTTAATCTGCTCTAAAACAGTACTTTTTAAAGCTATAGGTAAACAGAAAAATCAATTCAAGTTCAAAATAAACTAAAATAATAACTTATTCAAAAGGCTTTCGAATCCGCATACTGCAATTTATCATACAGCGCTTTGCCTAATAAGCCATAATAAATTTGTTTTAATGTGAATACAAACAAGTAAAATTTGTTTAACAATTAAGACAACTTTATGCTTAATTATTACTTAATTTTATTTTTAATAGTTAGCTTGTTGTTCGTCTTTGTTTTATATAAAGTAGGCTTTATATAGGTGTTGCTTATTGTTTTGAATATTATTAATATTTGATCAGACAACTCAGTTTATAATTTCAAATGATACGATTATTAATAATGATAAAAATAGTTAATCTAAACAGTATTTTATTAAGTTATGTGTTTTTATAACTTATACAACAAAAAACTGAATCATAAGCATTTTACATTCTTTATACAAAAAGAATTTAAATAAGTGTATGTTTTAATTGGTTTTTTTAAGTATACTTTACTTTATTACTTAAAGTTTGTTTGTATTAGTTTTTTACTGTACTGTATATGTGTTTATTTTATTACGACAGTAATGTAAATAGATAGCTCAAAAACGGTATGCATTTTTTAAGCATATTTAAGTACTTGGAGAAATTAAGAAAAGATTTGTAGAGACCAATCAAAACAAGTTTATGCTAAAAATATTTTGACTGATCTTCAAGTTAGCTTTTTAAGAAAACTGTCTGATTGGTTCAATTTTAAAATATTCATGATGCTGCATTTTTACCAAAACATACTAGCATTCTAGAACGGCTCTAATTAAAAAACACTACGACTGTACAAATAAAAGCTACTGCTAAAAATGTTGGAAAGAACCAAATTTTAAAATAGTTTTTGTAATCCTGGCCGGGTTTGATCTTAAGTACTTATTATATATTAGAAAGTTTTACTAATTTAAATCCTATAGATTTAATCTACTTGTTAAATAAATACAATATAGATTTATAAATAGTAATTACGTATCATATTATAACTTATTTAGTAAAAAAAAGTTGAAATATACTTTAAAGTGTTAATAAATACACTTTTATTTTAGAATATTTTATTTTAAAAGCATACAAAAAACGTATGTCTTGCTGTAAACAAAAATTATGCTACATAAACAAATTTTATTTCTTTTGTTGTCCATGCAAGCAACATTAACAATTAAGTTGTATTTTTTTTATGCGAACTATATAATTTATAGTCTGTAATAAATGCTTAATGCAGAAATCAAATCACGAAAATGTTAAAATATTTTACGTTTAACTTAACAGTTAGTTCTTATTGTGACTATAAACGAATTAGAACATAAATTTTTGCAAGTATTTATATTTACAAAACCAAAAAGGAATTATAAGAACATGGAGCCGTAATAAATTGAAGTATAGTAT
This sequence comes from Thalia democratica, assembly GCF_965202585.1. Lineage (NCBI taxonomy): Eukaryota > Metazoa > Chordata > Thaliacea > Salpida > Salpidae > Thalia > Thalia democratica. The sequence continues at coordinate 12,094,249 of NC_139166.1, forward strand.
CAACTGTAGTAAAGGCCCATAAAGTAGTAGAAATTACAATTGTAATAAAAAGTTTTCAATTCCACTTAGGATTACACTTCTACCATAACAAAAAAGAAATATAGATTAATTTTAGTAACTGATTAAAACTATAAAACGGACTACAATAGCAAAAGATGTCTCTGTTATACTACAAAAGGCTTTTCTTGTTATTTTAAGTTGTGGTAGAGAAATAAAAGTTTTTCGCTGTTATTTAGAAGCAATCGATTGCGCTTTTGCTCGTACAAATTCCCAGCTTCAGCTTTTAATCTTTCAGAATACACAGAAGATAATGGTGCAGCAAGATATTTTCTTGCTAAACTGGCATAATGTGGGAATTTTGTCTTGTTCAAGTTCCACCAGTTTAAGACCTCATCCTCTTCAGTTTCTGCATTCAAATTTTCTGTAGCAAAAATGACCTTTACTTCTGCTTCAACTTTATTAATAAAGACTTCAACTGTTTCTCGTCGTCCTGTGTAGCTGTCTTTGACTATATTTTAAACAAAAATATTAAGTTTAAAACTTTTTTGTGTCAAAATTTACATAGTGTTGTAGTTTTGGTTATTCTGGTAGCAATATAGGAGAATCACCACCTTGATTAGTCTCGTAACAGATATGTTTTTTTAATATTTAGTTTTAGCTGCTCTTTAACATTATTTTTGAGGTATAATGAAGAGCGGAAAGTCGATATCGTGGATCAACAGCTGTTGTGACTAACAGTAACTTGTTGTCATTCAGGTTTAAGTTATTGTTATTGGTAAAGATCCTTCTTTCGCAAGTCTCTCCTATGTTTTTGGCAAAATATTTACAAACATTTGATACTTCTTCTAAATTTTCATAAAAATTAACAAACTTTCTCAGTGATTTTGCATGCGGGATCACGCTTGAGAGCAGTTCATTTTTTACTACACTCTTTTTTTACAAATAAAAAAGGTTCGAGCAGCTGAACGATGTGACTAACCAGTTGCCATTCTTCAGGTGTAATATTCGAATCTTGATCGTTTTTATAGTTAGCCACATAGTAGCAGAAACTTGATTTTAGCTTTTTCAGTCTCTCTAGAATAAGATATGTTGAATTCCACCTTGTATCTACATCTTGACCAAGAAACAAGGTTTTTTGTTTTGTTTGTGCGTGGTCAAAAGCTACCTAAATCTTTTTAGTGTTTCGTTCGCTATAGAAGAATGGCTGAAATGGCAAACTATTTTTCGTACTTTTGCTAATAGAATCGTAACCTAAAACATTACAACTTTTTAACAATTTTACGTAAACGTCCCTAAATAATGAACACTAAAATACTAGCTCAAGCGTATAGATAAAACAGGGTACTGACGAGGTTTTTCTCTTTGTCTTTTTAATATTTCTTGCGTTGTCTCGCAAAAAAAACGTGAAAACGATCTTAGGTAATATTCCAATTACTGAGCATATCCTGAATGTAGTTACAGATGTTTTGGCCAGTGTGCTCACCCTCCTTTTCCCGGCAATTCAAAATACGATGTTTGAACTCAAAGTTTTCACTAGTGCGCGGTTAAAAAAATTTATGATTTGTTCTCGAATTTTTTCACATATCGCTTGTGAATGACAAAGACGAAGCATGTGACAACTCTTTAGTAATATTTCTGCTTCAGACTATCATAAGCCTGTGGAAGCATGATTTCATTAAAGTACTTAGTACTTGGAATTACGTATCTTGGCTCTAATTCAGCTAAGAGCTCTATGATGCCTTGGTCTTCCACAATTGCAAAACGCTGATTGTCCATAGCAATCATATTCATATTTTTTTAAGAACTTTAATTGTTTAAGAATCCGTAATGTCCCAGAGTTTCATAGACTTATAATCATCAAGGCTAGTTTGCCTGATAGCTTCAAGCTTTCTTTTCTTCGGAGGTTCGGGTGTAGTACAACTTTTATCTTTGTCTAAAGATTAACTCTAACTGTGTGAAGTTTTCAATTTCCTGTGCATGGAAGAGGTAGTATAGGATTTAGACTTTCTACTTCCTTTTTTTATCTTAGCTCCACAGATATTGCATACTGCGATGGAATTATCTTCCAAACTTGTTGTAAAGTGTTGCCAGACTATTGAAGGTATTATTAATACTGAAAATGAAAAATAACTTTAGAATAATAATATAGTATTATAATAATAATAGTATTATAAAATTTTAATGCAGTGAATCTTAGTTATAAATAATAATGTAATTTCTCTGCTGCGTAAATCAAACTTTGATAAAGCAGTTAATAGATTCGTAATAGTTTTGTTCTTAAATTACGTTTTTAGTTGAATAAAACATTTAATGGATACAAAAATTAATGTTTTTTAAACTGCTATGCAAAACATGATACTACAAAATAAAAATCAATGTATCTTTAACTAATTATTAAGCTTATGCTAATAAAAAGCTCAAGCTTTATTTATACTGGGCTAGAGAGTCAAACCTATTTTATCAAATTTACAATTTATATACATAGTTATTTAGCATTTAAACCGAAATAGGTTCACGAGCAAACGTAAAAATATTAACATGTGTAGATAAATAAAAGCGATTATCCGAAAAGCTTAGACTAAACGCCTTAACTATATACTTAATTATTTTGAGAGTCTATAAAAAAATAATATATCATAGTTTTTTACTGTGTGCAAAACTCTAATCAAAATTGATATGGCTTTTATAAGTGTAAAAAACCATTTTTTATCCACTCAAGCGTGAAATCATCATCTAGTTTAACACCTAGCTTTTGACAAACAATAAAGTAAAAATCGAAAAATTCAAAGTGGTCGGCCGAATCCAAATCCGAATTTTACTTTGAAATTATGATTCGGCCGAATACGAATCCGAGTCTTATTTTCGAATTTAGGATTTGACCGAATCTGAATCCAAATCTCATTTAAAAGTAGGATTAGGCCGGATTCAGATCAAATTCCAAAAAGGCCGGATTCGTTTGAATCTATCCGAATCTTGATTCGATAGATCGTTATTTTGATACGTAATGAATTATTGATTAAAATCTTATAAAACTAATACTACAAATACTTTAACAAAATAACATAATAAAAGCTTTTTGTAAGAAAGAATTTTGCCAATGTAGTTTTCATTAGTATGTAAGAACAATCGATCAGTATATTCAATTAAAGATTAAGGAAAAATTTAATCTAACAATAAACAACGTAAAACTTTATTACTGTGATTTAACTATTTATATCATTGTTAAAAAATTACTTTGAAAAGCTACAAATATATTTATAAGTTCAATTATACTTATAAATAAATAAATACTATTGTTCAAAAAGTATGTTAATTTTAATACTTCTGTTTGAAACATCTTGTAAACTAATAACGATGTATGTACTATAAAACTTTATTGGAAAGTTTCTTACTACCGTCAAAGATTTTGTGCATAAGAAAATTGTTTTTTTAACTTTGAAAAAAAATTGTAAAAAACAGCTCAAGATATGTGTTGCAAAACCCTTTCCCTAGAAACTACGGTGGTTGGAAACAGCAAACATTCACAAAATTCGTTAAAAAATTTAAATTGAATGAAAAGTCTATCGAAGCTAAAGATATAAAGTTTATAAAAAAACATTTACGAAAAACAAAAAGCTTAGCATCTGTAATTACCAAAAATATTTAATGTTGATATTTATGTTAGTTATGTTTTATTTTTTCATAAAAAAGGAGGTTGAAGTTTATACCGGTGTTTACTTAATCAATGAAGTTTTTGAGAAAAATAATTTAAACTAATTTTCAATCGTTAAGTTATAGTAACAACAATATATACTATAAAACTTATTTTCAATATTTATCTAACAATAGAATAAAAAAGTTTAAAAATAATAAGACTGATTATAACCAGTAGAAACAAGCTTATTAAAGTTATAGTTTTTTTAAAAATAAATGAAAATCTTAGTCCTTTTTCTCAGTCATTTTCAAGTTTAGATACCTAACAAAACAAACCTTATATTTTACTATCACGTTACTTTTTTATTTTTTTCTATAAGAGAAACTTGGTTTAGTTTTTATGTTAACCAAAATGCCTAAAATGTAAAAACTAACATTTAAGTTTTATTACTGTGCATTAATTTTGTGCACAATGGAAAACATTTGCATGTAGTTTATTTATTAACGTGTATTATTTTAAATAACTTACTGAGTCCAAGTATTTTTTACATTGTTTTTTGAGATAAGTAGTTTCTATTTTAACAAGAAATTTATTATCAAACTAAAAAATAAACACTGCTCAGATACTAACCTGTCTTTTTCTTATTTTTAAGGAAAGATATTAAAGTCTTTTTTCTGTTTAAAATACATAAGCAGGGACTTAAAACGTAATTATTCAAATTAAACTAAGTTACCAAAAAAATTTAACAATTATATTTTTGCTAAGCGTGCAACATTTACATGTTCGTGGGCCGCAGAACTTCTTTTCCTGGGCCGCATTAAATTAAAAAAAAAAACTTACTTGCGGGCCGAAGATGATTTCGGCGAAGATAACTCGGAAATATCGTCTGATGGTTGGTATGTTTAGACACATCCATGTAAATATAGAATAATTAGTTTTTTTACAGATTGAAATATAATAACTGAAATTTATTAGAAGGACTTTATTGAAAATAAAATAGTAAAAAAAAAAAAAAATAAACAAACATATGTTTTTAAACTTCAATTATGTACTGCTTTTTGTGACGTTTTTCTTAAAGATTATAGCTTTTGCAAAGTCATCTAATTTTTAAGGTTGTTCGCAAAGATCCTTTTTCATCAAAACAATTTTAAATTGTCTAAACTCAACATTGTAACCGCATTTTTCGTAAAACTCCACCACGTCATGTGTGGAGTGCACCACACAACAATTAAATCCTCTTTTAAATGCCCAATTCTCAGCGGCCAACAGCATTCTCTTACCAAACTTTTTCCTCTATAATCTTCAGATACTATCACTGAAAATTAAAAACTGTTATTTATTTAAAGTTAACCAGTTTATAAACAGTTGGTCCCTATAAAATTAACAAAAGAATATTTAATAGAGATAATAACCTTTAGCGTTCTAACATTTTGAATTTAAACTAGTTATATATTTCGACTATGGTGTTGTGACTTTGAATTTAATTCACAGTAACACATCAAGTTAACTTACCCAAATCAAACTCAACAGTATAGTTTGTTTCAATACATCTTTCCCAGTGTCTTTCTTCAACATCGTTAAAGTATTTCCATTTTTCGACAAGCACATGTCCCATTATTTTATAAGGAATAACGGAAGTATCCATGTATGCAAATGAAGTTGGTAGTTCGTCACAAGAATTTGCTAACGACTTCATTCTAAAGTAATAAAAATATAATTGACTATTGAACGGATAGAACTGTTCTTAACAAATAACTGACTAAACAGTATATAAACAACAGTTTCAAATTATAAATAAGAGTTTCTCGTTTTAGAAAAAAAAGATATTTATTTTACATGTTGAAAGTATAACACAAAAGCTTAAATTTTATACACAATTATAATTAGAGTAAAAAAAAACAAACAAAAAAAAATTCTGAACTTGATAGAAACTCACTTATTCCCAATTTATCCAGGAAACTCCATTTCTATCATTCGAAGGCAATCTTTACGAAGTTGAGGTTGTAATTTATGAATAGGAACAAACTCGTATTTGCTTGCATCATTTTTCACTTGCATTATTTTTGTTATATTACCGACTTGGGACATTTTTTGTTTGATATTAAAATTTTCTATTCAAAGTTTTAGTATTTATTTTGTTGCTTTTTTTTCAAGTTATACAATCAATGCAGACTGTTTGCTGTATATTAAAAAAATCAAGACACATGATTCAAAAAACTAGAAGTATTTCGTGCTAACACATCTATAAAAAACAACACTAATAGTTAAATAAATTATTTTAAGCTAACAACTACTTATGTTAAAATTTTTTAAGTGTTATAAAATTACTAGAATTATACTGTAATACCAGTTTAAATGTTCCACTTAAATCCTATGTGTTATATTATTTTGTTTTTTGTATCAATTTCATATCTCATAAAACTTTTTTGTTTTAAAAACGAAAATGTGTTCAGATACTAGGTTTGTCAACATTTTTGATTGCTTTGGACTAAGTAATTTTACAATTCACCATAAGTTTGAAAATCTTAACTATTATCTAAGACCAATACAACTTTTAACTTCGCAACTTCAAATCTAGGCAATAATATTTGGCAACTAAATTGGCAACTATATCATCATGTGTTTAACATAAAAAAGATTACATTTAAAATATTAACTTATACTTTCAAATCCGTTTTAAGTAGCTTGATTACGTAGAATTTAAAATTTTATTGTTGTTCTTTTTAACAAGCATGTTATCTTAAAAAAAACTTTTGTATGTTAAATATATTAGATTTAAAGATGGTAATCAACTAAATATCTAATAGTTAAATTACTATTTTATTAACTAACTTCTAATTTTTTAGTTATTACTTTAAATAGAGTTTAGTTCTTCTTTAAAAGTAGAACTTACTAAGAGTGTTTTCTAAATAATGCTACCTGCGAGTAACTTTTTTAAATTATGAAACAATATTGAGCTGTTAGTAGTTTGAACTGGTTTCAAATAGAGAGGTTAGCTAAATTGATTAAGTATGAGAATAACTCAGTCTAATTTGTAATGTTTAAAAATTAAGGATAACTTAAACAAGTTTATCTGTAAAAAACTTCATTAAAACTAGATTTCTAATGGTTAGTAAAATTAATTCAATATCTTTTAAGTTAATCAAATACTTTAAAATGAATTAAGAAAAACTTAAGATGACTTAGTACTGTCCAAGACTCAGAATATCTTTTTAATGAAAAAGTGGCAACCCTGACTCTTTCTTTTTATCATTAATAAATAACCACATCATTAATACCAAAAGTTTGTTAGCTGAAAAGTAAAAGAGTTTAGAAGTTTTAGATAAATATAAAATTTCAAACTAAATGCTAAATTCTTGGTGAAGGAATCTGCTTCTACAAAACAACATATGAAGTTTTATATCATAAAACACATTATGAAATAAACTTATCATATAACAGAAAATGGAATCTGCTTTCACTAAGCCTTATTTATAACAAGCTGATTGCTGAAGTAATACAAACACTATCTCGTATATTTTTGTACCAGTCACTTGTATAAAACTAACGAATAATTTTTTTTAAGATGCTTTACCTTTATGAAAAAAAAGTTAGTAAAAGATAAACTATAATTTATTTACTACTGCTCAAAAAATGGTATTTTCTTGAGTCTGTACAAATTAGTACTATTTTCAGTTGTAAAAAAAGATATTTGATTATGTTTCAACAGCATAAACGGTTACACACATACATAATTTGCTTTTAAAAAATAACTTAATGGTCACCCTTATCACTTAAAAAAGGAGAAACCTAATGTTTATTTATTATTTTTAACATTTACTTCTACATTTTAAAGGGGATATTTAAAATGTGTTTAAAGTGCTTAAAATAATATTTGAAACACTAAGATGCTTTTTTTTTTAGTTTAGAAATTAAAAATTATAGGAAATTTAACTTAGAAAGGAGGAACTAAAGAAATTAGAAAAATATTTTATGATAAATTAAAAAAAAACCGATATATTATAAAACTTAGTTACTAAAATTTATTATAAAGGTAATAATACTCTGATTAATATATAATTTTTATGTGCTTTGTATTTTTTTTTTTCTTTTTGAATGACAATAAAATTTTATTTTTCTATTTGCTCAAAACTATGTATTTTTCCTTATTTTTATGTTTTTTCCTAATTTAACTTTACTAAATATTAAATTTTAAATTTTTCCCAGGGATTCTATCCAGTCATTGTACATTGTACATATTGCTTAGAGTATACTAGTAATATTCTAAACTAAAAAAGAGTATCTTAGTGTTTCAAATATTATTTCAAGCACTTTAAACACCTTTTAAATATCCCCATTAAAAAAAAACACTTTAAAAAAAAACAGTTGAACATTAATAGTAGTTTAAAACTTAATTTTTAGTACAAAATAAATTAAGTAAAAAGCACCCTTGGAACCAAAACTTTAAAAGCCATAAAATAGTAGTTACACAGGGCATAGTTTTTGAAAGAAAAGGAGACAGTAAAAAAGTTCAAATTTCTAAAACGCTTTTTTAGGTAATTGTAAAAAACAAAAAGTAGTTTTTTTATGTGGTTTTGTAGTTAAAGAAAAAGGTAATATTAGTTTTCAAGGTGAAAAGTCTTTGCAAGTTTTTGTTTTATTTCGTTTAAATTCAGCAGCCTGAAAAAGTTACTCGCATTTGTAATAATAAATAAAACCAAAACAAATATTATACATTTAATGACAAAATATTAATTACAATAAATTGTCTTGTTAAAGAAGTAGAAATTTATTAAATTTAATTTTTATCCGTTTAGAATATTTAAAATAAAATTTAAAATTAAAGCATTAATTGTACTTGAATAAATGCTTTGACCACAAATTTAAAATATTATACTTTGAAAAATAAATAATAAGCTATAAAAACAAGTTTTTATGGAATTTATGAACTAATAATATAACTGTACACTGTTCAGTTTTGCCATTAATAACACAGAAATAACTGCTTTTAAGAAATTAACAAACTGTTTTTTTTTTAATGACATGCTTGATTTATTGTAAAAGAGTTTTCTAGTAAGTGGTTAACAGCTATAATATGAGTATATAAAATGTATAAGATAGTGCAAAGATATTTTATACCCACTCCTTACGCAATAGTTTAATCAACTATTTCAAAAAGTTAAATAGCTTAAATGATAATTGATTAAAATTTTATCTTTTTTTATCACACAAAATAGGCAAACTCAGGCTAGTATGAAATATTTAAAAAACTTAGGAAAAATCAGGCAAGTTTTTTTTTTTATTTCCTGATAATATTAACATTTCTCGAAAATCTTAATCTAGTTTTTACTAAATTTTAAATGATATTTAATTGTACTTGTTCAATATTTTATCAAAAAATAGATTTCTTTTAAATAAAGGTTTTCTGAAACTTTTTTTTAATAAATCTAATATTTAAAAAGAGATTTAGAAAAACTTAAGCTGATTTAGGACGGTTTTAGACAGTTTGTTACCACTTTTTTTACTTAAAGATGGACAACCCTGACTCTTTCTTTTTAAATTAATTAATAAAATAATTTGGAATCAATACAACTTAATAACAATTTAAGTTCAAATTTAAATACTTTATAACTTTAAACAAAGTGTACTATAAATTGTTCAAAGAATTCTTAAACATTTAAGTATTGTTGAATAAAAAGTTGTGATAGTTAAATAATAAACAAACAAAAAACAAATAAAATGCAGTTCTAAATAAGGTCTAATATAACTTTTCGAAACATCTCAATACAAGCTCTAGATCTTATCAGCAAGAATAAAATATTTAAGAATGCCTGATATACTTGCGTTCTTATTGAATAATTTGTGACACTCAACATTCAAAAACTAAAAAAATTGAAGAGTAAATGAAAGATGCAACTTCCATAACAAGTTAATTTTCCTAACTATTTAAATTCTACGTCAAGAAATTCAGTCCAGGCTTGACGTATTAGCAAAGAGAATATTAGTAATATTCTTTTCTAAAAAAAGCATTTTAGTATTAAAATCTTTATTTTAAGACTATGAACTACTATAAAGTTCTGCATATAAAACTACACAATTTATAAAAAAAAACTTCTAAAATCTTATTATATTCCAATTCTCAAATTTTAGTGAATGATAAAAAATAGAGTACAGTAGAATACTTCTTTGAAACCCAAACTTTAAAGCCATAAAGACTTGTTTTACAGGGCATTATTTATAAAGGGCATTGTAAAACTTAAAATTCATCTAAATACTTTTTAATTTGAATGTTAAAAACAAAAGTTAGTTATTTATTAGTTTTAAGTGGTTTTGAGATTATAGAGAAGGTTAATAATTATTTCTAAGGTGTAAATTTTAAAAATCTGAGATTGCTGAAGTATAACAAACACTTTTTGTTACATTTTTTACTCATATTTGGGATAGTACTTCAACAGCATAAAAGCTTACAGACATACTTAATTTGATTTTAAAAAATCATATATTATTTACCCTTGTCATTTAAAAAGAAGAAAACCTACTGTTTGTTTTATATTTATAGCATTTTAAAATAAAAACTTTGTTGTCTCTTTATACAATAAATTTATGGAAAATTGAAAGAAAAATATTTTCGATAAATAAAAGTATTAAAAAATAAATAGTTTAATGGTAATTTAAATGTACTATAAAGTCAATAATATTGAGAATAATATATAATTTTTGATTTGCATTGTAGTAACTTTATCTTTTTTACTTAAGTTAAAGAATATTTTTTAACAATTATTTTTGCTTAAAGTAGTTTTTTTATCAATTTTTATCTATGGTTTTTAACGTGATAACTTTACTACATACTTAAATTTAAATATTTTCCAGAGTTTTAGTACAGACTATGTACAATGTACATATTAGCTTGCAGTACACTAGTAATATTATAAACTAAAAAATAAAAGTTTAGTATTACAAATTCAATTTCCAATATTATAAACATTTTAAAATCATCTCAATAAAAAAAAAATAAAAATAAATATATAAATTAGATTGTAGTTAGATAATTAATTTGTAGTGAGAATAAAACAATTAGTAGAAAATTTCCTTGAAACCAAAACTTTAAAAGCTATTTTATATTTGTTTTACAGGGCATTATTTTTAGAAGGAGGTCACTAAAAAAGTTAAAAATCTATATCATATTTTTTTTTAATGTTGAAAACATATATTTTTCTTAAGTGGTTTTGAGAAAAGAAAGAACGTTGCACAGTGGGCTGGCAAGTGGCCATTGACTATTTTTGCGACTAAACAGTTAAAGCAAGATTTTTATTTAATTGTTTAGAGCGGGGTTTCGTCTTTTAAAAACTGGGTTTGTTTCTGTTCTGCTCAAAGTATACTAAAAGTTATGTAAGCTTAAATGTAGCCAAAGTTTTCTTTTTTAAGTTTAAAAAAGCCTCAAAAAATGCTTTTATTTTTGTCAAATTAAGGTCTACATATACTGTTAAAAAATACCTTATAAGCTTTTATACAATTACTTTTTTATAAGTTTTTTTATTTCTTTGGTTTAATTTTAATTGAAGAAAGTCAAAATTTATTGAATATTTAAATATAAAAGTATATTATTTCTCATTTAAAGAATATTCTATTCTCGTCGAAAATTCATTAATGATTTTCTGGCAATTTAGGGTATTCTTCAGGGTTAATTTTCTCAATTCGCCACCGTACAACCAACATAATTTTTTTTTTAATAATTTAGTAAAAATGACAAGGAGTCTATATACAAATTTACAGAAAAATCTATTATGTGGTAAATAACTATTTTTTAAGGTTTTGACAAGCGATATTTCTGTTAAAAAAAATTGATTTAATATTATATCCCTGGTTTTTCACTGTGACAAAAAAAAATCATTTTGTATGTTTTAGAAGGTTCTTAATGTGTATAGATTCACTTACTTTTGTTTACAGATCATTTAAGCTCCAAAAATGATGAGAACAGTTAGTATTGGTCAAAACATGGTAGCTTAGTAATTATTTTTTATTGTTATTTAGTTATTTTTTAGTTTTAGTTATTGAAATAATTTTTTTTTACTGTTTTAGCAAATTAAAGGTTTTCTTGAAAAACCGTATCCCACAGGCCATGGTGGAACTTCTACAACAGGTAACGTAGTCAAAACTTTGCTAAACACCAATAATAGGACTCTGCTGACGAAGTATATTTTTGATGTTAGTTTAAAAGAAAACATTAACAAAATTATTATGTATGTTTCCGTTATTTTTTGGCCTATAAATTCTAACAGAAAGATTAATGTAAAGAAATACTCAGTTTTATTTCAAAAAACAATGATGCTGGTCATGTCGGTTAAATGGATTTGCTTTACTCCAACTGCGCATACTGTTCTTGCACATAGTACTGAACTAGTTGAGCAAAACAACGGTAGAGGTTTGCTAAATTACACCGAAAGTCGATTGCAAACTAAAAACAAGTTTCTAAGTTAGTACAGAATGAACTTTAGAAGGAAAACTTCTCAGTATGAAAATTTAACAGAATGTTTAAATCGATTATGGGACAAGAGTGACTACGACGTTATCAACACTTTAGACAGACTGAATTGCAATTATTGTAAAAAAGTCGGACATACTGCGCGAAGTTGTTTGCAGCTAAATGAAAAAATTTCATCATGTATTTCAGAATGGGAAACGTTGTTACATATGCTTTGTGCTACTGAATAGAGTGTTTTATTTATTTGAGAAACTTAATTTCAAAGAATTTTTCAGAACTTACTGTTTGACTTATATTTTCTAGTAAGTTTAAAGTGCTTTTTTTTAATCACAGGCTAAATTATTTTGTTTTTTGCACTGTTTTGCAACGAATAAATGTTTTTATTGTTCAAAATGTTTACGGTTTTTTTCTTTTGAAAAACTAGTACAAATGTAACGTTATTAATAATACAAACTTTGATATACAAAGATCAGCCTTAAATTAAAAATAAACTATATTTAGAGTATAGTTTCACCCGGCTTGATATTGAAAATTCATTCAAATTTAAACTAAAATGGGAGTAAATGTGACTCTCTTGAGGTAGCCAATTATAATTTTCTCTTATTCTAAGTTTCTTTCTTGAAATGTTCATTAAAGATTAAAATTTAAACTATTTTTTAAATAAAAACAAACATTATTTTTATTGTAACACTAAGTGTAACTTTAAATTCTATTATAGTGCTTCTTATGACAGTTTTATGTCAATGGCGGCTTAATCCCCGTTTTCAGCCCATTGTGCGTTGATATTAGTTTCAAAGTTAAAAATTTCTTTTCAAATTTATATTTCATTTAGCAGCATAAATAAGTTACTTACAATTATTACATTATCAAAAAAATAAAGGCAAGGATAATACTTAAAATGACAAATGATAAGTTTAAAAAATTATGCCTTGTAAATAAAGTGAGTTATAGAATTTTATTTTTCAGCGTTTTAGGAGGTCTAAACTAATTAATTTTATAAATTAAGCATCAAGTGTGTTAGAATGCTTCTAGCACAATTTAAAAAAACTGTATTATACACTAAATAAAAATAAATATTTTGAATATAATTTTATTGATATTAAATAATTTTAATATAACTGTACACTATGCTTTTTTTCCACTTAAAAACAGAAATAACTATTTCTGAGAAATGAACAAAATATTTTCTGGGTTAATTTAAAATGAAAGCTTGTAAAAGAACTTTCCAGTAAAGATTAAACATAACAAGTTAGAAATATGATAGGTGTAATGAAAATGTGTAAGATTTTTAGCTCATTAAAGATATTTTAAACCCAGTTCACAGCTAATAGTTTACTCAACCATAAACATTTATTTGATGATTGATTGAAATATATATTGTTTATGTAGGTTGACTTGAATTAGTAGGAAAATTTCATACTCACGCAGTTTTAAACCATTACGGTTTAGAAAGTTTTTGGGTGAATTTTTTTTAATTAAATAAAGTTTAAGCTATTACCACATTAGTGTTTCATAACGTTAGCTATCCATAGGATGCAAAAATGCCAAAAGGAATGGCAACTTAAAGAGTGGCAACCGTGACTTTTTCTTATAACACTAATTCAGTACCACGTCATATTTATTAATAATAAGGTACAATAGTTTTAATGCAAGTGATATAAAAATCATGATACTAACACTTAAACTTTTAAGATGAAAATGAATTCTTAGATTCAAAGCTTATCTCATGGTAGAAAAGTCTGCTTTTTTAAACAACACATGAAATTATATTTTATAAAACATAATATGAAATATACTAATTATATAACAGAATATTGAAAATGATTTAATTGAACCCTTATTATAAAGGCGCTAATTAATAAAACATAATATGAAACACCATTTGGTATATTGTTGTAAAAGTCACTCGTAAAAAACTAATGAAAAAGTTTTTTAAGATGCCCAAACCTTTATAAAAAATAATAAGATAAGTTATGGTATAGTTTATTCATCACAGGTGTTAAAAAATATATGGTATCTAGACGGTATACTATTTCCAGTTTTAATAAAAACAAAAAGTTTTAACAAACAACACAAATTCTTACACACATACTATTCTGCTTTTAAAAATTCATACGTTAGTCACCCTTCTAACTTGAAAGTAGAAAACCAACTGTTTCAGGGTTTTTCCATGGTTATGCTCAAAATAGTATATAATCCATTATTATATAGTTTTTTCCAAGTTTTAGGATATAGATCGTGGTACAACTAAATTTACTGATACTAATCATTATAATTAAATCCTACCTATTTAAAATACTCGTAAATACTAAATGCTATTTTAGTCTACTGTATTTAAATCAGACAACATGAGTAATGTATCTAATTTATAAAAGAACAAAATAACTTTATTATAATAACACTTTTTCAAAGATATACTTTTTTTTAATAACTTGGAATAAATAGACCTTAATAACAATTTAAGTCTAAATACTTTAAAACTTCAAGTAATGTACTATAGAATATTTTAAAAACTCTTACACAGTTAAGTAGTGCTAAATAGAAAGACTTAATAACTTAAAAAAACAAACAAAATGATTAACATGCAGTTTTATAAATGTCTAATAATAACTTTTAGCAATATCTTATAACAAACACAAGGTCTTGTTAACAACAACCCTAAAATAGTTACAACATTGCCTAAAGTACCTTCGATCTAGTTCAGAGGTCGGCAAACTGCGGCAAGCGGGCCAAATGCGGCCCGCGAAGGATAAATCTGCGGCCCGCGAGCACGTTATATTTTTGAATGGAATGTGGCCCGCGAGCATGTATATGTGGCCCGCTGAGCAAAAATATATTTTAAGTTAAGTTTGTTTGATTAATATATTTTTAAGTCCCTGTAAAAAATTTTAAAAGATTTACAAGACTTTACTGATTTAGCTTAAAAATGCGAAAAAGACAGGTTAGTATTCAACTAGGTATTTTTTTTCTCAATCTCATAATTACTTCCTTTTTACAACAGCAAATTATTTTCTGAAAAAAGAGTGTAAAAAGTGCTTTGAATTATTAAGAAAATTGTTTAATACCTATTAAGCAAATAAACTAAATGCAAATGTTTTCCGTTTTGTACAAAAGTAATGCACAGTAATTAACTAAAATGTCATTTCTTTAAAAATATTTTTTTACACGCTTTTTATACCTAAGTTTCTATTACAGATGTTTTATTACTAAATAATATATTTTAGTGTGCACAAAAACATTTAAAATAATATGATAATAAGAAACAAGGTTAATTTCATTTTGGTTCTGACACTTTTGATCTTTAGAAGTTTTTTTTTGCATTTCGAATAAATTCTTATTCAAACCAATGAACAAAAATAATCATATTTTAAAAAACTCTTTTATATTATACTTAAAAAGATAAAATTTAGTTTATGCATAATTTTCTAAAATTATTGTTTATACATGTAATATCTAAGTTTTTAGATTTAAAACATTTAAAACAATACATATGACATAAATTAAAAAAGTTTTTGTTAAGTATACTTTTTAATTTTTAAAACAATTTTTTTGGCAAAATAAGTTAATTAAAAAAAAATTTTTGGATGCTGTTTTTGGAACTATCTATTTAATACAAATTAGATTTAGAAATGGTAATTTATTATGTTTATACATTTTTAATCATAATAGTTCAAACTCGATCAAATAAATAAATAAAAGTTGCCAACCACTCACATTAAAGCTATTTGAAGACTTCAAATCTCAGGCCAATTTGGTCATTTTTCAGTTTTTGCTATAATTGTTTTTTGTATTCTAAAATATCAGGCTAGATTTGATCACTGGGACTGACTTTTTTGCTTTAAAGAATGGTAATTCAAATAAATGATGTATGTTTTGTTCAATGCACATTGTTGGTTTGAATTAAAATATATTTTGAATTTTGAAGTCTTGCAGGTGATACAATTTGAATTATTATTTATATTAGTTGTATACATATAAGTGTGAAAAATTACTGTTGCCAAAAAATTACGGAAAAGCTTGGAATTTATTAATTTATCTAAATATCTGAAAAAGCCTTGAACTTGCGAATTATTAAAAAAGTCTAGAATTTTAAACAACTTTTACATGTAAAGTAATGGAATTTCGATTTGACACAAAAAATCTACCATATAAATATTTTTTATTAAAAAACACATTTAAAGTAGCTAAACAGTTTCTTTTAAATTTTTCTATATTATTTAAGACAGCTTTTTTTACCTTTAACTTAATTATATACTGAAAATAGAAGCAAAAACTTGAACTTTTAAAATCTTTATATTGGTGCATTGCACCTTTGCTTGTAAAATGTCTTTACCAATTGTTGTGCTTTGTATTGGAATTTAACTTAGAAATATTTTTAAATGTCAAAATCAGTAAAACCACTTGTAATAAAAGTACTTAAATGAGCAATACCTGTTGTATCAGTTCTCTAATATTAACAGATTAATTTAAGTCCTAATTTAGTTTATGCAACTTAATAATCTTCAGACATTTCCTAAACACGACTTCTTGTTGATATTGAAAAATTCAAAAAATATTTTTCTATTAACTCCAGCACAAATTATCTAAATGAAATTTCAACTCAAAATGGAATATTTTTTTAGTAATTACTTTTGCTACTTTATAACTTGCCTAAGCAGTTTTTTCTGATCAGTATGTAGTTACTGAAAATAATCATGTGCGTTGTTAAAACTGACTTAAGCGATTTTTTTTTGTTTCTTGTAATAACTCTAAACTAACGTATTATTGTTCTTATAGCTCGTCTTATAACTCAAATTAACTCTTTTTAATTGCAATGTTTTTATTGCAGATAAAGAATTGCTAGAATGCTCAATAAAAAAAGGTTTTTATAATTCATTAAGAGCTTAATAACTTTTTATACAGTTGTTAAAAGTGTTTAAAATTTTAATTGTCCATTCAAGCTGTTTAATGTTATTTTTTTAGTTATTAAAATTGATTCACTGTAAATAAACTTCGATATTTCTTTATTTTGTGAACTTTATTTTAAACAGGGTTGTCAAACAGGCTAGTTAAAAAAATTTAAAAACTCAGACTACGCTAAAGCAGTTCAAGAAATTTCTATAAAACTCAGGTGTATCTGAAACTTTTATTTCAAACACTTTAAATAAATCTTCGAATTCTCAGAATAGTTTTTATGACTGTAGTGTAGTTTACTAATTATATTTTTTATGTCTAATTACATATTGTGCTTTTTTATAATAATAATGTTTTAGTTATGTATTTAATCTTGATTAACTGAAAGTTTTTTGGCTATTTTATTTTTTAATATTATTCAGATATTTTAGATTTTAAAGTCGCAACTGTGTACCAACAAAGTATTTTTTTAAGTATTCGAACATTAATTATGTTGAAAAAATGATTTAGCTTATCTACTTAGGTATTAATTTTATTTTATTAACTAATTACTGAATTTTCAAAAGAGTGTAAACTATTTAAGACGCAAAAACTATTTTCAAAAATTAAAATTTTTGAAAACATGAAAGGTGGTTCATAATATAATAAATGTATAAAATTGACCCATAAATGTTTTTCAAGCTCGGTTTTTATAGAGAGTTAAGTTGAAAGTAAAATAATAAAATTAACTTATTAAGTGTTTAAGAGAAAAACATATTTTAATGAGTCTTAAATATAATAAACAATGTAAATTCTATTTCAGTAGATATTTATATATTAAAAAAGCATTATATGTGTAGCTAAAAGTCATTTAAAGTAATAAAGTGAATAAAAGTAAAATTATATTTGGTGTGACCAAAACTAAAGCCGAAAATTATTCAAATATCACTAAAACTAAAATTGTGGCCCGCGAAGTTTTCAAAAACTTGAAATTTGGCCCTCGAGCACCAACTGCCTGCCGACCCCTGTTCTAGTTGAATGATTTTGTGACGTTTAACATTTTTATAATTAACAGTTAAACAATGGATGAGCATATAAAAGAACCTATTACCTATTTATTTTCCTAAATATTTCCCTAACAAGTTTTATCTAAATTCTTAGCAACGCTATTTAAGGGATTTCCTGCTCAAGTACTAAGAATTTAGGTAAAACTTGTATGTGTCATATATTTTAAAAGCAATAATAAACTGGGAAAAAATATCACAACATCATAAAACATAACTATACAAGTCGGTCTAAAATAAAATTGCTAAAAATATATTTTATTTTTGTATCAAAGGTTGTATATTTGAAAAACAAAAATCGTGCGAAATTTGATTTTCTCAGAAAAGTTTATTCGGGCTTATGGTATAAAAATAAATTAAAAAAAATTGAAAAAAAAAATACAACATCATTAAACTCATTTTAATAAGTATTTTAAAGAAAAATATTATTTTTTAAGAAAAGGTTGTATAAATGAAAAACTAGAAAAAAACACAAAACTTTCAAAGGTGCCCCATTCAAAAAGTCAAACCCCAATTCAATGGATTTTTTTTAATTAAAGACAAAGGACCGTTATTAGAATAAAAAAATGTTAATTATTGATTAACATATGGACATAATTTGGTCTTAATTTTGACATTTTTATAAAATTCCTAAAAAACGTTCTAAAGCTAAGTTCACGCTCGTATTTTCCGAGTGTTTGAATTTACACGTCATGTCAACTCCGAGTGAAAACTTATAACTAATTTTAGTCTTTAGCACTTTTCTGTTTATTTGTTTATTAAATTTAAGGTTATGAGTAGAACTAAGTACGACCGGTATAGAGATCCAAGTTGTAAAAATCTAAGATTGTAAAAAATTTAATTATGAACATTAAAACGCTAAAATTATTTTTCAAACGCTAGACTAACTTATACAGATTTCAAAACTCAGGACAATATTTCTTTTTATTCAAAGTTGTAAGTTAAACTATCTTTTGGTTTACTATCAAAATCCACATACGTTCAAAATCCAACCGACTATTTTTATATTTATTAATTAATCTTGTACATTTTTTGAATTTTTTGCTAACACTGTTACCCCTAACTCTTACTGTCGGTCGGTAAGCGGTTCTCGACTGGGTGAATTTTGATGAGATAGATTTAGAACGCGGGTTGATTTTGACAGTGTCTCACCTTTTTAGACAGTCCAAAATTTATTGTCATACAAATGTTTTTGTTTCATTTACTGGATTAGATAAAAAGCTGCTTCATTAACATTAGAAATTAAACACATATGCAAGCTTATAACAACGCTACCCAACCTATAATAATAACATTTTTTCAATAAAGCTCTTTAAAAAGATAGACTACTTATTTAGTATATCAATTTTTAAAATGGTTAGTTTAAATACCAAACAATACCTTATTTTTTATTCTGTCTTTTTCAAAAGTTAAATTGTTATTTAATAAATTAGTTTATTCTAATTATCCATAAATATTTTTAGTTCGTAGTAAAGTTATATTTTTTCAGTCGTTTAGCTTTTAGTTCACGGTTTAGTAAGATGCTCTCAGAAAAAATTTTTTCTAACTCGTTTTTAAATTTTCTTTTAAGTTATTTTAGGATATAGCTAAACTTTATTTTTTAAATATGATGGATGGCTTGATTTAAATTATTGTTAGTAACAATTATTTTATTATGGCAATTATTGCCCTAGTAACTCAGTAAAAATTTAATTTACTTCAATTTCACTTGTCTTTCTTAAACATTTTTACAAAAAATAATTAACAAACTTTAAATTGTATCTACGACAAAAAAGACCCTTTAACACCGAATGAAAGTACTTTATGCTTCAATGAGTTTTCGTACTTTTTAGACCAAGTTTTGTTTTCAATATACTGGTCATTCAATTATTCCGATAATTGTTTGCAACAAAACATCTTCAGTTTAATTTTTTTTTAATTTTGAAAAGGTAGCTCAAACACAAAAATAATAACCTTGCAAGTTTTTATTATTATATTTACTATCAAGTAATCAGGTTTCGTTACTTAATAATTACTACAAAGTAGTTATTTTTATAGTTTATATTTATTTTGAAAATAATTAAAACAGTCCAAACATTTATAACTGCATATAAATAATAACAGCAAAATTTTAAAGCAGAGTAATGTCTTGTCAAACTAAAACATGTTGCACAAATTTAAACAAAAGTAAAATATCATGTTGCATTTCACATACAAATGAGGCGTTTTATAAAAAAATGTAACATTTTATAAATTAATGAGGCATTTTATAAAAAAATGTGGCAATCTATAAATTAATGAGACATTTTATAAAGAGATGCGATACCTTGAGTTAAAACAAAATTCAACTTGTTTAAATAGCAACAAATCTATAAAAAAACATGTACAACGTTGGACAAATTAATAAAACTCATTAAGCCCAATCCAAAGTAACTTATGTTGGTAGAACTTAAACAAGTTAAAACAAAATATTTTCAAACTTATTTTCAAAGAAGCCCTGATAAAGATTCTATTCCAAAAAAACTACCATGGTATTCTTTATGAATTACGATTTTTCAAGTAGTTCATTTAAACATTTAAAGACTTTTAGTTCTGTTTTGTGTTCTAAAAATCCTAAATACTAAAGTATATAACCACTGAGAGACAATGTATATTAATAGTTTAAAAAATTAGATTTAATGAAGCATAATTAAAACGAATGTTAAATCCTCTAACTTTTAAGTTCTTCATATTTTAGTGTTTCTTTTCCAAATGTTCCCTGAGAGACTTATAATGCTTGAACGCCTTCGGGCACTTTTCACACTTGAATGGTTTTACATCTGAATGTTTAATCTGATGCTCATTCAAGTGGTCTCTACGCTTAAAGCGTTTACCACACCGGTCACACTTGAATGGTTTTGTATCTTTATATTGGGTTTTAAGGTGCCTACGTAAACTCGATTTGAACCTGAAAAAATATACAATTTAAATTCTGTTTTTTTTTTTCATAGGCATTAAGGTATAGCAGGGAAATTCCTATAGCAGGTTATTTGAAATACATAAATATGTTTTTGTGCGAAACCTGAACACTTTAAAGCATTTGTGGCATTCGTATATTTTGGAGTTTTTGTGTTCTTCAGTTATGTGCCTGTTTCTTGTATCTCTACTTGTGAACACTTGATGGCAATATGGGCAATTGTACTCATAAACATGTTCTGTTGATTGCGTTGTTTCTTGTTCTGAAAATAGATTTTATTGTTTCAAAATAAAAACTACTATTATCTATATATATATATATATATATTATAAAGTGTTGTTAAAACTTGGAAAAAGAATTATAAATAAGATTGCATTTTTATTAATATAAACATCTTAAAAATAGTGAAAAAAAACCAAACCAAGTTTCGTTAACCTTGGCTGTTGAAACTAGCAGCTTGATTTTGTGAAGATTGTTTTAAATATTTTGCTTTTTTCTGTGTAGATTTATCAAATCTCCTTTCTGGTAATTATCCTAATAAATTAAATCTCAAGCAAGTTATATGTTTTAAATTAAACAATTAATAAAAACGATTCTACTTCTTTTTCCACTTAGACATCTTTTTAACAAAGCAAATTAAAGTAAAACATTTAAGTTGTACAATAAAAAGTATAATTAACTTTAAATATTATAAGGTTGAGTAAAGTTATAGTCAAATTTTTACACTAAATGGCCTTTTTCTACTTAATTCTTAATTAAACTTTGAAAGCTTAAAACTTTGTTTTTCATTTAGTAGTAATTTGTTTAACTTGCACTTAAAGAATAAGTACAACATTAATAGAAAAACTAAATTCTCTATAAAAGTAAAATTACTAAATGAAATTGTTTAATTTATTACGTTATGCGGTTTAAAACAAATAATGCAAGTAAAGATCATACATCATAAACCTAGTAAAAACTAATTGCTAGATTTTGAGAGGAAAAAAGCTGAGTTAACTTAAATATACAGTTAAAGTCCAATAAATTTCTGAATGTATGACACTGCTACACAGTTGTACTAAAGTTTTATGACCATCTCTAAGATTACTGTAACAAATGTAACATTAACATTATAACTTTTAGATACAAATTAGTATCTATTAAACCATCTATTTTACTAAAAAACTGATGTTTCTAAATACTTTACTAAGGTGTCTTCGAATTTTAAAAATACAACCTTAATGTAACATAGTTAATTTATATTAATTATTAGATATTAAGCTAGTTGTTTTAACAAAAATAATTAAATTAGACTGTGTTTACATGTAACAGGGTTGCCAATTTATCTGGAAACCTGGAAAAACCTTGAAAAACCTGGAATTAGACAATTTAGGCAAAAATAACCTGGAAAAACCTTGAATTTTGATCAAAAAACCTAGAAAAACTTGGAATATCAAATAATATTTACATTTTCAGTAGTAAAATTTCGATTTGACACAAAAAATCTATCATATAAATAAGATTTTTTGTCATCATCAAAAAATTTTTTATTAAAAGACATATTTAAAGTAACTTTACAATATCTTTTCAATGTTTTTATACTATTTAACACAGTTTCTTATATAGAACTTAAAACTAAAAATAGACCCAAAAATGTGTACTTTTAAAAACCTGGAAGAAATTTTAAAAACTTGGAAAAAATCTTGAAAAAATGAGTGGCAACCCTGATGTAAAAACTTCGTATTTTCTCAGCTTTATTTAGCAAGAGTTACTTAAGCAAGTAACAACCATTAATATGAGTATTATAAACTTTATTCTTTGTACGATTGATATATACCAATTTTATTTAAAAAATTATTGAAATATATTTTTTAAATCAACAGGTGTAAAAGATAAAAGATCTCAAAAAATTAAAAATAATTTAATTAAGGAAATATCAATGTGTAAATTTGTAGAAATACCTATCTACAGGGTTGCCAAATGTTTATGACAAATTTTTTCCAGGTTTTTAAAAGTACAAATTTTTAGGTCTTTATTTAGCTTAAAGGTAGGTTTAAGTCATAAAACTGTGTTTAATAGTATAAAAACATTGAAAGATACTGTAAAGCTACTTTAATTGTTTTTTTAATAAAAACAATATTTGATGATGACAATAAATATTATTTATATAACAAATCTTATGTGACAATTCGTAATTTGAGTACAGAAGATCAGAATTTTTTTATTCAATCCAGTTTTTCTTTTTTTTTTTTAAATTTCAAAAACTCCAGTTTTCCAGGTTGTTTAAGGTTTTTTGGCAACTCTGTATAAAACAATCTTTTGGTATTAATTATAAACAAGAAAAAACCACAAAAAATACAAATTACTTACTTTTATTATTTATGTTTGCATCATCTTCTACGTTAGGGAGTAAAGCTTTAAGTTTAATTTGTTTATTTGTAGTACCTGAAATTATTGTGAAATTATTTATAATTTACATAGAGATCAATAAAGTTTTGTCATTAGTCAAGAACTTTTACAAAGTTTATATATATAGTTTAATAATTTGATTAACATATTTCAGTTTTAACTTCTACTAAATTGATAAATCAATTTTTTAAAAACAAAATTAAGGTTATTTTGTAGATTGTAGACAAAGATTTTGTAGATTGTAGAAAGTATCTAGATTATTAATAAAATAAGATTAATTATTTAAAAATCAGGTGAAAAAAGACTATTATGTAGATTAAGTATTAATCATAAATACATATAAATACTTTATTATTGTATAAGTCAACAGGAACTAAAAAATTACATGAAGCTCTTATTTGCAAATCAAGTTAACTAAAATGAATTACATGTTCAGCGTTTAATAAACAATAATAGCTGAAGAAACTAATAAAATAATTTTTATACTGAAACATTTAATCAAAACCCAAGCCAAGCATTGAAAAATAAAAATTTATTCTCACTTTGATTATTATTTGTGTCAGTTTTAGGTGTTTGGTGTGAACTATGTTTTTTTCTGCAATAAAACATGATTCCATTCTGTATGATACCATAATCTTTTCTATTATTTCGCTCTCCTATGATAATTTAAATTATGTATAACAATGCCAGTATTTTAATTATTATAATTGACCACATCAGTTATCGAAGTAACTATCAAACAAAAAATTAAAGTATGATTTAGTTTTTAACCTACTGAAGTATTTTAGAAAAAAAAAGTATTAAATATGTCTTTGAAAATTGTATATATAATGATAATAAATAAAAGTACAATTAAAAAAAGGTAAAACAAATTATAAATATTGATGTGGTGTGCATAAATCAGTAGAACTAGATTTATTAAAATATTTTATTTCTAGTTTCGATTTAAAGCAATAAGTCTTCTAAAACTATTGTCAACATTTTTTTTTTAATTAAAATTCAAAAACACTCACATAAAAAGATTGTTTTAATACATATTTGTAAAGCCACTTTTTAAAACATATTTTGCTTTAAAAATGATTTTTTTGTATAACTCTAACATAATAAATCTTTTTAAACACAAAATATATTTTAAAACTGCATACTCATCTAGTAAGGACACTTATAAAACAAAATGGAAGTATCAAAAATACTTATAATAAACTATGTCAAAGAAATAACTTACTAAGACCGTAAGATTTGGAAACTTCATTTTTCTGACTTTTATGCAAGTTTATATCTCCAACATTTAAATCATGATCTCTTGCCTCTTCAATATTAGAATCAATTTCTTCTGCATCTTTATTATTTAAATCAATTTCTTTAGCATCCTCAATATTTAAATTAATTTCTTTTGCATCTTCAATATTTAAATCTATTTCTTTTGCATCTTCAATATTTAAATCAATTTCTTTTGCATCTACAATATTAGAATCAGGATATTTCGCATCTTCAACATTAAAGTCAGATTCTTCTACATCTTTATTATTTAAGTCGGTAGCTTTTGCATATTCAATATTTGAATCAGCATTTAATTCATCTTCAATATTTAAATCAAGATCTATATCATTTGTAGTTCCTATTAACCAATACAACATTTTATATTTACATTTATTATTATTATTAAAGAAGTTATAAAAAGCTATACAATGTAGCTAATGTGGCTTTCTTATGAGTTTACATTAAAAGATCTTCTCAAACTTTTATAAGATCATTGTTTACTGAAGAATTAGTGCTGTTATAAAAAACTCAGAAAAATTTTTTTTAGGTCTAAGGGTAAGAATACATTTTATATTATTTAATAATAAAATAACTAACCACTCTGGGCAACTACAATATCCCTTTCATTCTGATTAACATTAGTAATTAAATCATCAGTTTGAGAGCAGCTATGATTTAATTTAGGACGTCTTGGATACCTAATCATATATTAAATTTAAGTTATAAAAACTAATTTCTATACTAATAAATTTTAGAAGTCGACTGACTTTTCTATTTTTTTTACTACAAGGTCTAATTCATTGAAAAAAGTATGCCAACAACTTAGAAGAGTTCTTTTTTGCACTTCCAAGTAGAAGAGATCTTTTTTCAGTTTTGGAATTTTTTCAATATTTTCGGACAAGTCTGTAAAAAATAGAGTTTAAAGTAACAGTATTTATTTAATGAGAAAAAAAACAATTACTTTTTCAACCTTATCTTAAACTGCCATACAAAAACCATTTTAACTAAGTAAGTTCAAAATATACAAGTAATTACAGCTTACTTTTATTCTCAAATTTCAGCTTAATGATATCTTTTCTAAGACATAATATCATGTTGTCTTGAGTTTGAATTACTTCTTTATTACTAAGTGAACCTGTAATTTAGTTTATTACTATTCTATAAAAATATTTATTACTATTTTTGCAAGTCAGAGTGCCCAGTTACTTTCAATATAAATTAACCTTTTCAATAAAAAATTTAATGAATAATTTACATATTTTAAAGACCTAAATACTTTTTTTTGTTAAATACAAATATTTGCTTAATATTTACAGCAGAGTTTGTGAAAAAAAGTTAAAACTTGATTAGTAAAGTTAAACTGCTGTAGTTAATAGGGTTGATAGCACATATCAAGCTACATTTATAATAGTTTGTAAGTTAAAAGAGTTCATGTGTCAAAATGTCAGTTGTTAGTAATCAACAATACCTGCATTGTTAAAGTATTTAATTTTTCATTCTATTTTGGTGTTTTTGAACAAACATATTAAATTAGAAAAGTCAACTTATTATTAGTATTAAAATATTAATGTGTTCAAAGTTCAAACAGTTTTATATATCAAGCAGAAATAAAGTTTACATAACTAGTAGAAATTTTATAAAACTAACTTGTGGTATTTCTACTGAGTTTTCAAACTTTTTTAAAAACTGAGGATTTTTTATTACAACTCCACTTTGTTTTAATAGATTGACATTGTAGTCACTAACATTGTTTGGGTCTACCATAACATTAAGAAGTTTATTGATTGATGAAACTTCCATGTTTGTTGTTGGAGGCTCCATGGTAACTTCTAGATAAAAAACAAATTACAGCTAATTTTTTAACATACAGATAATTGAAAATATTTTTTTTTATTATTAGTCAGAGCTGTTGACCAAAACCTTTCCAAACAATAATAAAACAGTAAATAATTTTTTTTGACTATTATACCCAGCTAAAAAGCATTACTTTGTTGTCAATAAAATAAGTTTAACAAGTAGCATATAAAACAGTTCAAACCATTGTCTTTTCTTATTTGTTTTGTAAAACCGATATGAATATCATTATCAACTTGAGAACACTGGTCTACATAGATACTGGGACTTTCCATTCTAAAATTATAAACAATTTAAAATGTTGTTCACATAAATGGTATTAGCCAAAAAGTTTACTGTATTAAAAAAAAATTAATATGAGAAAAACTTCAACTGATTAAAATAAAAATTTATTAAAAATATATGTAATAAACTAAGTATACTTTTAAAAACATATAAAAGTTTCTAGTAAAATAAGAAATAAAAGGTATGGTTTAAAATATTAAATAAATTTTCAAGAAATTAAAAAATAGTTACATGACAACTCAAATTTTGAAAAAAAAAATATTTAAAAGACTCTATTTCAGAAAGTAATATTTAATTGAATAAGTTTATATATAGGTTTTTATTAATATTTATTTAATCTTTTTTTTCTTTAAAATTTTCTTATTTTGAAATAAATTAAAATAAATAAAAATAACTATGTTTTTAAACTTATTCCAGTAGTATCTTTTAAAATATTTCTTTTTTTGAAAAATAAAATGGCTTGTAATTATTTATAAGACTTACATAAGTATTATAGTTCTTTAGAAAAATTCATTTTTGATCGAATGGTAACCCTTCCAATTTTATTTTAAGAAATTAAATTGTAAGATTTGAATTGTCTGAATTTAAACAGTTGTGCACCCATAAAAATATGATAAAGCTATTTTCAATTTATATATATATCCTTACTTAACTAGTATAACTAACTTTTTAAGTTTGTACTTTTGATTATCTAAAACTTTGCTAGTTATCAAAATTGTTATATTTAACTGATCAATAGTTTTTTCTACAGTATCAATTTTTTCTTGCAACTTTAAATTTTCTTCATGTTTCTTTTTGTAACCTGTAAAAATATTATTTTTATTATAAAAAACATGTATATTTAATTATTACCATTAGTAATAATTTTTGTAAAATAAAGTTTTAAAAGACTTTATTAAAACGCAAGACACTTAAAGTTTTAAAATGAAGTTTTAATGAATAAGTTGAAAATAAAAAACTTAGTACTTAATAAAATAAAATTATTATAAAACTTATTTTCAGAATCTAACTATTTTTAAAATAAACATTATTTAAAAAAGTTTTTTAACATTCATTTCCAAAAGTATTATAAATATAGCCCAAGTTTTAGGAAACTACTAAATCTCAAAAAAAAAACAAAACAAAAAATTCAATTTCATTTGAACCAGTTAGACTGACATCAGCATAATACAATATTTTAAATTTAACCCACTTGAGTTTTTTATTTCATACTTTTTCTTGTGTTTTTTAAGCTTCAGAATTTCCTCCTTTTGATTTTGGATGATTTGCTCCATGCTTCTTAAATCTGCATAAACAAAGCAGTAAAAATGTTTATTTAGTTATTAAATTATCAATTTATTTGTTTTTTATAATAAATTATGTGTAAAAAGAGTTATTTGATATAATAAAAACCTTTTACTATATTTTTCCATACGATAAAGACAAAAAACATACTTTGTTGTGTATGATTATTTTTTTCCTGAACTGACGACATTCTTTACACAAATAAAGAGAATTAATACTCTGCAAATATCATAAAATTTAAACTAGTAATAAAATACAATCATTAAGTTTAAATTAAAAATGTTCAATTTATAAGAACTTCTATATAATTCATTTGGAAATATTAATCATTGTGCTATGAAAATATTCTATTATTTACAGGGTTGGCAATTTTTGAGAAAATAAAAACTATAATGAGATAGTTGAAAACCTGATTTTTAAATAGAGATTTTTATTTCATAAAATAACATTACTGATTATAACTAAATAACTATAATGATAATCAGTCAAATTCTAGTACTTAAAAACTGCAACAACTGTAAGTATACATAAGAGGAAAAAGCTTAAAAACAATAATGCAATTATAAGTAATAAAACTAGTCTGAGTGTAGAAAAAAACATTGCTTGTATCCAAAATTTTACTTAAAAAAGCCTCAGTTTTTTCAAAGGAACTAAATACGTATTAGTTTGTGTCAACTCTGTACTTATTTCTGCCTAGATATGGCAAGTGAAAAACAATTACTGTTTACTTAAAAGCTTTACAAATTAAAGTAAAAATTTTGAACTAGAAGTAACAAGTAAGTAGTGTGAAATGAATGTTATTTATAACAAATTAATTTTTTGTTTATTGTAAAGGTGTTTAGTCTTAGTTAAAAAACCTTTTTTACTGCCTAAATAATAGTAAAAAGATTTAGCTCAAGTTACAGGGTTTGCAACTGTAAGTAGAAAATAGGCCAGACTGAGTTACACAAGAGTTGCTAATCTTTGAGATAAAATAGTCTGCTTCAGTAACCAAAAACTTACTTAAGTTACACAAACTTAGCCTGAGTCAGCATGAGTTTATAAGAAAATTTTAATAATATCGTATATATGATATACATATGTAATGCTTTTAATACTAATAATAAAGCTTGTTAACTAAAAGAATAGTACAAAAATTACAAAAAGCCTTAACAAAGCATAACTTAAAAAAATAAACAAAGTCATTAAAACTTAACTAGCCTGAGTTTTCAAAATATTAAACTCACCTAGGTTGCCAGAGTGTGTGAAACCCTGTAACATTAAAATAGTTGAGTCAGCTTGAAGTTAAGAAAAATATAAAAAAGCTTGAACAATTTACTCATAAACAGCCACAAATAAGTCTCAGTTTTACAAAAGATTTAATAAGCTCAAAAAGTATGAGTCTTTGCTACTCTGTATTTGTTTCTGACTTGATTTAGCACATTTAATATAATATTGACTTAATGTATACTCTATTGCTTCAGAAAATAAAGTAAAAAATTATAAATTCTTCAATTTTTCTAAAATTTACTATAATTCAGAGATAGTCAGATGTTTTAGCAACCATGTATTAAGGTTGAACAAGAAAAGCTCAAGATCTAAAAACAAGCAACACTTGAAAATGAAGCTAAATCAATACTTGTATATTTAAAAATGTAGTAATAACAAGAGCATAACATGAATGCTACTATTTAAGAAAAAACCCAGCTTAAGAGATCAAGCTATGCTGAGTACTTTTTAAAAAATTATAATAGACAAAAATAAAAAATAGTTACACAATTATTTAAATCTAATTATCTTAAGTTTACAAAATAATAACAATATAACTTGATAAATACACAACTTTGAGGAAAAATCTCTAGGTTATAACACAAGTTTGAGTTATTTTGATTAATCTGAGTTTGTGGCTTTGGTTAATTAAGCTTAAATGTATAACAACAATTGAAAAATAAAAAAAAAGTTATCAAAAATCAAACAAAGTAAACAAACTAGCTTGAGTTTTTCAAAATTTTTTAATTATCCTGAGTTTTTCAAAATTTTGCAAACTAGCCTGAGTGTGTCCCGATACTGACTAAAAATCTAGAAAAAACAGATCATTATTTAAAGCAATTGAGATTAGAGTGATCAAGGTTGGCCTTAAACACACCTGCAAGAAATAAAATTCCCTAATTAAAACAATTAATTTTAAAAGTTTTATTTTTTAATAATAACTTCAGTATTCTGTGACGCTAAGTTATGAGAATTTTAAAAACAAAAAAAAAAAAAAACAATATTTTCAGCAGTTATGCTAATTTTAAAGAAAAAAAAACTGTCTTGAGTAAAATTAACTGCCTTGAGTCATCCTGAGTATATTCAAAATCTACTAAAAACTTTTAGTTTTGTTTTTTGAGTAAACATTTCAAAATCATCAAAAACCTATCAGTTATTTAAACTGAAGCAACTAACAGGGTTGCCATTCGTTTTTTAAAATTTTTTCAAGGTTTTTCAAATTTCTTCATGGTTTTTAAAAGTACACATTTTTGGGTCTGTTTTTAGTTTAAAGTTAAATTTAAGGTAAGAAACTGTGCTAAATAGTATAAAAAGATTGAAAAGATACTGTAAAGCTACTTAAAATGTGTTTTTTAATAAAAAAATTTTTGGTAATGACTTAAATTTTTTATCTATTTGATAAATTTTTTGAGTCAAACCGAAACTTTACTACTGAAGATGTTAAAGTTCTTGAAAATTCCAGGTTTTTCCAGGTGTTTTTGATCGAAATTCCAGGTTTTTCCAGTTTTTTTTTTCAAAATTTCTAAAATTCCAGGTCTTCCAGGTGTTTTTGCCTAAATTGTCAAACTTCAGGTTTTTCCAGGATTCCAGGTTAAGATCTCATTCAAGATCTATTAGAAAAATGAACTGAGATTTTCAAAAACCTTTTAAATATTTTTAGTATTTTATAAACCAGCTGGCCTGAGTCATCCTGAGTTTAAAAAATCAATCTAACAACCCTTTTTATTGAGAAATATACTTGAAGATCATCTATAACACTGAAATCACTAAGGTGGAACTGAAATTATATGCATTCTGACTTTTAGTTTTCAGAAGGCTATGAAAAATACCTTTTGTTATACTAGACGAACAGATAAGTTATATATTTATATTCATAATTAAGTATTTATATTAGAACAATAGTTAAGTATGCAAAAATAGAATATATAAAGCTGAATTTACTGAAACACTATTTGAATATAAGAAAACAGTTTGCCAAGTATTCAAAAACATTGAAAATTTACTTTGGATTTTTACAGAAAAACAAAAATAGTATGAGTTTTTAAAAACTTCTTTAAAACTCAAAATAGCCTAGGTTGATTGATATATTACAGGGTCGCCATTCGTTTTTTCAAAATTTTTTCCAGGAATTCCAAATTTCTTGTAGGTTTTTAAAAGTACACATTTTTGGGTCTTTTTTTAGCTAATAGTTAAGTTTAAGGTAAGAAATTGTGTTATGTAATATCAAAACATTGAAAAGATACTGTAAAGTTACTTTAAATGTGTTTTTCAATAAAAACTTTTTTTTGATGATGACAAAAAATATTATTTTTATGATAGACTTTTTGTATAAAATTGTAATTTTACTACTGAAAATGTTAAAACTATTAAAAATTCCAGGTTTTTCCAGGTTTTTTGATCAAAATTCTAGGTTTTTTTAGGTGTTTTTCGGAATTTCTCAAATTCCAGGTTTTTCCAGGTTATTTTTACCTAAATTGTCGATTTCCAGGTAAAATGGCTACCCTGATATAAAGATATTCAAAACTAGCCTGATTTAATCCCAGTTTTTATAAAAAGAATTTAAAGAACTAAGAAACAAAAACTGACAGTTAATTTGATAATTAAATTTAATTAATAAGAAAGTTTTCATAATAAAAAGGTTTGAGAACCAAATAAACAGAGATTTCATTACAAAATATAAGTTTTAGAGACATATAACAGTTTTGAGATTGTGGAAAGTTAAAAAAACTAGCAAGAGCTTTGCAAAAAACTTAAAACAAACTTATTTAAACCTAAGGTTTTTTTGTATAAATTAAAAAAATAAAATTAGCCAATTTTTTTTCATACACTTTTGAGGTAGCCAAAGTGTGTGGCAACAATGTTTTTATTAGGTTTAACAATAAAAATTTTAGATCTCAAGAGCAAATAGTACTTGGTTGTTAAGTAATAAATCAAAACAACAATAACAATGTTTCAAATTTTATAAAACAATCCCGAACTCTTTATAAAAATTCCTGAGCTAGCCTAACATATTCTATTTTAAAGATTACCTGAGTATTCTTAGTGATCAGCAATTGAGAAATGACCAGGTTGTTTGCAAGTTTATCAAGTATTAAAATAGTTCTTATGAAAGTTCAAGAATCTTTTAGTCTTATATTTATTTCATTTTTAATACCACGGCATAAAGGCGTATTTCAAATGAAACAAATTTAGTATTTAGTTATATTGTTTAAATGAACAACATAATAAATGCAAAAAATATTTAGTGTTAAGACCATGTACACGAAAAACTTTATGTCTATCGAAATGCACATCATTTGGATACCTTTTAGAGTCCTTTCAAGGACAAATTAGCATATAACTCTTTTTTTCGTATTTTTCGGTTTTTTATTCTTTCGTCGTCACATAACCCTACCATTTATGCAAATATTTAATTTCGTTTGGTTTATACAACCATGTTTTGTAAGACTTGTACGGTTACATGACAACTCAAATTTTAAAAAGCTCAAGTTCTAAAAAAAAACAAAGAGCAACAACTCAGAAGTATAATATATTTGAAAATATATAAAAATGTGTATGTAGGTGGTTCACTAATTTTTACAAAAAATTTTTTGTGTTTTTTATTAAAAATACTTTTTAAACAAGTATTTAGAGGTTAATGAAAATAAATAAGCTGAATTTTCCCAAATATTCAAACGAAATCAGATATTCGCACTTTTTAAAATTTTTTCGTAAAAAACACGTTTTTGAAAAAAAAATTAGTGAAGCTTACGATTCTTTTTCAATTTAACAAAAAAGACACATAAAACAGTTTTTCTTGTTTTGTAAATATGAAAATTTTAGGGTTAAATTAAATAAAAACATCAAAAAAATATTTTTATAACCTAAAAATTCAAGTAACTGTTTTCATTTTTTTCTATATAAAATAACCAATTTTCTTATAATAATAATAGAGCTTACAATTCGTTTTCAATCTAAAAACACAAAAAAATAAACGACTTGTTTCTTATTTGGTGACTATTTCGAGCATTTTGAATTAGTGATTAACGAGATCCAGTATCCAGATAATGCCATTTTAAATCCGGATCCGGCTGGATCCTTATTTTAACAAACTATCGGAGTCTTATTGGATACTTCTTAAAAATCGACATCCAGACCCGGTCGGATTCTAACTTAAATAAAAGTTAGTATTTGGCCGGAATCTAATTTTATAGATACGGTTGATCACTTTTCTGAATCCTTCTAACTAACAAAAAACTCTCAAACGTGACATTTTTAGGTGTAGATTGAGACATGTCAGATGTTTATGTAATGTCTACAAGTAGAATTGACATAGTAATTGACTAAGATTGGTATGTAAAATATAAAAATTAAACAAACACTATGCTTTGACAAAAAGATTTTCCGAACAAGTTAGAACAATTCAAAATTAAAAGATAAAATAATCTTCTATCAGTAGACATTAATTTGAGAAGCCATTTTTAAACATTGTTTTATGTAAAATTCTTACAGTTCTGTTTTGCAAAACTATGATACAAAGTTTGATAAAAAAATTGTAAAATTGAACTTAGTGGGTAGGTCATTTTCATATACAGGCCGGATTCTATTGTAAATCGAAAAACAGTCAGGAGCTGTACATTCCTCACCCTTAAGTATACCAGTAACAACAACTTATACATGAATGACTACAAATTATAATAGTCACAACAGCTCTTGATAAACGATATCGTCTTTCCTCTTTCCCTTCTTACCTTAATAATAATGTCAAATACTAGCTAAAATTTAATGTTAAAAAGATTATTTTTTCGAGCTGTTCAAAGAGGTGACTTTCCTATATTGCCACCAGAGAAACCAAAACGACTACTCTTAGTAAATTTCTAGTTTTTCAACTTACTATTCGTTGTTTAAAGTAGAATCAAACACAGCTACATAGGAGGA
The DNA here is from genome assembly GCF_965202585.1 of Thalia democratica. Classification (NCBI taxonomy): domain Eukaryota; kingdom Metazoa; phylum Chordata; class Thaliacea; order Salpida; family Salpidae; genus Thalia; species Thalia democratica. The sequence continues at coordinate 12,128,451 of NC_139166.1, forward strand.
CGATAAAAGGATTCTATTGATTGATAAATTAAGACAGAAAAAAATAGCTTTTTTGCTACAGAGAAATTGAATGTAAAAGCCGAAGAGGATAAAGTCTTAAACTGGTGGAACTTGAACAAGACAAAATATCCACATCTGCTAGCTTTGCAAAGAAATGTCTTGCTGCTCTATCATCTTCTGTGTATTCTAAAATATTATTTTCTGAAGATCGTAATTTGTACGAAGAAAAGCGTAACTGATTGCTTCCAAAGACCGGCGAAACTTTAATTTTCCACCACAACCTTAAAAAAAAAACAACATTAATCTTTTGTAGTATAAAAATTAGATCTTTTTCAATTGTAGTTCGTTTTATATAAATTAATAGTTGCTCAGGTTAACTTATATTTATTTTTTGTAATGGTAGAAGTGTAATCCTAAGTGGAATTCAAAATCTATTTATTACAATTGTAATTCCTATTCTTTTTTTTTGCCTTTACTACAATTAGTTTTACTTTTAAATTTATTACGAGTCAATATTGATCTCAATTGCAGTTTATTGTATAAACACAAAGACTTGCAAAAGTTTGTGTTCTATTTCGTTTATGGGAACATTAAAAACTAACTCTTAAGTTAATCTTAAAATGTTTTAATTTTCTTTGTGATTTTTTACTGATTTAAGCACCTATCAAAGTCGATGACTAATATATTTTGTATAAAAAAATTACAAGTTAAAAGTTAATGTTGCTTGCATGGATATCAAAATATTGAAACTAAGTTTTTGTGTACGTGGCTTGATATTTTTTTAGCAAAAGATTCGCGTTATTTATCTGCTTGTAAAATAAACTGATCTTAAATTTTATTGTATTTAATTATTAACAAGTTAAAAATGTTGTTTAAACTTAATTTCTTAAATAATTTATTATATAAAAATTATTTATTATAAATATGCTTCTATTGTATTCACATTACAAGCAACTTAAATCTTAAGGATTCCAATTTTTGAAATACTTAAAATCGGATTCGGCCCAATCATAATTTTATAATTGAGATTCGGATTCGGATTTTGAAGAATCCGTATTTTAAAATAAGACTCGGACTAAGTAGATAGCTTGTAAAAAGTCTTTAAAAAATTTCTTTCACCAAATAGTAATCAGATTAAAAATAGTAAATATAATTATATTTAAAACTTTTCAAATTTAATACAAATTGCAACATTTAAAAGACCAAAGGGTATAATTTAAAATCAATTTATGACAAAATTATGTATTTGTCTTTGTTTACCTAGAAAATTCAGTTTTATTTTATTCTTGTTACATTTATCTTTTAAAGATTTTAAGTATTTAGTTATACCTATATCATAGAGAAAACTAATTTATTAAAAATTGAAGTATGTATGTATTTATTAGATATTGTATATTTTAATCTAAAACAAGGTTTCCCAAACTCAATTACTAAATCGCTCCTTTTTCAGAAATTTGAAAAAAAAATTGCGCCCTATGATTTTATAAAGTATTTTTTTCTTTATGAGTATGCACTTTTAACCAAAAAAATTGTAATCGAAATGTAATTTAGTCTGGAAAGTCTAATCTGGAACACATTAGGGCTGTGATCAAAGTTATTTACAGGAACAGGGCTAAAAAGAAAATAAATTACTGTTATTTTCTTAAAAGCTAAGTAAAGTGTATTAAAATACTTAAATATTAAAAAGCCTTTTGTAATCTGTGATTAATTCTGTTTAAATATGAACTGTTTTGAAACTAATGAAACCTTTAGTTTAGTTGTGGAAAAATTTTGTAGTTAGCAAGTCATTTTTACTAAAAAATTCTTTCTAGTATCGACTTGTTAAAAAGATGTACTTGCAGGCTGCACAATTTAAAAGACAAAAATATAAGAAAGTTAAAAACTCGAGCAACATTGTAATAAAACGATCTAGTTTTATATTATAATCTTGTAAACCCTATTGTGAACTAAAAACCAAATGAAAGCGTGTTTCAAATAATGAGTATCTAAAAATTATTTTTATTTGTTTTGCACATATAGTTTTAAAGTTACTTAGTGGGCCAAAATTTAACTTGAACTTGACTGTACGTTACATATCTAAAATTCTTACTAAAACCTGACATTATAACAATCTTATCTATAACGAATTTCGAACATTTAGAAGTAAATGCTAAGTAACTTTTTTAAGTCGCACAATATACTTAAAATATTTTATAAATAAGCATTTTCTAAAACTACTTTACCATAGACTAAAAAACTACAAAAGAATAAACAGCTTATTTTACACATAATAAAATAAACATTAAAACATCATTGCCGATATAATTTTAGGATGTTTGAACGATTGGTTGATTATCTCACATGAAAAGTGGTTTTATCAATAGCTTCTGTTAATGCAGAAAAATTATTATTTTATTATGCTAAAATTATTACAATCCTAAGAATATTTTATTTTCTTTATTTAAATTAAAAAAAATCTAAAAGTTTTACAGTTAATTTTGTGAACAGAAAATAATCAGTTTCATTTTTTTTATGAGATTAAAATTTTTTTTTTGTACCTGTACCAGTCTCATTGATGGCTTATTTAGTTCTGTTCAAAAATTAATTTGTTTTCTAGCTATCAACCTATAATAATTTAACAGAGGAAAGTAGTGAAAAATTAAAAGCTAGGAATGAAATATAAAATGAACAAAAAATTTATATTTTCAAAATAATTTAAGTTAAGATAACCAAACTACAGTTGTACTAATAGTAAAAAATTCCTTATTATACTAATTTTTAACAATAAAACATCAAGTTAGAGAATAAAACTGACTTTAAGAATCTTTTTAGTGAAATAGTTAAAATCATTTTAAATAGATACCTAAAATATTTTCTCTTTTGAAGTTTAAAAATCTTTTTAAAAATAAAAACTTATATAGTTTACAAGATTTTTTTACGTATACAGATAAACAAGTAAAACAAAAATCTGTCAAATAAATATCTTTTAAACAAATATTTTGTTCACTACGCTATAAAAACTTTTAATGTAATGTAAAACGACAAATATAAACAGCAAAATTAGCCGAGTCAAAAATTAACTATTAATAACCTTAAAACATAAACCACTCAATAAATACAGTAGACTTACACTTGAATTTGCAATTTAAATGAAATAAAAAAGTGCGAACTCAAAAATGCATTGTCATTTTTTTACAAAATGGCAAATTTCAACATGTTATAATATAATAGTGTTATGAATAACCGTAAAATCAACTAAAACATAAAATAAACATTCATTTAAAAAGATTGATATCTATATAAGCTATTAAGTATCATAAAATTTTGTTTTATAAATACTTTGTTAGTTATATACTTAGTTTAAGTTAAATTTAACAAAATTATAAAATTGCTCTTTTTTGGGTAAAAAGTGCGAAATCAAGATGAAGTCTACCGTAAATAATACTCATTAGGCATTAAGTAAACCTGTTGTAGAATAAACAGTTTAAAAATATTTTTATTATAAAAAGACTACTTAAATACAAAACAAACCAGCTTAAATAAGAAATATTTTAAATAATCAACTAAAACTGAAGATCTTACATAAAATAATGTCTGCAACTGAAGTCTAATAAATGTGAAGGATGAGTTTCATGACTGCTTGCAAGTTTTTCTATATCTGGTTCAAAATCAGTCAAATAGAGCCTCAAGTCACCTTCTTTACAAATGTCTAATTTATACATTTTTTTAAAAATGTTGATAACTGAACTCAAAAGTTTCTCAACGACATAGCTAGAAGGAAAAGCTATAATTAACAATCTAACTTCCTCCCAAATAATTGGTTGCTTTTGCCTCAGTTTTTGTTGAGTCCAAAAGCTTTTATATCGTTCTTTTGAAAAATTTACTTTAAGTTTAATGTCAGTTTTTAAGTCCGAGAAAGTTTCCTGTAAGTCAACGTTTATTCAAATAGGTCTACTTCGAAGAGATCCATAACCGAATTCAGGAAGTTTAATTGAAAAACTTCAGAAATCGTTTATCAATATCACATTAAAGCTGTTCTAGATGAGATGAAAACACTTCTAGTTCACCTTTACTTATTTGAAGTTTTAAATTTTCCAAACTTGCGCTGTTTTTGTTGATTTTGTTGATTTTGCACTGTTTGTGATTTTGCACTGTTTTGTTTTCTAAAAAACTCTACATTCTTATCTACATGTTTAGAATAAAAGCTATACTTTACGTAAACAAAATGGACTACTTATTTAAAGTTTTACCTCAAGGTCGTTTAATTAATGGCAAGCTAAAATTAGTAAAATAACAAGATATATAGTAAAAATTTTATGACTGCCCAAAATTATAAAATCACCCACAATTCGCCCCCTTACTAATTATCGCCTCACCTTTCGCCCCTTTACCAAAATTCACCCTCAGAATTACTAAAATCGCCCCCAGGGGGGCGATATCGCCCACTTTCGGATACCCTGATCTAAAACAAGCTATACCTTATATACAGACTTTTTTATGTAAAAACTTAGTCTTTTGAAATTTTGGAGCTGATATAATTTTAGTTAAGCTTTTATTAAAGGTACAACAATTAAGAGAGAGTTCAACAAAAGTTATATTTTTAATGCACCAGTAGCTTTGCAGTTGTTTAGAAACGATAGCTTTATTAAGTTTCTTATGCTTGCTCTTTAGGGAGGGAGTAGCTTGGAATCAAGCTGGCTTTTAGAACATTTTTTACGAACCTGCAAGATTAAAAAGCCATAAAAATTCACTGAGCCATATAAACAGAATGTCTCGTTTATCTCATTAATATAAGTATTATTAAAATTTTTTGAGTCACAGTTCAAGGACATTATTGATAAGCACAATATAAAAGTTCAGAAAAACAAAAATTTTTTTTCAATTATTAATGACAGTATACTTTTTTGTGGTTGCAAGAGATTGCACTAAGAGGAAATGACGTGAAAAAAAAAACTATAGGTCACATCTTTGTTTACTTTTGCAGACATTCTAGATAAAAATATGAGTGACCACCTGGATTACAGTACTATGTTTGAAAGGAAATTTAAATACAGTACAGAATAAAAAAAATTAAGTGTGTTTTTTAAATTTACAAGAACAAAGTTATTGCTCAAGTCAGTGAGGTACCTTTCAGAGCTGATGTAACTGCAGATGCCTCTGTCCAAAATCAACTGTCAATAGTCATCAGGTATATACAAAACTGCAAAATTGTAAAAATATTTCTGACCACATTTCAGCAATGCAGAGTCAATGCTGAAGGAATATCAAACTTTATTCAGGCAGAGCTGTAATTTTTTTTGATAAAATGAAAGTAGTGGCGCAGACTTATGATGTTGTTTCAGCTATGCGGGGAAGGATTGCCAATCAAATGCCAATCTTGTAAGGTAAGTGTGAACTTAACTTTTTATTAGTTTTAATAACAGAGAAAAAGTATTTTCCGAATGTTCGAATTTACAAGTCAAGCCAACTTAAAATGAGTACAGTAGACTACCGCTTAAGTACGCAAATTGAACCCGATCAAAAAGTGCGTACTTAGCACGGGTAGTGCGTACTTTTTGACAACTTAGTATAATATGAAATTTAGTTGTTTGTTTTCATTCTTACAAATAGCCACCAAATAATTAAGCCAAATAAACAAGTCTTTTTATTTTAAATAACATTTAATTACATAATTTTAATCTGCAAATATTTTTTCTATGAAAAGTTTCTACATAATTAATACATACATTTAATATATAAAGTTAATGTCAGTCAATGATATAAAAAAGAATGTTAAGCCATATTTTCCATATTTTGTTTTGTTAGAGGGAAAATACCAAACTACATTGTGTTTACCAAACATTTTCAAAACAACAATGTGTGTACATTTAAATTATATTATGAATTAACTATGTTGTATTTGTAGGTTTTTTAACTTTGTCATCTAGCTAGATTTATTTATTTTATAGCATTACAGCTCAAACATCATTATTCTTTTCACTTTTCTGCAACCACTACATAAGTATTTAGTTTATTAACATTTAATAACAGGACTGTCACAGTCTCAGGCAACTTAGACTACTCAGGATTACTTACTCTAGTTTAAAAGTTGTGAAAGTCTCACGCTAACTTAGATATAAATAAATTATAAAAAATATATTGAAATTTAGAATTTCTTTTGTCTTTCTGGATAAGTGCGTACTTAAGGCGGAGTGCGTACCAAAAAAAGTGCGTACTTAAGCGCTAGTCTACTGTACTAATAACTAATTTTAGTCTTTACCACTTTTCTGTACATGCGTTTACTAGATTTAAATTCAGAAGTACAACTAAATACTACAGGCGCAAAGGTCCGAAATAGCTGCAAAAAACTAAGACAGGCGAAATTTTAATTATGAACAACAAAACACTAAAATTATTTTTCAAGTGCTATACTAAGTTATACGGATGTCGAAAGATGATAAAACTATTAAATTGTTCCAGACTGTTAATTTTAAACTACAGTAACCTCTCGCATCTTTACGCACTCATGACGTTACGCAATCTGGTTTTGTTACGCAATTTAGAACTCTAATAAATTCAAAAAATAAAACTTAAACCTTTATTGCTTAGCTGTCTTAACACCCCTATTTTTATACCTTTTAATAAATAAAAAAATTCAATTCCTCAATTTCTTATGGCATGAAATTTCACTCCTACACAAAAAATTCATTAATATATCTTTAATACAATGCAAGACAAGTATATCCTTATGTGGGCAAAGGTCAAATTAAAATAAGTTGTAGGAATATAAGCAATTTTTATTAAACATTTTGTATATTTTTGTTCAAAAGAAGAATTCCATTAAAGCACCAAATGCATATTTTTAAAAAAAGCCAAAGAAAACAAACTTTGATATAGACACCACACCATTTCTTAACTGTAAACAAATGCTTAACTATAAATTTAATTTTCTAAGTAGAATAGAAAATAAATGTTAAGTATCAATTTAAGACTCATATAAATAAAAATAAAATCTACTTACAATAAAAACTATTAATTTTTTTTTTGCAACTCATTCTATTTTATATTAACTTAAATCTCTTTTTTTATTATTTGTATAGTTTTATCTTTTGTTTTCATATTTGTAAATAAAGTAAACCAATTGTCAAAAGTGGGAAAATCCCAGTCTGCTTTTAACTAGAAGCAATATCAAAAATCAACATTATAGTAAGTATATTTGCTCCCTCTTGTATCTTTACGCATTTTTTTCTGTGGACACGATGTGCATAAATAAGCGAGAGATTACTTTACCTTTTTAGATCTCTCACAAAAAATTACTGTATTGAATATATAGTTGGTTCATTTACAATATAAATTATATACATTAAGAAGTTCAATGACAATGGTACCAAATCTAAAATAAATATTTTATTCACTTTTGTTCTTCGACCACATGGATTTTTTTCTACATATTCTAAAACATAAATTCTAAACCAGTTAGTTTAATAATTAAACAGTACCTCATTTCTTTTTTTATTATCTTCAAAGTTTATGTGTTAATTTAGTAAATTGAAGTTGTTTAAATCAACTATCATTATTTTTTAAGAGTAAATTTATGTCAGTTGCTTAGCTTCTAGTTTATTATGGCGTAAGTAAAATGTTTTAAAATTGTTTCCAAATTTTCTCCAAAGTTAACGGAAGAAGAAAGCTTTGATTTTCTAAATAATATTACAAGAAAAAAAAAGTTAAATCGATTAAACAACCATCGTTAGTAAAATTTGTTTATGGCAAATATGGCCTTAGTAACACATACAACACTTAGTTTACTTTAATTTCAATCGTCTTTCTTTAAAAATTTTTTACAACAAAAACAAACCTTAAATTGTATGCATTACACAAAAGACCCTGGTTTACAAAATGTAAGTATTCAGGGTTGCCACTCGTTTTTTCCAATTTTTTTCCAGGTTTTCCAAATTTCTTCCAGGTTTTTAAAGGTAAACATTTTTTGGTTTATTTTTAGTTTTAAGTTAATTTTCTATAAAAGAAACTGTGTTAAATAGTACAAAAACATTTAAAAGATGCTGTGAAGTTACTTTAAATATGTTTTTTAATAAAAATAATTTTTGATGATGACAATAAAATCTTATTTATATGATAGATTTTTTTTGTCAAGTTGAAATTTTAGTACTGAAAATGTTAAAATCATTAAAAATTCCAGGTTTTTCCATGTTTTTTTTTTAAATTTCAGGTTTTTCAAGGTTTTTTTCAAAATTTCTTTAGTTTCAGGCATTTTCAGATTATTTTTGCCTAAATTGTCGAATTCCAGGTTTTTCAAGGTTTTTCCAGGTTTCCAGGTAAAGTGGCAACCCTGAGTATTTTATCCTTCAAAGAGTTTTTATACTTTTAAAATCAAGAATTTTTTTAGAAAAACGTATTAGTCATTTATTTATGCTGATAATTGTTTGTGGTAAAACATCTGAGTTTAACTAACAAAGACAGCTAGATTAAAAAATACTGAACTTGCAAGTTTTTAACATTATATTTATCATCAAAATTCATCACTCGTTACTTCAAAATTACTAGAAAGCGGTTATTTTTACAAAATTCTAATTTTTTGAAACAAACGAAATAATCTATACATTTATATCTGCACATAGTAACAGCAAGCTTTCAAAGCAGAGCAATGTCTTGTCAAACTAAAACATGTTGCATTTACTAATTAGCAGTAAACACAAATTTAAACAAAAGTAAAACATCATCTTGGAATTTTAAAATGTATGAGGCATTTTATTAAGAAATGTAGCATTACCTTGAATTAAAACAAAATTTAACTTGTTTGTTAAGCAACAAATCTATAAGAAACATGTACAACGCTTAAACGAAACTTAAAAGAAAACTTCTACAAGCCCAGTTCAAAGTAGTTTCTGTTTATTGAATTTAAACAAATTAAAACAAAGAATTTCAAACTAAATCTCAAGAAACTATCAGAATTTTTACTATATATTTTTATTTTAACGGTATTATAGTTAACATTCAAACACATTTATTTCTGTTTTTTGCTTTCTATCATTTTAAGCAACAAAATATATAACCACTGAAGGGACATGTAAAATAATCGTTTAACAAATTAGTTTAAATTATGCATAATTAAAACAAGTGTAAGAAACAGTTTTATTTCGGTTCCACAGTTTTTAATTTCTTCATATTTTAGTGCTCTATTTCCAAATGTTTCCTGAGACTCTGAATGTACTTGAACGCCTTCGGGCACTTTCCACACTTGAATGGTTTTACATCTGAATGTTTAATCTGATGCTCTTTCAAGTTGTCCCTGCGCTTGAAGCCTTTACCGCATTGGTCACACTTGAATGGTTTTGCATCTTCATGGGTTTTAAGGTGCCTACGTAAACTCGATTCGAAGCTGAAAAAAAAACAATTTCAATTCCTTCTTTATTATTAGACAAAAATAAATGGCGGGTTAATTCCTATGGCAGATTATTCGAAATACATAAAAACAGTTTGAGCGATACCTGAACGCTCTGAAGCATTTGTGGCATTCGTATATTTTGGAGTTTTTGTGTTCTTCAGTTATATGCCTGTTTCTTGTATTTCTACTTGTGAACACTTGGTGGCAAAATGGGCAATTGTACTCATCAACATGTTGTGTTGATTACGCAGTTTCTTGTTAAGTAAATAGATTTTATTGTTTTAAAATAAAAACTACTATTATCTATATATATATATACATATATTATAAAGTGTGGTTGATACTCGGAAAAAGAATTATAAATAAGATTGCATTTTTATTGATATAAATATCTTAAAAATAGTAAAAAATACCAAACAAAATTGTATTAACCTTGGCTGTTAAAATTGACAGCTTGATTTTGTACAGATCGCTTCAAACCTTTTGCTTTTTTATGTGTAGATTTATCAATTCTCCTTTCTGTTAATCATCTTAATTAATTATATCTCAGACAAGTTGTATATATATTTTTAATATAATGTTTTAAATCAAACACTCAATAACAAAGGGTTAAAATTGTACAATAAAAAAGTATAGTTAATTTTAAATATTATAAGGTTGAATAGAATCATAGTTATTCAAATATAACTTGAAAAATTTTTCAAAACCAATGGTCTTTTTACAATTGATTCAATTAAACTTTAAATTTTTGTTATTCATTAATAGCCATTTCTTTAATTCGCATTTAAAAAAAAAGTATAACATTAATAGAAAAAATAAATTCTCTATTGAAGATACATTAATAAATGAGATTGTTTAACTTATAATTTTTATGCAGTTTAAAAAACAAATTACAAATTATTTTTACTAAAACCTCTACTTTACTAAATAACTGATGTTTCTCTATACTTTAATATGATGTCTTCGAATTTGAACAATAAAACCTTAATGTAACATTATTATCTTTAAAACTTACCTAAAACATATTTTGTCTCGACTTAGATATTAAGCTAGTTGTATTGACAAATATAATTAAGTTAGACTGTGTTTACATGTAAAACCTTGATATTTTATTAGTTTTATTTAGCAAGACTTACTTTATCCAGTAGTAACCATTAAAATTGGTATATCCACAATATTCTTAAGTAGTTTTATAAACTTTATTTCTTTTTAGGGTTGATATATAGAAAATTTCTTTAAAAAGTTGATGAGAAATTTTTTTAAATAAAAGGTTTAAAAGATAAAAGATCTCAAAAAGTTGAATTTCATTTAGTTAAGGAATTATCAATTTGTAAATTTGTAGAAAAAACTATCTAAAGGTTAGCTAAATGTTTTTGGCAAATTTTTTCCAGGTTTTTAAAATAACATATTTTTGGGTTTTTTTTTAGCTTAAAGTTCAGTTTTAGTCATGAAACTGTGATTATAGTATAAAAACATTTGAAAGATACTGTAAAGCTACATGCTACATTAATTGTATGTTTTTTAATAAAAACAATTTTTTATGATGACAAAAAAATCTTAATTGTATAATAGATATTTTGTGTCAAACAATAATTTTACTACAGAACATTTGAAATTGTTAAAAATTCAGTTTTCCAAGTTAAAAGGTTTTTTGGCAACACTGTATATAACAAACTTATAGTATTAATTATAAACAAGAAAAACCCGACAAAAAATACAAATTACTTACTTTTATTATTTATGTTTGCATCATCTTCTACGTTAGGGAGTAAAGCTTTACGTTTAATTTGTTTATTTGTAGTACCTGGAATTATTGTGAAAATATTTATAATTTACATAAAGATCAATTAAGTTTTGTCATTAGTCAAGAACATTTACAAAGTTTATATATATAGTTTAATTATTTGATTAACATTTTCAGTTTTAACTTGTACTAACTTGATAAATCAAATTTTTAAAAACAAAATTAAGGTTATTATGTAGATTGTAGACAGTATTGTATCTAGATTATTCACGAAATAAGATTAATTATTTTAAAAATCAGGTGAAAAAAGTCTATTATGTAGATTAAGTATCAATCATAAATACATAAGTCAACAAGAACTAAAAAATTACATAAAGCTCTTATTTGCAAATCAAGTTAACTAAAATGAATTACATTTTCAGCGTTTAATAAACAATAATAGCTGAAGAAACTAATAAAATAATTTTTATACTGAAAAATTTAATCAAAACCCAAGCCAAGCATTGAATAATAAAAATTTATTCTCACTTTGATTATTATTTTTGTCAGTTTTAGGTGTTTGTGCTGTATTGTATTTTTTTCTGCAGTAAAACATGATTCCATTCTGTATAATACCATAATCTTTTCTATTATTTCGCCCTCCTGTTAGATAATCAACAATAATTATTATATTATGATAATTTAAATTATGTATAACAATGTCAGTATTTTAATTATTATAATTGACCACATTAAACATCGAAGTAACTATCAAACAAAAACTTAAAGCATAATTAAGTTTTCAACCTACCGAAATATTTTAGAAAAAAAGTATTAAAAATGTCTTTGAAAAATGTGTATATAATGACTATAAACATAAGTACATTTAAAAAAAATATATAACAAATTATAAATATTGATGTGGTGTGCATAAATCAGTAATACTAGATTTATTAAAATATTTTTTTTTTGTAGTTTCGATTTATAGAAATAAGTCTTCTAAAACTATTGTCAACATTCTATTTTTTAAAGCTATAGTTTAAAAACATTAACTTAAAAAGATTGTTTTAATATGTATTTGTAAAAGCCATTTTTTAAAATATATTTTGCTTTAATAATTGATTTTTTTATATAATTTAAACTGAATAAAACATTTTAAACACAAAATATACTTTGAAACTGCATACTCATCTAGTAAAGACACTTATAAAACAAAGTGAAACTATCAAATATACTTATAATAAACTATGTCAAAGAAATAACTTACTAAGACCGTAAGATTTGGAAACTTCATTTTTCGGACTTTTGTGCAAATTTACATCTTCATCATTCAAATCGTGATCTCTTGCATCTTTACTATTTGAATCGTGATATTTTGCATTTTTGGTATTTAAACTAACTTCTTTGCCAGTTTCAATATTTACATCAATTTCTTTTGCCTCTTCAATACCTAAATCAGGATCTTTCGCATCTTCAATATAAGGATCGATTTCTTCTACATCTTTAATATTTAAATCATTTTCTTTTGATTCTTGATTATTTAAATCAATTTCTTCTAAATCTTTAATATTTAAATCAATTTCTTTAGCATCTTAAAAATCAATTTCTTTTGCATCTTCAACATTATTGTCAATTTCTTCTACATCTTTAATATTTAAGTCGGTAGCTTTTGCATATTCAATATTTAAATCAGCATTTAATTCATCTTTAATATTTAAATCAGGATCTATATCACTTTTAGTTCCTATTGACCAATACAACATTTTGAATTTATATTTTTTATTATCATTAAAGAAATTATAGAAAGCTATCCAATGTAGCTATTGTGGCAGTCCTAATAATTCTACACTAAAAGATCTTCTCGAACCTTTATAAGATCATTGTATACTGAAGAACTAGTGCTTTTATAAAAGACTCAAAAAAAAACTTTTTTAGGTTTAAGGGTAAGAATACATTTTACATTATTTAATAGTAAAATAACTAACCACTTTGGGTAACTGCAATATCCCTTTCATTCTGATTAACATTAGTAATTAAATCATCTGTTTGAGAGCAGCTATGATTTAATTTAGGACGTCTAGGATACCTAATCATATATTCAATTTAAGTAACAAAAACTTAATTCTATACTACTAAATTTTATAAGTCAACTGACTTTTTTAATTTGTTTTTTACGACGTCTATTTCATTTGAAAATGTATGCCAACAACTAAGTAGAGATCTTTTTTGTACTTCCAAGTAGAAGAGATCTTCTTTCAGTTTTGGAATTTTCTCGATATTACTGGACAAGTCTGATGAAAATATAGTTTAAAATAACAGTATTTACTTAATGAGAATAAAACTAATTACTTTTTCACCCTTATCTTAAACTGCCATACAAAAACCATTTTAACTAAGTGAGGTCAAAATATACAAAAATTACAGCTTACTTTTGTTCTCAAATTTCAGCTTAATGATATCTTTTCTAAGACAAAATATCATGTTGTCTTGCGTTTGAATAACTTCTTTATAACTAAGTGAACCTGTGAATTTAGTTTATAACTATTTTATTTTCTTTAAAAACCACTTATTAGTTTTTTTTTTCCTAATTAGAATTTCAAGTTACTTTCAGTATAAGTTTAGCTTTTTAATAAAAACTTTAATAATTTATTTACGCATTTAAAGACCTAAAACCTATTTTTTGTCTGTTGAATTCAAGTATTTGCTTCTTATTAACACCAGGTCTTTGTATAGAAAAACATTATATTTGATTAGTACAGTTCAACTGTTGTAATTAACAGGGTTAATAGCACATATCAAACTACATTTCTGATAGTTTATAAGTTAAAAGAGTTCATGAGTCAAAATGTCAGTTCTTAGTTATCAACAATACCTGCATTGTTTTAGTATTTAGTTTTTTCTTCTACATAGGCGTTTTAGGACAAACATATTAAATTAGAAAAATCAAAATTTTTTGGCAGTAAAATGTTAAGGTTTTCAAAATTAAAACAGTTTTATACATCAAGCAGAAATAAAGTTTACACAACTAGTAGAAATTTTATAAAACTAACTTGTGGTATTTCTACTAGAATTTTCAACATTTTGTGAAAACTCAGAACTGTTTATTACAACTTCACTTTGTTTCAATGGGCTGACATTGTGTTCACTAACATTGTTTGGATCTAACACAACATTAAGAAAATCATTTTTTATTGAAACTTTCATATTTGTTATCTTAGATTCCTTGGTAACTGCTTAATACAATATAAACTAAAGTTAGTTGATGACATACAGGTAATACAAAGTAATAATATAATTTTTTCTTGTTATAGGTTCAAGTTATTGACCTATGACCTTTCCAATAAATAATAAAACATCAAATGATATTTTTAACTATTATATCAAGCTAATTAAGCATTACTTTTATGTTAATAAAAACTAGTTTAACAAGTAGAATATAAAACAGCTCAAACCATTGTCTTTTCTTATTTGTTTTGTAGAACTGATATGAATATCATTATCAACTTGAGAACACTGGTCTACATAATTACTAGGATTTTCCAACCTGAAATTATAAACAAATGAAAATTTAGTTCATACACATAATATTAGCCGAATAATTTATTGTATCTATAAAAGAAATTAATACGAGAAAAAATTCAATCAAATGAAGTAAAAATTAATTAAATAGTTACTAAACAAAATATACTTTAAAATACATATAAAAAATGTTAAGCATTATTTTTAAATAACTTAAAAATGGATACATGACAATTCAAACTTAAAAAATATTTATGAGATCATATCTAAAAAAGTGTTATATACTTTAAAAAATTATGAGCTTATATCAATATCTAAAAGCACTCTTTATTTTCTACAAAACTTTTTTTTTTAAATATATATATAAATTACTTAAAATAACTATTGTTTGAAATCTATTTTAGGTATATATTAAAAAATATTTAAAGTTTTGCAAAAAAATGGCTTGTAGATATTTATAAGACCTACATAAGTATCTTAGTTTAAAAAAAAAATTCATTAATTTTCGAATTGTGATCCTTTAATTTTTTAGAAGCTAAATTATAAGATTTGAATTGAGTTATTTTGAATAGTAATGCACCCATGAAATTATGATAAAGCTATGTAATGGCTTCTTTATAACTCTCAACTTATATCTTTATTTCACTGGTATAACTAACTTTTTAAGACTGTACTTCAAAACATCTAAAAACTTGCTAGTATACGAAATTGTTATATTTAACTGATCAATAGTTTTTTCTTCAGTATCAATTTTTTCTTCTAGCTTTAAATTCTTTTCGTGTTTTTTTCTGTATCCTGTAAAATTATTTAGTATTTTAAAGAAACATGTATATTTAATATTACTAATAACTATATAGATACAAATAAAGTTTTAAAAAGACCTTATCAAAAAGCAAGACACTTATAATATTTAAAAAAAAATTAAATAAAAGAGTTGAAGACTAAAATCTTTTTTACTTAATAATATGACAATATTACAAAACTTGTTTTTTAAAATCTAATTATTTAAATAACAAACATTCTTTTCAATAATGAGATTTATAAGATTCATTTCAAAAAGTATTAACCGAAGTTTTATAAAGTTACTAAATCTCATTAGACAAAACAAAAAGTTCAACTTCAGTTTAAAAAGTTAGACTGACATCAATAAATTCATTATTTTTAATGAAACTCACGAATATTTTTCATTTCATACTTTTTTTTGAGTGTTTCAAGCTGCAGAATTTTCTCTTTTTGTTTTTGGATGATTTGCTCCATGCTTACAAAATCTGCATCAACAAATCAATAAAAAAGTTTAATTAGTCATTGAATAATTTTATTTATTTGTTATTTTTTTAATAATTAGGTGTTAAGAAAATTTATTAGATAAAATAACAAAGTTTTACCACAATATTTATTAGAAAAAAGACAAAAAAACATATTTTTTTGTGTATTGTAACCTACAGATGTAGGTACCTTTAATACTAAACTTAACTTATACTAAATAATGATACTGATAATACTTAGGCTACTCTATATAAAACTAGGCATGACATGAGTTAACATTTTTTATATAAAGAACAATTGCAAACACTAACAAATATATAAAGAACATAAAATTTAGAAAATACTTTAAATGTAGTCAAAACCTTTACACAAGATTTAATCTAGCAAGAATATACTTTAAGAATGTATAAAACAAAATGCAATTTAACTACTTATATATAAATAAGAAATGCTTATAAAAATAACACTAATCTAAAAATACTTTATAAAACACAATAAAACAATGTAAATGTCTATTCTTCATTATCATGTGTACTGCAGCAGGCTGTGGCTATAATCTCCCCATCTGTCTGTTGTATCAGCTTATGTATAACATTCCATAACTCAATGTTGCATCAGGGTTTCTGGTCTGCACTTTATTTTCTCCTTTTGTCAACTGTATAAAACTTGCATCAGTATAAAACTTGACCTTGCGAGCTTTCTCTTAACGCTTGGATGAACTTTTAGCTCAAAACTTCCAACGAAATCTAAACAGTAATCAAGTGCATTTTGATATTCTGTTACAGTATGATAGTTTTCTTCCGAAACTGACGACATTCTTTACACAAATAAAGAGTATAAATGCTCTACCATAAAATTCTAAAATTAAAGCTAGTAATAAAACACGAACGTTAACTTTAACATAAAACTTTTAACTTAAAAGTACTTCTATATGATGTTTTTGTGTTACTAATTTTTGTGTTATAGAAACATTCTTCTATTTACAGCATTGCCAATTTTCGAGACAATATAAACTATAATGAGTAAGTTTAAATCCTGATTTTTGTTTAAAGATGTTTTTATTATTATTAAACATATTCATATCCTAAAACTAAATCATTATAAACAGTCTAAAGTTAATACTTAAAAGCTACAATAACAACAAAACCTAAGTATATGTTATAACAAAATTAAAAATAACAATGCAATTTAAAGCCATAAAAACTAGTCATAGTATAGGAAAAACATTGTTTATATCCAGAATTTTGTGAAAATAGCTTTAAATAAGCCTCAGTTTTTCAAAACGTCTCAATCATATTCAATAAGTATTAGTTTGTTTCAATCCTGTACTGTTTTCTGAATAGCTATAGCAAACTGAATTTAACTTTATCTTTTTTGTAAAATAAAGTAAAAATTGTAATTTAGTAATAACAAGTAAGTAGTGTGAAACAAACATTATTTATAACAAATTAATTTTTTGTTTATCATAACAAAGGTATTTAGTGTAAATTAAAATTTACTTAACTGTCTAAATCAGGGTTTCAAAAACTTATTTTTTTCAAATGCCTTCTTTAAAAAATTAAAGAAGCTATTGCCCCCTCCAACAAGACTAATCAAAAGAATACATTTTAAAATGTCAAAATTACTAATATATTAACCTAAGAGCTTTTTTTTTTTTGCTCTTCATTTACAACTTAAAAATATCTAGTGTAAGTTTCAAAATAACTTATAAATACACCTTACACCTTTTTTTGGCTTAATTTGGGATTTTTTAACCAATGTTAACCTGAGTGTGAGGTTTTTTTTAATCAAACTAAAATATATAAAGTACTTGAACAATAATAAAAAAATTATGATTAAACAAATCAAATAAACCAACTAGCATAATTTTAAAAAAATGATACAAACTGTCCTGAGTTTTTCAAAATTTTAACTATCGTGAGTTTATTAGAGCCTGAGTGTGTGGCAACCCTGACAAAAAATCTAAAAAAAACAGATCATTATTTAAAACAGTTGGTTTTAAATGATATTAAATGATAAAAAGATTGGCCTTAGACACTTCTGTAAGAAATAAAATTGCACTAATTAAATCTTGTTTTTGTAATCATATGCTCAGTATCCTCTTAGCTAAGTTAGGAGGAACTTAAAAAACCAAACAAAAATAATATGTTCAGACAATAATGCTAATATTAAAGAAAATAATAAAAATTATTTAATTTCTTATGAAAACATTAATCACCCTGAGTCATTCTGAAGTATTTTTAAATTATTTAAAAATTTACTTTTTTTTTTTCAAAAATTGGATTGAGATTTTTTTTCTCTTTGAAATATTCTGAAGTCTGAGTACTTTACAAAAAGAAATCAGCTTGCCCTTGTCATCCTGAGTATTTTTGAATTCTTAATAACATTCTTAATAAAAACTTTTTAATAAAATTTTTTGCAAAATCAATAAAATCAAATTAATGCAACTAGAGAACTAAGTCTAATTCAAGAGCTAGAGAAAAACTAAATTGAGGTTTTTAAAAAAAGCTCTAAAATATCCTGAGTATTCTATATAAAATAAACTAGCTGAACTGAGTCATCCTGGGTATTTTTACATACTTAAAAAACTTTAATCTTTTTCTATTAATATTTTTTTCAAAATTATTGTAAATTAAGTTACTAAAACTGAAGCAATTAAGTATCATTCAAGATCTAATGATTTACTAAACTGAGATTTAAAAAAAAAATCAAAGAAAGAAAGAAATAAAAAAAGAAAGAAAGAAAAATGTATTCGTGTAGAGAAAGACCTTTCAGTCATCGCGCCTCACACCATATTCTAGTATCCTGAGTATATGTATACATATAAAAACCAGCTGGTCTGAGTCATTTTGAGTTATCGAAAAAAAATTCAAGCATTCCTAAATTGTCCAAAGTACATATTTGTAGTTTGTGACAACCCTGTTCACATACTTTAAAATTATCTATACTTATAATACTGAAATCAAAGGCAGGTAAGACTAAATATATATGCTTTCAAACTTTTTGTTTGTAGAAGGCTTCTGATACACAAGTCAGATACATTACTTCATAATTAAACAAATATAGTATATCAGTAGTTTAGTAGGCAAAAGTAGAATACTTAAAGCTGAATTTACTTGAACTTTAATTAAAAATAAAAAAACAACTTGCCAAAATTTTCAAGAAATCTAAAAATTAACTTGGGTTTTACAAAAAAGCATAAAAAAAAATAAAAGTTTGAAATTCAAAATAGCCTAGGTTGGTTGTGATTAAAAAATATTTAAAACTTGCCTGCTTTAATCTGAGCTTTGATAAAATTATAAAAAAAGTGGTAAGAAAATAGACTGAGAGTTATTTTGACAGTCTAGTTTAAGTAATAAGGAAGTCATTATAATAACAAAATGTTTAGGACTAAATAAACAGAATTTGAGACAAAATATAAGATATATAGGAAGTGAAACAGTTTTGAGAATGTAGAAAAAAAATACTAGCCAGAGATGTTTTCTTAAATTAACTTAATGACAAAGAATGTTAAAAAAATATAAGTAAGTTTTTTTTTGACATACAATGCAAGAACTAAAAAAAAGCCAGAATATCTCACTTTTTCTATGGGCTGAGCACCTACCTAACTCCCTCAAACGTTGATAAAAAAAAACAAAGTTAATCTTAGATGTACCATTAAGCTATTAAACTATTTGAAAATATTCTTTAGAAACAAAAAATAAACAAATTCTTATGTTTTGAGTTGTTTAACTAAATTTAAACAGTTTTTAAAAAGTATTAGTAATCTTTTAGTTTTATATTCATTAAACTTATTATAGAAGGGCATAAAGACGTATTTAAAAAGATCAAAATTTAGTATTGAGTTTTATGGTTCATTAAACGACAAAAAAAAACTTTAGATATTTGGTACTAAGACCAGGTGCACAAAAATCTTGCGTTTATCGAGTCGCACACCACTTTGATACTTTTTAACATTCTTTAACTCTTTTAACGTCTTTTATCTTGACAGTAAGCATACAGCTTTTACTTTTCTTTTTTTTTTGATTTTTTTTTTCAAATATTATTCATCACATAACCCTACAATTAATATGAACTTTTGGTTGTGTTTGGTTAATATAAACATGTTTTGTAAAACGTGTTTTGTACGGTTATATGGCAATAAAATTTGGACAATTCAAATTTAAAAAAAATAAAGGCCACAATTTAAAAGTTTTATTTAAGACAAAAAGTGTGTATGTAGGTCTAACTAATTTCTACAAAAGCTTTTTTTTTTAATTAACATTAAGTATTTATCAAAAAAGTATTAAGATATTACTAAAAATATGTTTTATCCTTAATTACGAAAATAATCAAAACATTTGAAATGAAATATGTATCTGTAGTAATCAACCAAACCTACAAATGCATTTTAAATTTATAAATATGTTTATTAATTTTTGAGTTGTGGTCCATAAAATATATTTACTGTATCGGAATTGTCCGAAATCCGAATTAGAATAGTCGTGCCTCCGGTTTTAAATTACCCTTTTAATTTTACTTTGTAAAGTACATCATTGCTTGTTGCCGAAAGAAAACAAGTATCTGTGTTATGGTTATACAAAAATAGTGTGTAGGTATAGTTTTCAAAACTATGTTGCTAAAAATTGTACTTTGTTTTGTCAGGTATCATATTACGATAATCTTTCTAAAATAAGTTAAATTTGAGCCTTTTTATTATTTGAAAATCTAAAACACAGAAATGTATTTGTTCTTTGTTGTTAAATAATATTTTTTACATATTTATTAGCTTAATGCATAGATTTCAAAAGTAACTTAAACGTTAAAAATTAATTCTAAGCTCTGTTTTATTTAACAAATGCTGTAAGGTTATCATAAGAACATTTTAATAAACATTTTAGAAAAATAATGCCGAATTGAAATTCCCTTATATAAAAAGTTTTAAATTAACTCAGCCAAATATTTAAGCTGTAGTCAATATGGTAGTATGACTATTATCAATAATTAATAATATACTACTATTGCTATAAGGTGTATGATAAACATTAAGAGTTCAATTGACACTTTCAGTTGATAAAAATATAGATAAAAATATTTATAAACACAATAAAAAATAATGAATAATTAAATGGTGAAATTTTGCTACAATTTGGTTTAATATAAACTAACTTTCTATTATTTGCACAATTTGATTATATATACATGTGAAAAATTTATATGAAAAATATTTTTGATAAAACTAAGACACATATTCAAATATGCTTAACTTTATATAGAATAAAGTATGCAAACTTTGGTCTGTATTACTTATTTTTTTAAGCTTTGAGTATTTCTAGTATATGTTGATTTATAAAATTCTTCACAATCGTTATTTTGGAAAAAATATTCTCTACACAAATTGTGATACTCTTTGTATACCTATATTTTAGCACTATAGTATGCTAACGAATACAAAAAAATTTAATGATAAAATTAAACAGTTACAGTTTCGAAACAGTTTTATTTACATTTTAACATACTTATGTGAAGCACTTGTTATTATCTAAGACTAAATGGATACTAAGACATTAAGTTGAATAGTTAAACGTATATAAATAAAATTATATAGTTATAAATACATAAAAAATATACCTCTTAATTTATAAAATATGACTATTTTTAAGCCTTATGATCAACCACTTATAAAAATCTTTAAAAAACCACATTAAAACTAGTTAAAAAACTAGTTCCAAAACACTAACAAAAAATGCATGTACAAACAATAAAAGTTTTGTGTTATATCTTTTTGAAAATATATTTTCGAAAACATGTAAAGTAATTTTGATAGATGATCACATTAGGTCTACTTAATATTACAATTATTTTTAATAGTAAGTTAATATATGAAATATAAAAACTGATTAGTAAATCAAAATTAAGACACATATGCATACAAAACAAGTTAAATCGTGAGTTACCTATTATTTCATCTTTTTCACCATGACAACTAAGCTAACTTTTGATTTTTAAACGTATTTTAAAGTTCTAAAGAAATTCTAGTAAGTTTTTAACATATGTGTAATATTGTTTTTAAAATATTTTGATTAGGTTACAAAAAACACATAGTAAAATACCTATTTAAGACCATTTCACCAAAATAAATTTCGTTTTATAAATATTAGACAACTTTTTTTCAAAGTTGTTCAAACTAATACTATTATAATTTTAAAGAAAAATTTTTACAATTTTCAATAAAAATTTTATTCTGTTTTTCTAGTCCAAAAATTTCTATAAGTACCAATTTTAGGTGAATTTTAGTGGTTTTTCAAAGTTCTTAGAAAATTAGCAATAATGATTTCTGCTACATTAACTTTGTAAACGTTCTACTAGTATACTATTTCTTGAAATAGGATCAATGTTTTATTATTTAAGAAATTTTGTCTTATAATATATAATTATCAAGCGCCAATGTTTGTTTTTGTGAAAATTAAAGGTAAACTTTTGGATCATAGAGGGACCTAATTACTTAACTAAAGTCTATATATAATAAAAACTGCGTAATTGAAACCTACTAATAAATATCAAAAAAAAATCTTGAAAATACATAAACTGTTTATAATTATTAGATTATCATATACTTAAACTTTGTTTTGTATTACATTTTATTCGTTACTGGGTTTTCAAAAACTTGGGTACTTAGATTTTGAAAAAAAAAAAAGTTAATTTTGATATATTTATAAGTCTTAGACTAGGTTGTTTCACATTTTTTTAGTTATAGTTTATTTAACTTAATTTGATATCATTTTGTTATTCTTAAGTATATAAATTAAAAGATAGTATGTTCTTTTCAAATTTCAATCTTTTTTTTCTTATAAGATAGGGCCAATTCAGACTAGATTTTTTCCTTTGAAATTGAGCAACCCTGTCTTTGCAATGAAAAAAAAACAAAATAACATTATATTTCACATCCAAACCCATACTAACTTCTGTCATTAGTTTTTAAAGCATTTGAACTTTTATATTTAAAGTTAGTATACAGAAATAATAATATTATGAAATTTGGTATTCAATTATAATTAAAACAAGTATATCATATACGAAAAGACACAGCTTTAAAAAAAGTATTGGTCCAAGGACTTCATGTACAAAATGATCTCCAGGTCATTGAATCATCACAAATACTTGAAATAATAAAAATAAAATTTAAAAGTATGTAGACTAGTTTAATTTTGTGTATAGAAGTTTCATTAAAAGTTTTACTATTTCTCTGGTACTAATTAGTAAAGGGGCCATTGGGCCATAAGGCCATTACTTAAAACTTAAACTAGAATTCTAGAATTCATAAAAAAAAAAGAAAAGGCCTTAACTTAAAAGTTACAGTAGATCAGGACTTCCCTAAATGAGCAATTTTAGAAGGGCTATTGTCAGAAAAACACATCGTCAATTTAGCACGGGCTGACATTTTAGCATGGCGTTACTTTAGCACGGATTAACATTTTAGCATGGCGTTACTTTAGCACGGATTGACATTTTAGAATGGCGTTACTTTAGCACGGATTGGCATTTTAGCATGGCGCTACTTTAGCACGGGTTAACATCTTATCACGGAGTAATTAAGATCTCTTAAAAAGTTGATTCAAATTACTTTAAGTTAATTCATAATTATAAGTTAACAAACAAACAAATGCGCAAAATCAGTATTAACTCTTTTGAAGCCATTGTCCGACAAAATATACTAATAAATTTTTTACTAGTAGCACTGTTTTATTGTAAGTAAGCTTAATTTATATTAAACATCAAAACGTTTGTTAGTTATCAAACCTTTCACCTTGCAGGTAAAAATTCCCTTTTCTTTTTCCTGTACATTTTCAAAAATATTTTTTTTTTTTTTTTCAAGTTTGTTTGTAAGCATCAACTTTTCATGTTATTGCACAAACCTTTCGTTATTAAATCAATCGCCGTTCTTCAAAATTATCGCCTATAGCATGAAATCTGGGATCCATTTTTGTTTCTTTGCTCGCGTCTTGTCGATTGTTTGTACTCTCCTGTGAAGTAAAATTTTCTTTTTGTTTTCATGTGCAGTTACAGGACTTCTCAATTAATTTACGATAATCGATAAATAAATGCTCTGTATTTCATAATATTATTCCTTTAACACTTTCGTTTAATATTTTGATTATAATAACTAATAAATTTAAAAATTTTAGTCAGTTTAAAATAGTATTTTTTAATTTTAATAAGTTGTTAAGTATTTTTTGGAATGAAAACTTTTATCAAAGTAGAAAAAACACAAAGTTGTTATTTTATAATTTTTCTAAATTGTAAAACCGTAAAACGGCGTTTGAAGTAATATTAGTCAAACTACTTTAAAATAAAACATCATTTTTTTAGTTCAAATGATCAAATTTGTTCTTTTTTTATCTTTGAAATAGTTAAAATATATTTCAATAACAAATATCGGACGCCAATTAAATTTTTATTTTTGCAACTGATAATTTAAATGAGTTTTTTTAAACCTTTTGTTATTGTTAGTTAACTTAAGAACTATTTATGCAGGTATCTAAATCTTTAGTAAGTTTAACTTTTTGTACTAAATTTTTTGCCTCGCGACCTATCTAAAATATTACAATTTTAAAATTTAAATTAGTTTTTTAATCCAATACTATATAATTACATTTAATTTAACTTAATTTTACAGTGATTTCAAAACGTAAACATAAATTGAATTAAAAAAAAAATAAACTAAACTTACAGCTAAATCTATTACTATCAATATGATACCATTCGTAAAACTTTACTTATAGAAATGTTCTAAATAATTATATACATCATTGATGATTGATTTTTAAAGTTCTTTAGAACTTGAATAAGGGACAAATCATAGCTAAAGTATTTAATAATTAAAAGACTAGTTGCTATTCTCTTGAACTAATAAATATAAGATAAAACCTAAAGTTGATGTAGAATTTTTTGAAACTTAATCTCAATATTTAGTTTTAGATTTAGTTTATAAGCACAACCGTTTAATGTATTACACGTTAAGTACCAAACTATAAAAAAAAATTCCAAGTTATGAATGAATAGTAAAAACTCTATTCAATTTTTTATAAACATATTTATTATAAAGCTTTTTAACTACTTACAAAAAGTTTGTCTAACAATTTTTTATTTTGTTGTATTATACTTTTATTTTGAAATATTTGAAATTACATCAAACTTTACATCAATCACTTTAACACTAACTAAACAGTTTAAACTTCAATTATAAGCTTGTAGTATTATCAATTTAAACTGTAAGTAAAGTAGCTAAACACTAGTTTAAAGAATTAAAAATATTTAATATATGTCGTTTTGCGCATGCTGTTGATTTTTAAGTTAGTTTATTTCTAAAACATCACTTTTAAAGTTTATTTTTATTTGAAGTAAAAATAAACAAATAAAGTATAGCAGGCTCAAAACAAAAAAGTAGTAAGTATATTATTTAAAATCCATTTTAATCCAAAAAGTCTTTAACAGTTCTAATAACTTTTATAAACTTAAAACAATTTATAAAAGTACGTATTTTACAACGAATAGTACACCTGATATAGTTTTTAAAAGTAATTTTATTTGTACTTGAAACAATTAATTATTGTTTAAGTGTTTAATCACGAGTTTAATTACTACAGAAAGTTCCATAAAAACACTTAAAAAAGCTAAAGTTGCTCATCAATCATTATGTTGTTTCTTACTTACTAAGTACTTAACTTTTACTTATTGTTTTGTGAAACTAATTAAATTTTAGTTTTAATTATTTTTTGAATACCTTAATTTTAATTGTCAACATCGTTTTATTCTAATTTGTTTATAAAAAATAACAGTTTTTACTTTGAATAATTTTTTGTTTATTTAGAAATATTTCGTTAGTATTTTTAAACGATACACAATTTTGAACTAGATGTGATAAACATTTATCTGTTAACAAGTTTTACATTGAACATTTAATATTTATAAGAGCTCAACTTTGTTTTAAGTGTTTGCCTCTACGTTTTTGTTTCCTTTTAAATCATAGCTATTAACATAATTAGTACAAACAGTATAGTCAAATTGACAATATACAATGTACAATATACAGTTTTAAAGTTTTATTAAGCAATTAGTTACAAAGGTGATAACGTCAATCAGAATGCTATAATATAGCTAAAATACTGTAAAAGTTTCACTTTTTCTTTCGACAACCGAAAGGTTATTTCGTACACAAGGTCCTAAGACCAAGTATTTTGAGCGCTTTTTTGTCGTACAGTAAACTGGAAAAAAATATTACTAGATCTATCTCGAACTAGACTAAGTTCTGTCTGGTCTATAGCTTATATATTTACGTAAAATATTTTCATAACCCATTAATTAAATCACTTTATGTATATTTTAAATGTATAAATATATATATATATATATATATATATATTAATGATCAACGAAAGTGCCTTTGAATAAAAAATAATATAAAAGTATTTAAAACACTTTAAAACTATTTTTTTTTTAAACATTAACAAAAAAAAGTTTCTTTGGTGCTTTATTTTAAAAATCTTTTCATAAAAATTTATAAGTATAAAATTAGGGAACGGTTTTATTAAAAGTATTATTTGAAGCATTTATTACCTATATAAATTTTTATACATTCACATGCTTTTTAACCACGATGTTTAAATTGTTAGAAAAAAACTTGAAATTTTTTTTTTAAAGTTTGGTTAGTGTTTTAAATATTTTATATGTCTTTTGACCGTCCTACTTTAATATATAAAAGTATACTATCATGCTTTAATGAATTTTTTGTGTGCAAGTGTACACATAGTACTACACATTACTAAGAAAACTATATGTTAAATATAGCAACACGTTATTTTAAAACACAAAGTTTGTAATACTGTAAAAAAAATAATAATCAAAGTTTTATTAAAATATAGTTTTAAAAAACTAAAATGTTTTATAACTCAGGTATTAACTATACTAATAGTTTACAAGAACAAAATTTCATTTCTTAAACCAAAAA
Source organism: Thalia democratica (assembly GCF_965202585.1). Classification (NCBI taxonomy): domain Eukaryota; kingdom Metazoa; phylum Chordata; class Thaliacea; order Salpida; family Salpidae; genus Thalia; species Thalia democratica. The sequence continues at coordinate 12,155,307 of NC_139166.1, forward strand.
GATTACTAAACAAACTGTTAAGCATTTTTGACAAAATACAATTAAAGTTTCTCCAAACAAAATGAAACTTACTGGAAAATTTAAAACTACTAAGTTTTATTGATGATTAACAACCAATAAACTTAGTAAACACAAACAAATATTAATGTTTTGATAAAGTTAAACAGTTTAACAATAATGTTTTTTAGACTATTACCTGTTGTTACTGTTGTATTAAGTGTTTTTATTTATTGAACTATTCACTTAAAAATTAAACATTAAATCAAACCTTTCATATTAAACTTAAGTTAAAATACAATATTAGAAAACCGTAACTGTTTTTCTGATGTCATATTAAACTTAAAACAAGCATCAGTAAAAAACGTAAAACTTGCACTGAAAACTACATATTCAAAAATTTTCAAAATTCTAAAAACAAGATTGTACGCACACAAAAAAAAAAGATTTTTAAAGATTAATTTCACCAACGCAGTAGGTTTCATTGTCGGAATCTCCTTGCCTATTGTATATCAGATGTTCTTTTACTAATTGGCTAAACCTTCAAAAAACAGTAAAATTTATAATTAAGTATACATTTAAATACTAAATATTAAATATTTTTTTGTTAAAATGAACTTTAAAAAATTTAATGTAGTGTCATTTAGTTGAAATAAAAATTAAGATATTTTAATATGTTAGTACATTTGAAATTAAATACTTATAACAAAATTAAAAACAGTAAAATAAAAGAGTATTAAGTATCAAATATTAAACATATACATTTAATAATAAATAATAATAATATTAAATAAGTATTTATATCATAATAAATTATAACAATAAAAATAATCAACAAAAACTTCGGCAAAAGTCTGTAAATGCCTAAATTTTCGTGAGACAAGCTCAACTTTAAACAAAGGGCTAACATACAAACTTGATCATTAAACCACTAGCCTTCGGTAGACTGAGACCGATTTCAGTCTCCCGAAGGCTTGCGGTCTGATGATTGAGGAGGTATTATTAACTCTTTTGTTTTATACGAATAATAACAGGTTAGTGAGTGCATTATAAAAATGATAATAATACAAAAGTTGTTATTAAAAAGTAAATAGTAAACAGTGACAATATAGAACAGATAACAAAAACATAAAAAAGATAAAAAAATAATAACAAACCTTTCAGTGAACCCAGCAGAACGACGCCTCTTCCAAAACTACGTTATCACTTTCGTTTTGAAAGTATCTGTTATCAACCCTGCATACGTAATTTCCAACGTTTTTGTTGGTAAACTTGCCGATTGTCAATGTTCCCGATGTTGAATCGGTAGTGACATCCAGTTCAGAAGTTATTAGTGAATCTACGCTTTTCTCGTTAAAGTACCATTGGTAGTTTGGAGCTGGGAAGCCTTCTGACTGGCATTTTAAAGAGTATTCCCCGCCCTCAAAGATTCTGCCCGTTGCTTCAATTACGACTGGCTCGGACAAGTACCTGACGTCTATTTCGTAGCCGGCATAATTTTTCTTTTCCGGATGATCCTCGAATGTTTCCACACAGGTAAAAACACCACCGTCTATTCTTTGCGGGTATTTTAACACCAAATGCTTCGTACCAGGCAGTAAGCACCACGACTCCATGTTGTTGCCGACAGCTTCCACATTTTTTCCGCACCTGTTTTGATCTTTTTCCCCTACAATGTAAATACCAGGCTCTTTTGTTGTGTCTTTAGTTTTGTCTTGTTGATAGTACCAGCTTACCGTGCTCTTCCAAGAGTTAAACCAATACTTTCGAGTTACACAAGGTAGAATTTCGAGAACATTTTCTGAAATGACATCCTTTGTTTTGAGCTTGGATGGTGCGACAATTTCACCGATGCATGAAAAGCTGCCAAACAACAGTAACAAGAAAATAATGTTCAATCTTCTCCCCATCATTTTTTTGATATTAAATATCTGAGTATACGAAACTGTAGTTCAGTCTTACAATCTTAGATCACAAAACTTTTTAAAAAACTATCATCTTACTTGTTACAGTAATTAATATAACGACCTGCAAGAAAATTTTGTTCCTTTGTTTTTAAAAAATGTAAGTAGTACGATATTTATTTATACTTTTTTTCTTTTTATAGTTAAAAGCACAAGTTTTAATATGTTTAACAAAGTTTGAAAATTCACAAGTGTTAAGTTAATTGAGAGAGTACTAACTACATTTTATAAGCAAATAAGTACTAAGTTTTTCCAATCGAAAAACAAAGAGTAGATCGAGCTAACTTCTAATCAACAAAAGAAAGATTTTAAAACTTAAAATATTTTAATAAGTAAATTAATGTGTAAAATTATATTTTTTTAAAATTACTAACGGCCAAACACTGCTAAAACAAAGTTGATTTAAAATGCTATAACGTATTAACTATTTTACTTTTTATTTTACACTTAGGTAAAAAGTTAGTTTAAAAAAACTTATCTAAAAATAGATTATTATATATGTATTAGTGAACAGTACAGCACTGTCTAGGTAAGTAGTAATCCTAAATATACTTTATAAAATATACAAGTGAAAAGCACAAATTTATTTTGCATGTTTTCAATACATGCAATTTAAAATAAATAAATAATACTTAGAAAGTCATTTTTTTATGTGTTATTAAAAAAGTTTTTTTTAATAAACAAAATTTATACTTAACTTAATGATAAAACTAAGTAGTATTTTTTAGAATTGCTTTATAATCAAAATCAAAAGTTGGTTGATAATTTGATTTTTTTAAATTAAAGGTTATGTAAAACTTTACGTTTACAATAAATTTTATTACCAAATAAAATAACAAAAATGTGCTATTTCTGTTTCATGTTAACCATATTTTGTTGTAAGCTTATGTAATTCTTTAATTTACAGTATAGACAAATTAAACTACGATATATTATAAGTTGTTTTTAACAACACTTAAAAAACGGTTTAACATTTGCTGTTTTAAAGTATTGTTATAAGGTTTATATTGACTTTTAATATATAATTAAAGACTAATAACATTACTATTTTCAGAAAATATATCTTCATATTTGTAAAAACTTATATATATCACATAGGTTCTAAATATCTGATCTTATGATTAAAATAAAACCAGCTGTTATCTAATACAGATTATAAAAGTTCAAAAAAGTATCAAGTATTAGGTAGTCATACAAATTGAACAATAAAAACATTAATTTATTATTTTTTTATTGTCTTTAAAAAAAAAACAGCTGTTTTTTTTTAATCACGATAATAGTTGTAAAATTATAACATTGTTTTTCTGAATATAAACATAAAAGCAGAAGTTAAATTACTAAACGTGAGTTCAATGCTTTAAACAATAAAAGTTTCATGAGAACAAAGTTTGTTAACTTCATTTAAAGTTCATACGTACTTTTTTATAAAAAAAAATATGATCGAGTATTTAAATTTAACTTAAAGTGTTTAAGACGGTAAATGCGAGTCGATGTGAGTCAAATAATTGTCATATAAAAAGGAGAATAGATTTCACTTCGTCACATAATGTGACTAAATGACATCTATTATCCTTTTTATATGACAATTATTTTTTAATGAACATAAAGTGTACAATAGTCTTATTTTTTTATGAACTCACTGAACGCTATTAAACAATAGGTTATAACAATTGATATAAAAAACGTTAGCAAAAATTTTCATGAAAACAAAATCTATAATACAAACTAGTCTTAATTAAAATTTGTTTTAATGCATAAGCAATTACTATGTATAAAAATCAACTCAAACACTATATATTAAAACTTTAATCTTTCAAAAATTAAAGCCAAATTATATGTTTGTTATATTTTCAAACAGTTTTTCTTTTAATAATCAAGTATTTTATTTTATTCAACAGACTAATTTCGAATTCAACTTAATTCTACAAGCTTTAATCTTCACTGAAACTATGAAACAAACGAAATTCTAATTAAAACTAACATTCAGCAAAAAAAAAAAAAAGATTAAAGATATGTACTTACTCATTTAACAACAAAAGCAGTGTTTTCGTAAACACTTTTCACTTATACAAAGTTTTGTTTTATTAAATTATTTCAAAAAATAGTTTTTATGTACATAGACATTTTAAAATAGTGAGATTAGATTATACTGTTACGTTTCTTAAGCTGTTATTTTACGAAAATAAAAAGTTTTTACCATATCTTTGCGCTTACGTTTTAAAGATATTATAAAATATGTTTTAATCCTTTGCTTTTATAACGTGGTATAAATAAAATGTATTGGACAAGTTTTAATAAAATGTTTTTAGGTTTTAAGCAAGTTTTTTGTTTGAAACACATTTCTAAACAATTTTTTTTATCGAAAATCCATCATGTTTTCTCTTTAATAAAAACATGTATTTTTAAAATAAACTAGTTGAAAAATTTTTAAGAAATGTAAATTAAGAAACTAAACAGTAGTTTTATATTTAATTTTTAAGTATGAGACCAATTAGTTTTTATAACTCTAGTTAAAATTAAATAAGTATACTCAAATCATTATTTTTATAGTTTATAAAACTTTTTTATCACCTCAAAACATTGCAAGTGACATAAAATTAAAAAAAAAATTGTTGCTGAGCTTCATATTTGTTTACAGCTAATTATACACAGCAAGTTTTTAAATACATTAACTTTGTATCATCAAATATGTTGAAAATATTTATAAGTTTAAAGTTTATTATTGTCTCAAACAGTATAAAACTATACTTTTTTTTGTTGTATGTAACCATGTTATTTTTTTGAATGGTGTAGAACCTTTAAAAAGGGGTACATAACTTAAGCATTTTAACTTAGTTATTAATGTTCTATGTTTAAAAAAAAGTTAGACTTACCTTAATATTAATTAATCAAAAAGATAAAACACTTATTTGTTAAGCTTATTATTTGCATAAAAACTACAGACCTAATAGATATTTCAATAAATAAAAGCCAACATTTAAGAAACTATTGCAAAACAAAGCTACTTTTTGATTTATTAATTATTCAAAACTTTATTATTTAAAAAAGTTTTGTGCAACTATACTTTCACAATAAAAACACTTAAGATTAAAATTAAACATTTTCTCAAATAAACTAAAAGTTTTATAGTTACTTTTGAAAAGCCTTTGAGAAAATTTATTTCAAGTGACTAAATATCAATTTCTAGTTAAATTAAGTCGTAACTAAGAATTTTAAACAAAATTAAGACTGTGGTCTGAGAGAAAAAGAAAGTAAATTTATCAAAGAAAAAAAAAACTATTTGAAGAATGCAAATAGAAGCTTATTACATGCATGTAAACTGTTTTTTGGTTTTAAAGTTTTGTAAAACTTTCTATTTTTATTATGATAGTAATGTTGTTACATTGTTGTATGTGTGTAACGAGTAAAAAGTAATTAAAAAGTTAATTAACTTACTTTAACGTATTTAAAAAATAAAAGAAGATTTTAACTTATTTAGTTTTCGTACGAACAGCTAGTTTTAACCTATTTGAATATAATTTTTACATGCTAATATATAAATTTATAGTTTAATAGAAATTGCTAGTTAATTATTTGAAAAAAATCTTAAAAACAACGTTTTAGTGAACTACTTGTTATATTTTTCGAATTAAAGACTGTTCAGGTTTTATGAAGAAAAAATAATTTACGGAATATTTTCTTCAGACTAATCGTTACACATAATTTCGTTACGCTATCATTGAAAAACAGTTTTTTTTTGCCAGTTTTCTTTTTTATGTGTACATTAATTGAAGTATCTTGCATAAAACATTTCAAATTGTGTTCACATTAAATAAATTATTGTTACGTATTTGTAATACTTTTGAAATTTAACATTCAGATAAAATTTAAAAAAAACTTACGCTTAAAGTTCAACTATAGTGTCGGCAAACTAAAGCCCGTTATGAAAAATATATTTTTAAAACAATGAAAACAAAGTCTTTTAACAGAAGTTTAAAACTAGGCTCTTAGCTTAACAGCTAGTAACTACTAATACTTAAACTTGTTTATTTTATCATATTTTCAGTTTTAAGCAGTAATCTTTTATTGACTACTACAAAAATTTTAAAGAATTGTGGCTCACTGAAGACATTTTTAATAAAGTAGTGCCTACAAGCAAAAAAAATTTTTTACTAGCAAAATTCACCATGGCTGTCGACCCCTCGATTATCTAGTTAATTTAATTTCCTAACAGACTGTTATCCACCGATCAAACGTTATTAATATATAAGAGAGAGTCATAATCTATGTAAAATTTGTAAAAACTATTCATAGTGTGTTTAAAATTTTACTGTAGCTAAATATTTACTGAACACAAAAAAGTTATAAAATTAAAGAGGTTTAAAAAAAAACTGAAATTATTTTTACTATTTTCATTCTTATAATTCTTAACCAAAAAAATTTAAAATCTATACGCAAATTTTTTATTGATAATATTTTATGAACTATAACATTTTGGCATACAAAATAATACCAGGTTATCTGACCTGCCGAAGAAATAAAGTCCTTTACACATAACTTGTAATAGGTGTACGACAGTTAAAACTTTTATGACTTTGAGTTGTTGCGTTTTATCTTTTTCGATATATAAGTTTTTAGTTCTTTCTACTATCTATTTATAAATTATATTACTGCAGTTTTATTTATTGTACATTAACAAATATTTATAACTTTTAGAAAACTAAATGAGTTTTTGAGATATTGATAAATGAATTATCAATTTTACAAAATATTGTTGTTCCAGCTATTATGAGGTTTCTTTTTTTTCAGTTGTCTTTAAACTACAATTTTTCTAATCAGACTTACATAAAACCTTTACATTTTTTTTTTCATAAATTCATTTAGAGATTTAGTATTTAATTTTTATATAACGATTAATTTTGTTAGTGATTCAGTTGTCTTAAATTGAGTTTTCTAGTAAAATGAATTGTCATATACATAAGTTTAATAAAAAACGTAAAATACTCTTATTTCATTTAATTAGTTATAATATTTTATAAAACCTACACCTAATTCTAATATATTCCTATAAATTCTAAGATCTTTGGTAAAAATGATAAAGTATAAAAATATAAAATTAAAGAAAAGTATAAATAGTAACAAAGTTATAAGTGCTATGACGTAACCGATAAAATTAATAATGCTTCATCTAATTACAACTTTGTAAATTTTTTAAATCATCTTTTTAAATTTATATTTTTTGTTGCAAAAAGACTTACGTATAAAAACTTTAAACTACATGGAATTTCTGTATTCACTTAATTTTATGATTTCAAAATTTCTGCTGTTCTGAATTTCAAAATTTTCACATTGGAGAAAAAAAGATATATTTGCTTAATAGTTAGTAGCTGTACAAAATACTGTTTAAAATAAAATATTTGGGTTTTCGTGGTATTTAAAGGTTAAACTTTAAGCACGAGGAAAAACTTTGATTACTAAAAACTTTAAGTTTTTATAAAAATTAAATAGAAACATGTTTGCAACTTTAGCTTTGTAGCTTTTAGTTTTTGTTGTTGATCCATACTACCTAGTAGCGTGCAAACTGTAAAACTAAAAAACAGTCTAATACTAATAATAAGGTGAATTTAACACAATTTTTTAGCGAAAAAAACTTATTGTTAATTTACTTAATTTTTCTAAAATCTTTAACTATATCTTTACTTAATAGATAGTATTTCATTTACTAGAAACACTTTGAAATAAAATACAACAATCTGTTATTAAAAGAAATTTAAGTTTCATATTAATCGGAATGGATATTAGTTTGACTTTGTATTACAAAAAAAAAATAAATATACTTTTTAATCTTTTAATCTCAAATGTACACCTTAGGCAATACAGCTCAGAAAACTTCATCAAGATATTAAAAAAAAAAAGAGTTTAAAACATTTTATTATCAATAATCAAGTTTACCGAATTAAATTTATTACAAAATAAAAAGATTTATTAAAAGTGAAACAATTTTTACTTAGGCTATTTGATGTGTCAAAAATTCGGATAATTTTTAATTTAAAAAATTCTTACCAAAATAATTGTCAAAATCAAACCTTACTAAGCTCTAAAATTACATGATTCTTGGAACTTAGTTAAAAATTTGAAAGGTCGTTTAAGTTAACCATTTTAGTTAGAAAAAATTATTGAGTTCTAAAATAAACATAGGCAAGTTAAAAACAGTGAAACTTTAAAAAAATCAGAGATAATTTTTTTAATTTTTTAATACATTTAAAATATGCCTTAGTGATTCTAGAAGACGTAAGAATTGCTAAAAAATTTAAGAACATCCTATTTTCCTAAAAAAACCAGTATCCAAAATTAACCTATAATAATAAATAAATTTCTGACAACCTTTTTTTTTTTCATTTTGTATCACATTTTAAGCACACCGTAGTCAGTCTACAACACGTAAAATTAATTAAGAACTTTAAAAACACCCTAATTTTTAAAATTAACCTATCAAAAAATATATAATCATTTTAAAAAAAAGTCTAAATATTATTAATTATCAAACATTAAGTTCTCCAACGCAATCTGCTTCAACATCGGCATCTCCTCCCCTTTTGTATCTCATACGTTCTTTTAGATAGTAGGCCAAACCTGTAATAAATAGTAAATTATATAGTTAAAGAAACAATTAAATACTTTAATAAAAGATACTTCTTGAGGTAGTATGGGAGACCTGTAATATACTTACTTAAATAACAATTTAAGTAACAATAATAATGATCACAAAGATGTATTAATAACAATAACAAATTTATATGAACAAGAATAAAAATAATAAAATAGTTAAATAAATAAAATCAAGATAACTAATATTGTTTACAAAATATAAATTAACAACAAACTTGTTAGCGCGCCGAGCATGATTAATCCCCCCACAAGAATCCCGATTATGGTCAAATTTGTGAAGACAGAAAAATCTAGGTGAAGTTTCTCGCTCTCTTTTTGAAAGTAACCGTTATCAACCCTGCACACATAGTCGCCCACATTTTCGCTGTTAAACTTTCCAATGGTCAAAACACCAGACGTTGAGTTAGTAACCACGTTGGATCCTTTCGAATCTTTCAGTGAATCGACACTATTCTCCTTGAAGTACCACCGGTATTCTGGAGCTGGCAATCCTTCAGACTTGCACTGTAATGTATATTCTCCGCCCTCAAGTATTCTACCTGCTGATGCAACAACAACCGGCTTATCCAAATACATCACATCTACATCATACCCGGCGTAATTTTTGTTTTCAGGATGATCAGTGTACGTTTCAACACAAGTAAAAATACCGCTGTCTATTCGCTGCGGGTTTTTAAGCACCAAATTTGTAGTATTGGGTCGTAGACACCAGGACTGCATGTTATTTTTAGCAGCTTTTACATTTTTACCGCACTTATTTTCATCTTTTTCACCAACAATGTAAATTCCAGGGTCTTTGGTCGTGTCTTTAGTTTTGTCGGATTGATAGTGCCAGCCTATTGTGGTTTTACCAGAGTGAAATTTATCTTTTCGTGTTCTACAACGTAGAATTTCTTCATAGCCTTCATACATTTGCACATGCTTTTTGAGCAAGTGAGGTATCACAATTCTGCCTTCACAAGCAAGACTGCTAAAAAATGCCAATAAAAGAACAGCTTTTATAATTCTTGACGTATTGTTTTTCATACTTAACATTATGACCTGTAAAAATGTATCTAGTTTTCTAACATGCACATGCAAGTCTAGTTTTGTTTAAAAAATTGTTTTTATTGTTTTAATAATTAGCAAGTAAAAAAAAAATAAATATTTCAGTGTGATCAAAAAAGAAGAGAATTTTTAGTGTTATCACTTATATTTACTCAAGAAATAATGAAACCAAATGTGTAATCATAAATAAAGGGTATTTTTTTAATTTTTTGTCATTCATATACTTAGAAATGTTAAATTTTCTCATTTTAAATATGATCAGCATCTAAATAAAGATTTAACAAACTAATTCTTTAAAGCACCCATTTCGCAGAAATTAAAATTAGCAATACCCTTGAACTCAATACCATACATTTAAAAGTTAATTACTTATTAACTTTTTTTAATGATCTAGTAACTTTCGCCTCTTAATACCTAAAACCGTCCCTATTTTATAATGACTAAATAGGTAAGAAATATTTCATGAACTGTGTTTTATGTAACCAACTAACAGAACTTTATATAATTTTTATATGTCTTTTTATTACTTTTAATGCTTGATGAGTATATTCTAGGTTTTTTAAAAGACAAGTTTTTTTTTTCTACCTCTTGGTATAAATTTGAAACAAAGGTATAAGGGTTCTTTAACATTAAAAAATTTAAAAATAATCAACTTTATTTAAATGTATTTAGCCTAATTTTACAAGTTTTTTAATTATTTCTTCCATTTTAGTGCTAAAATATAATTTTCAAGGATGAGCACTTGATATAGTACCTATAGTCTTAATCCTAATTAATTGTTTATGTCTGTTATTGACTCACTAGATGATTTTTTAAAATAATTCTTATTTGTATAATCACAGATCATATTTATATTTTTAAATTATTAATTCATCTAATGTAAATAATGATATATCCTACATGGAAAACTGTTGTAAAAAATTTAAAAAAAATTACTAAAACTAGGTTAAGCATTTTTGGGGAAAAAGTCAGTTCTATTTGTTAAAAATAAATTTTATATATAAAAGTTATTTCTCTTGTTGTCTAAAGTTATATTTATCATTTCTTGATGATAATAAAACATTTCTGTTAATACTAGACACAGATATTAAAAACATAAAATAAATACTGTTATGTTACAGCTTCCATTATATAACATGGTTGTATAAATTTTTACCTAATGGTATAGTATATAAGCAGCTAAATAAACTATAAAAAAATAATTTTAGAATTAATAAGTATTTTTTAACTGGATTTAAAGTGTTAAGGTAAAAAAAACTTTGAAGACTTTTAAAATGTTTGTTGAAGAATGTTTACTTTTACTGATTCTACTTTTTAAAGTTTCTAGCTGTAAAGTTAAGTTCTCTCATAAACTAATGATCAAACACCTAACTTAAGAGTTATAAATTATAAAAAGTAGTTACAGGGTTGCAATAGGATTTAAAAAAAACAGGTTTTATGATTTTCTTCAAGGTTTTGAAAGTACAAGTTTTTTACTTAATTTTTATAAAAATAAATATTAAAGGTAAAAATGTGGTTACAATAGTATTTAAAAATTAAAAAAATACTGTATTGCTACTTTAAATGTGTTATTGTATAAATATAATTTTAGTTGTTACAAAAAATAAATTGTTGTATGTGAAATATATTTTTTGTATATCATCAAAGTTAATTATTTTTCAGAAAAAATGGTTAAAATTTTCAAGTTTTAAAGTAATTTTGTTAAAAATTCTAGATTTTTCCAAACCTCTTTAAACTTCAGTTTTGCAAGGATTTTATGTTTTATGGCAACCCTGAATTACCTTTTTGTATACAAAAAGATATTTTAGCATGGTTATGAAAAATTTTTCATAGAAAATCTTTCCAAGTTCTAGGTTGTACCATCCAGGGCTGTGATTCTTTTAAGCAAAAAAGCAGCTTGAGTGACCAAAAAATTGCCTAAATTTGTAAAAAAATTGTTCTGAGTCAGCATGTGTTTTGTAAAAACAACTTTGTATTAAAAGTCAAATAGTAATAGTTAAAAAATTTTAACAAGCTGAATACCATGGTTATACTAAAAAAATTATAACAAAAAGTTTAAGATATTAAAACAATTTAAAGTTACTAAATTTAGTCTTTCCTGAGATTTAAAAAATTATCCAAACTACTCTGAGTTTTACAAATAAAATCAAAAAGGCCTGAGTAATCACTGAAAAAAAGCCCAGTCTTACCTGATTTGGTCAAGTTTTTTTTTAAACTCCAGTTTAGCATAAGTGTGTGGCAACCTTGACCATACTATTATGGCTTTAAATAACTACAAAACCCACCCTGATCCAACTCAAAACCACTTCAAAGTAGATATTAAAAATATGTTAAGATTTTCTTACACCTTCAACTCTAACCAATTTTAAATATTTTACAGTTATTCTAAATGTTAAAATAAATGTAGGTTGGTTTGAATGTTACTAAATTCAGGGTTGCCACATACTTTTGGCAAGTTTTGTCTAGGTTTTCAAAATTTCATCTAGGTTTTTATAAGTACACGATTTTGGTTCTAATTTCAGTTTAAAATTATGTTTAAGACAAAAGCTGAGTTAAATAATATAACAACATTAAAATATAATTTAAAACTACTTTAAATAAATTTTATAACAATTAAAAAAATAGATGATGAAAAAATTATATTGAACTGAACTTAACATATAATATTTGTTTCAACTTTATTTTTGTTTCTCAAATTACAGGTTTTTCTATTTTTTTCCAGGATTCAGGTTTTGTGGCAACTCTCTAAATTTATTTTATAAAAATAAAAGTTAATATGAGCAGGATTTAATAAAAAAAAACAGTATTTTGCCTACATGTTTTTAAAAAAATTAAACATTGAAACACTTTAAAATAACTTTATTAATAAAAAAATCTCAGTCTATATACAAAGTAAATATATTAAACCAAACTTGGTTTTTAGATAGAAAAGAAATCTAATCATAACATAAAATATCACCTTTACTTTGTATGTTTTTAAATTAATAAAATAGTGCTTTAGTATTTTTATATTCACAATAATCTATTGTCAGTATCTAAAACCAAAATTAAGTTTAACAATAAACAATAGACCATATATTTTATAAAACCATAATACTAGTAAACTTTTACTTAACAAATCTCAACAGACAAACATTCTAAAATATGGGAAAATTTAAAAAACTTTCATCACACAATAACTTTAACATAAACCTGTTTCTTATTCTATTTTTTCAAAGCATGTTTTACACATAACTTTTTTGCTAATTTGTTCACTCTGAGTATTTGATTTGTTTTCAGTCAGATTACATAAGGTTGGTGCTCCGGTGAAAAATGGGACATTTTGGACTTTTGATAATTCTTTTTTTTTTTTGGATGGAGAAAAAATATTCTACTTTAGGAAGTTCTGAAGAAACTTATAAGTAAATTTTTTTTTGATAAAAATTTTGCAAAAAAGTTTGAACTTAATTTTAATTTTGAAGAATAAGTAAAATACTAAATACTAAAAACCTCTACATTTTTTTTTAATTTGTATAATCTTTACAAAAAGATTACATTTGGTTCTGAAATTAAAAGTGAATACCAAAAAACGTTAAACAATTAGTTCACTATAATTTTTATTAACAAAATGATTTTGACCGTGCAAAATTATTTTATTTAAAGACCAAAACCGAAAATCTACCTAAATTAGTAACAACCCGAAGAAATTGGGTTTTTATAAAAGTTATCTTTATAATCAGTTAAGTTTATCAACTAAACAAACTGAACAAAAGTAAAGATTATATATGAATTGAGAGTTATATCAACTTACTAAAAAAAACTAATTGTTCAATTTTATCATAGCTCTACAACTAAACTAATCAAATGTTACGTAAAGCATTGTTCATGCTAAACAATTCAGAATTCAGATTAAAAACATTTAAAAAACTTGCTTAAAGTGAAATTTTTTGTGAAACGACCTTGAATTTTTTATCGTAGTTAGTATACTTCAATTTCAATGTCAGCAAAAAAAACTTCAAATATAGATGTTATCAATTATATAGATTATTTTATATTAAAGTAACAATAAGTATTAACATTTGTATAATTTTTGAAAAATATGGCAAAATGTTAAAATTTTACTAAATATGGCAAGTATGGTAAGATATAGCAATTATAGCAAAAGATGTTAAAATTAGAAAAAGTATGGCAATTTTGGCAAAATAGGCCATTTATGGCAAGTTTTGGTAAACATTTAAAACATATTTTTGTTATGTCTACAATTTAACTTTTTGACTCTGATATGATAGTTCAAATTAATTACTAATAATAAGGGATTCACGGCTGTGTTAAAACCGGATCCCTTTAAGATTATAAATAAATTTTGGTTGTATATTGAAGTTTTTAAGTCAAAATATAGATTTCACTGTTTTCTTTATTTTAATATGATTGTCATGAATTCAATTTACATTTTCTTGAACAAAATACCGAACTATTTAACATTTACAACAGCGTTTCCCAAAGGGGGCGATATCGCCCCCCTGGGGGCGATTTTAGTAAATTGGGGGGCGATAATTAGTAAGGGGGCGAAAGGGTGGGCGATAACTAGTAAGGGGGCGAAAAGGGGGCAATTTTAAAATTTTGGGCTGTCATACAATTTTTACTTTTTATATTGTTATTTTACTAATTTTAGCTTGATATTAAATATTTGATCCCGAGGTAAAACTTAAACAAAAATATTTTTATTTTGTTTATGTAAAATATAGAGAAAAAAATCAAGTACTTATGGCTCCTACTTTCATGTTAATTACATATATTTTCTTATTTAACAATTACATAGATCATAGAAGATCGGAATCCCTCTTACCATTTTATAACCTGACATATATGTTATTTGTGATCATAAATGGTTTGTAAAAATCTATGTTATATGTTATTAAACTTCTAGGTAAACTGGCAACCCTGTTTTTTTAATTTTTATTGGAAATATCATGAGGTGATAGTTATATCACCTCTTGATATTTCCAATTGTTTTTTGAAAAGTCACTAAGTTAGACTAAAAAATAAATAATTTATCTATAAACCTGGAATTTGACAATTTAGGCAAAAAAAAAACCTAAAAAGATCTGGAGTTTTTAACAACTTCAACATATTAAGTAGTAAAATTTCGATTTGACACAAAAAAGCTATCATATAAATAAAAGTATGGATCCCTTCGAGGCATATCTTTTTGAAGTAAACGACTTACAGGAAACCTTCTCAGACTTACAAACTGACCTTGAATTAAAAGTAGATTTTTCCAAAGAACGATATGAAAGCTTTTGGACTCAACAAAAACTAAGCCAAAAGTATTCAATTATTTGAGAGGAATTTAGATTGTTGTTTATAGTTTTTCCTTCTAGCTATGTTGTTGAGAAAGCTTTCAGTTCAGTTATCAACATCTTGAGCAAAAGATCTAATCTAGATATTTGTAAATAGACTTTATATTACTGATTGAGAATCAGATTAAAAAAACTTGCGAGCAGTCATGAATCTCATCCTTCACATTATATTAGACTATTTTTAGTATCAGACATTATTTTATGAAAGTGTTTTTATTTTATTCGATTATTTAAAATATTTCTTATTTAACCTGGTTTGTATTGTATTTAAGTAGTCTTTTTATAATAAAAAAAATATTAAGTTATTTGTTCTACAACAGGTTTTCATAACGCCTAATAAATATTAATTACGGTAGACTTCCTCTTGAGTTCGCACATTTTACCTAAAAAAAGTGCAAATTTATATTTTCTTAAATTTAACTTAAATAAAGTCTATTACTAACTAAGTATTAATAAAAAAAAAATACATAATATTTAATAGCTTATATAGATCTATTTTTTTAATGAATGTTTGTTTTATGCTTTAGTTGATTTTTATGTTTATGCATAACATTATTGCATATAAGATATTTAAATTTATTATTTAAAACTAAAAATGGCAACAATTTTTGAGTTTGCACTTTTTGATTTTGTTCAAAGTGCAAACTCAAGCGGAAGTCTACTGTATTTATTAAATGGTTTATGTTATAAATCTGATAATAATTTTATTTTGACCTGGTTAATTTTGTAGTATATATTTGTCGTTTTACATTACACTAAAAGTTTTTATAGCATAGTAATTAAAGTATTTGTTTAAAAGAAATTTATTTGACATATTTTTGTTATTACTTGTTTAATCTGTATGAATAAAAAAATCTTGATAACCATTAAAGTTTTTATTTCAAAAATTTTTTTTTTGGTTTTAAAAGAGTATAGATTTGAGGTCTCTGTTTGAATTGATTTTAAATTTATCATTTGAAAGATTCTTATACTCAATTTTATTTTCTAACTTGATTTATTATTGTTAAAAGATCTATATATTAAGGAATTTTGAACTATTAATACAACTATTTTTTGTTTTATCTTAATTTTTAATATATTATCAAATAGATTGTGTTGTTTATTTTAATAGTTCAACACTAGCTTTTAGTTTTTCACTATTTTCTTCTGGTAAAATATTATAGGCTAATAACTAGATAAAAAAAAATTAAACAGTTTTAAATAAGCCATCAAAAAGACTGCTACAGTTACAAAACAAAATTTTAACTTAATTAAAAGATCTTTTAATCGATTACTTTCTGTTTACAGAATTAACTGCAAAAATTTTGATTTTATTTTTTAGAATTTAATTAAGAAAAAAGAATTTTTTTAAATTAAGGTTTAGTTTCCTAAAGGTTATTCCAAGTCAAATACTATTTAATAGTATTCTACTACAAAACATATAGTTTAAAAAATTTAAAATTAAGTTGTTAAGTTTACAACTAACTTGCTTATAATATATCTTAGCATTGAAATTATTAATTTTACTGCATTAATTGAAGCTGTTGATAAAACCACTTTTCATGTGAGATAATCAACCAGTCGGTCAAACATCCTCAAACTAGATCAGAAATTATATTTTAGTATGTATTTTATTATGTGTAAAATAACTGTTCATTCTTTTATAGCTTTTTAATCTCTGGTATAGTAGTTTTAGAATATGCCTATCTTTAAATAATTTAAGTATTTTGTGCGGCTTAAATAAGTTACTTAGTATTAACTTCTAAATGTCCGAAATTCGTAATATGAGAGATTGTTATAATGTCAGGTTTAAGTTAAGATTTCAGATGGGTAACGTACGGTTAAGATCCAGTCAAATTTCGACCCGCTAAATATTTTGAAAACTACTTGTGCAAAATAAACAAAATTTAGTCTTTTGATACTTAATATTTTGAATTACACTTTCAATTTGGTTTTCAGTTCACAATAGTATTTCCTAGATCAAAATAATACTAAATAATTTTACAACAATTTTGCTCGAGTTTTTTAATTTTCATATATGTTATTTTTTTAAACTATGCAGCCCGCAATTACATTTTTTTAACGAGTTGAAACTAGAAAAGATTTTTTAGTAAGTATGAATTGCTAACTACAAAAGTTGTCCACCCTAAAAGTTTCAATAGTTTCAAAACAATTCATATCTAAACAGGATTAATTACAGATTACACAAGGCTTTTTAATAATTAAGTATTTTAATACACTTTACTGGGCTTATAAGAAAACAAATGTAACTTATTTTCTCAAGCCCTGTAAACTACTTTAAACACAGCCCAAAAGAGCGTGCATAAGAAGTACCAGTCTAAGTTACATTTTGAACACAACTTTTTAGGCTCAAAAGTTTGTACTCAAAAGAAAAAATACTTTGTAAAATCGTGGGGGGCGATTATTTTTTAAATTTCTGAAAAGGGGGCGATTTAGAAAATGAGTTTGGGAAACCCTGATTTACAAGCTAAATTTAAGCCTAAGAAACGTTATTAATACCACTTATAAACAGTAAACTAGTTATAAAATTCTACTCAAAGTTCTAATAAAAACTAATTATCTTAAATCAGCAGCAACAAAAAAAAGCTATGAATGTTAAAGTAATTTGCATTTTAAACAACAAATTTATGAGAATTTACTTGCTTACTTGTAAAACTAAGTAGTATTATTACAAGGATAAATTAATTGATAAATGTGACAAGACGTTGAACGGTATCCGTGGTGTGCGACTCGGTAACCGAAAGGTTCTTTCTGAACCAGTTCTTTGGTCCACACATTTTGAGCGTCTTTTTTGGCATTTAGTAAACTAACTAACTAATTACCCTACTAATACTATGTATATCTAATGTCCTGTGTCACTTATTAGTTTATTTGTTTGTGTATTGCTACCATTGCGAAAGTATGAAACAATTGCAAACTAATGAAGTTTATAGAACTTTTAAATTAATTGGTATATAACATTTCCTAGTAAGAGAAGAATAAAAATATTTTATAAGTTGTCTTAAAAGTTTTATTTATCATGTACATAATTATAACTTAAGTGCTAACTTTGGTAACTTATTTATCTTAAAAGTTTTGTAGCTTCACACTCCGCAGCATAATAGTGATGTTTCTATAATTAAGTTGCTGCTTTATTAATAAAGATCTATATTTTTAGTTGATCAAAATTTACCGAGTTAAATATAAGAAATTTTCGTTTATTATTTAAATGGTAATTAAAAGTACCATATTTAGAAAAAAAATCTATATTCGACTTGTTATGGTTGAATTATTCATAAGTGAATTTTTATTATACTATTAAACTAACAGTCTTACTACATAATTTAACATTTTATACATTAAATGTTTAACGATTGCAAATATATTAAAAAATACTTTAAATAAGTTAAATCATTAACAAAATAAAGCACCAAAGAAATGTATATATTTGAACAAATATGAGTTATATTTCATAAAAAAATAATTTAAATTCTACTCCAATATTAATATATTATACTTATAAGAGAAATGTTTAATGATTACGCTAAAGAAAGTATTTGTTTAAATGTTCTTTTGCAAGATATTAATTGAAATATTAAAATAATTGTTACACTAAAACTTAATAATTTACCAAATTATAAAGTAATCCACCAGTAAACGATATAGTCTGTTTAAAATTTACTAAAATACTAAAATGCATTTAAAAGTTCGATCCAGTAATTTCGACAACGATCGCTGCAATATAAAAACAAAATCTTGAAATATGTGTATAGTTATTTACATTCTTTGGAAATTTGACATAGCTTGTTAGTGTTTAAGGTATGAGACGTTTTCAAAATGCAATATTTTTTTTTTTTTTTGTACTTGTGACACGCACAAAGAAAATTTATCGTTATCATTTTTAAATAGTGTTTTTAAGTGTTCTTTGTTGAAACACTCTTAAAACACATATTGATAAAACTACAACTAAACTTGCATGCTTCAGACAGTTTTTTTTTTCTTTGATGAATTTACTTTCTTTTACTCTCAAACCACAGCTAAAGCTCAATTTAGTTACAGAAAATTTCATTATGACTAAATAATATTGAAGGACAATGTTTACTTACTTGCATTAAGTTTTGTTAAAGGCTTTTTTAAATGAACCCTAATACTTTTATTTTATTTATTAATATTTAATTATAATATTAGCTTGTGTATTCTAAAAGTATAGTTGCGAAACTTTATTTTAATAGAACTTGTTTCTAAAAGTAACTTTGTCTTTTAATTTCGGTTTATTTATTTTCTTTTTTTTTTGTAGTTAAAATGCTAAATAATTGAGTTTTTAGTTTTTTTACCTGCTTAATAAATAGGCAAGTCTAAATTAGTATTTTGTTTCAAACATAGAAAACATAGAAGGAAAAAAATCAAATGTTTTATAATTATTCAAGTTATGAAACCCTTTAAAAGAGTTCTAAAAACATTGAGAACAAAAGAATTAAGTTGATGTTTTTTTTCCCGTAGCTTTAAGTAAAAAATTAACTTTGAATAATTTTAATTTATTATAAATTATTAAACGATTAATAAAATACCCAAAGTGGCTGTTTTTACTAAATAATAAATTCAACAACAAAGTATGTTAAACTCCATGTGAATAGTATTGACATTGTCTCGAGGTGATAAGAAAATTATTATAAGCTATAATACATTAATAAAGTCTTAATTATAAAATTATTTTTGTTGAATTTTATACTACACTTTTTTTAAAACTAAAAGTTTTAAGGTTAGAGAAAAATCCAATTTAAATTGTTAAAAAAGCAAAATGTTTAAAAAATTTAAGTAAATAGTTTTGTAAAATCTTGAATTCATTTTATTGATTTTTTTAATAGATTTACTTAATTTACGTTATAGAATCAAAAATTTTTAATTATTTCATGACTTCTTTCATAACGTTTGTGACAAATTATGAAACAAAGCATTTTATTTTTGTAAAAAAACGATTTAAAGAACAACCATAGCGTAGTTCTATTATTTCTAATAGGCGATTTATTTTTGAAAAAATGTGTTTGTTTAAATTAGACTTTTTTTTTGTTTTACAGTCTCAGTGAAAAATAAAGCTAGTATGAATATGTTTACTTAGAATTATTGTAAACATAGTAAAAAATTCGATTAACAAAAAAGTTAATTTTTAAAATCTAAGATACATATGCTTTAAATTTAATCTTTGAAATAAAACGTTTTAGTATATAATAGTTAAATCGTTTTTTTCTAAACATAATATAGCATTTGCTTATGTGTTAAAACAAGTTTTAGTCAAGGCTAGCATTTATAGTTTGTTGTTTTTTTTTTTCGTTTATTTTTAATAAAAATGTAAACTAATACCTTTTACATTAAGCGTTATAACCTACTAATTGTAAATGTTTAGTATATTCCTAAAGAAAAAAGGTCTATTTTACAATTTATGTTCATTAAAGAAACTTTTTATATAAAAAGCAGAATTTATTTCATTTAAAGACGTTAATCATCTTTTTAAGTTAAGCTTGTATAACTCTAAATACTCGATCTGGTTTTTTACTAAAAAATTGTTTATGAACTAAAAAAACTTAGGATTACTTTTTTTTCGTAAAATTTTAAACGTTTGAGACATTGTAATTACTTTAGTAATTTAAATTATGCTTTTATATCTGTAATCGGAAAAACAATGTGCCAACTTTATACTAACTGTTTTTTAAAACTAATAGTATAAATATAATCAAAATATACAATAAACCTTGTGATTAAATTAAAGCCAGCTGTTCTTGTAAATATAGATCAAACAAAATATTTATTGTTACGCTCATGTGACTAACTAGCATTTTATATTTAATTGAACTTTTATTATCTGTATCTAAAACCAGCTGATTTTATAAATATAGATCAAACAAATTGTTTGTTGTCATTTTTATTGTTTATTATTTATTGTTATTTTCATGTTACTAACTAGCATTTTATATTCAATTGAACTTTTATGATCTGTATCCAAAACTAGCTGATTTTGTAAATATAGATCAAACAAATTGTTTATTGTTATTTTCATGTGACTAACTGACATTTTATATTTAGTTGAACTTTTATGATCTGTATTTAAAACCAGCTAAGTTATTTTTATCACGAGACTATCTATTTAGAAGCTGAGCTATATATATATTTTTAATATAAAAATAACTTTTATAATTCTTGTATAACTTATTAAATTGTTAGTCTTAATTTATTTTTAAGGTAAATTAAACCATTTTAACTTTATTATAAATTCCTGTAATATTTTCTTCGAATCATGATATTTCTTGTTAGTCTCCACAGTTAAAATCACACCATAACAGTAAAAAGCATTTTATCAAGTATTATTTTTAGCATTTGTTGTGATATCCAAGTTCAATTTATAAATATTATTAGTAAAAGATTTGTATAAATTAAGATAAAGCTTACAATTAAATATTGTAGATAAAGTAAACAAAACGCACAAACTTTCGGTAAGTTTAATACTTATAGTAAAGCATTTATTCTAAATGTATAATTTTGTATTATGTTTAACTTAAATAATAATTTAAATTATCAGACAACTTTTGATTAGTTATAATAAATTACTTAAATTGTTTGTTAATATAAAAATAAAGCATTTTTGTTATAACCAAAACATCTTAAATTTTTTATAATCTACATTTATTAAAAGTATGCAAACTAAATCTATAATTTTTAATAGCATACGTTACACATACAATAATTATTTACCTACATAGTGTTGTATTGTATACTGAAATATGCGTAATAACTTTTAAAGTAAGTTTTTATGAACAAACTTATACTTACAGGCAAAACAACTAGTAATTAGAATAATATTAATATTGTTGTCATTAGTTATTAGAATTACTAATAAATATTTTAGTCGGCATTTTTTAACTCACACGTTTGTTTATTTAAAAAATTTAAATTTTAAAAAACTCTCTTTTATTAATAAAAACGTTACGTTGATCTCCAACAAGTATTTTTTTCATAGAAAACGCTTTAAATATTTACTAGTTTCTATAGTTTCTAGATATAAGAACAATTGATTAAACTCTAAATTTTGTTAATGATTTTAAGATTTCTGATGTTCAACTATAAACAGAAAAAAAAAGTATTCGTAACTTTTTCACCAGATTTGCTAACGATTAATAAAGTTATTTATGAAAACGTTGAAAAGTATTTGGTATGTAAAACAAAGAAAAAAAAAACTTTGCTTACTTAGTTTAAATATTTTTACAAACAGTTATCTTATTTACAGGATTTAGTAATTTAAAAAAAAACAACATGTCGAAACTTTTAGCAATTGTAATTTTGTTTGTATTTTTTGGAATTCTTGCTTGCGAAAGTAGAGTTGTGATACCTCACTTGCTCAAAAAGCATGAGCAAATGTATGAAGGCTATGAAGAAATTCTACGTTGTAGAACACGAAAAGATAGATTTCACTCTGGTAAAACAACAGTAAGCTTGCACTATCAATCCGAAAAAACTAAAGACACGACCAAGGACCCTGGAATTTATATTTTTGGTGTAAAAGATAAAAAAACTTGCGGGAAAAACGTACAAGCTGTTAAAAATAACATGCAGTCTTGGTGTTTGGAACCAAATACTACGAATTTGGTGCTAAAAGACCCGCAAAGAATAGACAGCGGTATTTTTACCTGTGTTGAAACGTACACTGATCATCCTGAAAAGAAAAATTACGCCGGTTACAACTTAGAAGTTACGTATTTGGATAAGCCGGTCATAGTTGCAGAAACGAGCAGGATTCTTGAAGGCAAGGAGTATACATTAAAATGTCAGTCTGAAGGATTGCCAGCTCCAAGCTACCAATGGTTTTTCAACGAAAACAGCGTTGACTCGATGCTGGGAATTGGGCTTAAAGTTGCCACCGATTCAACATCGGGAACGTTGACAATCGGCAAGTTTACCAACAAAAACGTTGGAAATTACATATGCAGGGTTGATAATGGATATTTTCAAAACAAAAGCGATGACGTTGTTTTGGAAGAGGCGTCGTTCTGCTAGGTACGATGACAGGTTTATTTTATTTATTAATTCATATTTATTTTTTTAATGTTCATTAGACTATTATATTATTTTAAATGCAATAACAGGTTTAATAGTAATTGTTTTGTATTTTTATTCTTGTATTATATCATTTTTATCAATTTTTGTATTGCTTTGACAGGTTTCAAAATTTAATCAAATTTCATTCAACTAAATGAGATTATATTTCAATTTTCAAGTTAAATTAAATTCAAAAAAAATGAAATACAAATATTAAGCGTTTAGTTGTGTATATATAAGTAAAAAAGTTTGTTTAATCTTTTCAGATCTCATCAACTATCTGAAGGAAATTCAAAAGTAGTTGAAGCCGACTGCGTTGGAGAAATCAATGAACCGAAATTTAGTTTAAATATATATTTTTTTAAGATGGCGCACAACTTTGTTTTAGGTTTTTCCAAACTTGAAATTGTTTCTGGTGTTTCTAAAGATTTCCAAACATGCAATTAGTAGCCGTAGCGACGCAAGGCATTTTTGTAAGGGTGCATAAAAAATAAAGGTGTTTTTGAAATATTCTTAATTTGATGTTTTTAAATACTGATTTAGTAAGATAAAGTTAGTGAATTTACAACAAATCGTTTGAAAACAAAGTTTTATATTACAAATAATAGTTTAAACAGTTTTGTAATAATATATAAGTTTTTTTATGCAAATCACCTGCTTTAATTCTCCACTTCAACGCTCCTGCTTGCTTGCACACATTTTACATGCTTTACTAAGATTTGTTATAAATATAATATAAAAAAACGTATTTTTAAAAGTTTGTAATACAGTATTTTAATTAAATTTGTCTTAAAAAGTTTGCTTTAACATACAATGTTTAAGTTTTAAATAAATGGTAACTCATGATACAGTTTACACTGCAGTTGAACTTTTGAATTTTATTAAAACCTTAATATCTATCTGTGGATATTTTTATTAGTATGTAGTAAATTTTATTGATTTTGGATTATAAAAAAAATTATTTTATTAATTGTTTAAAAATTTTATTTATGTTAATTGTTTTATAACGTATCGTTTTTGTTAACTAAAATTTGACTTATAGTTAGTGCGAAAATGTCCAGCAGTTTTTTTTGATGATTTTTTTTTAGTTGATAAACGCATTTCAATTCTTTCGGACTCAAATTATATTTTTGATATATTAGTGACCAAAAATTAAAATGCCTTAAAATTGAACTTAACTATAATTTAAAATCCATTAATTAGCTTTTTTATATTAATGCTTATTTTTATTAAATTAACTGTTGCAACAATTAAAATATAAATTTCTAAGTATTTTATAATATGAGTGTCTACCTTAATAACATTGCATAACTAAACACTTAATATGTTTTTATATATATCAAAACTACGACAACTAATGTATAACAACATTTTAAATGCTAAATAAACTTTTTAAGTAAACTTTAATATAAAAATACTTAAATAACTTGTTTGTACATACATTAATGTAAACAAATTAAAAATAAAACTGAAGTGCCAACGTATAAAGACAATTTATTAAAATAAGTTTATAATAAGTAGAAAAATGATGTATGAAAATTGTTGAGTCGTTGTACTTAAGTTACGACAATTTAACTAAACTACTGAGCTAATCTATTTGCCCAATTTTTAATAAAAGTAACACATAGTTAAAGTTTTTTTTTTCCAAGTTTAAATTTTAGCTAAATGTTAAACAAATTATTTGTAAATTACATATAAAACTATCAGGATTGCCAAATATCTCTAGTTTTTTTAAATTTCTTCCAGGTTTTAAAATCGCACATTTTTGGGTCTAATTTTAGTTTAAATTAAGTTTAAGGTAAAACAACTGTGTTAAAAAAAGATAATGTAAAGCTACTTCAAACGTGTTATTTTAATTAAAAAACATTTGATGACAAAAAATTTTCATCTATGATTAAGAACTTTTGTGTCAAATCGAAATTTTACTACTTAACATGTAAAAATTGTTTAAAATACCGGGTTTTATCAAAATTTCTCAAATTCCAGGTTTTTCCAGGCAACCCTGCACTATGCTATGTTATATACTCACTAACGCAATTTGTAAAAAAAACAAGTTCAAAACAAGATTTGGAATTAATAGTTTTATTCAGTCTAATTGTTATGAGAATTTTCATATTTACGTGTTTAGAATTTACTCCTTAAAGATTGGTCGACTGCAGTATTAAGGTTTTTGTTTATACTTTTATGCAAATAAGATAAGAGAGTGTTACAGCTTTATAAAATCTTTTTAAAACATTTAGCACGGCTCTAACGTACAAACACTTGAATAAAACAAAAAAGTAATTATCATTTTAAATGTTTTTTTAGTTTTTAATGTAAAAAACTAACTATTGAATTTTAAATAGGTTCAAGATGCCCTAAGATCTTGG
Organism: Thalia democratica; assembly: GCF_965202585.1. NCBI lineage: Eukaryota > Metazoa > Chordata > Thaliacea > Salpida > Salpidae > Thalia > Thalia democratica. The sequence continues at coordinate 12,180,735 of NC_139166.1, forward strand.
TTTTTTATAAACTTCTTTTTAAAAAATTTATGAAAAAAAATCTATGTCGGGTTTCTGATCTATTTTTATAGTAAATGAGTTTTTTTTTTCAACTTGGTAAAAGATAATAAAACCACAAAAGTATTCGACAAGAACATTAAACTTTTATACAATTTTGTTATCTGTTATTTTTTTGATATACATTAAATAGTAAATTTGAACAACATTTTACTTAAAAATCAAAGCTTAAATGTTCTCAATAAGCCAAAATAAATAATATTATTTCTTAGTGACTACAAAAACTTGAATTATGTTATTTTTAAATAGGATGCACTATTAAAATGTATATATAGTATAATAGGATATGTAAAAAATCATTTAAAACTTAACCGGCGTAAATGATCGTGGGTAAAAATTGAATATTGGCCAACACTAATGATTTAGTTTAAAATGTTCTAATGTTAAGCTAAGTGTTAAAAAAAACTTTAATACAAAAAAAATATATCAGTGTTTATTAATAAAACATTATGAAACAAATTATAATTTTTTATGTTTATTAACTAAATAGACTTCCGTTTTTATGAAACAACTAAAATGACAAATGTTTGAAACTGTGAACAAGTGAATGTATTAAAAATTAAAGTTTTTATTTCACTTGAAATTAAAGTGTGCTTAAAAATATTTCTTGAACAGAAAAACTTAATAAAAAAAAAACATTAATATAGCTATAGACAAACACAACAAAAGTTTAAACAGGGAAAAATACTAATTTACATCTAGAAAAATACCTACTAAAAAAATTAACAAGTTAAACGAAAATGTAAATCAGTTGAGATGTTTTTCTATAAAAAAAGTTCAAATTAAAAAGCAAAAATTCACTATATCACGTTATAAAATGTTTTAACTTAATTTTCACTAAAACATATACTCATTATAAACAACGTATTTTTTTCAACAACTAAAAGTTTTCTCAGTGTATTAAAAAAGAAAAGTATTTATTCAGTTTTAGAAAAATGAAGTTTACAACAAACTTTTTACATACCCAAATTTACTTAACAACAGACTTTTTTTGATAACTCAGTAGCTACAAAAACCCTTATTAAAACTTCCCAATGTTATATTAAAACATCTACTTCTTCTTGTTAAACTTTCCATTCTTGGCCTTCTTGGCATTCTTCTTGTTATCCTGAATTGATTTCCTCTTTTTGGCATCCGCGGGTTTCGACGGAATCCTCTTGAAAAAATCATCCATTCTTCCCTGAATAGTAGTAAAAAAAACAATTGAAAGTAAGAATAAAATGTAATATTGCAAAACATTACGTACTTATTTAAAATTAACACAATTTTTAATCAAATATTAATTTCTACCCTGATTGGTAAGAAAAAAATATTATGATTAGTAATAAATAACATAGTATAGTAGTTTATTATGTAATAATTAAATTTACACATATTTTACTTAATTTTTATTTTGATGGAACCCTCTTAAAAAAAATTGTCCATTCGACCCTGAGTGATTATATTAAACTACTTTAATAATTTTTTAAAATATTATTATTGCAAAATTAATTTAACTAAAATTTCAAGTATTTTCCTAAACATATTATACTCAGTTTTGGTTGATTTGTACAGGCGACCATACCAACATACAATCTTAAAATAATAATTTTAAACGTCTTTATTTAACATCTAGCCCCTATATGACTTATATAGTGTTAATTTAATAAGTATACTAAATATTAAGTGTACTAAAAATTTACTACTGTAATACTAAATTATCTTATACATAATCTACCCTTCCCTAGTATATATGTATTGATATATTTTTCGAAATTACTAATTTACTATTATGTTATTCTATACTACTAAAAATAAAATTCCTTAAAATTATATATTTCAACGTTGTTAAATATTACATTACAAATTAAATACTAACAACAAAATAGAGAGAAAAGTTCTAAATATTTGCTTATTTTTACTTGAAAAAGCTTAATTTGTTTTGTTTGCACAATGTACCATCAAAAAAAGTCAGCAATAACCTCTGGTTAAAAAGTACTATGACAGTTTACTTATACAAATTGTTTGACACTAATGTATTTAGAACTTTTTTTTTCACCAAGTTATTGAAATGGACTTCACTAAAACATTAAAATTTTCAAAACCAATTTTAAATACATCATAGCAGTTCCAGAAAAATAAAAAATCAAATTTTAAGTGTGAAATATAGCAGTTGTTATGTAATATAAATATATAACAACAATAAATATTTTACAGAGTTATAAACTTTAAATTTTTAATTTACTGAATTGACCTTTTTTTAAATACATATAAAGTAACATTGTAAAGCTTGAAGTTTTAATAAAAATCTAAAATAATTATTACTTTTTGTATTTCTTACCTGATTACCCTTATTCTTGGCTTTTTTCATTTTTTCCAAACCATTTCTAATTCGATCTTCATTAAATCCCATTTCTTCACACATGTATTTGACTACTCCTGTTTAGATAACATTAAGTTTAATTAGTCAATTAATACATAAAATTATACATACAACTAATACAATACCCACCAAAAAAATATATTAATATAGGTATATTAACTTGTAAGCGTTTTGAAATCGGGTTGTTCCCATATTTTTAAATTGAATAAAATTAAATAAAACAGTAAATAAAAAAGTAAAGAAAAAGTTTATAAAAAACAAATTAATAATAAATAAATAAAACATCTTTCCCAACCTTCAACATCGGGTTTTTCCCACTTGATTTCCACCTCATCTGCGCTGAACACGTCCGGTTTCATGAAAAGTTCGCGCGCTTCCTTGTAAAGCCACTCACTCGGAACGGTGTACTTTTCCCGGTTTATTTTTTCCAAAATGGCTTCTATCGACTTGTGCTCCTTGATGAGGTCGTGAGCGCGCTTCGGACCGATACCGCGGATCGATTCGCAGTAGTCGCATCCTGTTTGAGAAATACATGGGTTCAACATTTTTTTGTTGATTTTAAATTTATGACATAGAGAGACAAATAATTAAAATTTCTGAAAAAATATGTTATATATTTTATTTTATTTATTTATAATCCGCGGATCGATTCGCAGTAGTCGCATCCTGTTTGAGAAGGGGGGAATTATTTATTATTATTTTCATTCAGTTACATTGTATGTATACATAATATAAAAACTGATACTAATCGGATCTCCACTAACAAACATTACATTAAATTAACAGTTTTTCAACATTTAATCAAACATATATATATATATATAATAAGGTTAATGTTCAAACTAAAACACCTTCTACTGAGCCCACTTGAAGGGCTTTTAAATAATTTATTGAAATGGCGATTTTAAACTTGAACTGGCTGAAGATTAGAGACAATCTTTTTTGTCTTTAAGAAACATGTGTTCCAGCATTTTTTAAAATCGCCATTTCAATAAATTATATATATATATATATTATAATATTTAGATATTATATACTTGTTATCATTTTACATAATTTATGAAATACCATTAAATTAATTTTATTGATATCTCTGAACATTTTTCAGTAATAACATCATGCTTTTATACTTTATACCGAGTTTTTATTTTATTAATTTTTCCCTAACAGATTCAAATAACCACAACCTAATTAAGAATAAACTAATAACTAAAAAAATCTGCAGGTGCAGCGCATTAAAAGAAAACTAATTATAAATTACAAATTAATTTCCAGAAAATAAATTTTAGCATGTTTAAGATAAAATAATATGAATACTTATGTGATGTTTATTAGCTCCTTTTTAGTTGAGCTAAATTATCATAGAGTTATTATCATTATAAATATCTCTTTTATTTTATTTTACTGATACTCTCATATGATTCACAAGCAGTAAGGGTAAGTTGTTGAAAGTAAATTAAATGACCTATTACAAGTTTTTATATACAAGTTTAAATATTTATATATAACTCTGGTTTTATAATATTTATATATAAATTTGTTGATTTGGATTTGAAAAAAAAATTATAAACAATTTGAGAATATTTAAATCATTAGTAAACAGAACCTGTGAAAGTTAAAAAATTATAAAACAGCTGCATATATCAAATTATATTTTACTAGTTGACAGTTAACAACTATCAGTATTATTTTGTTAAACTATTCCTCTTAATAATAATAGTCATAATGACAACCTGTTTCAGAGAAAGTTAAAATGTTTAGAAGTACATACAAGATCCAGCTATACTTTGTTCTAATCAAGACCTTTATTTTATGTTGCTCACAACTAACGGTCAGACAGGCTTGTTTTACTGTTTATTCAGTTTCATAGCTTCTATATAGAAGCTTAAAAATTGTTTTATAATTGGTCTTAATGATTTGTTTCATTGCTATTTCTATTATATACCAAAAATACAAACTTAAGTTTGTGGCTTTCAATTTATGACGCAACTAAAAGTTTCAGAGTGCATTTTAACGGCTACTTTTATTTTTTAAAATAAACTTTACTAACTTGTAGGTTAGCCTTTCTAGTTTTGACTTAAAAGCTTAATAAACGCTTATGGTTTTTTTAACCGTGTTCCAGATGTTTAAAACAAATTTTAAAATGAGAAAAGAAAATACATACAAGGTTATTCAAACTAATCAGGTTTAACTCGAGGTCTTTAAGGTAAATCAAAATAAAACACTTTTTTTATCTTTGATTCACTAAGTTCGAAACAATATGAACAAGTTATTATGAATTCATATTAATAAAGAGTTCAAGTTAATATAAAAGTACATGAAATATGTACAGTTAAGATGTGAAACTACATATTTTTGATAGCTTGTAATAATGTTACTGGTTATAGTTATATTTTTTTTAAATTGCCGCTTAGAGTATTTAATAACATTAAGTACATTTAATTATTTAACTTTATTATTAGCACAGTGAAAGTTATAAATATACTATTTTTATAATAAAAAATAGAGAATAAACGTGTATCTATTAAACTATATATAAAAATATTTTTTAGTTATAAAATACAAGCTTAAGAAATCTTTTTTGCAAAACAACATTACTTTAAAATTAGATTTTTTTTCTGTAATTAGTTTCATAAATATATAAAACAAACAAGCAGTTTTCAAAACATAATAAATTATTAATTATAAATAAATAATAAATTCAATACAGTGTAGACAAACATGATAAAAACATTTTAAAAATCGTTAATTAACAAAGCAATATTACTATAAATTTTTTAAAATTTTCAAATATTTTTTTATTAACTTACATTGAACATTCGTGCATACAAACAATAAAAAAAATAGTACAACAACATAAGTTAAAATGTAAATCAAACAATTTTATTTTAACATTAACAGGGTTGCCACTCTTTGAGCCAAAAAATCTTCCCTGAGTGACCAAAAATTTCCCTTAGTAACCTTAAATTTCCCTGAGTTTCCCTGAGTATTTTTCAAATCTTAAAAAAAAAATTCTCTTCTAACACAAATTATTAATACCTTATTCTCATTTTTCTTCTTTAATAATAAAAGGAAGGTTGTATGTGTATGCTTCCTTCAGCATTAAATTTATGAAAAAAACTGTTTTCAAAAACTCAATCTTAAAAGGTTTAAACCAATTAAAAATTAAAAACTAAATTTTTACACAACTTTGTGTAAACTTGTTAGTTAACTTTCTACATAAAAGAATAAAGTTTAGTTTGTTTGACATTTTAATTGACAAAATTTAATTATACTATAATAATAATAATTTCACATGAAGAACTCACTTAAATGCATACATAGGTAACTAAAAATAAAAAGTTTATTAGAACTTTTCAATGAATAGTTAACAACAACTTTCATTTCTCTAAACTGTTTGATTTTACTTAAGTAAATATAAATTTAAAACTTAAAAAAACCAAAATGTTAATACTAAGAATATTGAAGAACTAGCCGCAAGGCTAAAAAAATTCTAAATAACCACTTAAATAATAAAAATTACTACTTTTGAACAAAATATTGAAACTGGATTAACTAAACCTCATTCTAGATCTAGAAAAAAAATTCCCTGAGATTTTCAAAAACTTCCCTGAAATTTAGAGAAAAAATCAAAACTTTCCTGAGTTTCCCTGAGTTAAAAGAAAAATGCCAAAATTCCCTGAGTTTCCCTGAGATTCCCTGAGTTTCCCTGAGATTTTCTACAGTTTGAAAATTCCCTGAGATTCCCTGAGTTCCCTGAGTGTGTGGCAACCCTGCATTAATCAAACTATGTTTAAATAAAAACTAAAACGAAACAATTAATATTTCAATGCTAACTTAATACATTGAGCAATACAAAGAAAACTTCTTCAAAAGTCAGATTATCAGCTTAACATTGCATGTTTTGAAATACAGCTCAAGAATCATGTTTAACGAACCGATGCAATGTCATTTAATTAGTGTTGTGATTTATAAAATGTAGCGAACTAGCTTAAGTACGGAAACTTTCTCTAAGACTCGAATGTAAAAACCTTAACGTTAACCTTGAAGTAAAAAAGGTATGTTTACGTAGAGTTGCAAAATGTTTTTTGCAAACTTTCTCCAGGATTTTAAAACTCGTCAAGGTTTTTTAAATTACACATTTTTGGGTCTATTTTTAGTTTAAAGCTAAGTTTAAGAAAAAAACCTATGTTAAATAGTAAAAAAAAACATTGAAAAGATACTGTAAAGCTACTCTAAATGTGTATAAAAAACATTGATAAGATAAATAATTATGATAGAATTTAGTGTCAAATCGAAGTTTTACTACTGATTTTTTTTTATTTATTACTACTGATTATGAAATTTTTATAATTCAAGGTTTTTAGGCAACCCTGTTACGCTGCATCGCGGACTTGAAAACAGAAAAGTTATTCCCATATTTGTTCTACTTTATTTACAATTGGTATACAGCCTCTAGTATGAGGCTTTTAAATTGTTAATTTTCAAATTACTGCAGATATCTTCTTAATAAACTTGTAATTTATAGAAAGCAATAACAACTACTAAATGCAATTTTTTTTCATGACGTCACTACCATCTCCGGAGTGCAACTTTATCAAAATATATACAAAATAATAGTAACTTTGCGTTATTCAAAATAAATTGTTTAATTTCGTGGTTATTATCAAATATGCAGTTGTGTCGATTTTTGTTTTGTTTCAACAAAATAGGCAAGTGGAACTAACTTTTATTGAAACAGTTGCCGTTTTTCTACTTGGTTTTAACGAGCTCAGATTGTCTTACACACGATTCAAAGTCAAACAAATCAAGAATTATACTCGAAATTTAAACACAACATTTAATATGGTCTCGTTGTTACATTTACTTTGCTAAAGACAATTACAATTACTAAGTAATGTCAGGGTAAGCGTAAATATGAATATAAATGATATTACAAAATAGCTAGAACACTTTTCCACTATTTATAAATTGCACACTAATTTGTAGGTTTTTCTGCATTTGGCTTTTAAGCCTGGTTAAACGCTCGTAACTTTTATCATTTTGTTTTTTAATTTAAAATTTGCTTATAAACTAAACCATTTTTAAACTTTAAATGTTTGGAAGAAAATTTACAAAATTTGTTGCAATAATTTCAAAAAATAAATCTTGTTTTCAAATCAAGTTTCAGAATCAGAACTTTACAACTAATTATTGTTTCAGCAGTCAATTAAAGAAGTTTATTAAAACAAAACTACGACTTTACAATTCTTTTAACAACAAAAAAAAACTTCAACCTAAAAGATCATAATACAAACTTGCGTTTTTATTTTATTTTTACATAAAGTAAAGTATTCAATCATTAAATAAGATTCATTTAACAACTTTAGCAACATCAAAGTAGTATGATAAGCTATTAACGTTATAGAATTTACTATTGTAAGTACTTACATTTCTATAGAGTATATCAGCTTATTTGGTTTACTAACAAATTACATAAACGAAACAAAAAAGTTATTTTTTGGTATCAAATCACATTTTTACCAACCTAACAGTATGAAAAGAGTTACTACGTTAGTTTAGTAGAAAATAAAGAAGTAAGTGAGAAACATAAAAACTAAAAAAATAAGACTAAACAACCAAACAAGAAAAGCGAAAAGCAAAACATATATATAAAACTCTTTTTTTATCAAACATATGTAAAAAATTGTTTTTTTATATAACTAGATAATGTTTATATTTTACAATTTTTATAACCAACATTTTATAATATAACTACTAACACATGTATAAACATTAGTAGTTACTTTATGTACTATTCCTTTTAATAATTAATTTAAAAACACTATAAAATGAATGTTATTAAGTAGCTCTTAAAAAAAATAATGATTGTTGTGAATATGTGATATTTTTTATAATAAAAATTAGTGACAGTCTATGATAAGTCCAAAATTTTAAAGTAATAACATAAACTCTACTGTACTTTATTAATCGTTGATATTTATTTGAAAGTTGCATGATTATGTAGTTTAGTCATTTTATCTTATTTAGTAATCGTAACCTTTTGTGGGGAAAACTAGAAAATTCTGGAGTGTAACAATCAAGTATAAATTTTTACTAAGTCAATTATTGTTTGTAAAGAACAACTCAGTCCGTGCTCAAACGGAATTTATTTACTTAGCAGTTTAATTTTTGGCTTTAGGTTAGATGTTAATTCTGTTTGCAAAATCCATCTCAGACTTAGCCTCTGGTTAGAAGCTTTACATACTTTTATTGTATCTAGCTTAATACTGATACATTGGCTCAATCAGTTTTATTATATCAAAAATAAAGAAAACTACTTTCTGGGATATTCAATTATGACGTCACTAAGTGAATCATATCAACAGAATTTTAAAATCAAATAGATGTTTTCTAATTGGAATCACACTTTATAAATCCGTTCAACGGTGAAACTAAATAACTTCTGAATTCGTAATAAATATTCATAAATAAAGGTTATAAACATAAAATTGCTATCTAAAGTAATTAATACTGGGTACAATTAAATAATATTTTAAGTCTACAATTAGCACACTCAAAGTCAAAAAACTTACTAACGTACTTATAAACAATAAAGAACAAATATATATATACATATATACATATAACTTATAACTTTTATAGTTAAACAAATACAAACCTTGAAATCTATTTAAATATTATTACAAATATTATTATTACTTTTATTTTGGATTGTTTACTATAAAGTATAACATAAATCATAAATACACAAAACCACCAATTATTTAAAAAAAAACAACTTAAAAGCAGCACAGTCAAACAAAATAAATAAGTAATAAATAAAGCTATGTTACCAAACAGACTACAAAAATAACTTTTTATTATTTATATTACACTAGTACACAGGGTTGCCACTTGTTTTTTCCAATTTTTTTATAAATTTCTCCCAGGTTTTTAAAGTACACATTTTTTGGTCGATTTTTAGTGTAAAGTTAAGTCTAAGGTAAGAAACTGTGTTAAATAGTATAAAAACATTGAAAGGATAATGTAAAGCTACTTTAAATATGTTTTAATAAAAAAAATATTTGATGATGACAAAAATGTTTTATTTATATGATAGATTTTTTGAGTCAAATCGAAATTTTACTACTGAACATGTGAAAATTGCTAAAGTTCCAAGTTTTATTTTGCCTGAATTGTCAAATTACAGGTTTTTCAAGGTTTTTTCCAGGTATCCAGGTAAAGTGGCAAACCTGAGTGCATTAGTAGATACAAACAAACAAATGTAAAAAACCTGAAAATTTAATTAAAACAATTTTCCTAAATTTATCACACTCTTATAAAATTAAAACTAAGACAAAACAAATAATATTTCAAATCAATGTTTATTTAATAAGTTAAGCAACACAAAGAAAACTTCTTCAAAAGTCAGATTACCAGTTTTAACATTGCCTGTTTTGAAACACAGCTAAAAAATCATCTCTGAACGAAACGATATAATGTCATTGGTTAGTGTTGTGAATTATTTAATGTAGCGAACCAGCTTAAGTAATGAAACTTTCAGCTTACATGAAACTAGAGTGTAAAAACCTTAACTTGAACCCTGAAGTAAAACAGGTATGATTAAGTTGCGTCACGACCGTGAACTTAGCTTGACAGCGTTTTTTAGGAATTTCATAAAAATGTCCGAACTTTAGACACAATTATTTTCATTATCTTAACAGCTAATTAAAAACTTTTTTTTATTCTAGAGAATTTTCCTTTCTTAAAAATTGAAAAAAAATCCATTGGATTGGGGTTTGAATTTTTGAGTGGGACCCCTTTAAAATTTTGAGTTATTTTCTATTTTTTATTAATACAAGCTTTTCTCCAAAAGTAATAGTTTTTTTTTTTTTATTTTTTAAACAAACTTATTGAAATGAGTATATTGATGTTGTAAATTTTTTTTTCAATTTTTTTTTTCCATAAGCCTGAATAAATTTTTAAGGAAAATTCCAATTTTGGACGTTTATCGTTTTTTTGATATACAGTTTTTTATGCAAAAATAAAATGTTTTTTTATTAATTTTAATTTTTAACAGACTTGTATAGTTATATTTTATGATGTTTTGATATTTTTTCCCAGTTTGTTATTGTTTTTTAAAATATATGACCCACACAAGTTTTACCTAAATTCTTAGCAACGCTATTTGAGAGATTTTTTGCTTAAGTGCTAAGAGTTTAGGTAAAACTTGTATGGGGTCCCACTCAAAAAGTCAAACCCCAATCCAATAGATTTATTTATTTAAATTAAAGACAAAAAACCGTTCTCAAGAAAAAAAGTTTTTAATTAGCTATTAAGATAAGGAAAATAATCGGGTCTAAAGTTTGGACATTTTTATAAAATTTCTAAAAAACGCTGTCGGGCTAAGTTCACGCTCGTCGATGCGTGGGGGACTAGCAAACAGCGTTATTTGTCTGACAATTGGTTTATAGCCGCTGGTGAGAGACTTATAAATTAGTTACTAACTATTTTAATATGCATTAAAACAAATAAACTTGTAATATATAGTAAGAAATAACAATTAATATATGCAACTTTTAGTCATGACGTCACTACCACCTCCGGAGTGCAATTTTGTGGCAACTTTATGTTATTCAAAATAAACTGTTTAATTTGGTGGTTTTTATCAAATATGCGATTGTGTCGATTTTTACCTTGTTTCAACAAAATAGGCAAGTGGAACTAACTTTTATTAAAACAGTTGTCGTTTTTCTACTCGGTTTTTTATTTGGTTTTATGCTCAGTTTGTCTTTTACACGATTTAAAGGCAAACAAATCAAGATTTATACCCGAAAATTAAATACAACATTTACGTCTAGTTGTTACATTTATTTTGCTAAAGACAAATACAATTACTAAGTAGTATCAAAGTAAACGTAAATGATATTACAAAACAGTTAGCATATTTTTTAATTCTTTATAAATTGCACTATAACTTGTACGTATTTCTGATTTTGTTTTCAAAGCCTGTTTAAACGCTTGTGACTTTTATTATTTTGTTTTTGAAACTATACTTTTGTTTTATATAAAATAACTACAGCTCAAACTTATAAGTACTAATAGAGACAATTCACGATTTATAGTTACAGAATTTATTGTAATCATTCTTGGAAAATTAAATCTGATTTTTATTAGCCAAGTTTCAGATTCAAAATTAAACAAGTAGTTGTTGTTCATGCGATCAATTTGAAAGTTTCATTGCTACAAAACAACTTTTTCAATTTCTTAATAATAAGAATAACTTAAAACATTTTAACTTATTCTTGCCTTTTTTAATACTGTTTTTTATAAAGTTTTGACCAAACTTTCCAAAAGAAATCTCATAACCTCAAAAAAAACATTTAATAATTTAAATTTCTAAGCTTAACTTTATGTTAACTTGAACAACTTTTAAATTGACTTAGACTTTAACTATTAATAGTCATACTTTTTAAAGTTTAAAACAATCAAAATACTGTTTAAAAAATTTTATTGTATTAACTTAATTCTAAATTCATTTGACAACTATAACAAACACGAAAAATAACTAGTAAAAAACCTGTTTTTTTAAAAAGCACACAAATAAAAAAATGAAAAGAACGAACAGTTATTATTGTATTTCTATGCTTCTTAAAATTTAATTAAACTTTTATTTAAACACATTACGTGATTATTAAACTAGTTAGTAATATTTATAGGAGTTTCATTAAGGTTTGGTACATCATAAACAACTTAGTGTACAAAAAAAAAATTCCATTTGTATACAACACAGCAACTAACTATTTAAAAATTAATTTACAAACTAAAATAAATAGTTATTCAATAACATAAATCATTTATGTTGTAAAACATTTTTTTAAATGTAACTTTCAAACACAATTAAACAAACACACAGTTAATTGAAGTAATAAACAATTTTTGATTAATAAAACTACAGCATTAATTAATATTTACTCAATATTTTGATGTAACTCAACCATACATATAACAAGCATAACATAGAACACAACGAATCAATGAAGCACACAACGAAAACCAACAACTGATTAATGACTTTTTTGAAACTCCAAAAAATCTAATTAATATACTTTGTTTATGAAATTTTACACTTGAGTTGATAGATTGCTTTAGGACTGGCATAACAAAAAATAAAATAAATAAAAACTCTTCAACCATTAACTTTGATGCTAGATTAATATTACTAAAATTCATGTCTTGATCAAAATATTACGATCAACTTAATCACAATTAAGGGCAGTTATTTAAACTTATAGAAAATTAAACAAATCACGAAAAGTAGCTAACAAACTAATTATAGGATCGAGTCAATTTCTACAAAGTAAAATTTAACTAAAAATATAAATTACATCAGAGGCCCGCAATGAACTTTTTGAAATTATGAAAAACGAAAACTTGTAGCGAAATCTTACAATTCAAGTCGTAGTTTGATAGTTTACTTTTTCAATATTATTGATTATTTTATAAAAGTTGTGGTTTCATAATCACATTTGTCAACTATGAATATGTTTATTTCAAAGGATTGTAGCAAGGAAAAAATTTATTTGTATATAAATTTGTTTTAGGAAAATTAGCTTTCTATTTTATAATTGCAAACTCTTACAGGATGATACTGTTATTATGAACAGAACAACCGATCTAACAATTTATTTTCATAGTGAGTTTCTTCTACCATATTTTAAATTTATGGCCTCCGTTCAGTGGCTTAGAAAATATAACACTCATTCTGTCTGCGTTTTATTTTTAATTAGACTTGAAATATGTACAAATAAATATAAACTACACTTTGTGGTTTTCAACTTGTGACGCGAGTGAGAGCTTCAGAGTGAAGTTTTGTGTCAAAATTTAAATGGAAACTTTTGTTATTTTGATCAAATCTGTAGACTTGTACTTATTGTTGTATTAATTCAATTTTCAACAATTAATTTTTAATACAATTATAAGAATTTTAATGCACATTTTTTATCTGGTTCTGCTAAACTGTATTTTCGTGTCTCAAAACTTAAACAAACTGTCAAGCACCTTGTTTACGAACAACGCATAATTTATTATAATTAAAAACTTATTTTATGTGGTAATGTATTTATACTGAGGTTTAAACAATAAATTTCTAGAGAGCTTCACAATTAAAGAGCCTTTATGTAATCAAAATAAAAGTTCTATTGAGCTTATTGCTTTACAATTGTTTCTCGCCTACGCGATGATCACAAGCAAACAAACTATAGACACTATAGTTAAATATAACAAACTAGTATAAACTGATCATCGCGTAGGCCAGAAACAATTGTAAAGCAATAAGCTCAATAGAACTTTATTTTAATTACATAAATAAACAAACTATCAATACTCTTCTAAAAATAATGCTTGTACGAAAAAATTTTGTTTAACACGATAGTTGTCACACTAGTTTTAAAACAACTGTAGATTTTCAAAAAGTTAAGGTAAGCTTTTATTTATTCTATTTTAGTTGAACTTGTAGCTTTTTATTTTTCAATATGTTGTATATTTTAAGACCAACTTGAATTTAATGTGGCTTGTGCGCATTTGATTAAAAAATAAATAAAAGTTACAAACAAATCATACTACAAACTCATCAAGTACAAATTTTATGTACTTGAATTAAGGCCATAGGGGGGGTAGGCCATGTTTTTTACAAGTTGATCTTATTTTATAGAGTCTTTACTAAGCTTCAAGTTGCTTTTTACCGTTTTTAAAAATTCGAATTAGTTTTTGAGATATGACCGGCCAAAGTCGGGCCGCATAACAGGTTCCTTATGGGGAAGGAAAAACTAAAACGGCGAAAAAAGACTAATGCATTCAAAATCTATCTCCTCCTTCATTTTTTAAGCAATCTTCTTCAAACTTTCACAGTCTATTCTTTATACAATAACAAAAAAACGTTATTTGTGACTTTAAAAAATTTCAAGTAAAAATACCTTTTATTTTCAAAAAAAAAATTTTTTTTGATAAAAAATCACTTTTTTTTTTTAATTTTTGTCATAAAATTTTTATTTTTTTAAATTATTAAAATTCACAAATAACGTTTTTTTCTCATAATGTAAGGAACATTTCCTGAAAATTTGAAGAAGATTGCTTGAAAAATGAAGGAGAAAATAGATTTTAAAGCCCGTTTTTAAAAACTCGAGAAAAACGGCTTTAAAGTTACCCTTTATATACCCTTTATAAAGACAACCCTTTATATAACCGGTCATAAAAAAAAAGCTAATTAATATTTTTAAAATCTAAAAAAATCATCTGAAAGATTATGAAATTTACTATAATATAAGTCTATATGTTATTTTTGGTCAAAAAATGGCCTCTACCCCCCCCCCCTATGGCCTTAATTTAAATTAAACTAAAAATGAGCTTGAATCTATTTATATTAAATGTGTGTTTTTATTTAATTAATAATTACCGTGTGTTTAAATAAAATTTGAATAACGCTACTTAGCGGGTTAAAAAGGGTGTCAAACGGAAACTTAATTGTCTTTTGACTAGAAAATTAAAATAAATAGATTTATATATAGTCTTGTAGTGCTTATTTCTTCTTAGCAAAAAAAACAAATTAATTTATGTTTTTCTTTTCGATGGGAACAACTATCATATCATAAACAAAAAATTATTGTAATTATTGAAGAAGAAATTTACAATAATTTGCTGCATCTAAACTTAGATAACTTCTGAAAAAAAATGAAGCATAAAACAAAACTAGCAAATTAAACCCAGTTCTATTCAGCAATGTATTTTAGTTTTCGAGTCACCAAAAAAGTTAATTATTCCTTGCCAACCCCCTACTGCGTATTAAAGGATTTAAAATTTCAGACGACTAATTTCAAAATTCAAAAGGGTATTTCAGGAGCTGTTGAATGATTACAGCTTCTTTATAGAAGCTTACAAATAGAGAATCAAGTGGCTTATAAACCTGATGTTTAATTTCTAAAAGACATGAATTAAAAACAAAATTTAACAACTACAGTTCGTGTTTTTCGATCTATGACGTCACTACGGTCTTGAGAGCGCAATTTCGTTGAATTTTAAAATATATCGTTTTTGTTTGGTGATTTTTAACAAATCTGCCAACGTGTTGGTTTTGGGTTTGTTGTTATTAACATACAACTCACAAAAATCGATTTTTTTACTTACCTAACAATATGCAAAGATGTATAAACATTTTCATGGGTATGTAAATTAAAGTATGAATAAAATAATATAGAAAGTTGGTAATAAATATGATTTTTTATCAACCAAACAATATGCAAAAATCTACGAACATTTAACGAGAAAGTCAAATAAAAATAAAGCAATATAGATAATATAATAACAAAATTACTTTTCGTATTAACCTAACAAGATACAAAGATCTACAAACGTTTCATAAGAGAATTGATAAATAAATAAAATAGTAAATAAAATTAATAAAAAATTTTACTTTTTTACTAACCTAACAATATACAGAGATCCACAAACATTTCATGGGTGAATTCCATTTCTTCCAGAACTTTTTCGTAACAAAATTCCTGAATTGGCATTTTTCTTGCTTCACTGAAATAAAACAAAATATTTAAATTATGTCTTCACAATACATTTATTAATATAAATAAGGTAGTTTTTTTTTTTTTTTTTAATTTTATTTTTTATTTTCTAATTGGAATTTTTCGTGAATATTGAAAAAATAATTACTGTTTGTTTGTTAAATTTGTAAAACTGACTAAAAAGTTAAATATTATTATTTACTTTTATCTTATTTGTTAGTAACATTATAACTTATCAATCAAAAAAATTCATCAATCTTAAATTTATTAAATAAAATAATACGAATGGCAACTTACTTCTTGCAAAATTCAAACAAATATTTTTAAAAGTTTAATAAAAATAATTTATTATATAAATATTTCCTGAAAGTCATATGTCTCAACAACCTTCCACTTTCAAAAGTTATTCAATATAAAATGAAAAACAATAAAATTAATTTATTAAATAGGAAATAAATATATATAACCTGAAAGTCATGTGTCTTAACAATCTACCACTGGCAAAAGTCAAAGCATCCATATCCTCCGTCGCCACTCCGTATACCTAAAAAAATTATAACATTATAAAAATTAACAAAATAAATTTATAAATAGCATTAAACCTTAAATATTTATAGTATTACAACAAAATACAAAAACATAAATAGGTGAAATTGAGAGGTATAAAAACATTTATTAATTTGTAAAAACATGTCTGTCACATAATTAGTTTAACATGAAGGCTTTATTTTGAGGAAATAAGATTTTTTCTCGTGTATTATATGTTCTGTGGAGATTACTTAAATCTTAACATAAAAATATTAAAAATAATAACAAATGATAAACTACATACTTCATTCGATTTTTTAACATGGTATAAACATGACAGTAACCTGTAGTTGAAAGCATGCAAATCAAAGTTGACATGTTATATTATCAAAAGGAGTTATTAAACATCGAATTCGTCTTGTAAAATATACTTATTAGCAACAACCAAAAACTTTGGTTTTCTAAAATGTGGTCACTATGATTTTTTGAGTGCAGTGTTGTGGCAATAAACTTTGTGAAGTCTTTTATTGCTTGTGGAAAACAACTCACTCTTACTAAAGCATTTCTTTTTACAGATGATTTTGTTCTATAGCTTCTTGTCAGAAGTTTACAAATAAATTTTGTACAATAATTTTATATTTCTTTTGAAATTGACTTGTAATATATTCAGAACAAAAATTACAATAATTTGTGACTTTCAACCTATGACGTCACTAAGATCTTCAGAGTGCAATTGTGTATCAGTAGATTTTCTATATATGCGATAAATAACTCAATTTGCGGTCTTAATTTGTTTAACTTATTTTACTGTTATTTGGTTTTATAGTCTCTTCTCCAGGGGTCGGCGAAATGCAACCTGCGGGCCAAATGCGATCTTTAAAGCCAAAATCTGCGAACCGCGAATCTCAAAACTTACCATTTTAAAACATTAATAAGAAATGTTTTATTGAAGAAACTAAAATATGACTATTAATTAAATACTTATTTATAATTAACGTTTATTTTATCACATTTTTGGCTCAGGTGTTATTTTTATGTTGTTTGCGACAAATATTTAAATTAAGTGCGGCCCGCAAAATATTTTTTATAAAACTCGGCTGGCGACCAAGCATTTAATTGCTAGATTGCATCGAAATTGGCATCAGTACAAATAAATAACTACGATTGTGGTTTAAATTTTATGTTGACACTAACGTAATCATGTATTTCGATGTATTTTTGTAATAAATAAACCAAAAAAAAGATATTTTTTTCTTATTTGTTCAATAAATTTATATTTTATAATCATAATCCTACAAATTAGATAGCTTAAATAAACAAAGTAACCGGTTTGATTGCGAAAAACTGGGTTTAATTAAAAAAAATAAGTGCAGCTTTGAGTTTATGACGCCTGAATCATCATTAAAACTTCAATTTTTTATAGATCAATTTTTATTGTATGATGTAAACTACTGAACAAACTCCGTAGTTTCCTATGCTCTTGAAATAGATAAATAGCTTCTAGGAAGAAGCTTACAAATTACTTTAATTTTTCATACATTTATCAGCAACAAACAAATCAGCAATTTATATGTACAAAATAATAACAATTGAAGTTTGTGATTTTCAACTTATGACACAAATAAGTGCTTTAGAGTGCAATTTATACGAAAGCATAATATTTTCGTAAGTTTCTTTTTAAGAAAGAAAAACACTTTCTTAGTTGGACGCAAGTGAATAAAAATTTAAAGAAAAAAAGGTGAATAATTAAACAATATAATAAAAACTAACTATAAATAAATAAAAAGTTGTAAAACGGTAACTAACATTTTAGACATAAATTACGCTTTAAATCGTTACAAATTATACGATCATGTAAGTGACAGCAAATAGTTTAATATAAATTTCTTTTTGACTTGCACTTCAAAAAAACCATTTTTTAACTAAATAACTATTGAAGTGAGAAAACAGCAATTATAAACATTAAAAGTTATTTGGGTATACTTGGTAACTCAGGATTGAAACTATCAATTTAAAATTTGTCAAAAACAGTTCTGCTAAGTTAGCTTATAAATACAGAATTACCACCTTAAAAGAAGTAGAAAATAAATAATTTTACATTACAGTTTAAATTCTGACAATTTTAATTCTTATATACACATTTTTTTTTAAATAATTTTAAAATTGAAAACATTGGAAACATTCATATAAGTCTAACTCATAAACTTACGTTAGTAAAAATGTGTATGTATACAAATAACAATAACTAAAAACAATAAAAACTTTCATTATCAGAATTTGAATAATCGTGCACCTAAAAAGATAAAAACTACTCCATTATTTTATTAGGTACAATATAAAAGTTGAAAAACTTAGTTAGAAAAAAAAGAATAGCAATATAAATGCGGGAAATCTATTGTTTCATAATTTATTGTAAAACCGAGATATTAATCCTAAGAGATTATTTATTACAAAACAATTATAATTTCAACATAACTCTCAGAGAAAGAATGAGACTATTTTAATTAAATTAAAATTTGAATACCGTAATTGTTTAATTTAAAACAAATATTTTACTAAAATATACCTTAATAGTTCAAAACTCATATACCTTGTGCTAAAACACTTCATTTAATAATGAAGATTTAACAATTTGAGAAAAATTGAAAACACTTTATAGCAAAATAACACTCAAACCACTTATTATATTTCACTTGTCAGTAATTTACATTTTAACATTTCTGGCTCAATCTAAATTTATAATAAACATGACTTAAAATACAGTTTTTCAAAACGTTTAAAGAATAATAAAGAATTTAGTTTACCAATAAACTGTTGCAAAACATTAGTAATAAAAGCTGTTTTCTAATAAGCTAATATTTTACTTTATTTCACTTCTAAAAATTTATTTCTGAAATTTTTTAATTAGTCACAATAAGTTTAGTATTTAAAATACAAAATGTAACAAAATTATTTTATTAATCATTAAGTGTGCACTTATTTAACTTTTAGTGATTTTCAGTTTACAGTTTTTAAATTGGAAACTGCAAAGTGAAAATTGTGCTGCAAATCATAAAAGGCTGCCGAGCTCTGCTCTAGTGCTATATGGAGTAGCAAAAAAAAAGTCTAAAAAACGGGGATCAGCAAACTGCGGCTCGCCAATAAAAAATGAACATGACAATTAACTCATTTTAGCTTGTAAAAAATATGTTTAAAACGATAAAAATAAAACTTAGATGTACTCTTAATTTCAATTTGAGTAATAAGTAAGACTTATTTAAATAAAATTTCAGTAGAACCTTTGGGTCTACAGAAGAGTTTTTTAGTAAACTATTAGAGGGTGAAGCTTTAAATTTATCCAATCAAGGAATATGTAATCTCTCGCGAAACTATTTACTATTAAGATTTTAGGATATGTTGTAGTTTTTATTTTAAAATTCCATAAGAACTTCAAGCTAAAATTCATATACACCACAACTTTAAAACACTATATAAATACTTTTGAAAAGTTTTTGTATTTATTTAGAATTGTAAAATAAAGTGTAATGAGTGCGTAGATTCGCGAGATGTTACTGTATTCCTGGTTTTCAATTCATCATGTCACTACGATCTTTATAGTTAATTTATATAGCAGTTTTATATTGTAGAGACATTTGTTGTTTTCCGCTAGTAAACCAAGTTACTTTATGACCTAATTCATTAATCATTTATACTAGCTTCTGATTAGAAGCTTACAAAGTACTCTAGAGTATTTGGATCCTATATTCGTTTGAAATGACTTGCAATCTATACAAAACAACAGAAGCTACAGTTTGATAATTATAAGTCATGACGTTACTAATAGATTCAGAGAGCAAGTTGTGTTGAAGCAAAATATTTTATAAATAATTTATGTTTTCAAGAAGGTTGGTTTCGAAAAAAAATAATTAATCTAGATTTTAGGTTAGAAGCATGTGGCCAAAGTAAGTAAAAGAAAATCAAATTAAGTTAAAACCTTCTTTCAAAGCATGAAAAGAATTCTCAATAAAACATTACTATTCAGACAAAATGCAAGTATCAAATAAAGTACCTAAATAAAGATTAGAATTTTTTTTTGATATATGAAATCCCTTTTTAAATACTAATTTAATACATTTTTTAGTGAAAATATTAAGCTTGAGACGTAGCAAATATCAATATTAAAAGTAGTTTGGTTACAAAGAGTAGTAACTCAGGGTTGAAGATATTAGATTTCTATTTTGAAAAACAAATTAATATTATTTTGCAAAGTGAGCTTATAAAGGTAATTACAACCTAAAATAAAATGTAAACAAACAAAACAATTAAATCTTGCTTACCACTAGAATTTTTGACGTGAATAAAATTTTAAAACTTTAAAGTTTTAATAAACTTATTTACTGAATAAAACGACCTTTTTAAAAAAAGACTTTCTTCCTAACTGGACTAATTTAAAAGTTCTCAAATGTAAATAGTTAGTAGTAATAACTGCATTTGTGTTCAGTTGAGTTTATTCGGTACAAATAAGTTTCGCTGCTAAAAGCATATCACATTAGGAACAAATAAATAAACAATTGATATAAATAAAACTGGAAAAAAAGTCAGCATATTAATAAAATAACAGACCTTCCATCCCCTTCTGTATACTATTAATATAATTTTATAATATGTATACTAAATAAAATATTTAATATTGATACAACTAATATAATCGATTCAGTTTAAGTAATATAGTTGTTTTAATAATAAATACATTAATTGATACATACATTGTCGAGCGCTATCGACCAAAGCTTTTTTTTAAATTATTAATATATTCAAAAAAACATAATTAAAAAACACACAAATAACAAACAAACCTTGCCTCCCTTCTGCAACGCGGCGCACTGTGATTCGGCTTCAGTTGGGGATTTTATGAAGGGGATTCCCATCAGGCCCAGCAGTTTCTGCGCGTCTTCCATGTGTTTCTTGCCAATCTTCACCAATCTGTTGGAAAAGTTATTAATTATTACCATTGTTAACATTATTATTGTTTTCATAAATTCCACTAATTTCTGTGTGTCCTCCAAATGTATGTTAGAAATATTATTCGACTAAAACCGCAAACATGACTGAGTCAGCCTAGGTATTTTTAACAATCTGAAAGTTTTAAACTAGTTGGAGGGTCTGAGTGAGTGACAACTCTGGTATAAGGTTGTATACTGCTTTCTAGTATATACTTTTCAATTTTTGCATATAATTTTAACTTAAAACTTAATCAATATTTTGTTATAAAAAACACACAGCAATATTTTATTACCTCCTAGTATTGTTTTCAACTTCTTTATTACCCTAATATAATACTTTTTTTTCTCACCATCTAATATACTTGTCAAGCTACTAATTGTCATGGCATAATATATATAATAATAAGTTTTATTATATCACCTTCTAGTGTAATTTCAAACTCACTGATTAGTATATCAAATATTGTTATACGATCAACAAAAACATCGGCGAAAATCTACAGATCTTTAGCTTGGACTTTCGTTTGCCGTGAGACAAGCTCAAGTTTAACAAAAGGGATGATCATGCCAATTCGATCATCAGACCAAAAGTTTTTTGGTAGTGACTGAGGAGTCCTAAGACGGACGAAACCGGTCTCAGTCTACCAAAGGCTTGTGGTCTGGTGGTCGAATTGCTATGATCAACTCTTTTGTAAATATTTTTATACAACTCTTTTATATTTCATACCTTCTTAAATATATTTTTGATTGTTATTTATTTTCATTACTATGTTTTACTACATATAACTATTATTCTATACATGTATATCTCACCTTCATTGATATTTCTTAATATCTTGATTGTATAATACTACCATTTTAATTCTAAGACAATATCATATTTTTCAACTTGTCAATTATTATGTATCATATATATTTTTTACTTAATTAATAAACTTTCTTACCTCCTTTGATATTTTTCAACTTCTTGATTATCTCCTTTCTCCTGAGCTTCTGCTAACTTCTTCTCCGCTTCAGCTCTTCTCTCCCCTCTCTTTGCCAGTTCACCTGTGAAAATAAAATATTCAGTTATTACTTTTTTGCTGCTTGGCAGTTTTAACCTATGCAAAACATTTGTGATCATTGTGGTATCATAAATTGTATAATAATTAGTAGATAACGCAAAAAACTCACATGTGCAATAAATATAATCAACATTTCAAATTTGATGAGTATTAATTGGATGAAAAATATTATTTTAACTTTAAGTAATTCAAGTGGCTTGTAAAATGTGCACCAAAAGTTTGATGAGTAAAGGCATTCAAACATGATATATGAGATTGAACTTCCATTACTGTGATGGGCATTCAGTAAAGTGATAAAAATTTTAAAAGTTGGAAGTTACATTTATTTTTATATTTACATTTTTAATTTTCAAAAAAAAAATTCCCACCTGATTTCAGACTAGGCGGTTTACCATCAAACACAAATACTGGTTTTATTCCGTTTTCCAACAGTCTGTTGAAAAAATAAATATATGATGAAGATTTTATATATTTAACACTCTTCAAATATGTATATTACATATAAATACGAAATAAACATTGTACATCTATTTTAAAACAATTAAACTAAGATCGTAAATAGTTTGATAAAAACGATAATTATAATATTATAAAATATATGACACTTTTTTAATATACTAGGTTTGCCACTCTTTGGCAATATAAGTTAATCTTTTGTTAAAAAATGTTTATTAAATATCAAAATATTGAAATTGTAACAACTAAATCTCATTTATGTCTAGAAAACAACTGAACTGACGTTATCATAAAACAATAAAAGTATTGTGAGTTTTTATTTAAAAAAGCTAAACTTGTCTGAATCATCCTAATTTATTTTTACAAACAAGCCTGAGTTATCTTGAGATTTTCAAAAATTCCAAACTGACTTGAGTTATCTTGAGTATATTAAGGCCATAGGGGGGTCCAACACTTTTTTTTACAAAAAATAACTTAGGCTTTTATATGAACGCTTTAAATACAAACTACAAGCCAGTTTTTATAAAATTCAAAAATATCATTTAACTTTTGAAATATTTTATTTTTTGTAAAAAGTTTCCGCTACAAACGTATGGACCACACATTTTTGGGGTCAGTTTTCTTGGAAATTTTAAAATTCACTAAAAATCTATCTCCTTCTTCATTTGTCAAGCAATCTTCTTCAAATTTTAAGAAAATTTTCCTTATATTAAAAAGAAAAAACGTTACTTATGAATTAAAAAAAAAATTAAATAAAATTTTATTACAAAAGTTAAAAAAAAAAGTGTTTTTTTTTCAAAAAAAAATGTTACAAGTTTTTTTTTTAATTCCAAAGTAAATTTTTTTTGTTATTGTATAAAGATTAGACTGTGAAATTTTGAAGAAGATTGCTTGAAAAATGTAGGAGGAGATAGATTTTAAATAAAATAGTCTTTTTTCGCTATTTTAGTTTTCCCTTCCCATAGAAAACCAATTATGCGGCCTGACTTTGACTGGTCATATCTCAAAAAATAATTCGATTTTTTAAAACGATAAAAAGCATCTTGAAACTTAATAAAAACTCTATAAAATAAGATCAACTTGTAAAAAACATGGCTTACCCCCCTATGGCCTTAAGTATCCTGAGTGTGTATACCCTTGTTGATATACTTTAATTTCAAATATTTGCATGTAAAAAATATATTTACACCTTTAAACTCGAAAAAAATTTTAAGACTAAAACAAGATTTAATAAACATAAAACATAAATTATTTGTATATGCACTATTTTGAACAAATGCACTATTTTGAATTAGAATTAAACTCAATGTATATATTGTTGACAAAATATGTTTGAAAAAATATCAGACAGTAACATTGAATTTTAGATTATCATTTTTAAAATCTAAGTTTTAAACCAGTATGTACAAAAACTAACAAAATAGTTTCTCATACACCCAAGTAATTGTGTATTAAATAAAGTAGCAATAAATAAGATGTATTACTTAACTTACTGATGTCATTTATTAATGGTTGACAGACTCTAAAAACAACAACTCAAAAAAACTATTTTAAAAGAGTTTTTTTAGAAAAATAATACTATTAGGGGGGGTATATTAATTAAACAACATTACAATAAAATTTAGAAAATTAAAAATTTTAAAAGAAAAAATGTGACACACTAGTTTAAAATAATTAATGTGGTCAGGGCTAGTTTGAGGATCGCTGTCTTGCATACTTACATGTTATCAAAAAGCATGATTGTTTTTTTCATGACACTAAATTAAACTACCTGAACTACCTGTAAAACTTAAACATGCTATAGTCAGGGTTCCCACTAATAAAAATATAACACTCATAAAATCTTACAAAAAAAGTGATAAACTTTATGTTTTGCAATCTGAAAAGAAGTGCATATAACTCTAAAATACAAATATAACTTATAAAATAAAAAAAATAATATTGGTTATAATATCGCAAAAATTTTTAATCACCTACCACAAAACGTAATTTCTAAGTATTATCACATATTTTTCAATTTTTCTAGAGATTTTTTGGAATATTGCAAATTTCTAGAGATTTATAAGATTTTATAGGGAAGTGGGAACCCTATATAGTTCATACCTGAATTACCTGTAGAAATTATGCATTTCCATATCATTTCAAACCTGTATTTCCTAATGAACTTTTACATATTTATTTGATTTTTTTTTTAATCTGATGACCATGTAGAGTTTATTTATATAATTATTTAAATTAATTGTAAAAAACCTGATGGTCCTGTAGAATAATCCAGCAACGTGACTGGTCACTTCTCCTTTGTCATTGGTCAGTTGCTGGTCGCCTTGACGGATGGCAATGAGGAACTGGTATATGGCCATGGAGGCGTCAATTGCTACCTGAAAAAAATAAACTTAAATCTAATACTATTAATACTTCTTATTATATTTAATAAAGTTAGAAACTGGTAAATTGCCATTCAGGCATAAATTGCTACCTGAGGCCAACTGTTTTTGGGAAAGTCTTCTTGGTTTTTTGAATTTCTACCAGGAATTTAAAAATACAGGTTTTTGGGTCTATTTTTAGTTTAAAGTAAACTTCAAATTAAAGAAATATGTTAATTAGTACAACAACATTGAAAAGATACTGTAAAGCTACTTTAAATATTTTTTAAAAACAGCTTGATAATGACAAAAATTTATATGTTTAGGATAGATTTTTTGTGTCAAATCAAAATTTCACTACTTAAGATGTAAAATGTTTTTAAAGTTTCAGATTTTTCCAAAATTTCTCAAATTCCATGATTTTTTGTCACATTGTAAACTTCAACTAAATATGTTTTACTCCTAAAGTGTAATTGGAATAATATGAACTTACTACAAAAGAAATTTTTTATAAACAATAGTACAGGTTGTAATTATTTTCTATCTATGTAATTTTAACTTGATGAAAACTATATATAGTTTGTTGTAGTACACATATTTATATATATTTTTTACACAGAAATGTTTGTGTACTTAACTATTCACAACATTTATTACATCTTCAAATATTTACTTAGTTTTTTTTTTAGATTTTTTTAAGTGAAGTTTATAATATTCAATTCAAATTTTAAAATATTATAAACAAAACAATGTTTCACTCGTTTGAACTAAACCAAACAAGATCATCATTTGAACAAAATTTTATTCAAATAGAATTGGTGGAAATACAAATATTGTTATCTAAAATGTAAAAACTATACAGAAGTTTATAATATAAGAAAAAGCTGACTAAAACTTTTAAACTAATTGCAAGTCAATTACATTTAAAAAAAGTTTAGCTGATAAGCCATATGCTGTTTTATAAGAATATAAATTTTAGGATGTTAACAATATTCACTTTTGTTTATTGAAAAGTTAATGGGTAAATCCAAAAACTTGTTAAATGAGCAAAACTTAAATAACTGATAATATACAAATGCAACTATTTTTTCACTTTTCACTTAAATTATTTTATAATTTTATTTCAAATATTGATGAAAAACAGAATCAACAGCTTTAATACTAATGCAGAAAGTTTTTGTATATTTGCTAATAAACAAAGATCTTTTTGAAAGTTTTTATAAAAATATTTTAGATAAAAAATTATACATAACATAACAAAGTACACTAAGTATATAGCTTGTTTCAAGTAAAAACTATAGAGTCAAATATAAAGAGCAAGTCAGAAAACTTAATTTAAAAAATTGGTAATTTAAACCAACCCAACTACACATTCTCTACTTACAAATAAATAGTAAAAAAATACTTTAATTTTGACAAAAATATCTTTATAACTTGTTTATATTAAAACACTTGTATTTAGTACAAATCAGCAATAAAAAAACAAACTTTTGTATAGGTTACATACATTGTATAAGCCAGGGTTTCCTAAAGTGACAATTTTAAGCTTAGAGTTATACTAGATATTCTGGAGTGAAAAGCAAAAAAAATACTGTAGGTTTTTTTAATGGTAGTATTAAAATTTACATTAGATGTTCTGGAGTTAATGATGAAGAGCTAAAAAATAAAGATTGTAGCTTTTTGTTTAATTTGTTGTTGGATGGAGCCATAGCTATTTTAATTTCTTTAAAGGGGGCTTATGAATATAAGTTTGGGAAACCCTGACATAAACTGACTGAATCTATATTATTTTAGGTAAAATTGCAGATCCGAAAGGCAAAACAGAGTTTTTTTTTCAACTTTTACATAACTTATTAAACCAACTACATATATTCTACTTACAAACAAAATACATAATACTGAAAAACAAGTAGTTGAGTTTTATTAGAAATAAAATCTAACTTTTCTTCCAAAGTAGCTTTTGATGTCGTGCTCCTTGACAGAACCTGGTGCCTTGTCAGCAATAAGCTTTGAAAGTCCTAGAATTCCCATGTTTATTTTATAAAGAAATTTCTGTAAAATATCAAGTGAATATAATTACTGTATAAGTTGTCATCAATTAGCTTTGAAAGTCCTAGAATTCCATGTTTATTTTATATAATAAACTTCTGTAAAATATCAAGTGAATAAAATTACTGTATGAAATTGTCAGCAATAAGCTTGGAAAGTCCTAGAATTCCCATATTTATCTTATAAAGAAACTTTTTACAAAATATTGAGTCAAAATTATTGTAATATTAATATCTGTAATTAGATTGGAAAGTCCTAGAACTCCCATGTTTATTTTATTTAAATACTTTTCGTAAAATACAAATTATTATAATTTTTGGCAATCAACAAAAGAAAGTCCTATAATTCCCATGTAATTTTATTGAGAAAACTTGTGTAATAAAAAAAATTATTATAAAAAGTGTCAGCAATCAGTTAAAATGGTATAAAAAATTGTCTACAATTAGTTTTTACAGTCTAAAGTTTCTCTGATAAATTTACTAATAAATTTTCAGTTAAGTATAAATTCATTATACAAATTTACTAAGTTTTAACTATTTATTTTTATAAAATTTGAGTGTTAATCATGTTCAAATAACAAAATCTTGTAAAATATAAGTTATTTAAGGGCATAGAGGGAGGTCCAACTTTCTTTTTACTAAAAATAACATTGGATCTTATATGAAAGCATAAAATACAAACTACAAGCCAGTTTTTATAGAATTAAAAAATCTTATTTAACTTTTGAGATATTGTAATTTTTACAAAAAGTTTCCTATACAAATGTATGGACTGTTAATTTTTTGGGGTTATTTTTCTCAGAAATTTAAAAAACCACTAAAAACCTATCTTCTCCTTCATTTTTTGAGCTACAGACCTCAAACTTTTAGGAAACGTTCCTTTTATAGTGTATATGACTTTGAACGGTGGAATTTTAAAAATGTTAATAAATAAAAATTTTAGATCAAAAAACAAAAAAATAGGTAGTTTTATTTAACAAAAACTTTATTTTGTAAAATCATAATATTCCTGCGTTTAATCTTTTTAGAATTTAATAATACACTTTCAGTGAAAATTTGAAAGAGATTGCTTAAAAAATAAGGGAGATAGATTTTTAGTGAATGGTCTTTTAGTTTGATCCTTCCATTAGGAACCAATTGAGGTCACTGACTTTGATCTTCATATCTCAAAAAATACTTAGAATTTTTCAAGCGGCTAAATATGGCTGATAGCTAAGATAAAGTTTTATAAAATAAAATCAACTTGTAAAAACCAAGGTGGACCCCCCTATGCCCTTAAAATATTATATAAAATTTCCAAGTTAATTGTATTAAAAACATTGTATATAACTTCTATTTCTCAAGTCAAAGTAAGTGCCAAGCAAAAATGCTTTTAAATTGTTCATCTAATTTACTTTAACACTTTAGTTCTATGTTTTTATACTATGGTCTAATCTGTATTACAGCTGTTTGTAGTTTTTTACCAAGTTTAACATATTTTTTTAATGTTATTTTAAAGAGAGTCACTCTTCAACCTTAGATTTGTAAATTGTTTCTATGTACATATCATAAAAGTGAAATTTTTTATGTTTGTTAGATCAAAATTTTGACTTTTGGACATATAGATATTGCTAAACAAGTTGGAATGTTAAGGTGTAAAAACAAAAATGTTTTATAAATAAAATAATATCTAGCAGAAAAAAAAACAGTTTGTAACTATTGGTGTGACTATTGACAATTGTAAAAATCATCTGGTCTAAGTCGCACAAAATTAACCTTTTGACTTTTATTATTTTTAATATAGAATCCAACACAGTTTTCACAAAAGTTACTTTTAGCTTTTGGATTAAATCTCAAAGTGTGAACTGTAAATCAATTGCTACAGACTACTAATTTATTTTCAAGGTTAACTTCAAGGTTTACTATTGTTAATAAAAATATTCCAATATAAACCAACTTGTCAATCTTATAAAAACTTTTTAAATTGCCTAATGTTTTTTTTGTGCTAGATAACTCAAGCCTGCAAAAATACTTGTTATAGTATTTATAAAAGTCTGTTATAAGCTTTATGATAATAAACATATTTTTGATCAAGAACCTTTTAAAAACTATAGACAGATTCTCTTAACTTTGAATTGATTATACTGAGAAAATTTAAAAAAATTGCTCAAAAACTGTAGGAGGTATATTTTCAATAAAAGTTTTTTTTTCTTAGTTTGTACCTTCCATAAAGAAATTTCACTGAAGAAATTTACAGCTTAGGTAAGAAATAATTTTTCTAATTAAACTGACTATTTTTAGTTATTTATCCAATTGTTTTCTAAATCAAATTAGTTTTATTTTTCAAAATTTAATAGCTTTTGATATGATATTATAACAAGTTATTAATTTTGTCTGGGCTTTACTTTTTATGCTGATAAATAAATAAAAATAGTTCTAAATTAACATAGATTTGTGCATTTTGTTATGCTTACTGTTTTTTTAATTCTAGTGAAACAGCAGAAACTTATTTTTGATAAAGTTACTGCAAATATAGTCATGAAAGTTTGTAAACTTACTAATCAAAACTTTTAAAGAACCTCTTCTTAATCTAAAATCAGAATTTAGTACTAATGACGTTCAAAATAGCAAAATTCTACAGTTCAACATTTAAAATACTATTACTTTTATAGAATGACTTAAATTGAGAAATTGTTTTTAAAAATTTTGAAACATGTTTTCATTACTTTTTGCTATGTGTTTAAACAAGGTTTGTAAGATTATGCTGATCCTTAATGTCTCTGTATATTATATGTTTTGGTTTTAAGAAAACAAATAGAGAGATCTCAACTGCTGGAGGAGAAGTAATATATTTATTCTTTCAAAAATTTATTTTGCAAACTAAGTTTTGGTCAAAGACCTCGTCTCTGTATATGTTTATTAAATTTATTTTAACTGAGAATTTTAAAGATTAATTGAGTTAAGGCCATAGGGGGTCCAACACTTTTTTTTTAACTAACTTTGGCTTTTATATTGATTTAAGTACTAACTACAAGCTTAACTTTATAGAATTCAAAAATATCATTTAACTTTTGAGATTTTTTATTTTTTGTAAAAAGTTTCCAATACATATGTATAGAACATAAATTTTTGGGGTCAATTTTCTCGAAAATTTTTTAAATTAGTAAAAATCTATTTCATCTTTCATTTTTCAAGCAATCTTCTTCAAATTTTCAGGAAATGTTCCTTATATTAAAAGAAAAAAATGTTACTTATGAATTTACAAAAATTAAAATAATTAAAACTTAATGAATTTTTTTTTCTTAGTCTTTTTTATCAAAAAAAATATTTAAACAAATTTATTTTTAAAATCCAAAGCAATGTATTTTTTTTTATGTATAAAGATTAGACTGTGAAAATTTGAAGAAGATTGCTTAAAAAATGTAGTAGGAGATAGATTTTAAATAAAATAGTCTTTTTTTGCTGTTTTAGTTTTCCCTTCCCATAGGAAACCTTTTATGTGGCTCGACTTTGACTGGTCATATCTCAAAAAATAATTTGAATTTTTTAAAACAATATTAAGCATCTAGAATATTAGAATAAACTCTTTGAAATAAGATCAACTTGTAAAAAACATGGCTTAACCCCCTCTATGGCCTTAAATATTGTAGTAAGAATGAATATTAGGTAACTTTTTTCTTGAAGTTAAGATGAACTTCTGTAACTTTGATTGTTAACTTTAGCAATAAACTAAAAGTATAGAAATACATGAAGCTTATGCCATGAAGACTTAAGTGAAGTAAATTTGCTAAGAATAAAATTCTTAGCTTAAAAACCTTTGTTTGATGTCATAATTGTTATATCAATAGACAAAAAACAAGTAAGAGGTTTTAATAAGGTCTTTGAGGTACTCATGCAAATTTTTTTAAACATGTGTGCACTTTGCAGTAATTGTGCCAGTAATAAATTATTCAGAACTGCACTGTCCAATAAGAAATGATGGTTTTAACTATTATTATACTTATTGTATTTGGTCTATTGATTATACTTATGTATGTTTGGTGGAAACTTTTGTTTTCAAGATTATTGAAATAACTATTTTGTGTTCACCCAGTATATCTACAATTTATCTCTACAGCTTAACTTTTTATAAAAAGAATATATCAGTTTTCACATATTAGTTTATAAAAATAGTATTTCAGTTTGAATATTTTTTAATGCAAAATCATCAGTTTCTAACTCTACCCTTTGCAACAATACGTGGTTTTAGGTAGAGAAAATATTTTTGAAACAAATAAGGTCACAACCTGAAGTTAAATAAGAATAGAGCAAAGTTTTTTAAATATAAGTACTAATCAAGTCATAAGTATTGTTATTTTTTACAGTTCACAACCATGTGAGATAAAAAAGGATTAACTCCAAACGATGTCAAAAATATGCCTAGCAAGTAGATATGCAAAACCCTTATGATGTTAAAAATTCAAATTGTAGCTCAACTTAAAATAAAAAATCGTTACTTAATATGATTGCTACTAATTAAAAAAATTATCTATACAGAACAAGTAAAAGAGATTTTTTAATCAATGTTAATAGAAAAACTATAAATGAGAATTTGGCTGATGTTCTCAGCTATAAAAAACACATCAATTTTTTTTTGTAATTTTTTCAATATACATTAAATAACTTGATAATTTTTAATGATAACATTTCCAACCTAAAAACCATGCAATAAAAATATTTCCACCTTGATAAAAAATAATAAAATAAAAATGTTTAGTGGGATGGTGTGGGGGTAATAAAGTGTGTTTTAAAAACTCTTTGAGTTGAAAGTCTAAAAATCAAAACCTAGTGGTCAATGCAAATGAAAACAAAATTATTAACATTGTTAGTGTTTGTTTTTAATTAGCAAATGACAAATAAACTTTGTTCAATATTTTTTTTTTAACTTTATTAAATAAGTACACACATAAATGCAGTTACAATATGAAAGCACAAGTTTATTATTTACATCATATATTATCATTTCTCTTGTTAATATTTTAAAACCACATCAAAACAAGCTTTTTTTATTGCTTATTGTCTCTCAGTTGCATTCATACCAAAATTTCTCAGCGGCGCGAAATAATGGCTTTTTATACTTTTTACAATAAAGTTTATCTAAACCCTGAGCAGAAAAACACTTTGACACATAGTATTTAAGCTGTGAAAAAATCATTTTAAAACAATTTAATACTGTTTAGGAAAAAAAGCTAAACAACTTTTTGATCTTTTTGATTTTGTTATACTACAACTTGTAATGAAACATATCATACGAACAAAGTCACATTAAAAACACTGAATAAAAACTAAAAATGAATACAAATGGTAACGGAAAACTTATCAGATAATTGTGAATTACAACTCAATTTAGTTCGTTCGAAATTATCAAAACTAGGCGAGCAAACTTCTCGTAATTATTCAGCTCATTACTTCCCTCATCAAAATCCTAAAAGACATTTATAGTGACCAGTCATGTTATAATCAAGATGCCAGTTATTTACAGCTGTTAATATCAGCTGTTTACTATAGCAACTAAAATGCTAAAGTTACAATTTGTAGCTAACTTTTTCACATTTTTTACCTTATATTAAAATTTCATTAGTTATTTTTTTTTTACTTTTGTTTTAATAAAATTAGTAAAAAGTTAACTTTTAAAATTTTTTATTTAAATTGTACTTTATTATTATAACATTTTGTTTGTAAAATTAAAACAGTATATCATATTAATTTTATACATAAGCTCTTTCTTTTATAACAAAAATAAAGTTCTTTAGCTTAATGCTTTAAAAAAAAAACTTATAAAGTACAAAAAAAAATTTTCTGTGATTTTAAGTTTTAATTAACATTTTTGTTTATTGACTATAATTTTTTGTATCATGTGTTTAAAAAAAATCATAATTTCTTCAAGGTTCCACAAATTTAAATGTTTCAACATCTTAATATATTTATAAAAGTTTTTAAATTTTAAATTTAAAAAATTTTCAGGAAAAGTTCTTTGAAATATTAATGATATGGTTATACTTAATAAAAAAACAAATTAATATCAAAATGTTAAAAAATATATTCATCCTCCAATGATCTTAAAAATCAATTTTTTTTTCTTTTATTTCTCATTAACAACAATTTTTAATGGGCCATAATAATTTTGGTTAAATTCAATCTATAAAAATAGAACAATTAAACCAACGCCAGGCTTTAAAAACAAGTTTATTGTTAATGAAAAATTGTTTTTAGATTTTTAAATGTAGGTAAAATTTAATAATATATATTATTTTTATAAAAAAAATTTTCAATATAATGGTGAAACTATTTTTCATCCTTGTTATTAGTGCAACATAAACCTTGGCAAATTATTAATTTTTAATTTAAATTAATTTATTTTTAAACTACATTTTAAAATCTAGAACAGTTCTATTTATTAGAGAAAAGATTAAACATTGCATGTAACATATTGAGGTGAATATTTTACCCTTATTTATGTAAAAATATTAAAAGACAGCTATTCTACAATATACTATAAATAATTAAACTTAACTATGAAATTCACCTCTTTTATAATTTTTTTTTTAAATATAAACAATTTTGAAAAAATTATAAACAGGTAAATTATACACATAAACTTATTACCCAAAACACTAAACCTAGTGTTAAATTAAAATGAAATAATTCATACACCTAAAAAAAACAATTAAATTTTAAAATATGCTAGATAAACTTATGTGTATTATCATTGTGTTACTAAGAAATGCTACAGATTATCAAACTGCATACAAAAACTGCTTGTTCAAGTAGGGTAGTTTTAGAATATTTTAATAGAAACATTTAGCAGTTTTATAAAGGATATTCATTTAATTTTACAAGATGAAGGCATTGATAATTAAGTAATTTTGTAAAATTCTTGGAAATTTTTTCAATTTTAATCACACTTTAAAGAATTTTAATTAACCTTTTACCATTCAAAGACTTGTTTTTAAATATAAGGAATTTAGTAAATTTAAACTGACAAAATCTGGTATTTTTTTATAATTTAGTCAAATTTCCTGACTGTTTTCAAAAAAAGATTTACTTTACTATTCCTGTTACTTGTTTTTATTTTTGCTTTTCCTGAGTTTTCTGACTTTTCCTGACCTTGTTGCAAGTCTGCTTAATTTACAAAACTAGTTGTAAAAACCTTGAGTTGTATACTAAAACTTTCAAATATAATTTTTTTGTTAATAAATTACCTAATTATAATAAAAAAAGACTCAATGAATTTGCCATATCAAAAATTTAAAATAGAATTCATCTAAGCAAATAGTAGTTTCAAGTTTGTTAATGAAAATATTAAATTATATTAATAAAAGGAATTAATAAAGCTTTCAATTTTATATTTCATCTTATCAATAATTATAAAATTAGTAGTAAATATTTTACCCTTATTTATGTAAAAAATATTTAAAAACAACTATTCTACAATAAACTATAAATAATTAAACTTAACCATGAAATTCACCTCTTTTATAATTTGTTTAAAAAATTTAAACAATTTTGAAAAAATTGTAATGAGGTAAATTATAAACATAAACTTATTACCCAAAACACTAAACCTAGTGTTTAATTAGAATGAAATTATTTATTTACTTAAACAAAAAACAATTCAATTCTAAAGTATGCTAGATAAACTCTTGTGTATTATCATTGTTTTATAAAAAATGCTACAGATTATCATACTGCCTACAAAAACTGTCTGTTCAAGTAGGGTAGTTTAACAAAATTTTAATAGAAACATTTTGCAGTTTTATAAAGGATATTCATTTAATTTTACAAGATGAAGGCATTGATAATTAAGTAATTTTGTAAAATTCTTGGAAATTTTTTCAATTTTAATCACACTTTAAAGAATTTTAATTAATTCTTTACCATTCAAAAACTTGTTTTTGAATATAAGGAATTCAGTAAATTTAAACTGACAAAATCTGGTATTTTTTAATATTTAGTTAAACTTCCTGACTGTTAAATAAAAAAAACCTTACTATTCTTGTTATTTGTCTTTTTTTCTGCTTTTCCTGAGTTTTCTGACTTTTCCTGACCTTGTTTCAACTCTGCTTAATTTACAAAACTAGTTGTAAAAACCTTCAGTTGTACACTAAAACTTTCAGGTATAATTTTTTTTTAGATAAATTACCTAATTATAATAAAAAAAAACTCAATAAATTTGCCACATTAAAAATTAAAAATTTTAAATAGATTTCTACTTAGCAAATAGTAGTTTCAAGTTTGTAAACAAAAATAATAAATTATATTCAAATTACTTTTAAGTGAAATCTGTCTTAATAAAATAATTTATAATGAATCTTAAAAAATTATAATAATCAAACTTTATTTTCAAGTTTAAAAATTCAAATAATTTGACAAAAGTAGGATATAAAAAAAAAAAATTTGTCTATTTCATCTAATTTTTGGAAAAAAAAATCAAATAATAAATTAACTTAACATCAATTAGTTCCAAAGCTACAATGTTTTTAGTTTATTGACCATTTAAATAAGTGGAAGATACTTTTGTTTAATTTTTCTAACCAAACATTACCTACAACTATAAGGTTAAAAGGTAGTTATGATTAAATTAACAATAAAGTGACTAAAATTAACCTTATGAAAATAAAAAACGTAAACTTACATTTAAGGCATTCATATTTATAAAAACAATATGGTTTTAAATATGTTGGTGTAATTGAATATATGAAACTTTTATGTTCTCAACTTGTAAAATACAGCTTTTTCTTTCATAAGAAATTTTAATTCTATTGCCGGGGATTTTATTTTTTTATTCTACTGCGGGGATTTTGTGCTCTGCGATTTAACATCTCTGATAGTGACGTACATAAAATACCCTTCGCCGGTTCGACTTGTTGAAAAAAAGACTGAACAGATGGTGACATTTTGTAAAAAAAAGTGCGACTCAACTTTTTATAACTTACGTTAACAAATTCATGTAGTTTTTGCAAAACTATTTAACATTGTTGTATTTTACTGTTGTTAAATATGATATAATAGATAAGTAAATAATATAACGTTGCCTAATAGCTACTACAACTAAATATTAAGCTTAACTAAAAGCACGTTCTGAATTACTTTTTATTAGTTTTGCTATGATGTTTATGGTCTGCGCAATATTTTTGAAATTTAAAAGTACGTTCTTAACAAAGATTTCTTTCGACAGGCAACGCTGTATTTCTCTAATAAAATTTTTAGAAATTTTATTTTTCTAGTTGCATATACTACTATAATATTTTAATTTTCATCGGACTTTTCTCATTAATGGTTTTTGATAACTTACTTTATATTACTAATCTTTAAGCTAATAGTAATAAAAAAATCTATCTACGAGCCATTGTAAACTGCTTTTTAAAAGTAAGCAGACTAGTTGTTTAGGGAAGTTTTATATATAACAGTTTCATAATTACTTCGAAAACTTTGTATAATTTCTTAATTTATTTGACAACTAAAATATATTCTCGTGATTAAAAATGAAACTGGCATTATACTTATCTTTAGATTATTACAATTATACCTGATTGCTGTCATCTTTTGGAACTGGAAGATCTTTTAGATATTTGTATATCAAACTTTAAGGATTTTTATTGTCTTAGTTGTACCAATTTAATATAAACAAAATGTATAAAACTAGGTTAAATAGTTCAAACACTTAAACGTCACTGTATAAACTTTTATATGTGTCAAAAATGCACGAAAGGACACTTTTGCACGAACACTCTTTTGCATGGGTTATATAAAAAGATATTTTAGTTGTTTAGCAGTATTTTAAACTTACATTCGATTTGGTAATTCTAATATTACTGTTACCCCGTATTCTTGACCAGTAACTTATTTTCTTTTTCTTATTCCTTTTTTTATAACTTATTTTTTAATTTTGTTTTTATTTTAACAAAAAGTTTACATTTTTAATTTATTTAATAGTTTTTTTAACCCTATATCCTTACCCTTGGTCGGTGTTTATGTTTCTCTTTTCAAGTTTGTTTTTAATTGTTCTTTTTTTTTCTTATTAATTTTTTTTTAATATTTTTTTTATTATCACCGTTATCCCTGAACCTTGCTCGGGTTTTTTACACATTTTTTTTTATACGAATTTTTATTAATTCATTAATTTATTAATTGTTTTTTATTTTAAAGTTAACTTTTGTGTAAAAGTGTCCCTTCATGCAGCTTGACCCCTATCCAGATTTAAAAGCTGTAATAATAAAATTAATAACAAAGTTTAAACTAAATAATAACTGTTTTGGTAGGTAAGTTACGAGAATATTTATCAAAAATTAACTAATTTAAATAATTATTTATCTGATTCAAACCAAAAGTATATTTTACTCTATAGTTCTTTTAAAAAAATACTTCAGTAATATCGTTTCAATAAAATTAGTTTTACATGTTTTGTAGTTAGTAATTTTTATTGACTATGAACCAAAAAAAGAATTATTGCATTTATTCTGTGTTTTTCAAACTGCGTAAGTAAAAAGGCACTGCAAGTGAAGGCACCCAAGATAAAAAGAAAAGTTTTCAAAAGGACTCTAATTAACTTAGTCTACTTTAATTGTTAAAATCAACTGTCCTTTTGAAAAAGATAATAATAACCTATTTTAAATTTTTAAAACTTAAGCTTAGGTTTAACTAAAATCAATTTTCATACTAAAAAGACTTGATCAAAAAAAAAAAGACTGCAAAAAAGCAAAGGCAATTCATTTATTGCATAAATTGTATATCTAAAAATGTTTCTAATTATGTGAGGGACTAAGTATGTACTATGAGTATTAAACTTCAAAATATTTAAAGTTTTCAAAGGACTTCTAAATAAAAATAATTTATTATAGAAACTAATACCTTGTTTTTCTGTATATTATCTTTTATAAGAGCTAAAATCTTTCATAGCGGAAAAATCTAAGCAACGTAAAGAATCAAGAAAACAGCGACACCTAGCACAATGAAGAACTTGAAAGCGTTGTCGCTGTTCCGGTTGTTATCATCTCGTTGCTGCTGTCGTTGCAGCTGCGCTTGTCTCCTCCTGAAGTGAATGTGATTTATGAAGGCGTTGAACAGAAGACTCAGAAGGGGAAGAAAAACCATCAGAGCGAAAAATGTCACTGCTGCAGAGACAGGCCCGAAGAAGTCCCGCAATCTCGTACCCTGAAGTTTATTTTTATAGTCTAATTAGTCTATTATGGTGGTTTGTTATAAGATTTATTCAATGCTTTTTTTGTTTATAGGTAAAGTAGAAAAAGAACTTTGATTAAAATAGAAAGTAGTGTATTTTGAGGAAAGTTTAATGTGTAAGTGTCTTTTGAAGTAAACTAATAAAAATATATAAAAACGGTCAAAAATATTGACAGTATTCTATTTATATACTATTATATTTAACGCCACAAAACATTTTCAGCTTGGTTGAACATCAGTAGCAAGTCACGCTGTTTCATAACGGTTGTGCAGTATCATAATATTTTAAAGATAATTTTAAAATAAATGAAACAAACCCTGGCTTCAGGTTGGGGACGCTGGGCTTGTGGTCTCGGTTGAGGTTTGGTTCTTGGGTCAACTTTGTCGGAACAATTTTTACCATATATGGGTATGACGTTGTCTTTGCCGATACCAGCTTTGCAAACTGGACATTTTTTTGAACCAAGGTTTAGAGATTCCAACCATTTGCTCAGACAGGGCCAGCTGTAAGAAAAAGTTTTGTTTTTTTAATAGTATATACAAAAACATTAATTAAAAAGTTTGTGGTAAAAATATGCTCAAACAGGGCCAAGTATGGAAGGCCGATAGAAGATTTATAGTTCAGTAAAGTATATAAAATTAAAAAACTTCAAATAGGTAGAATGAAAAGCAACTTTTTACCAATTAAAAGCATGTATAAACTTTTTGATTATTGGCTAAAACATGAATATTTCTATGTATAAATTTTGTTAACAATTGGTGTAAATAACTAAAAAACAGTTAAATAGTTTTTACTATCAAAACATGGTTTAAAGTTTGGTTTTAAAAGACGACGCTTTAAAAGCAAGTGTTTAGATTTAGTATAATTTTGTATTAGAAAATGTTTATCAATTATAATCATGAAAAAAAAACTTAATCCATTTGTAATTGTCTTTTACCAGGGTTGCCAAATGTTTTTGGTAAACATTTTCCAGGTTTTCAAAGTTTCTTCCAGGTTTTTTAAAATCACACACTTTACGTTCTAACATTTAGGTTTAACTTATTTTTAGTTTAAAACTAAGTTTAAGGTAAAAAAACTGTGTTCAATTTTTGTTCAAAATTCCAGGGGTTTACATGTTTTTTATAGTCCAAACTATCAAGTCCCAGGTTTTTCAAGGTTTTTCAGGATTCCAGGCTTATTGGCAATTCTGTTCCAAGCTTATTTTGTTGCTAAATTGGTTAAACAGTAAGTTTAATAAACGTGTAAGCAAGTTCTAAAAATTTTATACAGAATAAAAATGTTTATTTTAATAAGGTAGGTCATTAGTATAATAGAATAAAGTCCTTATTTTTTAACACCCAAAAGACGCCTTTATTGAAAAAAAAAGAATTTTACAAAATATATTTCCATAATAAACTTTAAAAACTAACCAAAATAAATGCCCACACAAAGTTATAACCGCATCTTTTGCGGCTTCCAAACAAATATTGCATTGAAAATTATCATCTGAAGGATCTTCATTGTTATTTTGGTCATTTCTTTTTTCCTCAGTAGGTACTGAAGTTTCAGTTGGTAAAGTTTTGATATGTTCCATATTTAATTGCTTGTAGAAAACTTTAACTTTAAAAAGATTGTATAATTTAAAACTATAAAATAAAATACTTGTTGTTTTTTGTCATTATTTGATGAAAGTGTGTTTTACACTCCATCTTTTATAATGTTTTTATAAAAATTTATCAACTTTTAAGGATTGAACAATTTTAAAAAATTTAGTTTAGTCTAAAAAACAAAAAAAAGCAAAACGAAATTTACAAAAAATAAAAAAGTTTTAAAATTTTGTTCAGTATATGTTAAAGTTTAAGTAACTTAATTTACTAAATTAGAGTAGTTTAAAATTATTATAAAATTATCTTTAATAAGTTAGAATTGATATAAAATATGCTTTACTTAGTTCTTATCATTATTCTATTTATTTTCTACAAAAAAAAGTTTTGCATATTTGGAAACAAATAAGTAGAGTAATAAGTTCATTTCAGATAATTGGTTTAAAGATAGCTGCTTTAGTAAAATAATAAAAATAGTTAATAAAAATAATTAAACATCACTATTTTTATATTTTATATTTGATAAGCAAGATAATTTTTCTTGTAATAGTTATAAGACATTAAACACAAACTAGCAAAATAACAATACTTAAACAAATTTAAAAAGCTAAGTTCATAGTTGCCACAGATCAAGCTGAAAAAAATTTCCTGACTTTTCCTGACTTTTTACCAAAATTTTCCTGACTTTTCTAAATTACACTTTTAATTTATATTCATTCTAAAATACATAATCTAACATTTAAAACTATATAAAGCTTTAAATCTAATTTTGATACAGGTAAAAACAACTGTTTTTTTGCTGAATTCAATCATTAAACTACCATTACATCACTTGAACCACCTGTGTATGATTGATGTGTTTGTAATAAACAGTTCAATCAGCAGAATACTTGTATTATTACCTTATAAAATAAACACAGCTTGTCTAAAAAAAACACATTTTTTCGCATTTCCAAACTTAAATGTATCTAAATAAACGAAACGACATATAAGGAACTTTTACAATTAAAATTAGTAACGAACTTTCACAACAATAAATTCTAAAACAATAACAAAAACTTATCATTTAGTATAAAAATTGTAACAAATAATTAAACTATAATTTATTTTAAAAACTTAAGCTAATCTACAAAAATTACAAATAATAAGTTAACTTAATCTTAGCATATACCTCTCTTATAACTTATAACAACTTTGACAAGTTATAAGGAAGTGAAATATACACATCAGCTTGTTACATAAAATACTAAACTGACTGTTTAATTATAAACAATTTAATTATTTACTTATAAATAATAAGATAAAAATTTTTGTGTATATATCACAGTTTCACTATGAAAGTGTCATTGCTACAGATCATCAATACTCAAAAGCTTACAAAATCTGCTTGTTTATGTAGGGTACTTGTTCAATATGTTGATAGAAACATTTTTGCAGTTTTATAAGGGATATTTTACTAATTTATAACAGATGAAGGCATTTGAAATAATTTTTTTTGTTTAATTTCTAAGAAAATTTAGATCTTTATTCTGACTTTAAGGATTTTTAATTAATTTTTACCATTTGAAGGCTTTGGAAAATAAGGTATTTTGTAAATTGAAATTGACAAAATCTGACTTTTTTTTAAATTTTATCAAATTACCTGACTTTTGTCATTTATTTAAGTTTTTCCGGACTTTTTCTGATTTCCTGAACATGTGGCAACCCTGTAAGTGAGGAAAGAAAACTGTCTAAACATAAAACCTTAAATTTATAAGGTATAGCATATTATATTATGGTATAAATTTTAGATTGTTAAAATTTTTTTAGATTTCCTTAGTTTATAAATCTCTGCGAAACTTAATACAATTAAGCAATGAACAACATTTTCTTATTCAATTATACAGACTCTAATTCTTTCTAATTGAAATAAACTTTACCATAAATGGACATAAAGGAAACTATCAACTTTATTTTCACTCTGTGTAGCTTAAATAAAAACTAAAAAAATTTTTATTCATTATTCACAATAAAATATTTACAGATTACTTAGTTTAAATGTTTACAAGTTGACTTAACAAAATTATAATCTTGCTTAATTTGAACACTATCACACCACTACATTACTAACTTAAAACTAAAAGAAGCTTTTATAAACAGTTATGCTATTAAAGCTTATCTGGTTAAGTATTCAACATTCACAACAATAGTTTAAACTAGTGTTTATCAAAGCATAAAAAGTAGATTAAACTGATTGAATAAATATAGGAAAAAAAAGTTTTAAAAAATTCTTGTTTATTTTATAAAAAAATATTATATACTTTCTTAAAAAAATTTTTGAACATAAATGATTTAACAAAGTAGGATAAGTAATGCACGCGATTGTACGTTACTTTGAAATTCCTAATATTTAATGCTTATAACATACAATATTCAACTTATTAATGTTTCTAAGAATTTTTTTAATTTCTATTACTGCAGCTTATCAACTGAATTTTTAATTTTTTTGTGTACTTAAAATTTAAGATAAAATTTATAATATTTAGATTCTTTATTGCAATTTATTCCCATGCAAACAATTTTAATTTTTTACTGAAGCTAAATTCACTTTTTAACAACAGGATTCTGCAATTTTTTTAAATTTAGTTGCACAGTTGCTTTAATAGTTTAAGCACAAAGTAATCAAAAAAAAAAAACTAAACTTAAATGACAAAAACAAAGAATAAGTTGAACTAAACGTCAAATTATAAAGATAGTCAATTCGTTAACCTTTTGATATACTGTACTAATTTAATGTTTTAAGGTTTTATATTTTCAATATCTTTTATTTAGTCATATCAAAGAATTCATAGGCCTACTTTACATTACATAAAAAATGTTTTACCTGCCTAAATTTAACTATTTCAATTTTCCATAGTAATAGATTTCAAATGTTTAGTAATTCATTATCTATATTAGTGAGTCTGAAGTACAAACTATTATGTTAAATATAGAATTACGAGTTGATTTTAGTGTGATCTATCAAATCTTAATTTAATCTAGGACCCGGCTAGATACGTATCTTATTTTTGAATTTGGCTGATTTCTATGATGTTTTTAAAAAATCTTATAATATTTAGTTTAAGTTTAAAAATATGCTGAAATATGTCTACAAACATTCTTAATGATTTCGTGCAGAACACTGCTTTAGAAATTTCAAGGTAATATGGCAATAACTGGAAAAAGCTGTAAGAACTGGAATAAATTCAGTGATTATCAGTTCAATCTCGTTAGAATCCGAACATTTGTTAAAACTAGAATCCGGCCGGATCCGGATAAAATTTTCAATTTAGAATCCGGCATATAGTTTAGATGAGTGTACAAAACTTGATATCTAATTACTTATAGTTATTTTAGTGAGTAATTTCAAATAAAGT
Organism: Thalia democratica; assembly: GCF_965202585.1. Taxonomy (NCBI): domain Eukaryota; kingdom Metazoa; phylum Chordata; class Thaliacea; order Salpida; family Salpidae; genus Thalia; species Thalia democratica. Next base: position 12,224,326 of record NC_139166.1, read on the forward strand.
TTAGAAAAAACTAGATAAACTGTTTAGTTTTTTTTTACTCTAATAAGACTAAATGTTTATTTTATTCCACCATTATTATTAATAAATATCACAGTAGCATCTAAAATTGAAAAAAAAATCATACTTTTGTAGTAAGAATTTTTTATTAGGAATTTAGCTAAAATCAATTAATTAAGCTATGAGTTTTTCGAACTACGAAAGGAAAAAGGCAATAGAAGTTAAATTACCGGTGAAAAAAAAATCGAAAGAATTCTGTTTAACTAAATCCACTTTAACTCAAAATTAAACATTTGGTTAAAGATAAAATGTTGGTTTTAAGTTTTTAAGTCAAAAAACACTCGGTAACTATGTGCAAAAATTAACGTCAACGGTACAACGAATTAATCCAAAAAAGTATAGAATCAAGACAACTGCTACACATGATACAATATAAAACTTGGAATTGTTAGCATTAGTCCGGTTGTTCCGGATGACCTCATCGTTTCGTTGATTTTGCGGTTCTGTTCGTCGTCTCCTGAGTAATTTATAATTTACTATTTTATGTAAAGTTTTATTAAATTCACTGACCCAAAGTCGTTCTACTTATGATTATTTTTATTTTTTTTTAATATTTTATTTATTTAAAATTGTTATTCACCAACTTGGAGTCGTTGTAATTATTAACATTTTATTTACACTTTTGCGTATAATTTTTTTCACTCACCTCAAGTCGGTGTTGTTCATGAAGTCGTCAATGTCAACATCCGCTCCTCTAGTCCCGTCAGGATTGAGGTACCACGCCTGGATCTGTTACTTTTTTTTGTATAATTTATAAATAATTATCTGATAAATTTTTGTTAATTGTGCGTCATCAAGATCTTATAATGAGAGTTTTGGTTTTTAAATTTCAACATGTACATACAATATTCATGTACACATATGTATATACGATATACATGTATTTTAAGTGGGTAGGTGTAAAATTTGCACATGCGTACAAAATTGAACGAAAAAAATTTTGAACGAAAGGTTTTTTTTTGAACGAAGACACATTTAATATTTAAGCTAATCGTAGAAATTAGTATACAAAAGTGAAATTTCAAAAATTCTAATCACTAAATTTAATTCAACATGGTTTTTTATTTGTAAATTATCATGTTTTTAAGTTTCTATACAGTGTACTATTCTTCAAAAAAAAGTTGCAAACTAGCCTGAGTTGGTATGAGTTAATTTCTATAAGAGGTAAACCTGTTATGTAACATATTAGTTTGAGTTTTGTAAGTTTAAAGTCATTGTATACGTGCAGTTTATTTCATAGCTTTAATTACCTATTTAAAATTCTGCATTAAGTTTTTCTAAAATTTGTTAACATCACGAAATAGATATTAGATGTAAATCAACCTAGGACAAAAATAAGGTATACTTTTTAAATATATTTTACAATCAAAAAAGTTGCTTAATAAAATCTTTTAAAAACTTTGCATTTTTAACCATACTGAAACAGTCTTTTATGTAAATGTATACAACTTAACTGTCATCTATTTTGTTGGTTCATTTGTTTGTATTTACGCATGATTGCACACAGAAATTAAAAGCAATTCAAACTATAGTTCACAAAAGTATTTAGAATAATTAAAATCACTACAAGCTATTTTCAAAACTAAACTATATTGTAACATATTGGTATAACATAAACATTACCAAATCAGGTTTTTTCAGGGTATTCACAATAACACTTGAATTTGTAAATTTACTGATTTGAACACTTTTCTTAAACATTTTGAAGCTATACAATACGTATAAATCATCAAAAACTATTCTAAGCTAAAATACAATTTTTTTAATCAATATTTTCAGGTTGGGGACGCTGACCTTGTGGTCTAGGCTGGGTTTTGGTTCTCTGGTCAACTTTGTCGGAACAGTTTTTACCATATATGGGTATGACATTGTCTTTGCTGATACCAGCTTTGCAAACTGGACACTTGTTTGAACCTGCGTTTGAAGATTCCAACCATTGGCTCAGACAGGGCCAGCTGTAAGAACAAAAGTTTCATAATTAAATAACAGAAACGAGTATAAATAAATTAAAAAGTTTTTGTTAAAAAATATGATTTTAAAAATCACCTCAAAACAGTTATGTGTCTAAAGAAGTCTTTAGTTGAATCTATTTTTTGCAATGGTTACATTACGTTATTAAAATTAAAAAAAAATTGCTAAACATATTTTTATTGCCTTTAAAGTTGAAACTTTTTCAATTTTTACTAAACTGATTAACAAGCAAGTTCTAACTACATATACCTATTTTGTAAAAAGTAAAGTTAAATAACAATAATTAAGGTGTTTAGCAAAACAAATGAGTAAATCAAAAATAAATAAAGACCTTATAATTCTACAGTAAGTAGCTTGTTCAAAATGTTAAAAAAACTTTTCTGACAACTAAATAGGAAAAAATGTTTTATAATACTTTAAAAAATCATATTTTTGTAACAAAATCTACAAACTAACCAAAACAAATGTCCACACATAGTCATAACAGCATCTTTGGCAGTCTCTAAACAAATGATGCATTCAAAATTAGATTCTGAAGGATCTTCATTAACCTTTTGGTCGTCTCTGTTTTTTTCCGCAGATACTGAAGTTTCAGTTAGTGCAGTTATAATATCTTTCATAATAAATAATTTATAAAAATGTTTACTATTAATAGTTAAAAAAATTTAAAATATGGTTTAGAAAATAAAATTAGGTTGTTTTTTTTAACATTAATGAAAGTATATTTATATACCATCTATTATAAATTTTAGAAATAAAAATTTATACCCGCTTTGCAAACTGGACACTTGTTTGAACCAGCGTTTGGAGATTCCAACCATTGACTCAGACAGGGTCAACTGTAAGAACAAAAGTTTCAATAGTAAATGATATAAACGAAAACAAAAACAGTAATTAAATAGTTTCTGCAAAAAATTTGCTCATATAGGTCAATTATGCAATGTGGATAGAAGATTTCATAGTTCAATAAACAAATGAAAAAAAATCAAATAGATAAAACTAAAATAATTTTTACCAATTATGAGCCTGTATAAACCGCATAAAATCATTGGCTAGAACAGGAATACCAGTATGTGTAAATTTTGTAATTAATTGGTGTATATTGAAAAAAAAAGCTGTCATTGAATAGTTTTTAGTATAAAAGTATGATTTTAAAAGGACAGGTTTCGTTCAAAAGGACAGCGTTTTAAAATAAGTCTTAAGATTTAATATACTTGTGTATCACTAAATATTTATTAATTTAGTAAAATATTTGTGAAAGTTATTTAAGCTAATTTATTCTCAAACTGAATAACCAGTAAGTTTAAATAACATGTAAATAAGTATGATTTAAAATTAATACAAAATAGAAATGTTTTTAAAAATACAAGTAACTTATTACTAAATTTATTTTTAGCAGTAAGTAGTTTCTTCAAACTACTTTGAACACTGAACAAAGACCTTTAATTTATTTTTTTTAAAAGTGTAATACTGGTACGTATCAAAATTTCATTATGCAGTTTACGAACTAACCAATACAAATGCCCACACAAAGTTATAACGGCATCTTTGGCAGCTTCCAAACAAATATTGCATTGAAAATTATCATCTGAAGGATCTTCATTACTATTTTGGTCATTTATATTTTTCTCAGTAGGCACTGAATTTTTAGCAGATGCAGTTGTTTTACGTTCCATATTTAATAGCTTATAGAAATTTACGACTTTGAAATATGATATAATTTAAAATATGGACTTTATAATCAAACACTAGTTATTTTCATTGTTCTTTTTTGAAAATGTATTTATATGCCATCTTTTGTTAGTTTGAAAAACAAAACTTAAGCAACCTTTAAGGGTTAAAGAATTTCAGAATGTTATCTTGGGTTAATCTGGAAATACAAAAAATAGCAATTTTTAATTTATAAGTTTATTTTGTTAGTTTTAAACATATATAAGTTAAACTATTTTAGAAAGCTTAACTGTACTAATCAAACATTACCATATAATTGTCTTTCGTGAGCTTGACTTGATGAAAAATTTGCTGTGATAAAGCTATTTAAAAAAAATTATGTTTTATGTCAAACATGTAAATGTGCATATTACAGGGTTGCCAATTTTTTTGAGAAATTTTTCCAGGTTTTCAAAACAAAAGTACACATTGTAAGGTATATTTCAAGTTAAAAGCTAAGTTTTTGGTTAAAAACTGCGACAAGGTCTGTAACAACCTTGAAAAGATACCGCAAAGCTACTTTTAATGTGTTTTTTAGTAAAAAAATTTTTTAATGGTGCGAAAACTTTTTATCTATATGGTAGATTTGTCATATCAATTTTAAAGTTTACTTCTTTACATGTAACTTTTCTAATTTCAGGCTTTTCTAGGTTTGTAAGTGATTTTTGTTCAAAATTCCAGTTTTTTTTTCAAAATTTTTCAAATTCCAGGTTATAAAACTTTGTCCTAAATTTTTTTAATCCTAAATTGTCAAATTCCAAGTTTTTCCAGGATTTTTGTACAACCCTGATATTAATAAAATACTATACTTGAGCACAAAACTTGAACACATTTTAGATAGCTGGTTTAAAAAAAAGTTGTTTTAGTAAACTAATAAAAAATAATGAATTAAAAAATTATGGACAGGACACCATTTATTATATATTTCATGTTTCATAAGAAAATATAGTTTTTCTGTGATAATACTAAATCTAAAACATAATACAAAAACTAGCAAAATTACAATGCTTGTACTAAAATTAAAAACTGAGTGAGAAATTGAAAATATTTAAAATTAACAAGGTATAGAACAATGTTTTAGATTCTAAAGTAAATAAATTCTAATTCATCATTTCAGATCTTTTACAAAAATTTAAAAGTTCAATACTGCAGAACTATTAATATCAATAAGTCACAGCCATTTAAAACTGGTTATGGCTTAATTTAGGTTTTTACGCTTTTTCAATATTATAGGTGAATTTTCAAACTTTTTATAGGAAAATTCAAGTTTTCATATTTAAACTATGTGTATACCAGGGATTATATAAATCAGATATGTAATTTAATTTATATATTCAAATTATTTAATTTCAAAATACGTGTACATCTTAAGTGAAGTTAGTGTACATCTTACTAGATTGAAACATGTGTCAAATACATCTTATTATCATATTAAAATGTTCTTATATAATATAATTTTTAGATTATAAAGTAAGTAAATTAAAATTTTTCATGAATTCAGCTTTTTTTACAAAAACTAACAAACTTCAATACTGCACAATAGTTATACATTCAGTTATAAAATGTTTTTATTAAATAAATAAACTTTATCATAAATGATCATAAAGCAAAAATTTGGCTGAATTCTTGTTTTTATTTAATATTACCGTGCATTATCAGATAAAATTTATAAGTATGCCTCACTTTTTCAAACTTACTTATAAAAGTATAATTAAAAGATACTTAGTTTTAATCTTTTTAAGTTGGCTTTGTCAATTCTAATGCTGTTTAGCTATTTAGTTTATTAAACAACTTTAACTATACTACACTGCAATTTTGCTATTTTTAAAAACATCCATTCAACACTACTTCAAATTCATTAGAAGATTTACACTAAAGCATTTTTTGTAGTAAACATTCAATATTCACAAAAATAATTTAAAATGGTACATATCATGTCATAAAATGTAGATTGAACTAAAAGCATAAAACTGTGAAAAATAGATTATAAAAGGTATTCTTTGTTTAAACTGTAGTCATACATCCTTACTATTTTTATTTACTTTAATAAAATTAATTTAATAAGAAAATATAATAATTATTGGACACAATTTTAAATAACTTTAATAAGCCTAGCCTAATAACTAATACTTAATATTTGTAATATATGGTTTTCAAGTTAATAATGATTGAAGTAGTTTAACTTATTTAATGTTTTTTAAGTGAATAAACTTACGGAAAAGTGTAGATAAAACAAAATTGAACTATGTATATTTATGTAATCTAACTATCGTGCGCTCTCTGTAGTTCAAATTTTATAATAAACTGTATACTATTAGATTAATATGTTAAAACATTATTTCTATGAAACAAGTTCTGAATGTTTTAAACACAGTGTATAAGGTACTAATTAGCTTAAGTGCTGCTTACTTTACTTGTTAGAGATAATAATATAACACTTTAAAAACTTAAATGCTTAGTTGCTTTTTTAATTTCAACACTAAGTATTCAATGAAAAATAGATAAATAGAGCTTATGTTAAAAAAGCAAGTACATAATTAAACTAAAAATCTAGTTATAAAAAAATCAACATTTGTTATAAACTGTATTCTTTTGATTTACCTTTTATTTCAGCTTTATAAAAATCATTTGCTTGGTTGCTTTTTGTTTTAAACTTCTTCTAAAGTTCTTCTAAAAAATAATCTGAGTTTTCTAAAAATGTTTGCTTTTAAGCATTATTCATTAAATACCGATATGTCAAAATATATTCTACCCTTTTAACTTACGAAAAAAAAAATTAAATACATAGAGTAGTAAGAAGCTTATTATATATAATGACTTATAATTACAATAACTCAATGCTGGGTTCATTCTAATCTTGAAAGATTCTGAAAAATTGATATAATTTGAAATTTTACAAAGCAAAGCTATCCAGTTGAAACATTTTTAGGCCAGTTTTGAAAACTTTTTTGAGCTTTTATGTTAAAACTAGTGTATGTTGGGCAAGCATGGTAAAATTTGAAAATCACTAGTTACAGCTGTTTTATCTCTATAGTAACTAGAAAGCTGAAGTAGCAAATTATAGCTATTTTTTTTCTCATATTTTACGTTTTATTAAATTTAATAAGCTAATGGTTATTATTTTTTTTAATAACTTAACTTTAATTTTAAATTACATAAGTTTTAATTTACAAGGTACTTTAATATTTTAACATTTTGCTTGTAAATTGAAAATAGTTTATAATAATATTTTTATAGGTTAGCTAATTTTTTTTATATAAAAAAGTATAGTTCTTCTTAAGTTATGTTTTTTGATGTTTTATCTTTCAGTACACTACTTAAAGTATAATGAAATTAAACAGCATAGCTTATTTTTGTTTCTTTTGGGTTTATTATACAACAACTCGTAAAAAAATGCATAGGAAATAAACAAAATAACAAAAAACATAAACAAATCTACTAAAATTTGAAAATGAAAATTTTTTCAAGTACTTATGCAATACAATTCACTCTTTTACTTTTGAAATTATCTAAACCAGGCGATACAATTATGTATTACCATGGAATATTTGTCAAGTTGGTACAACTGTGCAATTCTATTATAATACACAGTTGTATTATAGTTAATATAACATTGATTAAGTGAAAATAAAAGTTTTTAAAAAAATTACAACTGCTTATGTACTAGATATTAAGCTAAAGTTCTGAAATATTTTCATAAGATTGCTCTGATTTAAGTTTTTATAAAGATTGAAACTACGTCGCATGCTAGAAATTCCTGTTGGCAGGCCAGATCCAGCCATCAAGACTAACGCTTCTAGTCTGAGTTTTGAAAACTTTTAATTTTCTAATTATATTAACAACTCTAGTATCTTAAATTTCAAAATACTTTTGCTGTTAGTGGTTATAGTAACTTACTCAGTATTACTAATAAAATTTTAAGCTGAATGTGTTGTAAAACTAAAACACGATGAACTATTGTAAAATACTTTTCATTGGTAAGCGTTCAAGTTATTACTGAGATTTTTAATAAAGTAATTTCATTATCATCTTTAAAACTTTATCTAATTTCTAAAAATTTGTTTGACAACTAAAGCATGTTCACGAGATTAAAACTGAATATGACATTAGTTTAGAAGACTGAACTGACATTTTTTAACCTTGACCATTTATTTGTAATATAGAATTTCGATTTTTTATCATACTAACTGTTTTAATTGCTATTCGCTAACGAATTTTACTTTGTATGAACAAACATTTTAAGAAAAAAAAAACTAGTAAGATACAGCAATATTTGATACTCGTTGACTAGCTTTAGTTTATATTCATCAATTGAAGGAAAAAAAAAAGATTTTCTTTAATTAGTAAGTTTTTCTTTATCAAAATTTTTAGTGTAGACATAGGTTTTGTTTTAAAACGTTTAAAATCTTTATTTAAGTAACACTTTAAACTAAATGAGTGCAAAATGTATTTGTATTAATATGAATTAGATAATTTAAAAAAAAGATAAATTTAACTTTTAAACTTTTTCACCGCTTATTGATTTTGACAGTTTATGTCACAGTTACGAAAACAAACTAATTGAACTTACAATAGATTCAATCAAACCTTAAACATTCAGCTAAATGCTACATCAGGGTGACATCAGTCAACGAGCCGTTATCTGAAACCAACTCGGGACGAGGACAAAATTTTTATCGTCAAGGTTTTTGCTTGGAGAGCCTCAGTTTTCCGAGAACTTGTGAAGCATTTTTTTCAGCTTAGAGCTGTGTCAGTGAGCAAATTGCGTATGAAAACGAAGTAGTTTAAAGGTTGTTTTCTGTTGTAGAAAAATACAGATGTAAAGCGTTCAAATTGTTCAGTGGCACTTAACAAAATAAACTTTCCAAGTCTTTAGACACCTTGTAAACAAAATCTTAGTAAGGTTTTAAGTTTAATGAATTAAATTAGTGCGACTTTTTTTCAGAACCTTAAAGTTATCTTTTGTTTAGTCATATAAAAAAATTCATAGGCCTACCTTAGATTACATAAAAAATGATTTATCTGTTCAAATTTAACTATTTCGGTTTTTAATAATCATAGATTTCATATGTTTGGTAATTTATTATCTATATTAACAAATCTGAAGTACAAATTAATATGTTAAATTTAGAATTACAAGTAGAATTTAGTGTGATCCATCAAATCTTATTTTAGTTTAGGACCCGGCTGGATTCATATCTTTTTTTAAATTTAGATCTGGCTGATAACACTAAATAATCTTATAATATTTAGTTTAAGTTTAAAAAATGCTGATATTTATTTATCTATTTTTTAAGCATGCCGCGCAGAACACTGCTTTAGAATTTTCAAGGTAATATGACAATAACTGGAAATAGCTAAAGATTTTAAATAAGTTTAGCAATCATCAGTTCCATCTCGTTAGAATCCAAATACTTGTATAAATTAGAGTCCGGCCGGAGCTGGATAAAATTTTCAGTTTAGGATCCGGCATATAGTTTAGATAAGTGTACAAAATGTGATATCTAATTACTTATAGCTATTTTAGTGAGTAATTTCAAATAAAGTTTAGAAAAATTTAGTCAAACTATTTTGTTCTTTTTGCTCTAATAAGACTAAGTGTTTATTTGATTCCACCATTCTTATCATTAAGTATCACAGTAGTATCTAATTTAAACGATAATTTTTCAATTTTATATATTTGTTATTTTTTATTTAAAATAAAGCTAAGAACAATTAATTCAACTAGTTTTATAAACTACGAAAGGAATTAGGCAATGTAAGTTACATTACCAAAAAAAAAAATCAAAAAAACTCTATTTAACTAAATCCACTTTGACTCAAAATTAAACGTTTCGCTTTAAAGATAAACTTTTGGTTTCAGGTCAAAAAACACTTAGTAATTATTTGCTAAAATCAACTCCAACGTTAAAACGAATTGATCCACAAAAGTACAGAATCAAGAAAACTGCGACACATATTACAATATAAAACTTCTTGGAAGCATTATCATTGGTCTGGTTGTTCTGGATGATCTCATAATTTTGTTGATTTTGCGGTTCTGTTCGTCGTCTCCTGAGTAATTTGTAATTTACTATTTCATGTAAAATTTAATTAAGTTAATTTACCCGAAGTCGTTCTACTTATGAATATTTTCTTAATGCTTTTTATTTAAAATAATGTTTTTACTAACCTGGAGTCGTTGTAAGTATTAACAATTTATTTACACTTTTTATATATAATTTTGTTCACTTACCTCAAGTCGGTGTTGTTCATGAAGGCGTTGACGTCAACATCCGTACCTCTAGTCCCGTCAGGATTGAGGTACCACGCCTGGATCTGTTATTTTTTGTATAAACTGTTAATTGTGCGTCATCAAGATCTTATAATGAGAAATGCAAAATTTTTTGAATTTCTTCATGTATTTACAATGCTCATGTACAAATATGTATATACGGTAAACAAGTACTTTAAGCGAGAAGGTATCAAATTTGCACAGGCGTACAAAATCGCACAGGGGTCAAAATTGCACGAGGGCGAGAAATTGCACGAAAACAATTTTGCACGAAAAAAATTTTGCACGAAGGTTTTTTTTAGAACGAAGACACTTTTAACATTTAAGCTAATCGTAGAAGATTAGTTTACTAAAGTGAAATTTCTAAAAGTCCAACCACTAAATTTAATTCAACATTGTTTTTTATTTATAAATTGTCATGTTTTTCTTAAGTTTGTATACAGTGTACTATTCTTTGATGAAAAGTTGCATTGATTTGGTATGAGATAATTTCAATAGGTGGTAACCCTTTTGTATAATATGTAAGTTTGAGTTTTATAATTTTAAATTTATTACATATAGATACGTGCAGTTTATTTCATGAATTTAATTCTATTTAAAATTCTACATTAAATTTATCTAAAATTTGTTTACATCACGAATATCATCAATATCAGATGTAAATCATCCTCGTTTAAAAATTAATGTTTATAATTTAGACACAATCATTATATTTCACAATCAAAGTAGTTGCTTAACTGAATCTTTTGAAAAGTTTGCATTTCTTAACCATACTGAAACAGTCTTTTATGTAAATGTATACAACTTAACTATCACCTACTTTATTGGTTTTTTTGTTTGTATTTACGCATGATTGCGCACAGAAATTAAAAGCAATTCAAACTAGAGTCCACAAAAATATTTAGAATAATTAAAAAACATTACATGATTTTTTAAAACTAAACTTTGTTGTAACATATTGGTATAAAATAAACTTTACCAAATCAGGTTGTTTCAGGGTATTCACAATACCCTTTGAACTTATAAAACTACTGATTTAAACACTTTCCTTAAATGTTTTGAAAAAGCTCTACAATGCATATTAATCTTCAAAAATTATTCTAAACTAAAATACAAACTCTATTTTCAGGTTGAGGACGCTGAGCTTGTGGCCTCGGTTTCGTTTTGGTTCTTGGGTCAACTTTGTCGGAACAGTTTTTACCATATATGGGTATGACATTATCTTTGCTGATACCAGCTTTGCAAACTGGACACTTGTTTGAACCGGCGTTTGAAGATTCCAACCATTGGCTCAGACAGGGCCAGCTGTAAGTAAAAAAAAATTCATAATTAAATAACAGAATTGAGTAAAAAAGAATTAACTTAAAAGTTTTTGGTAAAAAAATATGCTTTTAAAGATCACCTTAAAACGGTTATATGTCTAAAGAAGTCTTTAGTTTAATCTGTTTTTTCAATAGTAACATTAATTTATTAAAATCGAAAAAAATTGCTAAATATATTTTTTATTGCCTTTAAAGTTGAAACTTATTTAATTTTTACTAAACTGTTTAACAAGCGAGTTTTAATAACACACACCTATGTGAATAAATTTTTAAAAAGTTAAACTACAATAACAAAATTGTCTGGCCAAATAAATAAGTAAATCAAAAATAAACTTAAAATTCTACAATAAGTAGCTTGTTCAAAATGAAAAAAAGCTTTTATGACATTTAAATAGAAAAAAATATTTTTAGTATTTTCAAAAATCAGATTTTGAAATAAAATTTACAAGCTAACCAAAACAAATGACCACAAAAAGTAATAACAGCATCTTTGGCAGTCTCTAAACAAATGATGCATTCAAAATTAGATTCTGAAGGATCTTCATTATTATTTTGGTCATCTCTGTTTTCCTTGGTAGGTACTGAAATTTCAGTTGGTGCAGTTTTGATATCTTCCATATTAATATTTTATAAAAATGTTTACTTTTCAAAATTAAAAAAACTAAGACATGGATTAGAAAATAATATATTTATTGTTTTTTTTTTGACATCATCTAATGAAAGTGTGTTGTACATGCCATCTACTATAAGTCTTATAATTAAAAATTTACTCAAATTTTAAGGATTGAACAGTTTTCTAGTCTAGAAAAAAAGAGGAAGTAGACTTATTGAAAATAATAAAGTTCACTTAACAAACATGTTTGAAATAAACTAACTTATTTAGCTGTAGTAATTAAACATTATCATAAAAATATTTGACGAGTTTGACTAAATATAATATATTCTGTACTTGGTTTTTTTATTATTATTATCAGGAAAAATAAGTAAAAAATGAAAGTAAGCACATTTTAGATAACTGTTTTAAAAGTGCTGCTTTAGTAAGTGAATAAATAATGTGAATAAAAAAAAAGAACATTATACCGTCTATATTTTCACATTTAACAAGCAAGTATAGTTTTTTGGTGATAATATTTAATAATAATTAAATATATACATGCAATATACAATTAAATTAGTTTTAAAATCTAAGTGAAGGATGAAACTGTTTAAAACCTGAAATAAACAAGATACAGCTTTATTTGTTAGGGTATAAATTCTAATTTGTTATAAAAGTTCAAATTTTTCTTTATTCTACCATTTCCTACACTGAAAAATATTTGTACAGTCATTTATAAAATCTATAATCAAAAAACAACTAAATCGTTGTAAGACATAAAACAAAAACTTAACTAAAACTATTAAAACTTAAACTGTTTAAATTTATTGCTTTAAGTATAACTAACAACTTAATTAGTTCAAATGTTTTAAGTTAGAGTTACAATTATAATGCAGTTTAATTTACACAATACCATTCTACTATTTTTGACACTATTTAATTTTTTTATAAGTAGTTATGCTAGATTAAGATTATTAAGTTAAACACTCGACATTCGTAACAATAGTTTTAATTAGCACCTATCATAGCGTGAAATGTAGATGAAATTAAAAAAAAGCCTAAAACTGTGCAAAAATAGTTATAAAAACATTTTTGTTTGTAACATAATATTTTTCTACTTAAATAAAATTTCAAAGGTAGAAATTAAATTATTTAATAAAAAAATTTTCAAACACGATAATAAATCACTTCAGGGGAGTCCAAATTCGCAAAAACTGTGCAAATATTTTGTTTTTTTAACATAATATTATTTTCTTAATAAACTTTTTAAGCTAGAGATAATCTACCAAAATAGGGAAGTGTTGCACACGATAATAAATAATTTCAGGTCCGCACTTTTTTAACTGGGGTCGCACGAATTTTTGTAATTTTATTGTAACCTGCCACCTAGGTACGCATTTCTTAAGTATGCTCTGCCGGTTGAGTAGCACCTTTTAGCTGGAAAAAGCCGTGTTCAGTTTTTTATTTCTACTTAAAAACTAAAATTCAAACTTAAATGTTAGTAACACAAAAGTATTGTTAGTTTAAAATAATTAGTGATATACTAAATTCAAACTAAAAAACTACAGAAAAAAAGTGATGCGGCTATATCAAATAAAAATAATGAAAACTGTAATAAATTTCACAAAAAACTCATTTGTTTATAAATTCAAGGTATTCCTAGCTGTTTTTTTTTTAATTTTTAATTTCTTCTCAATTTAAATATCTTATATTTCTAAATTAATTGATTTTTATAAGAGTTGAAATGTCACTTTAAAATATTAGTTAAATTAAAACAACTTCATAAAAGTATATTTAAATTATATTAAAAAATAAATTGAACACTACAAGATCTAAACCTAATGGTTGACACATGTATACATGAAAAGACACTAAAAGAAAAAAAAATTAAAAAGAATATTGAAATTTCACTAAATTGTTGTTGTGATCAAGTTGTTAAAATTACATAGTCAGATTCTAGTGAGCATAAGAATCAAATTTTAAAATAACTTAATATGTATTATTAACCTGGAATATTCAACTAAATTTTCAACTCCAATGTAGTTTTAAATTAAACTGAAATTATGCAATTTATTTTATACAATGAATGAGTTTAGTTAAACTTTATTAATTACATTGAACATTTTTAAAGTAAAAATAGATTTACTAGTTCATAAATAATGCATAATAATTGTGGTACACTTAAATTATTGGTACTAATCATTATAATTATATCATACCCTACTTATTTACTAACTAGATTCTATTTGAGACTACTTTATATAAACCAGACAAGACCATTTTTGGCTGATGTATCTGTTATACAGCGTGCCACAAAACACTATTATAACAACACTATTTCAAAAATACAACTTACTTTTATGAACAACTTTTAATAAATAAAGCTTAAAAACAATTAAAGTTTATGTAAAAAATGCTTTAAAACCAATGTGAAGTATAACAATTAAGTATCGATAAATAATAGTTCTTATATTTAAACTAATAAAAAAATTAATAAATTTACATTCAGCTATATCTATACAGTATGTGTCTAATTCTCAGTCTATAGGTCTTATCTAACCACTCTATCCCATAGCAAGGATAACATTGCCTGAGATACTTGCGTTCTAGTTGACTGATTTTGTGAAACTCATCATTTTAATTATGAAGGTCATATGAAAGATGCATTCCATTGCAACATCACAATCTCTAAATAAGATTAGATACTGATTAAATTCACTTAATGAAATTGAAAATGGCCTTTTTTTATAACAAAATTGCACAGTTGCTTCTATAGTTTCAGTACTTAGTAAAAATATAAATAAAATATAATTCAACAAAACTATTACACAGTTTAACTAAAAATCAAATTATGATGAATCAACATTTCTTATAAAACTATACCCTTTTGTTATACTTTTTATTTTAGTTTTATAGCAAATGTTAGTTTAGTTTTAATTTTTTATTCTAAAGTTCAAATTGTTGTCAAATTTGTAAAACTATTTACTTTTAAACGTTTCTTATTAAATACCGACATGTCAAAAGTAGGTTTTTTTCTATTAACTTCCAAAAAAAAAAATTAAATATAAAGTATAGTTTAAAGCTTGTTATAGTTTGAGTATTTGATTGCTGAGCTTCACAAAATCAGTCAACTAGAACGCAAGTATTTCAGACAATGTTATCATTGTAAAGGGACAGAGTAGTTGGATAAGACCTATAGACTGAGAATTAGACCCATACTTTATAGATATATCTGTATGTATAAACCTATTAGTGTTTTAATTTAAATATAAGAACTAGTATTTAGTTGTTAGAGTTTTAGAAAATTCTATACTTCACATAAATTTTAAAGTGTTTTTCATATAAACTTTAATTGTTTTTAAGTTATATTTACTGAAACTTGTTCATAAAAATAAGTTATACTTTTTGAAATAGTGTTGTAGTAATAGTGTTTTGTTGCACAAAACTATCTTGTCTGATGTAAAAAAAGTAGTCTCAAAAAGAATCTAGAATTTATTTAATAGTAATTAAGTAGGGTAGGATTTCATTATAATGAGTAGTACCAATAAATAAAATGTACCACAAACCATACCTTATAACATCACAAAAAGTAGTGTAATTAAGTTTTATTTTCAATTTTTATGAATCTAACCATTTAATTTAAAACTACATTAAAATTGATAATTTAATTGAATATTGCAAGTTAACACATATAAAATTAATTCAGATTTTTACTCTTATGCGTACTAGAATCTGACTATGTAATTTTATCAACTTGACCACGACAGCATTTTAGTGAAAATTCAATATTTTCTTTTAAATTTTATTTCTTTTAGTGTATTTTCAGGTATGCATGTGTCAACCACTAGGCTTGGATATTGTAGTGTTCAATTTACATTTTAATATAATTAAAATATACTTTTATGTAGTTGTATAAATTTAAATTAGATTTTTTAAGTGACATTTCAACTCTTTAAAATTTTATTATAAAAAAAACAACTAATTTAGTAATAAAAAATACCTGAATTAAAAAGAAATTAAGATTTTAAAAAACATCATACCTTGAATAGGAATAGGAATACCTTGAATTTATAAATAAATGAATTTTTTTATAAAAGTTTATTAAAGTTTTTATTATTTTAATTTGATATAGCCTCATCACTTTTTTCTATTGTTTTTTATTCTGAATTTAGTATATTAATAATTATTTTAAATTAGTAATACTTTTGTGTTGCTAACATTTAAGTTTGAATTTTAACTTTTAAGTAAAAAAAAATAAAACTGAGCACAGCTTTTTCCAGCAAAAAGATGCTACTCAACCTGCAGTGCATACTTAAGAAATGCGTACCTAGGTGGCAGGTTACAATAAATAAAATTCGTGCGATCCCAGTTAAAAATGTGCGGAATTGAAATTATTAATTATCGTGTGCAAAACTTTTCCTATTTTGGTAGGTTATTTCTACCTTAAAATTTTTTTAAGAAAAAAATATTATGTTATAAAAACAAAAAATTTGCACAGTTTTTGCGAACTTAGACACTCCTTAAGAGATTTATCATCATGTTGGAGACTTTTTCCATTGAATTACTTTTATATTTCAAATTTTTTTTTAATTAGAAAAATACTATTATTCAACCAAAATGTTTTTTATAACTATTTTTGCACAGTTTTAAGCTTTTTTTCAATTTCATCTACATTTTCCGCTATGATAGGTGCTAAATAAAACTATTGTTGGGAATGTTGAATGTTTATCTTGAGAAGCTTGACTTAAGTAAACCTTATAAGAAAAATTAAAATTGAGTCTAATTTTATGTTGTGTCAAATTTTGTGTTAGTGTTTAGATTAAACAGCATTAGAATTTTAAATCTAACTTAAAATCATTTTAGAGTAAGTAATCTAATTAAGTAGTCTGTAATTTGTAATTTAAGCAATAAAACATAAAAAAAAGTTTAAGTTTAATAGTTTTAGTTGAGGTTTTGTTTTGTGTCTATTAATCATAAAATTTATTTTATAATTTATAGTTTTTATAAATGACTGTACAAATATTCTCTAGTGTAAAAATTGATATAATAAGGAAACAAAAAATTTTTTTAACAATTTTAAATTTATACCCTAGTAAAATATGCTATATATTATTTTAATTTTTGGTTTTAAGCAGTTTTCATTACTCACTTAGTTTTTACAATTAATTTTTTTTTATATGTTTATGTTTAATGTTTTAGTATCATCACTCAAAAACTATACTCCTTTCATAAATGTAGAAATATAGAAGGTATAATACTCAACTTTATATATTCATCTTACTTACTCATTTACTAAAGCATCAACTTGAAAACCAGTTTTCTAAAATGTGCTTAAGTTTATTTTTTTACTTATATTTCCTGATGTGCATTTTTTTGTATACAAAAAAAAAAAAAATACAGCATATATTACAAAAAGTCCAACTCGTCAAATACTTTTTTATGATAATATTAAATTACTACAGTTTAGCTAATAAAGTTAGTTTATTTCAAACATGTATGTTACTTGAGCTTTACTGCTTTCCATAAATTTACTTTCTCTTTTTTTTTGGTTTTTTTGACCAAACCAAGTTTGTTACAATTCTTCAATCCTAAAAACTAGAGTAAATTTTCATTTCTAAGACTTATAAAAGATGGCATATAAATATACTTTCATTAATGATGTCAAAAAAAAAAACAAAAACAATTTTATTTTCTATTCCATATTTAAATTCTTTTTAACTTTTAAGAGTAGATATTTTTATAAATTATTGAACATGGAAGATATTAAAACTGCACCAACTGAAACTTCAGTATCTGCTGAAAAAAACAAAGATAATCAAAAGATTAATGAAGATCCTTCAGAATCTAATTTTGAATGCATCATTTGTTTAGAGACTGCCAAAGATGCTGTTATCACTTTGTGTGGTCATTTGTTTTGGTTAGTTTGTAAATTTTATTACAAAAATGTATTTGTAAAAGTATTATAAAATATTTTTCCTATAAAGTTGTCAGAAAAGTTTTTTTTAACATTTTGAACAAGCTACTTACTGTAAAATTATAAGGTTTTTTATTATTTTGATTTACTTATTTGTTTTGCTAAACAAATTATTTTAATATAAATTTACATTTAACAACATATGTAGATGTTATTAGAACTTACTTGTGAATCAGTTTAGTAAAAATTAAATAAGTTTCAACTTTAAAGGCAATAAAAAATGTATTTATCAATTTTTTTGATTTTAATAAATTAATGTTACTATTGCAAGAAATAGATTTAACTAAAGACTTCTGTAGACACATAACTGTTTTCAGGTGAACTTTAAAAGCATATTTTTCACCAAATACTTTTTAGTTAATTTTTTTCTTCTAGTGTGTGTTATTTAATTATGAAACTTTTGTACTTACAGCTGGCCCTGTCTGAACCAATGGTTGGAATCTCCAAATACTGGTTCAAACAAGTGCCCAGTTTGCAAAGCGGGTATCAGCAAAGACACTGTCATACCCATATATGGTAAAAATTGTTCCGGCAGAGTTGACCCAAGGACCAAAACCCAGCCGAGACTACAAGCCCAGCGTCCTGAGCCAGAAAACGAGCCACTACGTCCTCAACCTGAACCCAGGGTTTGTTTTTATTTTAGAATAATTTGTAGTGTTCAAAATATGTATTGTATAGCTTTTCCAAAATGTTTAGGAAAAGTATTTAAATCAGTAAATTTAGATATTCAAGTGATATTGTGAATACCCTGAAAAAACCTGATTTAGTAAATTTCTACCATAGCAATATGATATTTTAAGGTTTAGTTTTAATAATGGCTTTTAATGTATTTAATCATTCTAAATATTTTTGTGAACTATAGTTTGAATTGCGTTTAAATTTTGTGTGTAGTCAAGCGTTAACACAAACAAAAAAAAACCAATAAAGTAGGTGACAGTTAAGCTGTATACATTTTTATAAAAGGCTGTTTCTATATGGTTAAAAAGCAAACTTTTCAAAAAATTTAGTTAAGGAATTATTTTGATTGTGAAGTGCAATTAAAATATAAACATCAACAAGAATTTACATATAATATCTATTTCGTGTTGTGAACAACTTTTATAAAAAATTTTCGCAGAGTTTCAGATAGAAACTTAAAGTTATAAATTAAACTGCACGTATTTATATGTAATAATTATAACGTTACAAAACTCAAACTACTATGTTACACTACAGGTTTACCTCTTACAGAAGTTAAGTCATACCAACTCAGGCTAGGTTTCAACTTTTTTTAAAGAACAGTACACTGTATACAAACTTAAAAAAATATCACATTACACAAACAAAAATTCTTGTAAAATTAAACTTGGCAGTTGGACTTATTAAAGTTTTGTTTTAGTACATTAACCTACTACCATTGGAGTAATTGTTAAAAGCACAGTTGAAAGACTTTAATAAGCAACGCACATACTTAATTTGTATATACATATGTACACATATATGTCGCACGTACATTTGCAAATTTAAAAAAAAAATCAGGCAATTCTGATTATAAGATGTTGATGACGTGCAAATAACAGTTTATACAAAAAAATTCAGATCATTCAGATCGCTCAGGCTTGGGGACCTGACGCGTTGACCGACGTACTTTTTGCCATGGACGCCGTGACAAGAGGCATGAACTTTAGGTGAGTGAAATTGTGTATAACAAGTGTAAATAGACTATTAACTATTGCAACAGCTCCAGTTATCAAACAAAGATAATTTTTAAATAAAAAGCATTAAGAAACAGTTCAAAAGTAAAACAGCTTCGGGTCATTGAGTCAAATAAACTTTACATAAAATAGTCAATTTTAAAAATTCAATTCAAATTTTACAGACCAACAGAACCGCAAAGTCAACAGAATGATGAAAACGTACAGAACAACCGGACCGGTGAAAACGATTACAAGTTTTATATTGCGCTAGTGGTCGCTGTTCTCTTGATTCTTCACTTTTTTTGACTTTACACCGTTGAAGTTGATTTCAGCAAAAAAATTACCGAGTGTTTTTGAACAGGAAAATGTATCTTTGAAATCAAACATTTAGTTTTTAATTCAAGTGGAATTGGTTAAATAGAACTACTTTGATGTTTTTCATCGGTAATTTAACTTACATTGACTTTTTCCTTTTGTAGTTTAGAAAACTTGTAATTTAATTAATTGATTTTAGCTTATTTTTCAATAAAAAATATTTACTAGAAAAGTATGATTTTTTTTAAATTTTAGATGCTATTGTGATATTTATTGATAATAATGGTGGCATCAAATAAACACTTAGTCTTATTAGAGTAAAAAAACAAAATAGTTTGACTAAATTTTTCTAAACTTTATTTGAAATTATTAGCTTAAATAACTATAAGTAATTTGATATCGCATTTTGTACATTTATCTAAACTATATGCCGGATCCTAAACTGAAAATTTTATCCGGATCCGGCCGTATTTTAATTTACTTTATTTAGGCAATATAACGAATACTAATTAATTTGTAGATTTTTTTGTTGAATAAAAAAAACTTTTTTATTTGAAACGATTTTGATAAAGACAAAAAAATCACGAAGAACAACACACAACCAAGGGAAGATTTGAGATACTTAAAACTGTAATATTCTTACTGCACTTATCTTAATAGCTAAATAGAAACTTTTTTTTATTCTATAGAACGGTCCTTTGTTTTTAATTAAAAAAATCCATTGGATTGGGTTTTACTTTTAATGTGGGGCCCCTTAGAAAAAAATGAGTTTTGTTATTAATTTTTACTAAGCTTTAATGTAATAAAAAATAAAGAAAGAATTGATTTCTACTTAATATTCATATTTATTAGTTAATAAATGCCATACAACTTTTTTTTCCGACTGTCAGTATTTCGTACTATTTGGCCTTATTCCGGAATAAGGCCAAATAAAACGAAATATCAACAGTTGGAAAAAAAATTCTGTATGGCACTTATTTAAATATTAATATAAATAAAAAAAAATAATTTGACTTTTTTTAAACTCGAGCTATGTAAAAATTGATATCAAAACTCATATTTCGTACTACTAAGCCTTATTCCTATTTCAATTTCCATCGAATTGAAGTTTGACTTTTGTAAAGGGTCCCCTATAAAAATTTTGATTTTTTTTTTGTAATTTTAGTTTTACAAGTTTTTCTCCAAAAATAATATTTTTTTTCCAACTTATTTTTTTTTAACATACTTTTTTAACTAAGTTATCTGGTTATTTTTATATTCATTTTATTTTTTATACCATAAGCCTAAATAATTTTTTCAAAAAAATTCCAATTTCACACGATTTTTGATTTATAGGTTTATAGACTTTTATGCAAATATAAAATTTTATTTTATTAATCTTAATTATTAACAAACTTGTACAGTTAAGTTTCATGTTGTAATTATAATTTTTGCCGATTAATAATTGTTTTTAGAATATATTACCCATACAAGTTTTACCTAAACTCTTAGCACTTGATGGAAAAATCCCTCAAAAAGCTTTACTAAGAGTTTAGGAAAAACTTGTTTGGGTCATATATTTAAAAAACAATAATTAAATGGGAAAAATATAGTTACATCATGAAACTTAACTATACAAGTCTGTTAAATATAAAAATTATTGAAATAAAGTTTTATTTTTGTATAAAAGTCTGTAAACCTAAGATCAAAAATCGTGCAAAATTGGAATTTTTCTGAAAAGTTTATTTAGGCTTATGGTATAAAAAAAATAAGTTGGAAAAAAAATAATTACAAGTTTAAACTTAGTTTAATAAGTATGTTAAGAAGAAAAAAAAATTAAGAGAAAAACTTGTAAAATTAAAAAAATTGAAAACAAATCTAAATTTTTAAAGGGGGCCCATTACAAAAGTCAAACCCTAATTAAATAGAAATTGTTGTGAAAAGTTAAAGCAAAAAGACGTTCTCTAGATTAAAAAAAAAAGTTCCAAATTAGCATTAAAGAAATGAAAATAATTGATTTTTAAGTTTGGTTTAAAAAAATAATACAAAAAAGCCATTCAAGCCAAGTTCACGCTCGTAAAATATACAGAGGCACAAACCAGGATTTTTGACAATGATGTAAAAATATATACTTTTAAGTTTAATTGTATAAATGTCAAGAGTCGTTCAAAAAATAAATTGAAAACTCTTTTTTACGGTTAAGTAAATAGTAGTTTGAAATTTTCACTTATTTTTATCTACTTAAACAGTGTAGTAGTTTTAGTTATCTTTTTTTTTTACATGTTTAACGTATCATTTTAGATTATAAATTTGCTTAATCTTGTATGTTAATGCACTTTACGACTTTTTTAGACTTAATCTAAAACTATTAGTGTATGTTATATTTTGATATAAAAGTAAAGTCTAGCTTAAAAAGTAGTTTGAAATATTTTAGTTTATAATTGTTTGCCTCTTATTGTGTGTAAGAGCAGTTTTAAGCAATAAACTAAATGAATGCAATATTTTTTTGATAACTTTTACCAAGACTTGTGTGTGAATTCTGTTATGCATTTTCATCATAATAATTTTATGTCATACAAAATAAATCTACCGTACAATTTAGAAGTAATTTGTTGTAGAATGTATGAATCTTGTGCCTTTTCTTTTGGTTCACATGAAAGTCGATAAAACTTTTAAATTATTCATACTTAAACCTAAAATAAATAATTTAAAATAATAGGCTAAAACTATATAACCTTATCTTAATTCTTTTTTGAACTATTCTAACAAGTAGTAGTGTTAAAAGTTTAAATTTGAACTAAATTTCAAATATGGTTAAAGTTTTGTAGGTTAAATTTCAAGTGGAATAAAAAATAATGTATTGCTTTCATTTTCAGTAGTTAACTTGTCTTCATAATTTCTAATATTATCAAACACTCTTTTTTGAAATTTGTTGCTTTAAAAGCGTATATTTAAATGTGGATATTCGGTCATTGTAAAAAAAACTATGAAAATCAAAGTAAAAATAGGAAAGAAAGTCCAAAAAAAAACTTAAATTAAATAGTTTGCTCCCTGAATCGTCCGTATGTTCATTATAAAAACTTATATAAATATTTCTTATTCTAATTAAAATAACATAAATTAGCTATTAATTTTTTAATTTATTTATTTACAAAGGCAACAATGTTTCTCCCCTAATGGATCTTCAGGCCTGTAAAATAAAATAAACATAAGACGATGGACAACTTAAAAAAATACAAAAATGCAAAAAATTTTTATAATTGAATTCAAATTAAAATTAAAAAATGTATATAATATTACTAGATAAATAATTAACAAAATTAAAAGTTTTATAAGAATGAAAAAGACTTTTTAAATTTTAAATATGATTTATACTTACAATAGATGATTTGTTCTATATAGATTTGGATTTAGCTTATAACAACACAAAACAAAATGGCGCTTAACAAATGAGGGTACAAGTAATAACAAAAATAGAAATAAGTGATAAAAGAATTAATACGCTAAGTTTTAAAATAAAATTTCCTAAAGTGCGGGCAGTTGTAGAAGAGCTATTGTCTTTTGTTTAAAATTCGTTTCTTATTAGCAAGTGCTATTTCTATTTTTTCCAAATTGCAAGTCTTATAGATTTTACCTATATTCTTCATTTCTCTGATCTTATGCATTATGCTCCATCTTAAATCGTAGCAGGTGTTGTTGTTTTTTAGTCTCCAAATGTACTTGGAAAGCTCTGTTCCCTTGTTATTTTCATTCTTAATGTCACTAATGTGCGCATACCATCTCTTTTTAAACTGGCCTCCTGTGGATCCTATGTATTCTTTTGTTTCGATCTGACTGGTAATCGTCGCCTTATAAACAACATTCCCCTGCAAACATTTGCCACTTAAGGGGCATGAGTCTTTGTCGCGGCAGTTGCACGTTTTATCCTCTTGGTTGTTCTTATGATTCAGTTTATTTAGTATCTTCTTATTGTGGCTACTTATTAGTGATTTGACATTTTCCATACAACAGTATGATATTTTGCAATTACTTCTGTTGAATTAGCTATTAGTTATATTTAGTTTTGTTTAAACTATATGTCGAACTTCTTTTAGTTTCTATTGAAGTTAAGTTTTACAATAAAACGTAATTAATATTAATAAGTAAAACTTACATTAAATACAACTCTAGTTATTATTCATATAAATTTATTTAGATAAGTATCGTCAGCATAGTTTTATCAAATTTTAAATAGTTTATGGAATTTTAATTAGTTTATCAAATATCAGCCGTGCAAAAGTGACGACTGGCGCAAAATGTGGTACCAGTAAAAAGTTTGTGTCATGCAAGCAGAACGTTTTGTGCAAAGTGCAGGCGTAAAAGAGCACTAGTTCGTGGAAAAGTGATGCTTTGTAAAAGTGACGTGCAAAATTTATTGGGTGGGGATTGATTCAGATGGGAATTGATCGGGTGATATTTTATTCGGATGATTTTAAATTTGTCATAAATTTGAGGTCAGAGTTGTCGAAACTCTAGTTGTTGCCAATTCCACATCGAAGAGTAAAAAAATTTGTTTGTTTTAAAATAATATTTCACGCTCTAGTACTTAAAGCACTTCGTATCACAAATTAGATTGAGGTTATTTTTAATCAAGAATTTCTGTATCTTTACTTTGTTTTAACTTTTTAAAACCAAATAAATTTAAATAGTCAAATCATGGCAACCATGCTAAAATGCATTACTTATTCTTATCTTCACAAAAAAACATAAGGTTGTAACTTTAGATATACAAATACTGTAGATAAGCTAATTATTAATTGCCTTTTCCAATGTAATGCTAGCATAAGTTTCTGTTATGAAAAATATTAAATTATGTAGATTAATTTAATTGAGTCTAATTAATCACACAAGAACAGTTTTATTTTCATCAAAGTCCTTCCCTTTTTTATACTGACACAAGCTAAAATAAATTTTCAACATTATTTATTGCATACAAACATATCAAGTTCATGTTTTGCCCTCTGTAATTGCAAATAAATAAAATTAAATCAAAAACTAGAATAGTTTAAGACTAATTATAAATGACTTTTAATACAAAAATAAAAAGCCTTGGGTGGAAATTGTGAGTATATCGTATTTTCAAACTAGTTTACAGTTTTAAAACCAGACTTAATAAAAAGCACTGTGTTTAGTCTTTAAAAATCCCTAGCATCTCGATTAATAAAAAATAAAATTATTACTTAAATCTTACTGCTGTGGATTAACAACAAACACAAAGCCTTTCATCAAGTCTGGTTTATACCCTGATAAATACTAAGAAGAAATATTATCGTGAACGTTGAATACCTAGTAGGTTATGTAGCTTGGGCTTTTATATATTGTTTAATCAAGGTGTCAATAGTAAGAAAAAACAGTAGTAAAGTACAATTAGAGTTAAGCAGTATTTATCAAACTAACTAGTTCATATTAAAGTGTTTTTGATATTATCTTAAAAGTATTTAAACTTGCCAGCACAGAAGTTAGACTTTAATGAATGGTTCTAACAGTATAAACTTTATATAAAATTATAACTACACAGGGATATAAATACTAAAATATACATAGAATTAAATTGATACATTTTTTCATGTATCAGTAAGTTTATTAATTTGATAAAAGATAAAAAAATATAAATAAGTTCCTAAAAGCATTAACAGTAAGAAAACTTTATACTACAACATTAAACGACAGGACCTTAAAAGTTATTTATAATCTTGTGAAACACTTAGCCTATTTTTTTATTAAATCTGAATTTATGAAAACAAATAAGAAACTACATACTAAAAGCTACATTATGAATAAAACATACTTTTTATTTTTTACATTTTCTCTTGCAGTTTTCAATTTCATTTATATTTATTTTTTATAGGGTAAACTCACAGTTCCCACCCGCACACAATTCAATTTTATTTTATTTTTTAATATATATATTTTTTAATTTATTCTTTCAATAGTTTATTTTACAAACTAAGTTTCGGTCAAAGACCTCGTCAGTGCTTAAATAAATCGTATCCAAATAAAAGTTCTATTACCTGAAAAAACCTGGTACTTTTAAAAATTTTAACTTTTTCAGTATGTAGTAAAATTTCGATTTGACACAAACAATCTATCATATAAATAAGATTTTTTTGTCATCATCAAATTTTTTTTAAACATATTTAACTTAAAGTAACTTTACAGAATCTTTTCAATGTTTTTATACTTTTTAACACAGTTTCTTATATAGAAACTAACTTTAAACTAAAAGTACACCTAAAAATGTGTACTTTTTAAAACCTGGAAAAAATTTAGAAAAAACGAGTGGCAACCCTGAATACTGTTTGTTTTGTAAGCGTATATGTAAATGTATAAATTTTATTAAAATAATATATTAACTAATTATATTATAACTAAAATAATTGGTTATATACCGTTTTTTTGTATGAAAAAACTTGTTTATTTTATAAACTACCGTCGTTGTAACTATTGTTGTGTGCTAATTATCTTAGCAGAAGTTTTTAAAACAAAGTTTATTTTTTCTTATAAATTTAAAAAGTATATCATCAAAGTCAACTTTTTTATAATACCATATTTATTTTAGGTTTTATACAGTTTTTATGCTCTATTTAGCTTACAAAATTAGATTAAATATTGTGTTTTTATGTTTTTGTTTAAGCATTACACCAGAAAAATATATTTATTTGCTAAAACTATATAAAGTATAGTATTTATATTATATTAAGTTTTAGTATAGCTTAAAGTATAAGCTTAAAGTATACTTTATATAGTATAAAGTACTAGTATATTATAATATAACTAGTATAAAGTATTATTAAATTTTACTTTTTCTTACAAATTTACTAAAGCAGCTTTTTTAGGCCTAGTAATTAAAAAGTGTTTAATTGTTTTTACTAGATTTTTAATAATAAACAATTTTTATTTGTACTGAACAAATACGTAAAAATGTTTTGATTTATAACAAACAAAAGCATGCTATTTTATCAAGTCCAGCCCGTGAAAATCTTGTTCATAATAATGTAACTGTAGTCTATCTACTTATAATAAAAAAGTCTAAACATATATTAAACTATAACTTATTAAACTATTAAGTTTTATACTGTTTATAATTATACATCTGCTATTTTTTATCTTAAGATTAAACCAAACTAAAATAGTGTTAAATTTCAAAAAATAAATGAAATGTTTATACTATGAAACTTATAAAAGATAGCATATGTAACACATCTTTCATAGAGTAAACATTTAGTACTTCACTTTTTAATCCATGTTCTAAAAATCTAAAACATACAAACTGTTATAGCCTGTTGTTTAATTATAGTGTATAAAACTTAATACAATAAAAAAATGTATAATGTAGTTTAGTTCTACAAAATATATTTTCTTTAAACTATCAATTATATATTTAAATTTGTTCTACTTTTTCAAATTCAAACATTATCACACTAGTGATCTATCTGATCCACTATTTATGATCCGGCCGGATCCGGGCCTGGATTTTTTTTTATAATTTGAGATTCCGCCGGATTCGGTTCTGGATCTGTTTTTTTTTTGTCTAAGATCCGGATCCGATCTAAAACGTTTTAAGTTTTATGTAGTTTTAAAGAGAACAAACTTATAAAGTTAATTATTATAACACCACCGTTAATAAGTAAAAGTTGTTTAATATAAATATTTTGTTAAAAAGAAACACATTGTTATTGTCTAAATGTTGTAATAAACAATATGAAAAACAATGTTGTAAAGTTTTTTTACTATATTATAAAATCTAAGTCTAAATGTTAAGTTTCTAGCTACTTATACGACTAAACTTGAATTTTGTACCCTGTATAAGGTGAAAGAAAATCAAGTTAAATATAACAATGCTCTAAAAAATAACGAACTTTATTTGTTTTAATTGTGTTAGGCTTTAGATTATACTTTTTTTCATGAAATTTCGAACTATACGATTAATAGTAACTTTTTTAGCAATTATTTACATATATAAGAGTAAGTTATTTAGAAAAACTTTTTTAGCAATTATTTACATATATAAGAGTAAGTTATTTAGAAAATCTTTTTTAGCAATTATTTACATATATAAGAGTAAGTTATTTAGAAAAACTTTTTTAGCAATAATTTACATATATAAGAGTAAGTTATTTAGAAAAACTTTTTTAGCAATTATTTACATATATAAGAGTAAGTTATTTAGAAAAACTTTTTTAGCAGTTATTTACATATGTAAGAGTAAATTATTTAGAAAAACTTTTTTAGCAATTATTCACATATATAAGAGTAAATTATTTAGAAAAACGTTTTTAGCAATTATTTACATATATAAGAGTAATTTATTTAGAAAAAGTTTTTTAGCAGTTATTTACATATGTAAGAGTAAGTTATTTAGAAAAACTTTTTTAGCAATTATTTACATATATAAGAGTAAGTTATTTAGAAAAACGTTTTTAGCAACTCTTTACATATATAAAAGTAAGTTATTTAGAAAATAACGTTTACTCACATCAACGCCATTAGGCTACAAAGAAACCTATTTTTGTTTTTTCAAGTTGTTATGAAGATATAAAAGTTTTTTCGCCAGTTTTTGGAAGCAGTCAATTTCGATTTTTTTTCGTACAAGTTACCAATATCTGAAAAAAAACCTTCAAAATAAACAGAAGATGGTGGTGCCGAAAGATACCTTCTTGTAAAAGGTGTGTTTTATCTTGTTTGAATTCCACCGAGACAAGACTTAGGCAGATAAATTTTCTTCAGCCAAAAAAAAACTTGATTTCAGTCTCTGTCTCTTGGTCAACTGAATCTTTTTGCTCTATTTCGTGAGTGTTTGCACTTGTTTCTGATTTAAATGTAGAAAAGAACGACGAAAGAGCTTGGAAAAATCATTTTTAGGTAGTTGAGCTTTAAGTTTTTTAGACGATACTAAAGGAACTTGACCACTTTGACCACTCTCACGACAACTCTTATTTTTTACTTGTGGTTTCAGAAATCTTACAACCTTTTGTTTGAGAGTAGCAGGGAAAAAGTCAAGTCGATACCTTGTATCAACAGCTGTTGTTAGTAAAAACAAGTCGTTGTCACGAAGATTTATTCGTGTGATGTTAATAGTAGTACAAAACCTTCTTTCGAAATTTTTTTATAATTTCTGCCAAGGTTGCTAAGGTTGTAGAACCAGTTTGACCTGGTGGAAGATAAGCTTTATCATTAAAAAATACTTTTAGTACTGCTGCATGCGGGACAGCAATGCGTTATTTTAACTACACTGCTACCTTACTATGTAAAAAGGTTCGAGCAGTTCAGTAAGGAGGCTAACAAGTTTCCATTCATCAGCTGTAGCAATATTTTCGGGTTTAAACTTGTTGTTAGGCACGTAGTTCTAAACACTCGTTTTTATTTTTTGAGTCTTTTCAGCACAAGGTAGGTTGAGTTCCACCTTGTCTCAACTTCTCGCACAAGTAGCAAGGTTTTTCGCATAAACACTGATGCACCTAAAGTGACCAGGATTTTTTTAGTTTCTTGCACGCTGTAGAAAAATTATTAAAGTTGCCAATAGTTTGACGTGCCTTGGTTATAGTTATTTTTTATTATAGTTTTATAGTTATATTATAGTTTTTTTCTGACTCTTATTTAATTTTCAGATCTGGTTCCGGATCTTTTAAAAAAATTAGGATCCGACCAACTCTGATCCAAGTAAAAATGGCCGGTTCCTGTTATTACCAAAAAAAAGAGAACTATAGTTTAAAACTTAATAAAAAGTTATCGAAGCGTAAATGAAAGTTTAAAATTTGTAAAATAACTAAGTGATTTAGACTTTAAGTCAATAATAACTATTTTTTGAACTTAATAAAATGTTATCATTACTTTCTAAAAATATTTACTATTAGGTTACAATGTATGTATAGAATATTTTAAGTGTCTCCACAGTTTCATGTGTATATTTAAACTACTTTACAATAAAGACCCTGATAGCTACTAAGTACAAATACTATTGTGAATGTTGAATGTCTAGACTCAAGTAGGTTATGAAGCATTGGTTTTAATGCACAGTTTTATTAAGGTGTTAACAATAAAATAAATAGTGTACAGTTAGAGTTAAGCAGTACTTGTTAAACTAAATAGTTTAAATTAAGATGTTTTTAATATTTACTTAAAATTTTTAAGTTTTACTAGCGTAGAAGTTATACTTTAATAAATAAATCTAGTAGTATAAAGGTTATCTTAAAATTTTAAATACCCAGGGTGAAAAATAGTAACAAAATATACACAAAATTCAATTGCTTATTTTTTAATTTATCAGTAGGGTTAATAACTTGATAAAAAGCTATAACAAATAAAAATAAGTTCCTAAATGCGTTAACAATAAGGAAACTGTATACTACATACATTAAAGTTGTCTATATTCTTTGCAATACTTAGTCTACTTGTTTATTAATTTCACATTTTAAGAACATATATATAATAAAATTTTCTTGATGAATAACGGGCACTTTTTATTTTTTTACACATTTTCTTGCATTTTTCAATTTAATCTATATTTTATGCTATGATAGGGTAAACTGACAATTCCAACCCGCGCACAATTCCAACCAATTTTTAATTTCTTTGTTTATTTAATTTGAATTTTTTTTCTTATTAATTATTTTTTTGAATTTTTGTTTCTCACTGTGACCCCTAACCCTTACCTTTGGTCGGTGTGCGTTTCTTAAATTTAATTGAAATTTAGCGCGGGTTGGAACTGAGCAGTAACTTCATGATAGTGACTTATTATAACTACCATTGTTAATGTTGAATGTTTATTCTAAAATGCTTTACTTGCGTAAACACTTGTAAAAAACTAAAACAGTGTTTAAAAAAGTGGTGTTAAATTTGGTAATTTAAAAGCATAGTATTGTTAAAACTAAACAGAATTAGACTTAAGGAGCTAACTTAAAAACATTAAAACCAAGTAATCTGCAAATTATACTGTTATAAATAAGTTTCAAACTGTTTTTTTTTTAGAGTTTTAGCTATATATAGTGCAGGGTTATATAAACTCTAAATATATATAGTTTATTTTTTTTTTATCATCCAGTTTTATATTCTTTATAATCTTTATAGCATTAAAATTTTATTTATTTTGTAAAATGCTGTATATTTTTACGCGGTTTATCGTAGCAGAAATTTGTAAAAAAAATTTAAAATTAATAAGTTTATTTTTCTTTATAGATCAAAAGTTTTTATTTTCAAAGACAACTTTGTTATAATACCGTATTTATGTTTAGTTTTAGACAGTTTTTATATCCCACTTAGCTTATAAAATCAACTTAAATATTGTTAATTTTTTTTGTTTAATAATTATACCAAAAATAATTATTTGCTAAAAATATATATAGTATGATATTAATGTTTTCAAATTAATTTTATACTTAGAAACTTGCTAAAACAGCTTCCTTTAGACAAGTCATCTAAGATTTGCTAAACTATTTTTACATGATTTTAATTAACTTACACTGATTTTTTGTACTGAAGAAATAAATAAGTTTTCTCTCAGCATACTTTTTTATCAATGCTTAGTCCAAAGGTATTCATTTTATAATAAGGGAAAATTTGAGTCATTTTTCTTGATTAAAAAATTTAAAAACACAAAAACTTAATTGTTTTTCGTTCTTGAAATATACTTTTTAGTTAAATGATAGTGTTAAAATAATATTTCTTTTTGAGTTTAGGTTAATTCGGTTAGTGCTATAGCCCATAGAAAAAGTGGGACATTTTGGCTTTTTTAGTCTATGGAGCATATCTCAAAAAATACTTATACTTTTTGACTATTTTTTATATGAATGTTCTTCAATGAATTAGCATTGTTTACCAGTGTCTTTATTTTTTATATAAACTCAATAATTTTTTAAATATAGGACATTTTTGGATTTTTTAGTATTGGTTATTAAATATGGTCTTCCTGCTTAGCTAAAAAAAGTCTTTTAAGAAAATCTAAATTCACTTACTGATAATTTTTTTTTGAACATTTAAAAATATAAACATTTGATAATATTTATCATTTTTTGAAACTTTAGTGCGAGAAACAAAAAATAACTATAGACCATTTGTGGTTTTTTATATCTCGCATCAGAATTGCAACACAAATTAAACAAAGCTTTTTTTCTCGAACTCGATCGAAACAGAGCGCGGGTTGAAACTGAGCAATAACCCTATGATAGTTACTTATAAAAACTATCATTGTGAATGTCGAATGTTTGTTTGTAGATGCTTTACTTACGTAAATACTGATAAAAAATTTAATAGTGTTTAAAAAAGTAATGTTAAATTTGATAAATTAGAAGCATAGTAGTGCTAAACTAAACAGAATTAGATTTAGTGAGCTAACTTTAAAAACATCAAAACAAAGTAATCTGCAAGTTAAACTGTTATAAATATAATTGAATTTGTAGGTTTTTTCTAGAGTATTAGCTCTATAGAGTGCAGGGTTATATAAAATCTAAAAATATATAATTTATTTCTTATTTTGTTATCCATTTTTTATATTTTTTATAATTTTTATAGTATTAAAATGTTATTTATTTTTGTAATGTTGTTTTTCTTTTGCGCGGCTTACCTTAACAGAAATTTGTTAATAAAATTAAAATTTATAAGCTTATATTTTCCTTATAAATCAAAAGTTTTTATTATCAAAGACAACTTTCTAGTTTATGCTTTGTTTTAGACAGTTTTTATCTCCAACTTAGCCGTGTGATAGGTACTTATTAAAACTCTTATTTGAGTGTTGAATTTTATTTAGAGATGCTTTTCTTGAGAATTTTTTTTTTTAAGTTTAAAAAGATTTTAAACAAGCAGTGAAAAATTTAGTACAATAAAAGCATAGTATTGTTAAAACTAAAAAAAATAGAATTGATGAGCTAACTTAAAGACATTAAAATCAAGTAATCTGCAAGTTATACTGTTATAAAGAAATTTTAAGTTGTAGCTTTTTCTTAAGTTTAAGCTCCATAGAGTGCAGATTTATATGAACTTATAATATATGCAGTTCAATTTTTGCTATTTGTCTAGTTTTTATTTAATTTTGCTATGATGAAGTTTTTTTTTATTTAAATGTTGTATTTATTATTATCAACTTGCTTACTTAGCAGAAGTTTGTTAAATAAAAGATTTTTTTGTCGTTATGAGTCTAAAGTTTGTGAGTGTGAGTCTAACATGTACGAAGGGACATTTTGTAAAAGACACTTTTGCACGGCGTCAATTTTGCACGAATACACTTTCGCAGAAGGACATATATTTTTTTTTTTTACTCTCACTATTACCCCTAACCCTTACCCTCGATCGGTTTTTTTTTGTTCTACTTTAACATATTTTATCATTAATTTTATTATTTTCTTTTTTTTTTGAGAACTATACATTTTAGATATATTTTTTCTTTTAATGTTTACCCTAAACCTTACCCTCGGTCGGTAACTTTATTTTTCTCATTTCTTTTTATTGTTTATCTTTATTTATTCTAGCTTTGATAGTTAAATTTTCTTTTACTACTGTTACCTCTAGTAACCCTAACCCTCGGTCAGTAACTTCTTTTTTTTTTTGTTATTTATATTAGTTAATTTTTTTAATAATGTTTAAACGTTTTTTAAACATTTTTGTTTCATTTCTTTCTTCTGCAATAATAACTCTCCGTGCAAAAGTGTCTTTGGCAAAAATGTCTTCGTACACATTTGATTGATTTCCAATTATTGTGTTATCATAAACAAGTATTTTAGAAAACCGAGTTTAATTTAGGTTTTAAAAAGTTTTTCTCCTCCACTTAGCTTTTTTAAAATTAATTCAAGTATTGTGTATCTTTATATTTATTTTTATTTTATTTTTTTATTAACTTACTAAATCAGCTTTCTTTTGACCAATTATCTAAAATGTGCTAAATTATTTTTAGTGTATTATAAATAATGTAGACATTTTTTTTATACTGAACAAATATATAAGTTTTCTTTTAGTTTATTGAATATTATTTTCATCTAAGTATTGAGTATTGTTTTAACAAGTTCAACCCGACAACATTAATTTTAAAATAAGGGGAAGCTTGAGTGGATTTCTTTATTAAAACATTTCAAAACACAAAGACTTCTTCGTTCTCTGTTCTTAAAGAATGTTTTTTACAG
The DNA here is from genome assembly GCF_965202585.1 of Thalia democratica. Taxonomy (NCBI): domain Eukaryota; kingdom Metazoa; phylum Chordata; class Thaliacea; order Salpida; family Salpidae; genus Thalia; species Thalia democratica. The sequence continues at coordinate 12,258,346 of NC_139166.1, forward strand.
AACTGTATAGCTAAATGATACTGCTGATATCTTTTTTTTAAAGTTTGGGTTTAATTAATCGGTGCTAGAGCCCAAAAAAGTAGGACCTTTTGCATTTTTATTAGTCGTTGAAGCATATCTCAATAAGAAGATACATTTTTAAACTTTTTTTAGTTTTCTTCAGTGAATTAATTTCATTGGTAAGTAAGTGTCTTTGTTTTTTTATATAAACTTCATGTTATTTGAGGCATAATTCTTTTTTTTTAGGTCTTTAGTTGTGGTCTTCTAACTTATTCAAAACAATATATATCTCAAAATTCTCTGACTTATAAAGATATTTATGTTGAGCAATTAAAAAAATGAAATGATTGATTATTCGTTTTTTAATTGTAGTGCGAGAACAAAAAACATTTGTTGATCATTTTGTGGTTTCTAAGTTATTGACCATAATTCAAAAAATCAGAATAAACATTTTTTTTCAAAAATGTTTAAAACAAAATTTTTATTAATCAGTGAATTTAATTTTTTTTTGTTTAGCAAAAAAAAACATATTTAAAAACCAAAGCTAAAAAAAACATACATATATTTATCAATAAATATTAAGTTTGTATAAAAACAAAGATACTGACCAATATAATTAAATCAAAAAAGATTGTTAGCAAACAAATAGCTAAAAAGTACATGTATATTTTGATACATATTGTTTTTGAATGACAAATAAAAGCGCTCAAAATGATTGGTCCAAAGACCTGGTGCACGAAAAACTTTTCGGTTATCGAGTCGCACACCACTCGGATACCTTTTAACGTCTTGTCCAGGACATATATGTTCCTCGGGTAAAAAAAAGCCGAAATGTCCCACTTATTAATACCCCGAACTCAAACAAAACATACTTTATTTCAGCACTACTCACTATCATTTAGCTATTAAACTTTGTAAAAGCATAATTGAAAACTAAAGAACAAAGTAGTTTTGTCTTTTGAAATTTTAGAGTCAAAAAAAGACTTAATTTTTATGGCTTATTATTTGATTATGGTATCAGCTTAAAATATTATAGTCTTTTTATAATAATATTTAACTATTGCAGTGCATGTAACTAAGATAGTTAAAATAAAACATATATCAAAATAAAACCATCTTATTTCAAACATAAATTGCTAAGTTATTTTGTAGTTTTAGATTTAGTTAACTTAAAAAAGATATAAAATTCTGAGAGTAGTTTTAATTTTCATTAAGTCTTTTAGTGAAAGATTTTTTTTAAATATTATTTAATACGAAAGTTTTCAATTTGAACTGATTCCTTTGTTTAACCTGTTTCAAACACATGTTTAATACCAAATACTACAGTAAATTAAGTTTAAAAGCTATTAAATATGGAACACACTACAGTTGTACCAATTGAATTAAACGATTTAGAAGAAACTCAAGGGTCTATTGATACAAATCAACAAGATACTCAAGATAATGCTGGTATTAAAAATAATGAAAATGAAGATGCTTCGGAGTCTGATTTTCAATGCAGCATTTGCTTGGAAACTGCTAAAGATGCTGTCTTAACTTTTTGTGGACATTTATATTGGTCAGTAGTAAGATTTATTATGCACATTTGAGTTGTATAAGTTTTGTAAAATTGATTCTTTCTAATTAACTTAAAGTGTTAGACTTTTAAATAATTTACATAAGAAATAAATTATAAAAAATTTGCCTGTGTTTTATGTATCTTAAATTGTTATTTGCTTTACCTTTTATAACACTTACAAAAATTTTAGTTAACTAAAAAATTTAAGTCTACTATCATGTACTTTGCTGAAGTTAATTCTTAAAAATAATAGTTAAAACTTTGAATAGTCTAGATAAGAAAAGTCATTATACTTTACTATGAAAAAAGAAATGCCTTACTATATAAATACCATAGTGTAGTTCCGAATTTTTTTTTTGAATAAAATTTTATATATTACTTAAATAAATAACACTTTTTTGAATTTAGAATCTTTTAAACACACACTCTCTTGCACTAAGTTCTTAGAAAATATTTCTGGTTAAAAAAATATATTCATTTAACGTTTTAAAAAACCAAATTATCTACTAAAACTTTATTTACATGAATTTATTATTAAAACTATTTGATTAACAGTTGGCCGTGTTTATACAAGTGGCTAAAAAGACGTCATGAAAACTCAAAAACTTGCCCGGTGTGCAAAGCGAAAATCGGTAAAGACAATGTCATACCCATATATGGTAATACCACCAATGATGGCCCGAGGACCAGAATACAACCGAGACCACAGGCCCGGCGCCCTGATAATGGGGTTTGTTTTTCATTTTAATTAGCTTGTACATCTACATTTTTAAAGCTTACTGAATGAGTCTAAAAATAGTTTTTAAATGTTACATGACAGAAAAATTAAGAATAATAGTTTTAGAACGTTAAAAAATAGTTCTTATTTATAAATAAGAATAAAAGATCGAAACGCAACAAATAATCAAAGTCAAATATTTTTAACCAGAATTTTGACACACAAAAAATGGGATGCTTTTAATTTTTGATTTCTTAAGATAAAATCAAATATATGTGTTAAACAAAGCGTTAGCAAGTAATGTTTTACAAAATAAAAAAATAAGTAGTAAAATATAAAGTGTAGCATCGTTTCTACATTCAAAAATTAACACAAATTAAATTTTTGAACCACGACAAACTAATTTCAACCTGTAGCAATTCAGAAACTTATTCATAATACATGTTCATGTTACCTCAAAATGTAGATTGTCGATGTATAACGCGTCATAAATGATTCTTAAAACTTCTTATTTTAGTACTAGTTTATTTTGAGCCCTTTTTTTGACGTAAAACTTTTTTAAACTTAACAAACACTCGAACAACGCAAAACTTATCACGTTTCATTTCAAAATATTTTTCTGAAACACCACAGGGAAATGCTGAAGGTATGGGAAATCTCGTAAACTCCGCGTATCTCACGTTCTTCCACCTATTTTCCAGCATGCGCTGCTTGATAACCACCTGTTGGGAAGTTTTTAAGCTGCCTTACAACGCTTACAACGCTTACAAAAGATGGCAGGAAGAGCGGAACAACCGAAACGATCAGAACAACTTTGTGTTGGACTTGACCCATCCCATCCTACTTAACGCTGCTTAAGTTAGAGTGCTTGTTATCTTGTGCATTTTTGAAAGTGCATAAAACAGCTCAGTGATGTGATTTAACTTTGTTGTCGTTTTTAATATAAGAGCAATTTAAGTTACAATTGTACATTTGTTAACAATTTTTTTTAATAATTGTTAGGATTTATTAGTAATTTAATTTTTTTCGAACGAAAGCCTAGTGGTTTGTTATAATAAAATGTCCTGGACAAGACGTTAAAATGTATCCGTGGTGTACTGCTCAATAACCGAAAAGCTCTTCGTGCACCAGATCATAGGACCGAATATTTTGAGCGTTTTTTTTATCGTTCAATAAACTAAAGTCTTAACTTAAGTCATTTTGATTTAAATTTTGTAAACATATTAAAAATTACTCATACAGTTATTTCTATTCATGTTTCTTGGTAAAACAATTATTTTAACCTTTTTTATGTTATTTTAACATATAAACAATTCTTACTTTATAGCTTAATAAACATTTTTGTATTTAAAAACATTTTTAAGTTGTTTTTTTTTAACTAAATAAGTTATTGTTTGTCATAGTTAATTTCAAAAGCTACAACAACTAAATAGAATGTATCAGATATAAGTTTTTAAAGTTGTAAAAACATATATTTTTTTACCAAACTTTTGTGTTTTTACAAATATTTATATAGGAACTCTTTTTCATAATTTATTTTGATTCACATGCAACTAATAACATTAATAAACATAATTGTTTTTAATTGTATTTTAATCTACTGTGTAAGTAAATTAAATGTGTTTCATTAATTTAAACAACTCTATAAACAGCTTGATATTCAACATTAAATAAAAAATTGGCCTATATAAATTATTTTAATAGTCTTCGTGATATTCGGTATATTCGATGATGGTATATTTAAACAAAATTTTTACAACTAGTAGATCAAGTACTACTATTTATTTGTTTATTTGTGCTAATGTTACCACAATTAAGAACAAACTGATATTAAATAAATGAAGTTTGTTAACATTGACAGTTAGTTTATTGAAGGACAAAAAAGACGCTCAAAGTATTTGGTCCCAGGACCTTGAGCACGAAAAACCTTTTGGTTATTGAGTCGCATACCACTGATACCTATTAACGTCTTGTCCAGGTAGCATTTTTATAACTATTTTCAACAAAAAAATACTTTATAGTTGGTTTTTTAGTATTTAAACGTCTGGTTTTAACTTTTTTATTATTTAAATGGTAATTTTTTTAAAAACGTTTAAGCATATTGAACTTTATTTATACACAAATCGATTAAAAATTTTTTACAATAACCATCCATTTATTCTTGTTTTTTTATTGAGCTTAACTTCCAATAAGCAAAAACTTGGAAAATGTCCCCAAACCAAACGCTTTCCTACAAGTTATAAAATACTGTTAGCTTAAGAACCAAAGTTTGGTTGAAATGTTCAAGTCTAAGACTAACTATAGTTCTTTTACTTTATTAAACGTACGTATTTTGTTTTAGTTGAAAAACAACATTTAACTTCTTTTTAGTAAAATTTATATAACAACAAAGAAAAGTATTTTGCTTAATGTTGATACAAGTCTTATACAAAGTTCAAAAACTTGAGAATAATAACTAATTTGACAAAAAAATTATCATACATAAAAAAATATTATTCTTGACGTGATGTATAGCAATGTTTATCAAAACGATTACACCCAAAGGGGAAACAACTAACAAGGGAAATATAAGCAAGTAACTAAAACTAAATTGTATATATAAGCAAGGAAAAGACTACTTTTTAACTTAATAGCTTTATATAACCTTCATACAATACTCTGTGAAACTAAAATATAGACCAGTGTTTTTTAAGCATCTTTTTTATTTTTTACACTTATGGAAGGTAAATACCAAACTTATCCCAGAATACACATACGCAAACAATGTTACACATTTTAGGTTTTTAAAGCTAGGTACCTTAATTAATCATAAAAAATTACTAAAGTTACTAAAGTTAATTATTATAGTTTTAAATGTTGGAACATTTTTAAAATTAAAATTATAGTTTATTTAACATAGAAAAGCACTAAAATATTTGGTCCTAGGATCTGGTGCTCGAAAAACCTTTTGGTTATCGAGTCGTACACCATTTGGATACCTTTTAACGTGTTTTCAAGGACAAGTAAAATATAAAAAGTAAATAATGACTAATATTACAAAGCAAAACCATAACAAAAGAAAAAAAAATTATTAAACTACAAAAAAAATTACTTTGTTTTACAGTTAAACTTCAGTATTGTTCAATAACTGTACTAGTTAGATTCTTAATGATATTTTTTCTTTTAAGGTTTTTAATATAATTGGTAGAAAATGTACCCTCTAAAACAAGGGAGTTTAACCCGAGGTGTAGATTCAAAAGGGTTTTATTTTTGATTTGATCTTTCACTTAGATATTTGGTCAGGGACTACTAGAAAAATAAGGTAAACCATAGAAACTTTAATAAAACTCATGGTAAATGAGTTTAAAAGTGGACTGTTGAACTTAAAAAAACTAAATAATAATGTAATTTAGACTACAATACTAGACAACTTAGTTGCCAGATTTTGATTGCCTTAAACCCTATTATTTTATATACTTGTGTGAACTAAAATTCTAGCAATTTTGCTTAACAGGTTTATAATACTATATACAATAATAATTTTATTGGGAAGCAACCTTGAAGTTTACAAAAAATAATTTAGTTTTAAATGCCTTACCTGAAAATACGGTTCCAAAATTACATAGAAAGTTGCAAAGAGAAATAATATCGGTTTAGTAATTAAGTTGTTATGGTTAAATACTGGTTGTTAGCTGATTAACTAAATTTATAACAAGTAAAATAAGTTATTTTTTAGTAAAGTATACATAAAAAGTTTGCCATTTTACGTTTATTAAACTAAAAAGTAACAACTAATTACATAGCACAAAAATGTGAATATCAAAACAATACATATCAAGTATTTCCAAGGGGGGCTATTTTAGTAAGTTGGGGTTTAAATAATAATGCCTAGTAAGGGAGAAATAGGGAGTGGACTATTTTGAAATTAGGGGTAAATATAAAACTTTAACTGCTTAGCTTACTTTTTACTAACTTTAGTTTGCTATTTAGTGTTTGGCGATATTTAGTAAGGCGGCAAAAAACTAATGGGTGACTAATTAACTTAAACTGAATGTTTTTTGATTTTGAACAAAAGAGCTAACAGAGGTGATCTATTATCATAAAAAAGAAATCTTTTTTTTATATTTATGTATAAATATCATATGTGCTACCATCATTGCTGTATTTAAAACTAAAAATATTTTAATTTAAGCTCAAACATTAAAAAATTAAAACTAACTTTACTATAGCCGTCATATCTATTAGAACTGGTATTTCAAAAGTTAAGTAAACCTATTAAAAGTTTGAAAAACAGAAATTTCCTAAAAGTAAAACATTGACCTGTTTACTAATATTTAGAATTTTAATAATTAAATAGTTATTAGCACCATTTTCATTAAAATACTATTCCGTACCCTCAAAAACCAAGATATTTTGGGCATGATTTTCAAAATATATTGTTTTTTTTTTGTTTTCTACTCTTTCCATGTTTAAAAATAATGCATTTATTGAGTACGCATATTTTCTAAGACGTAAGTATATTTTTATTGTTAAATAGTTTAGTAAACTGAAAACCAACCCTTAAATACTTACGGTGATGCGAAATGCATTAACTAGTTTCAAAGTATTTTATATATATATTAAAGAAATGTTAGATTAAAACACATTTAGTTTTTAAATTTTAATTATTCTTTAAGAGCTTAAAACTGTTTTATTTACATTTTTCTATTATTACCATAACAAATTTTATTTTACAAAGGTTTGGTAACCTAAAAAGAAGAAATAGTTAAATTTTAAGCTGGATCCCGCAAAGCAAAGTTGGTTGTCCATGACATTCAAGCATAAAAAACAACTAATGCAAAGGAATTTTCATGATATAATTTTAAAAAAATCTTTTTTAACTCATAACTCAAAACTGTATCGCCTGTTTTAAATTTATTTTACTGAATATTTATTTTTTAAATGTATATTTTAGAGTTGTATATTGAACTTTTTATGAAACGCAGAAGCTTTTTCTTTTGTCTTTTAATGTGCTCCAGAGAACTTATTTAAGTAAATAAAGCCCCTTCTCACAGAAGGCTGCCAAGCTATAAGATATCAACAAGTTTAGCTTTATGCCTAAGAAGTAATAGGGTAATAAATTAGTTTTGTAAAAAAATAACAAAGTAATTTAGACCCAAATTATCAAGTGCATATTCTACAAATTAAAATAAGTTTATAGTCGAGTATCAAACGTTTTTGCTTTAGATTTTTTAAACATGCATGTTTTAAAATAATGGATTAAACTACTATAGGTTGTTACTTATTTTGAAAATGTACGCTATTTCATTTTAAAACTTTACCTAAAGAACGAAAATAAGTCAATAAGCATTAATCTGTTACAGCAAAAAGAAAAACACGAGCTTAAAGCAGCTAACTTTTTGATTAACAAGATTTTCAACAAATTGAAATAGATCATAATTAAATATAAGTTTTTAATCAAAAAAAGAACTAAGTTATAGAGTCAGTAGAAGAGTCTAATCTGCAAGAAGCTTTAAATTAATAGTTTACTATTTTTATTCTAATGGATGTATTTACGTTTATGTTTACAACAAAGAATTGAAGTACTTAAACTTTAATTAGTTTGTTTTGCTTAACTAATTTTATATATATACATTAAATATTTAAAACACAATAATTAAAGTATAAATGACTAAAAGAAGCTGATTGCAAAAAAGAAAGTCTTTCGTAACTAAATGGATCCAGCTAAGAGACTTTTCCAGATCTTTTTTAAAAATTAGGATCCCGATCCAAATGAAAATGGCCAATTCCGGATCTTGGATTCGGTAGATCAGTAGTTATAATCACATTGCTTTTAAGTAACAAATAAATTTATTAGAGGTATAAACCAAAATTTTGGTAGTGAAATTTCATTGGTTTAAATTAGCGATTAACCGGATCCATAAACAGATTTTCAGGTCGGCTCTTGTTTTAAAATTAGTATCTGGTCGGACTGGAATTTATTAATCAGGATCCGGCCCGATGAAACTTTAAAACGTTTCCATAATATCCAGTGTAAGCTTCAAATCCAACCGTCAAATATTATATACAAGCAGCTTATATTTTTTGAGTAAAAAATTTTTTGAAATATTTTTGTGTGGTTCTTTTATATAATACATCACCAAAACTTTCTTACCCAAGTTATATAGAGTAGTCTAGAATAGTCTTTGGTATGACTATAAACTGATACATTATAATGAGTTATTGTTATGTCCGATTTAAGAAATACAAACACTAAGCTGCCCGCACAAGATCCTAAGCAAAAATGTGCTAGAAAGTCACCCTGTCTGCAGGAAAAGTATGGGTAAAAAGGTCAGGTTGGCAATTTACCCACAGGCAGTCAACCAGACCCAACTGAGACTTTAAATGTTGGCCACACCAACATCCATAGCTCACAAGTTTTTAATGAATTTCTATTTTATTTGAAGCTCTATTTTTGGAGTGAAAGGTTATTTTAAAACAAATCGTTAAATTAATCAAAGTTATATTATTCTCTTTTAAGGGTTGCCAAAAAATCCAGGAATTTGAAAATTTACACTAAACAACCTGGAAAATTAGGACTTTGAGAAATAAAAGAAAAAACTATAAAAACCTGGAATTTTTGAACAAAATCACTAAAACCTGGAATTTTAAACAATTTTAACAGGTTAAGTAATAAAGTAAAGGTATGATACGAAATAAGAGATAATTTAATACGTTATTGTTATTTATGAAATTATATTATATTTACATAACAAGCAGATTAAATCTTTCGGATTCAAATTATCAAAATAATAAGACTTGGACTCGGATTCGGCAAAATTAAAAATTTTTGGACTCGGTTAATCACTAATATACATTATTACTTTGTATGTAAAACTGACATTCATATTTACTTTGCTTTTAATTTATAGGAGTATTATTAACAAACTGTCAGCTGATACAAGTAATTAAAATTTTTAATTATACAAAAAACAAATAGTTTATAAGTTAACCAGGCGAGTAATCACAATAAAAAACATTTTATTAAAATAATTACATAAGCGAAATATTCTACTAAAACATAATAAATCTAAGTTATTGACTAGTATTACATAATTTTATTCTGCTTTTGTTTCTTTTTTCACCTTCTTTGTTTTTTTCACCTTTTTCTTCTTTTTCTCAGCTGTTGATTAATATTTATAGTATTTATATTTAACTTTTTCTATAAATCGTTGAAATATTTTGGCCTTAGTGTATTATTGCGTACGAGTATTTTGAGCTGTGTTGTTTTTAAGATAGTTTTATACAACATTGTATACAAAAAAGTTAAAGGAACAATTCTTTTTAATTATAAAAAAAATTCTATTAAACAACTAAATTAAGTCGTGCATATATCTACAGTTGACTGTAAAATCCACAAAAACTAAAAAAATGGCATTTGTTTATGAAATTGCTTGACGAAAAGGTAAAACGAACAAATTACAAACAATTGATATAATAAACTATTTGTTTAACTCACAAACAGAGGGTGATTTTTGCACTTCAGCAGCAGCAGACGGGGTTTTGTCACCTTCAGACGACTTGCTCACTTTGGACTTCTTTCCTTTCTTGGCTGAAACACACATACACATTAAAATTTCAACTCTTACTAGCTTCATTTGGTCACATAACTGATATATATGAAACCACCATGATTTTTAACAAACAAAAATATTAGGTAAGAATATTTTTGTAAATTTGAACATGACTAGGATTTAAACAAGGGTTGGTATACATATAAAATCTAGACTAAATAGATCTATTTTATATACTGTTGAATATTTTATACACAATTAATATTTTTCACAGTAATTTACAGTTTATATCTATACTAAACTAAAACAGTGAAATAATACAATTAGTTCCCAATAGATAGACTTAAAATAGTCTTTTTAAGAATGCCTAAAACTAATTAACAAAAAATACCTTTTTTGAATTTCTTTTTGGGACTTTTAGCATCACCTTCAGATTTCGCACCATTTTCAGCAGGTTTCGCGCCACTTTCCGTCTTAGCCTTCTTATTGGTTGCTTCTCCATTCTCTTTGTTGTCACCCTTTCGTTTTTTACCTGGTAATAGCATACAAATTATGATTGTGAAACAAAAAGCCTGCACGAGTTTAATAAGAATAACACCAAGTGTAATAAGTCTTACGATAGTTAGAATTAGAAGATTAAGGTTGGCAACTATAAAATGAAATGCTAGTACTTTATGATTTTAAAGGATATTTATAAAACAAGTTATATGTTTGACAACAAGGAGTTTTAAGAGTTGGGTCAATTGGGAATACACCTTGGTGTTTTTAAGAATTTATGATAAATAGCTTATTAAGAATGAGCCTGGTTTTAACAGAATTTGTATTAAAAGCTCAGTAACTATGATTTTTTAAAATCATTAGATCATTTTAAGAGTAAAGAATAAGTTAGGTTTCATCGTTAAAAATGACATCCATGTTCAGAATATTTCTATAATTGTATCATTAAAATAATTAAGATCAAAGAGAATACACGCTACAAATAACACACACCTTTCTTGAACTTCTTTTTGCCGCCCTTGGCATCTCCCTCGGCCTTGGCGTCACCGTTCTCAGCCTTCTTTTCGTTTTTCCCGCCATTTTTCTTTCCCTCTACCGCTTCCTTCATCTGCCTCTTCTTGGCCTTCAGACCGGGCAGGGGCCTCACCAATGCTCCCGCCTTCCTCTTCTTCTTCTGGTACCTCTTCAGCATCTGCGTCGATATGTTGCTTCCTGTTCATAGTATATTAAATTTTTATTTTGGAATTTTTTTAAATAAACTTTTTAGTATCAAATTGTAAATGATTGTGTGTATTTGGCTCCTTGATTATTTGTACGGGGAGATTTTTTTTTTGTTATAGATTATATATAATTTTATTTTGTTACTAAACAAAGATTATTTTTTTCAAAAATTAACACCATCGTAATTCCTTTTTTAAGTATAACATGAATGCATTACTTATCTCATATCACAAGTTAATTTTCAACATTTATTATTTTACATGTATTATTTTATATAGGACTCCTTAAAAAATTCATAAAAAATAATTAATTTGTTGTAATTTAGATCGTCATTAACCCATATACCTAACATCATTAACTCTTATCAATAAATAAATAAATATACATAAAGTTTATTTCAAGATGTAGAAACTTGAAGAACTTGAGTTTTGTGTCTATGCACTCATTATTTATATACATATATATATATATACATATCTCATACCACAAGTTAATTTTTAACAACCAACCATCGGGCTTGATTTTTTGGTCGTTTTCATCCAATTGGCTGTTGACTTCGCTGGGAGGCAGCTCATTGGACAGCTTCTTCAGCTTGGCCACGTAGAACCCGTCCATGTTATGCACGTGCGGGTAGAAGCGTTTGGTGAGGGACAGTTTCTGGTTGAACCTGTACTGGCGGTACCTGCAATAATCATTTATTAATAATATGTTTATATATATATTTATGTGCGGGTAGGAGCGTTTGGTGAGGGAGAGTTTCTGGTTGAACCTGTACTGGCGGTACCTGCAACAACCATTTGTTATCAATATACTTATATTTAATATACATAATTATAAAAACAAGTAATTTTCGTATCGTATACTCAGTTTCAATGTTTAACACATATCTTCAGAACGAAATAAAGTACATAGCAAAATTTTAAAGAACCACACAAAAATTTTGTTCTTTTAAAATACATGTTTTGATTGAGGAGACAGGGTTGCTGCCTTTCTTTTCTTTTATTTAATGATAAATCTTTTTTAATCTTTTTATTTATATTTTATATATATATATGTGGGTAGAAACGTTTTCTGATGATAATTTCTGATTGACTTGTACTGACGGTATCTGGAGTATAACAGCAATTTTACATATTAAACATCGATCCTAACCTCAAGTACTTTGGTATAAGTATTGATATAAGTAATATTCCATAAAAGTGTTGCAACAAAACAACTTACTTGGTGAAACCGTCTGTGCCGAGGTCACCCAGTCCCGTCGGCACCAACTTGACGTTTCTCTTCTTGAGAGCGTAGTCTACCACGTCTTCGTTTTCTTCTACCTGCATATTTTTATTTGTTATTATTTTATTATTATTGTATGTTTTCATTATTTGGTTTATGAAGACGTGCACTGGAAGCACAAAAACAACAACCGGTTCGTTGAAAAACAATTGTAAAAATTGTTAAGTGTCATTAAAAAATTAAATAAAAATATCAACAGTAATGCTTAACATTACTTGTTCTTTTTCCACAGTTAATTATAAAACTATTATTTGAAATACATTTATGAGAACTATTTAATGTAAATGAAAAACAAGTGCAGACATGTAACAAACTAAATTGTAAGCAATATTTAGCAACTTTAATTGGATTTCTTTAAGTTAATCAATTTGAAAGGCAAGTATATATACAAAGTTTTTAATTTAACTTTCTTAAAAATCAACAAACAAAGAAACATCAGACTAATTAAGTATACTAGAAAATAATATTTTCAACTTTTAACTTACAAGTAGTGAACAGGTACAGTATATGATGTACCCTCCAGTTTTACTCTTCGCATCAACCGAATCAATTGCTGACAAGATCAACTCTTTCTGTTTGTAATACGTTTAAATAAATACAATACTTAATTCAAAATATTCTTACACAAAAAAGTTTTAGTTGCGAAGCTCTTACCCTTAAGGTGTTTTTATCTAAAATATCTAATAATAACTTTATCTTAATAAGTACTTTTGTTTTGAACGTTAAACAAAAAAAAATCAATTAGACTAAAAGCTTTAAGAAACTTGAATAAGTTAACTAAAAGGATCAAATTAAAACTCTTAATATGTCTACAACATGTTTATGTATATGAAGTAAAAGTGTAAGGTTTTCAAATCTTGATACACTCCTTTTATGTACAAATAATAAAAATTCCAGTGGCACAAGTAAAAGGTAAATAAAATGATAACCTATACATCAAAACTGTTTAGTAACTATTCAAAAACCATCTCAACCAGCATTTTTAAGAACCGCTTAATACCTGCGTTTTATTGAATATAACATTGTGAAATAATAAATTAAAATGAAGTTCTAAGTTTTTTAATATATGTTTAAACATAGGTTCATTAATATTCAAACCTATATATGGGAACATCTTAGAATGTTTATTCTCCTTTAATGCTTATATTAACTATTTTTATATGCATATGTAAGCACCTTTGTATATCTAAATACACAATATTTCTTTTTTAAATTAAAATTGCATATAGGAGTATCTTTGCATACATATTTAGTAATATTTATATTTTTATTTAATTCATTTTTTTATTACCTGCATGTGTGAACACCTCTGAATGTCTTCTTCTCCCTTGCTGCTCTTCACAGCCGGATCTTTGGAGATGACGCCGGTTCCTGAGCACGGAGCATCAAGCAACACCCTGTCGAAACTTCCCATGACCTGGATAAAAAAATAAATATCAAATTTAAATATATAGTATTTTCATAGAGCATCAAGTAACACTCTGTCGAAACTTCCCATGACCTAATAAAATAAAATAAATGTTAAATCTAAATCATATTATGTTGAATGGAGAATCTAACAATACTCTGTCGAAACTTCCCATGACCTGAATAAAATTATATATTATAATTTTATTTTTACTATATTAAATTGGCACTGTGTCAAAATTTCCAATTACCTATTAATTTGTTTAAATGAGAATAAAACAAATACAATTAATATTTATTTAAATTAAAAATACATCTGAAAAAGATAATTCTTTGTAGTGAGTTACAACTTCTACATAAATGTATAGTAGATATTTTATTTAAACATAAAGAAATAATAAATATCTATAATAAAACATACAGCAGGAAAAGATCTAGCGTCATATTTAGTAACCACTTAAACATAAATAATCCAGGGTTTCCAAAATGTTTTTGGCAAATTTTTTCCAGGTTTTCAAAATTACCTCCAGGTTTTCAAAATTACATACTTTTTGGTCTATTTTTAGTTTAAAGTTAAGTTAAGGTAAAAATCTGTAATAAATAGTATGAAAACATTGAAAAGATACTGTAAAGCTACTTTAAAATTTTTTTTTTTTTTTTTTTAAATTTTTGATGATGACAATTTTTTTTAATATGATAGATTTCTTGAGTCAAATTGAAATTCACTACTTAACATGTTAAAATTGTTAAAAACTGAAGGTTTTTGTTTCAAAATTTCTCAAATTCCAAGATTTTCCAGGTTTCAAGATTTTTTGGCAGCCCTGTTAACTTAATACATTATACATAAGAAATATTTAAATCAAAAACATACATCAGGGAAAGATCTAGCATCGTAGTTTGTAACAACAGCGTTCGCCACATTATAATAAAATTAATACATATATTTTACTTATAATAAACAAAAACATACAGCGGGGAACGATCTAGCATCGTAGTTTGTAACAACTGCGTTCGCCACTCCCATTCTGTGCATGTTGGCCTTCACCGACTTCAACCTGTCCTTGTTGATGTCGTTCGCCACTATCTGCCCCTTGTTCTTCATCAGTTGAGCTGTTATAAGAAATAATTTAATTAAATATTATATAATGTTTGCCACTATTTGACCCTTGTTCTTCATTAATTGAGCTGTTAAGTAGTATATAAAATTATCATATGCATCTTTTACTTAATTATTTGCAGTTCAAGATTTAATTTAAAATTATAATTCAATATTATTAGTTGTTGATAGTATTAAATTGATATTGTTGATGATAATATGCTAGTTTGCCACTATTTGTCCTTTACTAGTTGAGTTTTTGAATAACTAAAAATGTTTAAAAATATATTTATTTGTCCCTTGTTCTTCATAAGTTGAGCTGTTATAAAGTATGTAAAATTGTTATATGTATCTTAATTATTTGCGATATAAAAAATTAATTTAAAATTATTATTCAATATCATTAGTTAATAATATGCTAGCTTGCCACTATCTGAGCTGCTTATATAATATAATACATAAAATTGTTTAAAAATGTTTTTATTTTTCACTTGTTCTTCATTATTTATTCAAAATATTTTCTTTACGTATCAGAAATCACGCTTTGAAATTTAATTTAAGTTTTAAATTATCATGCGAAATTTGTCGTTTATAAGTTGCGCTATATCAGGGGTCGGCAGGTCAAAAAATGAACGTTTTTTATGTGCTTTAAAAAACATATTTAAAGACATTTTTTTAAACAAAAAAATTTAGGCGATAGACTTTTCTTTAAAGATAAGACAAAAAAAAATTATTTTTAAGTTTTCAAGAATATTGATATTAAACTAGTTAAATTAAAACTTTAATGTGGCCCGCGGGCCGCAGTTTGCCGACCCCTGCGCTATATGAACATAGCTCATCCATATAGTAAAAATCACTAGCATAAGTAGTTTTACCACTTAGAGAATAATTTGATAACTACACAAAATAAACTTCATCAAAAAAAAATTAAAACAAAGTTTTTTAACAAATATTTATCACCGATATAAGTGAATTTACAACCTAAATACCACTTTGTAAAAAAAAAAACGCAGGTCACGTCCAGTATTAATTAAAGATTTTATAAAAATATAACTTTTAGACTTTCAAGTCATAACACAACTTAATAAATTTTCAAATTTTACAAAAGTAATAACACTACAATGAAAATATTAAAACTCACCGATATAAGTGGTTTTACCACCGGGGGCGCAGCACATGTCCAGTATTTTCTCTGAAGGCTGGGGAGCTAAAGACATGACTGGTGTGAACGAAGAAGCTCCTTGTAGCATGTACCTTCCTGACAAGTATTCCAATGATGCACCTGTTCAATAAAAAATAATTGATAAAATTATAAATAGTACCTTCCTGACAGGTACTCCAAAGATGCACCTGTGATATATTAGATATGTTAGTTATATAGGCTGTATAAAATATATTATTAACTTAAACTGCAACATGTAAATTTCAGATAAATGCTCCTATTAATCTCATCAAAAATAGTCAAAATAAAGTTTTTAATAGTATCTTTCTCACAAGTATTCAAGTGGAAACCTGTGACAAAAGTAGAAATTATATTAATTGTAGCAACATGGTTTGTAATCTTATGATTTACATATAACAATATATTGGTTGAATAAACTGTGTAAATTATATTGGTCATATAAACTGCATAGGGTTGCCACTCGTTATTAAAAAAAAATTTCCAGGTTTTTAGAAGTACACATTTTTAAATCTATTTTTAGTTTTAAGTTAATTTCTATATAAGAAACTGTTTTAAATAGTATAAAAACATTGAAAAGATACTGTAAAGTTACTTTAAATGTGGTTTTTTAATATAAAAAAAGTTTTGATGATGACAAAAAAATCTTATTTATATGATAGATCTTTTGTAACAAATCAAAACTTTACCACTGAAGATGATAAAATTTATTAAAATTCCAGGTTTTTCCAGGATTTTTGATCAAAATTCCAGGTTTTTTTCAAAATTTCTCAAATTCCAGGTTTTTCCAGGTAAAGTGGCAACCCTGAACTGTCTTTGCCAGATAAATACTCCAATGATAGTCATTTCAAAAGATAATTTAAACATACTATTAAAATTAATGGCATTTTACTTATAAGTATTCCAATGAGTACATTCAAGTTTCATAGAAAATTTAAATGCCAATTACTGTTACTTGGACCAATCAATGTATTAAAGGTAGGACTGTATTACATGACATCTAAATTCTTAATAACTATTCATTTATAATTAAAGTTATTTCTAGCTTTTTATTTACATGTAGTTACTTTTAAAAAACAAGAAACTCTTTAGTACTTAATGCTTTTTTATTTATTAGGTGAATCTTAGCAATGACACTAAATTTAAACAACTTAAAACCAAAACAATTTACAATCATTCTGAACACGTGTTTTAGAAATCTTGTTTAGAAAAAGAACATTTTTTTTAAACATTAAACAAAAAATCTAATAACTATTTATAGTCTGTAAACATAAAGACAAACTCATGCAAACTAAAATTAATCTGTTTTAAAAAAACATGTGTAGAAGAAATGGTAGATCAATATAGACCCATATGAAAAAAAAAACTAATTCTCAACGTGTAGAAAACAGGTTGAATCAAGATTTAAACCAATTAGTTGTGGCATTAAAATAATAGTGTGATAAATAAATTGTGATATTAAATAATTGTGATAATGATGAATACGTCATTTAGCAGGGTAAAATGTTCATTAACTCAGCTTTTTGGCTTTTTCGAATGAAAAACAGTATTTTATGGTATAAAAAGGAAATTTTTTAACAATAATATTGATATATGTGACTTCTAAGTGGTAAATAAAACAAAATCCTTGAATAAAACAAAAATCAGTTTATTACCTACTACCATCTAGGCAGTATTTCAGCTGCTTACAACTCAATAAGCATCAAAAAAATTATTTGTTATAGTATTTGAAAT
This sequence comes from Thalia democratica, assembly GCF_965202585.1. Classification (NCBI taxonomy): domain Eukaryota; kingdom Metazoa; phylum Chordata; class Thaliacea; order Salpida; family Salpidae; genus Thalia; species Thalia democratica. The sequence continues at coordinate 12,276,073 of NC_139166.1, forward strand.
GATCTGAACTTTACAAAGAATCATAAGAATTCAAGTTAAAATTAAGAGTTTCTAGAAAAATTTAAATAAGTAATTTGTCACGGAACTGTACTGAGATCTAAACAATAGATATGGTAAATTATATGTGAAATTTTCAAGTATACATTATGTCAAGATACATTATATACATAGTTTAAATAAAACACCAAGTTTAATCTGACACAACTGCTTCACTGTCTTTCAGAAATTAGTCAGGTTTTAATCAGTTTATTAAAGATTTTTGAGCACAGACTTTCTTATCTCACATTTACTCAACAAAAACAATGTATGTAGAAGTAATCAAATAACAACATACCAGGAGTGAAGTTATTGGGCCACTCGTACAAAACTAAGCATATAGTAAAATAAACACTTTTAGTTTTAAATGCAGTGTTAAGCATTAAAAATTATATTAATTATAAATTAATTAAAATAAATATTAACAAACCAGGGGTGAAGTTGTTGGGCCACTCGTACAAAACAATTCCCACTTTCGACCATTTCTCTATTTTTTCAAGGGTTACACTCTTCGACACGAGAGACTGTATAAAAAGTTATACTAAAATAATTTGTAATAAAAGTTTAAACTTGAGATTTTTTGATTTTTCAAGAGTGACACTCTTTGATACTAGAGATTGGTAAATAAAAATATTAATAATAAATTTAGAAAAAAATAGGATTTAAAATTTAAAAACAGAAAAATATTAGGATTTTTATATTTTTTCAAGTGTTGACACAAGAGACTGTTGAAAACTAAAAATCATTAGAAAAAATTAATTAAAAATATTTATAATTCGGGTTTTTTTTTCACAAAAGACTGTATAAAATAACTAATAATAATTTGATAGTAACTTAAATAGCTTTAACCCTTTTATATTAATTAAACATCAAAAAAAGTAGAAACACACAATTTAAAATACAAATTTATTTAAACAACTTACAGTAATTAGTTCTCTTTCATTTGTTTTAAAAGTATTTATGAAATATATATATATATATATTTATTTAATTTTGACAACTCACAGTAATAAGTTCCTTTCTATTTGTTTTGAGAATAACCATCAAGTTTTTTTTGAAATAAATAATTTACAGTAATAAGTTATATTCTATTTGTTTTGGAGTGTTTATGAAATATATCATACTAATTATATTCAATATGAAACAACTTACAGTAATAAGTTCTCTTCTGTTAGTTTTGAGAGTATTTGTTCGAATTGTGATTGGCCTCCTGGCGTCATTGGCATCCAAAAATTGGATCAACTATAAATCAATAAATAGTAACCACTTTATTAATGTTATTAAAAAGTTATAAAAAAAAGTAGTTTTTACAGTTAAAAAGGTAATTTAAAATAAAACGATTGTGTATGATTTAACGTTTTTACATGTTTTAACTTTTTTTTTAATCAAACAAGAACCAATATACTTTCTAAACCCTAGGTTTTAATGCCAATATTAATAATAAATCATATTTTAACTAACATTTGGAAGTGGGATCATGTCAAAGAATTTTTGCATGAGGAACTCGTTGTAGCCGTATTTGATGCACAAATCGTCGATGAGCTGGGCTACTACGTCTTTGCGTTTCCTTGTAAATTATAAATTTTAGTACAAAATAATATAATGTTGTTTTAATCACTAATACTTTATGAGTATTGCATTAGCTGAAATTTGTATGAAGTGCAGAGTCGTGTTAGTTATTGTATTTATTTTGTTTTAACTTAATGCTTGTATACTTTCTCAACTAAATAAAATACTTTAAGCACTTACAAATAAACATTAACAACAAACAACGTTATCATTAAATAAATTGTAAAAACACAACACCTCAAATAATTTTAAGAAATGAAAATTTGTCATATCTTCAAAACAACATAAAAGAATCTATACAAAAAATATCAAAAGTAATAAAATAAACTATATGGAAAACTATTCAAAATATCTTCCTTTTATGTCCATGTTTATACCCTTTTGTAAATACTATTTAAACAGTTTAAAATTCTAAAAAACTTAGTTTTATCCCCATACTTATTGTAATTCAACAGCTCTTTTATTTTAAATATAATTAAAATATAAAAATAAATAAAAACTAACTTAGTCTTATCCCCGTATTTGCTCCAGTCCGACAGCGCATTTATTATAATTGTAAATGATATATATAAATTATAATAAAAACAAACTTGGTTTTATCCCCGTATTTGTTCCAGTCCGACAGCGCTTTTATTATAATTAAAAATTTTACAAATAAAATAAAAATAAAAACAAACTTGGTCTTGTCCCCGTATTTGTTCCAGTCCGACAGCGCTTTTATGATAATTATAAATAATATAAAATTAAATAAAAACAAACTTTGTTTTATCCCCGTACTTGTTCCAGTCCGACAGCGCCTTTATGATGTGCTCAATTCTCTCCTTCACGGCTTCCAGCGGCTCGTTCTTGAACTTCTCGATTTTCTGTCCGCTAGGTAGCGTGATAACCTCGCTCTTCTGTAAATTGATTTCCACGTTTTCGTCGTCCGAGTCGGAAAGCGAAGGTCTCGCCAATTCTCTGGGTTGAACCTCGTCTTCGCTGTATGGTTATAATAATTTTAATTACTTTGTTAACTTTTAGAAAAAAAACTTTGTTATTTTTGTTGTTTAAAACAATTTTATTTCACAAAAGAAAAAGTGGTTGTGTATAAGTATTGGCCAAGCCAAATAAATATAAAATGCAGAATCGTGACAATTGTTGTAATTATTTTGTACATCTATCTTCAAGTATTTATAATTTAAAAATGATGCTTGCTTAAATGACTAACATAAAATTTGATATTTAATGTACGTTTAGAGAAGGGTTTAGTGCAGGTTGAATTTTGGTAACTTTCATCACCATTTTGTTTAAAACAAGATGGACAAAGTTTTAATACAAGTTTTTAATATGAACTACGTAACTTATTATACAAAAACAAACTCATCACTGAAGTCAGAATCCAGTTCTGAGTCTTCATCATCGTCTTTTTCAATACCTTCAGTTTCCTGTTAAATATTAACAATAAATATAAAGCAAATCAATCTTGGATTTAAGAAATCTTTTTTTAATGAAAAGTATAAATAAGTTATTAGACTGAGAGATGTCCAGCAATCTTCAATTAAACCTAATGTTAGCTTAAAGGAATTTTATAAGATCTTTTTTATAATTATAAAAATTCAATAAAAGCAACACTAATTTGAAATAAAATTTAAGTTTATGTTTGGATTAATGAAAATAAGTATCAACTGGATTTTAGATATATGTTTTTAAATAAACGAAAAACAAACCAATTTTTAAAGATAATTTATCAGAAAATTTATATAGTATAGATTATAACTTTATTTTTTAGATAAACAAACATACATAACCAATCTGGATTGAGGTCATGTTTAGCACAAATTAATAAGTGTATATTAAACAAACAAACCTCGTCGGAATCGGATTCGAGATCATCTTTTGGCATCAATTGCATGTCATCACCATCTTCATCGCCAGATCCAAACAATTTGTCTGTGTCCGATTCTGTAATAAATAATACAATATGAATTATTATTTGTGTATCAAATTGTGTCTGATTCTGTATTAAATAATACAATATGAATTATTATTTGTGTATCAAATTGTGTCTGATTCTGTAATGAATTATTATAAATCAGTTATATGAATTTAAACAAAATAAATAATTATTTTAATGTTAAAGTTTCACCATCAGACTCAAAAATTTCATTCGTGTCTGATTTTTCAATTATGTAATAAAATTTGTTTAGTTTTTTAATAATAATATTTTGAAATATCTGTATGATTCTGTTGTGGTTAAGTAACATATAAATCATTTTACACTACTTATTTATTAGATCCCAACAACTTGTTTGTGTCTGATTATGTATTATATTTAAGAAATACACCACAATTATTCAAATAGTTCAAGTAATAAAAAGGAGAAGCAATAACATAAAAAAGATACAAACCAAAACCTATAAACCCCCTTGCATCGATACTTAAACAATTACATTATTCTAAGGCATTTAAGTACTAGAAAGTTAAAACAGCTAGCAGGGTTGCCACTCTTCGGGAACAATAAAGCAGGACTGAACTACATTAAACTAGCATTAGTCAGCCTGAGTATGTTTTTCATTTGTAAGAGTATAAAATTAACATGGTTAGCCTGAGGTATCCGAAAGTTTTTTTTAATTTTTAAACTAGCCTGAGCGAGCTACGGCCTTCTAGACGGTTAAGCACTAGATAAACAGGGTTGCCGCTATTTGAGGCAAAAAAGTGTGAGTGACCAAAAGCTAGCCTGAGTTGCTCTTAGTTAAGAAAAAAACTTAAAAAACCTTGAAAATGAGCCACAAACTAAAAAAATACCTAAAATGTCAAAATAAAAACAAAATGACTTGAGACCATAGAAGAGTAATTTTTTTCAAAATTTTCAAACTGGCTGGGAACCCTGTGTAAAGCGTAGGATAAATACCAATACTTTAGTAATAAACGAACCTTCACCACTTTCTTCTGCGTCATCGTTGATGAAATCGTCGTCATCCGAATCTGCTTCCTCATCTTCGCTACCTTCCTCTTCGTTGCCAAGGAACCCTCCCGTTTGCTGTGATGTTGTTTAAAAATTGTATAAGAACATTTTTTTAATAAACAAAAATTTGAACTCCCAATGTAGATACTATGGTGTTACAGCGAGTTATTTAAAAAGTTTGTTTGAAAACTGTGTAAAAAAGTTATAAAAAAACAAAAAAATCTGAACTCCCAATGTAGTCACAATCAGAATTTCAAGGTGTTGAAATATTTCAGTTTAAACAAAAATTGTCAAATATTTTATGTAAAAAAATTTAGCTAACTGATTCCTAGATTCTCAAAGTTTTTTCATGGAATTTTTAACAAGTGATTGCTTTTAACTAATATAGTGACTTCCAAACTATGGCTTTCTAGTATTTTAAAGTGGCCCTTTATCAAATAAATAATTTAATGTTAAATTCATAACTAATATTATTGTTGTATTAATTTCTATTTCAGCGGTTACTTTAATTTACAAATACTTTAAATTCCTGTGTTCTTTGTTACAATTTTACAAGTTAATTGTAAAGTTTTGTATCTATTTTTAAACTAGAGAGTATTTTGTAGATCATACGAGTACAAAGTAAGCAATTGACACACTTCTGGCGATAGGCTACACCATTTATTTTTCAACTACTTCATTGAATTTTGAAATTGATAACCGTTTTAAGTGTTATCTTTTTCAACTAAAATTATTCTCACAAAAAACCTGACTTGAAATGGGTGTTGTAATTTTAGAGGCCGAATTATGCACTTAGTTAATTATTGAAAGTATTAAAATAAAATTTTGTAATTATTGCTTAAGACAATCAAGTAAAACTTAACACTAAAAGTAATAATACAAGAAGCAAGTAAATAAAATTTCAAAAATCTTATCAGCATCAGAAACTGAATGAAAAAAAAATCATTATAATTTATAACATATAAGTTCTTTTAAGTATCAAGGTAATAAACTTACTAACAAAAACCAAAACCAACAATCTATACCTCCTTAATGTATTTTTATCAAAATTACTGTAAAACAAATTAAAAATTCTCAGTATTAACAGCATTCCAAACAATATTGTTAACCATACAAGCAACAAGTAAACTACTAAACAAATACTCTAAGTACCTCACAGTATTAATTTTTAAAGTGAAAAACTGTTATAAAAACACCACAGTACTATAAGCATCTGAGACAAGCACATAGTGAACTACTAATTAAGTAAAAAAAAATGAGTATCATCAGCATGTTAGTTCCTAAATTTATCCGAGTTATGTTAAGTTTACAAAAATAAATTGTGAGCAAAGCTGAAAATTTATAAACCCCTTAATGTATTTTTATTTTATTACTACAAATAAAAACACCCACAGTATCATCAGCATCTGAAAGTTCTTAACAATATCATCAATCATACACGCAACAAGTAAGCTACTAATTAAATAAAAACACTAACAACATCATCAGCATCAGAAACTTCTAGAGATAATAAATAGTATTGGTAGATAAGGAAAAACATTGTTAATTTTTGTTTACATAGTTTTATGTAAATACTCAGTAAATTATTAAATAAAGAAACTCTCACAGTATCATCGGCATCTGAGACTTCTTCTTCCGAGCAAGCCTCGTCGCTTTCCTCGAACTTGTTGTTTTCCACAGCCTCGTTGTCTACAAATCCCTCGGTTTCCTGTGAAAATATTAAATTTAATATAAAATGAAGTACACCTGGAAAATGTGGTTTACAAAAAATAAAATTTGGCTTCCTGTGACAAGTTAATTAAATATATAAAACACACCAGGACAAAATGTGGTTTATAAAAATTACAATTTGGCTTCCTGTGACAAGTTAATTAAATATATAAAACACACCAGGACAAAATGTGGTTTATAAAAAAGTTTTCCTGAATTTTATTTTCAACAAAGTGTAATGTAGTTTAAGTACTTTTAATTTATACTTTGTTGACTCGTTAATATTTTATTGGAGGCAAAAATAGATGAACAAAACCGGATGTTTTGAACTTATTGATCTTATTCAAAATAAACATGCTTATTTATCGAAAGTTTTTTTAAAAACAGCTGTTTTAAAATTAATGTTATTAAAACTAAATCATTTTAATATCCTTCAGTTTGGCTTGCTCTTAGTGGTAACTGTACTTAAAAGTAAACAAAAAAATTATTTAATCATTTTAAATTAAAATAACACTCATACAACATAATTAAACAAAAAAGTTATAAAAAAAATACTACTTCTTCTGAATCTTCAGCTTCCACTTTTGGAGTTTCTACTTGCTGCATTTTTTCTGTAAAAAATTATTTTATCTTTTTAAAAACTATAGTTATCTGATGATTATTTAATGGATCAACTTTTTTGGAAATTGTTTAGTCTTTAATATCATATAAAGATATTAAATGTATAAAAAATATTTGTAGAACAAAAAACACATCAAAATGTTAAATTTATAAAAATACTATATAATCAAAGGGCTTGACATCTAATTAAAGTGTTTAATTATTTTATATTAAATTAAAACCAGTGATATAAAAGCATTTTCAATATGACTTGTACAAAAACTCATTAAAAGTTTACTTTTAATTTCAATTAGTTGTCAGAATCTTCTTAACGATGAAGTTGGTAGTTTAAAATCTAAAATAAATTTTCTAACATATTCAAACATGTGTAAGTGATTTTGTTAAAAAACTGAATATGTTAGAAGAATCATTCATTAAAAAAATAACAGCTAATAAAATGACTTACTTTCTAGCATTTCAAGTTTAGCTTTCTCTGCTTGTTTTTTCTTTTTGTTCTTCAAACGCTTTGGATTCCTCGGTTTAGCTTCTACAAATTATTTAGTTTTATTATATATTATCCTATTTTCTTCCATTTAGTAATATTAAACAGCAGTAGATGTCTTGTTTTGTATGATGCACAAATTTTAAGATTAATGAAAAAAATAATAATTTAAATCATTAATTAAGGTTAAACTTAAATACATAAAATCAACAGTTAATTGTGTGAAAGTTTATACTTATAAAGATACATACAACTACTAATGTCTGGATCTATCAAAAAAAAATTATATCTAATATGTTTACAAAAACTTAAATAAAAATTTAACTTAGTTTTATTTTTAAAACGTAGTATGAAAATTAGTCAAATTTTTTTTTATATTCATACACCAATTAAAAAACAGTGACAAAATTAATCTACTTTATCTATAATGAGATTAGATATAAGTTTATGCTATGAAAAGCATTGTTTTTTAAAACTTATTTTAACAATTGCAATAAATATTGACCATAGTCTTTTTTAATGGTTTTATACTTACTCAACATATTGTAACTATTAAGTAGAATTAAAAAAACTTTTACAGAAGGATATAACTTCTTATAGTGTATACAATTACTCATGTCATATCTATAATATTATGTCAGTAACAAAAGCTAACTATATTATATCACCAATTTTTAAATATTCGTTTTTAAGATAAGCAAAATTCTTTTGTAACATCAGTTGAAAGTTGTTTTACATTTTTTTAATATTTCTTTATTTTATCTACTGACTCATATCAGGGTCTTCATATTCTTTCTGTTTTTTTCCGCTCAGTCCCTTTCCTCTCTTATGTTTGGTTTCATCTTCCTTGTTGTTTTTGGTTCGTCGCCCCATGTTATTATTTTATAAAAATTTTTGAGGCTATTCTACTTAAAATTTTAGTTTTAAAATGAGATGTTGTTATTCTATATATATTGTTGAAAAAAAATTCTACATGAATTTTAGTTTTAAAATAAACAGTGTCTTTTATATGCTATCATATGACTTACTGAGAGTATAAAAAATAAAAAACCTTTAGTTTGTAGTTGTTTTTAAAATCACGATTTATATAATTTTTTAGCTTTGTATGTTATTAATTTCAAATAATAAAAGTTATATTAAGTACATTAAAAACTTTTAATTCAAAATTTCATGTTACAGTTTGTATCAAAAATTGGTGTTTTGTAATTGCTTAATTTATTTCACTGCATAAATACCAACTTTAAAAATTCAAGAAAAGAGATAAAATCATAACTTATGAGTAAGCAAATTATTTTTTTTTAAATATGATGTTTATGTTTTTTTTCAATATTTCTAAATGTTTTCAATAAAATGTTTACAAATTTACTATTAAAATTTTCTTAACTACAAAAGTATAAACAACATTAAATAGAAAATATTTTTCTTTATACTAATTTTATTATTATATTGATTTTTAAACAAATAACTTTAACAAGTTGTAAACCAAAAAAAAACTTTTTATTGATACTTCATAAATAGCTTTTAAAATTCAATTAAAATTACATACAAAAATAGTTAAACTGTAATGAAAGTTGTCTTTCTTCAAATCAAAATTATAGCCTTAGTTGACACAGGTTTATTTTAGTATTAATAAAATTTACTTGGCACAAAATTAAGTTAACTGAATAACTTTTATATAATTTATACTTCCATGATTAAACAACTTTTGATATAAGAAAAATATTACCACTACAATGAGTAGGTGTGATTGACCAAGTTTATAAAATAGAACAAGTAAAACAGACTAATAATAGAATTCCTTATAATTTTAAATATCATAAAAGTTTACATTAAGTACACTGGCTTTAATATTTTTTATAATGTTTTACTAGTAGGTTAATAAAAAATTATACTTTATTCCTTATAACTCATAAAACTATCTATTTACTAAGTACTTAAAATAATTCAGAAAGCTTGGGTGTTAATTGAATAAACCAAGGTTAAAATTGTAAGACAAATTTACTTGATTTAAGAATTTCTTATTTTCAAAATACTTATTACAAAATACTTATTAAAATGTAGAGTAATTACTAAAAGCATCTAAAAACTTTTTTTCTAATTAAGTAATATATTGTTTTTAAATTGTTTATTTTATTTATATTAATGCAAAACATAACAAAGTAAAAAATAGTACCTTGCTCAAATTTAATATCTTTCTGTTTGAAGCTTTTTAAATAATTTCGAGTAATAAGAACAGTAAGTGTTAATTGCTAACAATTGAAACATGCAATACATTCCAGTTTATAAAAAACTTACAAAACATTATTTTGACCATTAAACTATTTTTACAGTAAATTTCTGTGTAGGATACTTATTATATCATACTATATCTTATATGTTAATTACAATTCTTATACATTATCACTTAACAAAAATTATTTTACAATAGACACTTAAAATTTTAAAATAAGAACTAATGTTATTTTGTATATTAGTTGTAACCCCTTATAGCCTCCAAAAAAAACATTAATTCAAATGTTTTTTATTTACTTATGTAGACAATAATAATTATTTAGTACAAATAAACTCACAGAATATTTAATTTTAAGATTCTTTGGAAACATAATAGCATTCATCATAGTGTAAACAAAATAAATACAAAAAAAGTAGCACTAAGTTTTTGTGATAGTAAACAATTTTCACATTTTTCATATCCTAAAAAGCTGATATTTCGAATAGTTTTTTTTTTCAATTTACTTACTTAAACAAATTCTTTTAAGTTTTAACCTGCATAACTGAGCATACTAATTTATAAGGTTTGCTACTCTTTGCAGCAAACAAAAAGTAAGAATAAAACTTTAGTTTATGAACAAGTTAAACTAAAAGTAGTAAAGTCAAAATTTTAAAAAATTGCTCAGGATTACATTTTCTTTGGAGCAAATTTTTGAGTTTTTTTAGAATTTTTAAAATAGAAGAAGCAAAAAAAACTTTAAATATTAAGGCTTTTACAAAAAAATTAAGAGCATTATAAAAATAGTACTATGATAAAACATTTTTAAGTCCTCAAAATAAGCAAGAGATTAAGGGCATAGGGGAGGATAAATCACTTGTTTCACAATTTGATCTTATTTTTATTGAGTTTTAACTAAGCTTCAAGATGCTTTTTGAAATATAGCAGGTCAAAGTCGGCGGCAACAGTAGGTTCCTTATGGGAGGCCCAAACTAAAATTGCAAAAAAGGCAATTTGTCTAAAAATCTGTCTTCTAAATTTTTTGGGATATCTACCTCAAACTTTTAGAAAATGTTCCTTGCAATATTTAGAGAAATATGTTGGAAAAAAATTGAAAAGTAAGAATTTTATTTAAAAACAACAGTTTTTTTTTTGTCTTTTGTCATAAATATTTTAATTTTTAAATTTTTCTAAATCGGACATATTTCATAAATATTGCAAGTAACATTTCTTGAAAGTTTGAGGCTGTTATCTCAAAAAACATAAAGGAGATAGATTTTTAGTGATTTCTAGTTATTTGCCATTTTGGTTTGGGTCTCCTATAAGAAACCTGTAATAGTCCCTGACTTTGACCAGCTATATCTCAAAAGTTTTTTAGTCTAAAAAATCTGTAAAAAGCAATTTGTAGCTTAGTTAAAACCTAATAAAATAAGACTAAATTGTGAAAAATGTGATTGACTCCCCTATGCCCTTAGAAAAAGTATCAAAACTAGCATAAGATTGGCAGAAAAAATAAACAAGCCTGAGTCAGCCTGATTTTTTTTGATATATTTCTATTTAAGCTGAGTTGGCCTGAGTTTTTCTATATTTTTTAACAAGGCTGAATTATTTTGAGTAGCGTGAGTATGTGGCATATGGCAATATACCAAGCTTTATTACTGAAAAAACTGATTTATAGCAAACAAACTTAGTGTCATTTAAAAAATGTAATTTATGAAAAAAAAAGTTTTAAAGCCAAATAAAATTTCAAAATCTCAGAAAAAAACCATACAAGTCTGATTTTTACATATAACCTTAAAAATTAAACAGCCTGAATGGGTGGCAACAAAGTTATACAGAAATATAAAAATATTGCAACTGCCCCAGACAATTTTGAACACAATTTCAAACTTTGCAATAACTAGTACAATGTTATTGCAAAAACAAGGTAAACCTTAAGCAGCCAAATTATATTGAGAATTTAAGAAACTAAACAAATAAACAAACAGTAAGTGAAAGCATTGTTTATGATTATACTAATAGTCATTTTGACTAAACAACCCTTTTTAGAATATTACTACATTTTACTTTGATAAATTAGGCCTGTATATTTAGCAGTTTACTTGAAATAATTTTATATTATAACTATATTCTATTGCAACATTTTAATTCAATTGAGTTAAAAAGTAAGCGTAAGAATGGGAGAAAGAAATACATTTTCCTGTCTGAGATTTAAAACTACTAAACATTGAAGGATATAATGACAATTTTATAGATATATAGTTTTGACACATAAGAGGTAATTTTGTATCAAACCTTATTTAAAAATTTATAGAAGTTGGGTTTTAGTTGTACTTTTAAACTAATGCTACTGTGAAACTGTGTAATAAAAACAATAAACATCATAATAAACTTATTATTTAGTTTAAAAAATAAACACTTAAAAATAAATAAAAATATCTGTTTTGAACAAAATTTTGAAACTGGACCAACTAAATTTCATTCTAGATATAGAAAAAAAAATTCCCTGAGATTTTTAAAAATCTTAAAATTTCCCTGAAATTTTTAGAAAAAACCAAAATTGCCCTGAGTTTCCCTGTGTTAAAAAAAGAACCAAAATTCCTTGAGTTTTCCTGAGTCTCCCTAGTTCCCTGAATCCCATGAGTTCCCTGAAAGTGTGGCAACCCTGGAAAACACCAGTCATTTTACTTTTTGTATATGTGTTGGCCATAGGTTTTGATCTTGCAATATTCAACTATGTTTTCAAAGAAATCATTAGAACCACAATCAGGGCACACCAGTGCCATCTTTATCTAACTAAAAATGTAAATGACAATTTTAAAATATATCACATCATAACTATATCATACTTCTTTATCCACATTTTATTTAATTATATTTCATTTGATATTTCAAGTGATATTTCAAACCGTTTCATTTAAATTTCTAAATTATCCAGACAAAACCAATAAACAAAAGTTTAATATTGGTTAAACTATTGTGTAGGTTACAGGGTTGCCACAAACTCAGGGTATTCAGGGAATTTTAAAGTTATAGAAAATCTCAGGGAGACTCAGGGAATTTTAATTATTTTATTTTAACTCAGTGAAACTCAGGGCAGTTTTGGTTTTTTCTAAAAATTTCAGGAAAATTTAAAGATTTTTTTAAAAATCTCAGGGAAACATTTTTCTAGATCTAGACTGAGATTTATTCAATCCAGTTTCAATATTTGGTTTAAAAAAGTGGATTTTATTTATTTTTCAGTGCTTAATAGAATTTTTTTAGCCTTGCAGCTAGTTCTTCAATATTCTTAAATTTAACATAGTAATTTTTGATAAATAATAAAAACTTTAAGGATTTGAAAAAATCTCAGGGATAATCAGGGAAGTTTAAGGTTACTCAGGGAAGTTTTTGGTCACTCAAGGAAGATTTTTTGACTCAAAGAGTGGCAACCCTGAGATTATCAATTATTTTCACATAATTGCTATATTTGGTTGGTATAAGATTGCATTAGAATAGTAGAATTAAATTTTTAGGATTACAAATATTTTAGAATGAAAATCCACAACTTATTTTGAAAAGGTTACACATTCATTTTAATTACATTTTATTATATTTAGTTTAATATTCCTATTTTATTTCAATATGTTTTAGTTTCTTACTAACATACATTTTCTTATGGATTTCAGACTATTATGGACTTTTTTGTATTTACTGCTGAAACATCAAGAGATAACAAACACTTTAGGCTTAAAACTGGTTGAATGATAAACCATTTTAAACTTGCAGTTTTTGATTATAATTAACAAACTGCAGTAGAAATATTAACTAAAACAAAATCCTCTAAATAATTTAAACATGAATTGTTTAATAAGAAATAACATTAGAGTTTGCAGAATTTTTTTTATTGAAGACACTATTATTATTTTTTTAATCAGGTACTTTTGTATTGTAACTGTATTTTGTTTAGATTATGGAACTCAGAATAAAAATAATTACAGTTTAACAATTAATAAAAAAAAACAATTTGTATGACAGTAAATAACTAAATTGAGATGTATTTTACTTTTTAAAAGCCACCTGTTCCTTTAAAGTAATATACTAGCTTCTAATAATAGAAAGCTTTAATAAATACAACTTCTTTAGTAGTAAATCAGCAATTTCTAACATTATATTATTAATATACTACTGTTTTGCCTCCTATAATAAAGTATATTAAAAGCAAATTTGAAAAAAAGATACTACTTTTAAAAGTCCTAAGTTTCACAACTTTTCAAGTACAATTTATTTGCAAAGCAGCGCCGTTGTAAGTTTAGCTTTCTTAAATCTAGCAGTTTAAAAATCACTGCAATTTAAACCTATTCAAAAATTTATCCATAACGATGAGTATCTTAAAATAGTAGTTATCAACTCTACTATACTTTAGAGAACTTAAAGTAAAGCAAATTTTCTTGCTTTTTATTTCATACATTGTATATAACTATTAATTTGAAGCCTAAATTATAAGCCCACTAGCAACCACTTTTGTTGATCCTAGACTAGGAATTTGCATTTAGTTTAATTCGCCAAGGTATACCTTTGTAAATGTATCTTGCTGTATTCTAAAAGTCTTTAAACTTATATCTGTATCTTTGAAACTTGATTTTATTATAGGAGGCTCTAAGTATTTGAAAAGCATATACCAACGGAATTTACAAGAGCTATAAAAATAGGGACTCTTTTTTATATAAAACTATTATTAACTATATTAGGTAAAAATATAATAAAATACTTATTTTAATACCTTTGGTAAAATAACCTTATGCCAGCATTTTTAAGTTTTATTTTTGAGTTATTTATCTACAGTATTTGTATATTTTTAAGTATTTTGCGAAGACAAGATAGATTAAATAATTCATCGTTATATTGTTCCCATGATTAGAGACTTTAAACGTATTTGGTCTTAAAAAGTTAAATAATTAGATAGAAGTTCTTTATATAAGATAACTTCAATCTATTTTGTGATACAAAGTGCTTTAATTACTAGAGTGTGAAATACTATTTTAAAACAAACAAGTTTTTTCACACTTCGAGGTGGAATTGGCAGCAAATAGCATTTAAACAACTCTGACCTCAAATTTATTACAAATTTTAAAACCTCACTGCAGTTCTGATTTGAGTCTGAAAATGACAACTAAGTATTTTGGAATGATATTTAGAAAAACTCTAGAAAAAAAAGTTTAGTCTAAATATTCTATAAAAAGCTTTAAGTACTAAGAATTAAGATTGTTTAAAACAATATCATAAAAGAATGTTAAAAACAAATAAAGCAATTACATATACACTCAGGGATGTTAACTACAATTACATTCAGTTTTTTTTAACATTTCTTCGTTTTCTGATTCCAATTTTTCCGGCAACTATACTTAATTTGATATTGATAATGGTAAAAAAGTCTGTTGGTTTAATTGTTTCCATTGCATCAGCACATGTAGAAAAGTTTGGTTCAAGTATTTCAAATTTGGAAGAAAACACTGTTTCAAATTCCAAAAAGTTTCTTTGTAACTCAGTGATTTTTCTTCCAAGGAAATAACTCTGTATCTACACTTCAATTTTTCGTCATCTTTATGAATTTCAACGATACTCTTCTCAATGCTCTTACTTTTCTCCTTATACTCTTTTTTTAATCTCAAATATCATCTTGACTTGTATTGATTTCATTGTCTTTTGTACGTCCAAAGGCAAATAACTTTTCGATAAACAAATACTTGTGACCATAACTTGATTTCATTTTAAAATGAAAATTGAAAGTCAAAAAGTTATCAATGCTAAAAAAGATTCAATTGATTTTAAAAACGCAGCTTTTGAAAACACTAATAACTACCTGTCAAAAAATAAATGGACTAATAACTATTTACATTTCAATGTGAAATTAGCAACTTTCATTTTGACAACTCTTATCTCAAATCTGTGACAAATTAAAAACCTCACTGCTATTCTGATTCGGGTCTGAAAATGACAACTAAGTATTTCAAAACTATATAAAAAAATATACATAATAAAAAAAGATTGGTCTAGTTGTTCTACAAAAACTTTAAGTTTAAAACAATATTTCCACATATTAGAATAAGTATAACTACAAAGCTAGACTACATGTTTCTACTAATAAACAATATAACACTAGTAGTTACTAAATTTTTCGTGTAAAAAAACAGAGCCTACAAGTTTGCGTTTAAGAAAGAATTTTAAAACTCTGCAAAAACTCTATTCTATATTTATACAAATTTAAAGCTTAGAATTCAGTATTAAACTCAATTGATGGAAGGAGTTTTGTGTATTTAAGTACCAATTGCAACCTAACATAAATGTATTTTACATATAAAATAGATTGTAAAACTTAAAGCTTTTCGTATCTTATCTTTGTTTTTTTTTCAAAAGTTACATGAAATTTTAAACAGTTTTGAATATTGGTATAAAGTTTTTAAAACTAAACATGTCATAGTTGTTCAAAGTTATAAAAAAC
The DNA here is from genome assembly GCF_965202585.1 of Thalia democratica. NCBI lineage: Eukaryota > Metazoa > Chordata > Thaliacea > Salpida > Salpidae > Thalia > Thalia democratica. Next base: position 12,292,124 of record NC_139166.1, read on the forward strand.
ATGCTATGAAAAAAAACATAATTAACGATAATTGAATTAATATATTGTTAGATGAGCTATCTCTCCATTTACCTTTGACAATTAGTTTTACCTCAATAGATAATTTTTTTTTATAAAAATCACAATCAGAAAGTAACTTTCAGATATTGATTTTTATGATTGCCTATTAAAATTATTTTCTAATACATTGTTATAAAATGTTAAAACTCAAATTTTCAACGTCGTTTGTAAAGTTTTAATATTATGACAAACATTAAACATTATAATGTAACATTTCACAAATTATGACGTAACATTTTACATCATGACGTAACAAATAATGTATTATGACTAGACAGAGGAACGTAATCGTGATTGAACAGATAAAAGAGGCCGAAAGAGAAACTGGAAGAAAGTAATATGATTAAATGGAGGATTATATAAAATGAGTGGAATATTTATGAGGTTTTACAGATAAACATTTTTGATAATTATTTATTTGTTTTTTTTTAAACAATAATATCTCATATAAATTTTTTGGTTACATAGATGTCAGAGTTCTATAATGAGGTTAAGTTAATAAAACTGTTTTATAATTGTTTTTTTGTTATGATTGTAAATAGTAATAAGTTCATAATTAGATTGTATACTTTTAAGATTACAATTATAGTTTTCAACTTATGATTAAAGAGATCTTCAGTTGATAATAAAATCTCGTTTAAGTGAAGCATTGTGAAGCTTTGTAATAAAATTTAATGATTTGAAGTTAAACAATTAATTTGGCAAAGTAGGCTTTCAATGTTTTATAATGAGCAGGGTGGCATCTAATCCTGAAAAAAACTTTGAGTTCTGAAGAAAAATAACTGAAAAACCTGGATATACCTGGAATTTTAAACAATTTCTACAACTTAAAGTATTAAATTTGATTTGATACTAAAAATCTATTATTAAAAATTTTGGTCATCATCAAATTATTTCTTTATTAAAACACAACTAAAGTAGCTTGACATTAATCATTTAATATAGATATAATATTTAACACAGTTTTAACCTCAAGTTTAATTTCCAACTAAAAGTAGACTCAAAAACGCGTACTTTCTAAAACTTGGAGAAAATTTGCTAAAAACAAGTGGCCACCCTAAATAAGGCTAAACAAGTGAAATTATTTGATTGTATACTTTGTATCAATTTGACCGCAGATCAGTAATTTTGTCTATTTGAAAAAAATATACTACACATTTTTTTTAAGAGTTTTAAGAAATATTTCTTAAAAATTAGATAATTAACTCTAAAACTTAGGAAGAGATAGATTTTAAGTAATTTAATTTATTTTTATTTTTTGTTTTACTCCCATTAGCAACCTATTGTACTCTCTGACTTTAACCTGCTATATTTTGAAAAGTTATTTGAATATTAAAATTGTGAATATAGTAAGCTTAATTAAAACTCGAAAAAATAAGACCAACTTGTATAAAAAATAGTTTTACCCCTTATATGCCATTAATAAAAACTAAATGGTTTAAGAAAACAATGATGAATTATCTTTTTCTTTAAAATTCAGTATGATTTCAATAAAAAGATGGATTTTTATTTTAACATTTAAATTTACTTAGAATTGTAAAACTTCAATAGATATCAAAATTCATCTTTATGAAACTGGCAGAATAAATAAACTTTCTTTTATTTCTGTTTGATACATGTCAAAATATGTTTCCACATTCTTTTTCGGCTTGATGTACAGAAATTATAATTAAAAGTTATTTACTTAAGAAACTTTTAGAAGAACTTATTATAATAACATCAAGAAAAAAAAAAGTTCTAAGATCTTAAATATTTATTTTACTATAATTTTAAAATTATCTCTTTTCTAATAACTAACACTGAAAATAATTGTCTTGTTTTCATAATCTTTATAATCTACACATTTGATTTAAACCTAAACACATGTTACTTATTAATTGATAACGAAATAAAAAAATTAAAAGTTTGTTTAAATTAAGTAAAAACAAGTTATGATTTTTGGTGTTTCTTACATTATACTTAATAAATTAAATTATAAGAAGTTACTTGAACAATTATAAAAGTAATTCCAATCAAAAATTCCTGTTCACAAATTATTTAAGTATGATATCTATAAATATATCAAAAATACTAATAACTAAAATTAAATACAGTTTTTAAGTAACAATCAAATCACCATTTTTTATGAAGATTTTATAATTTTATTTACTCAAATATTCAATTACAGGAAAACTTGGACATCTGAGCTCATTGATGACGCAATTATGACGTAATCATTTCGTTATGACGTCTTAAAAAGGTTTATTTAGTTTGTAGTTGCTAGGTTATTTATTTCACCTCAAAAACAGTTTTATGTTGAGAAACAAATGTTTTTTTTTTTACACTGGATTCAAATTTTGCTCAACTTTTGAGGACAGCTGCTTTTTTATTTAATAAAATAATAATTAATTTTAGTACTTAAAAATAAATTAATACCATATATAAAAATTTCACATTTTTACGGGCAAAATATTTTAGTCAATAATCTGCCGAATATGTTATGGTGAACTTTTATTTTTTTAATTTTATTTCGTTATTTCGTCTCAATTTTATGTCAATTTTTATTTTATTTTATTTTTTTTTCAATATGCTGAAATTTTTTCTGAATTTTTTCTGCTTAAAATAAAAAAATCTGACTCGTTTAAAAGTTACACAAGTCTTTGATACCTGATTATAAAAAATATTGAATTTTAAATCTAAAACAAATTAGTAAAAATTTATTTACAACCATTAATAATAATTTGATAGTCTCAGTGATTTTTTTTTTTTGATTTTTGTGACTTCTTTTATAATTTTGATGTCACAAGTATACCATGTTGTCTTATAAAAATAAAAATAATTTCTTTAAACGTTCTTTTGTTAGATTATTAATTAGATAGCATACAATTTAATAATATAGTGTTTATTCAGCTTTCAAAAAGTTAGAATACTTTGATTTGTTGTAATACAAAAAGAAATCACTTTGAGTAGTAAATAAAAAACAAATAAAATTGACATCTTAAATTATAAGAGGCAAACAACTTTGATAAAAAAATATTACTGTTTGTTTTGTAAGATGAGAAATCTTTAAACGTTTGAAAATAGAATTTATTAGTATATATTTTTTGATTTATTTTCTTTTAACGTAGTCTTTAATGTTTTGTAAAATTTTAAAACCATACTTAGTAAATGCTTTTTGTGTATGAAAAATAACAAGTTCGGATCAGATAAAGTTAGTATTCACAAATAAAATAAATTGAGTAATCAAGGTCGTTATAAATGGTATTATTGTTTGAGTCATTCCTTAAGCGCCAGTATAAAAAATCCCAACCATTGTTGCTACCAGGATTCCCAGGATACCATCCCTCCAACTTCACCTCAACTCCGTCGCTGCTCCTCCTCCAGATGTTGGTGTTTGTTGCATCTCTTCTGATTCCCGTGTGGTAGCTATTATAAAGCAGAATTTGTAACTCTTCGGAAATTTGTCTACAAAGTTTTGATTCAATAATTAGATATATAATAAATATAAATAAACTTATTATTTTGTGTTATAATATAACTAAGTTGACTGTTATTTTTTGCTCATACTAAAACTTTGTTTGGTTTTCTTAACTTACTTTTAAGTAAAAGTTTATGCGAGATTTGTTTTTTTTTTCTAGACTAGATGAAAAAGTAAATAACTAATTTAAAAAAATAATAAGAATACTCAACTAGTTTAACTACATTCAAAAAGTATTTTTTTATGTTATTTATACGGTAATACCAAAATAAATGCATAACAACACGTGGAAAGAGTTATATCTTACAGAACAAATTTGTTATATCAACTTTTTTTCATAGACCTAAGCGTATATCAAGACTTTAAATGCGACAATAATTAAATTAACTTAAATTTTAAGCAACTAACTTTCTTCCACGTTTATCTAAAATTCTTGGGTCGTGTCGTGTTGTATGAGGTCTCCAGATCTCTGTTGACAGTAATTTTTCGCTGCCTCCCAATACATTCTTTGCTTGACAACTTCGAATTTTTCTATTGGTTATTTTTTATTTAATTAGTTTTTCATACATGTATTTACTCTGTTGATTATTTGTTTTAAATGTCATTTCATATGTTCTTTTTAATTAGTATTAATAAAAAAATATATACTGACTGACAACGAGATTTAAATATTCTCTCAACTAAACAGTTAACTTGTAACCTTTTTAGTTTTTTTAATTTGAAAGCAAAAATTATATTTTAAATTTAAACAGTTTGCTTGTAACGATTGTTATCTGAAAAAAACATACATAAATGAAACTTAAGAAATTTTTTAATATTAGTTTGGTACTTAACTTTAATTCTTATCAAGTCTTAGATATGTTTTAGTAAATATTTTATAAATTTCTAACTTCATTTTACAGTAATAATCTACTTATTTATAGTTAAGTAATATGTTTTATTAAAAGTACTTTTTGTTAGTTTAAAAAAAAAATCTCAGGTAGAAAATTTTTACACAAAATTTAAAAGACATAAACAATATTTTCTATTTCCACCGTCTGCTTCAAGTAAAAATATTTATTAACAATTAATTTAGTTAAGTAGATTGTAAAAAATTATTTCTATTATCCGTTTACTTGAATGTAACTTATTTTTATAAACCTCTACTAAAATACTAAGCTCTCGTAAGGCTACTTTTAAGTTCAAAGATTAAAAATAAATAAACAAAAGTCTAAACAAAGTTTTAGACTAGTTCATTGTATTAATGTTTTGGCTGGATAGAGATATTGTTTAACTTTGAAAAATTTTGAAACATTTAAAAAGTTAACTAACTCAAAGTCTGTTGAGGTGTTACTGTTGTCGAGTTATAAACATCAAATCGAGCCTTTAATTCTGAAAAATATAATTCTTAATGCACAGCACCACAGTACTGGGCTTAAAAAAAAACGATCTTTGAGATTTTAACTGGAAAAAATACTTTTGAGAAATATCAGAAAACACCATGCGCTAATTTTCAGATAATTTAAAGAACTTTTAATGATGCCACAATCAATTTTCTGAAAGTACCTAAAATTTTAGAAAAAAACGACCTTTTTACTGTAAGTAATACCAAGAATTATAATATAAAAACTATAACTTTTCTATTTTTATTGGTAGGTCTATATTTAAGGGAACTTTAGAAATTTTAAAAGTAAAAAAAAAATTGTACATACATTTACTATAATTTGTCACATTTTAAAATAATTCTATTTAAAAGTGTTTTTTTTTGTAACACAATTTATATAAAAGTTTTTACTCTGTAGCGTTTTCTTTGCACAAAGATGTATTTAAGTTTTAGTTTAAAGTAATTAACTGTTTTAAATTTTTTTTCAAAATCTCCGAATATATATATACATATACTAACACTATAAAAGGTTATTTTCAAGATACATTAAGTTTAAAAATCACTGATTAAACTAAATTTTTCGATGTAAAAGCTATTGGTTTTATAAAATGTACAATATTAAGGGTTTAACTTCACATTAGGTAGTTTCCGCTGTTATGACTTCATAATTGTACAAAAAACTCTTGGGGTCTAAGGTTTACAAAAAACCCTTAAACATAGATCTGCCTTCAAAAAGATAAAAATTTTTAATAAATTTATTTTTCTCATACATTAAAGTGAAATGTACACAAATAAAAAATTCTTTAAATTATTTCTTTGCGCACGGTATTTTTGTGATATTTGCTAACTGTAAAATTTTTCGAGTCAAAAAACCAAAGGTCATTTTATATTTTTATTTGTAAACACCCTAATGCACAAGCACGTTGTTAAAATAAAATAAAAAGGTTGTGTTTAATCTTAATTTTTTTTAAATAATAAAAAAAACTTAGTTTTTTAAATAAAATAAAAAGTTAGCTTCAAATTTTATGTTAAGTTAAAAGCTTAAATTTACCTTGAAATTTTTTGTTAAGTGAAGAGATTGTATTTACCTTCAAATTTTTTGTAACATAAAAAGTTTGTATTTACCTTCAATTTTTTTGTTAAGTACCAATATTGCTTTATCCTGCTCGTTAAATATCTCCTGCATGAACTATCATAAAAAATATAATTAAATTTCATCAAATAAAATTTTAAATAAATTCAACCTTTTTTGTTTCCTCGGTGACCGTAAACGTGCCAACACTGAAGAGGGCACCCGTTGTGAAGATAATCACAATTGATATAAAATGTGTAATCAAAAGAACTTTGAAATATTTATTCATTTTCTAGCAAAAAAATATTGTTGAAAGATTTTTTTTAATAATTTTAATTTTTAATATAGTGTTGCTCAATATTTTCAATTATTATATATATTGTTTCATAAGTTAAAAAAAACGTAGTATTTTATGCAGTTTTCGCTTTTTATTATTTTTCGTTTGTTTTTTTTTAATACAAAATTTGCAAGGAAAAAAAAAATTATTTGATTAATTGAAAGCGTAATGATCAATGATGATTTATTCACCATTTTCTTCATATAACATTATATGAAGCGTATTTTAAATCTCATGATTTCTTATGTAGAACTTTTAAAAATTGTTTTTTATAATAACTTTTGATAATATTAAAACTAGTTGCTTAATAGTTATGAGGTCTAGATTTATTAAAGTTAAGCCTAACTATTAGTAACATACTTTTATAACTGTAGCTTGAAATTAAGTTGTTTTGTTTTTATGGACCAAAAATTTGAGTTTTTTTGGTTTGGTGAAAAGGCTAATATTAGAAGTTTTTGTAAAAAATATTGTAAATCTAAACCCTTACTTAAAGCTTTAGTAGTAATTTACTTGAGAGTAAAAAAGTTTCTGTTAGTACTACATCAACAAGTTAATCTAAAACGAAGTGCTAATAACAAAATTTATGTTGGCTTAATCTGCTACTGAACAAATAAAGTTAAACAATACATAAAGTTAAACTAAAACTGATTGTGTTTTAAGGCTTTAATAAACCATAGATGGGTGATTCATAGCATACACGTACACGGAACTAAAACGCGTCATAAACACGTACACGGAACTTAAACGCGTCATAAACACGTACACGGAACCTAAACGCGTCATAAACACGTACACGGAACTTTAACGCGTCATAAACACGTACACGGAACTTAAACGCGTCATAAACACGTACACGGAACTTAAACGCGTCGTAAATACGTACACGGAACTTAAACGCGTCATAAACACGTACACGGAACTTAAACGCGTCGTAAATACGTACACGGAACTTAAACGCGTCATAAACACGTACACGGAACTTAAACGCTTCGTAAATACGTACACGGAACTTAAACGTGTTTTAAACACGGAAGAGTTTTAAAATGTTATCTAATAGCTTTAGTTTTAAATATTGCGTTTTTACCTTTGACCATTTCTATTACCTTTGGTTCCAAACTACAAAGCTCACCTCGGGCACACCTTTTAATGACTTTAAAATCATTATCGATATTGGAGTTTTGCAATGTATACAATGGTGCGAGTGCTCAAAAGTAGCACTGCGTTTATCCTTTCCTTGGTGGTCATCAATTCTTCCAACAATTTTACGCGAGGCCTCCCGAATACAGGAGATGCTCTGAATTTTCGTGTTTTTCAAAAAAATGTTCATATTCGTTTTTGAAATCTTGTTAAGCAATTTCCTAAATAAGTAGTTGTAAAGTACGAACTTCGTTAGATTTCAGAGTTTTTACATTTATTTGTTTTTTGATCTTGTTCAAAAGTTAAGTTGTATATTTTTTAGGTTTCAAGAAAATTATTTGTTCTAGTTCGTATAAGTTGTTCCGGATATTGATTTTTAATAGTAATTTTGTAATTACACTAGAATAAACTGTATACTTTAGTTTTTCAAGAATACTGAATAAATCAATAGAAATACTTGTAATTTATTTTGAATTTTTTAATACTAGATACAAGTTTGATAACAAAGAGTTATAAAATAGGATTGAAAATCAATTTCGTTGAAAACCTTTACAAATACTAGCACAAACGACGACAAAACATAATAAGACAGATTAACTTTAAATACTATCTATTGATCATTAGCTGACAGTAGTTCTTTAGGTAGATCTGTTTCATGAAACTCTTGTGATATCTGTCCTGGGCAAGACGTTAAAAGGTATCCAAATTGTGTACGACTCGATAACCAAAATATTTTCGGCATACCACGTCCTTGGACCAAACATTTTGAGCGTTTTTATAGCCGTTAAACAAACTATTTGTACTTTAACATTTTTTTTATATACCGTGTGAGTATAAACTTAAACTAACTCTTATTTTTAATCAGTTATAATTTTTTTAAGAGCTTGTCTGTTTAAAAAAAGTTAAAGTTGTAAAGGTAGTTTAACAGCTTCATTCTGATAATTTTATCGGGGCGCTCAAACTGAAAACTAAAGAAAGTGATTTTATGTAAATTAACAAAATTTATTTAATTAATGGCAATGAGAATAAACAACAAATAGTTAAGTTTTATTGAATTTTAAAAAGTTAAATAAGAAATAAAAAGGAAAACATAAAAGTTACTTGTTCGTAGCTTAAATATAATTTTAAACTGTTTATTTTTACTAAAATCGTTTTAAATGGCATAAAAGCTAATCATGAATTGAAAACAAACACTAAAAACTTTAAAACCTGAAAGTTTAGGACGTTTTATTGTTAATTCATCTAGAAAGAGTATTTTTGTAAACTTTAGTCTTGTTTAAGATTTAAATTAAAAATCGTTAGTTTTAAGTAGAATTATGTAGTTTTTTAATAGTTATTATAACTATTTGCTACAATAACATTTAATTTTTGACATAATTTATTTCAATGTTTAAACGTATTCTTACACAAAGCTTAACTCTTGTTAACTTCAGCCGAATAATTGTTAATAAATCAATCTAGCAAATGTAAAGTTGCATTCAACTTAAAGAAAACAAGTCAAACTTTCTATTATTAAATACTATTTTCCGAATATTGAGCTTATATAAAATACAAATATAATTTTAAAATGTAAAACGGGTAGGTGTCTAAATTGCGCGAGCGTACAAAATTGCACGAGGGGACAAAATTGCACGAAAACACAAAATTGCACGAAGATACTTTTGCACGAAGACTAATATGCACGAGAGCACAAAATTGCACGAAGATAAAATTGCACGTAGACAAAATTGCACGAAGGCTCACTTTTGCACGAAGACACTTTTGCACGAGGGTATATTTTTGCACGAGCAGACAATTTTGCACGCAGACACTTTTGCACGAAGGATCATTTTTGCACGAGTGACAATTTAGCACGGAGGGTCAATTTTGCACGGGTTTTGTTTCCTTCCCAGGGACGGGTCAAAATTGCGCGTAGACATTTTTGCACGAGGGGACAAAATTGCACGAGAAGACTATTTTGCACGAATTTTTTTTTATAATATTTAAAAAAAAAGAAAAATAAGAATTAGAAAGTATAACAAAATAATAAAAATACGAAACAAAATTATATAAAATTCAAAAATCTAAAAAATCTGAATTATAAAATCTAATAGCTAAATAACGAAAAAAAAAAAAAAAACAAATCAATAACAAATAAAAAATATGAATAAATAAATATTATGTAAAAAATAAAAAAACCAAATGATGAAAAAAATAAGTAAATAAAAAAATACATATATAGTAAGTAATAAAAAAATATTTTTAAGTATAAAAATATTAAATGTTAATTAGATTTCAATAAATAATAAAAAAGTCAAAATATAAAAAATCAATTAACTAAATAATAATTATTTTTTTACAAATCAACAAATAATTAAGATTTAAAAAAATTAAAAATTAATAAATTAAACAATAAATACATTAAATAAAAGTCCAAAACAAAAATTGATAAAATTAATAAAAAAAGTCTCAGTAAATGAAATAAATAATTAAAAAAATTTAAAAGAAATAATAATAATTATAAAATTCAAAATGAACAATTTAAATAATAAACAAAAATCAATCAAAAAAATTAAATAAATAAAAATAAAAACTAGATTATAAAATTAGACTCTAACCATCATCAAAATTATTACCAAAATGTGTTTTGTTTATATTAATTTTTTTTTGTTAAAAATAGAAATTAACTAATTGTAGCTGTTGTATTATTTTGTTTGTTTCATTTTAGTCAAAAGCTTATATCTCCTTTTTCTTCTAAAAAAGTAAGAAGAAAATTGCTTCTGACGGTGCTTTTTCGCTAGTCTGGGTTAGATAAAGAGAAAATACAGAGCAGGAGAAACTTAAGAGCTAATTAGAGTAAAACGCGTGCAAATAGTAATGCAACTAAGATAAAGTTTAGACAAATAGAAAATCATGATATATAAATTAGGTTTAAAGCTTTTATATAACACAAAAAAAAACAATTTTAAGTATAATTTATGGAAGTACAAAGCCGTAACAGAACTTTCTGTACAATGCACAATAAAAATTTCATAAGACGGGTTTTCTCCTTTCTAAATTTATTTAATTGTTTCACTATTTCGCATGCTCGTTTTTTTCTGTGCAAAAGTAACTTCGTGCAATTTTGTCCCCTCGTGCAATTTTGTACGCTCGCGCAATTTTAACACCTACCCATGTAAAATTTTATTTATTTATTTTTTTTAATCTTGAATTATTTCATATTTAAGTTTAGTATAATTATAATATAATTTAAGTTTACATCAATACATGTCTATTTTTAATTAAGGATTATTTTAAGTATAATAAAATTCTAGTTTTATTTTTAATAAAATTTTTTTTTAACTTATATTAGTTTTTAAACACATTAATTTAATTTTTATTAAAAAAAGGCTATATATAAAAAAAATTAAATAAAATTAATTCAAACCTAATTAAATTAAAATGAACTACACCTGCTTATTATTATTTTTTTATAAAACATAAAGGTTTTAACATACTTTTTATTTAGTTATTTTAAGCTGATATTTTTTGTGCAAAATTGACCCTCCGTGCAAAACTGTCTGTCGTGCAAAATTGACCTTCCGTGCAAAATTGTAACTCGTGCAAAATTGACCTTCCGTGCAAAATAGTCTTCGTGCTATTTTGTCCCCTCGTGCAATTTTGTGCCCGCGTGCAAACTAGTCTTCGTGCAAAAGTATCTTCGTGCAATTTAGTACACTCGTGCAATTTTGTTCTCGTGCAATTTAGTCCCCGCGTGCAATTTAGTAACCTCGTGCACTTTTGTCGTCGCGCAATTTAGACCCGTTCCCATGTAAAACATATACACGTTGAAAAAATTTTATTATTATGATTTTTAATACTAATGTGACATAAATATTTCTAAGAACTTTTTATGAAGTTTATAACTAAATTAAATGCTTAAATTGAATAATGATAATATTCAAAATTTAAATACAAAATTATTAAAGAGTTATATTTATTATGGTTTAGGTTAAATCACTTCCAGTTTTTTACTGTTTGTAATACAACTAAAAAATTTTTAACTTTTTTAGTAGCATATTATTATATTAACAGATTATTTTTAGATGCAATAAATATGTTAGGATAGCAATAAGTTAACATATATATACAGGGTTACCACTTTACCTGTAAATCTGGAAAAACCTGGAAAAACCTAGAATTTGACAAATTAAAAAAAAAAACCTTGGAAAACCTGGAATTTTGAACAAAAATCACTAAAATTACCTGGAAAAACCTGAAATTTTAACAAAATTCACATGTTCAGTGGTAAAATTCCGATTTTACTCCAAAAATCTATCATAAAAAAAAAAGTTCATCATTATTTTTTTTCAATACCTATTTAAAATAGCTTTACTGTATCTTTTAAATGGTTTTTGTACTAGTTAACACAGTTTGTTACCTTAAACTTAACTTTAAACTAAAAACAGACCCAAAAGTATGTACTTTTAAAAACTTGGAAGAAATTCGGAAAACCTGAAAATTGTTTTGAAAAAACGAGTGGCAACCCTGTATAAATATAGTGGCAGTAGTTTCTTTTATTTTCAGTTCTATTAACATTTTACTTTTTAATTTGATAGTAAAAATAAATATATATAAGTAGGATTGGTTAAAGTTATTTAGTCTGTGCTGTGTATGATTTTAATATTTATTTTTTTAAATGAGGTTTTATTTATTCATATTATAAAATTTATAAAATGGCTATGTGAAGCAAACCGTTTAAGTATTAAAATTTCAATTTATATTTACCAAGGAATTAAACCTTATAACAACTAACAACTGTTACATTTTATTGTTCTTAAATTTATATAACAAATAGTTTGAAAGAAAAAAAACATTCTTTTTAACTTTTAAAGTCACTTGAAATTATGTGATTTTAGTATAGTAAAAGAAAATTGAAAACAAGAGATAAATCAAATTCATTAATGTTTTGGGTCTGATAGAAATTAGAAAACCAAAAACATTATGAAAATTTTATAAAACAGCTCTTTTAATATTATATTAAAGTTTAAATAGATCTATGCAAATTTTATTTTTTATTCGCGACCGGTTTCGGTGGCAAGAGATTGCGACCTTTTCAAGCAAAAATAAAATATGAAACTGCATGTAACAATGTTAGTTAATTATACTGTTGTTTAAAAAAAAAGTTTATTAAAGTTTAAAAATTTTGTTTATTTAGCAAACAATCTATTTGGTTTAAAACAGACGGCTTAAAAACAACTTGAAGTTATAAACTAAATAGCTTAGAAAAAATAATGATACTTGATAAGTAAAAATAATAGTTGTACAATTGAACTAGCAATCATTTGCATTTCAATAATATGTTAAAGTTGCATGATGACAAACCAAATTTAGACAAATAAAGTTTGGTCATTTCAAGTTCTTAAACTTTTTTTAAATGGTTATAATTTGAAGAACAATACAAGTTTTAAAATGTACGCAAGCGGTTGTAATCTAAGAAAAGTTTCTGAGTATTGAATAAACACTTGTATGTTTTTAATTAAAGTTTTATATTGGAAAAACTATTTAGAATTACTCATAAATATGTGGTAACTTTGATGTAGTTTAGATGTAAAACGCATTCTTTATTATAAATCGAATAATTGCCATCCAAGTTCTTTTATTTACTAATTTTGTTAGTTTTTTACAAATTTTTACCAGCACTCAATGCCGCACTTTATAAAAAATTCATTAGAACCTTCAATCGCCTCACTTGTTTTATTTCCCAACTTACTTTTAATCGCCCCTCATTACAAAATAGTAAAATAAAAAACTATCTTTCGAAAATATTTTTTCTCTAAACTATTAAACGACTTATTCACTTTTTTCCCTTTTATTCCCTTTAATAGCTTTTATCTCTGATAGCCGAAAATTACCCTTACAGGAGCGATATTGCATACATAGAAAACCCTGAAATTAGAGTAAGTTAAACACATTATTTGTTTCTAAATGATTTAAACTTTTTTAAGTTTGAATTAAAATTTAGAAAGTTTTTTTTTTATAACTAAATAAATGTTATGTTGTAAAAATCCACTGTTACTAAAAAAGAATTTCTGATTTCTTTTTGAATAACTACATTTTAAATAAGAAAATTTGGAGTTGGATATAAACAAAATTTAAATGACTTGTTTGAAAAAGATTTTTAAGTTTTTATTGAGTATTTTTATCTAAAACAAAAATCATTTATTCATACTTTAGTCATAATTTTTTAAAATTTATTTAAAAAAATTAACGTTTTGAAATCTGTGACGTTGAAAAACGATTTTTCAAAATTTTAAATAATTTGAATTCAAAATAAATTAAATTTTTTGTAATTTAGAAAATTTACCTTTAAAAATAATTTTACATACTGTTTTGTTTTTGTGTATCATATATTTTCAAAAACTGATTATATCTCTGGATTGCCTTACACTCAAGACTCTCAGGACACTCAGGATAGCTTAGATTTTTTAAGTTTTTTTTTTAACTCAGGTTACTCAGTATAGTTTTGTTTTAAGTATTAAATTAAAAAGTTATATTATTTTTACACTTATTTTTATAGATTTTGAATAAGATTGAATTTAAAGTTTTTGTATGTTTTATAAAAAATTTTGTAAAAGAACACTTTTTTTACTAAAAAAAAAATTTAACAAAATTTAAAAGCTCATACCGACTAAGGGTAGTTTAAGGTCAGTTGAGACATATTTTAACTTATTCAGGACACTTTTGTGACTTAAAGAGAGGCAACCCTGATATCTTTAAATTAAATAGTTTATTTTTTATTTATTTATTTACTACACTATCATTTGCCTTGGCCATTTCCTAGATAAAAATTGATAAAAGGAAAAAAATAATTAATAAGAATGTGAATTACAACAAATTTGATTAAATTATTTTATTTTAATTAAATTTGATGTAATTCACATTCTTATTAACTTTTTTTTTCCTTTTATGAATTTTTTATCTAGGAAATGGCCAAGGCAAATGATAGTGTAATATACTACATTTTGATTAGGGGCCAAATCGTAAAAGATATAAACATTATTTATAAAATAAACATTTAAGAGTTTAAATAACATGCAAAATAAGTGAAAAAGAAAATAAAATATAAAGAAAAAATATTTATTTTTGGTTTAAATACCATTTGATGAAAAAAAACAAAAAAAAAACCTTTGTTTTTGGAGGGACCCCATGAAATAATTCCAGCCCCAAACCAAATATTTTTTTAAAAATTAAAGACAAAGGTGCGTTCTCTAAAATAAAAATAAAAATTTTTAGATAGCTTTTAAGACAAGGAAAATAATTGACATTAAAGTTTTATGTTTTTTGAAAAATTAATAAATTTGCCTATAAAATTAACTTTATGCTCGTTGAAAAAAGTTTATTATTATGATTTTTAATACTAATGTGACATAAATATTTCTAAAAACTTTTTATGAAGTTTATAACTAAATTGAATGTTTACATTGAATAATGATAATATTCAAAATTAAAATACAAAATTGTTAAATAGTTATATTTATTATGGTGTAGGTTAAATCACTTCCAGATTTTTACTGTTTGTAATACAACTTAAAATTTTTTAACTCATTTAGTAGCATCTTATTATATTAAGAGATTAATTTTAGATGCAATAAATATGTAAGGATAGTAATAAGTTAACATATATATACAGGGTTACCACTTAACCTGGAAATCTGGAAAAACCTAGAATTTGACAAATTAAAAAAAAAACTTAAAAAACCTGGAATTTTGAACAAAAATCACTAAAATTACCTGGAAAAACCTAGAATTTTAACAAAATTGACATGTTCAGTGGTAAAATTCCGATTTTACTCCAAAAATCTATCATAAAAAAAAAAGTTCATCATTAATTTTTTTTCAATACATATTTAAAATAGCTTAACTGTGTCTTTTAAATGGTTTTTGTACTAGTTAACACAGTTTATTACCTTAAACTTAACTTTAAACTAAAAACAGACCCAAAAGTATGTACTTTTAAAAACTTGGAAGAAACTCGGAACACCTGAAATTGTTTTTGAAAAAGCGAGTGGCAACCCTGTATAAATAAAGTGGCAGTAGTTTCTTTTAATTTCAGTTCTGTTAACATTTTACTTTTTAATTTTATAGTAATAATAAGCTTAATATATATAAGTAGGATTGGTAAAAGTTATCTAGTCTGTGGTGTGTATGATTTTAATATTTATTTTTTACAATGAGATTTTATTTATTCATCGTTTAAAACTTATAAAATGTCTATGTGAAGCAAACCATTTAAGTATTTAAATTTCAATTTATATTTACTAAGCAATTAAATCTTATAATAACTAACAACTGTTACATTTTATTGTTCTTTATATTATATAACAAATAGTTTGAAAGTAAAAATTATTCTTTTCAACCTTTAAAGTCACTTGAAATTATGTGATTTTAGTATGGTAAAAGAAAATTGAAAACAAGAGATAAATCAAATTCGTTTATGTTTTGGGTCTGATAAAGATAAGAAAACCAAAAACATTATGAAAATTTTATAAAATAGCTCTTTTAATGTTATATTAAAGTGCAAGAATTTTGTTTATTTAGCAAACAATCTTTTTGGTTTGAAACTGACAGCTTAAAAACAACTTGAAGTTATAAACTATATAACTTAGAAAAAGTAATGATACTTGATAAGTAAAAAAAATAATTGTACAATTGAACTAGCAACCATTTGCATTTCAATAGTATGTTAAAGTTGCATGGTGACTTACCAAATTGAGACAAATAAATTTTGGTCATTTCAAATTCTTAAAAAATTTTCAAATGGTTATAACTTGAAGAATAATACAAGTTTTAATATGTACACAAGCGGTTGTAGATCTGATTAATAAAATTGTATTAGTAATTATAGAAATAATGATAATTCTAAAACCAACTAATGTTTAACTTGTTTGCTATAGTTTCTACGCATTAAACGTTTCACCAGAACAATGATAGAGCAAATCTTTTAGAGACTAACAAAAATACACAACAAGATGTATCAATAAATTGAATAGCTTTAATAAGTCATTCTAAAAAACAACTTCTGTACAATTTTTATTATTGATTAATACTTTTGGTTCTTTTAAAATACACATATTAATTGTGAAGACAGGGTTGCTGTCTTTCTTTCCTCTGTTTAGTGATGATTCTTTTTTAGCTTTTTGTTCATATAAAAAAATATATATTTAAAGTACTTTAGAATTTACTTTTTAAAGATTTGTTAAATTAATTATAGCTACAAAGGCTTTTTATCTATATACATTACTTTTTGAGTTGTATACAATTTTCAAGAATTTTTATTGTTATAATTTGAAAATTTCGAATTTAAATTGTCGTGAACTCTACTTAACTAATAAACAAACATTGTATTTAATGTTTCTTTGTAGGTTAATAGTTTTGTTCCTTTCTTATGTGGAGTAGGGTTGCCAGTACTCTAAGAAAAATTTCTGATCACTGAATAAACACTTGTATGTGTTTAATTTAAGTTTTATGTTGGAATAACTATGTAGAATCACTCATAAATATGTGGTAACTTTGATGTAGTTTAGATATAAAACGCATTCTTTATTATAAATTCAATAAATGCCATCCAAGTTCTTTTGTTTACTTATATTCTTAGTTTTTTACACATTTTTTACCAGCACTCAATGAAGCACCTAAAAAAAATCATTAGAACCTTTCATCGCCTCACTTGCTGTCGTTCCCAACTTACTTTTAACCGCTCATTCCAAAATAGTAAAATAAAAAACTATCTTTCGAAAATATTTTTTCTCTAAACTATTAAATGACTTCATTATCTTTTTTCCCTTTTATTCCCTTTAAAAGTTTTTATCCTTGATAGCCTAAAACTGCCCTTTAATGAGCGATATTGCTTACTTAAGAAACCCTGCAATTACAATAGATTAAACACTTTATTAGTTTCTAAACGATTTAAATTTTAATAAGTTTGAATAAAAATTTAAAAAGTTTTATTTGGTAACTAAATAAGTTTTATGTTAAATCTAATGTTACTAAAAAAGATTCTCTAATTTCTATTTAAATAAATATACTTTAAATAAGAAAATTTGGAGTTGAATATAAACAAAATTTAAATAACTTGTTTGAAAAAGATTTTTAATTTTTTATTGAGTATTTTTTATCTTAAACAAAAAATCATTTATTCATACTTTAGTCATAGTTTTTTAAAATTTATTTAAAAAAATTAACGTTCTGAAATCTGTGATGTTGAAAAACTATTTTTCAAAATTTTAAATAATTTGAATTCAAAATAAGTTAAATTTTTTGAAATTTAGAAAATTTACCTTAAAAAAATAATTTTACATATTGTTTTTTTTTGTATCCAAAGCTTTTCAAAAACTGATTATATCTCTGGATTGCCTCACACTCAAGATTCTCAGGACACTCAGGATAGCTTATATTATTCAAGTTTTTTTTTCTCAGGTTACTTAGTATAGTTTTGTTTTATGTAATGAATTAAAAAGTTATATTATCAAAACAATTGAGGACACTTTTTTTATAGATTTTGAACAAGATTGAGTTAAGTTTTTGATGTTTTATAACAAATTTTGCAAAATAACTCTTTTTTTACTAGAAAAAAAATAAATTTAACAACATTTAAAAACTCATACCGACTAAGGGTAGTTTAAGGTCATTTGAACTTACTCTGGAGACTTTTGTGACTTTAAGAGAGGCAACCCTGATATCTTTAAATTAAATAGTTTTATTTTTGTTTTCAACTTCATATTAAGGCATAATAAATATCAAATAAAGTACTATAGCGATTATGTTTTAGATTTTTAGTAAAACAAATATGGAAAGAAGTATATTTGATATTGTATAGAACTTGCAAAATTAAAAAATCTATTAATTAAGCTAATTGTCGAAAACAGAAAAGATTAAGTTTTAAAAAAGTAGACCAACACTAAGTGTTTCTATTACTAAAGAATGCATTAAATTGGAATGAAATTTTTCTATTATTTTTTAACAAATATTTTTATGATTTTAACTTTCCTTCTACAAGTTTTTACAGATCTATAGTGTAACAAAGCTAAGAGAAACTATATTATAAAGCAGAGAAAAAAATTAATTTTATTTTTTTATATATCTTTAGCAAACAATTTCATTATTTTAGTTTTTTTTTTCTCTTTTGTTCATAAAATTTAAAAAATTATTTTCTATCAAAATTTCTTATTATTAGGTCTTAATTTTTATAGGATTTTGACAAATTCAGTTTTGTTAGTTTACAAATAGTAAAATAATAGATAAATATTTCAATTTACTTTTTTTTATGTGAATTCAAAGCTATATCTGACTTAGTTTTGCTTTCTATTTTTTCAATTGTTTCAAAAATTATGTATTTTTATATTAAAACTTACATGCATAAAAATAAAAATTGAATCTTTAAAGTAGTTAGTTTTTATAGAATATTTTACATCTTTAATTTTCTTAGTTTACACTTTGTTAAATAAACTTTGCTATATTTGTTAATTCTTTCAACTCAAAGCAAAGTCTGACTTAACTCTGTATATTATTTTTTATTTGTATTGTGAACTGCTTTGATTTCTTTCAAAAAATTACTTGTTTAAGATAAATATTTTTGATAGTTTTAAATTTCGTTAATATATATTATTATTGGTTTACAATTTTTTTGCTAAGCCTGACTAAACTTTTTTTTTACTTTGCTATTTATCTGAAAGAGTATTTAACTGTTTTATAAAAAAAAAATTCTTTATAATTTATTAATAACTTTAGTAATGTTTTTTTTAGTTACTTGCGAAAGATTTTATTATAATATAAAAGATGTTGACTATTACTAATTGATAAAGAATTAATTTTTGATAGAAGAATTGTTGTTAAGTTTGTGCTAAAACAGAAAACTGTAATCAAACTTTTAGTTAAAAAAGTAGCCTAAAGGTTCTAAAAAAATTAACATTTTCAAATTGTTAAGTGTTTTTTTAACAATAATTTATATTTTTTATATAGTAAAATTTTAATTAAAAACATAGTAAAAAACTTTATATAGTAAAACTGTATTGTTCTAATTGAAGTACCTGAAATTAGTTTTTCATATAGCTTGAAACAAAAGTTTTTGGTAATCGATTTTTTTAGAAATAAGTAAAATTTGTGCAATCCCACTACTTGCTATTTTTAATATGTTAATCATAATTTTTAATTAATTTTTAATGATTATTTAGCTAACAGCATACATTTTAAAAAGCCTTAAAATAGAAGGTTTTGTATTAAAACTTATAACTTAGCTTTTGATTTAATAGATACTCTTTTAAAATGCTATTTCATTATTTATTTTGTTATATTTTTGATTTAAAGTAGTTTTTTTGCTGATTACTATAATTGTTTTTAAATAACTGCAAAAATTGGTTCGCGATTACAAAAGAATCCCGACTCTTGTGTTAGGATAAATAGTTAGTGATACGGGTATAAGCAAAAACTTGCTGATTCAGCTTTTTTTTCGAGTAAAAGTGCACTTTAAGTATACTTTCAAAAAAAAAAAAAACAAGAAGACAGCTTTATTCTAGGTTAAATAAACCAACTAAGATTTCATAACTTTAACTTTCCGAGTCCTCAAGTCTTTTACGCTTGTATCGTCGTATGTCTACTCTTAAATCATTCAATTTATAACTATATACATTTAACATCGCTAGATTTTAAAATGCTTAATGTTTTATTACAGTACTTTGTAAAAAATAGTCTGCTTTGTAAAAAATTAAAATCATGTCAAGATTGCTTAAATAATGTTACTACATTAATAGTATTTTTATGTTTCAAGGCTTATTACGTAAAGGTGATAGTCATAGTAATTTTTACAAATTTTTAATTTATTGAATTTTTAAATGTTTTTAAAGTTGACCATTGATAGAAGTGTTTTTGAGCTTTATAAAAATACAAGTTTGTGAAGAACTTTGGTGTTGTAAAAACGTTTTAATTGTTTTTTATCAACTTTTTAATATTTTATAAGCTTCTTATACGTAAATTTAAATTTTTTTAGTAAATAATGTTACAAAAATATAGGTGTCTTAAAAACCTCGTATTATTTAACACATATCGCCAGAGATGATTTTAAAGTAAGAAGTTCTAAATCAAAAAGAGTCCATATAACAACTAAGATACAAACATAATTGAACTGTGATAAGTGCGTAAACAGCATTTTAAAAAATACTATATTTATTTGTTTTTTTTCTCAATATGAAAGTTTTATTTTTAACTGTGCTTATAAAATACAAGTCAGCACATTAAACAAATATTTAATCTTTTCATGGCTTTTTGATTGTTTGTTAACTATTTCTAATTCAAGCAATATTTTAAAGAAGTATGGCAAATGAAAGCGCGTAAATAAATTCATAACTTTAATAAAATTGTACTTTTTCAATGAAAACAATGATACTCATTTCTTTAGTGAACTTTATAATATAAATTCTATAAATGGATGAGTCTGCTCTAAACACCGATCATTTAGTACCGCATGAAAAGGGAAGAACTTTTGCAAACGAGCAACTTCGCACAACAAACTGCAGTCAATTCTCAAAAAGCGAAAATTTTCTTCGCATTTCAAGGAACAGAGCTGCTTCAAGACGAAATAACAAAACAAGAAACAATATGTTGAATGACAATACTGGAACAGGTTAGCCAAAACGTTAGAAATCAAAATTTCACTACAACTTTTAACTTAAGTGTATATTTGACTCATACAAACGAAGAGTATATTAAAAAAGTTTAAATACCTTTAAAAGATTATACAAAATTTAAAACATAGTATTTTATTTTTAGTTTTAGAAAAAACTTTTTTTTAAATTTTTATGTATTGCTCGTTTAATAAAAGACATAAGCTTTTTAATAGGACAATTAAGGTAGTAAATTTAATTTCTACTTTTTTTTATACAATTGTGATTATGTTCATAACATTAACCCTGTCTTTATTTTTGATTATGATTATCAAGGTATTTTGTACAATAAGTTGTAGGCTAAAACTTTACTAAAATTAAAAAAGCTTCAACAATTTTTTAATAAAAAATAAAAATGTTTTGTGTTTCACGGTTATATGACGATTCAAGATTTTGAATAAAAGTTCACGGTTTGACATCTCAACAGATAATGTATAAGAAGAAGAAAATAAAAATTAAACGTATGTTTAGTCAGTAATGTATATATTTAAAAGGAATATATATATAAAATCATAAAATTTATAGTTACAAATATTTATTATTCTCAATTAAGTTTCAAAAATTATTAAAGCTAAAACTGAAAAAGCTGTTAAAGTTGTTTTAACGAACAATGTTCGTGTAGAATGTAGATCTAGGTAATAATATTTTAATTTGAAAAAAAAATAGCTGTTTTTAATTTATTCAACGAAATATTAAGTAATAGCTCATTAAGACGCAAAATAGAGTTTTCAGAATTCGAACTGCCAAATCTGAGAAGTAATGCAGTAATATTTTTTGCATATGTAATTTAAAATCTTCTATACCTATGTTATACAGTTTTGTATAAACTAAGCTATGTTGCTTTATTTAGCTAAGTAAAACCTTTTAATGAAATCTAATAATTACTTACTTAGAAATTATATGAAATTTTTATATAATGAGTATAGAAGAGTTGTACTACTTATTTAAGGTTAACACTTATACAGTGCTTCCTCGCTAATCCGGCCAAGTTGGGCAAGATTTTTTTGAAAATACGGCCGGATTTGCCTTTGGCCGGATAAGAACAAAATATCGCTTTTTTTACAAATTATCTACCTTAGTTATATTATGAATGTATATAACAAAACGTACTATAAAATTTCTGTTAGTTTAATTTATTTTACATTATTCAAAGAAAAAAGAGATAAAACAGACAAAACTAAACGAAACAAAATTTTATAAGTTAAAAATTAATGGAAAAAAACTACACTGTTAACACTTTAACTAAGTTAAGATTTTTTTTTGAAAAATATAAACAATGAACTTCACCGCACGATCAACAACAACAGCATCCGAGACAATCCTACGACCGGTTTCGTCCTTATTAGGGCTCATTACAGTGCTTTCTCGTTTTTTAGCAGAAAACTCACGAAATTGGATGAGTTTTGACACATCTTCAGGTGTGGCTTCTGGTTGGCAACGATAGTAAGCTAAGTAATCGTCCATTTTCTGCATGGCTTCAGCATGAGAAAATGGATACTTAGAAGGCTGGGAAACACCAATTTCATCTTCAAAAACTTCAAAGCCTCTTTTTCGTTATCCCCAGTAACCAGTTCAACAATTCCTTGCTCGTCCATATGCTCATATCCAGGACCATCGCAACTCATCCATCTTTGAATATCATCTTCTGTAAATGTGATATTTAATCTCGCAAATTGCTGTACAAACTCGTTGTCTTGAGTTTTTTCTGAAGGGTCTATGTTTTGCATGGAAGAGCTTTGTTGTAATGACATTAATTTCTTCCATGAGTTTCTAATGGAGGAAGGCTTTACCGTACCCCAAGCAGATGAAACGGTGTCGACAACTTTTGTCATGTCGATTCTTTTTAAAAAATCTTCAATTGTGAAAGTTGATTGCGATATAAGATCTATAAGAATCGACTTTCTATAAACCCTTTTTATGGACTCGAGTACACCTTGATCCATTGGTTGTACGAGTGAAGTAACGTTTGGAGGCAGAAACTTTGCAGTGATTTTTCCATTAGCTGATACAAGTTCGTCCTCACTAGGATGAGCAGAACAATTGTCAAGGAACAAAACTGCCTTCTTTTCTTACCCAAGTTCACGTAGTCTTTGTTTTGTTTCGGGAAAAAAACAGTTAAATAACCAATCGCGAAAAATGTCACGATTGATCCAAGCATTTTTTTGACTACGATAGACAACTGGCAGCGCTTCCTTGTTGAGGTTACGGAAACAACGCGGGTTTTTAGCCTTTCCAATTAACAATAAAGGTAGCTTTATTGTGCCACTTGCATTAGCACATGCGTTTATTGTTACCCTGTCCTTTGCTTTCTTCGTTCTATCTGGCCGGTCGTTAACTGAAGCTAATGTATGACCAGGCAACATTCTGAAGTATAACCCATTTTCATCGCAGTTAAAAAGTTGGTGTTCAGAATAGCCCTCAGTTATGACAGAAAACTCATTTATGAATTTATTAGCAGCTGAAGTATCTGCACTTAATTTTTCGCCACATAATTTAAGATTACGCAAGCTAAATCTCCTGCAAAACCTCCAATGAAACCCCGTACTTGCTGAAAAGGGCCTTGAGTGTTCACCGTAAATTAAACGATGGAACTCGGAGGCTTTTTCTAATAGTATTGGGCCAGTTATTGGACAACCCTTTTCACGTTCCTGACGAAACCAAATGTAAAGGGCGCTGTCTAGCTTGTCAATGACGCCTCCCTCTACTTTTTTTGCCGTTTTAGCAGCTCCAATTACTCCCTGCTCCTCCATTTCGGCTTTAAACTTTTTGAACTTTTCTTCGCCTCTCAAAA
Source organism: Thalia democratica (assembly GCF_965202585.1). NCBI lineage: Eukaryota > Metazoa > Chordata > Thaliacea > Salpida > Salpidae > Thalia > Thalia democratica. The sequence continues at coordinate 12,316,017 of NC_139166.1, forward strand.
TTTCATTTAAAGTTGACTTACCAATGTTAAACTGGCTCATTATAACAGCTTTAGGCACACTATTGTTTGCCATTTCGCAAACTTTTAACTTGTTTTCAATTGTTAGTTGAACGCGTTTTCGTTTCTTTGCTGTCTTATCCATCTTTTAACCAGATATGTTGATTGTAGTATATTAAAAAGTAACTTGCTTAGCAAAGACAGAAAAATTGCAAATGAATAATAAACAAGTTTGTTACAACTGAGCGGGAAAAGTATGAAAAAAAACTTAAGATTATACAAATGATACTTTATTATGACGTAACAATATATTGCTTGCATACTTATAAAACGTAAATTGAATACTTTTTCGAAGTAAAGTGAAATTAAATGCTAAAAACGCTAAAGTTAATAAGTCGACTTCTCGACTAAAACCGGCCGGATTAGCGAGGAACCGGATTAGCGAGGACCGGATTAGCGAGGAAGCACTGTATAACTAAAGAATACATTGGAGTTTAATAAAAAAATGTTCATACAATTTATTTTTAATGTATAAATTTAATTAAAAAAGCATCGTTCAGATTTATGTTTACTGAGATTTTAACTACAATTTTTCTTAACATGAGATTAAAAACAAAAGCTCTACAACATTTTATCTGGACACATCAATATTTTCCTGCTGTGTTTTTTAGTTTGATAAATGAAAATTTATACTTTTCGTACTTCTAAGTTTTAAAGGATTAGTTAAATGGCTTAAGAAGTTTATAAGTGTCTCTAAAATTGAAGTATGTCATAGAGCAGGGGTCAGCAGCTTTTTAAATTAATATGTCGCATTTTATAAAAAAATTGTATCATTTTTTAGGCAAAATTTATGTCAAAATCTGAAGTTATCAGTATAAAAGAAAACTGTTTTAATCAAAAATGTGAAGAGTAATTCAAACTTAACGTTTTAAATGTAAGAAAAATTAATTTATGTAGTTAAATTACAAAATAAAAACTGTAACCAAAACTAAGACAAATAAAATCACAAGGTTGTGAAACAGATGAGCGAAAAGTTGACAACAAAGTTGTTGTGTCCATGCTGAAAACAAGCAAGTTTTGCCTTGATGAGAATTTACTCAACGAAGTTTCACTTTTCATAAGGGACAGAATAAAAATTTTCATTCCAAACGCTCCGCTTTGCTACCAGTTGGCCAGAACTTTCAGCCAACAGTCTTTGTTAAAATTGTCTGCTATATACATACAACGTTATTTCACGATAATTTCCGAAACACCCAGTTTTTTGCACCTGGACTTTACTTGCATGAAAAACGTTCTTTCTTTTTCTGAGTTGGAAGTTTCGTCGGAAGAAGATGTTTTTAATCAGGCAATAAACTGGATAAACTTTGACGATAGGGAAAGAAGCAAGTACGCTGCTGAAATAATTCGTAAAGTTCGAATTTATTTAGTAAACCGTAGTGCTATAAAAAACTTTCTGTGTAAGTCGATGTTTAAAAGTAGTTATGTGAACTATGTAAAAGTTTTTGAAGAAACACTTTTAAACAGACTCCATCTAAAAAACTCAACCAAGCGTCACACAAACAGAATTTGCAGTCAGAAGTGTTTTGACGTCTTGATTCACGGAGAAAACCTTCAGGCCGGAGGTGACTTTGTGGAGTTTTTGCGCCACGGCGGCTCAAAGGTCGAAAACAAATTTGAAAACTTGGCGGGTTTCTTGTCTGTTGAAAATTTCGAACCATTTAAAACGGTTTATCTCAAAGGAAAAATTTTTGTGTTCAGCAGAAACGCTTTGAGAGAAGAACTGTCGGTGTACGAGTACTGCTTGGTTGGGCGCAAATGGAGCAAAGTGGCAGAATTGCGCGACAAGCGCAACGTGCGCTGCTTGTGCGCGCTCGTCGACACGATTTACCTTTTCGGGGGCGCGCACCACTGGGACACCGACCCCTGCCTCGAGTTCGACACGAGGCGCCGCGAGTGGCGAGAGTTCGGAGGGACGAGGGAAGGCAGGAGGAGCTTGGCGGCGTGCGCCGTTCACAACGGGAGAGTGGTGGTGAGCGGAGGGCTGGGAAGCGGCGACGCGTGGCTGAAAAGCGTTGAGGCGTACGACGGATCGACGTGGGAGCGGATGCCGAGCATGGCGAGGGAGAGGTACGATCACAAGATGTTCGTCGTGGGGAGCAGGCTGTTCGTCGTAGGTCGCTCGTCGGCTGAAATGTTGCGCGGCGACAGGTTCGTGGCGATAAAGTGGCCTTTGGGGCGCGATCAAGACATGCTCCCGGTTCGACCCGTTTGGGTTCGCGGGAGCAGCGTTATGTTTTTTTTGTATGGCGGCGGTAGGCTGGTGGCGAGCTACGACGCGGATAGAAACGAGTGGTCGAAAGAATCGTTTGAGAAGACGGAAAGAATATTTTACAAGACCGTTTTGAAAATACCTCAGTTGTAATGAAACCATCACTTTTCAGTTGTTAATTACTAAGTATATATTTAGAATTTTAATGATTTTTCTAAATTTTATTACAGTATAAATGTATAAGAGCAATTGAATATATGTATATATCTATTTTACTGAAAATGTATAGAAAAATATAGAATTTTTTTTTTGCAAATTATTAGTTTTCATCTTGTTAAGTTTTAACAAGTACCTAATGTAAAGGAGCTTTGAAAATTTTATTTTTCTAAAATGTAAATTATCAAATTCTTCCAATACCGTAACATTGTTACAAAAATTTCAAGTTTAGAGTTACAGGTTTACTGATACTCATAAATAATATAATTTTAACTCTCTTAAAGAAATTACAAAAAATATACATCATATACATCGCTTTTCAACAAGTAGTACGAATTTCATATTTTACAACTTGAAATATAGGTTGTATTAGAAAATCGTTAACCTATTACATAATGAAGTAAAACTTTATTGAAAATTAATCATATATCTAAAAGGTGTACTTTCTTGTATGATAAAGCAAGTTTTTTGTGAAATGTTATATACAACTTTTGAAGACATAATAACTCGTTAAATACTGTTTTTAATGTTTAAATAGTTTGAATATAGTTTGATAATTTATATATAGTAATTTTTACAATAAAAGAATAATTATTTGTCTTACTAAGTAAATATTGTACTTTGTTTTAAGTTAAACAATTCAAAGTTCTCGACTTAAATGTCTTTAAGGAGATTTCTATTCATTATTTATTTTAACAGTATATCACTAAAATAACAATGTTTCACTCCTACATTTGCATTAAGGAGATTCTTAGTTGTAAAAAATCTGGAAATTTTTTTGAACAAAATAAATCGAAGTAAAACAAAACTAAAAATCAAACATTGAGCTAATGGTTTGTTAACAAACATAAAACTTAAAGATACTAAACTTGAGTAAAAACTTAATTTTTGTGTTACGCTTTTAAGAATTTTGCATGCTTTCTGTTTACAACAATTGAGGATCTCCTATATGCAAACTTAGAAGGGAGACATTGTTTTGTTAGTAATAAACTGCTAACTAACTTAAGTATAATAGTATAAACACAATTATTTATTATTTCTCCTCTAGTAGTTGAAATCTCTTTATTTGTTTCTTAAAAATCAAAACATATAACAAGTTTAAATGTTTAATATAAGCATTCTGATTTAAAAATGTAACGATAAATAAAAACTACATATTTTTATAAATAGTCTATTAACAACCCACTAAGTCTTTTATATTAACTGAAAATAAAAGCTTTATTAGTTTTTCTGTATTATTGAAATGAGATAAACAATATTGAAACTAATTTGAAAACATATTAAACTGAGAGCTCATAAATTTAACAGACTAAAAGACAAATAAATTTAATATCAATTGAAATTTTTCTACCATATGTCCTTTTGGAACGGGCTGTAAAATAGCAGAAAAAATTCAAAGTAGACCTGCAACTGGAAATATGGGAAATATGTATTATTATACATGCATTACGTTTTTTGATTTTTATTATTTATCCTGTATATTGATCCTTATATATTGATGTTCAAAGTTTTTAAAATAACTGGCAACGTATATAATTTAAATGTAAGCATCTACATTAAATTTTTACCTGGTTTTAATTAATTTATTAAGTTCTTACAATATTAACAGCTAAAAGTCCACACAATAGCCATTTTTTTATCCAGTGAGCTTTTTTAAGTAGTGATCGTCAAAAATATTCTCTATAACTCTTTTTTCATTTTAGTTATTAAGTTAAGTATGAAGTTTTATTTCAAACATAGAAACTTTATATTTTAAGCGCCTACTCATGTTAAAACTGTTATAACACAGTTCTAATTTAAGCTTTAGTACAAAGTAAGTCTTATTTTTTAAGTTTAAAAAAAACGAAGATTTTTAATAAAAAAATAAAAATAAAGCAAGATATCTATACACATACTATTGTCAGTCCAAAAAACGTAATTGTAATCAAAAAAAAAATAAATTTCCTACAATTTTAGCTTCAGTTGTGACAAAATGTACAAACATAAATTTATACATTACAAAGTATTGTAACAAATCTATAACAAGTTGATTAAATTTTGTTTTCCTTTAAATTTTTAGTTGATAAATAATTTTGTTTTGCTCTCTACAAATCAAGGTTATACTTTGACATGCAACCCCGACTTGTACTTTGACAAAAAAACTTATAAATAGTTTTAGTTTTAAATATGTCTTACAATAATTTCATAACTATTTGTTGTTGGTCGTTCAACAAACAACCATTTGCAGTAGTTTAATTATGCATTAAATGCATCCTTCAATGTTTCTTATCGACAAACTGCAATTTTCTTTCATTGCTTCTCATACATTGATGAGTATAAATATAACAACTTTCATAACGAAATCGCCAGTACTCAAAGTTTTTCAACTGAAAGAATTAGTGGTTTATTACCACGTATAGCTGTTAAGTACGACCGTGAGACAATCAAAAAATTAAAAGCTACTAAGCATCTGTTTACAAATCAAAATAAACAAAAAAAAAAGGCTTAACCTACCTTCATATTACCTTGAAAGTTACAAAGTTAAAAACTATTGATGTTTAAAATTATTTCGAAAGTGTTTTCTAAAATGAACAAATTACACTCAAACTGTGTTTCAGTAGTTCTATTTTTCTTTAACGCTGTATAAAATACTATAAAACATTCTTGAGTAAAGTTGGATACTTGAACTTGGTTTACTATCACTTCTATCTCGATCACTTCTAACCCGATCACTTCTAACCCGATCACTTCTAGCCTGATCGTTTGTAACCCTTTTAACTTTTTTCATTTTATTTTAATTTTTTTATCTTGATCTCATGCAAAAAAGTCTTAATAAAGTTATTAAATAAAAAAATTAAATTAAAAGTTATTTTAAAACAAAATGATTTTAATATGTTAGGTAAAAATATTTTTAATATAAGTTTTAATTTAAGTATAAACTTAATAAAGTTTCAATTTATTTTTACTACCTCACTTTTTGATTTTTCATCATACACATAGTTTCAAATTTTTTTCACCATTCTAGATAGTTTTGTTTTTTAAACCTACCTTAACAGACGTTTTTGGTTAGTCATATACAATTTACTAAATCTTATACTTTACAATACTTTAAATTTTTCTTTGTAGGATTTTAAAGTAAGCAGTTATAACTATATTTATGTTACACCTTATTGTAATTCACGCGACTATAATAATTTTAACATAAGCAAATATTAAAATGTAAACCTTTACAATTGTAAAATTCAGATACAAAAACCTTTATATTACGATCTAAAAACTACAAGTCTGACGTAAATATTGTACGATTGCTGACTATCGTATTAAAGTTTTGTAGTAGTTTAATTTTAAGTTTTATCTTAAAAACTTTTAAAACTTGTGCTGCAACTTGCATAGTTATACGTCACAGAATATTTTACTTATTACGTCACAGAGTATTTTATTTTAAAATTAATACTCAGTGCGGGTTGCTGCCTGCGTTTGGTGCTTATCTCTTCACTGCTTGATTATGATTAGTCTTCTTTTCGTAAACCTGCTTCAAAATTATTGAGTGTAATAAAGAAGTAGATAATATACAAAATATTAAAATTACTAAAAAAAATTGTTGATAAATTTTAAAACATGCCAAGAAAACATCAAAATTTTACGGTGACGTAACTTTGAATGATGGCGCTCGAAAGAAATAAATCGCGAAACCTGAAGCTCTTCACCACTGATGATGAGTCATCTTTGAAGTTAATATGAGCAACTAGAAATAAAGCTAAGAGGGGCGATAAATGTAAGTATGAAGTTAGTTGGTGTAGCTACACAATCGAAAGCTTACGATATAGAAGCAAACCTTCTAAAGTTGTTGTTTACTCATCGTCGCAGTCTTACGTTTTATTGTATTTTTGGGTTGGCATTGTTTAAAAATTATTGTAAGTAGCTTTGTTTTGTTTTATTCAATATTTTGTTTTTTACTGACGTTAACTAAAATAAATTTTCACTAAATTAGATGTCTATCATTTATGATTGGCAGTGCTGTTTAATTAAGCAAGTTATGTAGGGTTTATTTAAGCTTAATTTCTAATGTTAAAGTTATGAACTTTCTTAAACAACGAAACTCAATCAAATTTATTCAAAAGCTACATATTTTCACTAAATAAGTAAACTCTATGAAGTTGTTTGATAGAGGATAATATAGTATATTAAAAACAATGTTGTAAAATATTTTACATTTTTGTACAAGTTTTATAGTTAAGTTTTAATGTTTGTATAAATAATGTTGAATGTTATAATTATTCATTTTGATTAAATTTAACTTGACGTATTTATGTAAACCAAGCAAAGCTCTTAACTTGAGAAAAATGTAATTTAAATGATTTAAAAAATCATCATACCGCAGTATTTCTTTACATATAACAGTAGTTCTGCCTTCCGTGATCGCTAGTCAGAACAATTTTAATTTTCAAAATAATTTTTTTACTATAACTTATTTTAGTTTAACTCTTTTTTTTTGTAAAATGATTTAATATAACTAAGATTTTAATTTTATAAATTTTTTGTATAAAACTACAGTAAAAAAGTACATTAAAATGACACAATAGTACTTTAAACTGAGACCTTTATTTAACAACAGTTTTCGTTTAAAAATAATTCAATAGTTTGTAACAAATTAGTATACTATACTTTTCTTTTAAACAAAAGTATAAAGGATTTTGAAAAACATTTACTTTTGTAGTTTTGTTTGTAAGTTTTTGATACTTAACGTAGTTGACTTTTTGTACATAATACTGCTTAATGTCGTTGGTATTACTTCTTTTTTTCTGTAAGTTTTATACAGAAATTTATAAAATTAAAAAACCTGTTTGTGTAGTGTTTACTTATGCTTCTAAAAACATTTTAAACTTGACCTTTTTTGTATGTTAAATTTCAAAATTGCTTTAGTTAAAAATATTGTGTTAAAGTAGTTTTAGTTTAAGAAAATGTATGCTTTGTTATTATTGACTACATTTAATTTAAATTTTGTCATAAACTGATCGTTTAATTAAAAATATTACTAATTCAACTAAGTAGAGCTCTTAATAAAAATATATTTAGTCTATTAAAACTAATATTAAAGTACTTAAGGTGTACAATCTTTTCAAATTTATACTAATTTAGCTTTGATGTGTTTTTTTCTTTTATTTATATTTACAGTACTTTGTTTATAGCTAAAATAGAATATAAAGGTTTTAAGAAATTACCTTTAATTGATACCAATTACTAACAACATTTTTTTATTAATTAAAAGTGTCAAACAGTTATTTTTTCTAATTAGTTTAAAAAGTTCAAGTCGGAACTGGTTAGATAAACATTTGATTATTTGACAACAAATAAAAGCACTTAAAATAAATAATTCTAGAACTTTTTTAACAACAAAAAACCTTTTAGTTTTCAAATTGTACATTATTTAGATACAGTTCAACGTCTTGTCCAAAACAGGATAAAATAAGTTAATAAAAATACTTAACAGCAATAGTTACAGTAAATTTTTAAACTATGGTTTAGCATCTACAAAATTCAAAATTGTTTTTAACGGGTTTTGTCAAAAACTAGCTCTGTCTTTTTATCAATTTTTCGTTAGTTTACATTAATTAAACTCTTTTTAAACAACAATATAACAGTTTTGTTCAAAAGCTACTTTTTTAGTAAGAAACAATGCCTGTCAAAGTTAATGAAAATATGTTTTTTAAATAACTTGAACTTTAGACCTAAACAAGCAATTTAACTTTTACAAGTTTTGTAGTTTGAACTTAATAAAATATACATATAATGTGTATATATATACTATGATTAATGGTATTTTGTTTCACGGTTAGAATAAACAGTACTATTTTTGTTCGAAAATTATTTGGTTATCCTAATGGTTTTTATAAATTTCACACTTTTAAAACTTTTTGTTTGTTAAAAGTTTTCTTTGTCAGAGTTGTTTTTTTATAGTGATTGTAATTGTACAAACCTTTTAATTAACCCCTTACAAATTTTTCTAGTTTAGTTGTTACTATTTTTTTTTATCTTTTATTTAAAGACTTATATTTTTGAACAAAATTTTAAATTGACGTATATTACAACGAAAAGTAATTACAACAAAAAGATTATAATTAGAGCTATTTTTTTATTTGTTTTTTCATTCTGTTTTTATTCTATTTTATTTTTGTTTTATCTTTATTTTATTTTAGTTTTTTAAAACTTAAACATTTCTAAAGTTTTTTTAAGTGATAATAAGTAATTCATCAAAATATAACAACGGTAATCAAGTAAGAATGAGTATTCGACGTGTTAGACGATACGTAATTGTAAGTTTTGTTTCGTTGTTATCATACTGCTATTAGGTTAATATTAATATTAAATGCTAATAAAAAAACTAAATATGAGTTTAAAAAATTTTATAAGTTTGGTTTTAGTTTAGTTTTTAAGGTAACCCAGTATTTATTTATAATTTGCAGTGGACAATTAGTGTGTTTTCCACACTTCTGTTTGGACATGCTACCTTCAAACTAGCTTCTGACTTGAGTTCTCTCGGAAAAATCGAAACACCATTTGCAGAGCTCATGTTACCATACTGTGTAAGCTTTTATGACAATATCAGTATAAAAACTCTCTTGACCGATTAAAACATAATGTGAGTAAAACAAACAATCAAAAAAAAAACATAAAATTACAAATATTAAAATAAAAGGATACAAATCATTTAAGTTTTTGATGAAAGTTTTAAAGTAATATCATTCTGTTTTGAGTTTAGAACAACAAAAAGGTAGTTATTAGTTTTAGTCCGTATAAAATGGACAAAGTTGTTAAAAAAATCATTAATTTTAAATGTTTTTACTTTTTTAAAAGTTTGAGTAAAAACATCATTTAGAATAATAACTACTTTGAGTTTATAAAATGCAACTTTTACTATAGTGTTTTATTCGCTTGTATTACGTAAAATATAAAATTATTTAAAAATAGCAAAGAACAAGTTTGTTTTTTAAGTTTAAATATTTTTAAGATTTATTAAAAAATAAGTAGTTTTTGTTTTCTAACTCTAACTTTCACAAACGTTAGTTTTATCATAACTAAATTGTTTTTTTTTTCAAAAGTTTATGTAATTCCTTATATTTAAATTTCAAAAGTATAAGCTAACTGTACATTTTTTACATTTTTAATTTACTATATTTTTCAAAAAAAAAATTATAAAAGTTTATATTAAATGAAGTGTTTTAAAGAAAAAAAGAATAAAAAAATGATCTAAGTAATTAAATAATATAAACTTTCAAACTTAAAACGTATGTTTAGATAACAAAACTAAGCTTTTATTTTTACAAAAAAAAAGATGTAAACTATTTTTTATTTTATACTTAACGTTCTAAATAGTTTTGATGTATACTAACATACTATAAGGTCAACTTTTTTTCTAAATTTACTAAAGTCCTACCTTCTTGTAAACAATTACAAAGCTTTCATCATTAGCTTTTTTTTGATAGACCTGTTAAAAACCAAACAATTTACAGATGTTCATTTTTTGGCTTGGTAGGTTGTTGGTGTGGAAATGTCAAGGCGATGTGAGTAACTAATGTTTTATTAGTTCATTTTTGAAACAATTATAAATATCAGATACTAGTCTGTTGTGAAGTTTAAATTTGAAATTATTTCAAAATATATTATCATTTACGTTTAAGTCTTTTTAAAGTTTAATCATTATTTTTAGTTTTATAGTTAAGAGTTGCAAATAAGTTGTTCTAACACAAAGTAAAGTAAACGTTTAATTATTAATAAAGTTTAAAACTCAATTTAATAAACACAATTGACTGAATAATTAACTTCAATAAAAAAACTAAGTTAAGGTTTAAGTAGAACTATTGAAATTAAAACTGCCTTTTTTACTTGTAAATTAAGTGTACGTTAATTAATAAGTGTAAAATTTTTATATGTACACAGTGGCCGTATGAGAATTCTCCACTACTAAGCTCCCAAGTTATTCTTTCTTCATTAGCGTATGGTGTAGTTTGTGTTGAAAAATTTATTAACTCACATTACAACTTTACAGTAAGTTTAGTAGAGTTATATATAATTTTTAGTTGTAGGTGGTTTTTTAATAACAATAATAAAATATAAGCTAGTGGTAATTATGAAAACTTTTAAATAAAACTTCGAGATTGTATGATTAACCTACGTATCAAGTTAGGACGACTTAAATAAGATCTTAAAAATTAAAAAGAATTATTTGTATTAAGTTTTTTGAAAAACCTTACTTTTTCAAATTCAGTTATTGGTAGCTCTTTATATTTTTAGGTTAGCGTAAATGCAAGCATTTTGTCTTTAATCAAAAATGGAATTGAAATAACTGAAATAGTTTTGTCATTTTTAGTTTCTCTTCTCATGATTTGGCTGTTGGTATTAGATTCACAGGTTTAGTGAAATATTGTTGTTATACTAAATAAAACAATTTTAAACATAATTTTTAATTGTTAGTTTTAAAACATTTATAAATATAACTTCAAACAAATTAAAAATAGAGTACATAAAAAGATAGAAAAGTGATGTAGCAAAAAATTATTTAAAAATGTTTTGATTAATAAAAATAAATTAGTAATATGACGAATTAGTAAATGAAGATGAGGAAGAATTAAGGAAGATACGAGAAAGAAAACGTGAAGAAGGAGTCGAAAGAGTCGAAGCAGCTTCTTCTAGAAAAGGTATAAAGCTCAGTACAGAAATTATGTTTCATAAATTCCTAATTAACAGTTTCCGAGGTATAATCTTATGAGTATTTTTATTCGAAACTATTATAAGTTTGTTATGTTTGTAATTTATTTTAATTAATCACAATCTAACTCTTTTTGTGAGCACATAAAAAAAACTAAAAATCATAAATACATTTCTTGTTTCTAAGTTAGTACATGACTTGATGCAAGGAAAGTAAATTCAACAACTAGTTTTTTACATAAACAATGGTATACTAACAAAATCCACCTGCGTTCAAAATCAACCCGATTTTTTTTCTATATTATTAATTCTTTTCATATACTAAAAAAAATAGTATTTTTTTTTACCACTTTTACCCCTAACCCTCGACCGGTGAGCGGTTCTCGAATTCGACTGGGTGGACTTTGATCGCGTGTGGATTTCAAACGTGTCCGAAAACAACGCACTTCACTTTTCATAGTTTTAACTATGATTTCGATAAAAAATTTTGAAAAACCAAATTATTTTATATTCAAATGAAGAACCACGCAACGGCCAGGGCCTAACCTTCGTGGAATATTACGAAATTGAAAATGCCCGTTTCTTCGAAGCCAGAAGGGCAAGACTTGGGGAAATACCGAAGGAGGGAATTATATTCAGAGATACAAGGAATTAGTGGCAGAGATACACAAAGAGTGGTAGCAGAACTGAATGAAAACGTTTTGGACGATTATTTTTTAATTCTATTCTCTTACAAGTTACTTACTCAAACATAAGTGTAATATTTTATTGTTTTTTTCTCAGTTGTATGAAAAATACGAAATCTTTTTTTACGTTTATATTTTGTTATATTAAAATGATACTAATGTAATTGTTTCTTATTTCTTTTCAGTCAAAAATTACTTAAATTATACAATTGTTTATATTTTTCTTTCATTTATTCTTTATTGCGTAATGTTCAAGTTTTGTTCTCTTTACAGTTTGTTATATTTGTATAATAGTTTGAGATTAAAAATATTAATAAACAAATACTTACTGAAAGTAATTAAGTATTTAATGAACTTCTTTATACAGTCTTGTTTTAAAATTTATTTTATTTAAGTTAAAATATCATTTACTTATAAAGCCCTCACCAAAGTATAATTCACTTATTTTATAAATTTTTATACACTATATGTGGTACAGGTTGGATAAAAGTCACTTCTATTTTGTAGTAAATATTTATAAATAACTAATAAATAAACTGTATATAAACTAGTAAATAACTTATGAAACATTTACTTTTGTGTTATTTTTCTCTTTAAAAAAGTTAAAATTTACCAGTAAAAAAATATGGTGAAAAGTTTAAATTCTACATTAAGTTGTTAAAACATTAAGAGTAAGTTTTGTTATACATAAGAATATTTGTATTAAGAGCAGCTAGAATTTATTTATTACAATTTAGTAAAAAAAAATTAAAAACATATTTTTAACAAACAATTATAAACTTTTTCAATATATCTTATAGTGCGTAACATATCTTTATTTTCTGTTTTTTTTTATAAGATTTAAAACCAATTAATAAAACAACTACTCCTTTAAATTTTCAAACAACTATTATTTAAGCTATTGTAAGCACAATCAGTAATTACATTTTACTGAAATGAAGCATGTATTATTTTCAAAGTGCTAAAATTATTATTGCTTTTAATTGGTGGAAAACAGCACATACAACTTTAATTTTTGTAGTTATAATGACTGTTCTAAATTTGATGTTGTCTAGCTTAATGACGGAAATGGGTCCTTTGACCGAAATATTTATTTATAATAACTTTAGCATGTTTTTGTTTTGATTTTACAATTTGAATAAGTGAAAATAAATTGAATGAGCAATTATTTAATAAATATAAAGACTTTTTTCTTATTAGCTAATATTTTATTTACAACCAAAAATACACTTATTCTGAAATTATAGAAGATTTCTGATAGAAAGTTGTTTACACTATTTTAAAAAAGTTATAAGTTAAATCTTTTTTGATATAAGTCTAGGTTTATGTCTTTGCTATTAATAGTACGGTACTTGTATTTAAAAAATGTAAAGGAATTTTGATTGATTTTACTTACAATTTATAATACTCGTAAAAATGTTTCGACTTTAACAAATGCATACTGAATTGCAAGTTATACGATATTTGTATTTGATACTCTGCTAAATTCAATTCAATTTATCGTGTGAGACTGTCTAATTGTAAATAAAAGGTATTTGCAGTTACGTAAAGTGATTTTTTCTGTGGTGATTTACTGTCAACGGTTTTTACGTCATTCGAAAACAAGAAAGAATCAAATAAAAACAAAATTAAATTGTAGTAAAAACATTAATTTTATAGCGACAAAAGACGTTAGTATACTTTAAAACAAGCATATATTTTATAGTTTGAATTAATAACATTAGCTTAATTTAATTTAGTTAAAAAGCCTTAAAATATCGTATTGCGTTAAGTGAAATAGTTTTACTTTTTTAGTATATTATTTACTATTTTGCCTCAAAGTTTTTTGAAATTTTAACAAGTTGTTTAGTCTACATCGGTAAAAGTTTAAAAGTTAAATTTTCATTACTTTAATTTTATTTAAGACAAATAGTAAAAGTATTTCATTTAAATGAGAAGAGAACTAAGTCACAGCAAGTAAAATAAGTAAAATAAAACAATAACAGGTCGAATATAAGTTTTGAAACTAATTTTATTAAACGAAAACTAAACAGCTCGAATAGATTTAAAGTTTTACTTCCTAGGTTTTGTAAAAAAACAAATAGACATTTTTAGCTGAAGAAAAAAGTAAATGCAAACTTTTTAAGCAACCTCTTAAAAAGTAACTAATGGAAGAAAAGTTTTAAGCAGAACAAAATCGTATATAAGTAAAAAAAGCAGATATCGAGTTTATATTTACTGAACTAATTTAAAAAAAAACCTTCGAAAGTAAAATAATAAAACAATAACTTTTTCAAATAATCATGTACATATCTCGAAAATTGAAAATAGAAGGTTAAAAATTAATAAAATCTATTAAGATAAAGTAAAACATTTCAATGCTATATTTAAAAAATTTTTTTCGTATTATATAAAAGACAAAAACAGTTAACAAACTATAAAAGTTCTATGATTGAGTATTTTTTATGAATTTTTATAAAACAGAAGTAAGTTTCTTGTTTATAAGAATCTCTAAAAGTTTCGTTGTTCTTTTTAAGTTTTTATATTCTCTATGAGCAAACATTTCTGTTTCTTCAAATGTGTTTGCGTCACAGTATTTGTCGGAGTTTCTTGTCTAAAATAATTTAAAGTTATATTAAATGCTTACGTCATATTGAAACGTATCAGTCCTGATAATTATTTCAAACAATTCTACCAAGTGAAACTATTTTACAACTAAATGTTTTAAAACAATTTTGCTTAAGTTGTTTAACAAAAAGGTAAAAAAATAATAATAATTGTAACTTTAATGTATTAGTTGTGTATGATATAAAAATTATTCTTAGCCTAATAAAAACTTGTTACCTTTTAATTAATATTTTTCTTTAATTTCGTTATTACATTAGTATTTTAATTACCTCGTTTTTGAAAGTTTTGATTTTATTTTTCAATTTCTTTTTTGTTCTGTTTACCTCATTTAACTTCATAGTCAAGTCGTTTAATTGGCTGTAGTTGGAAATTGTGGTTCTGTAATAGTTCGTATTTTTACATATTTTGTAAGCAATCACTACAAATAAACTTTTATATCAATTTTAATTTATTTTATTATGGGCCAAGTTTCTTAAGTATAAAGTTTTATAGAGATATAACAAGAAAAAAATCGTAAAAAATTATTTGGTTAAAAATAGTATTTAAAGCTTTTGAAAATAAAACTTTTTAAAAATCTTTATCAAGTTTATAAGTTAAGCAAACAAAAATTACTAACTTGTTTTCGCAACTTTGAAGCATTTTTCTTTTGATATTATGTTCCTGTCTAGATTTAAAACATTTGTAGTTTTCTTGATACTTGAAATCTGATTGTTTTGTAAAATATTCTTCACTATGCGTACCTTTAAAAATATAATATTTATATATTTCATACTTTAATGTAACTTTTTTTTTGTTTATTTTTGTCTTTAACTTAAAAATTTTTGTTTACTTTAAAACTAAAATAAATTCGAAAAAATATATATATAAAAGTAGTAAATAACTACTGAACGTTAAACAAACAATTAGTTTCACTTAAATGATAAATAAAATAAGTAATAAAGATCAAAATAAACATTTTTTCATTGGAAGTGTTTGTGAATTAAAAAATTACAACAAAAACAAGTTCAAGTTACTCACTTTTATTGTTTTTTTCGTATGAAAGAGGACAATTTTCATCATTACAAAACCTGAACGTCCATCTAATAAATAAAATTTTAATTATATCAACCATTAACAAAATAATCTCCTTAAATATTTAGTAAAAGTTATTTTTAAATTTCTTCAGTGTATATCCTTTTTTTTATTTTTGAAGTAGTAATTAGATTTTTTATTTAGCAAACGATAAAATCTTGTCATAAAAAATTTTAGTAAGCTGTTTAAAAGATTTTTAATATTTAAACTAAAAAACATAACTTTTTTAGTTCCTCAAAAGTTTTCTATGAACCAAACAAATACTTTCATTTTTCAAGTAAAAAAAACCTTAATATTTTCAATTAAAAAGTTAGAGATATAGCTAAACAGATTTTTGACTTAATTATATAAGACGTAAAAGTAAATTAATATGAGACTTACGAAGATATTGGTTTATCATCAGTCGATATTACATTATCAATCATCTTGAGTATTAATCTTTATTTAATTACTCAAAGTTACAAAATTGCTAAAAGGAAATTATTTTAATTAAAAACTCATGTGAACAGAATAATTAAAGTTTTAGAGCTAAGTTAAAAAATATAGTGTTTCTAAAAATACACATTTATATGTTAAATAAAAATATTTAAAGTTATTTTTATTCAAAAAAGCATCTAACTATTTTTAAAATTTACAAAACTAAAGCTTTTCTACAATACTACATACATATATGGTTTTCTTAAATCTGTCAATTTTTAAGTTTCCTTAGATATTTTGTAGTTCAAACTTGTAGTCTTTTGACTTAACAACTATGGTTGCTTTATACTAAAAAATCAACATTTGTATCATCTTTCTTTTTTTTTTTCAATTTTTCTTCTCTCTAAATTTCAATTATCGTTGCTCAGAAATAGAAAGGCTGCTTCAACATATTTCGTTATTTTATTTAGTTTTACTTAATTAAAAACCAATTTTCCTTATAATTTAATTTAGTTAGTTTTACTTTAAAAATTAGATAGTTTAAAGTGTTTAATACCAAGCTAGTTTATAACATGTGCCTTATAAAAAAAATAATAATAAACTTAAAACAACAATACATAGTACAACATACATTATAATTTAAAGAAAAAATATTTAATCATTTTTCGTGTCCTTTGATTTTTCGATAAAAGGTGAAATATTTTCAAAAAATGTTTAAACTAATTGTAACTGTTTTTTATTATTTTATTGTGTTTATCGTTCTTACTTACAGTATGTTATTGTGCTGTAACAGAAAGTAAAAGTAAAATTAGGTTTTAAAAACCCTACTTATGTTTTATACCTGTGATTTTTTTTTAATTTGACCATCATCTGTCTTGATAAGTAAAAATTAAAAAGTCTTTATTTAAGCAAGCTTATTTTATAACGTAATATTTTTATTTTATATTTTAACTTTAGCTTCTTTTATATATTTTTAAAATGCATAAACTAAAAGGAACAAAAATTGTACAGCTTTACATGTTTTTGTGTTAAAAAACACTTTCAATTTAAATTACACAACAAACTTATAATTTGACATACTTATAACTAGATTAAAGTGTAAAGTACTGAACTAAAATAAATGTATAAAGTTTAAAATAAAATTTTAGGCGTAGAGTAGTTTAATTACGCTACTTATAGTTTTACATCTGAAACTTTACTAATGAAATTTCTTATTCATTTAATAAATTCTCAAAACATCGCCCTTGAATACAAATTGCTCTTGAAAAACAACCAGAGTCATAAAAACAAAAACAGTTTGACTCATGGAGTTGTGAAAATTTTCAAAACAAAATTCCTAAGTTGATTACGTAATACTGCTTTGTTGTGAAGCCACTTGAAAACGTTTAGTAAGAAATCTGAGTCACATATTACTGAGAACAGAAGTGTAAAAACGTAATTACATGTCTTACTTAGAATCTGGTATAAACTCAAAAATAAAAAGACTAGAATTTAGTTTGATGTTAACTATAAAACCAAATAAAGTCAAGTTTAAAGATTTACACATTCAATTAATAGTTTTTAATTCAAAGTTTTGAGCCTTTTTAGTTTGTTAAATTAAATATATAACAATTATGAATTAATAATGCTGCATATCTTGTTACTATACACATGCTTTATAAAATTAAATAAGAAACGTATATAGAAACAACAACGACAGTGAGTTACACGTAATTCGCTTAATTAAATAAATTCTAAAAGTTTATCGATTAATGTTGTATAACAGTATTGATTTGTAAAAATATTGATTTTCAAATTAACGAGCAAATAAACAAGTTTGGTTTAAAGTTATGCAAATGTTTTCTAAACTTAATCAAATTTTAAGAATTTTAAAAAATAACAAATCTCTTCATTTATAAAAAAAAAATAACTTTTATGTTTTCAAAATTTTACCATAGTTAGTTTTATCACTCTGTAAAAACCTCAAAACACATTTTAAGCTCTTTTAGTATTTCTAAACTAGTTTGATAAAATAAATCAAAAGATACAAAATTTTGAAAACAAACAATTGCTGTACAATGTTAAAATAAATAAATGTGGTAAAAACTAAAAACTGTTTACAGTTTATTTATAAGAGACTTAAAGTTTGTATGTTTTTTGATAAACGTATTTAATTGGAAATTGTTCATCGCAGTAACCAAAACAAGCCCAGTAAAATTTGCACCCTATGTAACTTAGAAAGACTCGAAATCGCATTTGCGGATAAAAACAAACTTTTAAACTTGAGATCAGAACTGGTGGGAAAATGTAGACTTTTTACAAAATTTTATTTAAAGTCTTAATTTGCTAGATTTAAGTTTAATCTACCTTTGTTTTCATTATATAGTTTTGTTTTTATCGTTTGATTTTTGTTATGATTGTATTTACGTTAATTATAATTTATCTTACTGAATATTACTAAAATTCAATTAGTTAACTAATCACCTAATCAACTAATTACTTATCTAAAACTATATAAAATGTTTGTCCGTTGCAACTTATTAGTTTGTTTACTTTTACTTGTGATCATCGCACTAGCGTGAAACAATTGTTAAGTAATAAACTTTTTAACAATTTAACTTTTGTCATAATTGTAAACGTATTTAAGTTACAAAATTCTTACCTTTTTTTTAATCTAGGTATTGATGTTTTTTATTTATCAACAATGATAATCAAAAAATGTGCTTGTTTTTTTGAAACAAGTGTGGGAGTAAGCTCTTCAAAAACACGTGACAAATACCAAATACTGTGAAAGCCACATAACTGATTTTAAATTTTTATTACTTATCAGTATGAAAAAAATCTTTACTTGCAGTTAAAAACAAACCTAAAAGTTTTGCCATAATTAAACTTATGATTAAAAATTTAAAGTATTTAAAACACATATATTTTATTATGGTGATAATTTATTTACAAAATGAACTTTATTTTGGTTTTTTTTTTAAATTACTAAATGTACAATATATACTGTGTTATATAAGTAATTGCTTTTAAAGTATTTGAAACAAACTTGAATTTTTAATTATTATATTTGTTACCTTTTTTTCAAAATTGTATTATCGAATCAATAAGTAGCTCAATAAAATCAAGTTGATCATTTATTAACCTTTTTAACTAACTTTTTATAAATATGTATGCACAGTTTTTCACACTAAACTGCAGGTTTAAAAGGTTTTATTGCATTATTCAACTGAAATCATGTTTACTAAGTTTAAAAAAAGACAAAACAATCTAAATAAACGAATAAACTCTAACATATAAAACTTTGAGAATATAGTCTCAAAAGACTAAAATAAACAATAAAATATTTCATATTATATTAAAGCTAAATATAATTATTTTAGTGTCTTCACAGTTTATTTACACTTTAGGTATATATATGGGAAAATAATAATACTTTTGTAGTTTTCTGAGTTCTCCTCTAAATTTTTTTTTTTAATTTATTTTATCCAATAACAATTTATTATGTGATACATTTTCGATTACTATATTAAATTACAAGACCGTATTTAAGTTTAAAAAAATTAAGGAATTTTGTACTATCATTTGCAATAGCTAATTTGATAATACTACAAACATCAATAATTACTCAATTTAAAAATTAATTTTTTTTTCTAATAAACTTTCAGTACAATACTTCAATAAAACAAACTATATAGAATACTTAATGTCCATCTTTTACTTTTAATAAGGTATAAGCGTTTACTAGTTGGCCATAGCTTTTAAAAATTTGTTACTGTACTTTTATACTATGAATAGAGAAGAATAAAAAATATAGAAAACATAACAACAAAAAATAACGTAATTTTATCTTGTAAGTAATTTAAACTGTAATCAAGAAAAAATAGCTTTTATATTGAAAATGTTATCGTCTTGTGTTGTTTATAATGCGGTATCTAAATCTACAAGACAAGCCAAATTAATTAACTTCAAAATTTTTATTCAAACAGATCAAATCTTAAACAGCTTATTTTGAAACTTTATAAGCAATTGTACCTTGAATAACAACTAGCTACATGAAGACAAGAACAAATTTGACACAGAAATAGTGAAAATTTCAAAACAAAACTCTTAACTTTATTACGTCATTATGCTTTGTCGTCAATCAAAATAGAAAATTTAGATATTTTAGTGGGAAAATGAGGTTAAAATTATTTTAAAGACTTTTGAGTTGCAACTTGTTAATAAGTAGACTCGTTGCAGCAATTTTACAAATATCAATTAATATAAGTTAAATTTTGTTTACATTTTATATGTTTAAATCTATATAAAAAATAAAGTTAACTAAATGTTTAAAATAAAAAAGTAGTTCATATTTACAATAGACTGTTCTGTTTAAGCATAAAGAAAACATATAGAGACATTTAATACTATGAAAAAATGTTGTTTTGATATTAACTACATAAGCAAAAACGAAAAAACGGATTTTTTTTTAAATACACTTCTGTCAAGTTTAGAAAACATTAACAAAATTTGTTTATAAACCTTAAATTTTTCTTAATTCTGTCTTAATATCGTAATAAGAATAAAAACATTGACTTAGGTTAATAGATTATATTGGCTTTTGTAAAGTTTTAAACAAACATTTTAGTAACATTAACTGATATTTTTTTAATTGTTTTCGTGTTTTAATATTAAAAAAAATCTAAACGTTTTTATGAAATGTTTTTAGAACCGATCGGTTTGTCGTGTTATAAAATAAAAACGCTTTTGACTTATTTGAAATATAACACAAGAAATACTAATATGAAGTTTTAAAATAAAGCTTTTAATAAGATTAACTGAAGGTGTTTGTTTGAATTAATATTTTTTCTTTGTAAAAGTCCTTGAACTTTATTGAAAACGAGTCACAATACTGAGAAAAGCTTACATATATATAATACGTAATTGCATGTCTTTTACTGAGAATTTACGAACGAAAACAAAAACACTTGAACTAAGTTTTTATGTTTATAAAATTTTAAACAAACCAAGGTTAAAAGTATTAGAAATGCAGTTATCAAGGTTGTGTGCTTGTATTAAACAAAAGTACTTTTTAAGTTAAACTTAGATATATATTTAATTACTTAATTGTCAGAACTTCTTTATAGTTTTTTATTAATTTAGCATAAAAAACAAAATTACTTAAATCTATCGAGCACTTTACAAAGTTTTGTTGATGTATAGATTGTATGCGTTCAGATCTTTATCACTTAACATTATCAACAATTATAAGTTTAAAATTTTGAACATAAGACATCTATTACGCGTATACTTTCAAAATCCATTCGCGTTTAAAATCTATCCGATTAAAATCCAACCGCGTTCAAAATCCATCCGATTTTTTTCTACATTTTCTTTATTTATTAACTTAATTCATATACTTTATAATTTTTGTTTATTTATTTTTTATTTATTTTTCACTATCACTGTTACCCCTAACTCTTACCCTCGATCGGTAAGCGGTTCTCGAACTTGACTGGGTGGATTTTGATCGGGCTGATTTTGAGCGCGGGTGGATTTTGAACGTGTTCCCTATTACGCGTATGTTTTAGCAACTCATTCAAACTTTTTACACAATAAAACAGTTTCTATGCACTTAACTTTGCACAAGTGTTTACTTTAAAAAAGTTGCAGTCAATAATAATTTGATATTTATGACATAGTAATTAAGTATAATTAAGTAACAAATTTAACTTTAAAGTACTGCGAAAATATCACCAATTTAAAAAGTTCAAATATACCCGAAATACTTTGGAAATATTTTTTTGCGTTTCCGATTTAAATGAGCTTTTTTCAAAATCGATTTAAATACTTAAATTTACATAAGACATTGAGAAAAATGTTATCTGAGTTTGAATAAAAAGATGGATATAGTTACACAACTAAAGTCTAAAAACTATTTTATTGCATTAGAACGAGATGATTCTGATATTGTGTAACTATGTAAGATATGTATAACTTCTGACACAGTTGCTTTTGAAATGTTAGTAGTTTAAAGTAAGAAGTATGAAACCTAGCTTAAATTAAATTAAATTGTTTTTATGGCATTTTAACAAAACTAACAACAAGATTTACAACTTGGTTCGGAATAAAATAGTTTTGTATAGCCAGCTCAAATGTGTTTTTTACTCCTTTTTCAAAACTGAAGTTTTGACTAGTTTGTTTTAAGACTACTAGTTATCACGAAACTTTTGTTTCTACTTTTTTTTTCCAAGTAATACAACTTGCTTTTTTAACTTAAAGCGGTTTAACGACCAAATAAAATAAATTTAGTAGAGGACTTTGTAATTATTATTTTCTTGTTCAATATTTTTTGTTTTTTTTTTGTTGATTTGGGGCAATTCTTCTTTAAATTACGTTTTTATTAAAATTATATAAACAAAAACTGCTGTTGATATACTATATCAAACAAAGCGTTTACTTGTAATAAAAATACTAGTTTTAAGTTCATACAAACATTTTAAAGTAAAATCCAAACTTCATTTGAAAAAAGCATGTCATTCTAAAGATTTAGTTTAGTTTGTTTAAATAAACAGAAGAGTTTAATTCAAGTGTTTTTGTTTTCGTTCGTAAAATCTCAGTAAAAGACATGCAATTACGTATTATAGATATGTAAGCTTTTCTCAGTGATGTGACTCGTTTTCAGTAAAGTTCAAGGACTTATAAGTATAAAAAATTAAAATTGACATCTTTTGTTAATCTCATTAAAAACTTCGTTTTGGAATTTTATATCAGCATTTCATTATATAACGAGTCTAAAACTTTTTTTTTAAAGACTATAAACAGATCGATTCCAAAAACAATTTTTTTAATGTTTTGATTGGTTTTTACAAAATTTGATAAAATTAATACATTTTTTAAAATTTTCAGTTAATTTTATTAAAATTTTCGTTAAAAACTTTACAAAATCTTTAAAATTTAATAACCTAAATCAATTTATTTTATTATTACGACGTTGAGACAATTTGATTTATAAACAAATTTGTCAATGTTTTTCTAAATTTTACAGAAGTGAGTTTAAAAAAACTTCTATTATTTCGTTTTATTTTATGTAGTTCTTATTTAAAACAATAGTTTTTGTAGTTGTATTTAGCTCTATATTTTTTATTCTTCAAAAAAAACAGTTTAATATGAATATGAACTACTATTAAGTTTTTAACATTTTAGTTAACTTTTTTTTTTCAGATTTAAAGATTTTCAAAAAAATCAACAAAATTTTCCTTACAATAATTGATGTTTCCAAAATTGCCCCAACGAATCTACTTATTAACAAGTTGCAACTTAAAGGTCTTTAAATTATTTTTAACCCCATTTTCCTCACTCAAATGCCTCAACTTTCTATTTTGATTGACAACAAAGCATAATGACGTAATAAAGTTAAGAGTTTTGTTTTGAAAATTTTGCTTTTTTCTGAGTCAAGTGTGGTTTTGTCTTTATGACGCTAGTTGTTATTCAAGGGCCAATTGCCGATAAAGTTTCACTCAAAATAAGCTGTTTAAGATTTGATCTATCTTTAAATAAAACTTCTGAAGTTTGACGAATTTGGCTTTTCTTTGTAGATTTAGAAACCACATTATAAGTAACTTGAACTTAAGACTTTAACATGTTAAATATAAAAGCTAAATTCACTTTATTACAGTGAAATTTACATATAATATGAAGTTGCGTTATTATTTTTGTTATATTTTTGCATTTTTTTTCTTTAACGTTAATCGCAACTATGAGTTTTATTAAAATGCATTCTTATGCAACTAAAAATGCAAATTTCATTAAGTATTCGAAAAGTGTTTTATCTAACAAATTATTATTATAAAATATGTTTAAAAAAAAAAAAAACGTAATATGAAATATATCATTGTTTTTTTTTTGGTCTTTTGAGCTTATATTCTCAGAGTTTTATATTTTATACTTTGTTTGTTTATGAAATTTATTTTGCTTTGCCTTTTTTCAATTTTGTCAACATAACTTCAGTTCATTGTTGCATTAACACCTATTAAATATCAATATCTGTTTTATTAAAAACTAATTAATATTACTATAAATTTGTGTCTTAACTACTTTTTATATTTAAGCAAAAGTTTAATTAATACAAAAACTTTAGATATGTTTTTAACTGCAAGTAAAGAATTTTTTTACACTGATAAGTAATAAATATTTAAATCAGTTATTTGTTTTCCTCAGTATTTGGTATTTGTCATGTGTTTTTAAAGAGTTTACTCCAAAACTTGTTTTAAAAAAATATGCACCTTTTATGATATTCTTTGTTAAAATTATCAATACTAAGTTTTAAAATATCATAAAAATTTTAATTTGTATATTAAAAAACATACTAACTGTAAGTTTCTTATAGATAAAAAACTGTAAACTGTGTTTAATTTTTAGTACTTTTATTTATTTTAACATTGTACAGCAATTTCAAAATTTTATATCGTTTGATTTATTTTAGCAAACTAATTAAGAAATATTAAAATAGCTTAGAAATGTGTTTTGAGTTTTTTACAAAGTGTTCAAACTATGTTAAAATTTTTAAAACCTAAAAATTGATCTTTTGTTTTTAATATGAATAAGATTTGTTATTTTATATTAAACTCTTAAAAACTACTTATGTTTAAAATATCAAAAACAAAAAAATTTACAAAAAAACTTTTAAATAACTTTAAATGATTTTCTTTATTTATTTGTCAATTAAGATCGATATTGTTACACAACATTAATCGATAAACAGTGAAAATTTATTTAGTTACGCGAATCACATGTAACTCACTTTCATTGTTGTGTCTATATACGTTTCTTACTTACTTTCATAAAGCAAGTGTGTAGTAACAAGATATGCAACATTATTAATTCATAATTGAAAAATAACATACAATTAAAAGATGTAATTAATTTAACTAACTTAAAAATACTTTATATTTAACAAATTAAATAAACTTAAACCCTTGAGTTGAAAATTAGCAATTAAATATGTAAAAGCTTTAAATTTCAGTTCATTTTACTTTGTTGTAAACATCAAACTAAATTCTAGCTTTTTAGTTTTTGAGTTTATACCAGATTCCAAGTAAAAACATGTTATTACGTTTTTACACTTCTGTTATGTTCTCAGTAATATGTGACTCAGAATTCTTACTAAACGCCTTTAAGTGGTGTCACAATAGAATTACGTAATCAGCTCAGGAATTTGTTTTGAAAATTTTCACAACTCCATAAGTCAATCTGTTTTTGTTTTTATGACTCTGGTTGTTTTTCAAGGGAAATTTGTTTTTAAGGGCGATGTTTTTAAAGCCTTTTAAACAAATAGTTTTTTTTTAAGTTTTAAATGAAAAACTATAAGTAGCATAATTAATCTTACTTTAAGCCTAAACTTTTATTTTAAATTACATATATACATTCCTTTTAATTCAGTCCTTTACACTTTAATCTAGTCATAAGTATATTTAATATTTTAAAATGAAATTGTTTTTTACTCATAAACATCTTAAGTTGTGTAATTTTTTTTTTAATTTATACGGTTTAAAAGTATATAACAGAAACTAAAGTTAATATAATTGATAAAACTATGAAAAATTCTAATATATAACATATAACATAAAATTAAATATTTTTTGTTCACTTTTATAAGTAAAACTTGATGAAGATCCATAAAAAGCTTTTATTTAAAAAGCTTTAAAAAATATTTTTTAATTAAATAACTTTTTACGATTTTCTTCTTGTTATATCTTTAAAAAACTTTATACTTTTTCTAATAATAAACTAAAGTTAAACAGTATAAGAGCTTATTTATAATGTTTGCTTACAAAATATGTAAAAAATGGAACTATTACAGAACCACAATTTCAAACAACTGCCGATTAAACGACTTGACAGTGAAATTGAATGAAGTAAACACAACAAAAAAAGGCTGATAAAAAAAAAAATTCAAAATGATGGTAATTAACATACTGACGTAATTCAAAAACTTATAAAAAGTAATCTCTTAAAATTAACAAATTATTATGAAACTATCACAAACATCTTGAGACTAAAAACAAGTGATTTATTAAAACAAAAATTTATATCAAATATCTTTTTGTTATATTCTCAACTAAAGCACAACAGTTTTAAAAAATTTATTTGTAAAAAGTTTTACGTAGTATAACGCTTTTGAATTATTATTAGGGTTGACATAATTTTTATATGACATTTTTATTTAAAAGTTTAAAATATAGTTCCGAAATTACCATACATGACGTTTATTTAAATTTACTTTATATTTTTAGACGAGACTATCCGATAAATCCTGTAACTTAGATTCATTTGAGAAAAGGAAAAATCTGCTTGTAAAGAATTTAAAGACTTGAAAAAAACAACGAAACTTTTAAAGATTCTTATAAATAATAAATTTACTTCTGTTTTATAAACATTCAAAAAGCTTAATTGTAGAATTCTTATAGTATGTTTGTTGTTTTTTTCATTGCTATACTAAAAAAAATTGAAAAGATTGCCTGAAACATTTTTACTTTATCTAAATGACTATTAATATTTTTAAATCATTTAGTTTCACTTATTTAGAAATTACATTATTGTTAAAAAATAGTTATTATTTTATCATGTTATTCAAAAGTGTTTTTTTTTAGTTATATAGATAAACTCTATAACTACTATTTATACTCTCATACAGTTTTGTTCAAAGTATGTCTTCCATTAGGTCGTAGTGATTAAAAAGAGGTTACTTTTAGTGTAAAAGTTTGCATTTAATTTTTTCGCAGCTAACAAAGTCTGTTTAAACTTTTATACAACCTTAAAAATAAAACTTTAAACGTAACAGAGTGTAGTTGGTTTGAAAAAAGAATCTTTTTAAAATTTACATTCAACCTGCTTGTTATTTATATTTTACTTATTTCATGCTGTTGTAACTTAGTTCTCTTCTTTATTAATGTTGTTCGTTTCAGTTATATTGTTCGACTGTTTGTTATAATTAAATTTAAAGTATAAAACACATTCTACTATTTAATTTAATATAACAACTAATTTGACTTAAACACTTTTAAACATTTTCCTGTCTAGTGGCTTGTTAAATTTTCATTTAACTCTTAATCAAAACTGTAAAAGCATTGACTTAACAATTAACTGTTTAGTTTAACAAAATGTTGTTAAATTAATTAAACCAAGCTTATGTTAAGAATCAAAACTATAAAATTTATGTTTGTTTCAAAGTACTAGAACGCCTTTTATAGCTATAAAATTAATGTTTTTTTAAATTAATTTTGTTAATAAATTATTTTTATTTGTTTTCGAATGACGTAAAAACCGTTGACAATAAATCACCACAGAAAAAATACATTTTTACGTAAATGCAAATACTTTTTCAAAATAATTAGATAGATTTAGACGGTGATTTGAATTGAATTTAGCATTGAGAAGAATTAAATACAAAAATCTAATAAAGTATAGTTAGGATTTTTTACAATAAGTTTAAACTAAAACAAAAAGAGTCGAAATTTCTTAGACATTTTTAAATCAAGTATTTTACTTCTGACAGTTAAGACATAAACTTAGATTTAAATTTTATTAATAAAAATACTTATTTCTAATTTAAGTTTTAACACAGTATGTTTTTTTCTAATTTAGTTTTCCATTCTTAGCCGATTAAACTGTAGTTAGAAATGATTTTTCTTATTTATACTGAATCTAAAGCGAATAATCAAAAACAATTTTTGTAAACAAGTGTTAAGATTTTGATAAATATGCTGTACAATTTATTGGTACAAAAAGTTTAAAAAAAAGGTATAAAAAATTGCAAAAAATATAGTTTGGTTGAATCAACAGTCGAAACTATAACTTAATTTTAATATTAAAAAATTATTAATTCGGTGTCAATTTTGCAAAACTGGGTTAAACTTGTTCAATTAAAACTAATTACTTTTGAAATGTATTGTTCGATTAAATTTTAATTGTTTTTAAGATTAATTGAGATAAAGAAACCGCGAAAAGATATTCATTTTTATTTTAGATGTTTGTTTACCTTTTTCAAACTAAATAAATAAAAGGTAAAAGTAAATTCTAAAAACACTTTAATTTCAAAAAATTATACTTTTGCTAAGTACATGGTGCTCAAAAAATTTGATCAGTTTAACATATTTTAGGTTATCAAAAAGTTTTGCAAAATATAAATAAAATCTTATATCTCATTTTATATAAAAATCAGAAATATTAATTTAAAAATAAAAAGCAATCAACATAATGAAATAGGGCATTTTGTTTAGAAATTAAACAGTTTTAGTATTATTAATATTCAAAACTAAAATAAATAAAATATTTTTTATCATAAATCTTGTCGTTAATTCTAAACGCTGTTTTGTTCTTGAATTTATGAAAAGTTTAAAATATAAAACCAACAAGCATACTTTTGATACAATCTTTAACGTTTCACTAATGAGTTCTAGTACAAAAGTTATACTAAAGATTTTATTTTATAAAATCATTAGTTATGTATTTAAAAGTTTTAAGTTTAAACTTTTTAACATTTTAACTATTTAAAATTAAAAAATCAGCCTAAATCATTTCTAGTTGTACTGAAAATAATGTATACAAAGTTGGTATTTTATATGTTTTTATTCGAGAAAAACAAAATGATATTAAGATGTAAGGATTTGAAACAATAATAAAAAATATATACATAATATGACCCAAATAAGCTCTATTTAGTGGCCAAGGAAAAAAGAAAAATTAAAAGGAACTTTGTAAAGTCTTAAACTATTTTCTTTTTATGATTTTTTTTTGTAAATTAATGCAATACAAGTATTGTATCTGTTTTTAACTGGTTTTTTGAATTAAGTTAAAAAATTTAGATTTTGTACGGTTTTAAAGTAATAAAATATGAAAACTACTTTAAAATGATACACTTCGTTACTACAACTTTTCATAAGTTTAAGTTTTTCTAATGTATATTAAATTACAAAAAAAGCTAAAGAATCTAAATATGTAAAAAAGTACAGGTAAATTGTAAATATCTTTTTTAAAAAAACTATTAATTTTTAATTTTTTGTAAAATAAAAAATGACATATATTTTGATAAGATTTATCTCAGAAAAAAATATAATTTTAAAGTTTGAAGAAAATTACGATTAATTTAAACCTCGACATTAGCATAATATTATCAAAAATATTTTACTGATTTGATACCAAGCTAGATGTTTCAAAATACTTTATTAAACCTTTCAACTAGATGTAAACCGTATGTTATTTCGTGCAAGTTACAAAGTTTAACTTCGTAAAGGCTTTGCAAAACTGTTTATTTACTATACCATTGATTATTTTTTAGTTTTTTTTTCGATTTTCTACTTGATTTTTTTTTTGTATTAAATTATATCAATATAGGTCCAACTCTAGGGATTAATGTTGTGTATGCCGTATAAAAACTAAACTCGAGTATGAGAATATACTATTTAAGATATTTAAGAGTCATAAGCTAGTAAAATAAAACTTTAAAGGACAAATAAAAAAGCGGAAAACTACATTTTAAATAAATATTTAAGAAATGTGGACAAACTTTAAACGATATCGACTGAACCAAATAATTTAAATACTCTAAGAAATATGCGAAAATGACACTGTAGCTTTTTGAAATCCAAAAAATGATAGATAATTGTTTACGGTCATATCTTACGATGTTTGCTCCCATATTTACAGCCAATAGTTATAAAGCTTTATGTGTGGTGTAAAATAATCCTAGCTTTAAATCATTTGTTTTCTTCTTATTCTTTTTTAAGTTTTAAAACAAAGTGTGATGCTAATATTTTGACGAGTTCTAAATTTATGATAATAATTACTTAAAGTACTAAACTTGTTTCTAATAAGTTTAAGATTTTTTTTTTAAGTTTTAAGCAATAAGTAACTCTATCTAGTTTTAATAACTGCCTCAATATATCTACAAACAAAATTATTTACTTAAATTTATTTTCATCATTAATGTACAAACTTAAAACGATCAAAATGCTTTTAGATTTTCCCACTCTACGCCCATACAGTAAAATTTTATTTATATACATATCAATTTAAAATTTTTTCAATAGATATATTTAAAAACATCTGTTATAAATTTTTAGCAGTTTTACACATAGTACATCTGTTTTATTACTTGGTGTGTTTTACTCGGTTAACTTATATTTTTATTAGCTAAAAACTTAAACCATGCTCAACAAATAAAAAAATTCTTAAAGTATTAGGTCAAAACTAATGTTTATTTTAGTAAATTTTGTTATGTAAAATATTCTTAAATCTATAAACATCATATAGTTTAAAGTTTTGCAGCAACTATTCATAGTTCTGTGTTTATTTGTTTTTTTTTTAAACTAGTATCAATAAACGTTTTAGGTTTAAATTGCACCTATTTACAAATAGTAAGCTTATTTGTTTAGGAATTGTAATATATTTTTTACTTTAGATATTTGTTTATCTTAATAATGTATTTTCTATTGCTTTTGTTATAAAACTTGTTATGAAATACACGTGCTTTTTAATAGTTTAGTTATTAGTTTTTTTTTAATAAATAATGCTTTAAGTTATTTTTTTTAAGTAAAAGGTTCGTTTAACACTTGGTGTTTAACTTTTATTGTTTTTTTTTTTTTTTGCTTTTAACTGCTAAAAAATAAACATTTTTTTTTACGTTTATAACACTTTTTATTATATTTTTAAAGTCAAAACCTTTAATTAATGTTTTCATCCCATAGTTTTTATTAGATAAAAAAACGAGCGTTATTTTCCAAATACTTTAAAATTTACTTTTTTATAATGAACTGTTTTGTAATTTTTTGAACTATGAATTATTTTGCATTAAAGCATTCATTATACAGTAGATTAAAAGTTGTAACACTCTTTAATTCATTATAATATAAATATTAGTATTTTATGCTTCTAGTATGTTTTTAATAATAACAGTTTTTCAACGTTATTGCATAAAAAGATAAATGCTCCTAATTAAAATAGATAAACATATAAATTATCAACAAAAAATATAAACAAGTTATTTTTAAAAAATCATTTTAATGCCTTTGTAAGCTCAACTTTAACATTACTAGTTAAATACATAAAGTTTCTTATCAAAATAGTAATTGTACAACACCTAAATATATAATTATAATATAGTTTAGTATTAGTTTGTATTAACTAGGTACAGTAACCTCTCGCTTATTTACGCACATTGTGTCCACAGAATAAGTGCGTAAAAATACGAGAAATCGTAAAGAAACGAGAGTTACCAAATTTACTTACTATAATGGCTGTTTACATTATGGTTTTATTTATAAATACGAAAACAAAAGATAAAACTATATGTATACTTAAAAAAAGTACAGTAGCTTAATTTTCAAACTTTGTTTTATTATAATTTTTCAACCTTATTAATAGATTTTATTAGAAAAAACTATTACTCACACCTAGGTTAGTTATTTATAGTGTGAAAATTTCAACAAAAATTTATAAATAGTAAACTTTATGTGAGCTTGCCGAGGCGAAATAAACCAACCGAATTTTATAGCAAACTGAGAGAAGATAAACAGGTACAAAAAAAGATTATTTTCTGTATAAAGTAAGGCTCACGTCTAAAAAATAGCACAAGTTATAAGACATTTATTTATTGAGTAATTTGTTTGTAGAATAATAGCATGATAATTTACCCTAACAAAAAGTGTCAGTAAAATTAGAACAGTTACTTTTATTAACTAGTTTAACAAAAAAAAAAACGCTCTATTTGAGTAAACTTATTTTGATTTCTTTTAAATCTAAACTAATGCTCAATTTACTTTTCATGTGTTTAACTCTCTACAACCATTCAGCTGTTTATATAAACAATTTGACTATTCAACTTGCAAAGAAACCATGTTTAATATGATTTCCGACAAGATATTAATAAATGATACCAAGTCAAAGTTAGTTGAATATTTTTAACGAAAACATGACGTTTAAACTTTTTTATTAGGTACGTTATTCCTTATGAAAAAGAAATTAAAATATATATAATTAAATACATTAGTTTTAATTATTTTTTCAGGTGGGCATACAAGTTTTGTAACGATGAAAACGAGCCACCTTCATATGAAAAATATGTGAATTGTTAGTTTTTTTATAGAAAAACATTTTGTAGTGATATAAATTTTATCAAAAAGGGTAAATTATACCAAAGTTTATGTCTTTTTGATTTATTCTTTTTTCGAAAGTGTATTTAAAAAATAAAGTAGCTTAAAACGTCTCGTTTTTTTAAATCTTTAAAATTTGATAATTACCTTTGATCAATATTTAATTACCAAAATATAAATGTTTTTTATTCTTTCAAAAAAAAAAGTATTTCATAAGTTGTAACAAATTTATTAAGTACTATATGTTGTAAATAACAAAAATTGTGTCGTTTAAAGGTGCATTCACTGATGAGTACTTTGAAAGCCAATTAAAATCAAAGTTTGAAGAAAATTACGACTGCTTTAAATATCGACATGAGCACAATATCAATAGAAAAGAACTAAACAAGAGTAAAACCAGGTCAGTTTCTTAATTACGAACTGTCTGATATATAAATAACGTTCATTGTAAATTGTGCTATATAAGCTAAAAAGTAACTGTAAAAATGT
This sequence comes from Thalia democratica, assembly GCF_965202585.1. NCBI lineage: Eukaryota > Metazoa > Chordata > Thaliacea > Salpida > Salpidae > Thalia > Thalia democratica. Next base: position 12,348,566 of record NC_139166.1, read on the forward strand.
TGTTATAATTTATACAATTGTTTTTTTTTTTTGATAACAAAACTTCCAACAAAACATATTTAGCAAAATATTTTTTGCAAACTTTTGTTTAAAAAATTTAAAACATGGGCGTAAAATTGGCACGATATATTGCAAGATGTTATTTCAATAAAATAAAATTCCAAAAAAACTTATAATTTCTGAAAAATGTTTTTATTTCATGTATGTGTTGAAAGACTTGTTTAACTTTTATATGCATTATCGATTAGGTTTTTAGTTATGTAAATAATTCAATATTTTTTAGAAAATTTTTACTGTTCTTCACTAAACATTTCCTATAACCTAAATTTAACATGTTATACAGCATTTATTGTTCTTACTATGAATTAAACTTATGAGACGTATATGAATATATTATTTCTTTGCAAGCTTTTGTTTTCTAAAATTTAAAACATGGGTGTAAAATAGGCGTGATATATTGCAAAATGCTATGTAAATATTATAAAATAACAAAAAAAAAGTTTTTTTAAGTTAACTCATTAATTACTAGTATGAGTTAAAAGATTTTGTTTAGTTTTTAAATATTTCACTTTTTTTCTAAAGATTTAGTTTACTCAATTTTATTTTGTTAAACTTCCATAAATGTTTACTAAAAAAGTTTCTATATGTTTAAATTTCTTATCATAATAAACAATTAGTGTTCATAATGTATATTAAAAAAACTTAATTTATAAACGTTTGTATGTATATAGGTTTATATAATAAAAACAAAGATTCAACAAAAAATAGCTTGTAAGTGCCTGATGTGAAAAATAGTAACTTTAGTAAAGCTTTAAAAAAATATCGATATACGAAAATTAGTGTAAGTATTTTTGTAACGTTTAGTTGTTTATAAGCAAAAGTTAGATAAAAATTGTTATAAATTAAATTTTACTGTAATCTAGTCTAAAATTACCATAATTACTATCTTAGTTAGATTGTTAACTTTATTAAACCAGTTCCGAGTAATTTACGTATTTAAACAAGTTTTTCCTATATAGTTAATACTTTAAAGTTGTTATATTAGTACAATTTTTTCTCTACTAGAACATATTATTTAAATACTTTCGAATTAATAAACTTCTAGCTCACATTTGTATAAGGCTTTTCGGTGCTAATAAGATCTTAATGTTAGTTGATAGATAAATAGATCTTCTAATAATGTTAGTTGCTTTTTTTCCAGTACAAGTTGAAGTTTTATTTAACTCAAATAAAATAAAATTATAAGGAACAATTTTGTTTTACAGAGCTACAGTAGCAAACAACAGTCGGGTAAATGAATTAACGATAAAATTAAGTGAAGCAAAATCGACAAAGAAAAAGTTGAAAAACAAAATCAAAATTTTAAAAAGCAAGGTAAGGACTTATTAATTTGCACGACTTTTCGAGTTTCAACTATCTAAAAACTAATAATTTATATTCTTAGAAAATGATACACCAAAAAGGGTCGCAACTAAAAAATTAATGTAAATTTATAGAAAACTAAAAAATCCTTGTAAGTCTTAACTAATATGTGCGTCTTGTTTATCCAAAACTATCAACACTATTTAATATATAGCTAAAACAAATATTGTTATAAATAGTTTGTTAGTAATTTAGAAAAATTTTCTATGAGAATGTTTAATTCATTTTTTATATTTATTTAGTCTAATTACTTAAACCTACCACCAATTTTATATTTTTTTCAAGTATATATTACATTTTGAGATGTGGCTCTTTAAACATTTTTAAAGAGTTTGAATTGTCGGAATTAAATTGTGATGTAACAGGTTTTATAAGCTAACTAGTTACAAAACTAATTTAAAGTAACTAAACACATTAAAATTAATTCATTATAGAGAAAAAGTAATGCATTTACAACAGTTTAAATAAATTTTTAACATAAATCAAACTAGCTACAATTTTTTATTTAATTTAATTTTTTATTCAAAAAACATAAGATGCACAAACTAAAAACAATTTAAACTTATTTTAGACTGATGACCAATTTGAATTCTGTAAATCAACTCTATCAGAAAAACCAGCTAATAGAGAATATAAAGACTTAAAAAGAACAATAAAACTTCTAGAAATTCTTATTAATAAAAGTAACCCTTCTTTTATCACAAGTTAAAGTAATGAAAATAAAACTAATAATTAAAAAAAAAAATTTAACTTTGATATAAAAATATGTTGTTTTTTAATTTAGTCAAAATTTTTAAACCATTTATACTTTTGACAGATTATTTATAATGAATATTTTATTGGAACTTTTTTACTACTTTTGATTATTAAGTTTATTTCGAATGTAATTTACAAAATAAAACTGCTAATTTTGTAAACTAAAAGGAAGGTAGTGTATTATTTTTAATAAATTTCAAACTTTTACCCTTTGAAGCCTTATAAATTTCTTTTTAATTTATTCTAATCAATCAGTTTGGAAAAAATATATTGCGTTTTGTTAAGTTTAAGAAAAACCTAAAAAATTAAAATAGTTTAATGATTAAAGGGTTGTTTTTGCTCATATCGACTTTTTGTTTTTGCGGCCGCTAAATAAATTTTATTGGGTCGCATTAATTATATATATTTTATATTATTATTGTATTTATTTACACGTTTTGATCATTTTGGTGCTCTCGAGTAAAGCTGCATATAAAAACAACTTTGTAAACATTATATACTGTGTAGTTTGAAATAGTTTAGAATACTTTTTTTAGTTAAATTAAAGTAAACTCTAGGTTTTTGTAAGTTTATACTCGAATTTTTGTAAACGCCAAACAAATGATTTAGTAAACAAAAAGACTTCAGTTAAGTTTTATATTTGACTTTATAAGTAACACGATCAAAATAGTATCAAAAGTAAATTGTTTAATATGTTTATAATTTTTTTAGATTAAACAAACGTAACAGTTTTTAGTTTTACTCGCAGTCGCTATTGCTTTTAAGATTTAAAATATGTTATTAGTTGTAGTTTTGAGTAACAATAACACGAAAGGTTTTTAAAAGTAGAAATAATGTGAATTCTTATTTAAACTTTAATAATTATTTAAAATTAATTTTTCTTGTTTTCATTTAAAGAGAGATAAACGATTAAATTTGTATTTTGCATATATAAAATGGTTTTTAATTATTAAATACATTAAACTAATAAAAAATAATCCAGTATCTCTTACTCATAAAATACAGACGAAAATAATTTTCTATCAAAATTTCCACATTGTTGATTAAAAAAAAAAAATAAACAAATAGCTTTATTTCAAAAGCATCTAAAATTTAAAGAACTCCATTTCAGCTAAATTGCTTGTTTAAATAAAATTATTTTAGTATCAATATTATTACTTTTTAAACAATAATATTTTAGTTAATATTTTAAGATGTGTCATACAGTTTTGTAATAATATAACTATTTTAAGTGTAAATATATCTAACAAAAATAAAAGAAAGACTTAATTGAAATTAGTAAGTTTTATATACGTACGCTGTTTTCTAAACGTATAAAACATTTTGCGAGGTTTTCTTGTTGATTAAAAACATCTTTTTAATGATTTTTTGTTTATCAAGTGTTTAGAAATTAACAGTTGGTTACAAAATAGCTTCCAAGTATCTGCTTTAATTGAAACAATTCAACATAAAACTTTAAATAAAGTTAGTTACAGCTAAGGATAAAAAAGGAACAATTGTGATTTTTTTGCATTGATTTAAAAAGAGCTTATACTTATTTATAATTGCTTATGCTTTTACATTCTGAACTACATTAATACTTAAGAATGAAAAAAGTGTTTTTATTTTACTACTTGCTTTGTTGAGTCTATAATTTTATCAATAAATTCTAAACTACATATATCTATTTAGCTAGCTTTAATGTTTGTTTAATAAACAACAAAATGAAACCGTTAGTGCTATTAATCTACCTCAAGAAAAACGAATTTAAGCATGAAAAACAAATATATCGACATTGCTATTAGTTAACCATTATATAAAATCTTCGTTTCTTTAAACAAAACATATAAAACAATAAAAGTTAGTATGAAAAATGTTTTTCATGCGCTTATGAAACTAACTCCTAATATATCTTAAAAATGTAAACAAACATTATTGATTTTAAATAATTATAGTAACATCATTAAGTATTTAGAATTTTTTTAAATGCTTTAATTTTTAAAAACTACAACGACGATTCGCAAGTTTTGAAAGTTATTTTCAAATATAAACTAACTTTTGAAATAAGGTTCAATAAAACTTTTGATAAAAACCTTCTATGACAGAATTTGAGTTGCTGTTATTTAATAACCAACCGTTTTGTATATCAACATTTTCTAATTAGACTAGCAGAGCATAAAAAAGTTTGGTCTTAGCGATAAGCTTTATTTTTTGATGTTTAAAATATTTATTTTAATTCTTTAAATTTAAGTCTAATTGACACTATAATTTTTAAAAGACAGAACAAAATCAAAAGATTAATATCTTTTAAAAATTTATTTTATATTCTTATTTTCAAGTAAAATTAAATAAACAAATTATTTAAAAAGTATTTTAAGTAAAAAGATTAGTTTTTTATTTTATTCTGTCTTTAAAAAATTCTAGTGTTAATTTTTTGATAATTGTAATGTTGCAGTATACTGTGATGTGATAGTTGTAATGTCGCTGTATACTGTGATGTGATACTTGTAATGTTGCAGTATACTGTGATGTGATAGTTATGATGTCGCAGTATACTGTGATGTGATAGTTATAATGTCGCAGTATACTGTGATGTGATAGTTGTAATGTCGCAGTATACTGTGATGTGATAGTTATATAGTATACTGCGACATGACAACTATCGCATCACAGTATACTGCGACAACACAACTATCGCATCACATTAGATTGAAACGTTACAACTATCACATCACAGTATACTTCAACATTACAACTATTGCATCACAGTATACTGCAATATTACAACAACTACATCACAGTATACTGCGACATTATAACTATCGCATCACAGTATACTGCAATAATACAACTATCACATCACAGTATACTGCAACATTACAACTATCACATCACAGTATACTTCAACATTACAACTATCACATCACAGTATACTGCGACATTACAACTATCACATCACAGTATACTATAACATTACAACTATCAGATCACAGTATATTGCGACATTACAACTATCACATCACAGTATACTGCGACATTACAACTATCACATCACAGTATACAGCAACATTACAACTATCACATCACAGTATACTGCGACATTATAACTATCACATCACAGTATACTGCAACATTACAAATATCATATCACAGTATACTGCGACATTACAACTATCACATCACAGTATACTGCAACATTACAATTATCAAAAAATTGACACTAGAATTTTTTAAAGACAGAATAAAATAAAAAACTAATCTTTTTACTTAAAATACTTTTTAAATTTGTTTATTTAATTTTAATTGAAAATAAGAATATAAAATAAATTTTTAAAAGATATTAATCTTTTGATTTTGTTCTGTCTTTTAAAAATTGTAGTGTCAATTAGACTTAAATTTAAAGAATTAAAATAAATATTTTAAACATCAAAAAATAAAGCTCATCGCTAAGACCAAACTTTTTTATGCTCTGCTAGTCTAATTAGAAAATGTTGATATACAAAACGGTTGGTTATTAAATAACAGCAACTCAAATTCTGTCATAGAAGGTTTTTATCAAAAGTTTTATTGAACCTTGTTTCAAAAGTTAGTTTATATTTGAAAACAACTTTCTAAACTTGCGAATCATCGTTGTAGTTTTTAAAAATTAAAGCATTTAAAAAGAAATTCTAAAAACTTAATGATGTTACTATAATTATTTAAAATCAATAATGTTTGTTTACATTTTTAAGATATATTAGGAGTTAGTTTCATAAGCGTATGAAAAACATTTTTCATACTAACTTTTAATGTTTTATATGTTTTGTTTAAAGAAAAGAAGATTTTATATAATGGTTAACTAATAGAAATGTCGATATATTTGTTTTTCGTGCTTAAATTTGTTTTTCTTGAGGTAGATTAATAGCACTAACGGTTTCATTTTGTTATTTATTAAACAAACATTAAAGTTAGCTAAATAGATATATGTAGTTTAAAAATTATTGATAAAATTATAGACTCAACAAAGCAAGTAGTAAAATAAAAATACTTTTTTCATTCTTAAGTGTTAATGTAGTTCAGAATGTAAAAGCATAAGCAATTATAAATAAGTATAAGCTCTTTTTAAATCAATGCAAAAAAATCACAATTGTTCCTTTTTTATCCTTAGCTGTATCTAACTTTATTTTAAGTTTTATGTTGAATTTTTTCAATTAAAGCAGATACTTGGAAGCTATTTTGTAACCAACTGTTAATTTTCTTAACATTTTATAAACAAAAAATCATTAAAAAGATGTTTCAAATCAACAAGAAAACCCCGCAAAATGTTTTATACGTTTAGAAAACAGCGTACGTATATAAAACTTACTAATTTCAATTAAGTCTTTCTTTTATTTTTATTAGATATATTTACACTTAAAATAGTTATATTGTTACAAAACTGTATGACACTTCTTAAAATATATTAACTAAAATATAATTGTTTAAAAAGTAATAATATTGATACTAAAATAATTTTATTTAAACAAGCAATTTAGCTGAAATGGAGTTATTTAAATTTTAGATGATTTTGAAATAAAGCTTTTTGTTTATTTTTTTTTTATATTTAATCAACAATGTGGAAATTTTGGTAGAAACTTATTTTCGTCTGTATTTTTTGAGTAAGAGATACTGGATTATTTTTTATCAGTTCAATGTATTTAATAATTAAAAACCATTTTATTTATTCAAAATACAAATTTAATCGTTTATCTCTCTTTATATGAAAACAAGAAAAATTAATTTTGAAAACTTATTAAAGTTCAAATAGGACTTAACATAACTTCTACTATTAAAAATCTTTAGTGTTGTTGTTACTCAAAACTAGAATTAATAAACATATTTTAAATCTTAAAAACATAAGCGACTGCCAGTAAAACTAAATACTGTTACGTTTGTTTAAGAAATTTTAAAAATTATAAACATTTCAAACAAGCTTACTTTTGATACTATTTTGATCGTTCTACTTTTAAAGTAAAATATAAAACTTAACTGAAGTCTTTTTGTTTGCTAAATCATTTGTTTGGCGTTTTAATAAATTCGAATATAAACTTACCCAAACCTAATGTTAAAATTAATTCAAGTAAACTATTTTAAATTACACAGTATAAAATATTCAAAATTGTTTTCATATGCAGCTTTATTCGAGAGAAACAAAATGATCAAAACGTGTAAATAAATACAATAATAATATAAAATATATATAATTAATGCGACCAAATAAAATTTATTTAGCGGCCACAAAAACAAAAAGTCGATATAAACAAAACAACCTTTTAGTTATTAAACTATTTAAATTTTTAAGATTTTTCTTAAATTTAACACAATGCAATATATTATTTTCAAACTGATTGATTGGAATGAAATTAAAAAGAAATTTATAAGGCTTCAAAGGGTAAAAGTTTGAAAATTATTAAAACTGATACACTAACTTCCATTTAGTTTTCATAATTAGCTTTTTTATTTTTGTAAATTACATTTAAAATAAACTTATAAATAAAAGTTGTAAAGAATTACTAGTAAAATATTCATTTTAAATGTTCTGTCAGAAAAATAATTGGTTTTAAAGGTTTGGCAAAATTAAAAAACAACATTTTTTTATATCAAAGTTATTCAAGTTTCTAAAACTATTAGTTTTATTTTTATTACTTTATTTTGTAATAACAGAAGGGTTACTTTTGTTAATTAGAATTTCTAGAAGTTTTAACGTTCTTTTTAAGTCTTTATATTCTCTATTAGCTGTTTTTTCTGATATAGTTGATTTATAGAACTCAGTTTGGTCATCAGTCTAAAATAAGTTTAATTTTTTTTTTTGGTTTTTGCATCTTATGTTTTTTGAAAATTTAACTTAATTAAAAAATTGTAACTACATAGTTTTAAATATGTCAAAAATTAATTTAAACTGTTGTAAATGAATTACTTTTACTTTTTAATTAATAAATTTTAATATGTTTAGTCACTTTGAATTAGTTTTAATTCTAGTTAGCTAATTAAAACTGTTACATGAAAAATTAATTCCTGCAATTCAAACTCTTAAAAAATGCTTAAAGAGCCACATCTTGAAATGTAATACATACTTGAAAAAATATAAAACTGATAGTAGGTTTAAGTAATAAGACTAAAAATGTATAAAAAAAGAATTAAACATTGTCATTAAAAATTTTATTAGTTAGTAATAAATTATTTATAACAACATTTGTTCAAGCTATATATCAAAAAAAGTTCATAGCTTTGAAAAAATCTGACGCATGTATTAGTTAAGCGTTACACGGAAATTTTAATTTTATTTAAATGTACATTAGTTTCTTAGTTGTGACCCTTTATGGTGAAATTTTTTTAAGAATGTAAATTATCAGGTTTTAAATATTTCAAACTCAAATAGTCGTGCGAACTAATAAGTCCTTACCTTGCTTTTTAAAATTTTGATTTTGTTTTTCAATTTTTTCTTTGTCGATTTCACTTCACTTAATTTTATCGTCAATTCATCTACCCGACTGTTGTTTGCTATCGTAGCTCTGTAAAACAAAATTATTCTTAATTATTTAATTTACTTGAGTTTAATACAACTTTAAATTGTACTGAAAACAAAGCTAATGCGCAATTAATAGTAATCTTATGAGCACCAAAAAGCCTAAAATAAATGTGAGCTAGAAGTTTATTAATTCAAAAGTATTTAAATAACATGAGTAAAGAAACATCTGTACTAATATAACAAATTTAAAGCATTAACTATTTTTATAAAAATGAAGTTGCTTAAACACGTAAATTATTCGGAACTGATATACTATGGATTTATAACCTAACTAAGATAATAATTATGGTAATTTTAGACTAGTTTAAAGTAAATTTAAACTTTTGATAATTTTTATACAACTTTAGTTTATAAACAATTGAACGTTTCCAAAATACTTACATTACTTTTTGTATATGAAGAATTTTCTTAAGCTCTGCTAAAGTAATTTTTTTTTAAATCATGTACTTACAAGATAAATGTTAAAAACTTTTAAAGAAAAAATTTTGTTGAATCTTTATCAACATCATATAAACCTAAATACATACATACGTTTATACATTGAGTTTTTTTAAACTATATATACATTAAAAACACTAAATGTTCAATAAGTTAAGAATTTTTAACATTTAGATACTTTTTAAGTAAACATTTATGGAAACTTAACAAAAAACATTTAGTAAACTAATACTTAATAAAAAAAAATGAAACATTTAAAGACTAAACAAAATCTTTCAACTCATACTTGTAACTAATTCGTGAACTAAAAAAAACCTTTATGTTTTTGTTAATTTAAAATATTGATATAGCATCTTGCAATATAACATGCCTATTTTACACCCATATTTTTAATTTCAAAAACAAAGTTTTGCAAAGAAATAATATAGTTTTCATATTTATACGTATCATAAGTATTTTTAGTTAATATTTAGAACAATAAATTTTGTATAACTTGTTAAATTTAAGTTATAGGAAATTTTTAGTGAATAATAGTAAAAATTTTCTGAAAAATATTGAATTATTTACATAACTAAAAACATAATAGATAAAGCATATAAAAATTAAACAAGTCTTTCAACACATACATGAAATAAATCATTTTTTAGAATTTGTTTAGAAATGTTTTGGAATTTTATTTTCTCGAAATAACTTCTTGCAATATTTGGTGCCTATTTTACGCCCATGTTTAAACTCTATAAACAAAAGTTTGCTAAAAAATATTTCGCTTTATAATTTTTGTTGAAATTTTGTTAACATAAAAACCATCTGTATAAATATAATAAAGTTATTTTCACAGTTATTTTGTAGCTTATTAACACAATTTACAATGAACGTTGTTTATATATTAGAACAGTTTGTAATTAAGAAACTGACTTGTTTTTACTCTTGTTTAGTTCTTTTCTATTGATATTATGCTCATGTCGATATTTAAAGCAGTCGTAATTTTCTTTAAACTTTGATTTCAATTTACTTTCAAAGTACTCGTCAGTGAATGCACCTTTAATCAAAACAATATTTATTATTTATAAAATCTAGCACTTAAACACCTATATAGTTTAAACATATGAATTTGTTTTTGAAAGAATAAAAACATTTTACTTTAATAATTAAATATTGATTAAAGGTAATTAACAAATTTAAAAGATAAAAAACGAGATGTTTAAGCTGATTATATTTAAAATACATTTTCGTAGATAGATTAATGAAAAAAAATAAATAAAAAGACATAAACTTTGGTATATTTTACACTTTTTGATAAATAATATCACAAAAAAATGTTTTTCTAGAATTAAACTAACAATTCACATATTTTTCATATGAAGGTGGCTCGTTTTCATCGTTACAAAACTTGTATGCCCACCTGAATAAATAATTAAAACTAAAGTATTTAATCATATATGTTTTTTTTAATACGTAATAAAAAAGTTTAACGTCATGTTTTCTATAAAAATATTCAACTAACTTTGACTTGGTATCATTTATTGATGTCTTATCAAAAATCATATTAAACGTGGTTTCTTTGCAAGTCGAATTGTCAAATTGTTTATATAAAAAGCTGAATGGTTGTAGAGAGTTAAACACATTAAAAGTAAATTGAGCATAAGTTTAGATTTAAAAGAAATTAAAATAAGCTTACTGAAATAAAATGTATTTCTCTAGTAAAACTAGTAAATAAAAGTTACTGTTCTAACATCACTGACACTTTTTGTTAGGGTAAATTATCACGCTATTATATTACAAACAAATTACTTAACAAATAAATCTTTTAAAACTTGTGCTAGTTTTTAGACGTGAACCTTTCTTTATATAGAAAATAATCTTTTTTTTTTGTAGTACTCTATCTTCTCTCATTTTGCTATAAAATTCGTTTGGTTTATTTCGCCTCGGCAAGCCCACATAAAGTTTACTATTTATAAAATTTGTTAAAATTTTAACAATATAAATAACTAACTTAAGTGTGAGTAATGATTTTTTCTAATGAAATCTATTAATAAGGTTGAAAATTATAATAAAACGAAATTTAAAAATTAAGCTACTGTATTTGTATATTTTTAACAAAGTTCGTCTTCTAAAACCGTAATATTTAGTTTTACTTCAAACTAACTATTACTAGTATAAATATATACTTAGTTTTTGTACATTTAGTATTTTGATAAGAAACTTTGTATAAATAATTAGTTATTTTAAAGGTGAGCTTACAAAGACATTAAAAATATTTAAAAAAGAACTATCTTGTTGATATGTTTTGTTGATAATGTTATTGTTTATCTAATTTAATTAGGAGTATTAATCTTTTTATGCTCAAACGGTTAGAAAATGCTTTTATTTAAAGTATACTACAAGCTTAAATTACTAATATTTATATTACAATGAATTAAGGAGTGTTACAAGTTTTAATCTACTTTATTATTAAAGTTTTAATGCAAAATAATTTATAGCTTAAAAATTTACAAAACTGTTCATTATAAAAAATTAATTTTTAAAGTAATTGGAAAATAATGCTTGTTTTTTTATATCTAAAGAAAACTAAAAAAAAAAAGCATAAATTTAATGTTTAAATTTTTAAAATATAATAAAAAGTGTTAAAAAAAAAAAAAAATATTTGTTCGCAGTTGAAAGTACAAAAAAATAAAAGTTAAGCACCAACTGTTAAACGAACTTTTGATTTAAGAAAATTTCTGAAAACACCATTAGTATTCATTAAAAAAACTAATACTTAAACTATTAGAAGCACTTTGTTTTCAAAACGAGTTTTATAACAAAAGCAATATAAGATACATTATCAAGATAAATACTTATCTAAAGTAAGAAATGTATAACACTTTGAAACAAATAAACTTACTATTTATAAACAATTGCAATTTAAACTTAAAAAGTTTATATATATTAGTCTAAAACAATTAAATACAGAACTATGAACAGTTGCTGCAAAACTTTAAATTATATAATTTTTTTAGATTTAAGAGTACTTTATATAACAAAATTTACTATTAAAAACATTAGTTTTGAACCTAATACTCTAATTAAGTATTTTCGTGATTGGGTTAGATTTAATTTTTAGCTAATAAACATACAACTCAACCTAGTAAAACATACCAAGTAATAAAACAGATATACTATGTGTAAAATTGCTAAAAATTTATAACAGATGTTTTTAAATATATCTGTTGAGAAAATTATTGATATGTATATAAATAAAATTTTATTGTATGGGTGTAGAGTGGGAAAATCTAAAAGTATTTTGATCGTTTAAGTTTGTACATTAATAATGAAGATGTATTGAAGTAAAATATTTTGTTTTTAGATATATTGAGGCACTTATAAAAACTATATAGAGTTACTTATTGCTTAACACTTAAAAAAAAAGTTTAAACTAATTAGAAACTAGTTAAGTACTTTAAAAGTAATTATTATCATAAATGCGGATAAGTTTATTATTCGTTAAAATGTTAGCATCACACTTTGTAACAAAAACTTAATAAATGTATAAGAAAAAATTTATTTAAAGCTGGGATTATTTTACACAACACAGTAAGCTTTATAACTATTAGCTACAAATATGGGAGCAAACATCGTAAGATACGACCGTAAAAACAATAATTCATCATAATTTGAAACTTAAGAAGATTCAGTGTCATTTTTGCATATTTCTTAGAGTATTACAACTATTTGGTTCCGTCGATTTCGTTTAAATTTTGTCCACATTTCTTAATATTTATTTAAACTTTGGTTTTCAGCTTTTTTGTTTGCTTTTAAAAGTTTTATTTTACTAGCTAATAACTTCTAAATATCAACTTACAGTATATTCTCATACTCGAATTTAGTTTTTATATGGCATACACAATATGAACTTCTAGACTTTGACCTATACTAATTGAATCAAATACAAAAAAAATCAAGTTTAAAATCGGAATAAAAACTAAAAAATAATCAAGGGTATAGTAAATAAACAGTTTTGCAAAGACTTTACGAAATTAAACTATTTGTTTTGTCGAAAAAACATTCGGTTTACATCTAGTTAAAAGGTTTAATAAAGTATTTTAAAACATCTAGCTTGGTATCATAATAGTTAAATGTTTTATTAATGTTTTGCTAGTGTCGAGGTTAAAAGTGATCGTAACTTTCTTTAAACTTTGAAATTGTATGTTTTTCTCAGATAAATTTTTATAAGAATATATTTAACTTTTTATTTTATAAAAATTTAGAAAGTAATAAGTTTTTCTAAAAGATATTTACAATTTACCAGTACTTTTTTTACATAATTAGATTTTGTAGCTTTTTTTTCTAATTTAATATACATTAGAAAAAGTTATACTTATGAAAAGTTATAGTATCGAAATGTATCATTTAAAAGTAGTTTTCATATTTTATCATTTTAAAACCTTATAAAATCTATTTTTTTAAATTAATACAAAACAATCAGTAAAAAACAGATATAATACTTGCATTGCGTCAATTTACAGAAAAAATCTTTGGAAGAAATTAATTTAACACTTTACAAAGTTGCTTTTAACTTTTCTTATTTTTTCTTGGCCACTTATCAAAGTTTATTGGGTCGCATTATACATAAATTTTTTATTATTTTGTTAAATTATTATACCTTAATACCATTTTGTTTTTCTCAAATAAAACTGTATAAGATAAAAAATTAGTATACCATGCTTTCAGTACAACTAAAAACTTTTTAGGCTGATTTTTTTATTTTAAATAGTTAAAAACGTTGAAAAGTTTATACTTAGTTGTTTTATACTTAAAAGTTAAAACTTTTAAAGACTTAACTAATGATTTTGTAAAACAAAATATTTAGTATAACTTTTGTAATACAATTAATCAGTAAAACGCATAATATGGTATCAAAAGTAGGCTTGTTGGTTTTATACTTTGAACTTTTTATAAACAACAAGAGCAAAGCGGCTTTTAATATTAACGACAAGCGCTATTGATTTATGAAAAAATATTGTATTTATTTTAGTTTTGAATATTAATAATACTAAAATTGTTTAAATTCTAAGCAATACGCCTTATTTCATTTTGTTGGTTGTTTTTTATTTTCTAAATTAACTTTTCTAATTTTCATATAAAATATGGTAAAAGATTTTTTTTATACCTTGTAAAACTTCTTTATAATATGAAATGCCTTAAACTGGTTAAACTTTTTGAGCACTACGTTATTAGTAAAAGTATATGAAATTTAAATTTTTTAAAATTTGTCTTTCACAATTTAACTATTCAAAATGTAAACTTAAGTGTTTGCTAACAAAAGATCCTTGTGAAACAAGTTCACTGGAATATAGTCTTCTGTTAATTCTTTAACACACAGAAATATATGTTGGTAAAATAAAGGAAGATTACTGTATATATATTTCACAATTTGTTGATTTATTTTTTTTTAACAAACAAAAAGTTTTATTTAAAATACATCTGAAACAAAAAAATATATCTTTGCGCAATATCTTAATTTAAATTAATCTTCAAAACAATTTAAATTCTAGTCAAACAATATATTTTAAAAGTAAAATTAGTTTTAATTGAACAAGTTTAATCTAGTTAAGCAACATTGACACTGAAGTATTATTTTTTCAGCTATAAAAAAAAAAGTTTTAATACAGACGTAATTTTTTATGTTGATTTAACCAAACTATGTTTTTTTGCAAATTTTTATGCCTGTTGTTTAAACTTTTTGTACCAATAAATTCTACAGCAAATTAATCAAAATCTTAACAATTGTTTATTAAAATTGTTGCTGACTATTCGATTTAGATTGAGTATATATGCTAAAAATAAGTTTTAATTACAGTGTAATCAGCTAAAAATAGAAAACTAAAAATAAAAAAATAAACATACTGTTTATAACTAAAACTAGAAATAAGTATTTTATTAATGAAAATTAAACCTAAGTTTATTTCTTAGCTGTCAGAAGTAAAAAATTTTATTACAAAAATGCTAATGAAATTTCGACTCATTTTTTTTTAGCTTAAAATTATTCTAAAAAATCTTAATAATATTTTATAAGATTTTTGTTTTTGGTCCTTCTCAATGCTGAATTTAAATAAAGTTATCGTCTAAATCTACCTAATTATTTTGAAAACGTATTTGCATTTACGTAAAAGTATATTTTTTGTTGTGATTTATTGTCAACAGTTTTACGTCGTTCGAAAAAAAAAGTAAGAATAAATTAATAACAAAAGTAATTTGATAAAACTTTAATTTAACTATAAAAAGCGTTCTTGTTTTTTAAAACAAACATAAATTTATAGTTTCGCTTTTTAACATAAAGTTGATTTAATTAGTTTAATAGCATTAAGTTAAACTTAACAGTTGCTTGTTAAATCAATGCTTTTACAGTTTTGATTCAGAGTTGTTTAAAAATTTAACAAGCTACTTAATCTACATAGGAAAATGTTTTAAAGTTCTATTTTAGTACATTAATCTTAATTAAAACAAACAACATAAATTTACACTGAAATAATCAACACAAGATAGAAGACAGCTAAGTCACAACAGCACTAAACAAGTAAAAAAGTAAAATTTAAATATTAAGCAGTTTGAATATAAATTTTGAAACGAATTTATTCAAAGCAACTGCTACTTGTTTATATTTAAAGTTTCATTTTCAAGGTTCTATAAAAGTTTAAACAGACTTTGTTAGCTGCGAAAGAATTAAATGCAAACTTTTTCACTTTGAGTAACCTCTTTTTAATCACTACGAATTTATGGAAAACAAACTTTAAATAAAATTGTATGTGAGTATAAATAGTAGATATAGAGTTAATCTAAACAGTTAAAACACTTTTGACTAACATAATAAAACAATATATATTTTTTTAACAATCATGTAATTTCTAAATAAGTGAAACTAAAAGATTTGAAAATATTAATGTTCATTTAGATAAATGAAAAACGTTTCAGGCTATCTTTTTAATTTCTTTTAGTATAGCAATGACCAAAACAAAAAACTTACTATAAAAAATTTACGATTAATTGAATTTTTTAAATGTTTATAAACTATAAGTAAATTTCTTATTTATAAGAATCTTTAAAAGTTTTGTTTATCCTTTCAAGTCTTTATATTATCTGTAAGCAGATTTTTTTGATTCTTCAAATGAGTTTGATTTACAGGACTTATCAGAATGTCTCGTTTAAAAAATATGCACTTAATTTAAAAAAAACGTCATGTATGCTAATTTCGGAAGTATATTTTAAACTATAAAATAAAAATGTCGTACTAAAATTATACCAGCCCTAATAACAATTTAAAAGCGTTATACTAGGTAAGACTATTTTACAACTAAATATTTTAAAACTGTTTTGCTTTAATTGTAGAACACAATAAAAAGATATTTGATATAAATTTTAGTTTTAATACATCAGTTGTTTTTAGTCTAAAAACTTTTTTGATAGTCTAATAATAACTTGCTAATTTTAAGTGATACCTTTTTATAAATGTTTGCATTAAGTCAGTATGTTAATAACCTTATTTTTGAATATTTTGATTTATTTTCAGCTTCTTTTTTGTGTGTTTACTTCATTTAACTTCATAGTCAAGTCGTTTAATTGGCAGTTGTTTGAAATTGTGGTTTTGTAATAGTTCGATTTTTTACATATCCTGTTTAAATTAAGTTTATTATTAGAAAAAGTATAAATTTTTTTAAATATATAACAAGAAGAGAATCGTGAAAAACTATTTAGTTAAAAAATATTTTTTTAAGCTATTGAAATTAAAGCTATTTATGGATCTTTATCAAATTTTACTTTTAAAAGTGAAAATGTGTCTGAACAAAAACTATTTTATCTTATGTTTTATTATATGTTATATATTAGAATTTGTTATTTAAACACTACTTGTGTTTTATATTTGTGAATTTTAAAAAGTGATCATCATGAGCCTTGTTACATAAAAAAATGCAACGACTATATTTAAGCAAGCTTCTTTTATTACGTCATACTTTTATCAATTATCAATGTTTTTGAGTTAAAAACAATTTCAGTTTAAAATATTAGACATACTTATAGCTAGATTAAAGTGTAAAGGACTAAATTAAAAGGATTGTATATAGTTTAAAATAAAAGTTAATGCTTAAAGTAAGATAACTTATGCTACTTATAGTTTTTCATCTAAAACTTTAAGAAAAATACTTTCTATTCATTTAATAGGTTCTCAAAACATCGCCCTTGAAAACAAATTGCCCTTGAAAAACAACCAGCGTCATAAAAACAAAAACAGTTTGACTCAGAGAGTTGTGAAAATTTCAAAACAAAATTCCTAAGCTGATTACGTAATACTGCTTTGTTGTGAAACCACTTGAAGTATTAGCGTTTAGTAAGAAACCTGAGTCACATATTACTGAGAACAGAACAGAATTTTTAAAACGTAATTACACGTTTTTACTAAGAATCTGTTATAAATTCGAAAACAAAAAAACTTGACTTAGGTACAATGTTTACTACAAAACCAAATAAACTCAAGTTTAAAGTCTTTATACATGCAATCACTGGTTTTCAATTTAAGGTTATTTAGCTTTTTTTTCTTAAACAAGATATGTTTTTCCACTTGTAAGCTCATTTTTGATTGTGAGTTAATTATGCTTCATATATAGAACGTACAAAGTTGCTTTTATGAAATTAAATAAGAAATGTATATGAAAACAACAATTAAAGTGCCTACATGTGACTCGCAAAATTAAATAAATTTTCACTGTTTATCGATTACTGTTGTATAACAATATTGATTTATAATTGACAAATAAATAAATAAATTCAGTTTAAAATTTTTTTAAAGTTTTTAAATAAAAAAAAAATATTTTTGATATTTTAAACATAAGTAATTTTTTAAAGTTAAATATAAAATAACAAATCTTATTCATTCTAAAAAAAACAGTTTTTAGGTTTTAAAATTTTTAACATAGTTAGTTTTAATACTTTATAATAAAACTCAAAACACATTTCTAACCTATTTTAATATTTCTTAACTAGTTTGCTAAAAAAATTAAGCGATATAAAATTGTGAAAATAATCAACTGCTGTACAATGTTAAAATATATTAAAATGATAAAAAATAAACGCAGTTTACAGTTTATCTATAAGAGACTTACAGTTAGTATATTTTTTAATATACGTATTTACGAAGTAAAATTTTTACGATCATTCAAAGCTTAGTTTTTATATTTTTAATAAAGATTATCAAGAAATGTGCTTATTTTTTGAAACAAGTTTAGGAAAAAGCTCTTCAAAAACACACGACAAATACCAAACACTATGAAAAACACATAACTGATTCTAAATATTTATTACTTATCAGTATGAAAAAATTCTTTACTTGCAGCTAGAAAACAAACCTAAAGGTTTTGCCATAATTTTACTTTTTCTCAAATATTAAAAGTAGTTAAGACACAGATTTTCAGTAATGTTAATTAGTATTTTTATAAAATAAGTTTTCATATTTAATACGTTCTAATGCAACAATGAACTGAAGTTGTGTTGACAAAATTTAAAAACAGCAAAGCAAAATTAATTTCATAAACAAACAAAGTATGAAACACAAAACTCTGAGAATATAAGCTCAAAAGACCAAAAAAAAAACAATGATATATTTCATATTACGTTTTTTTTTTTCCTTTCTAAAAATCTATTTTATCCAATAATAACTTATTAGATGAAATACTTTTCCAGTACTTAATCAAATTGCATTTTAATAAAATTTGTATAAAAATTTGAGACAACAATTTATTTTGCAGTTTATTTTATTTTTTGTAAACTTAAAATTTTTCAATCTACCCTTTTCTCTTATTAATAACTAAATAGATTTCTTAAAATAATAAACTTAATAAAATTTTAAGATTGTCCGTCACAATAGGTAAATAAAGTTATATGTACTATGCGATGCTAAAATAAAGTTGTTTAACAAAATTTAAAGTATAAAGCTTTAGTTCTAGAAATTGAAAGCATTAATAACAATTTTAATAAGAAGAAACAAACTTATTTAAACTTTCCTTAAAAATAAAATTAAACAACAAAATCAAAACTTAGTAGCGAATTTACAACAATTTAAACAAATTAAAATTATAAATAAATTTTTGTTTGGATAAACTTGGCTTATTAGTTTTTATAAATATAGATACTAAAACACTTAAAAGATACATGTTACGTCCTTTACAAACAATTGAAAATGTATTATCGTTATAGTGTTTTAGGTTATTTAACAAATTTTCACCTATTGCCGAATGACTTTTTATTGGCCTATTTGTCTCATGGATCATCCAGTTTCTTAAGGCGTTGGTCACGTGTTGGTCCCTTTTTATGTGGAATCGTTGCGAAGTTCTTCCAATATACTCACTATCACAGTGGCATTTGTATTTATAGATTATGTTGCATTTATATATTGTATAAGTAAATTTTACTGTAATAAAGAAAATTTAGCTCTTATATTTAACATGTTAAAGTCTCGTTTTTAAGTTGCTCATAATGTGGTTTATAAATCTCCTGAGACCAAATTTGTCCAACTTTAGAAGTTTTATTTAAAGATACATCAATTCTTAAACGGCTTATTTTGAACGAAACTTTATTGGCAATCGTCCCTTCTTGAATAACAATCTTCGTCATAAAGACGAAAACACATTTGACTAAGAAAAATGAAAATTTTCAAAACAAAACTCTTAACTTTATTACGTCATTATGGTTTGTTGTCACTCAAAATAGAAAATTGAGTCATTTTAGTGGGGAAAATTGGGTTAAAAATGACTTTTAAGTTGCAACTTGTTAATAAGTAGATTGGTTGCGGCAATTTTGAAACATCAAGTATTGTAAGTAAAATTTAGTTGAAGTTTTATATGTTTAAATCTGAAAAATAGTTATAATGTTTAAAAGTCAAAATGTTTAAAATAAAAAAGTAGTTCATATTCATATTAAACTGTTCCTTTTGAAGCATGAAAAAAAAACATGTAGAGCAAAATACTATGACAAAATATTGTTTTAATATATCAACTACAAAAACTAAAACGAAAACATTGAATTTTCTAAATACACTTCTGTAAAATTTAAAAAAACGTTGACAAAATTTATTGCTAAATTAAACTGTCTCAACGTCGTATTAAAAAAATAAATTAATTTAGGTTATCAAATTTTTGAAGCTTTTTTAAAGTTGAAAAAAATTAATAATATCAACTAAAATTTTTTAATTGGTTTCGGTGTTAAAGTCCTTAAATCAATCAAAACGATTTTATAAATGTTTTTGAAATCGATTTGTTTGAGTCTTATAAAACAAAAACGCTTTAGACTTGTTATATAATGAAATGTTGATACAAAATTTCAAAACGAAGCTTAAAATGAGAATAATTGAAGGTGTTTGTTTTAATTTTTTTATTTGTAAAAGTCCTTGAACTTTATTTTAAACGAATCACTTTACTGATAAAAGCTTCCATATTTATAATGCGTAATTGCATACATTTTACTTAGAATTTACGAACGAAATCAAAAACACTTGAATTTAGATTTTCTGTTTATATAAATGTTTAAAAAACCAAAGTAAACCTTTCGATAGACATGTTTTTTTTTCAAATTAAGTTTATATTTTACCTTTTAATGTTTGCATGAACATAAAACTAGTATTTGTATTAAAAGTAAACGCTTCATTTTATATAGAATATCAACAGCAGTTTTTACTTGTTTTGTTTTTTTTTTAAAAAAAGACTTGTATTACAAAACTGTCGTTGAAAAACAACACAAAAAAAGTTGACTCAGAAAATTATAATTACAAACTCCTCTACTAATTTTTTTAACTTTATCTTTAAACCAATTTAAGTTAAAAAAGCAAGTTGTATTACTGGGAAGAATAAGTAGAAATAAAAGTTTCGTGATAACGAAGAGTCTTAAAAAAAAACTAGTCAAAACTCCAGTTTTTAAAAAGGAGGTAAAAATAGATTTGAGCTGGCTATAGAAAACCACTTTATGCCGAACCAAATTATAAATCTTTGTAGACATGTTGTTAAAATCGTTAAAATAAAATGTTATAAAAATCGTTTAATTTCAGCCAGATTTTATACTTCTTACTTGAAACTTAGAGGTTTCACATTTCTTACACATTTACATTAGACTCATCTAGTTATAGTGCAACAAAACAGTTTTAACGACTACAGTTGTGTAACTACATTGATAATTTAATTCAAACCCAGATAACACTTTTCTCAATGTCTTATTTAAGTTTAAGTATTTAAAAAAATTTTGAAAAAAAACTCATTTAAATCGGAAACGCAAAAATTATTTCCAAATTGTTTCGGATATATTTGAACTTTTTAAATTGTTATTGATTGCGTTTTACTTTCAAGTTAAAGTTGTTGCTTAATAACTATGTCATAAATATCAAATAATTGTTAACTGCAACTTTTTAAAAGTAAGCTCTTGGGCAAAGTTGTGTATAGATACTGTTTTATTGTGAATATGTTTAGATGAGTTGCTAAAACATACGCGTAATAGGGGATACGTTTAAAATCCACCCGCGTTCAAAATCCACCCGATCAAAATCCACCCAGTCAAATTCGAGAACCGCTTACAGATCGAGGGTAACAGTGATAGTGAAAATTAAATAAACAAAAACTAAAAAGTATACGAAATAAGTTAATAAATAAAGAAATTGTAAAAAAAAATTGGGTGGATTTTGATCAGGTGAATTATAAACGCGAATTGGTTTTGATAGTATACCCGTAATAGATGTCTTATGTATCAAATTTTAAACTTATAATTTTTGATAATGTTTAATGATAAAGATCTGAACGAATACAATCAATACATAAATAAAACTTTGTAAACTACTAGATTAATTAAATTAATTTAGTTTTTCTATGCAAAAATAATAAAACAATTTGAAGAAGTTTTGAAAATTAAATAATTAAATATATCTAAGTTTAAGTTAAAAATTACTTTTGTTTAATACAAGAACAACAACCTTGATAATGACATTTCTAATACTTTTAACCTTGATTTGTTTAAAAATTTATAAACATAAAAATTTAGTTTAAGTGTTTTTGTTTTCGTTCGTAAATTCTCAGTAAAAGACATGCAATTACGTATAATATATAAGTAGGCTTTTCTCAGTAAAGTGACTCGTTTCAATAAAGTTCAAGGACTTAAACACTGAAAAAAAATAATTCAAACAATCACCTGTAGCTAATCTCATCAAAAGCTTCGTTTTAAAACTTCATATTAGTATTTCTTGTATTATATAATAAGTCATAAGCGTTTTTATTTTATAAAGCTACAAACCGATCGATTCTAAAAACATTTCATAAAAACGTTTTGATTTTTTTTTTAATATTAAAACACGAAAACAATTTAAAACCTTTCAGATAACGTTATTAAAATGTTTGTTTAAAACTTTACAAAAGCTTCATTAATCTATTAACCTAAATCAATGTTTTTATTCTTATCACGATGTTAAGACAGTTTGGTTTATAAAGAATTTTTGTTAATGTTTTCTAAATTTGACACAAGCGTATTTATAAAAAAACACCATTTTTTCGTGTTTGCTAATGTAGTTAATATCAAAACAACATTTTTGTCGTAGTATTAAACGTCTCTAAATGTTTTCTTTATTTTTTAAACAGAACAGTCTAATGTGAATACGAACTATTTTTTAGTTTTAAACATTTTAGTCAACTTATTTTTTATATAGATTTAAACATATTAAATTTACACGAAATTTAACTTATATTACTTGATGTTTCCAAATTTGTTGCAACGAATCTACTTATTAACAAGTTGCAACTTAAAAGTCTTTAAAGTATTTTTAACCCCGTTTTCCCCACTAAAATGACACAACTTTCTATTTTGATTGACGACAAAGCATAATGACGTAATAAAGTTAAGAGTTTTGTTTTGAAATTTTCACTATTTTTGTGTCAAATTTTGCTTTTGTCTTCATGTAGCTAGTTGTTATTCAAGGACCAATTGCTTATTAAGTTAATTTCAAAATAAGCTGTTTAAGATTTGATCTGTTTGAATAAAAGTTTTGAAGTTAGATAAATTTGGCTGGTATTTTAGATTTAGATACCGCATTAAAAGAAACTCAAGACGTTAACATGTTCAATATAAAAGCTATTTTTCTTAATTACAGTTTAAATTGTTTATAAGATAAAGGTAGGATATTTTGTTTTTGTTATGTTTTTATATTTTTTATTGTTCATTATTCGTAGTAATTAGAAATTTTTTAAAAATATAGTAACAAAGTAATTAAATATAAATCCAAGTTTAACTTAAAAAGTACTTTTGTTTAACACAAGCACAACAACCTTGATAACTGCATTTCTAATAGTTTTAACCTTAATTAATTTAAAGTTTTATAAACATAAAAATTTAGTTCAAGTGTTTTTGTTTTCGTTCGTAAATTCTCAGTAAAAGACATGCAATTACGTATTAAATATATGTAAGCTTTTCTCAGTGATGTGACTCGTTTTCAATAAAGTTCAAGGACTTTTACAAAGAAAAAAAATAATTCAAACAAACACCTTTAGCTAATCTCATTAAAAGGTTCGTTGTTAAACTTCATATTAGTATTTCTTAAATTTCGAATAAGTCATAAGCGTTTTTATTTTATAAAACTACAAACCGATCGGTTCTAAAAACATTTCATAAAAACGTTTTGATTTTTTTTTAAATATTTACACACAAAACAATTTAGAAATTTTCAGTTAATGTTATTAAAACATTTGTTTAAAACTTCACAAAAGCTAGATTAATCTATTAACCTAAAGTCAATGTTTTTATTCTTAATAAGATGTTAAGACAGTTTGGTTTATAAACAAATTTTGTTAATTTTTTCTAAACTTGACAGAAGTGTATTTGAAAAAAATCCATAATTCAGTTTTTGCTAGTGTAGTTAAATCAAAAAAATCTTTTGTCGTATTATTAAACGTCTCTATATGTTTTCTTCATGCTTTAAACAGAACAGTCCAATGTGAATTAGAAATATTTTCTAATTTTAAACATTTTAGTTAACTTTATTTTTTTTTATATAGATTAAAACATATAAAAATTAAACAAAACTTTAACTTACATTACTTGATGTTTGCAAAATTGTTTAAACGAATCTACTTATTAAGTAGAGTCTTTAAATTATTTTTTACCCCATTTTCTCCACTAAAATGGCTCAACTTTCTATTTTGAGTGACAAAAAAGCATAATGACGTAATTAAGTTAAAAATTCTGTTTTGAAATTTTCATTGTTTCTGTGTCAAATTTGGTCTTGTATTCATGTAGCTAGTTGTTATTCAAGGACAAATTGCTTATAAAGTTTATTTCAAAACAAGCTGTTTAAGATTTGAAATGTTTAAACAAACATTTTGAAGTTAGATAAATTTGGCTTGTCTTGTAGATTTAGATACCGCATTATGAGTAACTCAAGACGTTGACATGTTCAATATAAAACCTATTCATACAGTTTAAATTACTTATAAGATATAGGTACGTTATTTTTTTGTTGTTATGTTTTAAGATTTTATATTCACATTAATCTTAGTAATTGGAAATTTTTTAAAAATATAGTAACAAATATTTAAAAGCTTCAACAATTGCCAAAAAGTAAACGATTTACATTTATTGAAAATAAAAGATAGCAATGAAGTATTCAAATTATTTTGTTTTATTAAAGCAACTAATAAAAGTTCATCAGAAATTTTACATTAATAGTTAACAAATTAAGGTATTTTTGTGGTTTGCAGAGTTTTCAAATTAGCTATTGCAAGCTGATAGTACAAAATTACTTAATAACTCTAATTAGAATACGGTCTTATAATTTAATTAAGTAATCGAAAATGTGTCACGTAATAAATTGTTATTGAATAAAAAAAAAACTGTTAGATGAGAACTCAGAAAACTACAAAAGTGTTATTATTTTCATATGTATAACAAGTTTGAAGACACTAAAAGAATTATATACAGTTTTAAAGTAATATGAAATATGTTTTTATTTTTTTAGTTTTTTGAGCTTATATCTTCAGAGTTTTATGTTTTATAGTTTATTTGTTTTATCAAAAACAGACTGTTTTGTCTTTTTTTCAAATTTTGTAAACATAATCTCAGTTGATTGTTGCAATAAAAACTATCAGCAGTTTTATGCGAAAAACTGTCCATACATATTTATATAAAGTTAATTATTAATTAAAAAGGTTAGTAAATAATCAACTTGATTTTGTTGAGCTACTTATTGATTCGATAACACAATTTTGAAAAAAGGTAACAAACATAAAAATTAAAAAATTCAAGGTTTGTCTCAACTACTTAAAAAGCAATTACTTATATAATGCAATACATATTGTACATTAATCAGTAACTTTAAAGAAAAACCAAACTAGAGCAAATCAGTACGCATTTTATAAATAAATAATCACCATTATGAAAAATATGTTTTAAATTAATTTAATATTCAATTATAAGTTTAATTATTGGCAAAAGTTTAGTTTGTTTTTTAGCTGCAAGTAAAGAATTTTTTCTTACTGATAAGTAATAAATATTTAAATGTGTTATGTGTATTTCACAATTGTCATGTGTTTTTAAAGAGCTTACTCCCACACTTGTTTAATAAAAAACAGGCACCTTTTTTGATTACCATTGTTAATAAATAAAAAACATCAATACCTTTACTAAAAAAGATGTATGAATTTTGTATCGTATAATCACGTTTATCAAAAAACATACAAACTGTAAGTCTCTTATAGAAAAACTGTAAACAGTTTTTAATTTTTAGCACATTTATTTATTTTAACATTGTACAGCAAATGTTTGTTTTTTAAATTTTATATCTTTTGATTTATTTTATCAAACTAGTTTAGAAATACTAAAAAAGCTCAAAATGTGTTTTGAGGTTTTTACAGAGTTTAAAACTAACTATGTTAAAATTTTGAAAACATAAAAGTTGTTTTTTTAGAAATGAAGAGATTTGTTTTTTTTTTTTTGAATTCTTAAAATTTGATTAAGTTTAGAAAACATTTGCATAACTTTCAACTGAACTTGTTTATTTGCTCGTTAATTTGAAAATCAATATTTTTACAAATCAATACTATTATACAACATTAATCGATAAACTTTTAGAATTTATTTAATTAAGCGAATTACGTGTAACTCACTGTCGTTGTTGTTTCTATATACGTTTCTTATTTACTTTCATAAAGCAAGTGTGTAGTAACAAGATATGCAGCATTAAAATAACATACAAAAATAACATACAAAAAAAAAAAATATTTATCTTAAAAAATTAAAAAAAGCTCAATAACCTTGAATTAAAAATTAGCAATTGTATGTGTAAAAGCTTTAAACTTCAGTTTATTAAACTTTGTGGTAAACATCAAACTAAATTATGGTGTTTTTGTTTTCGATTTTATAACAGATTCTAAGTAAGACATGTAATTACGTTTTTACACTTCTGTTCTGTTCTCAGTAATATGTGACTCAGAATTCTTACTAAACACCTTCAAGTGGCTTTACAACAAAGCATTATTACGTAATCAGCTCAGGAATTTTGTTTTGAAAATTTTCACAACTCCATGAGTCAATCTGTTTTTGTTTTTATGACGCTGGTTGTTTTTCAGGGTAATTTGTATTTAAGGGTGATTTTTTTAGAATTTATTAAATGAAGGAAGTGTATTAATAATATACAATAATTGATAAAAATAATG
The DNA here is from genome assembly GCF_965202585.1 of Thalia democratica. Taxonomy (NCBI): domain Eukaryota; kingdom Metazoa; phylum Chordata; class Thaliacea; order Salpida; family Salpidae; genus Thalia; species Thalia democratica. The sequence goes on from NC_139166.1 coordinate 12,375,410, forward strand.
TATAATAATTAATTAAACTTTAAGTAGCATATTTAAACCCGACTCAGTTTAAGCCGAAACTTTTTTATTTAAACTTTGCTTAATAGATAAGTATTCTTTTTTTTTTTACTTATATCATGCATATTGAACATTAAGCAGTAATTGTAATTAATAACTCAAATAAAGCACATCAATACGTATTTTATAAAAGTTTTTTAACTAATATAAAAAAATATGTGTTTTAAATACTTTTAATACTTAATCAAAAATGTAACTTATGCAAAAATGTTAGTTTGTTTTTTAGCTCCTAGTAAATAGTTTTTTAATACTGATAATTAATAAGTATTTAAAATCAGTTATGTTTTTTTTAACAGTACTTGGTACTTGTCATGTGTTTTAGAAAAGTTTACTCCCAAACTAATTTCGAAAAAACAATGAAATTTTTAGCAATTGTTCTCAAAAATATCAATCTTTACCTTTAAAATACTTTGATAACTTTGAATCGTAAAAACGTATATTGAAAAACATACAAACTGTAAGTCTCTTTTAGACAAACTGTAAACTATGTTAAGTTTCTATTGTATTTTTAGAAAACTTTTTATTTTAACATTATACAGTAATTGTATATTTTCAAAGTTTCATATCGTTAAACTTATTTTAACAAACTTATTTAAAAATATTGAAATAGCTTAGAAATGTTTTTTGAATTTTTTAAAAAAGTGTCAAAACTATCTAATTAATAGTTTTGAAAACACAAAAGTTGATTATTTTGTCTTAAAGTTGAAGGAGATTTTTTTTCTTATCTAAAATTCATACAAGTTATTCATGTTTCGAACATCCAAAACAACAACTTTTAATATAAAACTTTTAAATAAATTTTAACTGAACTTATTTATTTGTTTGCCAATTATAAATCAATATTATTATACAACATTAATCGATAAACAGTGAAAATTTATTTAATTATGCGAGTCACATGTAACTTACTTTCATTGTTAATTCCAAATAACTAAGAAAAAAAGAGCTTTCAAATAAAAAATTATTTCTTGATTAACAAAATTAAAAAAAAAAGCTCAATAACCTTGAACTAGAAATTAGCAACTGGAAGTGTAAAGCTTTAAACTTCAGTTCATTTAACTTTGTTGTTAACATCATACTAAATTTTAGTGTTTTTTGTTTTCTAGTTTATAACAGATTCTTAGTAAAAACGTGTAATTACGTTTTTACACTCTGTTCTGTTCTCAGTAATATGTGACTCAGAATTCTTACTAAACGCTAATACTTCAAGTGGTGTCACAACAAAGCAGTATTACGTAATCAGCTCAGGAATTTTGTTTTGAAAATTTTCACAACTCTCTGAGTCAATCTATTTTTGTTTTTATGACGCTGGTTGTTTTTAAAGGGCTATCTGTTTTCAAGGGCGATGGTTTAAAAACATATAAAATGAATAGGAAATTGTAGTATTAAAGTTTTAGATGAAAAACTATAAGTAGCATATTTAAACTTACTTTAAGCCTAAAATTTTATTTTAAACTATATACATTTATTTTAGTTCAGTACTTTACACTTTAATCTAGTCATAAGTATGTCAAATTATTAGTTTGTTGTGTAATTTAATTTGAAAGTGTTTTTTAACACAAAAACATGTAAAGCTGTACAATTTTTGCTTATTTTAGTTTATGCATTTTAAAATTTATAAAAGAAACTAAAGTTGAAATAGAAAATAAAATATTACGCTATAAAATAAGCTTGCTTAAATAAAGACTTTTTATTTTTTACTTAACAAGACACATGATGATCAAATTAAAAACATTTACAAGTATAAAACATAAGTAGGGTTTTTAAAACCTAATTTTGTTTTTACTTTCTGTTACAGCACAATAACATACTGTAAGTAAGAACGATAAACACAATGAAATAATTAAAATCAGTTACAATTAGTTTAAACATTTTTTGAAAATATTTCATCTTTTATCGAAAAATTAAATGACACGAAAAATGATTAAATATTGTTTCTTTGAATTATAATGTATGTTGTACTATGTATTGTTGTTTTAAGTTTATTGTTTTCCTATTAGGCACATGATATAATATAATACTAGCTTGGTATTAAACACTTTAAACTATCTAACTTTTAAAGTAAAACTAACTTGATTAAATTATAAGGAAAAACGGTTTTTAATTGAGTAAAACTAAATAAAATAACAAAATATGTTGATGCAGTCTTTCTATTACTGAGCAACGATAATTGAAGTTTAGAGAGAAGAAAAACTGAAGAAAAAAAGAATGGTAATACAAATGTTGATTTTGTAGTTTAAAGCAACCATAGTTGTTAACTCATAAGACTACAAGTTTGAACTGTAGAATATCTAGGGAAACTTAAAAATTGACAGATTTAAGAAATCCTTATATGTATGTATTGTAGAAAAGCTTTAGTTTTGTATATTTTCAAAATAGTTAGATGCTTTTTTGAATATGAACATTTTTAAATATTTTATTTTTATTATATAAATGTATGTTTTTTGGAACACTATATTTTTTAACTTAACTCTAAAATTTTAATTATTCTGTTTACATGAGTTTTTAATTAAAATAATTTCCTTTTAGCAATTTTGTAACTTTAAGTAGTTAAATAAAGATCAATACTCAAGATGATTGACAATGTAAAATCGACTGATGATAAACCAATATCTTCGTAAGTCTCATATTGATTTTCTTTTAGGTCTATTATGATTAAGTCAAAAATCTGTTTCAGCTATATCTATAACTTTTTAATTGAAGTTGTTTACCTATTTTATTTAAAAAATGAAAATACTTGTTTTGTTCATAGAAAACTTTTAAGGAACTAAAAAAGTTATGTTTTATTTAGTATAAATATTAACAATCTTTTAAACAGCTTCCTAAAATTGTTTATGAAAAGGTTTTTATCGTTTTTTTAAATAAAAAATCCTATTACACTTCAAAGATTAAAAAAATAATATACACTGAAAAAATTTAAAAATAACTTTTACTAAATATTTAAGAAGAGTATTTTGCTAAAGATTGGTATAAGTAAAATTTTATTTATTAGATGGGCGTTCAGGTTTTGTAATGATGAAAATTGTCCTCTTTCATACGAAAAAAAACAATAAAAGTGAGTAACTTAAACTTGTTTTTGATAAAATTTGTTAATTCACAAACACTTCCAATGAAAAAAAGTTTATTTTGATCTTTATTACTTATTTTAATTATCATTAAAATGAAACTAATTGTTTGTTTAACGTTCAGTAGTTATTTACTACATTTATTTACATATTTTTTTGAATTTATTTTAGTTTTAAAGTAAACAAAAATTTTTAAGTTAAAGACAAAAATAACAAAAAAAAGTTACATTAAAGTAAGAAATATATAAAGAAATATATAAAAAAGAAATATATTTTTAAAGGTACGCATAGTGAAGAATATTTTACAAAACAATCAGAATTCAAGTATCAAGAAAACTACAATTGTTTTAAATCTAGACAAGAACATAAAATCAAAAGAAAAATGCTTCAAAGTTGCGAAAACAAGTTAACTTTGCTTAACTTATAAACTTGATAAAGATTTTTAAACAGTTTTATTTTCAATAGCTTTAAATACTATTTTTAACCAAATAATTTTTTACGACTTTTTTCTTGTTATATATCTATAAAACTTTATACTTAAGAAACTTGGCTCATAACAAAATAAATCCAAATTAGTATAAAAGTTTTATTGTAGTGATTGCTTACAAAGTATGTAAAAATACGAACTTTTGCAGAACCACAATTTCCTACAACTGCCAGTTAAATGACTTGACAATGAAGTTGGATGAGGTAAACACAACAAAAAAGAAGCTGAAAAATAAAATCAAAATTATTAAAAACAAGGTAATTAACTTACTGATGTAATGCAAAAAATAAAGATAAATAATAATTAAAAGCTAACAAGTTTTTATTAGGCTAGGAATCATTTTTATATCATAAACGACTAATATATTGAAATTACAATTTTTATTATTTTATTTACCTTTATGTTAAACAATTTAATCACAACTGTTTTCAAATATTTAGTTGTAAAATAGTTTCACGTAGCAGAATCGTTTGAAATAATTATCAGGGCTGATACCTTTTAAATATGACGTAAGCATTTAATATAGCTTTTAATTATTTCAGACAAGAAGCTCCGACAATTTCTGTGACGCAAACACATTTGAAGAAACAGAAATGTTTGCTTGTAGAGAATATAAAGATTTAAAAAGAACAACAAAACTTTTAGAGATTCTTATAAACAAGAAGCTTACTTCTGTTTTATTAAAATGCATAAAGACTACTTAATAACAGAACTCTTATAGTTTGTTTACTTTTTTTTTGTCATTTATATAAAACGAAAAAAGATTTTAAAATATAGCCTTGAAATGTTTTACTTTATCTTAATAGGTTTTATTTTTTTTCTAACCTTCTTTTTTCAATCTTCGCGATATGTACATGATTATTTGAATAAGTTATTATTGTTTTATTATTTTACTCTAAAGTGTTTTTTCTTTAAACTGGTTCAGTATATATAAACTCGATACCTGCTTTTTTTACTTACATACAATTTTATTCTGCTCAAAACTTTTCTTCCATCAATGACTTTTTAAGAGGTTGCTTATACTTAAAAAGTTTGCATTTACTTTTTTTTCAGCTAAAAAAGTCTACTTGATT